>NC_057410.1:51754153-53010500 GCF_019320065.1 Cervus canadensis
CGAATAGCCAAAGTAATCTTGAGAAAGAGGAAGAATGGAACTGAGGGGAATCAACCTGGCACCTTGACTTCAGACTCTACTACAAAGCCACAGTCATCAAGACAGTATGGTACTGGCACAAAGACAGAATATAGATCAATGGAACAGAATAGAAAGCCCAGAGATAAATCCATGCACCTATGGACACCTTATCTTTGACAAAGGAGGCAAGAATATACAATGGAAAAAAGACAACCTCTTTAACAAGTGGTGCTGGGAAAATTGGTCAACCACTTGTAAAAGAATGAAACTAGAACACTTTCTAACACCATACACAAAAATAAACTCAAAATGGATTAAAGATCTAAATGTCAGACCAGAAACTATAAAACTCCTAGAGGAGAACATAGGCAAAACACCCTCTGACATAAATCACAGCAGGATCCTCTATGACCCACCTCCCAGAATATGAAATAAAGCAAAACTAAACAAATGGACCTATGAAACCTATGAAACTTAAAAGCTTTGCACTACAAAGGAAACGATAAGTAAGGTGAAAAGACAGCCCTCAGATTGGGAGAAAATAATAGCAAATGAAGAAACAGACAAAGGATTAATCTCAAAAATATACAAGCAACTCCTGAAGCTCAATTCCAGAAAAATCAATGACCCAATCAAAAAATGGGCCAAAGAACTAAACAGACATTTCTCCAAAGAAGACATACAGATGGCTAACAAACACATGAAAAGATGCTCAACATCACTCATTATCAGAGAAATGCAAATCAAAACCACAATGAGGTACCATTACACGCCAGTCAGGATGGCTGCTATCCAAAAGTCTACAAGCAATAAATGCTGGAGAGGGTGTGGAGAAAAGGGAACCCTCTTACACTGTTGGTGGGAATGCAAACTAGTACAGCCGCTATGGAAAACAGTGTGGAGATTTCTTAAAAAACTGGAAATAGACCTGCCATATGACCCAGCAATACCACTTCTGGGCATACACACTGAGGAAACCAGATCTGAAAGAGACACGTGCACCCCAATGTTCATCGCAGCACTGTTTATAATAGCCAGGACATGGAAGCAACCTAGATGCCCATCAGCAGATGAATGGATAAGGAAGCTGTGGTACATATACACCATGGAATATTACTCAGCCGTTAAAAAGAATTCATTTGAATCAGTCCTAATGAGATGGATGAAACTGGAGCCCCTTATACAGAGTGAAGTAAGCCAGAAAGATAAAGAACATTACAGCATACTAACACATATATATGGAATTTAGAAAGATGGTAACGATAACCCTATATGCAAAACAGAAAAAGAGACACAGAAATACAGAACAGACTATTGAACTCTGTGGGAGAAGGTGAGGGTGGGATATTTCAAAAGAACAGCATGTATACTATCTATGGTGAAACAGATCACCAGCCCAGGTGGGATGCATGAGACAAGTGCTCTAGCCTGGTGCACTGGGAGGACCCGGGGGAATCGGGTGGAGAGGGAGGTGGGAGGGGGGATCGGGATGGGGAATACGTGTAAATCCATGGCTGATTCATATCAATGTATGACTAAACCCACTGAAATGTGAAGTGATTGGCCTCCAACTAATTAAAAAAAAAAAAAAAAGAATGAATCATACCAAAATACATATATGTACAACAAAAGACTGTTCAAGGATGTTCAGTGCAGTCTTGATTATAATAATGAAAATTTAGAAAAAATGGAATCAAGCCCCTCAGACTTATTTTTATAAACGAGTCAGAGAACATTTATGTTCACGTAAAATATTAAACTGCATAGAAATTGTTAAAAAAAGGACCAGATTTATATACATCAAATATTAATAATTTTTTCTGAGGATAAAAGCTATGGGAGGTCACAGAAGGAGAAAAACAAAAGTTTCACATTGTTATCTCTCTTGTTTGAATGAGTACAACTAGAATGCATTCTTGCAGTTTTTATATATTTTAAAAAACAACCATAAAAAAATACCTAGAATATGTGTACTTAATTGCAAAAAAAAAATAGTGGGACTGAAAGTTTATGGTCTGAGTAATCAATAATTAATCAGCAATTCATTCAACAAATATATATTGGTATAATCCAGTACCAAAGATTAAGTTAGGTAGTAGTCACACAGGATGAGACAAGCCCTACCCTCATGATCACTCAAAAATCATAGGAACCCGAAAAGTAGCTGAATTATAAGGTGACAACTGCTAATGCACAGATACACAGATGTCACATTTTTGCTGGGGAGGACAGGCAGGTTTCAGGTAGGGTGGTGCAAGTGAAAAAAAAATTTTTAAGTGAATAGTAATATTCCCAACAGACAAGGGGAGAGGAGAAGAAAATCATGTAATGGGCAAAGTCATCCTGACCTGAGGTCACAGGCTCTGCTGTGCTCCTGTCTTGAGTTGAATGTTATCTCCCATCCCTTACTTAAAACCTGTGCACCCTCAGCTAAGAGACTCGGCCCCTCTCAACTCCATGTCATAGCAGGCTATAACATGGCTGCAGCAACCACACCACTCCATGGGTTCACCAAGAAGACTGAACAAAATCATTCATAAAAGCCTCAGGACAGTATTTAGAACATGTATATTGATAAAGATTTGCTACTCTTCTGTGTGTTACCTATAAAGAAGCCAAAGGATTGCAATATGTTCAGGAAACTGAAAGAAGGCTGAAATAGGTGGGTAGCAAAACTTTGAAACATTTGCTAGCATACACTAAAACACAAAGAACTCCAAGTAACTTCAGAGTGCTTCACGTAAATGCAGAATAAATCTAACTTGGGGTTCATTTACTTCCATGCTAATAGGAGACCTAGTTCATGATCAATAGAACAAATTTTAATATATATTCAATGAGATTTGCATATTTCCCTGGTAAATCTGTATAAATGATAATGAAATGGTTTACTTGCAAACATTTAAGGTTTCCAAAATTGTTATTTAAAGCAATGTTCAACAAGGAATTTAATTTTTGAAAAAAATTCATCTACTAAAATTAAAACATTTCATTTAAAAATAGCTTCTATTATTTAATACAAAACTCCTTTCGTTTCAGTTTCCATCTGCCTCTCTCTTTAGGACGTCACTATTTATTTGCTTTCTCACCATCTTTCAAACCCATAAGAATTCACATGAACTATTGTTTCAAATCCCCCTCCCAATCTTCCTGTATTACCTGGCTCTTATATTACTGCATATACACAAAGCCCTGGTCCTGTCAATTACTAGCTATGTGACTTTAGATAAGTCACTTGACCTCTCTGAGCCTCAGTTTCCTCACTTATAAAATGGGAATAATACTTATTCCCAATATATATACTTATAAGGTTGTAAGAATTATACAAATTATCATATGTAAAACAAAACGGTGTCTGGAATCTTTTAAATGTTTAATTAACGGGTAATACTAGTTTAATTAACCTTCCAGTTCCTTAATCTTTCCTGTGGAACCCTTAACATGTCTCTCTTTTTCCTGCTTCTCTTTCAGGGCAATGTATACGGCTTTCTGCACTCTCTAAACTCCTCTGTCAGAATAATCTTCATGTCATATCTAATACTCTCTTGAAAGTCTTCATATCTTAATCTTTATCCCCATATGTGACTATCCTCCAACACTATCATTTCTAATTTTTTGTCCAATCTTATCATATTATTAAAATTAAAACTATATTTGGACATGAAGCAATACAAAATATTAAAAGAACTGAGTTTATTTTACTATGTAGTCTAAAAATTGAGTAAAATAGCTTGGGTTTATGATCAACATTATTTTAAAGGAATAGCTATCTAATGACCATCCAAAGGAATATCTGATTTTTAACATTATAAATATAACTGTGAAAATAGATTATTAGAAACAAATATTACTGTAACTAGTACTAAAACTTCTGCTACAAGATTGATATATATTTTGTTCAGAACAGCTTTACCCAGTAGAATATTTATTTCTGTCTTGCAGCACAAGCTTTTCATAATGAATCACATTCAAAAATACATTAAAAAAAAAGATATACTAGTATATGTCAGGAAAAAAAATTGATGATGCTTGAAGGTACTTTCCATGAAAAATTAAATATGGCACAATGGTCATTTTGCAGACTTCATTAATGAAATTGGAAAGAGATTATTAATCTTGAGTGTTAAATTGAACCTGTGGCAAAAATTGATCAGCTTCTCCTGGCTCAGAAATACCTGACAGCTACTATTGATCAAGAGTTTGGGACACTGGTTATAATTTATATCTAAACACAAAGGATGTGCGATAGAAATAATTTTTAAAAGATTTCAGATTCAAAACATATATACTATGAAGCCTAACAGAGGAAGTCTTAGGAGTACTAGCTTTATCGTGGAGATCCACAGGAAAACATACCTGGCTAGGCTGAAGGCATCGTCGATCAAACCTGCTCGGTTGCTGACAGAGAGAAGCTATGAGGCCAACCAAAAAAGCAAAAATACAAAAATGGAGTTATTTAGGATTAGAATGGCAGATGTTCATATGTCTAAACAGATATTTGATGAGTCAAGTCCAGTTTACCTCATGATTCCTGATTAATTGATCAATTAATAATCTCCAGTTCCTTAAATCATAGTTGACTCTAAAATAGCCAGTTTGATTGATGTTCCCCAGCAACCAGCTTCCTTTGTCCAAAGTTATCCTATGGTGTTCTGAAAATAGCATTTTAGGGGTAAGAGAGATTTTCAATTTTAAGGGTTAAAACAGGAGGAAGTATGCTTTCTTAATATCAAATGTCACAGTACCAATAATTAAAAGAGGACACCATCCTAAATACCTAATTGAAGTCTACTTTTTACTAATTACACAATTAATCACTATGGTTAGAATTTGCTAGAAAACCTTTAGTGTCTTATTCATTAGTACTCAATTAACTGTTTTCTTATAGTTAACATTTTTATTCTTGATAAAGCCCTATTATGTATATATAATTATCTTTCTCAAGATAAATATAACCAAGAAATCTACTACTGCATTCATGTGGCTTCCAGTTAGATTGTATATGTATCTGTGGTTGGAATAAAAAAAGGTTTCAGGTGCATAATCTACTTATTTTATTCAGGAAGAAAGTGATTACAACAGTAGGGCTCATTTATTTGAAAGTCACTGTTATTTCTTGCCCTCTTCCTTGTGCTTTTTGAACGTGCTAATAAATAACAGATTTTTCAGCATCATCAATCATGTTGGGAAAAAGAACCTCATTTAAAGCTCTAGTATTTCTACATATAATTAGAACAAAGATAATAAATTTTGCTTATTAGAATCACTTTGGAAAATGGTAACTTGATTGCATTTACTGGTTAATTCAATTAAAGGAAGCCAGTAAAAGCAGTCTTATAACTTAACATATTTAACCCCTTCAAATATGATACAGAGAACTCATTCACTTTTAATGGCAGCCTTTATTGACTTCCTAAAACCGTAGTTTACAATTCTAGTCACTTTGCTGCTGATGCCGTCAGGACTCATGCTTCATAGAAGTAGCATAATGTATGAAGTTATTTAAAACTTGTAGTATATATATTGGAAGGACTGATGTTGAAGCTGAAACTCCAATACTTTGGCCACCTGATGCGAAGAGCTGACTCATTGGAAAAGACCCTGATGCTGGGAAAGATTGAGGGCAGGAGGAGAAGGGGACGACAGAGGATGAGATGGTTGGATGGCATCACCAACTCAATGGACATGGGTTTGGGTGGACTCTGGGAGTTGGTGATGGACAGGGAGGTCTGGTGTGCTGTGGTTCATGGGGTCGCAAAGAGTAGGACACGACTGAGCAACTGCAACTGAACTCAACTGAACTTAACTATATATATATATATATATAATTTTTAAAAAAGAGTACAAAACCTGTATTGTTGTAACTAGTCTCCTATATAAAAATATTTGAACTTAGGCCATTGATTGTTTTTGGCTCTCAATTTCCTTACCTATAACCTAAAGGCCAAGTAATGCCATTTAAGGACCCTTCCAATTGTATGATTCAATGGCAAAAGGGGATAATTTATTAGTTTGAGATTTTACACAGCCTAATCTGTGGTACTTAGAAAAATAAATCTGTCAGATATTACTCTAAAATATTTATAACTTTCCAAGTTTCTAATGCTTTGTATCTGCATATTTTTCAAAAATGTAATATTTACCCACACAATTTCTGTGAAGCTATAGAATGTGACCCAATTTTACAGATGCAAAAATAAAAACAAATAATCTAAAAGACAGCATATAAAATTAGTTCTCATAAAGAGAGATTTTAGTTAATCATGTCTGAATTCACTGAAGGAAAACTGATTGAAGTATTGATGATATTGTTTTTCTTGAGTAACCCTAACTCTTTAGGAATGATAAGATTTTTTTTATAACAAAACATATAACAAAACATTTAAACATTTATAACAAAACATTTTAAAAGTTGTTATTGAATTCACATGGGTTAAGAACAAGTTTAATCATTTTCATCTAGCAAGTGCTTATTCTTTGAAGAAATTACAATGTTAAAGCATTGGGTTTAATAAACACATGATAAAACTTTTTACAATTTTGAAATGGCCATGGATTTCTATATTAAATCTATTTTTTAAAGTTACTTCCTCCTGACATTTTGTATAGATGGTATAACTTACCTTCATATAATGCACTTATTTCTAGTTTTTTGAGCTTTTGAATTCAACAACTTATAGGTAGAACAGAGACCAATTAAAACAGGAAAACAATCCCTACACTTGCTATGTAATCTGAGGAGAAAAAGAAAGGCAAGCAACTATTATTTTTAAATATTCTATTATTAAATTAATAACTAAAACTTGAAGGTTATTACTGTTCGTGGATATTTTTATACCTTTGCTATAAATGAAATCTTTGGAGAAATGATTCCCCAAAATATTTTGTAATAGATTTTTAAATATCTTTTTCATTCTACTTAATTATATCTCTAAAATGTTCTTCAGATTAACTAATGGCAAGCAATGAATTTTAAAGAGATCTTTTCCAATAGTCTAATGAGGTACAGTGTATGATGAGTACCATAGTAAAAAGTATGGATGTTATATATCAGGTATTAGTAGTAACAATTAAAATTTATATTTAGAATATATCCAAAATGGCACAAGATTTAGACTACATCAAGGCACAGAATAGTTGGCATTTTATAATGTTTAATATTTTTATATTTTATTCTTCCTTTTGGAATGGAAAAGAAAGCAGATCAGATCTTCTACTCAATAGTGGCTGGTTGCAGAACAATGAGAATTTAAAACAAACAAAAAAGTGAACCAGGATGCCAAGGGGAACAATGTGAAACAAATTCACATATAATAACACACCCTCGTTTTCTCATTGGACTCTTGTGAAAATCAAATTATATCATGCTCTGTAGAGATTATAGAGAACCATGCATGTGCACTCTATGGCCAACTGTTGAAACTGACAGACCTGCAAAGTAACCTACCAAAGTATTAAAATCTTGTGTGTGCATGTGTGTCACAAATAAACTTAGAAAAGAAAATCAAGTTCCTAAGACATTTTTGGCAAGTTATTTCTCAAGCCTTAATTTTCTCATTTGCAAAGTAGAGGTTAAAAAAAAATACCTTAAAGGCTCATGAGAATCCTATGAGCCAATATTTAAGGGAAGCATTATGCTATTTTTAATATTTACTTCTGATTTTCAGAATCACTTTCCCTTTTAATTTGAATTTTTTCTTTCCTAACATTTGTCATTAAGTGTATTTCCTTCCACTATACATTAGTTAATAGTCAGTCAATATGAGGGCTACTATGCATAAATGTTTGCTTTCTCAGCATTTTCATAGTTAAAAACAAGAGAAAAATCTTTTTACCTACTTTCAGTAATTCAAAAATTTGCTTTAAAACTATGTTTAACCTAAAATGATATGTGCCTTAGCTTGGAATTAATTAGATAACCACCCAACACAACAAAAAATTGAAGTGTCAAGAACATATAATGATACAAATAAAATTCACATTTTATATTGTTTACATTGTTCACTAATGACTTGACCTTAGTATCATGTGACATCAAATTGATATTACTGATGATGAAAAATTATAAAAGCATTGATCTGTTATAATTAAAAAGTGGAATGTTTAGCATATGTTGGTAAGAATTGATCAGAATATGTTCTTACCATATCTATGAAGAAACATTTTTCATTAATATTGGTTAACTATATTTTGAAGATAAAAGGCGATCTAAAAGGATATAAATTTAACCTTCTTCCCTAATCCTTGACTGGGTTTCTGTTTTTATTTGTCATTGGAATGGAGTTCAAGACAGAACCAAATACATTTAGAACGAGAATAAACAGGGAAGCTAGAAAGGTTGCCTTTGTTTTATGTCCCACTTGTGAAATTCTTCCAGATGTATGTATTCATAAAGTTTTCAAGAAACATTTACGTGGTATGGAAATTCCAAACAAAAACCTCAACTTTCAACTGAGACTACGTTTTATCAATCAGAAGACTGTGCTATGATTTAATGGAATATGACACATTGCACTCCATAGGTTGCACACTACACAATTATGGAGTGAGGGGTTTGCAAGTAATAACATCATTCAATCACGTCCAAACTCTTTGCAACCCCATGGGCTGCAGCCTGCCAGGCTCCTTTGTCTATGGAATTCTGCAGGCAAGAATAATGGAGCGGGTAGCCATTTCCTTCCTCACCCAGGGATTGAACCAGGGTCTCCTGCATTGCAGGCAGATTCTTTACCGTCTGAGCCACTAGGGAAGTCTAAGTCATATCACAGTCCATGTAAATATCATCTCCTAGAGTTACGCATGCACAAAACTATGCAGCTGTGTATAACAATCACATGTATGACCACAGAGGACTTTTTAGCAAGCACATGGCTTGAAATATCATGTTATTATTATTTCTGATTAACAATAAAAGACTACAAATACAAACAATCTCTCAAATATCAGTACAACAACCTGTAGTCATTGGTCAAGAAAAGCCATGATGGTAATAATTTAAAAGGGAGTATGCATGCATGTGTGCTCAGTCACTTCAGTGGTGTCCAATTCTTTGTGACCTTATGGACCACAGCCCCTCCAGGCTCCTCAGTCCATGGATTCTCCAGGCAAGGGCACTGGAGTGGGTTGCCAGGCCCTCCTTCAGGGGATCTTCCCAAACCAAGGATCAAACCCCAGGTCTCCTGCACTGCAGGTGGGTTCCTTACCACTGAGCCACCAAGGAAGCCCGAATGGAGTATAATCTGCAAAAATACTGAGCCACTATCCTGTACAGCTGTAACTGACATGATATTGTAAATCAACCAAACTTCAATAGAAATAAAGGTCATGATACTATTGTAGATAATCTGTGGACATCATGGGTAACCCTATAGAGATAACTAGGGAGTTAGAGGAAATGGACCCTGAGAAAAGAGCTGAAGAAGAATCAGACTTGCCCTGAATCCCTGCCCTGTCTAAAAGTGAAAGCTGGGGCTAATCCTGACACTGGATCAGTATCTAATTTCCCATTTCTATTCTACCTTCTACCTTTTTACTTTATTTCTGAAAACTCTTCTATTTTGTGTCCCTAGCAATTCTATGGACCGAAGACTTCATTCTAATAGCTGAATTATTACAATAGGAGCTCGCTGCTTTCACTCATCATTTCATAATAAATTATGTAGATAAATAAAACTACATGAAGGTAAAAGAGAAGTATAAAGAAAATACAGTAAGTGTGAACTCAGAGCATGGTATAAAAACTAATTCAAAGAAATGAAAAGAATAGATTATAGTAAGCAATTTAAAAGGAGATACACCAATACGTTTTAAAATGAGCATTTCAATGCATCATTGCATTATATATGAATGTTTTATACATAATGTATATAAATGAAAGCACATATTTTCATAATATGTGTTAAAATACAATAACATGAACATTTGAATAAAAATTCAACTGGAAAAACAAGAGTTTATATTTCTGGTAAGCAGATTAGATTCTGCTGTAAAACCTTTTTCTTGTATTTATGTGTGTATGTATTTTGACCATTTACATCTCCCTAATAATAGCTAGACTGAGGGGAAGAAACAGTATTTTGTTATTTATTTATACTTCACCTTATTTCAAGAAAAGATTTGTTTAAAATGATGCTTATAAAATAGTAAGAAAAGATAAATTAGCAGAATATGAGAAAACAGTAAGAAAAACAAAATGCGGAATACTTGACCATTTAAATCTAAATGAGATATTACATAAAAATGATAATTGTTTTTTTCAATTCAATGGAAAACAGAAATAAAAGAGACCTGGTTCACACTCCAGCATGAAGGATTTAGATTGGTTTCAAGAAATAGCTTTCTGATAGTGAAATGAAATAGGTCACTATCTTATTTCAAGATATTTAGAAACAGAATAGAATCTCATCTTTC
Organism: Cervus canadensis; assembly: GCF_019320065.1. Classification (NCBI taxonomy): domain Eukaryota; kingdom Metazoa; phylum Chordata; class Mammalia; order Artiodactyla; family Cervidae; genus Cervus; species Cervus canadensis. The sequence goes on from NC_057410.1 coordinate 51,764,585, forward strand.
TCTGCTCCTTGAGCATTAACCCTATCTAAAAGGATGGTTTGATGAGCTATCAAGGCCTCTCATATCTGGCTCTATAGTTATCTAATTTTACTGCCAGACCCATTCTATATAAAGGGCCAGTCTAATAAAGAGAAGATAGCTGGAAAATGGAATTAAATATGTGGCCAGTGTTTCAGAGCTTGACTTATTGCTCTATTGGGAACTATGATTATAAATTAATTACATTTGGGATTACAAAATAATGCAGTTTAAAACAGTTAAAACTAGTACTACAAGTATTTTGTTTTTAATTTTCTCTTTACAATCAAAGACACAAATTTAATAATTATATCAATAGACTAAAATTAGACTATGTAGAAATTATACTTAATTTTATAGAGATTATTCTTCTATATTCTCCTTCTAATTTGTCTTTACTCACATATTTATAACAGCCGAAACCAGAAGTTAAGTTGCTAAACATTTATTTGAGACCAAGTAGTTCCTCAGAGGAAAATATATGTTTTACCTGATTTGTTAGACACCCAAATAATTGCTTCTGAAGACACATGGCTTCTATTTCCTACCACAATAGTTAATGGAATCTGCCACAGGTAACTGCAAAATAAAAGACAAACTTTAGGAATTAAAATGGCTGTAACAAATAAACAGTATTTCCTATACATCTTCCATGTGATTTTTTTTTTATTCTCTTTAGGAAAATTTAAAAGATTCCCAAGTCATAAACATAAGGAGTAAGTAAAAATGAATTTACTCTTTCAACTCAGTAAGCAAACTTGACCTCTAAGAGTTTTAATTTCAATACAAAAGGAGGACTACCAGCAAAACAATTTATCTTGGGGGGGAAAAAAGATTTGCATTTTACATGAGGAATAAAAAGTAGCTAAAATCCATATTATCTGTGCCAGATAATATATTGATTAAAGTCTTAAAATAACTTCATTCTACTTGATTCTATATTAGATTAATGCACATTTCAGTGGTTTTATGAATTTACATTTCAACATTCTCCTCATTTACTTGTCTAACTATTCTTAGAAAAAACTTGTCATTTTTTAAAGAAAAGTTAATACAGCACACCTAAAGTTACACAGCAAAGTAAGGACAAAAAGAAAAATTAATTAGATATCCCTGAAATCCAGATCAATACAAAGAATACTATCAGACACACTTAATGCCCTGTTTTCTAAAGTGGATTTTCCAAATTGATATGTGAAATCACCTACCAACAAGCAGGAATCAGTCATGAGTCTCAGCTAGTAAAGAGAAGCATTTTGTAGGCTATGACTTTTGATAGGACAAAAATTGAGGCCTAAAGTGCATGAAGTATTATCAATTTAACCTCAAATGAGCAGCCAGAGATAAGCTGGATAGTCTTATAACAAAACCCGGGACTACATTTTACTCCCCCTATAATACAGCCAGATTATGTTGACCAATCACTGTATCATTAGCAAGAGGGGTAGACAACAATATGCAATATGTGAAAAATATTTCTGACTTGAAAACTATAAGAAGATATGCTGCATGATCTCAGTAACTGTGGGAGTTAATGGAGAATTTTTCAGGGAACACGTCTGGAGCTATACACGTAAAAATAGAATGCATATGCCTTTTAATAGGGGAGGACATCTCCAAATCTGTCATGCTGAATTTGATTATTAGTTTATCATTTCATGTTTCCTAGTCACAATAAATAGAATTTAGTAATAGCACAAAACACCAAACAGAATACTGGGAGAAATTCCTAGTTTGATACCGACTATTATCTCCAACGAAACTTATATGCTTAAGATTCTAAATTTTAAAAGTATACGCTATACTTGTTCAGAGAAACATTTTTGTGTCCCCACTAAGGGAAGACATGATACTATACTATAATGGACTCCAGACAGGTCAGGAAATAAACAACCTATGGGCAAAATAGTATTGCATTTAGAACACACATTGGTGAACACAACCCATGTACACTCTTTAACAAATATCCTCAAACTCATGAAACTAAAAACATGCAGAAATATTTTCAAATGGATTTACTGTGAGGAAGATTTACAGAGAACTAAGATAGAAACCTAGATATAGACAGATACAGCTGTTCTCTAAAAATAATGATGTAAATCATCGATATAGCTGTTCTCTAAAAGTATGAAATCATTTTGATTAATTAAAATTATTAATTAAGAGACAACAACACCTAACTCTGCATCTGATTCTCAAGCTATGAACTTACTTTTGTGTATCTAAGATCTTTCAAAAGCCTGGAAATGAAAGGTATTCCATAAATTGTTGTTGAAATGGATTGAATGGGATTGAATTGAAGTAAAATAAAAGGAACAATACCAGTCTATAATAGACAGAGATTAACTTTATGAAATAGATTTTTTTAGTATATGTCTTCTGTATTGAGTTGGGGAAACTAAATTTTTATGTCAAATAAGTATTAGTTAAAGGGCAAAAGATATATTGAAAATGTTTAAAACTTTTCGAGGATAAATGTATCTTTTTGTAGCATGATCAAAAAATATTTATGAAAATTATTTGCTCCTAATGTAATTATACTTCTAATTTCACACTTATTTAAACCTCATTCTTCTAAGTAATGAAATTATATATAACAATAAAAATTGAGGTTTTGATATCTGAGCTTTCACAAAAGTCTCGAAAGTGCAGAAAAAGAGATTACTATCAATACCTGCGTGTTGTTTACAGACAATTCCACACACAAGAAACCTTCCTAAATGACAACACTGCACTGCAAAGCAATATTCAGATGCAAAAAATTAAAAAAAGGTATCAGGACACAACCATCAGGGCATTTTGTAAAACTTTTAAAATAGCCTCTATACTTTTCTTAATATTTTTGGCCTCTATTCTATATGCCTATGAGTCTGTGTGTGAGTGTGTATATATATGCATGTATGTACATGTATTGATAGACACATAAACAAAATCTATACATTGTCACAAAGACAAAATAAAAATTACAAATCACTAAGCACATTTTGCTATACTATAAACACTATGGGGCTTCCCTGGTGGCTCAGAGGTTAAACCATCTTCCTGCAAGGCAGGAGACCTCAGTTTGATCCCTGGGTCTGCAAGATCCCCTGGAGAAGGAAATGGCAATCCTACAAGTTACTTTTTGTAACTTTCCAAGCAACACATAATTGAACTTTCCACCAATTTCATTTTAAGATCAAAGAATGATAATTACGTTCCTTTGTGATTACAACTTAAAAGGCTAGGGACCCTCTATATCGTGGGCGAAAAGCTCTATGCGGTGTGCTGCAAAAAAAAAAAGAAAAGAAATAAAAAAATCCAAGACTGCAGTGAGTTATATTTTAAAAGAAACTAGAAAAAATAATGTGTGAAAGTAGTTTGTACATCTGCCCCTTAAATTTAACTTGAATGTTTTGTCATATCATTTTAAGAAGAAAAGCAATAAAAACAATACATTTCAACAGACTCTCCAGATAATTTTTTTCTTTAATAGTCCCTGAGAATACCTCTCTTCATGTAGGTCACATTTTTATAATAAAGCAATGTTTATTCTAATGATTATGTTAAGAAAAGAATAGTTGCTTATTTTAGCTTGAGCGAAAAAAAACTTTTTTTAATTGTACCAGTATTAGTGAAGCATTCAAGCAGATGTCATGAAAAGTGGTTCAGAGGCTGCTGTCATTAGACCCAAAACAAAAGGAGATAAATATAGTTCCCTGTAGCACAGGACTCTAAGAAGCTCCATACATATGAGGGACATTACTGAATCTTTATATTAATTTATAAAAGAAAGCTACACAAAGTTACAACTGTCCAAATATCAAAGTGCTAGCAAATATGTTACTTTCACATATCAACTAACTTTATCTAATTATTATATAAAAATCTTTCCTTTCTCTGCTGTAACATAGCTACCTCATATGAAAAATAAAATGACTATTGTTGTTCAGTCACTCAGTCGTGTCTGGCTCTTTGCGACCCCATGGACTGCAGCACACCAGGCCTCCCTGTCCATCACCATCTCCCAGAGCTTGCTCAAACTCATATCCATTGAAGTGGTGACGCCATCCAACCATCTCATCCTCTGTCTTCCCCTTCTGCTCTTGCCTTCAGTCTTTCCCAGCATCAGGGCTTTTCTAATGAGTCAGCTCTTCGCATCAGTTGCCAAAGTACTGGAGCTTCAGCTTCAGCGTCAGTCCTTACAATGAGTATTCGGGACTGATTTCCTTTAGGATGGACTGGTTGGATCTCCTTGTAGTCCAAGGGACTCTCAAGAGCCTTTTCCAATACTACAGTTGAAAAGCATCAATCTTTCAGCGCTCAGCCTTCTTTATGGTCCAGCTCTCACATCCGTACATCACTACTGGAAAACCATATCTTTGACTATGTTGACCTTTGCTGGCAAAGTAATGTCTCTGCCTTTTAATGACTGCATACATTTAAAATGTTCTAGGCATGTTATAGTATTCTCGTGTCCTCTACAAAATTGAAGACAAAGAATTGATTATGCTGGCCTAGAAAATATCCTCAATGGGGTTTCTAGCATAAATGAGCTTTATGTTTTACTGCACTAACTATTTGCATTATACAATAAAGATCTAGGAAGTTTACAAAGAGCAGACAGAATTGACCACAACATTATAGTGAATTAAATGATCAATTATACAAAAGTGAATACTAAAATTTCAACTGCAAACTCTATTATTTCAAAATAGATAAAAAATAAATGTTGACGCTGATGGGATACCATGCATTATCTCACTCAGTGTTTTCTATGCCAAGTTCTCAGCATTTGAAACATCCATGTGATTTTATAACTTCAGCGAAAGCAAAACTCTGTTGATGCTATATATGCCTATACATCCTGGGAGAAAGTCTTACTTTAGAGAATCAGACTCATGGCTGATACATCTGGAGCATGTTATAGGATGACAGAATATTTTTGTTCAAAATTTGTTCTATCGTCTGCATGTCCTTTATGTTTTTCTGCATCAGTGATGCTTTTGTCAGCTTGATCATTTTCAAAGGCATGGCCTGAATCTCTCTGATTTTGCCACAGTCAAGTACTTTTTATGTACTTCTGGCAGACCTAGGGTGAGGCCTAAGCAGGTTTCACCTGGGGCCAGTGGTTGACTGGAAGCACTGTTTGGCAACTGTGAGTGACTCAGCCTGGGTAAAGAAGTGTTGACAGGATCAGACCCTGACAATGTGGCAGGATGGTACCTTGCATTCCACAGATCCAAACAGTTGGGTTGCAAGGGCAGATTATTGAAGGACAGTGTATCTACTAACCAGGAAATTTACAACACTTTCTTAAGTGGCTTCCCAATTTAGCCATCAGAAAACATGCATGACTTTCTCAGTCACTTCTACGAGGGCTCTGTCTCGGAGCTACCCTACTTGGGATGATTTCCATTCCTCTTAGACATAACAAAGAAAGTTAATTCATGCTTTGCATAACCTAGATATTGGTGCATGATCAAATCAGAATTCTTAATATTCCAAATGGGAGACAGAGTGACCAGTCTACAGTCCACACCTCATTTAACTTATTAACTTCCATCCCTCCTTGCCCCTGATTCTCAACTTCTTATCAAGATACTTTAGAAAAAATAAAATGCAATGATTTAAGTTATACTATCTTTCCTTGGCTCAGCTTTAATAAAAGGCAAAACAGTGGGAAAACATGAAATAGAAAAGAAACACTATATGCTGAATTTTCAGTAATGAAATAAGAATTTCAAATGAAAGTTAACAACAAATCAAATTCTATGTATGTTGCATTTAGTGGTTTTTAAACACTAAAAGTTAAGGAAAGGAACATATTTTGATACTATGTGACTTTGATACCTAGACTAAATGGATCTTGTTTGAGTTCCTTTGGTTCAAACATTATTTATCTTGGTTTTACATTTCTGTTGGTTTTAACAGGTCTTTCTGGATTATTAGTTTCTATTGGCTGTTTTATAAATTTGTTTTCTCAATACTATTCAGTTCACTTCAAAGTATTTTAACTTTCTTAAATTTAATTCAATAAACATTTATAGGGAAAAGTAAAAAATCACACATTATTTTATTTTTCCCTCATCCTGGGAAAGACTGAAGGCAAAAGGAGAAGAGGGGTAACAGAGGCTGAAATGGTTAGATAGCATCAATGGATATGAGTTTGAGCCGACTCCGGGAGATAGTGAAGGACAGGGAAGCCTGGTGTGCTGCAGTCCATAGGCTCACTGAGTTGGACACGACTTACTGACTGAACATTTTTAAAATGACCGTAATAATTTAAATTCTGTCCTCTTAAATGAAATAACTTTGGTATGCTGTCACATTGATAGTTAAAATATCTGGAAATGGAAGTATAAAAAGGGCTCAAAATGAAAACATCATATGCAAATGAAGAAATGAAAACTATATTTCACATACATTTCATAATTCTGTTATCAATTCTTTTTAAAATGTTAAAGTGCAAAAACAAAAGTGCAAAAAATAGTATTTTTTTTTCATGTAGAAAAAGAACTGTACCTGTTATTTTGAGGTTCATGTGCTTTAGCTTTAGCACTGATATCATAAATAAAATGCTGCTGGGTAATTATTATTCTATTTTCAGTTGTTGTATTTCCCAAGATGGTGATAACAGGATAACCCATCTGGAGAGTCCACTGATCCATTACTTCCTGTATATTTACGTATTTTCCATTCCTTTTTAAAGCCTTTATAATCAAAATTGTATAAATTAATTTTATAAACATGAATTATAAACATAATTAACATTAAACCATTTTCATGTTTACCTTTATGACTTATTTCAGGATGAAAACACTTCAAATCAGTGAAACTAATATAATGTGTTAGTAAAATTAATCTTCTTGTCTTAGCCTAAGCTTCATGTATATATAATAGAAATGAAAGCTTTATCAACATTAACATTTTTAACCTAATGGAGGATAAAACATATTTTATTGTTAAAGCAAGTACTTGAGGCATCATTAAGCATATCCAGTGTGTTTAGTATTAAATGCTTTTATTCACTTATACAGAAAAAATTCTTTACCATCAATATTTCACTCAAACCTGAATATCTGACACCATATTAAAATTATATTTCAGAAGTATTATCATATTTGAAACTAGGCAAAGTATCTTTACAATTCGTAGCTGAATTAATTTTTAAACCTCATCGTCCTTATAATACATCAAATATAAAACAAGAAAGCATATCAAGAAAGGGGAAATATAAAAAGTGAAAACAAACCGTCAGTGTCAATAAAAGTTATGAATGTTTTATAAACTCAATTCAAATATTCAAGAAGAGGTTTCAGTTTTCAAGCCTCCTGTACTTTACCTCTGATAGTGTATTCCAGAGATCATTCCTGGCTGCATTGCCATACTTATGAATAGTTAAGTAATCCTACAAAGAATATAAAATTGTAATTAAAATTCAAAGGCTAAGCAATTTCCAGTAAACACATTTGTTTCTCAGTTCGATTAATTATTTCCATTTGTTGGAACTATATTAACACAAACATAAAGACATGCCAAAAAAAGAAAAGAATCTCATTTTAAAATATTCCAAAGCGATTGAACTATAGCATATTTTTAATTAAATCATCAAACAGTACTAATCTCTTAAAATTTATTTTCATATCTGTCATCACTTCTTATGGATTTCCAGGGTCAAAGATCTTCCTCAAATTTAGCAAGTTAAGCTCAGGCAATTTTGAAGAAACTACTTACGCAGTAAGTAGTTTTGAAATATTTGAAATATTTGAAATATTTAGGGGAAACCTTCTCATCAGGATTTCATGCTGAAGTGTTTAAAACATATTTTGCCTTATGGGAAAAGAAAAAAAAAAAACAAAAATCTGACTTCTGTGTACAAATGTGAAGAGGGATTGTTTTGCCAAAAAGGTGATGACTTTCTCCATGACCTGTCCAGTTACCTGGTCTCTCTGCAAAGGACAGGCAGCCTTGTACAAAATGATACATGCTTATTTTCATGAGCTTGAAACACATTAATATTTAATTTAAAAAAATCAATCCTGAGTTTATATAATATTTTAAAGCTTAGGGCTCCACATTTTCCATTTTCAATCATTAGTAGTTAACTGTACATACTTCTGTTTCATGTCTGTTCCTTTCTAAGAAGCATGTCACTGTGAATATGTTATTTGTGACTTCTTGACATTATTTTTTTCTGAATCCAAAGTGGAAAGATCAATATAGAACACTGTTTTATGTTATAAAACAGTATCACTTCATTCATCTGAAATTTCATGATCTCTAGAACACGTAGGTAGTAGGCAAAATTCTAATTTACATCATAGTACTAAAACAAACAAAAAAACTGCTGACTCCTTTCAGTACTTTATGTAGAGTGGAATACTTTAGGGATAATTAAAGTTGGGGAAGAAAATTTTCTGAAATACAAATTGTAGCACCTGTGACAAATTCAGCTTTCTTGGCAACTCACAGCACAGCAAATGGCAACCCCTGCTTAATCACACTCCTAGAGATGCAATGCCCAACACTCAGCAATCACAAATACATCATCACCATCGAGTGTTAGGAATAACTTTACTGAAAAATTACAAGTGAATGACCAATCTGAATCCTAATTTTGTCTTTGAACCTGCCATATGAAGCATTTCCATTTAGATCCCAGGGACCAGGATTTAAATCAGTCATTTCAGATTTAGTTTTCAGAATTATTTTTTATACTTGTTTAGCATTTAAATGAATAAACTGGGGAAAAACAGGAACTTTGAAACATAAATTTAAATTATATTTTCATTTTAGCTGAAACAGTAAAGAAAATGCCTGCAATGCAGAAGACCGGGGTTCAATCCCTGGGTCAGGAAGATCCTCTGGAGAAGGGAATGGCAATCCATTCCAATATTCTTGCATGGAAAATCTTATAGACAGAGAAGCCTAGAGGGCTACAGTTCATGGGGTTGCAAAGAGTTGGACACAACTGAGTAACTAATACTAACACCAATGAAAAAGCATTAAAAGTAGAACTATTTATCACTGGGTTCTGCTTATGGAGAGTGCTGCTAGAATAATCCAAAAGAGAGAACAAAGGAATACTACAGAGACCTTGAAAGGTCCAATAGATAACTACAGGCTTCTCTTCACTGGCAGACTGTAACAATCCAATGGTTCATGAGAGGACTTGTCCCGGGCCCAACACTGATCATCAACTGGAGCTCTTGGTTCACTCCTCAGTTTAGAATAAAGTTCAAATTTACATTTCAAGCAAGCTGAAATGGCAATTATCCAAGCTTAGGAAGGCGTTCCAACTTGCCTGCCTCAATATTCAGGGCCGATCTCATGCCTTCTTGGACTGCCAGCAGACCCATTCAGTTTTGGGGTGTTTCTAGAATCCTATGTATGTCATCTCTTTTCTCTACAATAAAACCCAAATGTTTTCCTCAGTTATTTTAGCCTTCCTCTTGCACAAATATAGTCATATTTTGAATTGAAATTTTGCTTTGTCTTTGTAGAATTACAGAAAAACTTAAAGAACACTGTGTCTTTTTTGATGGTCAATCATTTATTTCTTTGTTCATTCCACAAAATGTATGGTGCACTCTGCATGTGTCAGGCAGCCTACCAGGCGCTGGGGCAACAGTGGTGGAAAACTGAGAACAACTGCAAATACTGAGATAATTTGTGGAGGAAGCTTTCTGTGCCTGAAAGTGGACAAGTCTTGGTACAATAGCCACTTGACAAGATGAATGAAACATTTGATAAGAGCTTGAACAAGAAGACTTTAAGCTCCTTTCAAAACTACAAGTCAATAAATATGGAGATGGCTGGAGTTATGAACCAGAAATGAAAACTTTTATTTATATTTATGTGTATGAAAGTCAATCAATTTGACATTATAATACAAAGCAGAAAAATGATTTCATATTAGCTCTATAAAGAGAATTGTGTGTTCTCAATACAAAGTATTTCAGGAACAGTAGAGCTGTTGAAAAGAATAAAACAAAGATGATCATCATATTCTAAAGGAATGTAACTAACAATATAAACTGATTAAAAGTTAAAAGCATGTTAAGCACAAGTACAGTCTGATACATAAAGTGCAGGGATGGAAGTCTGACTGTCTTTGTTCAAATCCATCCTCCAGCGTTCCCTAGTTAAATGATCTTTGGCAAGTCACTAAAGTTCTTTGTGACTATCTTCATACCCATAAAAATAAGGATAATAAAAGTAACTGCTACATAGAGGTTTTCTGAGGATTAAATGATTTAATACCGATACAATCTTTAAAAGTGAAGAGTGCCTAATACAGTAATGCCTATTCAATAGACAGTAGCTGCTATAATCTTTTTAATCATTTCTGGCTACAGGTGTGAAAACAGAGTAACAAAAACAAGAGCATCATTAACAGTAATAAAGAACATAGTACATGAGAACAATAATATTTGTCTCCCTTTTAGCTGTATAAGTTGCTTTATATTTTCTCATTTAACCCCATGACAACATTTATGAGCTAGGTGTTAGTATTATCACTCAATAAATCAAAACACTAGAACTCAGAGACTCCAGCCCATGCCCAAGTCCTATGCCTGTCCACACAACTGCTGACCCAAATCCAAGATCTATGGGATGACACACAGGTGACTAACAGTTATGTTCAAAGCTGAACTCATCATCCTCCCCTGTATCAGCCCCTTTGGGGAGCACCTCCCCAGGAATAACCCTTCCATCCACTGCAACCAGAAGCCAAACAAGATGCCTCTCTTCCCCTTTCCACCACATTCAGGTAATGATAAAACATTCTCCAATACTCCCCCTTCCCTTTGCCTGTTTGACAACCACTCTACAGTATTTTGTCCAAATATACCGACTACTGCTAGTATTTCTGCTTTGTCCCTCTAAATCTAATCAGTATCACTCAGCCATGCATAAATACTTTTCATCAAATATATACCTGAATCCCTGCTATATTCAGAATATCACTCAAACACACTTCAGTGTAACTTAAAGGTGTCTCTCATGGTCTGGTCTCTCTGGACTGCTCCAATCCCACCCATTACTTTGCTGCCTCCCTGCCTCAACTTAGTCATTTTCAGCTTTCTTGAAGCAGGTGCCTACTGACAACTTTCTCTCTTGTCTAGTTCCCTACACATGCAGTTCTCTACATACTCTTTTCCCCTTTGCCCATTTGAATTCAATTCAATCTCCAGGGCTCAAACTTACTTTTGTTTCCTTCAGAATCCTTTCTTGTGCATTCCCACTCTCTTCCTAATTCTGAGTTAAGTACCCATTATATTCTCACGTTTCAACATATAGGAACAATTATCACACTGCATCATAACTGCTCGGTAGTTAGTCTGGCTGCCCACTTAGTCTGTTAACTCCATGACAGTGAGGATCCCATGATTACCGTTTAGCACTATTCAGCCAGCACCTATGTGTCCAGCCTGGTATCAGTAGATGCTCAATATATTTGCGAGATTTCTGACTTTCCTTATGCAATATGCCTTTCTGCTGACAGCCGACAATGCAGAGAGAGAGATTTCTTATACCTAAAACATTCCCCCCAAACACCATCTTTAAACACTTATAGAGGATTTTATTATTTCAGTGCTTATATGTCAGATATAGCTTGCATTGATATATACAGTTGGCTGTGATGTCATTAAGAGTGTACACTATATTGGGTATGAGATCATTTTTTGTTTTACTTTCTTTGCTAACAAGTAACACAGTTTATAACATGTTATGTATAAAAGCCAGTGGGACTAATAAAGACAAGGGGAAAAGTAAAAAGTGCGCTGAAAAGTAAAGTATTATTATCTTTTAAGATTTACATGCAAATAATTACGGAATACTTACTCTCCTATTAATAGGCCCTTCAGCATGCTGAAACAGAGGATCAAACATATATATGGTCTATTCCTTATGACATGGAGGGAGAGTTTGACAAAATTCAAAGATGTTTAGCTGCAAGTAACAAAAAATCCACCCTGGAATGACTTTTTTTTTTTAATAACAAGATTTATTTTTTCTTACTATAAGAAGATAAGATAGTGCTGCAGCTCTTCTCCAATGGAATTCTTTTGGCTCCACATTTACCTAAGTTGTGGCCTCATCTTCAGGTTTGGGGCTAGATGGCTGAAGCAATCCCAGTCATCATATTCGGATGGAACACTGCACAGAGGAAAATAATGACTCTCTTCCTAGGGATCTCTCTTTAAAAATTAGGAAAACTCTCCAGACTTCCCTGGTGGAACAGTGGGTAAGATTCCAAGCTCTGAATGCAAGGGGCTGGAGGTTCAATTCCTGGTCAGGGAACTAGATCCCACATGTTGTGACCAAGACCTAATGCACCCAAATAAATAAATAAACAAAAACAAATAAATGTTTTTTAAAAAATCAGGAAAACTCTCCCTCAAATCCTACATCAAACTCCCCATGCTTCCCATTTAACAGAATTGTATTATGTGCTATAGCCAAAATCAATTAGTGAAACATTTGGGGGAAATTGCACAGTTCAGGACCCTGTCCTGTGAAGTAAATGATTACACAGACATGGATGACAGCCCAGACAAAATCAAATCTGGTTGATAAGAAAGAAAAGGAAACTAGCTTATGGGTAGGCCGCCAACAGTGTTTCCTCCAGTGAGACAAGGGATGCAAGTAGGGGCCTCATTGACACTGGAAGGCAGGATCCCACCTATTTGTAAGAACCATCTGGGAAATGCCAGGTAAATTGGGCATTGGTTTTTCTGACTATGTGTCAGGAAGTTTAAAGCAAGGGTTTGAAATATTGTCCCTTTCTAGTAAGAATAATTGTAGCTCAAAATATCTGTACTGGGCATTTGTCTTTCGTTTGTCTTTTCAGCATTTAAAATACCACTTTTACATAGGGTAATAACTCACCATGGAATCTTACAGGAAAGTGAGGGCTCTCTCCCTTAGAGACGGAAGGGATGAAACTCTCTCCCTCTCCACTACCCCTGGCAGCTAAAGCATGGACACAAGGGGACAGTGCATCCCCGGGATCAAAGCAAATGAGCGGGAGGTGCTGAAATCACGCTGCCTGTGATGGCGACACTGAGGGTCCCGGCACAGTAATGCTAATGTAGCAACTGGACCACCAGCCTTACTGCACCGCCTTGGCTGCACGTCTTCATCTCCGAGTCTTCCCTGTGTGCGTGTGTGCTGAGTTGCTTCAGTCCGCCCAACTCTTTGTGACCCTATGGACTGTAGCCTGCTGGGCTCCTCTGTCCACGGAGATTCTCCAGGCAAGAATTCTGGAGTGGGTTGCCATGCCCTCCTCCAGGGGAATCTTCGCAACCGAGGGACTGACCCCATATCTCTCCTGTCTCTTGCGTTGGGTGCTTTACCACTAGGGCCACTTGGGAAGCTTTCTTAGTTACGATTATCTGTTTTGTAAGCCGGATTCTCCAGCCTTCCCAGTGAGTCCAATGACTGGCCTGAAGTGTTAATCACTCAGTCATGTCCAACTCTTTGCAACCCCATGAACTACACTGTCCATGGAATTCTCCAGATAAGAATACTGGAGAGGGCTGCCATTTCCTTCTTCAGGGGATCTTCCTGACCCAGGGATCAAAACTGTCATCTGCAAACAGTGAGAGCTTTACTTCTTCTTTTCCAATATGGATTCCTTTTCTTTCTTTTTCTCCTCTGCTATAGCTAGGACTTCCAGAAGTATTTTGAATATAGTGGTGAAAGTGGACACCCTTGTCTTGTTCCTGATCTTAGGCTAAATGCATTCAGTTTTTCACCATTCAGAATAATGTTTGCTATAGGCTTATCATATATGGCCTTTACTATGTTGAGGTAGGTTCCTTCTATGCCCATTTTTTGAAGAGTTTTAATCATAAATAGGTGCTGAATTTTGTCAAAGGCTTTCTCTGAACACTCAATGACATAAATCAAAGCAAGATCCTCTATGACCCACCTCCTAGAGTAAGGGAAATAAAAGCAAAAGTAAACAAGTGGGACCTGATTAAACTTAAAAGCTTTTGCACAGCAAAGGAAACTATAAGCAAGGTGAAAAGACAACCCTCAGAATGGGAGAAAATAACAGCAAATGCAACAACTGACAAAGGATTAATTTTCAAAATATATAAGCAGTTCATACAACTCAACACCAGAAAAACAAACAACCCAATCAAAAAGTGGGGAAAAGATCTAAACAGACATTTCTCTGAAGAAGACATACAGATGGCTAACAAACTTGTGAAAAGATGCTCAACATCACTCATTATTAGAGAAATGCAAATCAAAACCACAATGAGATATTACCTCACACCAGTCAGAATGTCCATCATTGAAAAGTCTACAAACAATAAATGCTGGAGAGGGTGTGGAGAAAAGGGAACGCTCTTGCACTGTTGGTGGAAATATAAATTGATACAGCACTATGGAAGACAGTATGGAGATCCCTTAAAAAATTAAGAATAAAACCACCATATGACCCAGCAATCCCACTCTTAGGCATATATCCTGAGGAAAGCAAAATTGAAAGAGACACATGTATTCCATTGTTCATTGCAGCACTATTTACAATAGCTAGAACATGGAAGCAACCTAGATGTCCATCAACAGATGAATGGATAAAGAAGTTGTGGTACATATACACAATGGAATATTACTCAGCCATAAAAAGGAATGCATTTGAGTCAGTTCTAATGAGGTGGATGAACCTAGTAACTATTATTTAGAGTGAAGTAAGTCAGGAAAAGAAAGATAAATATCATAATCTAATGCATATAAATGGAGTCTAGAAAAATGGTAGTGAAGAATTTATTTATAGGGCAGCAATGGAGAAACAGACATAGAGAATAGACTTATGGACATGGGGAGAGGGGAGGAGAGGGTGAGATGTGTGGAAAGAGTAACATGGAAACTTACATTACCATGTGTAAAATAGAGAGCCAACGGGAATCTGCTGTGTGTCTCAGGAAACTCACACAGGGGCTCTGTGTCAACCTAGAGGGGTGGGGTGGGGAGGGAGACGGGAGGGAGGTTCAGTGGGAGGGGACATATGTATACCTATGGCTGATTCATGTTGAGGTTTGACAGAAAACAGCAAAATTCTGTAAAGCAATTATGCTTCAATAAAAAAACAAATTAATTTAAAAAAAAAACCAACATTTGAAGCCTGGCCATGCATTTCAGAGGATGTTTCTACATTCCCTGACCTTGAGAAACAGAAGTAAGAGACTAAAACAGTGACAGGTGACCAATTGAAACACAAAGCTAGGCTGCAGCTCAAAATAATAGTTTGGTTAATACACGAAGACTGGCTAAACATTATGAAATTAAGTAAAAGTGAGTAGCAAAGTATTGTAAAGGCATGATGGAAAATAACAGGATGTTTGTATTTTAATTCTATTAAACAAGAACAGGATAGAAAGGTATAAATAATCATTAAATGTTTATTATTAAATTACAACAGTTTCCAAGAAGAAACTCTGTAAAAATGGAACCATTACCCAACATTTTGAGGTATAGCAGTTTCTGACCACAAGATACAATGAAAAAGAAGTGGAATTTCAGAAGGAATGCTGTTTCAACAGCTAGAGCAATAACAGTTGAAAAGTCAGTTATGTCATTGTTTGCAGGCCACTTTGATTTTTTAAATGTGTGCTTAACTTCAATTAACTTTCAGAAGTTGCTTAGTTATAGAAGCGCTCAGATATTTCTGTAGGACCCAAAAGGTATTTTACACTTTTTAAAAATCCCTTATCCCACCTAATGAGTACAAATTCTGTAAAATCAGTATTCTTTCTTAAAGTTGTGAATATGCCAGAAAATTTTACATCAAAACAACCTGCTAGCCCATGAAAGATGTTTTGTTTGTTTGTCTTAAATTATAGACAGTGGCATGTTCTCAATTCAGTTCTATTTTCACATATCTCTTATTTAGCAATTTTAGGCCATACCATCAATGCCCCAACATGCAGGAACATCACCAGAGAGGCAATATTACCGCTGTTGAATTTGTACTCCCTTTCCAGAACAACCTGTCAGGGTCTTACACCTGTCAGCAAAGTGGTGTGAATGTAAGTCTATAGGGGTACTCTGGGTACTCAGATATCCCTACCTCTCACTTCTACTGCTAGCTTGAAGTATTACTGACACATAAAGTGAATCTATCGGTAAAACTGAAGTTTGTGAATTGCTTTTTCCAAAGGTCCAAGTAAAGTGTTTTGACCACAGCAAGCTCACAAAATAGACAAAACATATCCTGGCTGGTAAAAATACACTGCCTTTTGTAAACCCAGATGCCCACTGACTGTAAGCCATGCACATGGAGTTTTCTTACTCAGAGCTGGTGAGTCACTGAGAAGAAAATGAAACTCGACTGAGAAAGAGATTATGATGTGCATATTCAGGAAAACTAAGGATTCAAGCTAATCTTTAACAGCCATGTGATCTTGGGTAAGATATCTAATTTCTCTAAGCCTTAATTTCTTCAACTGAAAAAAGTAGATAATATAGTACTTACTTGAGAACAGTGTGCATAGAAAATGACATAAAACAAGTAAAGCACTTAGGGGGAAAAAAAGTCTGCCACCCAAAGGAGCTGAGAAACTTCAGTTATTTTAAGATCAAGCTCACAGGAAAAAATAGTCCGGAGTCAACATCTTCTTCAACATTGTCTCCAAGAGAAGTCAAAATATTCTAGAGGACCAAGGGAGGGAAATTAAATGCACTAACCTGTAAGAGGAAAGTTCTCGGAGGAATATTATTTTTAGTTTTAAAAAAAGTCAAATTGCAAGAAAAAAACTGAGATCAAAGTTTCTTTATATGTGAGAAAAGCTTAGAAACCTCCCTTACCCAAGTCTGAAGAAAGAAAGAGACCCTGGCCTCTGCTTTCCACAGAGGTGCTCTGAGGTGAGGGACCAGTGATGAGAGGGCAGGGCAGTCACTAGCAGCTCCTCAGCACAGAATAGCCAGACCTAAGTGAGCAGCAAAGCAACAGACAGCATCCCGCAGGGTGCCAGGAAGGCCAGGCTTGAACCAGATGCACACCAAACACGCAGGCAGTGACTGCCTCAACTCTTCCCCGAAACTTCCACCACTGCTTGCCGGTGCGGGTGCGAACACAGGTGTTCACCAGATGCTCTGGACGGACGAAGTTCCCTAGAACATTCTCCTATTAGCGGGAGTGACATAAGGGCAATTCCCTAAGGACAGATTAAATTTCCCATAGGCTCAGAAGCATGGGGGTGCCTTTTATTAAATGGTAAAATCACATATACTTACTAATATAAATGATATATTATATTATATAAATAATACTGTTGACATTGTTACCTAGACAGATAGTTATCTATCAGGTCCTCCCTGCTTTTGTTTCCCTGATTATTCAGCTTCTATGACAGTTGTATCTGAATCAGTTTCCAGCAAACAGCCTCATCTCCCTTGCAGCTCTGTTTTGCAATTAGACTACCTGGCAACAACCCCAATCCTGGACAAACTCAAGTATTTGCTTCTTCAGACTTGCACAACATGCTTAACATGACAGGAGAAAAATGAGGCAATTTGAGCAGTTGAGTATTATTATAAATTCATAATCACCAAACTCAAATAGGCACTCAGGACTAGCAGGCAGGTGACTCATCCCAGGTCTGTCTTCAGACCTCTCTACCACTCAGCACTACCTCACTTTCAGCTAGTGACCTTGCCTCACAGAACGCTAAAACACAGATTTTGGGATTCCTTGGTGGTCCAGTCGTTAGGACGTGCTTTCACTAGTGTGGGCCTCAGTTTGACCCCTGATTATGAAACTAAAATTCCACAAGCCTCACGGTGTGACATAAATAAACAAATAGAATTCATCAGAAAATTAACTCCCTTATTTTCTGATTTCCAAATCTCCAAATTTCCTGGAAGGGTCTCTCTTATAGAAGACCTGCCTTTTTACTGTCTCAAGAACCAAAGCCCCTGTTATCTCTTTCTTCTGCAGTGCTACCAACTTCTTCTGTCCCGACTCCTTCTCTACCAGCCTAAAAGTAGCACACCTGTCTCCCATTTTTAAAACAAAAAAAAAACTTTCCTTAGCCCTCTAACTACCTCCTCTGTTTTTCTGATCTCCTTCCTTGGCAAATTTTAAAAATTTTATCCTAGATACACTGTCTCTTCTTAGACATTTCCCCTCCACCCTTTAACACAGTCCACTAAAGTCATTAAATATGCAAACTGCCAAAAGGAACACTTTTTAGTTTTTATTTTATTTCACCTCTCAGCAGCATTTAACCTCCTTGGTCACTTTCTTATTCTTGAAATATGCTTTTTTTCTTGACATGAGTGACAGCGTACCATTGGCCTGCTGCCTGCCTCTTCAGTCATCCTACTGGTGACTCAGATGGTGAAGAATCCGCCTGCAGTGCAGGAGACCTGGGTTCAATCCCTGGGTCAGGAAGATCCCCTGGAGAAGGCATGGCAACCCACTCCAGTATCCTTGTCTGAAAAGTCCCATGGACAGAGGATCCTAGCGGGGGGCTACAGTCCATGGGGTCGCAAAGAGTCGGACACGACTGAGCAATTGACACTTAACCTGATACAGCCTCTTTTACTAGCACCTTCTCTTCCTTCCACCTCCAACAGTCTAGCCCTTCTGGACTGTTTCAGGCTTCCAAGCCAGAAACTTCAGAATCATTCTCACGTGCCTTTTCCTCCTCTCATACCACACTCTTCAGCCAATCTATCCCTAGGTCTATTTCATCCTACTTTCCAAAAACACTGAATCCATCTATGTCTCTATATATCTAGTGACTCTTTAAGCCTTTATCATCTCTCACCCAAATATTAAACCATCTTCCTATATTTTATTACCTAATTCCCCTACTGGTATGCTGATTGCCCCAGTCCCAATGTATTACTATAATTAGCCAGATAATTATTTTAAGTATAAATAGAACCAGGTTGAATCCCAGTTTTAAAATTGGTGAATCACCTCCCACTGCACTCAGAATAAAACCCGGCCTTCTTAAGCACCGTGCACTGTGGCATTGCATAATTAGCTCCTGTCCTCCTGTCTCTTGTCCTGACTAACTCTGCTCATCTACACGAGCTCGTTTCTTTTCCTTGAACACAGAGTTCCTTCCTTCAGCCCTTTGTGCAAGCCCTTCCATCTTCCCAGAACAATCTCCCCCAACCCCCTTTCTCATCCTTCAGAACTCAGGACACATGCCTTCTTCTCAAGAAGGATTTTCTAAACACCCAATCTAAAGTTGCCTGACCCACCCATCTTATATGTTCTCTCACAACATCCTATTTCCTTTTTCCTGCCTCGTATTTATCACGTTTAGGAAATATATCTGTATTTGCCTATTTTCTTTTTAGTATCAATCTTGTCCAAAAATATGATTCATGAGATCAGGGGGCATATCTGTTGTATGTAGCCTACCCTGAATATTTAAATACTTGGTACATATCATGGTATCTGACATTGTGTGGCCATGCAGTATGTGTGGAATGAATGAGTGACTGAACATATCTGATGGGTGAACTACGGGGATATAAAGAGATGCAGGAAGAGAAATCATAGTTTGGTTTACGAGCACAAAGCATTAAGGAAAGTTTTTGACACTAAAATGAGTTATTGCTCTGAAGGGGGGAAAAATGATCTGTAACATAATCGTAGAGAGAGTCTTTGAGCAGACGTGAAAAAGTGAATACAAGAGACTGATTGCAAAAGGAAATAAGATGCAAGATGACACACGGATATCCCCACTTCTTTGTGTGACGTACTAACACAGGGCCTTCTCTTTCATAGACAGAAATACAGAGGCAGATCAACATGGAATTTTGAATACACTTGAACCTTTTGTAAGATAGGTTCCAAACACATAACTTAGGATAGGTCTTTCCAGCATTCTTAAGCCACTTACTTATAACATACGGCTTTTCACAACTTAATTTTGACATTTAGATATCAGAGAGGAAACAGAATTAGCATAAATATATTACAGTTCATTATTTCTATAACTGTTTATGAATAGTTTCAAGTTTAGAAAAGGAAAACTTTAATTTTTTAAACAGACACATGGATAAAAATGTCATATAAAAGTAAGTGATAACAGTGAGAGGCAAGAGGATACATGAAAAGTTTTCAATCTCATTTGTGATCAAAACACATACGTTGAAATAGCAAATTTTTACGGATTAAATTGGTGAGAAATGTGTTTTGAAAATGAGACATGATGCTATTTGCTTGGTGTATTATAAAAATAGAACTTTCAAACTTTCTTTCTAAATTATGTATTGACTTAATATCTTTTTTTTTTTTTAATTTTTTTATTAGTTGGAGGCTAATTACTTCACAACATTTCAGTGGGTTTTGTCATACATTGATATGAATCAGCCATAGATTTACACTTATTCCCCATCCCGATCCCCCCTCCCACCTCCCTCTTCACCCGACTCCTCTGGGTCTTCCCAGTGCACCAGGCCCGAGCACTTGTTGACTTAATATCTTAGAGGAAAAAATTAGTAATGTGTTTCCAGAAATGTAGATTAAAAGAAAATCAAAATACAATGGGTAAATCTATAATTTAAAAATTATTTCAGTTATTTATTTTACCAGTATTGGAAAGTAATGTAAATGCTTGTCAACTAGGAAAAAAAACTAAAATTATTAAGTACATCTATGCCATATTACTAGTACTAAACTATGTACTAGAATTATCTAGCAATTATGAAAACAGGAGTTAAAAAAAATCTTCCCAACATGGAAGGGTTTTTTTTTTTAGCATTAAAGCTTTCAATATTGCCAAATATATAGTTCTAGGCTATTACATGAACATTCTGAAAATAGAACATAATATAAGAGAAAAAATAAAAAAGGAAACGAAAGAAAACTGCTGATGCAAGAACTAATTAGGTTAGAGGAAAATGCCTCTAAGGCAAGTTTGTTGTACCTCTGAACTAGTAATATAACCAAATGGTAATGTTTACAAGGAGAGAGTGTTTGTAGATAGGTATACGTATCCCAGAATGTGCATATTTACATATTTACACATCAGTCAAATATGTCAAATCACTTCACAAATATATTTTAAATAAAATTATCAAAAACATCATTTTACAGTATGAACCCTATTAGTTAAAATGAATAAAGGGCTTCCCTGGTGGCTCAGATGGTAAAGAATCTGCCTGCAAAGCAGGAGACCCAGGTTCAATACTTGGGTTGGGAAGATCTGCTGGAGAAGTGAATGGCAACCCACTCCAGTATTCTTGCCTGGAGAATTCCATGGACAGAGGAGCCTGATGGGCTACAGTCCATGGGGTTGCAAAGCGTTGGACATGACTGAGTGACTAACACTTTCACAAAATGAATATATCTTGAGCTCTTGACTAACAGGTAAAAGAAACCAGTAAGAATAAATTTCTAAGACCTGCCATTAATCTGGGTAAATGCTTGTGGGATAAACAGATAGAGATATATGTCACTACCAATGAAGGCTTTTTAGTTACTGCTGTATAGTCACAGTAGTCAACTAACAACATTTATTTCAGAGGCAAAATGATAAGAATTCAGTCAGTAGCTGTATATAAGCAAATTAACTAAAACTGATGAATAGAAGTTATTTTTCTCTGATTAAGAAATATGAATAGTTTTTGCTATTTATGTTTTTGAAGTAGTTGGCTTTTATTAGAGATAGTATTCTTGACTCTCAAATTCATAGAATCTTTCCTTAAAATTAATATTTTTTTCTCTATAGAATACCCGGTGAGTTTAGCTTTGTAGTTGGTCTTTAATAAGTTAGATGCTAATTAGGTCAAATCCAATGACTAAACATGATCAATGATAGTATTATTATCATACGGTATTGAGTGATGACAAAAAATTATCATGAAGAGTTAATTAACCTTTCTACCTATAGCATACCTAAAACTGCACAGCGATTTAGTGAAACAGGGAGAAATGTGAATAGAACCTGCCTATGGTCATTCAGTTTTAGATGAAGCATGATTCAGCTACCATCTGATTAAAAACACAATACTATCTCTTCAGAAAGGAAATTAACTTTGACACACTGTCTCTGTTCCTCTGTTATTTTCTGACTTTCCATTCCTTTCTGACTTTCCATTTATCTAAAAACTTACATGCAAGGGAGCAAACCACTGTCTCACAGACATAAGCTTTCAGCTTTCAAATAAAAATCCTGTATACACATGTTAACATGTAGCTTCTCGTGGAACACAGGTTATTGAGTATGTTGTAGCTACTGATAACCCCTATAGCTTCGTGCTATCATTACCTTTAGGCTATCAGAATTTTATGAGCACAACCAATAATAATGATATTTACTTCTTATCCACACCTCATTGCCTTACATTGATTTGCATAAGCAATTTCCACCCTGATAATTGGAGCCAAACATCTTTTTGTAGGTTACCTTATGGAAAAGAGCAGTTAAATACTAATCAAAAAGATCTTTCTTTATTCAACCATATTTTAAATGATATTGAATTACCTTCACTGGATGAGCAGGAAGGTGACTCACTGTGACGGATTTCGAAGTGAGTTTATATCATGTTTAACAATGATCTTTCTTTATAATTTTAGTTCCCTGGTGTTGCCTCTTAACAACATAAAGAACAGTACTGCCAGGCTCAAATCATTAAAATGATATTGTTTTGTTTGAAAAGAAAAAACAGTAGTAGTATGTACTAATTATTTTTTAATAGCTACTGAGTCAATGTTATCTGAGGATGTCAAATTAAAATTATACCTTTATTCTTTATTTTTCTAAAAACTCAAAGAAAAATTATAAAAAATGTAACTAGGGAGATGAAAACAAGTAAAAATCAACTAAGAAAGGTCAAAGTCATGTGAAACAATTCTATCTAAAAGAATCCTTCTCTGAATGATTTACTTTAAAAATAAGTCTAGAGTACTTAGGTAAGAATGAGGATTTGAGCTGTGGAAGCTTAAATTATAAAAACAAGGTAAAAGTAGATCCCAATTTATTGATCATATGTACAAACATTGTACACATGGGTAAAAAGTACTATGTGTACTTAAAATATAAGAAACCTAGGAACTTAAAGATGTGAAAATTTCAGAAAGATTCAGCAATTCTTGCAGTAGTAGAGGTCAAGCATGAGGTTAACTAAGAAGATACTCAGAACACAGTGCCACAGAAGTCAACCGAAGAAAGAATCCAAGGACTTCTGGATTAAAATGCTGAACTGAACAAACACATCTGATCCCATGCTCTCCCAAAGCCTGACTAGAACTACACTGAATGTATGGGTGTTTTCTCTGTGATACCAAAATTTCTTGATTTTCTGACATCTAGGAGTGCTTTCCCTGACTTCTATCCTCTAACTCTCCCAAAAGGGTCAAAGCCATATAGTCTCACTATGCAGATGATTAACTGAAGATTCAGGAACGCTAGTTAAATTCTCCCATTAAATTGAAACAGTTGTCCCAAATTAAAGTATCAAATCCAAATTGTCTAACTAGTAAAATGCATTAATAAGATGAAAAAAATCTAAATTTTAATTCTACTCTTGCATTTTATAACTATGAAGTCAGAGGCCAGGAAGGACTTAGTGACTAACAGAAAGCCCATCATTAATTAGGAACAAGAATAATGGTCGTCAGGGGGGAAATACGGGGGGAAGGGATAGTTAGGAACTTTGGGATGGACATGTACACACTACTATATTTAAAATGGATAACCAACAAGGACTTACTGTATAGCACATGGAACTCTGCTCAGCGTTATTTGGAAGCCTGGGTGGAAGGGGAGTTTGGGGGAGAGGCTGGGTGGGAGGAGAGTTTGTATGTGTGGCTGAGTCCCTCCACTGTTCACCTGAAACTCACAACATTGCTAATCAGTTACACCCCCAATACAAAATAAAGAGTTCAAAAAAAGAATAATGTTTCTCCCTACTTATTCCATTGCCTCTTGTGTCCCAAAATATTCCAGCAATTGTTTGGGGTAATCTACTATGGAAGAACAGTAGCTAAACAGAACTTACAAAAATACAAATATTTCTGTGTTTAAAAAAAATGTATTATTTATAAGTGGCATACATAATCCACAAAGGTTCACACTTCATTTGCTCTATTTCACTTTCAATTTAACCATCAAAACAAAATGGAAACTGACTTATTAATGGGGCTTAGTCGCTTCAGTCACGTCCGACTCTAGCCTGCCAGGCTCACCTGTCCATAGGATTTCCCAGGCAAGAACACTGGAATGGGTTGCCATTTCCTTGTTCAGGGGACCTTCCTGACCCAGGGATGGAACCTGGGTTTCCTGCATTGTAGGCGGTCTCCTACATTGCAGGTGGTCTCCTGCCCTGTAGATGGATTCTTTATCCAATAAGCCACCTGAGAAGAGCTATGCCATCTATTACAGTCTAAACAGACAGAATGTGCGTTCTGTCTATTACATACTAAAAGAAGTTTGGAGGCAACTTATTTAAAAAATTATGCAAAACTGAACCATTTAAGCAACACACAACATTCAAGAAATAAGGGAACTGGACCAAAAAATCAAGAAGATCAGACCAAGGAAAGTTGTGAATATTCAGTATGAAACCATTTACCAGATATTCAGATAGCTGATTGAATGGATTATATGGATACTAGAAACAAAACTTTTCTCAAAAAGTCTCTGGAGTCCCCTTCTACTGAGGGATGTATGTATAAGTTGAAACTTGAAATATGTTGTCCAATACAAAATATTATAAAAGTTAAGAAATATGTAGCTGAATCAATACACAGATACTTGCTAAGTTAAATATAAACATGTTAACTCATCTACCTTTATACTATTTTTATTGTATTTATTATGTAACATTATATTTGTACTTTATTAATATAATATGTTATTATGTGTTTTTATTATATTTTAAATTTATATTGTATAAATATATTGTTTTATTTATTTGTGAATGTATTTGTAAAATACATTTTCCTTGTTCCCAAAAGAGCTTAAGATGGATCACAAGGACTGAAAGATTCAAGAGAAACCAAGTTTCAGAAGAAACCACCATTATAGTATTGTTCAGGTGTGGAACACCAGGGCTAAGGTCCAAGTACTAAAACAAAAAAAAAAAAGAAAGAAAGGAAATATGGAGTGAGGGAAGAAGAAAGAAAGAGAGGGATGGTGGAATAGGGGGAGAATATATGAAAAAAATACTATGTGCAATTTAGGATGCCTACATTTGTAAATCTAGCCCTGGGTCTATGTGCAAATATAAACTTCCACTTGTCAACATAGAAATAGCCACTGTTAATATAAAAACAATTAATAGATTTTCCAGCAGAGATAAGCACTGACAGTCTTGATTAGCTCTTTCAGCAACATGTAAACCAAGATTCCCCAGAGGCTTGTGGATGGGAAATATATTAATATCAACTCTGTGACCACTCAGCACCATGACATGAAGTGTCTGTTCAGGAGGTCATTTTCAAGCCATATCCCATGCATCTTCATGCACAAGAGATGATAATTTATCACCTAGACACACGAATCTACTGTAAACTAATCCAAACTGCTGATGATACACTAAATCAGTTTGAGTGATGAGTATAAATAAAGCGGCAAGGAAAGTACTGAAGGATAAAGATCTATCTGATCAATGAGATGTCACAGGCAAATGAAATGCAATGTTGACAAACACAGAGTCCCTGAGTTGAGAATTAACCAAATCAAGTACCAGCGCATAACACATTAATACACGCTTCAAATGAAAGTTTAATATCATGGGAGTTGGAGGGTAGAGTCCGTTACAGACAAACCTGAACCGACCGGGTCAGCAGAAGACGGTGTATTAAAAGTTGATCTATTTTGCACACCACAGAAAGTACCATAAGAAAAGGAAAAACATTGAAAAAAAAAATCCTTCCCAGATAACATAAGTATAGTTATTCAATCTCCCAAGCAAATCTAAACACACAAATGAGAAGAAAAAAATTAAATAAAAATTGTATACAGAAAGTGATTTCACATCAACTTGCTACCAGGAAATTAAATTCAATTTGTGGAGCTCTTAGGAAAGCTTAGCTATTTTCTGGAACTGTACTGTCATGCTACAACTTCAGTGGGAAAACAAAGGAGTGGGGATAAGGAAGGACATTTCTCCAGATAGTTGATATTCATGGAGGTCACTCACAGAGGGAAAAAAAAAGAGATTTTCCTAACTATGTGATCAGAATAGAGACTTTAGCACTTGGCAAACAGAGTCAACAGAATTCAGCGATTCCAAAGGTGGCCCTAATGGAAAGAGCTGATTAAAATAATTCCAACCCCAGGTGGAACAATTTGGTAAAAATATTTTCTAAGGAAAATTATTCTTCAAGGAATTTATATATATTTTTTCTCTTGTGTTAAGTATTTAGAGCTTTGTCATAACATATTTAACTCTTGTTTTGTATTTTATTGTTTAGTTTATTTTGGGTAAAGATAGAATTAGACTACTAAAACATGACCTGATCCCATATGTAGTTTATTTAAATTTCAAAATGAAAAGCTTACTGAGAAAGATAAGATTGATTGCTCTCTCTGTCTTAGCATAATTGTATTTCAGGTGAACATCAATTTACTTTAAAGGACACTTCTAAGTAGCAGAATGCATCATAAATAATTCATCAATCACAGCTGCTAGGAACATGATTTACTCCAACAGATTCAATGGAATAAAAATTCTATTTTTCCATATTTGTGTTTGCTTTTGAGAATTTAAGAATCTTCCTTTTCTAAGAATCTACTCCTAGATTCCATGTTTCATACTGTAAATGTATTATAATAAAACTGTTTCTTTTTTTCCTTCTTTATTTAAAGTACTGTATTTCCTAATTTAAAAAAAAAAACACTTTAATATATTTGGAACAAATAACAATCTCTGTATATCAACATTAAAACAGCGAACAACATAAAAGGCACGTATCTGAAAAAGTGTTAAGAATTTCTCAAACAGTGCATAATTCCAAAAAGGCTAACACAATTTGCTTTCATTTTATATAAACTTTTAAATGGAAGAAAACGGAAATAGACTTTTGTGAAATCGTATATAGACTATTTAGGATCTGCTATATTTGAAAATTACTTCAATTTTAAAATGCATATTAAAGAGATTCTAAATGATATAACCTTTCGAGTTTTGTGGGTTAATACAGAGTCTTATCTACCATTTTCATTTTTCATATGGTAAGGCACTGCTTACCTTACTTACCTTATAGTTTCCCATAAAATTCAGCAATTTTGTATAAGCAATTTCTCAAGCTGTGAAATATCTTTAAAATAAACACAAGAATAAGGAAAAATGTAAAAAAAAAAAAAAAGAAAACATTTTACTTACTTGCAAACCCCTCTGAAATACTGAATGGCCCATAAAATTAGCCAGCATTCTAATTAAAGCAGCACCCTGTAAGAAAGAGTAATTTTAAAAAAGAAAAGGAAGAAGCGTCAACCAAGTAACGTGATTCTAAAATTATTCTATATCAGTCAAAAATAGTCTTCATTCATGCTATTTTATTCTTAAAAATAGTTAAGAAATAAGAGAATTATGAATGCAATACTTCACTTATAGGTTACAATTGCATTTTTTGTTCAATCTAAAAGTTTTGTGGATCTAAAACTGATGATTTTGAAGTAGAAGTCTCTTGGATAAAATATCTCAGAGCAATAATAAGTTGTAATTCAGGAATACTAGAAATTTTACTGAGCACCATAGATGACAAAGTTAATAAAATAAGGTTCTTGTACTCACAGGTTCATAATCTAGTAAAGGAGGTACATCCATGTTATAAATAATCCTATTAAAATATAGCTTTGAAGTAACATAGCTACATACTCTATCTCTGGCTCAATCAAGAATCATTTAGTTATAGAAGTGGCGAGTAGGAAGTTCCAGGAAATCAGATTACTTGGATTCAAATTCTGGTTCTGGCATTACCCTCCATGTTTACTCAGCTAAACTATTTAACCCTCAGTTCCTCCCTTTTCTCACTTGAAAAGTACAGGCAATAATAGTCCCAATTTATATGGTTTTCTGAAATTTAAATACATTATCGAATGTAAGGCAATTCAAACTGGGTTTAAAAATTAGTAACCATGATAGAAGTGTTAGCTGTCAGTATTATATCAAGGTAATTATATTTATTTCCTGTGTTTTCTTCCTTTTAGAGTCTTCTATAAATCCATATACAAGTAGAACATATACGAGGCTGATAAACATTTAGAGTAATGGAAGAAAACACTAATGTAAGAGCCTATCTCATTTTGAAAATGGTTATTACATTGTAAGGGGCTTCCCTTGTAGCTCAGTAGGTAAAGAATCTGCCTGCAGTGTAGGAGACCCGGGTTTGATCCCTGGGTTGGGAAGATCCCCTGGAGAAGGAAATAGCAACCCACTCCAGTATCCTTGTCTGGAAAATGTCATGGACAGAGTAGGCTGGTGGGCTGCAGTCCATGGGGTCTCAAAGAGTCGGGCACGACTGAGCAACTAACACTAACATTTCTTACACTGTAGGACAATATCAGTGTGAAAAGGCTGACAGCTAATCACTATGAAAAATTTCAAGAATCAATGGTTAAGCCTAGATTATCACAAATCTGTATGCAAAATATAAATAAGCCTTCAAGAAGATATTTCAATCTGCACCAAATTGTTTTAACTATGAAGCAGTGAATTAAAAGCAGCAAAAGTTTAAAAATAAATGATAGGAAACAACACAATTCTGTAAGGCAATTGTCCTTCAATTAAAAATAAACAAACTTTTAAAAATCTTAAAAAAAAAAGATAGCCTGGTTTTAAGGGAAATAAATCCCTTTATAACTACATTTCTAACTTCATACTCACTTTAAATTCATACCCATCAAGCTAATTTCTTACCAGGTATCTCTTTTTTTTAAAAAGAATCATACGAACCTCGTATAGACTCATCCAGCCTGGGGCTGGGTGGCAACAAGTATAAAGACACAAGAATGAATTTCCATTGTTACCAGAACTGCTCCCTGTAATTGCAGAATTTTAATGCAGTAGAGAACTCAGGCTCTACGAATCAGCATTAGAGAAATGTCTCCAAAAAATTCAGTCATCACCAGAGTTGCTCCCCAAATTGGTATTTTATTCACAACTCAACAAATGATGGACTCCCTGGACAAGCTGTAGAGTTGTATGCCTCTTCTGGTATATTTTTCTTCCACAGCTTCTACTCTGTGCTCTTTCTTCTGCTTCTTACTCTGTATCTTCTGCACAGTTGTATAAGTCCATAAAGTGTAAGCATCTATGATTCAGTCTGGGGACCAGGTTAGAATTCCCTTTAGAACTTATCAATTCTGCTCCTTGAATTTCCTTGACAAGCTCCCCTCCTATACATTCCCAATCTAATCTACCCACCCCAAGGTGGACATTGTCAGTTCTGCAGCAAAACCAACCCTTGCTACCTGGGGAGTAAGCAGAATCCCGAGCAGTCATCGGAAAACCTTCCTCAGGACAAAACAGCCATCTTTGGATGATTTAAGTGTTTCCCTCTAGGTAATGAAGACTTGGTCTCTTGTCAGGTCTCTTGTAATCACTTTTGAAGAGCTTCCCTGGTAGCTCAGATAAAAACTATCAATCTGGTATGGGCTAATGACAAAAGAGTCCTTTCTAATCATAAAGAATGTACCTGTTTTCCTGTCTGGGTTGAGCTGGAGCAGAGTACTAATAGGAAAGAAAACCTAGGAATATATTTAATATTTTAAAGTTATATACTATGGGACTCTCTCTTATGATTATACTGTATACTTTAATTAACTTTTCAAAAATATGTTTGTCTGCCAATTTGAATATTTTAAGTTTTCCAGAGTAGCATGCATGCATTCTTCTATATTTAACTAGACTTCTCTTTCCAAAACTCAATTTTAAAAATCACTATTTCATAGAACTTCATAGGCAGATGGGTTCTTCAACTGCCATCATGCAGCCAACATATGCTGAGCACCTACTATATGGGTTATAACAAAGATTACACTTCTTAATGCAGGCAAGCCTCACTGTAAACCCTTGTTCAAAAAGAAAACAATAAATCCCCTTTCACTGGGTCTTTAAAATATTTTTTCACCAATATAATTTGCAATATTATAATTTATACTCACTTGCGATTCAAAATTCCAGCCCCAATCAAAGAAACTGGATGTTACACAGCCTAAGTAGCTTTTATGGGAAATAAACATACTATTTCTACAATATTTGTATAATTCTAGACTTAATCAAGAAAACATCACTATATTTGCTATACTAAATTTCAGGGAGATGATATAGGGTAAAAACTACTAAGTGATTTTTTTTTAAGGTTTTATAAAGAATATTCTGGGCTTCCCTGGCGACAATGAAGAATCTGTCTGCAATGCTGGAGATGCAGGTTCTCTCCATGGGTGGGGAAGGTCCTCTGGAGAAGAGAATGGCTACCCACTCCAGTACTCTTCCTGGAGAACTCCATGGACAGAAATGGGCTACAGTCCACGGGGTCACAAAGAGTCAGATACAACTGAGCAACTATCACTTTCACAAAGAAAATTCTACAGAAGTATGCTTATAAACCTATTACTCATTTAGTGACTTTTCTATTTGTAGTATCTTTCTCATATAAGTTCCTAGCTAAAATTTCCTTTATTTACATGCAGGAATTTGCATGCATGGCAGTCTCAATGACAGTAAACATCTCCAGAGGAAGGAATGTGTATGACTTGGTGCCCCTGTTCCATTTGCCTGACTGAGAAAGGTGCTTCCTCACCACAATAACTGGATGAGAGAGAAGTTAGTTGCACATATAGCAATTACTTTGCCTTCTAGAAGACTACTCAGGCAGGAGAGACAGTTTATTACTTTAGCTTATTTATCTTATTGGTGTGCTTCAGTGATAAGTAATCACTTTTGAAGAGCTTCCCTGGTAGCTCAGATGGTAAAGAAACTGCCTGCAATCAGGAGACCCAGGCTCAATCCCTGGGTCGGGAAAGTCCTCTGGAGAAGGAATCCCATGGATGGAGGAGCCTGATAGGCTGTAGCAAAGAGTCGGACACGACTGAGTGACGTTACTTTCTGTTAAAGAGGGGACGATCTTCTCAACTAATTTATTTCTTTAACATATGCTTATTGAGGAAAACTGTATGCTCAGAATCCTATAAGGTTTTGCTGGTGGCTCAAATGGCAAAGACTCTGCCTGCAGTCTGCCATTTACCACGCTCGCGCCAAGCCCGCCTTCCAGGACCCCCGCCTGCAGTCCGCAGTGTCCACACAACGGCTTCCCAGCAGCGCAGCAGACCGTCTCCACCATCCCCCTTCTCGAGTTCCGCCGGCCTGCACCCAGCCACCCCACACGGCCCGTGCACCTCGGTACAAACCCACCACCAAGGGCGGTGGTAAGGCTGCCCTGGAGGAGCCCAAAGGCCAAATCCCTCCCTTCAACTGCTTCCACCAACTGGAAGCACAGAAAACTAGAATTTCATTATTTTGTTTTGAAAAAAAATATATGTTGATTTCTTGTAACATCCAATAGGAATGCCAACAGTTCACTTGCAGTGGAAGATATCTGGACTGAGTGGAAGCATTTAGGAGGCATTAGTGGGCTGTTCCATATTCCATATGCTGTTTCTTAGTCCCACAAGTACCCCAGCTCTGCTTGCTGAAACTGGAAGTTATTTATTTTTTAATGACCCTTGAAAGGCATGAACGCATCAGCTAGCAAAAGAAGTAACAAGAGTGATTCTTGCTGCTATTACCGCTAAAAAAAAAAAATCAAATTGGAACGTCCTTTTACTAAACTTGACAAAGGTTCAGTAAATTCTTACCGTCAAACTGATGGATTATTATTTATAAATCAAGTTTGATGAAGTAATCACTGTCTGCAGTGGTTCAACTTTTCAGTTAAGGGAAAAACTTTGACTTTGTAGATAATAGAAAATAAAAACAAAATTTTTTTTAAATAAAGTTTTAAAAACTAAAAAAAAAAAAAGAAAAGAATCTGCCTGCAATGCAGGAGACCTGTCGATGCAATGCATCAGTCCCTGGGTTGGGAAGATGCCCTGGCGAAGGAAATAGCAACCCATTCCAGTAGTCTTGCCTAGAGAATCCCATGGACTGGCGGGCTACAGTCCATGGGGTCACAAAGAGTTGGACATGACTTAGCAACTAACACTTTCACACTTTCAGAATCCTGTGAAGCATAAATAGTAATGATACAAGTCTCTAAACTCAAGCAAAGATACACGTAATATAAGATGAAAGACAAAAGAAATAAGATACCTTACTGTGCTTCAGAATAGGGGGAGATGCCTTTGAACTGTGGTGCTGGAGAAGACTCTTGAGAGTCCCCTGGACTGCAAGGAGATCCAACCAGTCCATCCTAAAGGAGATCAGTCCTGGGTGTTCATTGGAAGGACTGATGCTGAAGCTGAAACTCCAATACTTTGGCCACCTGATGCAAAGAGCTGATTCATTTGTAAAGACCCTGATGCTGGGAAAGATTGAGGCCAGGAGGAGAAGGGGACAACAGAGGATAAGATGGTTGGATGGCATCACCGACTCAACGGACATGGGTTTGGGTAGACTCCAGGAGTTGGTGATGGACAGGGAGGCCTGGCGTGCTGCAATTCATGGGGTCTCAAAGAGTTGGACACGACTGAGCGACTGAACTGAACTGAACTGAACTGATTTTATCTGAAGAAATGAAGGGTAAAGAGGATCTAAAGAAGGGTCGCTTCTGTTGGGCTTTGAAGGACAGATAGGATTCCATGAGCAAAGGTAAACAAGTGTTCAAGGTATGGGTGGAACAACCTTTGTGTGATATCATGCAGGTGCAAAAGTGAAAAGCACAAGTGGGGAAGCGAATACTGAAAGAAAAAGGGCTTACAATTAACTGACAGAGATTCAATGGAATATAAAATTGAAGCAGTTGTTAGAAAAATTGAATACCAGGACTAATACATTTGAACTTTGTTAGAGGATAGGGCAAATAGAAGGGGAAAAAGTGGAAGCAGTTATAGATTTTATTTTCTTGGGTTCTAAAATCATTGCACATGGTGACTGCAGTCATGAAATTTAAAGATGCTTGCTCCTTGGAAGCAAAGCTATGACAAACCTATAAAGATGACAACATATTAAAAACCAGAGACTTTGCTCTTCTGGCAAAGGTCCATCTAGTCAAAGCTATGGTTTTTCCAGTAGTCACGTACAGATATGAGAATTGGACCATAAGTAGGGCTGGGCACCAAAGAATTGATGCTTTCAAATTATGGTGCTGAGAGGATGCTTGAGAGTCCCTTGAACTGGAAGGAGATCAAACCAGTCTATTATAAAGGAAATCATTCTTGAATGTTCATTGGAGCAAGTGATGTTGAAGCTGAAGCTCTAATACTTTGGCTACCTGATGCAAAGAGCCAACTCATTGGAAAAGACCCTGATGCTTGGAAAATGAAGGCAAAAGGAGAACGGGGAGGCAAAGGATGAGATGGTTAGATAGCATCACTGACTCACTGGGCATGGATTTGCACAAACTCTGGAAGAGAGTGGACACAGGAGCCTGGTGGGCTACAGTCCATGGGGTCACAAAGTGCTGGACATAACTTAGTGACTGAACAACAATTAAAAAAAGAGGATTGGGAAGGGTTTTCAGAAAGATGGTTTTAAAAGCCAAAACTCATCTAAAATACTTCACGGAGGAAGTAAAATGATCAGAAGCAAAAACACTGGTTTGAAGAATAGAACAAAACTCACTTTAATCTTAAAGCCTTAAATCATCTTTCAGATAATCAAGATGATATTAGCAGACATGAGACATTTAAAATAAAGTATTAGATGAATATGGTCAAATTCATTTGAAACAGGTGGCATTTTGAGGACCACGTAGGGACACAGAGAAACGGAAGGAAAATGTGACCATAAGAATGAAATTAAGTGAAAGATTATGATTGAGGATATAAACAAGCATTTGTAGGGAATGAGATGACCAACAGATATGTGCTGAAGTTTTAGTGAAGGAGGTCAGTTCAGTTCAGTTCAGTCATTCAGTAGTGTCTGACTCTGTGACCCCATGGACTGCAATGCCCCATGGCCAGGCCTCCCTGTCTATCACCAACTCCCAGAGCTTATGTCCATAAACCCATGTCTATTGAATCCATGATGCCATCCAACCATCTCATCCTATGTTGTCCACTTCTCCTCCTGTCTTCAATCTTTCCTAGTATCAGGGTCTTTTCCAATGAGTCAGTTCTTTCAACCAATACTGATCCAAACTATTGGAGTTTCAGCTTCAGCATCAGTCCTTCCAATGAATATTTAGGATTGATTTCCTTTAGGATGTACTGGTTGGATCTCCTCACTGTCCAAGGGACTCTCAAGAGTTTTCTCCAGCACCACAGTTCAAAAGCATCAATTCTTCAGTGCTCAGCTTTCTTTATAGTCCAACTCTCACATCCATATATGACCACTGGAAAAACCATAGCTTTGACTAGATGGACCTTTATTGGCAAAGTAATGTCTCTGCTTTTTAATATACTATCTAGGTTGGTCATAGCTTTTCTTCCAAGGAGCAAGTATCTTTTAATTTCACGGCTGCAGTCACCATCTGCAGTGATTTTGGAGCCCCCCAAAATAAAATCTCTCACTGTTTCCATTGTTTCCCCATCTATTTGCCATGAAGTGATGGGACCAGATGCCATTATCTTAGGTTTCTGAATGTTGAGTTTTAAGTCAACTTTTTCACTCCCCTCTTTCACTTTCATCAAGAAGCTCCTTAGTCCCTCTTCGCTTTCTGCCATAGGGGTGGTGTCACCTGCATATCTGAGGTTATTGATATTTCTCCCGGCAATCTTGATTCCAGCCTGTGCTTCATCCAGCTGAACATTTTGCATGAGGTACTCTGCATGTAAGTTAAATAAGCAGGGTGACAATATACAGCCTTGAGGTACCCCTTTCCAAATTTGGAAGCAGTCTGTTGTTCCATGTCCATTTCTAACTATTGCTTCTTGACTTGCATACAGATTTCTCAGGAGGCTGGTAAGATGGTCAGTATTCCCATCACTTTAAGAATTTTCCACAGTTTGTTGTGATCCACAAAGTCAAAGGCTTTGGCATAGTCAATAAAGCAGAAGTAGATGTTTTTCTGGAACTCTCTTGCTTTTTTGATGATCCAACGGATGTTGACAATTTGATCTCTGGATCCTCTGCCTTTTCCAAATCCAGCTTGAACATCTGGAAGTTCACAGTTCATGTACTGTTGAAGCCTGGCTTAGAGAATTTTGAGCATTATTTTGCTAGCATGTGAGATGAGTGCAACTGTATGGTAGTTAGAATATTATTTGGCATTGCCTTTCATTGGGATTGGAATGAAAGCTGACCTTTTCCAGTCCTGTGGACACTGCTGAGTTTTCCAAATTTGCTGGCATATTGAAAGTGCAGCACTTTCACAGCATCATCTTTCATGATTTGAAATAGCTCAACTGGAATTCCATCATATCCACTAGCTTTGTTCATAGTGATGCTTCCTAAGGCCCACTTGACTTCACATTCCAGGATGTCTGGCTTTAGGTATGTGATCACACCATCATGATTATCTGGATCATGAAGATCTTTATTGTACAGTTCTTCTGTGTATTCTTGTCACCTCTTCTTAATATCTTCTGCTTCTGTTAGGTCCATACCATTTCTGTCATTTATTATGCCCATCTTTGCATGAAATATTCCCTTGGTATCTCTGATTTTCTTGTGGAGATCTCTTGTCTTTCCCATTCTCTTGTTTTCCTCTTTCTTTGCACTGATCACCGAGGAAGGCTTTCTTATCTCTCCTTGCTATTCTTTGGAACTCTGCATTCAGATGGGTATATCTTTCCTTTTCTCCTTTGTTTTTCACTTCTCTTCTTTTCTCAGCTATTTGTAAGGCTTCCTCAGCAGCCATTTTGCCTTTTTGCATTTGGGGTGGCGGGGGGATGCTCTTGATCACTGCCTCCTGTACAATGTTATGAACCTCCATCCATAGTTCTTCATGTAGTCTGTCTGTCAGGCCTAATCCCTTGAATCTATTTGTCACTTCCATTGTATAATCATAAGGGATTTGATTTAGATCATACCTGAATGGTCTAGTGGTTTTCCCTACTTTTTTCAATTTAAGTCTGAATTTTGTAGTAAGGAGTTCATGATCTGAGCCACAGTCAGCTCCCAGTCTTGCTTCTGCAGACTGAAGAGAGCTTCTCCATCTTTGGCTACAAAGAATATAATCAATCTGATTTCAGTATGGACCATCTGGTGATTTCCATGTGTAGAGTCTTTTCTTGTGTTGTTGGAAGAGGGTGTTTGCTATGACCAGTGCATTCTCTTGGCAAAACTCTAAAACAGCATTTACAGATTCTATATGATCTGCACCTGAGTGCCTAGAATAGGAACTCAATAAATATCTGAGAAAATCAGTGAAAAACAAAAACGAAATGAAGACCTAAGGATGAAACACTGTGATAAAAAACAGAACAATAACTGGGTATAGGTAGTGTCATAGAAAACTTGTTTGATGAATAAATGCTTCAGTTTTAAAAGAAAAAAATATAGCTACAAGAAGGCCAAAGTAGGCCACAGTTACAGAATGCTATTTAAATAGACTTCATATAAAAGCCATATTGCAGAACAATGGATAAAGAGGAAGAGAAGAGAAAGCAATAAGCAAGTTCACGTGAGACTTGTTTGTGCTTTTATTTTTAAAAATATGGGAGGAATATTTATGCATAGAAAAAGACAATCTAGGAGAGATAGATACTGGAGACAGTAGGTGAAGGGATAAATGCTGGAGCAAAATTCTAGTATAGCTAAGTAAGAAAAGTTAGATTAGTCTTAGAAAAGAAGAAGGGCAAGCTGCCACTGAGACAAGCCTACAACAGATAAGGGAAGTAAAAATAAACTAAACATTTTGAAGCATGACGACACTGCAGTGGAGGAAACAGGCTCAGTTTCATCCAGGTGGAGACTTAGTCTGATTCACACTATAGATTCATTGCAAAACACAGTTCCTGGCACATTGCAGGTTCTTAATAATGCTGAATGATCCATGGCCTGTCACTTCTCAGTCATGTAGGAGATGTGGTCCCAAGAATATATGATTGGAAAGAGTAGAACTAGGTTTGAAGTAACTCCAGTGAGAAGATAAGAGGGAGTGAAAAAATGTGGAAATGTATAGAAAAGTCATAAGTTCTAGTTCAAACTGGTAATAATGTACCTGTCATTCATTAAGCAACTATTATATATAGTGAAAGAGCCAGCTTAAGACTAAATATATATAAAAAAAAAAAAACTAAGATCATGGCAGATGCCCATTACTGCATGACAAATAGAAGGGGAAAGGGAAAAGGTGGTGGAAGTAGAGACAGATATCATCTTCTTGGGCTCCAAAAATGACTGCAGATGATGACTGAAGCCATGAAATCAGAAGATGATTGCTTCTTGGCAGGAAAGTGATGACAAACCTAGACAGTGTGTTAAAAAGCAGAGACGTTACTCTGCCAACAAAGGTCCCTATAGTCAAGGCTATGGTCTTCCCAGTGGTCATGTACGGTTGTGAGAACTGGACCATCAAGAGGGCCAAAGAATAGATGCTTTCTAACTGTGGTGCTGGAGAAGACTCCTGCAAGTCCCTTGGATAACAAGGAAATCAAACCAGTCTTAAGGGAGATCAACCCTGAATTTTCACCGGAAGGACTGATGCTGAAGCTCCAGTATTCTGGCCATCTGATGCGAACAGATGACTCATTGGAAAAGTCCCTGATGCTGGGAAAGATTGAGGGCAGGAGAAGAGAACATCAGAGAATGAGACGGCTGGATGGCATCACTGATGCAATGAACATGAACTTGGGGAAAACTCCGGGAGATGGTGAGCGACAGGGAGGCCTGGCATGCTGCAGTTGGGGGGCTCACAAAGAGTCAGACATGACGGGGCAACTGAACAAGAACAATATGCCATATTCATGGTATTGTAAGGAAAACGCTACTCTTTTTATGTGTCAGGTCGTAAAATTGAGATGTGATGGATGTGTGTAACATGATCAAATTAACACAGGTAGTAAGTAATCAAGCCAGAATCAGAAACCCAATCATACCTACCTCTAAAATCAGTAATCTTAACCAATTTGGATGACTTTCTTGTGATTCCAAATCAAAATAGTTATATGATACTCTTCAGAAACACTGGGTATAGTAGGAACTTAGAAAAAGAACAGAAATTCTTAGAATCACTCAGAGTTTTGAATCAATAAGCATTCCCAGAAAAGGATGAAGGGAAACCTAATTGAAAAGACCTAGTTGAAGGAGCTGACCAATATACCCAGGATGGGAGATGGCATAAAAGACATAAACTGGCTAGCACAATAAAACATATTGATGAACTAGGAGACATAAAGTTAGTTTGGGGCAGGTTCAATAAGAACAAACAGCCAGCAAAGTTGAAAAGTGTGATATTTGTATCGGGTGCTGTGTGCAGATAAGGAAGCTATGAAAATGCACTGCTTCGATTTCCTTCTGTTGTCCCTTTTCTTCTGCCCCTGTGAAGGCTGTACTTTTCACAACTCATTCCAAGCCCTATGACTGAGCATGGCTGCGGAGCTAAATTGGGAACGTTCCAGAGAGACGGGGACTCCTCCAGGGGAAGACTCTGGCTCACAGACTCCCCACTGTCCTGGATGAATGCTTCTTGCAATTGAGCTGCAGTACGCAGCGCTTTCAAGGCAATGCTCTGTCCCTTCCCTCCTCGCACAGGCTGGGACCTGCAGTGTGGTCTCAAGGGGCTCTCGCTTCCTCCTGTGGCTCTCCTCCCAAGTAAATATCTCACACATCATAATTTTTCTTCTCAGAAAACCTAATCCAATAGGGCAACTTTAAATGCTAAAGTACAAACAGGTATAAATTGCTGGATGATAAGTCATTGCAATAAGTTGGTACTGAGTATACTCTAATATTTAAAGTAACGCACACATCCAGATAAAATCTCTCCCTTCTGAGTCCTCTCAAGAAGTTCCTTACAATCCAATATTCCACATTACAGATGTGTTTGCTCAACTTCAGGATAGGAGCAAGTAAGGAATGCAATATCATTATATTCACCCTACATATGGGAGAGACTGAGGCAAAGGAATGGGTAATTCGTTCAAAGTGACAAGTATAGTAGTTACTGGAAATTGTCTCCTTCCACTTTGTTTTTCAGTTGTTGCATTCTTTGATTAGCACAGAAACCTATAAGGCAAGACTTTCTTGTTATTTTCTAAATTACTGGAAAGATTAGTCTCCTGACCCTAAATCAAGTTACCTCTGTAGTGTAAATTTCTAAATGATGTCCTCACACTACATCTAGATGTATGGAGATTATGTGATATGACATGATTTGTTACTGAAGAATTTTACTATTACTGAAGAATGTTTTCAGTCTGGAGTAAAAGCATATCTTAAATCTTCCAGAGATTTTCCAAAAATACATTTTTTCCTTTATTTTTTGCAAGAGTATGATAGCTGTATCTAGGACCTGAGGAAAAGGAAAAATAAATTCATAAAATATCTAACCCTGAATATCACTTACTCTCAAATTGATTACTCAAAAGAAAGGAAGGGGGAGAGAGAGAGAGGCGGAAGAGGAATAGAGGGTAGAAAACAAAAAGAGAAAGAAAGTTAACTTGACACAGAAAGCAGAATTAATGCCCCAGCACCCCAGTCACTCATGCCTGGGGCCTCGGAGCCCTCTTTGATTGATTACTTCCTGAGGCCACGCTGCTATCACTGCTCAGCTGAATTATTTCACAGCGTCCCGGCAGCAACCTGCAGACGCATTCTCACTCTCACATGTCCATCCTGTGGACTCCCTCAGACTAATTTTGATAATTACTTCTGAAGAAGCATAATGCCTGCTAAAAGTCCCAGCTCTTCCTAGATGTGAGAGTTTAGGCATGTTAGAGAAGCTGGTTAAGTATTTGCTATTAGAACAGAACGACAGCAACAACAAAGACTACTCTACTGATGCTGATGATGCCTCAAGAATTTTCTGAGGACTCACCTAAATCATTCATATGAAGTCCTTGGATCAGTTTGGGGCAAGTAATATGCTTCAACAGAAGTTTGTAGTTATTGTCATCATCTTCATCATTAGCATCATTTTTACGTTAGCACTCTGCCCACCAAACCATTTGCTTTTAAAAAACAATTCCTATGATAATAAATCAAGGCCATACACAGTGAAATGGTGTAAAAATTACCTATAAATACTTTTTATAAATAGATTACTTATAAATGCTTTTTCCCATATGGCCAAATAATCAGCCTCTGGTTAAGCTGATTTCATATCCCATGAAAATTCCTTATACCTTCAGGCT
Source organism: Cervus canadensis (assembly GCF_019320065.1). NCBI lineage: Eukaryota > Metazoa > Chordata > Mammalia > Artiodactyla > Cervidae > Cervus > Cervus canadensis. The sequence goes on from NC_057410.1 coordinate 51,804,925, forward strand.
TTAATCATGCTATATACTTCAACTGCAATGACATTTTTTTTTCTGATCTTATATTCTAAGCCCCTTAAATCATCCAAAGCAGAGGCAAAGTCCACACTACAATATGAAACTTCCTGTAAATATGTTAGTCCTCAATGCTTTTCTCCCCTCTGCAGTTATAAATCCTTTAAGTCTAAACTACATAATGTACAAACTATTTTACATCACTCACTAATTGTTCCACGTGACCATTTCCTCTTTACACACTTAGATGTAGGTCAGATCATTTAGACTTATTTCTGGCACACCTGTTATTTGTCAATACCATAACTTTTTCATTGCCAGTGAAAGATGGTCCAAGCTAAGAAAAGTATCCACCAACAACTTGTTAGTTTCAGATCAGCAATCCAAACCATAAGCTTTGGTCCAACACATGGGTATTCAATCTTCACTACTGTGAAAATCAGCGTATATCCTACACAGAGGACTTTTGTTTACTAGCACTCTTCAGCATCGGTATTAAAACATGGTAGTACATATTTAGGGCTTCCTAGGTGGCACAATTGGTAAAGAATCTGCCTGCTCAATACAGGAGACACAAAAGATGAAGGTTTGATCCCTGGATCAGGAAGATCCTGTGGAGTAGGAAATGGCAACCCACTACAGTATTGTTGCCTGGAAAATCTCATGGGCAGAGGATCCTATTGAAGTCATCAGGAAACCAAAATGGAGGGCTACAGATCTGGAACAAGAAAACAGGAAGCTTTCAACAGTGGCAGAAATAGTTTAAATGAAAACATTCAACTAAAGAAATATGAAACATAACAATACTGAAAGCTCAGTGAATGTTCATGAAAGGATAGCATATCAGGAGCATAAATAAACAAACTAGAAAACAAAGAAATCATTGAGAAGATGAAAAACATTAGTTATGACAAAAATTCATTCAAAACAGTATGTCTTAATAAATTAGAAAGAGAAAGGACTTCATTAACATATTAAACACCTTTGTCCAAAAATATACTAAGCATTGAAACAGTAAGCCTTCTCCATAAAGATAGAAATAAAGCTCAATTCCAGAAAAATAAATGACCCAATCAAAAAATGGGCCAAAGAACTAAACAGACATTTCTCCAAAGAAGGCATACAGATGGCTAACAAACACATGAAAAGATGCTCAACATCACTCATTATCAGAGAAATGCAAATCAAAACCACAATGGGTACCATTACACGCCAGTCAGGATGGATGCTATCCAAAAGTCTACAAGCAATAAATGCTGGAGAGGTGTGGAGAAAAGGGAACCCTCTTACACTGTTGGTGGGAATGCAAACTAGTACAGCCGCTATGGAGAACAGTGTGGAGATTCCTTAAAAAACTGGAAATAGAACTGCCATATGACCCAGCAATCCCACTTCTGGGCATACACACTGAGGAAACCAGATCTGAAAGAGACACGTGCACCCCAATGTTCATCGCAGCACTGTTTATAATAGCCAGGACATGGAAGCAACCTAGATGCCCATCAGCAGACGAATGGATAAGGAAGCTGTGGTACATATACACCATGGAATATTACTCAGCCATTAAAAAGAATTCATTTGAACCAGTCCTAATGAGATGGATGAAACTGGAGCCCCTTATACAGAGTGAAGTAAGCCAGAAAGATAAAGATCATTACAGCATACTAACACATATATATGGAATTTAGAAAGATGGTAATGCTAACCCTATATGCAAAACAGAAAAAGAGACACAGATGTACAGAACAGACTTTTGGACTCTGTGGGAGAAGGCAAGGGTGGGATATTTAGAGAGAACAGCATTGAAACAAGTATACTATCTATGGTGAAACAGCTCACCAGCCCAGGTTGGATGCATGAGACAAGTGCTCGGGCCTGGTGCACTGGGAAGACCCAGAGGGATCGGGTGGAGAGGGAGGTGGGAGGGGGGATCGTGATGGGGAATACAGGTAAATTCATGGCTGATTCATGTCAATGTATGGCAAAAACCACTACAATATTGTAAAGTAATTAGCTTCCAACTAATAAAAATAAATGGAAAAAAAAAACAACCTATAAAAAAAAGATAGAAATAAAAATGCTCTCTATTAATATTTATATTTAAAAGCACAACAAATAAATCAATAACATAATTATAAAGCAAAAGATAGAAGTGAAGAAATAAATTAGTGTTATTTAGAGATAATGTGAAAGTCCTTATAGAAATTCAAGAGAATCTATAGAACTAATCTATAAAATCAATAAAAAAGTGTACAAAGTTGCCTGACACAACCAATATGTAAATATCAAGAAAGTTGATGTAAATCAGTAAACACTGACTTAAATAATTAATTTAGAAAGAATCCTATTCTCAAGAGCAAATATACAAATAAATATCAGAAAACCAAAAATTACAGGGAAGAATTAAACGGTGTCCAGAGTTCTCATGGAAAAAAATTACAGAAGTTATCCAAAGACACAAGGACCTAAAAATGAATAATTAGATCTTTTCCTTTACAAAGCTAAAGAGAATTGTCACTGTAAAAATGTCAACTATTCCAAAATTAACCTATTAAATCTTCAAAATTTTTTTCTAGAAACTGTCTTCATCTGAAAATTCATATGGATTGGAAAAGAGTTGACAATATTATTTTGAAAGAGAAGAAGACAGGGAGAATCACCATACGTGATATCAAATCTAAAAGTCTGTATGTAGCTGGGCCTTAGACAGAAGTGTTGAAGCAGGAATGTACATGCAAACCAGGGTCAGAATAAAGGACTGCAGATGCACCGAAACTGACAACTATAATAGCTGACAGAAATGGCGTCACACGTGAGTGGGAGCAGGGCAGGAAATGCAGTAAATGGCACTGGGAAGATGGACTATCTAAAACATGATGACATTGTACTGCACAGCACACACAAAAACAAACACAAATGGACGAAAGAGTTTAATATAAAATGAAAGTGAAGGTCGCTCAGTTGTGTCTGACTCTTTGCGACCCCAGGGACTATACAGTCCATGGAATTCTCCAGGCCAGAATACTGGAGTGGGGAGCTTTTCCCTTCTCCAGGGGATCTTCCTAACCCAGGGATCAAACCCAGGTCTCCCACATTGCAGGCAGATTCTTACCAGCTGAGCCATAAGGAAATCCCTCAATATAAAATATAGAACTTTAAAAATATTAGAAAAAAAATCTCAAAGTATACCTTAAAGAATTTGGAATAAAGAGGGATATTTAAGCAAAACAAAAGTCATGAAGCATAAAAGAGAAAATGGACAAGTAGTCTACATCTGAGTTAAAAACATCTACATGATAAAAGACATAAATTAAAAGATAAAGTAGAAGTCTATTATCAATCAAAGATTAGTGTTCATAATACAAAGAAAACCTCTCAATAATCAATAAGTAAGCAAACAAATTTTAAAACAAAAAATTTTCCATTGGAAAATGGGCGGAGGATATACACAGAAAATTTACAAAGTAAGGAGCCCAAAGGGCAATAAATACATGAAGGAGTTTTAATCTGACTAATAAATAAATAAAGCCAAATTAAACAGTAAGATAGCATTTCACAGTCATTAACCAAGCAAAAACTTTGGGAGTTTCATAATACTAAGAATAATAAAGGATGTGAGGAAGCTGTCTCTTAAATTTTCCAGAGGGAGTACGAATTTAAGTGCCAACAATTTGGGCAAAAACTGTCACACTAAGGTAAATGTAAAGGTTGATTTCTTTGTGAATTTAACAAACAATTATTGAGTGCTTGCTGTGTCAGGCCCTGCTGTAGGAACTGAAAATGATGCAGAGAATGAAGCAAATAAAGATGTCATGGAATTTACATTCTAGGTAGAAGAGGCAGTTAATAAACAAAGAAACAGCTTAATATAATCATGCCAAGTAATATCGCTATCAAGACAAAATAAGCAGGGGAAGGGAAAAGAGACTGCTGGGGGAGATGGACTCTAAAGTTTTACATAAAATAATCAGGGAAGACTGATCTAATAAATTTACATTTGAGAACAGACATGAATTCAACGAAGCAAGCCATGTTTACAACTGGGGAAGAGCATTTCCGGCAGATAGAACACACGGACTTAAAGTCTGAAACCGAGAATTCAAGAGTTGGAGTTAGAAGTCTGGAAGCTCTAGGCTCCCACCAGGAGATGAAAAAGTAATAACCTATATATATATATCAAATTATTATATAAATATATCTGAAGAACTGGATCTGGGATATTTCAGCATTTAGAAGTTAAGAAAGGTGATTGAGTTCATTAAAAAAGATGAGAAAGAAATGACCAGTGAGTGAGTAACTAATAAACAGACAAAAAAATAACATGGCCTCTAGGAAATAAAGAAAGTTTTCAAGGGGAGAATGCTCATTGCCATAAGATGTGCTTTAGAAAGCAAGTCAAGTAAATTGAAGACTAATCGGATTTTGCAATGTGGAGTTTATATTTGATCTGACTAGAAAGACCTGGTCAAATGGCAAGAATGAAGAAATAATTAGAGTGGTTTTAAGAGAAAAGGGAAAGTGGAAATGGGGTTTTGCACTAAAAGAATACAAAGACATAAAGAAACAATCTGGGGGACGTCAGTCAAAAGGCGTTTATTGAGAACAAAATAAAACATTCTATGCAGATAAAGGCAGTAAGTAGAGAAGGAAAATCTGATGATTCAGGAGAGAAGAGACAGCTCTGCTTACATAATCTCCCCAGGAAGGCAAGAGAGGATGAAACCCAGAACACAGTAGGGGCATTGGCCTAGACAGAAGCACGTCGTCTATCTGTGGTAACAAAGAGCAAGGGCTTCAGCAGGTGAGATGTACATACAGGTTTGAAAGTGGGAGAACACTGCTATTTCTCTGTGAAATAAATGCAGAATCAACAGATGTCATATCCCTCTTTGACTTAATCACCTTATTAGTGGAAATCCCCTTGTTCCATGATGTATCTGTAGAGTTTTCTAAGAATATTTTGGTGCTGCCATTTTTTAAAAGAAACTTATCTGAAGCTGTGGTACATATACACCATGGAATACTACTCAGCCGTTAAAAAGAATTCGTTTGAACCAGTTCTAATGAGATGGATGAAACTGGAGCCCATTATACAGAGTGAAGTAAGCCAGAAAGATAAAGAACATTACAGCATACTAACACATATATATGGAATTTAGAAAGATGGTAACGACAACCCTATATGCAAAACAGAAAAAGAGACACAGAAGTACAGAACAGACTTTTGAACTCTGTGGGAGAAGGTGAGGGTGGGATGTTTCAAAAGAACAGCATGTACATTATCTATGGTGAAACAGATCACCAGCCCAGGCGGGATGCATGAGACAAGTGCTCGGGCCTGGTGCACTGGGAAGGCCCAGAGGAATCGGGTGGAGAGGGAGGTGGGAGGGGGGATCGGGACGGGGAATACGTCTAAATCTATGGCTGATTCATATCAATGTATGACAAAACCCACTGAAAAAATAAATAAATAAATAAAGGGGGAAAAAAAAAGAAATAAAATGAAATAAGTTTAAATCAATTAGGCAGACATTTAGAATATATTTTAAATAAGATCTTATAAATAATAATTTTCTCTTAAAAAATCAAATTATTAATGAACGTATTGTAATCTCCATTGAAGGATAAAAGTATTAGCAGGCAATGATAAAGAGTAAGTGATAAATAAATTTATGTTTCTTTTTATTTCTGAACAAATGTAAGGCTGAAATGTCCCAAACCACCAACAGTTTTGAATGAGTTAAACTAATTTAATTTTTAAGAATTTAAGCATTTTTAAGAATTCTGGAAACACTGTTTGTTTGTAGGAATCTAAGTACTCTTTAACCTCAAATTCATCTTAGAATTTAAGAAAAACAGGCTTTCCTGAATATCAGCCAACAAATGGTACCCTTGTCACTTATTGTAGAACAATTATTCCTTGTCGGAGTTAAACTATCACAGCTGGAAACCCATATGAAATTTAGCTTATTAAGAAAAATGCAACATGAATTAATGCTAGTGAATAAGGCATGCCAAACATGCTACCTTTAAGACCTTTAATAGGACCTTCAAGAGACACTTGCATAATACTGTGCTAGCAAATGTCACAAATTAAATACTTCACAGAATCACTACAAATTAGGTTTCTGATATGTTTTGAATATAAAATACTTCCCCAAATTCTGTCTAGTATGAAAGATGACATGGTACTTATTAAAGAGGCACTGCTGCATTAAGTTGAATTCTAACAACTTAAGTAAACATGATTCTAACAACTTAAGTAAATATGAACAGCGGGGCTTCCCAGGTGGCTCAGTGGTAAAGAATCTGCCTGCCCATGCAGGAGACGCAGGAGACGTGGGTTTGATCCCTGGGTCAGGAAGAGCTCCTGGAGGAGGAAATGGCAAGCCTTCCAGTATTCTTGCCTGGAGAATACCATGGACAGAGGAGCCTAGTGGGCTACAGACAGTGGGGTCACAAAGAGTCGGACACAACAAAACAACTGAGCACAACACACAAACAGCAGTATTTATCAGCGTGATGGAACTTTAGTCCCAGTTGGACATTTTGTCTGAAGACTAGAGAACAACACTAACCTCTAATAAATTACTAAATTGCATATTTTCTGAGTAATTTAAACATTTGTTTTGCCATCTAATGATCAAAATGCCAAATATTCACATATTTGACAGATATCAATAAACAAGTTTATATGCACAACATATATTTAGTGATCAGGTTAAATTCATTCTTTCCAATTTTTATTTTCTAAATTTTATTTTTGTTATGCATATTGATGTATATAATAATGAAGTGTATAAAATATATACAGTATACATCAGGTCTTTAATACTTTTATTTGACTTACTGACAGAAGGAAAAAAATGAATGGGCATGTGACTCTTAAGAGAATAGTGCTTTCCTATATCTGCTTCTGTCTCCTTTATAATCCCTCCCCACAGACTGTGACCTGCATTGTCTTTTGAGAGACCATGTAAAGGGCTGTGTCTCTGGTATCCCTTTACTTCCCATTTTCCTTGTCTTTGAACAAGTTCTTCATGTGTGAAAAACGCCCCAATTGCCCAAACTCACCTTAACTCAAGTATGACTTAAGTCTTCTATTAAATTTAATGCCACTTTTTAAAAAAGAAATCTGTCGCAACTCAAAAAATCCATTATAAGATTGTTCTTTTAATTCTCCTGGCGCTCTTGTTTTTTATACCTATTTTTATATCTGTGTTGACACAGAGCACAGTCTGTCCTATTTTGAGAATTTGCATACTACAATTATTTACCACACTAATTTCAAGTCAGCAAGGGAGGGTCCATGAGCCACAAAATCAAGCATCTTTCTGCATGGTTATGCATTCAATGTATATGTGTGTGTTAGTTGCTCAGCTGTGTCCAAATCTTTGAGACCCCATGGACTGTAGCCTGCCAGGCTCCTCTGTTCATTGAAGTTTCCAGGAGTGGGTTGTTATTCCCTTCTCCAAGGGACCTTTCCAACCCAGGGATTGAACCCAGGTCTCCTGCACTTCAAGAAGATTCTTTACTGTCTGACCCACTATACATGCCTATTTAATAAGATGACTAAGTAAATGCATCAATGTATGAAATATTGGCAGAAAGCAATAAAAAAAAAAAAACAGTAAATAAGTATGATAGCAACCTTATTTGAGACAAAGTCTATCCCAGGTGGAGATGCCGGGAAGGAAATGATTGTATAAAACTAAATACAGATTTTTTTCATTCATTTACATGGACTTTTTTGGGGGAATCCCCAAACTCAAGATTCCCTTTCATAGATTTACTCTAGTATCCTCAATATTTCTTAATACTTTTTCTTAAATAATCTCATTCATTCAGCCAATAAATTATAACTTTTAGTTATAAAAAGTATTTTTTGTTTTTAAAGTCATGAAGAGACAGGCTTCCAAATCTCAGATGCCCATGTGCAGACACTGTACTGATGCTGTACTCAAGTGTAGCCCAACTGAAAGTGACATTCCGAGCAGAACAAACCTTGGTAGAAGACAGGCACTTTTTTTTTTAAGGTTTTCTCAGAGTACCTCTATTAGCTCTAATTATTTTTAAATTAATTTATTTATTTTAATTGGAGGCTAATTACTTTACAATACTTAGTGGGTTTGCCATACATTGACATGAATCAGCCATGAGTGTACATGTGTTCCCCATCCTGAACCCCCCTCCCACCTCCCTTCCCATCCCATCCGTCTGGGTCATCCCAGTGAACCAGCCCTGAGCGCCCGGAGACAGGCACTATTGTATAATCTTCATGTTGCAGACAAAAATCTATCTGCAGGTTATAAAGAAGTGATGTTATCATAATGGAAAAATGTCTCTGCATATTTTTAAATAATAATTTTGAACTATTACCTGTCATCAACAGAATGTTTACAAAGTACAATCATCCAGGCAACATAAAATATCAATTAGAAGCTTAATAACCAAGTCAAAAGAAGCTGGAGTCTTGAGATATTGAATAATATTTCTAAGTTGTCTACCAATAGCTGACAAAAAGCAAGCAAGGGCTATTTGTCTGAATTGCTAGAAAAAAGAGGATTTTAGCAATGTTGTATGAAAAAAAGTATAAAGAAATCAACCCAGTGGAAGCACAACAGTAAAATGTATGACCCTTTGTATCCTGAGTGTCTGGAAGGGCTGTTCAGAGTGAGCACAAGAATGAGATGTAAAATATAATGCAGGGAAAAAGCCTGTTATATTGAGCATGATTTGAAATAACTCTGTGCTGGAGGGAAAAAAAAGGTTATAGGTAAAAATGTCAGAGGAACATCATAGAAAATCCAGGTATAGGATAAAAAGTTTTTAAAAAGCAGATATAAAGGTTTTTTCCTGGAAAAAAAGTCAGTTGAACACTTAATAATAATTTTCAAATATAGGAAAGTTTCACACAAAGTAGATGTAATTGGTTTATTTTTAGGTCCACTTGGAGTTAAACAGCAACCACTTGAAAGAAAGAAATGGCTGAAAGAAAGAAGACATGTCTTAGCCATGAAAGAATTACTATTTGGTATTAGCCATCAGAGGAATATGCACATTGTCCTTCAAAAGGTAGCTTGAATAAACTGAATATTCTTTTTGTATTTAGGATTTAAGCATTAATCTGCCAAAAAGTACACGGATAGTCTCTAGAAAAATTTGCCACAATCAGGCAGCTGTGTATGGACACTTGTTTAGTTCATCATCAAACTGGAACATTCTTTGATTCATTCATTTATGTATCCATCTAACCCAGCTTCCTACTAAAACAAATATTGCTCTAAATATCCTTCTCCACCATAGGTCACTGGCAACCTTTAGGAAAGAAGACAATAGCCTAAAAGTTGCCAACTACATACACACACACACAGGAACATTAATAAGAAACAGAAGAATCCTAGTGTATTAAGATTCTATATGATTATACATATTAAAGGCAAATGAATTCAAGCCTAACTTTCAATAATATAATCTAATATAAATATACTAGACAGAATCTTTTCGTTTTGATATTTAAGGGTTTCACTACATTGTACCATTTGCAGATTTGAAAGAGTTGATATTTTTGGAAATAAGTAACCTTCAGTTCAGTTCAGTTCAGCCGCTGTCATGTCTGACTCTTTGCAACCTCATGAATCGCAGCACGCCAGGCCTCCCTGTCAAACACCAACTCCCAGAGTTTATTCAAACTCATGTCCGTGGAGTTGGTGATGCCATCCAGCCATCTCATCCTCTGTCATCCCCTTCTCCTCCTGCCCTCAATATTTCCCAGCATCAGGGTCTTTTCCAATGAGTCAACTCTTCACATGAGGTGGCCAAAGTATTGGAGTCTCAGCTTCACCATCAGTCCTTCCAATGAACACCCAAGACTGATTTCCTTTAGGATGGACTGGTTGGATCTCCTTGCAGTCCAAGGGACTCTCAGGAGTCTTCTCCAACACCACAGTTCAAAAGCATCAATTCTTCAGTGCTCAGCTTTCTTCACAGTCCAACTCTCACATCCATATATGACCACTGGAAAAACCATAGCCTTGACTAGATGGACCTTTGTTGGTAAAGTAATGTCTCTGCTTTTTAATATGCTGTCTAGGTTGGTCATAACTTTCCTTCCAAGGAGTAAGTGTCTTTTAATTTCATGGCTGCAATCGCCTTAGGCTATAATAAAAATAACTATGTCTGACCTAAGAATATAATACTTTTCAACTTAATACACATACCTAAGGGCAAAGTTATATTATTTTTATTTTAAAAAGGGATTCAGATTTTCAAAACTTGCTTTTGCTAAAGCATGTCAAGTGGTATTTTTCCAAAAGACTTTAAAATGAAGTAAATTGGGGCAATGACTATGTTCACAGGGTATTTTATATAAGCATGCCTAGCTTGTTAGTCTAATTCAGAAACCCTAGATTCAAATATATCTTAGGATAAGTTTTGCTTTGAGTGGTATAAATACATCTTTGGGGACAGGTGTTAAAAGACACTTCTAAAGAAAATTAAAGAAATTCTCCAGTCCAGAAGACTGGAGACTTGGAGGTCAGTTCTCTGAACTTTTAGGCATAATTTCCACATGAACAAAATTCACTAGACATGACCATAAATAACTGTGTCCTTCATTTGGGCTCAGGATTGTCTTTTCTCTGTGAAACCCAGGATGTTGCTTACTCATCCAGACAAAATGTTGCCGGGCCTCCTCTTATAGCAGAAGCTTTATTTAGCAGTTATGCTGAACATCTCATATGTTCCGACATCACTGACAAGGACAAGAGCATAGTATATTTTTTCATTAGGCATCCATATGAGGAACTCTTCAAGGATGGGCTCACATAAGAGCTGATGAGATTATTTACACAGATGGGCCATCACAGAGTTCAAGAACAATTTAAAGCCATGCTTCTCAAACCACTGGGCTATAAAACTGAATTTACCATCCTACCAAATTCATAATAAATAAAGTACCTATTATCAGTGGATACTAGCATAGCTAATGTTTTGATCACTGCAATTAGTCCATGACAGAAAAGGATCAACTGAACTCCTTTTATCATTTATGATTTTTCCTTTTATCATTCAGATATATAGAGAAAGCAAAGAATAAAAATATCTTGTCTAGGGCATGAGTTTGATAACTGAATGACAACTTTTCATCTTCACTATTGAATTCATTCATACATGATACAAATGACTTCCTGGAAGCTAAGGAAATTATTTAACTGTGCCAGTGTTTGCAGGATAATGGAAATAATTGCTTGAGTAAAGTTTTCTTTATCTCCTTTTCTGCTATTCTGACTTTGGGGTGAGTTTACAAAGAGAATGAAATGCCCAGATTATAGTTTCATCAAACCACCTTCGGCTGTTCTCAAGAAAATAAATTAGCCTCTTCTCCCATTTCATTGAGAAATGGATTATTTCTTTCCTTGCTTCTCCTCTAGAAGGGCAGAGGCATAACTTCCATTTAGATGCTTGTGGGTAGCACAGTATAATGGGGAGCAGGTGAGTATTTGAGGACTTGACAACATCTGGAAACCAGTCACCAAGGTAAGTGTTCATCACCATCTCCTCTTGTAAAAAATAAGGGCAGATTTCCCCCCTCAGGTTTGATTTTTGTTTTCGTGTAGCAAAGCACAGATGTATCTTGATCCTAGAGAGTTTCAAAACTCAAAAACATATCATCTAGGGAACCAAATTGGCAACCTATTCATCACAAAGCAAACCTTTATGACAGTAGTGGACCATAAGCACAAAGAATCAGTCCATTTTCAAACTTTTCATGTAAGGCACACTTTTGTGTAATGCCATTAAGCCAAATCAATAAGGTCTGAAGTTTCAATATGGGAGTGAAGGGGAAGAAAATCATTTTAAGAGAATATGTGATATTCCACAGCTCACACTTTGGGAAACATTAATTTTATAATGATAAAACTACCTGAGACACATATATAAAAATGCACACTGGTCTTTCTCCTAGGAATCTACAAGGAAGCCTTTCATATTCTAAGCAAACATCTACATCACAGGTCCTCCTCTTACCTTCCTAAATTCTAGCTTCTTGTATGTGGCAACAAATTTCCACCTCTAACTTTCCTCTATTCTATCATCAACCAAAGCAAGAAACAGTGACTGCTGCCACTACCAGAATTTTAGAAGAAATAAACCACTGAAACACCTGGCAATCTAGTACCCTTTCATTTCAGAAGCAATTAAAGGTCAACTTAACTTTCTTGTAGTTTAAGATAGAACAAATGTAAAAAGGGAAAAGCAACAGACTCTTTTCATTTCTGGGAGAAAAGAAAAAATATTCTGCTTTAATCTCAGCAAATTTTTCCCATATCCCCCACCAACATCACAGCTTCCACTGGGAAAAAGATCACTGAAAAAAAGACATTAAAATGAGCTGATGAAAAAGATTTGGTCCCAAAGCTATAAAAATGTTTTCTCAAGCAAAAGGGGAAAAGGTGAAAGACTTAGCTCTTAAAGTACACAAGAGTGGAATTAGGAACAAAAAACACCATAAAGGGGGAGATGGATGGTCTGTCAGACTGGAGTCTGTCTCTGACAGAGGCATCAAGGGATGCTGGAAAGCACCTTTCTGGTCGTTTCCCATGACCTTCATCTCGGAGATGCGGAGTGTGTTCTGAACATCCCTAACGTCATCAGACTTGTGGAAGGAATTACAGGATACCAGAAGGAGGGATGATCACTTAAGTAAAGTAATTCAGGACAAGCAGAAGAAGTTTTATTCTGCATTAATTTTCAGGATAAGTGTGACAAGTTCAAACTAAAGAACTCTTTAAAAGGTAATGTTAGCCTGTGATAAAGCATGGCTCTGCTTAATAATGTGTGTGTGTTAGTCGCTCAGTCGTGTCCGACTCTTCGCGACCCTGTGGGCTGGAGCCCACCAGGCCCCTCTGCCCATGGGATTCTCCAGGCAAGGATGCTAGAGTGGGTTACCATTCCTTTCTCCAGGGGGTCTTCCCCACTCAGGGATCGAAGCAGGCAGATTCCAGGCAGATTCTTTACCTTCTGAGCCACTAAGGAAGTTTCTGCTTAATAGTACAGACCTTATTTACTTCTCTATTTAATGCTAAATATTTAAAATAAAAACCCAAAATACCTCAAAAGTCACTGCTGTTAGGAATCTGAACCAACTAGAAATTAAATGTGCATCACTGCTTTAAAGCCTCTGAGGGTTTGGAAGGTGGAATTAACCTCTGCTAAAATCCATGCAGGGACTTCTCTGATGGTCCAGTGGTTAAGACACTGAGTTTTCACTGCAGGGACACAGGTTCAATCCCCAGTCAGGGAACTTAAGATTCCCCCAAGCCACACAGTGCATGCACAAAGAAGAAAACTCATTCAAACTACAAGTATTTATTGTGTGTTCACTATCTTCAAAGCAGTGAAGTAGGTAAAGCTTTGATTTTAAGAGAGCTAATTAAACAAACATACATAAACAATTTTAAAATATAAGATCTGCTAGAAAAGAAATGACTATCTCTTCATGTTTGATGTGCAATGTGTTCTCAAAACATAAAAAGAGAAGGATGACCAGTCAAGCGTAACTGACAAAGAGCGCAGAAAGAACTGCCAGTGTATGAATCCCGACTTCAATATTGCCTAACGTAGTGATTTCAATAAATTGCTAAGTTTCCTCATCCATAAATTGGGAAAGGAAAGGAAAGGGTTATCTGCATCATGGGGTTGTTGCAAGGATTATATGACTTAATATAGTTAAAGAAGTTTATATAAAAGTAACTGGTATCCAGTGTTATAGAAGTGCTCATTGAGGTTATTATTTCAGACATAAATACTTTTAAGCACGCTACCTTTTCTCCAACACTACCACGACATCCATTTCAAACTGGAAAAACACGTTTAAATATTAGATAGCACTTAAAACTCTTGATGATGTGAGGACTAAAATAGTTTCAATTGCTCCAACTTAGTTGCAAAGTTCCTGCTATGACTGATGCCCCTCCAGAAGGAAAATGATGTGGCAATAAATGTCTGCACCTTCCATCTTAGAATTGTGGGGGCTGGAAAGCTGTTTGGGGAATGTGTAAGCGAAACATGAGTTTGAGCAAGCTCTGGGAGATGTGGTGAAGGGTAGAAAAGCCTGGCATACTGCAGTCCATGGGGTTGCAAAGAGTCAGGCTCAAGTGAGTGACTGAACAACAAAGCAAAACATAGATAGTCAACTGCTTGATCATTTCACTGCTTTGGCTTACAATACAGACCAGGGGGATCCATACCTCAAGTTCTCTGCTTCAGGCCAGATATTTTTATGGTCCTGAACTAGTTGCATCCTTGCTGTAAAATTACAGCAGAAAGTCGGTGCACAGCCGAGCTGCACCGGCCAGTTTACTTCTGAGCATGCCCCATGTGGGGCGAGCTGTGCCTCTGAGTCACCTCGACCCCTGCTGCTCCGCCCCGGCCCAGGCGCGTCTCTACTGGGGGCTCTGTCAGCTCCGAGACAGTCTTGGTACAGAAAGTTTCCGAGAATCCTTAGGTTGTCGGCTTAACTGAAAAGGAATGTCAACTAGGAAGAGGTGAGCAAGGAGAATAAGGATGGATGAGAATGGAGGACAAAGAAAATAAAAGCATCTGTCTGATCAAGATAGACTCTTCAGGAACTATAAAGCAATGACCCTGGCTTTCTTAGGCAAGAAACTGTATCTGAAAGACCTTTCAAAGGACAGATGAAACAGAGGAGAGGTAGAATTATTTGAATAAATGCATAACTACTGTGAAAGTCAACACTTATTTGACTAGGTGATCAGGCAATGAGAGCAGAAACTGGAATCAGGCAGGCTGGGTTGAAATCTTGGTTCTACTTATGAGCTGCAAGAACCTGGGCCATAAAATGTAACTACCATAAGCCTCAGCTTCAGGTAATGTTTAAATAAAACGATGTATTTTAGGTAGTTTCTTTGTAGCCTTCTTGTAAAACTCCAGGAACATAGTGAAAACTCCATAAAAAATAACTACTAATATAAAAAATGCACTGGGTTTAATGTTTAAATTAATATCTTGTTCACACTTTTAATATGTGAATAAAAGAGAATAAAGATAACAAACAATGCTTTGTTAATGGGTAAAATTTACTACTTTAAAATAAAGAAAATCTTAGACTAAACTCAGAGCTCTTATTTCTAAGAATAATGCACTGTTTAAAGCAGAAAACTTTAGTCCTTTTTAAATTAAGAGGCAATAATTTCACAAAGAAATAAAGGACGGAAAAAGTAAGTGACGCTAAGACTTGACACTAGGCATCACCCATTTGTTAGCCCTTCTCATCCCCTCGCCTGTTTCCTAACCGCTCTCGCATATTTACCATGGCTTTTCCTCTGTGCTGCACTCGTTTCTTCAACTCTCTCTTCCTACTTAAAATTCTCTCTTCAACTCATTCTAATCTGTGATAATCCACATATATATATACCATATTATTAAATACAACTTTACATTTTTACTTCTAGATATCCTTATTACTTATTCTTTTTAATCTGCTTGCATTGTATTTGTATTTTCAAGCTTATTTCCTCAGATTTATTAACACACAGTTTTATACACTATGTCTAACATACCCAATGTTTTAATCATATGCAAGGGTGATTCTGCCCTCAACTGTTTCAGCTGTCTTATGGTTCATGGAACCCTCTTTCCTTTCATAGCTGGTGATTTTTGACTGTGAGATGCTCTTTTTGTTGGGATTTATCTGTGGAGATCTTTGAGCTGTAATATGAAGGCATGCATTTCTGGAAGGGTTTATTTTAGTTCTGTGTGGCATCTGGGGATACCGCTAGTCCAGGACCAAGCATTTTAAATTAAAATCTTGGCTTGATGTTCACAGTAGTTTTCATTTGAATTGCAATGCTCTGCAAGAGTTGCTCACGATTGCAAATTTTCAGGAGAAATTTTGTTTCCCTCTCTACTTGCTTTCATAGTTCGGAACAGTTTCTCTGTATTCTCTTGAGGAAAGGGACAGTTCTACTTCCAGTTCATCTGTGTGCTAAAGGTGCAGCAGTTTAAGGTCCTGGCTTTACGGGAGGCCTCCCATTAAACGTCTCGCCTTCAGTTTTGTCTTCTTTTCCTAGCTCTGTAAAATCTTGAAAACTGTTCAAATACTCATATTTGGAAAAATGCCCTCAAGACAAAAGCCAGCTTCAGTATTTTTTTAATCGCTCTGTTTTTTAAAGGTAAAAATATGCTGTATGGAATCACAGGTAAGCTTTCTAATACTGATATAAGACAACTAAAAAAAAAAAGCTGAAAGAAAGACATCCCAGTTTTAAAAAGCAGAAAAACCAAAAACTTGATTCAGTACTACCAGAAAATATGCAATGGCTTAGATGATAAAAGATGTATAAAACATGTCATCTCTAGGTACTTTTCTCAGTAGGTCATCAAATGACCCTCAGCCTCCTCTGAAAGAATCCGTGATAATATCTGTGAAATTGTATCCAAAGAAACATTTTCATTGATTCAAATGAAATGCCATATTTACCTTCAAAAAAGGACCAAACAGAAAGGTTTTTTGTTTGTCTGTTTGTTTGACTAGAATTTTATTTACCTTGCAAAGTAATACAGCTTGACTTGTTTGAAACAAAAACTTTCACTGAGACTTATATATGTGTTTGAGTAATAAAGGTGAATTGCTTAATAGTTGCTTAATGGTAAAATAATCAGGGCGTAGGTCTTTTGTACTTTATATGCAAAGTAACCATATATGGCACTTGATATGTATCAGTAACCATATCGGACTTCTGAAGATTTTTATACTGCATCAATATACCATGGGTATTTGATTTAAAATGGGAGGCAGTTACGGTAAGTAAAAACATGAATCTATCAGATGCTAAAACACAACCCATTCATGACTATTCTACTGGAAAACTCATTCAGCTCTACTTCTTTCAACCTATTCCATTGTTGTAGGTATATAAACTACTTACATTGTGAATATTTTTATTCTTTACTTCCTCCAAACATTCTTTATGTAAAAAGGAAGTTATCTCTGTTCTCCTTTTCCTTCTACTAAACTTCTCATTTGTCAAAATGTCAGCCTTTAATTCTAGTTGCCTTTCTTGTTTATCCTTTAAATCTTAATTTATTTCTAACTTTACTTGTCCTTTTTCTAAAGACTACAAAACCCATTATTCAAGAAAATCTTCTTGAAACATTGCAATCCTCTTATGTGCTAGGGGAATATACACTGAGCGATTCCCAGCGCTTTGTAGTCTCTATCTTCAATGGCTATTTCTCTCTGAATATCCTGTGTAAAACAATGTGAGATTCACAGGCCTCCTGACGGAATTGACCTTGTACTGTAACAGAAATCTCATTCCCTTCTGAGATGCACTGTAGCTGCCTCCTGGCCTAATGGAATTAAAATCACATACAGTTGCAAGCTGAGCAAGTTACAGCAATGGAGTATTCTTTGTATAATTACCGTTAATACTTATTGAAATGGTCCTTTTTATTCTTAATTATGACTACTGATAAAGTCTGATATGAATGAACCATTGCAGAAGTCATTAGAATTAGGCTTTTTGCAAAAGAAAAGCACTAAGAACAACTGTAGCTGAGAAAGTATTTCATAAAGCTGCTTCAGAAGCAGGGTCCCACTGTAGCTAGATTCTGCAAAGCTAAGACTTACACGGCTTTGCCTCTTAAGCTTCTTATATTGTGTGATCACCACTCTAGCTTACACAAAAAGAGCAGAAGATAAACTCAAAACCAACACTGCACTTTCTTAAGCATTTCCACAAAGTAAAAAAGAAACTGTGCAATAGAGAAATTCAAACTAGCATATGCGACTATTAGTTAACAATAACAAATCAATGAGACCTAAGCCGGGCAAGAGAGCATAAGAATCCTTTGAACAGGATTAATCCATTCCTTTTACTACTGAGTAATCTGCTACCGGTTTTCATTAGACACTGGTATTTTCATTAAATACTGGTATTTAATAAAAATAGTTTCATTAAATCTATTTCAATAGTTTATCTTTCCATTTTATCAAATAAATCAGAGAACAGCTAACAGGGAGAAATGCAAGTGATTTGAAAGGAAAAAAGCAAGCCCTTTTAAGTAATAATATTTGAGAAAGAAAAAAAGAAAGAAATCATTCCATTGGTGATGACTCAGTCAAGCACATGTGCAAAAGAAAGCTTGCCTCCATCAGCAAAATGCACAAATTAATAATTTACCAGTAAGTCGTAAAGGCATTTATCCAGAAATTTCAATAAAATCATCTCCTCCCATTTTCTTTCTCCATTTCTACTCCTCCTGTACATTTTCTTTACAAGGGCAAAAGTCCTTTCTTTACATGATTTCTTAAAATCACCTCTGGCCTAGAATAATGGTAATTTCAAGGCTAAAGGCAAAGATAAGATTCACTGGTAATAAATTCAGTTCAGTTCAGTCACTCAGTCGTGTCCGACTCTGCAATCCCATGGACTGCAGCACGCCAGGCCTCCCTGTCCATCACCAACTCCCGGAGTTTACTGAGACTCACGTCCACTAGGTTGGTGATGCCATCCAGCCATCTCATCCTCCATCATCCCCTTCTCCTCCTTTTCCCAGCATCAGGGTCTTTTCCAATGAGTCAGCTCTTCACATCAGGCGGCCAAAGTATTGGAGTTTCAGCTTCAACATCAGTCCTTCCAATGAATATTCAGGACTGATAATAAAGAGAGCCACAAAAGGAAGTTCTACTCTAGATGTTCTTTTCATAATTTTTTTTCACTGATATCAACAGATGATTCAGAGATGGACGAGAATTATCTCAAATTTTCCCATTTTACCTAAGAAGTAACTACTTTGCTTCTTTTGTCATTTATACTTCTACATTTACTAAAAAGGGAGAATTGAAATCATATCAACATAAATATATTCATGCAAAATTAATTTCTAATAAATTATATATTTTCTATTACTTTATTTGACTATAATATACCATGGAACCAAGATTCAGTAGGAACTTTTTTAGTAGTCTTATAATTTAGTTTGCTAATTTGGGAGCAGATTTTTAGTTTTATTTTTAAAGAATATCAAAGAATTCAGATTGTCATCTTCAGTGGTTCATACTGAAATGTTCAATTGTCTTTTATGTCAAAAAGTTTTTTCTTCAATGAACTGAAATTTCTGCCTATAATTTAAGGCCACTTACCTTATTTAGAATTTGATGTTGACAGAGAAATGGTGAACAGCCTTCTTATTCAACATAGTGTTGGAAGTTTTGGCCACAGCAATCAGAGCAGAAAAAGAAGTAAAAGGAATCCACATAGGAAAAGAAGAAGTGAAACTCTCACTGTTTGCAGATGACATGATCCTCTACATAGAAAACCCTAAAGACTCTACCAGAAAATTACTAGAGCTAATCAATGAATATAGTAAAGTTGCAGGATATAAAATTAACACACAGAAATCCCTTGCATTCCTATATACTAACAATGAAAAAACAGAAAGAGAAATTAAGGAAACAATACCATTCACCATTGCAACAAAAAGAATAAAATACTTAGGAGTATATCTACCTAAAGAAACAAAAGACCTATACATAGAAAACTATAAAACACTGATGAAAGAAATCAAAGAGGACACAAACAGATGGAGAAACATACCGTGTTCATGGATTGGAAGAATCAATATTGTCAAAATGGCTATTCTACCCAAAGCAATCTATAGATTCAATGCAATCCCTATCAAGCTACCAATGGTATTTTTCACAGAACTAGAACAAATAATTTCACAATTGTATGGAAATACAAAAAACCTCGAATAGCCAAAGTAATCCTGAGAAAGAAGAATGGAACTGGAGGAATCAACCTGCCTGACTTCAGACTCTACTACAAAGCCACAGTCATCAAGACAGTATGGTACTGGCCACAAAAGACAGAAATATAGATCAATGGAACAGAATAGAAAGCCCAGAGATAAATCCACGAACCTATGGACACCTTATCTTTGACAAAGGAGGCAAGGATATACAATGGAAAAAAGACAACCTCTTTAACAAGTGGTGCTGGGAAAACTGGTCAACCACTTGTCAAAGAATGAAACTAGAACACTTTCTAACACCATACACAAAAATAAACTCAAAATGGATTAAAGATCTAAATGTAAGACCAGAAACTATAAAACTCCTAGAGGAGAACATAGGCAAAACACTCTCCGACATAAATCAGCGTTCACTCTTACCCCTCCAGATTTTGAAATAAAAGCAAAACTAAACAATGGACCTATGAACCTCGTTTGCACTACAAAGGAAACTATAATAGGTGGCGCCCTCAGATTGGGAATAATACAAAGCACACTCAAAATAGCTCAATTCCAGAAAAAATAGACCCAATCAAAAAATGGGCCAAAGAACTAAACAGACATTCTCCAAAGAAGACATACAGATGGCTAACAAACACATGAAAAGATGCTCAACATCACTCATTATCAGAGAAATGCAAATCAAAACCACAATGAGGTACCATTACATGCCAGTCAGGATGGCTGCTATCCAAAAGTCTACAAGCAATAAATGCTGGAGAGGGTGTGGAGAAAAGGGAACCCTCTTACACTGTTGGTGGGAATGCAAACTAGTACAGCCACTATGGAAAACAGTGTGGAGATTCCTTAAAAAACTGGAAATAGAACTGCATATGACCCAGCAATTCTGGGCATACACACTGAGGAAACCAGATCTGAAAGAGACACGTGCACCCCAATGTTCATTGCAGCACTGTTTATAATAGCCAGGACATGGAAGCAACCTAGATGCCCATCAGCAGATGAATGGATAAGGAAGCTGTGGTACATATACACCATGGAATATTACTCAGCCATTAAAAAGAATTCATTTGAACCAGTCCTAATGAGATGGATGAAACTGGAGCCCCTTATACAGAGTGAAGTAAGCCAGAAAGATAAAGAACATTACAGCATACTAACACATATATATGGAATTTAGAAAGATGGTAACGATAACCCTATATGCAAAACAGAAAAAGAGACACAGAAATACAGAACAGACTTTTGAACTCTGTGGGAGAAGGTGAGGGTGGGATATTTCAAAAGAACAGCATGTATACTATCTATGGTGAAACAGATCACCAGCCCAGGTGGGATGCATGAGACAAGTGCTCGGGCCTGGTGCACTGGGAAGACCCAGAGGAATCGGGTGGAGAGGGAGTTGGGAGGGGGAATCGGGATGGGGAATACGTGTAAATCTATGCCTGATTCATATCAATGTATGACAAAACCCACTGAAATGTTGTGAAGTAATTAGCCTCCAACTAATAAAAAATTGAAAAAAAAATAATGACTGTTTATATATTAGAGCAATTATTTAGTCACCTCTGAGCCCTCTTGTCCTCCAGATTGGACATTTGTAAATTCTTTAGCTTTTTCTGATAGAATTTATCTACAATTGTCTCTATATCAATCTCTCTCTGTCTCTTTCTCCCTCCATTTCTCTCTCTGTCTCTCTATTCTTTGCTTAATTATCCTCGACCTCTTAAACTTCACATATTTCATATAAGATGATCATAACCATTAGTAGTTATTTTCCAGACTTCAAACCTTTCTTTTTCATTTGTATGCCAGTGCATTACTTATTTTAAAACACTGCATTTTCTCATTCAGGGAAAATCTCTAACTTTAGTATATGCCCAAAGACTGTAACCCAAATCTTATTTCCTATTGAAACAGTGGCATAATAGCAATTAGCTAAAGAAAGTATCCTGATAGAGTGGAAAGAGCATGAGTTAGGAAAAACAAGATGAGAATCCCAGCTCTGACACCTAGAAGCCAGAGAACACCATTAAACTCCCTGGGATTCTGTTTACTCTTATGTAAATTGAAGACAATAATATCTACCTTATAGGGATAGGAGATTTAATGAGATAATTATGTGGATGTTGGGTAGCAAAATAAACTCTCAAAGAACTACTTTTCCTACTACTAGTATTATTGCCATTATATACCTGACCAAAAGCCTACTGTCCAACTGTTTTACAGAAATGACCACAAGTGCTAGTGAATCAATATATATCATACACCAGAAACTATACAATATGCACAAATGTGTCAAAGAGGACAAAATAGCAATGCTATATTCATTTGATAGCCTGTATGTAGTAGACAGTAAATAGAGAAAGTGGAGGAGGCTGAAAAGAAGGATATGTTTAAAAGAATAGGAGCTGGGGAAGCTTGCAGAACAGGAGGCTGATTGTGCCTGAGGCTGGAGGCTACAGAGACAGCAGGAGAGGCGCTGAGTTGACGTGAAAGGGTCCCAGGTGGTCCAGGGCTGGGGGTCAGGCCACATATGACAGAAGCCATTAGGAAGCAGAGTGACTGGGTGACATGACCTTCCTTCACCCCTAGAATTCACATGGAATTATGTCTGAAATGCTTTAATCCTATTTCAAGTACCAAGTCTTTTTCCTAATTCCTATAAACAGATGGCATCTTTCCCTCTGAAACACCACACTGTTTTGCTTATATTGCTTTTCTGACATTTATTTTAACTCAGTAAATACTTATTGAGTGCCTACTATATGCAGGCAGCATAATGAGTACTGGAAAACAGTGAAAAACACAGAGATCTCTCCCTTTATGAAGCTCACACTCAGTGGGGGGAAGTGGGAAACCAGGTTGCATAATAACCAGAATAACAAGTAAATTGTATTGTACATATGAAAGTGATCAAATAGTATGTGGATCAGAATAAGAAAAATGAATGAAGAAAATGAGTGAGGTTATCAGCTGGCATTTTAAGTGGGCAGTATCTCTGAAAAGATGACATTAAAATAAAGTTTTCAAGAACAAGTTTAAGTTAGAACTAACTATGATGACATCGAGAATAACAACATTCCCAGATCAAAGGTCCTAGTGTGGGAGGGAGTTTAGTTGCATTTCATGGAAAGCAGGAGAGGTAGATCAGGATTACCTTGAGTGAAGGGACAATAAGAAGAAGAGGTAAAGTCAGGAGGGATAAGAGAATAAGGGTGAGAGACCTATGGAGGACTTGGGAAGACTATGGTGAGAGGCAACCAGGTAGGACCTCACGGTCATTGTAAAGACTTTGTCTTTTATTTTCGTTTTGGTGGGAAGTCATTGCAGGGTTTCTAGCAAAGTGGGACTATCTGGCTTAAATTTTACTGTCCCAGACAGCAGACTGGAAGGCAATGTTCCAGGGTGACTGCCTTGCCAAAAGCAACATGGGAACGTGGGTGTGGATCTGGGAAGACAGGGAGGAGGTGGGGGAGGCAGGGGGCCACGCAGCTCCTGCGACCCAGAAAGGTGTGTATTCCAAGGAGTAGGGAGAAAGGACAATTCATGAATCAAGAAGAAATGATGAATCATAACCTTTGTGGTGATCATCTTGAAATATATGAAAATATCAAATCACTATGTTGCGTCAAAGAAACTAACACGGTGTTGCATGTCAATTATACTTCAAAGACAAACTCATAGAAAAAGAGATCTGATTTGTGGTTACAGGGGGAAGTGGGTGAGGATTTGGATGAAGGTAGTCCAAAGGTGCAAATTTTCTCCTTATGTCATGTTACCAAATAAATAAGTTCTAGGGATGTAATGTACAACGAAGCAGAGAGATCTTTAAGACACTATTGTGGCAAGACAGTAGTTTTTCAGACCAGTGTGGCCACAGTAATGGTGGGGTGTGTGCTGTGTGCTAAGTTGCTTGAGGTGTATCTGACTCTGTGACCCCATGGACTGTAGCTCACCAGGCTTTTCTGTCCATGGGATTCTCCAGGTAAGAATACTGGAGTGGGTTTCCATGCCCTCTTCCAGGGGATCTTCCAGACCCAGGGATCAAACCCGTGTCTCTTATGTCTCCTGCATTGCCAGGCACTTTCTTTACCACTAGCACCACCTGGCAATGGTTGAGAACAGGTCAAATTCTGGAAATATTTTATAGCAGACACAGTAAGATTTCCTGACAAATAGGATGAGAAAAAGACAGAATCAAAGGTGGCCTAAGAACTTGGAATTGCCATTCAATGGGATGGCTCATATAATAACTTGTCTTGAAATATATGTATTTCTGAAAAGTTTTATATATAAGAGCCTGAAATTTGGAGTTACATAGATCAGACTTCAGATACTGCTTGTTCATTTGCTGGATGTCTAACTCTGGGGAAATCACTGAACTTCTTAATTCTGAGTTTCCTCATCAGTGACTATGAGAGTCTTAAGTAAAAGGGGTTAAAACACCAAATCCCAAGTTTTTTGTGTAGAATAAATGGGAAAATACATGCAAAGCATTTCACAAAATGCCTCGTACCTAATAAATGCTTGTTAAATGAAATATATGCTTTACTATAACTCTTAGTATAATTACTTTTTAACTTTTGTATGTTTTAAATCTGCTATTGGGTTATATTCTTGAAAGAAGGCACCATCCTATTATTATTGCTATTATCATTATTGTTTTTCTACAGAAACACTCTGTCCTATGTGTAGAGTCAGTATGTACTCTCTCACCACACTAATTGTGGCCTGGCTGACATGATGCTCTGGATGGGGAATCTGGCATCAAAAGGGACAAAAGATGCACATGGTCGACTGGCCTTTTCATGATCACTTTTAAAGATGATAGAAATTATACATATTTTCCTCTTTAGCCATGCAAGAATTTTAAACTTTAAGTCTGCAATATGTTGGTAGAATAACAAAAGTTGAATTTCTACTGCCCCATTTTTTTTATTCGTATTCACTATGACCCCTTGTGGGTTTGTCCTGCTTGTCAATTCTTTCCTTTTACTCTATGTAATTTCATTTGATCTCTAAAGTATATCAAACAAGATATAAGAATTGCTGAAATGTGTTCTTGTTTTTAAAAGACCCTCTTTAAGTCATTTGAAATCTGCTCCTCTCTCCCAAGCTTGTAGCAATACTCTCCAACTTGGCACCATATGTAAATTTAATGAGCATTCACTCACTTTCATCATCCAGGTCATTGGGTCATTGATTCTTATTTCCCTTTGTGCTTTTAGAGTAAAGAGACTATTTCAATCCATCTTTTCCAGTCTTCCTATTATGGATAGTATTTTCCTATTTCCACTGCATTTTTAGGATAAAAGTATCCTCATTTTCAGCTTATGATTAAAATGGAAAATTGGCTATTTCTTAGGATGTAACTTGCTCTCTTTCTCCTTTGTTTTGAAATACTAGTTTTCATTTTTTCTCTACCCATTCTGAAAATATATATGCAATTTTAGGAGTTTTATTTTTTTATTTTAATATTGGCCTTGAAACTATCCATATTTAACACTGTTCTCTTCAAAAGCACTCAGTTGTAAAATTCAAATCCCAAAAAATCAGTATCTGATTTGTTGGTTCCTAATCTGTATTTCTCTATAATCTTCTCTACCCCAGTAATACAGTTCTGTTTAAGAAGTTATTTAAAGAGCAATAAAATTACTATGCAGGAAAAATAACAATAAAACAGAAGTGGGAATAATTAGAATAATTATTAAGGGAATAATTACAAGAGATGATAAGGCAACAAAGCACTGATACAATGAGAGGCTGACTGATGGCAGAGGTTAATGTAGCCTAGTAACAGGGATCTTCAGGGAGAAGAGCAAAGATGAGAAGTGGCAAGAAGTCTTTATTACAAATCAAAAGAAAAAAGCATTCTATATGCTACAAATCTAGTTGCTACAATCTTTTCTGAAATGTCCAGATCTATCATATTATTTCCATCTCTCCCATACCTACAGAAATATTCTTTCTAGAATACAATTTTAATTATGTTACTTCTATGCTTGAAACTTTTCATTAGTTCCTCTTGGCCTGGTAGATAAAGTTCAGACTTCTTAGTATTGCATAACATGTCCTACAAGTTCTTACCAGCTTATCTCCTCAGCCTGCTGCTGCCCCAAATTCTCACTATGCTCTGATCATGCTGAATTCCTTGATGTTCCACTCAATCACCACTGTGTTCCTCTTCTGGACTAACTTTACAGAATGGTCCTTTTTTGCCATTTGGTCACTCCTCTTACCCTTACCTTCATGACTCTATGTACCTTATATATATTTCTGTCATAACTCCTAAGATTCTGAGTTTGGCATCCATTACTTTTATCTAGCCATCATTTTCTTTTGGAAACCCTACTTCAGGTGATCCCAGTGGACCTACCACTTATATGACTTATCTCTCCCACCAGAGGATGAGCTCATAACCCATGCTAGCCATTCAGAATATTCATAGGGACTGTCCATCCCATGGACATAGGGATTGGCCAATAGTGCTCTGTCACTTAACAGAACAAATCACAGCTTTGGGGAGAAACAGATGCAGATTCTATTGTGATAGAGGCTCTTTCCTGAGCTCATTAGGATCACAGGTTCAAGGACTCTATCAGCCTAAACATGTTTAGACCTCCTACCTAAAAATCATCTGGAAATTAATCAACGGCAAAGATCCAAGAAGTCAATGGAAAGAGATTTCTGATGACATTGTTAAAATGCCTGAATTTGATAATTCCTAACATAATAACTTCTGATATTAAGAAGAGAATCCAATCCCAAAGAAAGGAAATGCCAAAGAACGCTCAAACTACTGCACAATTGCTCTCATCTCACACGCTAGTAAAGTAATGCTCAAAATTCTCCAAGCCACGCTTCAGCAATACGTGAACTGTGAACTTCCAGATGTTCAAGCTGGTTTTACAAAAGGCAGAGAAACCAGAGATCAAATTGCCAATATCCACTGGATCATCAAAAAGGCAAGAGAGTTCCAGAAACACATCTATTTCTGCTTTACTGACTATGCCAAAGCCTTTGACTATATGGATTACAATAAACTGGAAATTTATCAAAGAGATGGGAATACCAGACCACCTGACCTGCCTCTTGAGAAACCTGTATGCAGGTCAGGAAGCAACAGTTAGAACTGGACACGGAACAACAGACAGGTTCTAAATAGGAAAAGGAGTACATCAAGACTGTATATTGTCACCCTGCTTATTTAACTTATATGCAGAGTACATCATGAGAAACGCTGGGCTGGAGGAAGCACAAGCTGGAATCAAGATTGCCGGGAGAAATATCAATAACCTCAGATATGCAGATGGCACCACCCTTATGGCAGAAAGCAAAGAACTAAAGAGACTCTTGATGAAAGTGAAAGAGGAAAGTCAAAAAGTTGGCTTAAAGCTCAACATTCAGAAAACTAAGATCATGGCATCCAGTCCCATCACTTCATGGCAAATAGTTGGGGAAACAGTGGAAACAGAGACTTTATTTCGGGGAGCTCCAAAATCACTGTAGATCGTGATTGCAGCCATGAAATTAAAAGACACTGACTCCTTGGAAGGAAAGTTATGACCAACCTAGACAGCATATTAAAAAGCAGAGACATTACTTTACCAACAAAGGTCCATCTAGTCAAGGCTATGGTTTTTCCAGTAGTCATGTATGGATGTAAGAGTTGGACTATAAAGAAAGCTGAGCACCTAAGAATTGATGCTTTTGGACTGTGGTGTTGGAGAAGACTCTTGAGAGTCCCTTGGACTGCAAGGAGATCCAACCTGTCCATCCTAAAGGAGATCAGTCCTGAGTGTTCATTAGTAGGACTGATGCTGAAGCTGAAACTCTAATACTTTTGCCACCTGATGTGAAGAGCTGACTCATTTTAAAAGACCCTGATGTTGGGAAAGATTGAGGGCAGGAGGAGAAGGGGACAACAGAGGATGAGATGGCATCACCGACTCAATGCACATGAGTTTGGGTAGGCTCTGGGAGTTGGTGTTGGACAGGGAGGCCTGGCGTGCTGCAGTCCAAGGGGTCGCAAAGAGTCAGACACGACTGAGTGACTGAACTGAACTGAGCTGAACTGAACAACATCTCAGACTTTCCAGTTATTCAGTTGACAAATTTTTATTGCTTAAGATGACTTGAGTTATGTTTCTACATTTAAAACGGAGACATTGATGTTAATACTCAAATATTACTGCCCTGACTAATTTATTTGCTATTCCTCCTTTGTGTCTCGCGTGCATGCATGCTTAGGTCGCTTCAGTTGTGTTTGACTCTTTGCAACCCACCAAGCTCCTCTGTTTATGGGATTCTCCAGACAAGAGTACTGGAGTGGGTTGCCATGCCCTCCTCCAGGGGATCTTCCTGACCCAGGGGTCAAACCAGCGTCTCCTGAAATTCCTGCATTGCAGGTAGATTCTTTACTGCTGAGCCATGGGGGAAGCCTCTTTTGTGTCTTACTGACTGTTATATCCCTAACACTCAGGACACAGAGCCTGGAACATTACTTGGGGTTTACAAATGACTTTGGAATGAGTGCTCCAGCCATGTATATTGATCAAATATGATAGTGTTTAAGAATATTGGCTCTAGAATCTGATTTCCTGGGAAACATATCCTTGGATTGACCATGATCAATATCCTCATCTTTAAAGTGAGGATCATGGAAATAACAACCCCTAAAGGGGATTATGAGAACTAACTGAGTTAATGAAAGTACAGAGTTAACACACTGCTTAGCACAGAGGAAGCACTCAGTAAACGTTAGCAGTTGATGTTCTTTTTGACTGTTCAATTATCAGTAATATCCGTCATACACACCCTAGAATGACACAGGATATCCATGCCACCCCCAGAGTTGAGTTCGTTATTGTATATCACCCACATACTAACTTGCTTATAGAATGAGCCTGAGAGAAGCCAAACTGGAGAACTAGTCTAAAGCACTAAAAATACATTAAGGCCTGATATAAAGATTAGCAAACCAAAGCCTTTGAGATTGCAGCCAGATTTTTCTGAGCTTTGTTTTTCCACATTCACATTGAAGATTATTTTTCAGACATGCCAGCAGGTACCTGGCCTATGTTTTTTAACTACATTTTTACAAGTTTGATTTGACATCATGTGGGTGAATCCAAACAATGAGCACCCATCAATAAAGCATGATGAACAAGTAGACAGAAAATCAATAAGGATGTAGAGGACTTGAACAATTCTATCAACTAAGTTGACCTAATTGGCATTTATAAAACATTCCAGCCAAAAGTGGGATAGACATTCTTTTGAAGTGCAAACAGCAACAGAGACCAAATTCTAGGCCATGAGATAAGCCTCAACAAATTTAAGAAGATTCAAGTCATACAGAATATATTCCCTGACCACAACAGAATTAAATGAGAAATGAAAACAGAAAATTTTCTGGAAAAACTTCAAATAACCCATGGATCAATTACTAAATCAAATGGGAAATAATACCATAAAGTCAATGAAAATGAAACCTTTATATATCAAAAGCTTGAGAATGCCCTAAGCAGTACACTTAGGAGGAAATTGATAAAATAAACACCTGAACTATAACAGATGAAAGACCTCCAACTAATGACCTCAGTTTGCACCTTAAGAAACTAGAAAAAATAACAAACTAAATCCAAAGTATATAAAAGAAGGAAATAATTAGAGAGGAAGTCTATGACATAGAAAGTAAGACTAGAAATCAATTAAACAAAAAGCAGATTTTTTTCAGAATAAAATATGTAAACTTCTAGCTATACTAATCAGGAGAATAGACAAAAATTAACAATATCTGGAATAAAAGAGGTGATATTATATGATATTAAAAGAATAATAAAAGAATACAGCATTTAAATCTTTATGCCAATAAAATAAATATATCTGGCAAAATGAGCCAAAAAGTATCTTATTGAGAGAAAATAAAAAGGCCCTAAATTAGTGGAAAAGTGAATGCTATTCATGGGTCACTCGTTACTGCTAAGGTGTCAATGCTCCCAAATTATTATATAAATACAGTGCAATTCCTGTAATTATAGCAGAATTTAAAAGAAATTTCAAAACATTCTAAAATTCATATAGAAATTCAAGAAATCAAGAATAACCAAAAGAACTTTTAAAAAGGACAAAATTGGAGGACTAACAATCATTTCACTGCTTATTAAAAACTACAGTCATCAAGATTATGTGGTACTGGCACCAAGATAAATAAATATATCAATAGAACAAAATAAACAGTCCAGAAGAAAGACCCACACATAGATAGCTCACTTATTTCAACAAATGTGCAAAGGCAAATCATTTCAAGAAATGATTCTTGAAAAAATGAATATCCATATTCAATAAAAAGGAAAACATTCAATTCAAACTTCATACTATATTCAAAAATTGATTCCATTCAAAAATAGAATATAGATCTAAATATAAACTGAAAACTATAAGACCTCTAAGAAAAAACAAAGGAATAACCTTCATGGCCTTGAATTAGCCAAACCATGATACCAACAGCGCTATCAATTTAAAAATATGGTAAAATGAACTTAAAATGAAAATAGTTTGCTTTTAGAAAGATACTGCTATGAAAATAGAGTAGGTCACAAATTGGGAAAACCATTATTTTATATCATGTATATGATAACCTACATTAAGAGTATAAAGAATTCTCAAAACTCAATAATAAGAAAACAATCCAGGAGGAGAAGGGGACAGCAGAGGATGAGATGTTTAGATGGCATCACCAACTTGATGGACATGAGTTTGAGCAAGCTCTGGGAGTCGGTGATGGACAGCGAAGCCTGGTGTGCTGCAGTCCATGGGGTCGCAAAGAGTCAGACATGACAGAGTGACTGAACTGAACTGAACTGAATCCAATCTAAAAAAAATGGGCAAAGGATTTGAACTGACACTTCACCAAGGAAGATATATAAAAGAAAATATGCAAAGGAAAAAAATGACCAATATCATTAGTCATTAGGGGAATGTAAATTAATAATCACAATGAGATACCATTACAATATCTAAAATTAAACAAACTGATTATATCTAGTTTGTGTTGGTGAAGATGTAGGAAAAAGTAGAACTCTGGTACACTTTTGATGAGACTTTACCTTGATACGGGTTTCCCTGGTAGCTCAGACGGTAAAGCGCCTACCTACAATGCAGAAGACCCAGGTTCATTTCCTGGGTCGGGAAGATCCCCTGGAGAAGGAAATGGCAACCCACTCCAGTACTCTTGTCTGGAAAATCCCATAGGCGGAGGAACCTGGTAGGCTGCAGTCCGTGGGGTCGCGAAGAGTCGGACACAACTGAGCGACTTCACTACACTACACTACACTACCTTGATACAGTGGTTCAACTACTTTGGAAAACAGTTCAGCAGTATCATAAAACATTAAATATACCTATCGTCATCTAAATATTGCAGATAATCACCCAAGAGAGGCAAAGTGCACACATACAAAGACCTGCAAAAATATTCATGGTAGCTTTATTTGTAACAGCTCCAAGCTAGGAAAATCCAAATATCCTGGTGAATGAACAAATTATATTACATCCATATATTCTACAACATGAATTGTACCTCAAAATCATGATATTGGGTGAAAGGAAGACAGACAGAAAGGAAGGAAGAGTGTATACTACATAATTCTATTTATATAAAACTCTAGAAAATACAAATTAATCTACAGTAAAAAGTTGATCAATGGAAGAGTGAGGAGGGATGAGAGGAGGAATTACAAAGAAGCATGAGGAAATTTTTGATGAATGAGTTCATTAACTTGATTGTGGTGATATTTTCACTATGTGTACATATGTCAGAACATATTAAATTGTACCTTTTAAGCATTATAGTTTATTGTATCTTAACTATTTCTCAATACACTTAATTACAAAGAAAATGTTTTCCTTGAGAAGTCTTCATTGAAAATGGATAGATACTGAAGTCACAGAGTCGTGTCCGACTCTGTGACCCCATGGACTATAGCCTACCAGGCTCCTCCCTCCATGGGATTCTCCAGGCAAGAGTACTGGAGTGGGTTGCCATTTTCTTCTCCAGGGAATCTTCCCAACTCAGGGACCGAACCTGGGTCTCCCACATTCCAGGCAGACGCTTTAACCTCTGAGCCACCAGGAAAGCCCCTATCATCAATTAAAAGCACAGTAAGGATAGCATTTTCAGTGATAGTTAAGCATAATGACATATGACTAGAATGAAGACAACCTCTCTCAATGATGAAAAGCTAAAAACCTTTCCTCTAAGATCATGAATAAGACAAGGATGCCCACTCTTGCCATTTCTACTCAACATGGTACTGGGAGTCCAAGTCACAGAAACTAGATGAGAAAAAATTAAATAGATAAAAGCCTTCAATTAGAAAAGAAGTAAAATTATCTCTGTTTATAGATGGCATGTTATTTTATATTGAAAACCCTAAAGACTTCACAATAAATACAAACTGTTACAACTAATGAATTAATTCACTGGAAGTATAGGATACAAAGTCAACATATAGAAATTAGCTGTTTTCCTAAACACTAACAATGAACTAGCTGAAAGAGAAATTAAGGAAGCAATCCCATTTAGAATAGCATTAAAAGCAATAAGATACTTATAAATAAACTGAACCAAGGAAGTAAAAGATTATATACTGAGAACTATGAGATATTGGTGAAAGTAACTGAAGAAGACACAAATAAATGGAAAGATATCCTGTGATCTTAGACTGAAGAATTAATACTGTGAAAATCTCCATTCTACTGAAAATGATCTACAAATTCAATACAATCCCTATTAAAATTCCATTTTTCACAGAAACAGACAAAAATTATCCTAAAATTTGTATGGAGCCATAAAAGACCCCAAATAGCAAAAGTTAACCTGAGAAAGAACAAACTTGGAAGCATCGTCATTCTTGATTTTGAGCTATATACAAAGCTACAGTAATAAAAACAGTATGGTACTGGCAACAGGTACACGGAACCAGTGGAGCAGAACAAAGATTCCAGATATAAGTCATAAATATGTGGTGAACTGATTCTTGACAAGATCACTAAGAACACACAAAGAGAAAGATTAGTAACTTCTATAAATGATGTTGGTAAAACTGGACATCTAGATGCATAAGAAGGAGACTGGACTCTTCTCTTACACCACTCAAAAAAATGAACTTGAAATGGGTCACAAATTTAAATGTAATATGAGAAACCATACAACTCCTAGAAGAAAATATAGGGGGAAGAGATGCTTGACATTGGTCTTGCATGCATGCTTTGTCACTTCAGTCATGTTTGACTCTTTGCAACCTATGGACTATAGCCCACCAGGCTCCTCTGTCCATGGAATTCTCCAGGCAAGAATACTGCAGTGAGTTGCCATGCCCTCCTCCAGACTATCTTCCTAAACCAGGTGTCAAAGTCACGTTTCTCGTCTCCTGCATTGGCAGGCATATTCTTCACCACTAGCACCACCTGGGAAGCCCAACATTGGCCTAAGCAATGATTAATCAGATACAAGACTAAAAGCACAGGCCATAAAAGTTAAAGTAAACAAATTGGCTACATCAAACTAAAGAGCTTTGGCACAGCAAAGCAAATAATCAATAAATTGAAAAGACAACCGGAAGAATGAGAGAAAACATTAGCAAATCACATATATGATAAGGGGTTAATATCCAAAATACATATAAAAAACTCATACAACTCAATTGCAAGAATAATAATAATAATATAATTTAAAAATGGGCAAAGGACCTGAATAGACATTTTTCCAAAAAACATACAAATGTCCATTAGTTATATGAAAAAATGCTCTACATCATTAATCATCACCAAAATGCAAATCAAAACCACAAGATATCACTTCATACCTATGATGGCTATTATCAAAAAAGCAAAAGATAACACATGCTAACAAGGATGTGAAGAAAAGAGAATCCTTATGTAGTGTTAGTGGGAACATAAATTGGTATAGCCATTGCAGAAAACACTATGGAGGTTCCTAAAGATATCAGAAATCAGATGACCATATGATCTTGCAATCCCAATCCTATATTTTCAAAGGAATTTAAACCAGTATCTTCAGAAGATATCTGCACACCCATGTTCCTTTATTCCTTTCAGCATTTTCTATAATAACCAAGATATAAAAACAATCTAAAGTCTTTCAACAGATAAATAGGTTAAGAAAATGTTATGTATGTATGTATATATATGTATATATATATATATATATATATAATTAAATTTTATTCAGTAATAAAAAGAAGGCAATTCTACCATTTTTGACAACATGGATTAACCTGAAGGTCATTATGCTAAGTAAAATAAGTCAGAGAAAGACAAATATTAATACATATGTTATGTGTTAAGTATATATAAAATCTAAAAAAAAAAAAAGCCAATTTCATAGAAACAGAGAATAGAATGGTGGTTTCCAAGGACTAGGGGAATGGGTAAATGGGATGATATAAGTCAAACTACAAATTTTCACTTACAAGAAGAATAAATTCTAATACTCTAATATATAGCACTGTGACCACAGTTAATAGTACAATGTTATATACTTGAAAGTTGCAGAGATAGATCTTAGGCATTCTCACTTCCCACTTCCCAAAAATGTTAGGTGAGGTGACATATGTGTTAATTATCTTGATCTTGGTAATTACTTCAAAATATATATGTATATCAAGTCATCACATTGAATACTTTAATTATACACCATTACATTTATCAGCTATTTCTCAAAAAAAATTAAAAATAAAGATACATGGCTAGAGGCAAATAAGCCAGTGCCTTTCTGATGATGGTCCTGAGCGTCCTGGCTCAGTGTGCTCATGATCACATTTGTAAATTGATAAGCCTTCACACCAAAATGTAGAGAGGTAAAATAATAATCATTGTGAATTCTTTCTTTCCTACTGTTTTCAGTCAGCCTTCTTGATTAAATTCAAAATTACTCAAATATATGAAATCTGGAATAAATGTGAACTTACATGTAAAAGCACATCTATTAACATATTTAATCAAAATAATATTTTCCTAATATTATCATACAGAATTAAAATTGGTATTTACAAATAGCCTTTTGGAATTGGTAGTTAGGTGGGAAAAAAACTAGACATGTCTCCAAATTTGCCTCAAGCTAAGTTAATAAGTTTTCTACATTATATTTTAGGAATCAGTATAGTTGAATGAATCAAATTTGCAAAAGCTAGCCAAAAATATCATATATAAAAATTAATATACACTTTATTTAATTTGTAAAATAAATACATTAACACTACATAATTTAAATATGGTTATACACTTTCACTTAGCTTTATAAAGTATCAAAAATATCCTTTTTGAGCCAATGCAATGATCAGTGACTTCAAAAAGATATTTTCTAACACAACTGGCATCTTTACATATTATAGCAAACAATATTAACTACTAACAATTAACTGTTAATTAATAGTTAATTAACTATTAACTATTAACAATTAATGATCATTGGCATAGTCATTTCCTGGATGTAAAACCAAATATTCAAATTAGTGCACCAAAGAAATCTGATGAATCATTATTTGATCTCTAGTCATAAAGAGAATAACTTGTTTTTCAGAAAGAATATCAGCAACTTATTTTCAAACTTAAACATTATTAAATCAATAAAGCATATAGAAATCCCAATAAATGCAATCCAATTTACACAAAAGACAAAGTAAATTTTAAAACTATTTTAACAAGTATTAAGTGGCTGTTAAGTTTTTAACAGGCTTCCCTTGTGGCTCAGCTGGTAAAGAATCCACCTGCAAAGTAGGAGACCTGGGTTTAGTCCCTGGGTTGGGAAGATCCCCTGGAGAAGGAAAAGGCTACCCACTCCAGTATTCTGGCCTGGAGAATTCCATGAACTGTACAGTCCATTGGATCACAACAAGTCAGACACGACTGAGTGACTTTCACTTCCACTTCAAGTGTTTAACACTGAGACGTAGGTGCTTATGTTAAAATTAGAAAAACTAAAGGATAGAGATATAAGGAAAAATTCTAATACAAGTAACAATGGAAAAAAATCATAATATATCTTATTTCTACAGATGTCTAGTCATTGGTCCAAAATCTTTGCCATTCAAAAGCTATTCTTTAGGATTTCATTTATTATGCTTATTATCCAGGAAACATGGTTAATTTCCCAAATCAACCTTAAATAATGTTTATAAAATACATATGTCATGTCACTGCCTATACCCATTTGTAGCAGCCAATCAAAAAGTATTAGGGGCACAGGTGGGAAATAATTTGTCACTACATAGGTCAGCTGTCTTATTAATAACAATAAAACCTGACATTTACATAATGCCATCTGTACAGCAGCTTCATATCAAGACTTCAAGCATTTATCTCATTAATACTTCCAATATTTCTATGCATTATTTGGCAAACATTTTACTGGTTTATAAAGCAAAACCCTAACTCATAAAATGACATGAACCTAGTGACTATATTTTCTCACAATCCATTTCTATCCGCCAAAGCGAAGAGAAAAATATATATCTAGCATGAAAGAATTTGGCCAGGAGAGTGAAATACCCAATTGGCAATTGGGTCTTATCTATTCCCACCTTTTTATATGCGATCCAGTCAAACACCCTGTCAATATCTGTTGCCCGTAGCACTTCCTGTGATACTGGATGG
This sequence comes from Cervus canadensis, assembly GCF_019320065.1. Taxonomy (NCBI): domain Eukaryota; kingdom Metazoa; phylum Chordata; class Mammalia; order Artiodactyla; family Cervidae; genus Cervus; species Cervus canadensis. The sequence goes on from NC_057410.1 coordinate 51,841,393, forward strand.
GAACTGGCTAAGCCGTCAAGCAGCATCACTTCATGCAGAACATCCGTCAGAAACCTCTGTTTTTCCTGCAATACAGGAGGTGGAACATCACAGGTGATTCATGGTTATGACAGAATATGGGTGACAATATGAACTGAATGCGTGTTGCTGAACTGATGGCGCTCATCAGCCTACTAGATAAGACTTAACTATAAAGAGAAACCAATACATAAAATGTCCCTTAAGTCACTCTAAAATAAAAGTGGCTGATTTGAGCACAACGTGAAACAAAACCAACGAGCTACAATAGGCCCTAAATAGATAGAAACAATGGGCTCTGTGTTTTAACAGTGGTTAAAGCAAATTTGGAGAGTGGGTACATAAATGAAACTGACTCAGCTTGCTTATGGGTTTCCCTGGTGGCTCAGATGGTAAAGAATTGGCCCACCGTGAGAGAGACCTGGGTTCAAGCCCTGGGTTGGGAAGATCCCCTGGAGGAGGGCAAGGCAACCCACTCCAATATTCCCGCCTGGAGAATCCCATGGACAGAGGAGCCTGGTGGGCTACAGTCGATGGGGTCGCAAAGAGTCAGACACGACTGAGTGACTAAGCACACACGGCATGTTTATATGTTCTGCAAGGTCAAATCTAAAATTCCAGCCCCAAATAACCTTTCTAAAGTTAATTCAATACAAGAATAATAGCTAAATCTCAGAATTCCAGTACTATTTGTTATTTCTAGTCCATTCAACAACACATTCTCTTTCTGTTCCTTACCTCCATTCTCTCTGTCTCACTTATTCTCTCTCTAATACACATATGCATACACTTATTTTCTCAAAGAACTTCAGGAGACCACCACAAATAATGAGGCGAGGCATTATTGACAACAAACTGTAATATCTCGGGATGTGATACGTGAATTCAGGAAGTAGAGAGCAATAGGCATTAACAATTCATTACCATAAAAGTTGTGAAAGCAGACAAAAAATCGTGAGACTTCTGTGCATTGATGAGACATTAGTATCTGCTCTAATAAAAGCTGACTTGTTATGTTAGAAATTGAAAAAAAAAGAAAAGAAAAAGTGCTTCTCTGTTGTTTTTGCTTTAAGAAGTCTGCTTTAAAGAAACAGCTTGGGTTCTGTTAACAAAAATGCTGGCAGTTATCAGCCTGCCTAGCCTACTGCCTTCATTGAGGGAGGAGGAGAGAAAAAGAAGTTGCAAGAGATAACAAGAGCTAAATAGCCCCTGGATAGTTGGGACCTGAGGAGTATCATTACAGAGATTAAAGATTGCAGCGCTTTTAATTGCTCTAGCTAATTCTGAACTCATTCCTACAGCCTCCAAATTTTGGGCCAGCAGATAAATTGCTTTATTTCTGAGTGAGCTGTAATTTCAAGCTGAGACTACACCAATTCTGGATTTTAAAAATTGGAAATGGAGAATAAATATACTAAGAAAAGAATGGTTAACTAAGCATATGTATGTATATTAATTTAAATCTGGCTTTAAAAACATTTTTGCTCATCATCACTTGCTCAATAATTTAGTATGTTTAATCAATTTAACTAGTCATCCAAGTATCACTGTAAGGTTTATTTTCTAATAGCTTATTTTTATAGCTGTGGACTTTATATTTAATTTCTTTGGTCCTTATTTTTCATCCAAGAATTTCACATCAGTGCTCCATCAAAAAGGGCTGTGTTGCAGTGACTGAACCAAAAGTCACTCTGAGTCTCAGAAAGATACTTCAGACCCTAAGAGACTACAATAAAAAATACAAACTTATAATGAATTAAGTGACAAGTATTACACAAAATAATACTGTATTCCTTCTTAAATTGAGTTCCTAATTCAAGATGAATTGAGGAGAGTGAAATTGGACCTTGTGATTTAAAAATTTTAATTAAAAAACTGGCATTTACATTGCCCATTTTAAGTCCACAGAAAGCAAACACAAAATCTCAGACAAATGGCCTAGATTTAGAGGATAAGAGAAATTCATTTCCAAAACAAGAATTTTAAGTAGATAGGCAATCTTGTTACTCATTTAATTTTAAAATGCACATTAAAGCTATTTGATACTGGAATTAATGAGGAATTATGGAATATATAATGATACTTCAACTTGACAACTGAACATATTTATTTATAAAAACCACCAACTGAAGATGTGATGTCCATTCTGAAGATCAAATAATACTCAACTTTTCAAATAATAATTATTTGCTCCATTACATCACTCAAACATCTGATCAAAAATCACAGTGCAAAATGAAAACCTTAACAGAATGATTTATTTTAACCTTAGTTTTTAACATTTAGAAACAACAAATACATATTAGTCAATATCAAAATTTAGCAAACATAACTTGGCTTGCTGGAAATGACATTTTGTTAAATGGTATAAACAATCATGTAATTATAAAAATGAAATCTAAGATAACTTTCAAAAATGGAGATCCAACCAGTCCATCCTAAAGGAAGTCAGTCCTGAATATTCATTGGAAAGACAGATGCTGAATACTTTGCTCCAATACTCCAGTACTCCAAGATTGATGCTCCAATACTTTGGCCACCTGATGTGAAGAACTGATTCATTTGAAAAGACCCTGACACTGGGAAAGATTGAGGGCAGGAGGAGAAGGGGGTGACAGAGGATAAGATGGTTGGATGGCATCACCGACTTGATGGACATGAGTTTGAGCAAACTCTCGGAGTTGGTGATGGACAGGGAGCCCTGGGATGCTGCAGTCCGTGGGGTCACAAAGAGTCGGACACAACTGAGTGACTGAACTGAACTGAACTGAATTGAAACTATACTTATATATTTATATAATAATAATGATATATTACTTCATGCTTCTGGAAAAAAAGAAAAACAAGTCTTTGGTCAGTGTAGCTGAAAAAAGGAGGGTTTAAATTGAGCAGTGTTGCGTCATTAGCAAAAAATTCATCTCTACATTTTTGGAGAGAATGATACTGTCTGACTGAGAAAGGGGGCATTAAAAGAGATTAAGATTTTAAACTTAGTTTATTTAATCTGGAATCAAGATTTCATCCGGAATCAAGAGTGCCAGGAGAAATATCCATAACCTCAGATATGCAGATGACACCACCCTTATGACAGAAAGCGAAGAAGAACTGAAGAGCCTCTTAATGAAAATGAAAGAGGAGTGAAAAAAGTTGGCTTAAAACTCAACATTCAGAAAACTAAGACCACGGCATCCAGTTCCATCATTTCATGGCAAATAGACAGGGAAACAAGGGAAACAGTGACAGACTTTATTTTGGGGGGTTCCAAAATCACTGCAGATGATGACTGCAGCCATGAAATTATAAGACACTTGCTCCTTGGAAGAAAAGTTATGACCAACCTTGACAGCATATTAAAAAGCAGAGACATTACTTTGCCAACAAAGTCCGTCTAGTCAAAGCTATGGTTTTTCCAGTAGTCATGTATGGATGTGAGATTTGGACTATAAAGAAAGCTGAGCACCAAAGAATTGATGCTTTTGAACTGTGGTGTTGGAGAAGACTCTTGAGAGTCCCTTGGACTGCAAGGAGATCCAACCAGTCCATCCTAAAGGAGATCAGTCCTGAATATTCACTGGAAGGATTGATGCTAAACCTGAAACTCCGATACTTTGGCCACCTGATGCAAAGAACTGACTCATTAGACAAGATCCTGATGCTGGGAAAAACTGAAGTCAGGAGGAGAAGGGGAAAACAGAGGATGAGATGGTTGGACGGCATCACTGACTCCATGGACATGAGTCTGAGCAAGCTCTGGGAGTTGGTGATGGACAGGGAGGCCTGGTGTGCTGCAGTTCATGGGGTCTCAAAGGGTCGGACACAGCTGAGCAGATGAACTGAACTGAAAAGAGATCAAAAGAGAGAGAAGGAAAAAAAGGAAAAAAAATCCTAGCAAAAGACATTCACAAAGCTCAGAAGAGAGAATAACTTAAATTGAGGGGAAAAAAGGAAAATTCTAACCAGAGGCAAATGCAATTTAACAAAACTAGAAAGAGTTTCCAAGAGAGAGGTGCTATTTTTTTTAATAAAAGATCCATGTCACTATAAAATAAGAAATATTTTTACTTTGTCAGTCCCTGGCAAGGGCCCTCCCTCCTTCTCCTCCTTATCAATGACAAAAACAGCTACAGCAAAAATTACTAACAACAGTCAATTGCTAACAGTTTATGTGAGACTGTGAAAGTTTAAAAATAAAGCAAAAGAAATCCTGGGTCTTACGTGAAATAAAAGAACAAACAAAAGTTAGCCACAGTGAATGAAATAACAGTTTTATCTCATAGACTAGAAATGCTAAAAAATTTTGAGACAAAAACACAGTAAAGTATAATTACTGATGGAAAGCTTAATGGAGGATGTAGAAGTGAATATGATCCTTGAAGTAACTTTAAAGCTGTGTGCATGTGAGTGTGTTTGTGTGCAGGGAAAAATATATTCAAGGTGTATAGTCAATAGTTTTTATTTTACTCGATATTTTAAGGACACTGTGACAGCCCATTCTACAACTTTTAAAATGCAGAACAATAGGTAAAATGGAGAACTTTAAAATCTGTTAACAAGAAGTTTATTGTTAGCAGTAACAATAAATCCTACCATTCTGATACAGACACTCAGAGAGGTTACATGCATGCCTAAACTTAAGCAGTCCCAATAATACTGAATATGTGTATCAATTTGTGCTGAACTATTTTCAAAAATACATTGCGTTTGAATTTTTGGAGAACGGTGTAAAAGCCTTTTCAGAAAAGTAAAATGTGAATGAATGCCCGGAGTTGAGAATAACACATGGAAAAGAAGGTCACTATTATTTTATTCATACATTCATTTAAAAAATATGTTAAATTCCTACACAACGCCAGATACTGAACTGTGTTTTGGGAATAAATATATGACTAACATCTCATCCTCAACCTTAAAGAACTCAAGACCAGAAGAGAAAATACAAGAGAAAGATAAACAGCTAACTGCATTATAGTAAGATGGGTGTTATAAAACATGAAGTATGAAATGATTCATTAGTTCAGAAAAGGCTTCACAGAGGAGGTGACATTAAAGTGGGCTATTGAAGGATGAAAGTCTACTCAGATGAATGGTGAAAGCAACTTAAAAGGGCAAATCCAGGCAGAGGAAACATGGGGGGAAAAAAGCCAGTCTGTTTCAATCTTAAGTTATCAGGTTGAAGGTTTGGTCTTAATAGGCAGTAGCAGATATAGTGACATAATAAAAGCAGTGTCTCAGGAAAATTAACTTATCTGAGGTATACAGAGTAGCTGATATATGCAGAAATGAGAGGCAGGAATTGGTTATTGTACTAAGGGATATGTGATGATGTACTAGAGCAGGTGTTACTGAAGAACTTTTGAATCTGAGAGAGACTGTGAATGAATGATCAAGTGACACTGATGCCTTGGTCCCTAGGGTTAAAGAGGAAGTCCTAGCAAATAACTATATGGAATGATTTGTTGGAGTTTTAAAAGATTTTAGATTGACAGAATTTTTTTAAAAGGTAGGGGGCATGCGACTGACAGAAATGGAGGAGTGGAGAAAGTGTGGTTTGGAGGGCAAGTTAAAAAGATCAGTTTCAGACATGCTGCAAGGAATGTGACAGCGAACTTTTAGAAAGCAATGTGCCACAGGCAACTCAAAGTAAAAGCCCAGGTCTAAGATACTGGGCAAGTCCTAGACAACTTTTGGCAATAAATAGCAATATGTATAAAAAAATGTAACTAAAGTCTCAGAAAGAACCAACTCTTTTAAAAAAATTTTTCTTACAATACTAACATTTCATATACTGGTATTTAGTAGTATATGTGGAGCAAATTATTAAGAATTCTTATCACAGACACACTTGAAAAATTAGTTCCTTGATATCCCCAAATCAAGGCTTCTGCCTGAACATGTCAAGATCTGAATATGCCTGATCTAGTCATAGTCATGGTGATGGCGGGAAAAGAGAAAGTACAGTTGGAATGGAGGGCTGTTGGCAAGTTCCTTTGAAGAAAGGGTGGCTAATTTTAGTGAAGAGCAATACCAGACAGACATTTTGACTCGTCATCAGAAGAGAAAGAAAACAACTAATCAAATAATCTGATTTGAAATCAAAGAAAGTCAGCTATATCAAAATAGACAAAGAGATGAGAGCCAATTCAAGTAGTGAGGTACTTATAGGCAAAAAAGTGGGAAAAAATTCTCCAGGCAGACATGGGTTACATCAGAACAGTCACAAGGACTCAATTTTATTTTTTAATTTAATCTTTATTAAAATAATTTTAATGCTTATTTTTTAAATGATTTGAAATGTTGTGTGAGTTTCTGCCGTACACAAAGTGAATTAGTTACGCATGATCTTTTTTAGGTTTTCTTCCTATATGTGTCATTACAGAGTATTGAGTAGTGTTCCTTGCACTATACAGTAGGTCCTTCCTAGTTATTTATTTTAAATGCAGTAGTATGTATGCGTCAGTCCTAGTCTCCCATTTTATCCCCCCCTTCCTCCTGGTAGCCATAAGTTCATTTTCTCTCTATGACTCTGTTCTGTGAATAAGTTTATTTGTTTAGATTTTTTAGATTTCACATATCTAGGAGGAGAGATCTGAAATAAATGGCTCTTTCAGTATTCCTGAGAGAAAAGACAGGAACACTGCTAGAAAGCTGATGACAGAGTCCTATACTAGAAAAAAAAAATCTGCCATTCACTTAACTGTCTGACCACAAGCAAGGTACTCAGTCTTTTCAGACCTCAGCACACTCATTTGTAAACATGTGTGGTTGTGAAGATTGAGTAAGATAATTTGTTCTACAAATATTTGTTGAGCACCTGCTATATCCCATGTGGTATACTCGGTTCTGAGCATAAAAAGAAAGACATGAATCCAACTTCGGAGATTTTATACTAGTAGAATGAGAGACAAAGATGAAGACAAATATTAATAACACCTGCTATATAGACAAATAGAAATAGGTTCAGATTATGATGTGACCTCATAGGGAAGGCGTCATTTGTTCCGCCTGGAAAAAGGAAGGAAAGCTTCTGAACTGATAGTTTGAGTTGAATCTTTAAGGATGATTGGAGTTTTCTAGAATATAGTAGAAAAGGGCATTTTGGACAGAAAAAAAAAAAACCCTGGTATATGGGAAAAGTCATGGAGATTTGAAACAGCCTGGCCTATTTGGGGGGCTCCAGAGTTCTCTGTGGCAGAAGGCAGGGAGTATGATGGGTAAATGAATAGTGATTAGTACATAGAGACTGACAAGAACAAAATCAAGATCCTCAATGCCAGTTAGGAAACCAGAATTAAGAAGTGACATCATCAGACATATATTTAGAGAGATGACTATGAATACTGGAAGGTGGACTGGAGGGAGGTGCAACTCGAAACAAAAGAGGACAATATTGCACAGTCACTCACAAACAGCGTGAGACACGGGCTTTACCTCTGTGATCACAAAGTATCTACAATTTAGCTCCATCTTGTGATGACCAAGGGTGAACAAACATGGTATTTACTTTCAAATTCCAGAATGTATGAATCAAATACAGATTTAGACATAAATATAGACATAGGCATAGATATTTAGATATGTATGTAGATACACATATAGATAAGCAAATAGATAGAAGTATTTCCTTTTTCAGTGTTTTCATTTGTTTATTTAAAGCAATGTTTTATTCCAGGTTTAATGTTGACAATATCCTCTTGAACATAGATAAAGGTACTTTTCTAATCCATAGTGTCAAATGAACAAGAATATCTGACAAAAATCATTTGAACAATACAATCTAATTCCATTCGTTTTTACTGAGGGTTTTGTATACGCAACCTTCATGTGTTAAGGCTGGAGAAACAAATGCATTTGGGACACAATTCCTAGCTCCAAGCAACTCCCTTTATGATGGGGAAAATAGATACATGTACAACACATTAGTGCTATTTGATGGGTAAAGGATTGGCAGCCAAGCAAAGTACTACGGGAGCAGAGAGTAGAGTGAAAGTTTGGGTGAAAGTGATTTCAGTGTCTGTGAACATGCTGACTCAGTTGCCGCTGATCCATCACAAACAGAAGAAAGAAGCTATGTCATTCATAGTTTGTGTCTTTGGAAATCTATACTACCATAAGATAAACACTTTCAAGACTTCACAGGTTGAACAAAATGCCACATGAGCCATTTCTAATCCGAACTTCCTGCTTACACAAAACTAGAAAACGGGATATACCTAGTAGTGCATATTTTGGCTCTTCACTCCTGTTCTTCATGACTTACTCAAATCAGGACAAATATAAGGATAGGAATGTAATCAAAAATTCAAGTAAGAAAAACAAGCATATTGGAGGAAAATATTCATCAGGTTTTATTTATGTGATATTGTATCTCTGTGACTTTGCAATTAACATCTTTTGTAGACACATAACACAATGTCATATTTGTAAGCATCAGAAATTATGTGGATTTCAAGTGTCTTAAATATTAAAAGATTTTATTCTATAAATTTATATTTCAATATACTTTTATAAAGTTCTAAAATGTCCAAAATTTTTTTAAGATTTACTCGGTTTAAAGTTAGCTAGATAAACTTGTGAAATATTATTCATTATTTAGCTGATTAAAATTAACATTTTGTAGGTATCTAAATTATACAATAAATGAAATAAAACTAAAGATGTAGTGAAAATAAGTGTTGCTTCTATATAATATTCTTTAAAAAAATCAACATTTCAAAATCTCATGTTTAAATACACATGCCTAAGATGTTGATAAACATTTTTATGTGCAGGTTGTTAAAGCAGTCCATTTAAAGTCAAACTTACGTAAACACACATACATTAAATAGACATTTAGTAATAATTTTATAAATAATTACCATTAATACTTATAATGAAACAAGCACTGCACTGAAAATTTTACTTCTGTATTCATTCACATAACTTTTTACAGAAAGTTATACACACACAGAGTTATCTGAGGACATCTCTGTTGTTTAGTCGCTAAGTCGTGTCTGATTCCTTGCAACCCCATGGCTTCCCTGTCTTTCACTATCTCCTGGAGTATGCTCAAACTCATGTCCATTGAGTCAGTGATGCCATCCAAACATCTCATCCTCTGTCACCCCCTTCTCTTCCTGCCCTCAATCTTTCCCGGCATCATGGTCTTTTCTAGTGAGTTGGCTCTTCACATTAGGTGGCCAAAGCATACAATATTATTCTGTAATTTCACATAAGCCTTACAATAAGTAACCAAAATTGTCCTAATGTTCTTATTTCTTTTAACCATTAACCACATTTCATCCACTGCCAAGTGACAAACACTTTAAGATACCTTAGTCAATGCAGTAACTAAAAGAGCAATTAAATCTGTACAAGACTATTTTGGATCACTTTCTAAGGCTCTCATAACCCCAAATAACCCCTTGCACATGTTTTTATGAACTGATATACTCCCAAACATGATTAACATAAAGAAAGTGCCTTAAACTGTGAGTCTCTTCAAAGACTACACCCTTCAGTTGACTTATGTTTCGTTTGTAACATCCAGGCTGAACGTGTCATGTCCCATATTATCCAAGACGTGACACAGTTAAGAGGAAATGCTAAGATGAAACACAAAATGGACTGCATTGTATTCAACCAAATTCTAAACCTTCTGCATACTTAGTCAGGAACCTTTAAGATAGAGCAATATTGACATGGCAGAAGTCACTATCAATTAGTTATTTATGTATTTATTAATTATGATAATCGTGGGTCTTACAGAATAACCTTGAATGTGCTTCAAATAATGTCAATCACAGTAATAATTATGAACAGTTTGTCTAATTACATCGCTCATTCTGATTCTAGCAGCCCCCCAAAAATCACTGTGAACAATCGCCATATGCCGCAGGCTTTTACATAAACCTCTTAAAATGTTCATATCATTTTAGCTTCCCTTTATTTTTTAGGATTCCTTGACTTTTTTTTCCTTCTGTTTTCTTTCAAACACTTACCCAACATAGTTTTACATGTTTTTTAATCTCACTATCCCTTTTATTTATAATTAAATGAATGAGTTCCTATATGATATAAACACTATTACAATCTTTCATAAATTTTGATGTCTTTCATTTCATAAATTTTTGTTAACTTTTGACCAGACTTTTATTATTGATTACCTCACTGATGCTATACTTTGGGTTAAATGTTGAGAAATAATGGTGAAATAAACTTCCTTAACTGATGAAGTGTACTGTTTAGTGGGAGAGATTTAATTCTTGTCCTTTGTTAGTTCACATGAACTCATACTTACTCTTCTACATGTCACTTCAGGATCTTCTGCATAAAGAGGTAATGGCTTCTTCATATTTTCAATAATCATCTGTCTACTTTGGCAATAAGAATCTTTTCCTCTATCTCTATGCTTAATTGTTTTGAGAAGCTGATAAGACATTTCAATAAAATCAGATTTGCCAATCATTTTTGGTATTTCATGCATTTGTTTCACACATCAATCACAAGAGGTTGCTAATATTTTCAGGCACATTAAAAATAAGCTAAGAAGACCCTGTAATATTTGATTAATAAAACGTAATCCAGAGTATTTTGAAACACACACTGAGATTCAATTTCTATTTGCATCCTAATGGAAAGTTTCTGATATCAGTCAGGTCTGGAATCAGAAAACTTGGGAAATAAATAATATTTAGATAAAAATACCCCACCATACCATCACCATCACTACAAAGAGAAGAACAGAAATCTTTTTAAATTTTTTTAAGTACTCATCTTCTGAGCCAAGCTGTAAAGCTTAGGGAAGGAACAGAACTTAACTGAGCAGAAAGACACTCAAAATCTAAATAAAAATAAAGCTATTGTACCTAGGTAAACCCAAGTAAGTGTTAGAGAATACCTGATCCATGTAATACAAAAATAATAGGTAGCTAAACGTTCTTCCTGCTCCATCATTTGGCTAATCCTCTGAGACTTACTTCACTAAATCTTATTTTCCAAACATATCCATGAATATGAACAGTCTGACTGGGTGTATGGATCTGTGTTTGAGCTATTCCATAAACAAAGCAACTTCTGACAGAAGCATGCTTATCAGTCAGTTCAGTCACTCAGTTGTGTCCGACTCTTTGTGACCCCATGGATTGCAGCACGCCAGGCCTCCCTGTCCATCACCAACGCACAGAGCTTGCTCAAACTCATGTCCATTAGGTCGGTGATGCCATCCAACCATCTCATCCTCTGTCGTCCCCTTCTCCTCCCGGCTTCAATCCCTCCCAGCATCAGGGTCTTTCCCAATGAGTCAGTTCTTCCCATCAGGTGGTCAAAGTATTGGAGTTTCAGCTACAGCATCAGTCCTTCCAATAAATATTCAGGACTGATTTCCCTTAGGATTGACTGGTTGGATCTCCTTGCAGTTCAAGGGACTCTCAAGAGTCTTCTCCAGCACCACAGTTTCAAAAGTACCAATTCTTTGATGCTCAGCTTTCTTCATAGTCCAACTCTCACATCCATACATGACCACTGGCAAAACCGTAGCCTTGACTAGATGGACCTTTGTTGGCAAAGTAATGTCTCTGCTTTTTAATATGCTATCTAGGTTGGTCATAACTTTTCTTCCATGGTTGTCAACTAAGAAGTAAAAAAAATAAAATCCTAAATCTAATCACACCTTCTAACTGAAACCACCACACAAAAGATAAAATACAGTGTATAAGAAGCGGATACATAGCAGGTCTCTGTTAATAGAAAAATGAAGGTCTCATTTTCAGTACTTGATAATTCTCTGAATTAATTCATTAAACAGAATGAATGAAATATATAACAATGCAATGGGCAAACCTGTGGCAGCAATCCATCAAACTAGTTTATGTAAAATTAATAGCACCCCGGAAAGGCATCACTGAACTATAAATGAAATCTGGAGAAGACAAAATAAAACCGTTAACAGAATAAATTGGACACAGGTGGATTTAAAGTAGGTTCTTCAAGCAAAGTAAGCATCCCCACATATCTTAATTTTTAAACATCAATATGACAAAGATGACATTCCAATAATCATAAAGAATTCTATTTCATTAGTCCCAGGGAAAGGTAAAATGCTAAATATATAAATAGCTTCAAAAGAAGCTTACTTTGTGAATGGTAGACCCACAGAGGTTATTTAACTCAGTGTCGAAACACATTCTACCCCAAAACATCTTTTTGAATTCATAGTTGAAGGGAGATGCCTGAGTGGTGGCCTGCATGGACGTCTAACCATTACCACATTCTCAGACTCTTAAGAAAAATGACAGCAAAGATGTGTACTTTCAAGACACATAGCAGAAGGTCTTGCTGTTTCACAGGGAATTAACATATGTAAAGTGCTTAATGGTACACAGTAAATATTACATGTCTTTATTTTTGCAAGGGTTACTGGAGTAATTGAAGCAAAATCTCACCAGCCTCAAAATATCGCTTTTTGCTTTCTCTAGACAGGAAGGTCTCTTACATTTTTGACTCTTGGAAAATATCACTTGAACTCACTACTTTCATTTATCACATCCTTGTCTAGTAACATTTGAACAATGTTAAAGTAACCTTGATGAAAAGAAAAAAAAAAAAAAGTCCCATAAAGTGTTATGGACTGAAACAGTCACTCCTGGTTTAGAAATAAGTTGTGTTCTAATGTCTTTTAAAGCATATAGCTGCCTGGTTAAGGATGATTAATAATTAGAAAATTAATGAATTATTCTTTGGTTGTCCTCTTGGTTCCCTAGTTTTCCTTTTTGGTTATGTTCATGTTACAGATTTTGCAAAGCAAATTCTTTGTAATATATATGGGAAAATACTGAATAATATCAAGTGTTGAACAATTAATGTATCATAAGAGGATAAACTTTTTTTTTAAACCAAGTGTAGTAAAAGGACAGATTAAACTGGTTAATCTGCTACTGCAAGTCATAAATACTTATGAACAATGATGTCTAACAGAACATTTCATTGTCTTGGTATAAATTTTTGACATCATCAATTTTCTGTTTATCAAGTGATGTCTGACCATTTTTAGCAAGTTGGAACATTTTGTTCACAAACTGCTCTTACCCTAATGAATGGATTAACTTTTCATGCATTATCCCTAGATATGAAAAAGGAGAGCCTTGCATTATTGTTAGGCTCCAGGTTCAGCAAAAGTTTTCTTCTTAGGAAGTGTCTAATCCTGTCAATGTATTGATTGCTTTTGCAATTCCTAAGGAAAGGTAGAAAGAACTTGACACAGTGCAAACCTGCACATGGTCTCTGGAAGAAATATTTTATTCCAAAGGGAATGCTCATATATCTTTTATCTCTAAGTTTAAAATAAACAAAACCTGAAACACTTAGTGTCTCTCTGAACATAAATGGCTTTTAAAAAAATCATCCTTTAAGAACATACATGAAATTTCAATTTGCAGCTTTGTTTTAAATTTTAAAAATTCATGTAGTTAAAAAAAAAGTGAGGTAATGTAACTAAGAAAAATCTCTGATACATACCTGTATAGAAGTACATATGAATACTAATGAGTTATGCTTACTCTTTCTTCCCTTTCTAAAAGTATTTAATAAAAGTTGATTTTTCAATTGAAGCAGTAAATAAAGCAGATTTACATTTTCTGAGACTCAACACACTTTGATAATAAGCTTTTCAAAAGTTTCCATTTCTCAAACTGTGAAGCCAATATCTTGATTGTTACATAAAATCTATAAGTATAAACAAATGTATGAATGTATTATCAATACTTCAGTTGTCATTTTACCCGCAAAAATGTATTTTTGCCATAAAGTTTCTAAGTCAGTTAATGTACATCAATAATTAATTAATGACTGGCCTTATTCATCCTTCATTCTAACTGACATTCTCAACAGGGCTACCAGCACACCAGTAAGGTCATTGGTAAAGAGCACAGAATTAGTCCTAACGAGAAAATGTTAATCCAATTAATTATGTATTAGCTTTAGTGAGAATTCTTTTAAGGTTAGTACAACAGATGCATTTCTTGTTTTCACTGTTCTTTGCATGCTCAGTTATGTCCAACTCTTTGCAACCTCGTGGTCGGTAGCCCACCAAGCTCCTCTATCCATGGGACTCTCCAGGCAAGAATACCAGAGTGGGGTGCCATTTCCTCCTCCAGGGTATGTTCCCATCCCAGGGATCGAACCCACATCTCCTGTGTCTCCTGCGTTGGCAGGCAGATTCTTCACCACTCAGCCGCTTGGGAAGCCCCACTATCCCTTCAGTCATCATTAATTAGAAGCCAAGTCCCTGACTTGCTTCTTAACACTGACATCCTAGATTATCCTAATTTGTACATTCTGAGTGTAAATCTCATTCTCATTGCATTAGGCCTATGCATCTCAGAATCCTCTTTCATTTACTCAGAATTCAGACTTGAATTCTATGAGAAACTTTTCACTAAGATTGTTCCCTTTGCTAGCTCTTATTTCCTCTGTGGACTTTTTCTATGTAAAAGAGTCAGACACGACTTAGTGACTAAACAACAACAAGCAAAAATTGTCCACCAAAGCGCCAAACTTCTCTGACCACTAATGCTAAGAAGAAAGCAACCTCATTTTCCCAGAATAGAAGGTCACAGCTCCCCAGATTCCCTCAAATAAGAAAAAAAAAAAATTTTCTCTTCTTTAAAAAACAAAAGTTAATGTTATCAACACAAAGAAAAATTACTTACAGAGGGATTGGGAGGGAAGAGTAAGGGGAAAGCACAAAAAAGAAGTCCATCTTGAAGACTGTGACCTCCAACTAGTCTTTCAATGTAAATGTCACTTTTTAAGCTACTGAGATGGATCAAAAATTATCACAGACCCTTGGGACTAGCCAACAGAAGTCTTTAAATTTTTCACATTCAATATGTCAGTCAATTGACAATAAAATATCATCGACCAGTTGAAAACAATTGCATCATCTTCTAATTTACTGACATCAGGAGTAGAATATTATATGTGGATTTTTTATCACAATAGACAAAATGCAACTGCATGGAAAATCTATATATATATACACACATTTATTTGGTATTCAGTATTTACAAGATAAGATTCTAAAACAAATATTTAATTCCCAGATGGTCCATCTCTGACACCATAGCTCTCCTGGGCGAATATATTTTAATATTGATGAATCGTAAGCAATAGTACCAACATACCAACTACTGTTGAAATGTATATTAACTAACTTTGAAAGGGAGTGAAAGCATTTTTCTTTATAGACATTAAATCAAAGATGGACTTAAGACATGAAGAACTGAACAAGTAACATATTAACAAAAACAATTTCTCTCTAATTTTCTATTTCCCCCTCTCTGAATAGCAAAGTTTTTATTATTGTTTGGAATAATTAATCAGTATATCTTTACATTTAAACTGGAAAAAAATGAGCTCAATAAACTCTGTATCTATTTCAGTTCACCAATGATTTTCTCAACTTCTTTTTGAATAAAAATAAAATCATTTAAGAACTAAAGATAATTTTATTGCAATGCCTATTAAATTTAGAAGGCAATTTTTGTTGTACCACATACTGAGTCTAATGGCAGAATTCATTTTTACCATTTTAATCCTGCCCATGATAAAAACAATTGAGAACATTTATCAAAGTTTTGGGCAATATACTTTGAGATATCCTAAGTATTTAGCATAATTAAGTTTAGCTGCACAATTCTCTATTAATAGTTATCTTTCTGCCCAGGTATGTGCCCTCATAAAAATTTAAGAATTCCCAGTCGTTGGACTTTATCAGTGTCTAAAGTTACTGCTGTGTGAAGCTCCTTAGCATCCCAAATTATTTAATAGAAGAGTACACACATGTTTAATAATTCTCATTATAGCAAGCACATTCTTACAAGGCTACATTTAGGAAACTACAGGATACACCTATCAAATAGATACAAATTATAGCGAAAACCTGTGCAATACGCACAGGGAATATGATTTTGCCTACATCAGCACCAGGTCTGCAAAATAAGGATTTCTTCATGGTATCATTTTACTATTTATCCTTTTCCTGTATTAAAACTCTTTTATCATAGACCTTTTTCAAATTAAAATGATAAAGAACTGTTGAACAGTAACTATGCTGCATGGATCCTTTATTTTCTCCCTTTGGATGAATCACAGTAAGATTTAATATGACTGCCATTAATAGCTTAATGCAAATTAATTCATCCAATAATACTGTCCTTAACAACAAACTTTGATAGAATAGTCATCAAGGTGTCAAGTCGACTCGTCCTATGAAATCTAACCCCACAAGATAATCTAAGTGACGTTGACACTTCTGTTTGATGAATAAAACATGATATAAAGCTTATGTACCTAAAAAATAGTCCACATTGCCAATATAGATAAGCATTGATTTGGAGAGACTGAGTCTAGATACAAAGTTTACAGAAAATTTTTTGTAATCTTTACACGCTGTTGTTCAGTTGTTAGGTCATGTTTGACTCTTCACGACCCCATGGACTTCAGCACCCCAGGCTTCCCTGTCCTTCACTATCTTCTTGAGCTTGCTCAAGCTCATGTCCATTGACTCGGTGATACCACCCAACCACCTCATTCTCTGTCACCCGCTTCTGCTGCCATCAATCTTCCCCAGCATCAGGGTTTTTTTCCAATGAGTGGCTCTTCACATCACATGGTCAAAGTACTGGAGCTTCAGCATCAGTCCTCCCAAAGAATATTCAGGGTTGATTTCCTTTAGGATTGACTGGTTTGATCTCCCTGCTGTTCAAGGGACTCTCAAGAGTCTTTTCCAGCACCACAGTTCGAGAGGATCAATTCTTCAGTCCTCAGCCTTCCTTATGGACCAACTCAATCTACAGGTAATTGCTATAAAATCTAGGGCATCAAAATAGCTTACTAAGGTTGGAAGTGTTAGGGTATTTTATACATAAAGTCAATGCCCCTTTTAATGGAGCATTTATTATTTTCCAGGTCTATGATACCTACTCACATTTGTTCACACATTTCAAAGAAACTGCAAGTCATTTTATATTCACAAAAATCATGTGTGCTTACTAAGTCAATCATCCCATTTCTCAAATGATAAAGATGAGTCAGGAAGTGAAGTGCCTTTTTGGAATCTGAATTACTTCTTGTCAATCTATTCCCTGACCTTATATCACACTCCCTGTAAAGACCCATATCTGTAAAATGGTATACTTGATTAGTTTGTTGGGGAAAAAGATTTGATAGTAGTGTTTATTTCATGTAGTGTTCTTAATGTAAAAAACAGGTTATTTCTGTAGCAGAAACTGTCTATAAACACACACATATGCATATACACAACCTAAAAGGCCATGTAAGTATACTATCCTAAACCAGAACAAAAGCTTCCTTACCAATGCTGTGTAATTCTGGGCTTCTTTATTGCTATTCTGTAAAACATAGGCTGTCGTAGTAATCTCCCTAGCAAGTTGAAGTTGTATTTCAGTGTTTGAGCGTTGCTGTCTAAAAATAATAAAACCGAAGTTTTTTAGATTAGAGGCAAAAGAGGTCAGCTTGCTTACTTTACTTCTGACACACGTCTGCCTTCGGACTTTTCTAATTTAGGCTAAGTTCTGGTGCAGCCCAAGCCTCGCTCTCCTAGGCAAGCTCTTGTGCGTCTCACAACAGTATGAGTTACTGCTGACATAGACATCACTCTTGTTCTTCCTAGTATTTCTTTCACTCTTTTGCTGATGCCATTATGAAAAATAGTGCTGACACAGCCTTAAAGTCACTTAATATCCTTTCTTATTTATGTGGCTGGCTTGTCTTAAATTTTTGTTTGCAAAGAAGATATTAATGATGGTGGAGGAGTATCTGTTTAGAGTCTCTTCTTATAGGTTTTATAAATTTAATATACTGAAGTACTCTACAAACTAAATTTAAAAACTACTAAGAAAGCAAAAGCAGCCAATAATAGAAAGTATTTGTGAGCTTTAGAATCTGAACATGAAGAGACATAATAATAAAGCTTGCTTTCACTATTGCCTAGTTAATTGTAATGGAGTTTGTGCTTTCATTTCTCAGTGTAATCCATCATTAATTCCCATTTTTTATTATAAAATACGGATTTATATCTTACCACACCAAAGCATTGTTTATAAATGCTTTCAATACATGGTCTTTATTGTATTTAGGACAAAGTATCAGAAGTGTTACTTATACTCTATATTCATTTTCAATATTCTTATAAAAATGCTCTCCATTTATAATTTGATTGATAAAGTAATGAAGGAATACAAAAAATATTTGAAAGCAAAATCCATTATGGGAACATTGAAACTCGGGATAGACTGCAATGCTAAAACCATCAAAAGGTGTAAGTTTTCACCATGAGTATAATTCTGTTCATAGCTTTTCAATCTAAGATTTATTTTTATATGCTGAATAGATTTTGTCATAGATAGCTCAATGAGCTCAAAAAAAATCTTACCTATAGAGTAACATGCCATTTATAATACTAACATTTTAAACATTAAAACATAACAGAATTACCAATCAGTAATAACTCACAGCATAATGAAAATTAAATAAAAGTTTTAAACAAATTTGATTGAAAGTCAACTAGAAACCAAAATATATTTTTACAAATGTTTCAGTATCCTTGGTATTTCAGTTTTAAAACTGCATATTTGTTTTAAAAATACCTTTGATAATAAATGTTGCATGCTATTGATGATTTTTCTTCAAAGTTCTTTAAAGGCATTTTTTAAATTAATTTCAATGCTATAATAAAATAGTTCAAATAAGATTTTTTTAATTGTATTATTTATACATATATACCTAGATATATAAGGCCAAGTAAAATTAACTCACACATTTGTGCAAATGAACCATGTTGCTTTTATAAAATATAAATAAAACTGGATAATTCAAACATATCAGTATGATATTACAATTGCAACATTTCTTCTGAGATATGTAAAGTCACTTTTTATACTCAGTAGGAATATGGTAGAAAAGTTATATCATGACTTAAGGGACAACTTTATATTTCACCATATCACACTTGTAATCATGACAGATAATTAGATAATCACATATATTAGTAGTTTAAACATCAAAACCGAGTGGTGTAAAATAAATTTATATTATCACTCAAGCTATAACACAGGTGAAATCTGAGCTTCTGGAAGTTGACAAATGTTAGTATTTTGCAACTTTTACATAGTGCCACTTAAATTTAAAATTCAAGCTCCAGACTTCCCTGGCGGCTCAGGGGCAAAAAAATTTGACTGCCAACGCAGGAGACACAGGTTCGATCCCTGATCCAGGAGGATCCCAGGTGCCTCGGAGCAACTAAGTGCATGCGCCACAACCGCTGAAGCCCATGCACCCTAGCGTCCACGCTCCGCACCACAGCTAAAGAGTAGTCCCCACTTGCTGCAGCAGGGGAAAAGCCCCGAGCAGCAACTGAGACCCAGTACAGCCAAAAATATAATAAAATAAATTTTAAAAATAAATAAAATTCAAATTCCAAAACAACCTATACCGTGGGTTCTATTTAATAACATAGTCACTTACTCATTAATGGAAGCCTGTATAAAATGAAGTGAGGTGAAGTAAAGTCACTCAGTCGTGTCTGACTCTTTGCAACCCCATAGGCTATAGCCTACAAGGATCCTCTGTCCATGGAATTTTCCAGGCAAGAGTACTGGAGTGGGTAGCCAGCTCCTTCTCCAGGGGATCTTCCCAACTCAGGGATCGAACCCAGGTCTCCCACATTGCAGGCAGACTCTTTACCATCTGAGCCACCAGGAAAGCCCATAAAATGAAAAACTTATATTAAACAACATATTGAAATCATATCCTCCCTCCACTTTTTCTTCTAGGATGTTCAAGAATATCACTGCTTCTGGTACAATAAACCCTACTTAAGATTCACACATACACGTTTGGATATAATGTGCACAACTCTTTATAAATTAGTGACCTCTTATTAAATGACTTCCCTGGTGGCTCAGATGGTAAAGCGTCTTGCTTACAATGCAGGATACCTGGGTTCAATCCCTGGGTCGGGAAGATACTCGAGAAGGAAATGGCAACCCACTCCAGTATCCTTGCCTGGAAAGTCCCACGGACAGAGGAGCCTGGTGGGCTGCAGTTCATGGGGTCTCAAGAGTCAAACATGACTGAGGGACTTCACTTCACTTTATTAAATCATTTAATCTTAAAGTAAAAACAATAATGTATCAAAGATTTTAGCTATGTTTTGAGTTCATCACACTGAAAATTAAGTTCTCATTTTCCTTCCTATATATTGAAGTATCCTATACATGTTTAAAATATAACTTATCAATTGCTGTTACCTTCTCAATTTATGGGATAGATTATCTTTGTTATCAAGTATTGCAATCTAAAATATTTTTATTTAGAAAACTTGTAGTATTTTGAAATCAATGTACAACCAATCAGACTCTATTTAGTTCTAATAACTAAATGAGAATTTTTCTGGAATACTACCGTTTATATTTTGGGTTACATTTCCTTTGTTGGGTAGCTAATTTTTTTCATCAGTTGGCATTTTCAAACACGTCTCACGATAAGATAAGCCCAATATGACATGGAATCAAGCTTTCACTGAGAGTTCCAAGCAGTTAAAGAGAATGCACTTACCATGTTCCAGCCAGGGTAGAGGTAGTCTGTACCAACGAACTCAAAGTAGTGAGCAAAGCCTTCCTTCAGCCACACGTCTTCCCACCACACGGGGGTCACGAGGTCACCAAACCACTGCCATCACAGATGAACGGGTGTCAGATACAATCACATCTAGCCAGAGTTACCTCGTCTAGAATCAAGTGTATTAAACTATGATGATCACAACTGGAATTCATTTTCCAATTGATTTTGTGATCTTAAAATAGGTTATAGCAAGACTATTAATTTGACTACTTGAGTGACACTAACTTTTTAATAAGTGAATTCAGGGAACAAAAATAAAATGATCAAGGAACAGAAAATGAATATTAAATCTGGAAAACAAAGGACTCAGGAGAAGAAAAAAAAAATTGCTAACAGTTGTCTTCAAATATTTGAAGACCTAATATGTAGAAGAAGCTTGGGTTCTGTGGCCCTGCAGGAGACAAATCAGGACTAATGGATGGAAATTGGGGTTTGTCAGCCGGTAGAGGTTGCTAAAAATGAAGGAGACCCTCTAACAGACAGAAATGGATGAAGATGGAAAGTACTGCCTCAAGAAGTCGTGAGCTCACCACGGAAGTCCTGAAGCAGCACCTTCCAGGGGCAGAGACAGTTCACAGACGTTGTCGGCGGATTGAAAGAACTAAAGGCTTTCAAGATGCTCCACCCCTGACTCTCCATGATTCTATGATAATGAGTGTTGGACCAAAAAAAAAACAAAAACCTCTAAGATCGCTTCAGGAAAAATAATGTTGTAATTTTTAATTGGTGTTTTGATTAGATCATGATGCATTACTCTGAAATCCTTGCTGAGTTCAGAAAAAGCTTAAAGGAATTCTTTTTTCATGAAAAAAACAAAACGAACAGAAAGCATTATATACCAGGAACTGTGCCACTTGGGATTTAATGATGAAAAGTCAGACAACGTCCCTTCTGAGGCAGCGAACACTTTATTGTGGAGGAAGGGACAATGCGGTGAGATAGAAAATAAAGAATAAACAAAGGAACAATAGAATTTCAGGTCTTATTATAACGTGATATGTATGGGGGAGGGGTCACTTTAGATTGTAAAAGCAAAAAGGTTCTCTCTGAGCAGATGACATTTGAGCTCAGACTTTAACGATAAGAAGGAGCCATGTGAAAGCCTTAGGCAAGAGGATTTCAGGCATTTATAAGTAACTCTTAGTGCGAAGATTCTAAGTGGGAGTGAGTTATTTAAGAAACAGAAGGAAAAGGCATTAGGCAAGTATCAGATCATAGTTCTACGGCTTTAAGAGCTAAAAAGCTTGGCGGCAGAGCATTTCAATATTAATAATAAAGTATCTCTTACTCAAAAGGATCTCTAATCAAATTACAAATACAAGATAATTCTGAACATGGTGATGACCACAAATTAAGTGATGTTTTAAGTATGTTTTTATTCTTGATCAGCAATAAGTGCTCCCTCTCTCTTAAATTGAAAGTCTATCTTAAAAACTGCAACAAGAAGTAGGTGAGGAGAGATGGTAAGGTAGAAAATACTTTGGCACTGACAGTGGAAATTATCATGTGTTTCTCCCAGCTTCTGGTTCGTTTCCTCATAGGAAGTAGCCGAACATCACTAAGCTAGAACAAGAAAGTAGCTGAGAATCTGGAACAAATGAAATCCAGGTCTAGGAACAACGATGATCAGTGTGTTCCTATTTCAAAAGAACTCTACATGTAACTTACGTCTAGGAATGTTCAAAAAGGAATCAGTTTTTGCATCAAAGAATTGTATGATTAGCTGGAAACCACTTTTAGCACAATAGAGAAGCACTAGTTATCTCTACAATGGATCCGCTTAAGTCACTGAAGCAAGGAACACGTGCCCTAGCTGACCAGCTTGGCAGGTACAAACACCACACAGGTTCACTGCAGAAGGCTGACATTTAGGCAAATAGTCATGTGGCCTGGAACAATTTAGCATGAAGTCTGTGTTCATGTATAGCATTTACCTGTTCAGCTTCTTTCACTGACAACATTTTCTACCTCTCTTTAAGGTTTTCAAACTTTTTAAAAAGATTTTGGGTTGATAACAAATTGAAGTCTTGCGGTTTCACACTGAGATTTCCAGTGTTTTCACTTAAAAACTATCCACAGTTTCTGGTCACCAGGACAAGGATTGCTTTTTATTAAAGCACAGACGTTTATTTTCAGTTATTCTTTTCATTAGAATCAAGATTCAAATAGGCATTGTGAAATCTCTGTAATACCTTTCGCTCATTGTAGTAAAGTGCATGAAATTAACTTTATCTCAGCTTCACGACAAAGCTGGCTAATTTACATATGAATTTCTAAACATGCCAAGACAAAAAAAATATCAATCATTTCAGAACAAAGAGTCTGTGGCTGAGTTAGCGAAAGACTTCCTAAGTGTCTGTGTGATGGGAGAAGGGGAATAACAAATTGATTTCAGCAAAAGCAAATTTTGACATGTACA
Organism: Cervus canadensis; assembly: GCF_019320065.1. Lineage (NCBI taxonomy): Eukaryota > Metazoa > Chordata > Mammalia > Artiodactyla > Cervidae > Cervus > Cervus canadensis. The sequence continues at coordinate 51,864,509 of NC_057410.1, forward strand.
CAGAACTCAGCTGAATCTTGCAGCAATGCAATAAATCATCGCCATCACTGCACTTACCATATATACACACCAATAATCACAAGAAAATAAAGCAAGGTTGACAAAGAATCGTGAGTGGATGAGGTCTCCAAAGAGGCTTGCTGGGTAGCGATGTCATCTCACTCCTCAACTAAACTGAATGGCAGTTGCTTATTCAATACAACCTGTGCGCTTGCTTTCATTTTGCTGTCATTTGAGAAAAGCGACATATCTTCCGAAAAGAACTACACGATGCTCTACACCGAATCAAAACCTAATTGGGGGGATAATAACTGAACTCCTAATCTAAGTATCTGAAATCAGTTTACATTCTCCGTAGTTTGCAATTATACTTACACCTGATCCTTTTTTCATACCTGGTGACATATCTCATGAACAATGACCATGGTGACATCCAGCAAATAAGAAATAGACGAAACACTGGGGTCCAGCAGTATCCTTTGTTCCACAAAAATACTCAGTCCCCAGTTCTCCATGGCAGCGTACGGATGCTTAGGCACAGCTAAAAGATCTAGAAATAAAATAAAACAATTCCAAAGGCTTTAACAAACACATCAGATTCTAAATGCATATCCAACAAAAGTCCAGAAATTCTCATTAAAAAGAATACTTGCTCTTTCTTAGTAATTTTTTTTTCTAAATTAAACTACCTGCCATTTCTATGTGACAGCAGAAATATAGGCTATCACTGTAAACGCTGGCCATATCCATCCATCACAGTTCATTTTCAGACCCAGAGGTGGAGGAGGCGGGAAGGATCGGCACGGTTATTGATGGGCCTATCCTAATAAGTTGCAGAAAGTCAAGGAAACCAAATGCAGCAGGAACCTACAGAGTCAAGAGGCATTGTGCCTTCTAATGAAAATATATCCAGCTCAATGCAGTGAATACTGTACTGGCTTTTATCTCAACATTGTTCAAAAGAAAAGAGCTTACAGCAGTTTAAAAATCTGACACGCATATTTCTAATTGTTTACTTTTAATGTATTTTTGAGTTCTGTTAAAAACAAAATGTTACATGTAAATATAGCTCATATAAAGAAAGTTATAATGGATGATGTAGTATCAAAAGGACTATTGAGGGAACCCTCCAGACTTTGGTTTTGGTCCTGCCTCCATCATTAATTAAATATATGACATCAATGAATCACTTAATTTCTCAAGACCACAATTCTCTCACCTACAAAATGAGGTCATTAGACATCATAATCTCTAAAACCCCTTCCAGCTCCAAAAATCTATGATTAGATGACTTTAAGATATCTGCTTACTTTACAAGGTGGTAAAGGTAGTATATTATCAACTTTTGGTTAAGGAGACACAGTCAGTTCATGCTCTGATGTACTCCCTCTGCTCCAAACACATAGCAATGATAAATAAAATATGAAAAGGAAAAGCTAAACATCATCTCCAGGCTGGAAAATAAGCCTCTCCATGGACCAGAAATGGTACATAAATGCAAAGTAGTGATTGCAAGTGAAGCCACAGGCCTGCTGAGGTCTGGCTCCAGGAGCAAGCAGTGGCATCTGGGAATTGGCTCCAATAGGATCTACCGGAATTAAAGGGATCTAAGCCAAGTTGATGGCTTGTTGCCAGCAGCTGAGATAGGGCAAGCAAGCTCAGGAGAAGGGCTGGAGATAGATGGTGGTCAGTGCTTCTTGGGAGAGCCAGCAAGCGGCGATGTAAGGATTCAAACCCTGGCAAGCTGGCTCCACTTAACTGTATAAATCCCGGAGTAACACCCCAGGATGCTAAGGAAAAAAATGGTGCAAGAATGTTGCTGCGGTACTGTTTGTAAAAGTGAAAGGAGAAACTTTTTTTCACCAAGATACTGGACAGAGAAACTGTGAAACAGTTCTAAAAAAGGAATACCATACAATAGTTGAAATAGTCTCACCACTAGATTCTAACACTACATGTATCAGCATGGATAATCAGAAAAACATAATGCTGAGGGAACAAATAAGGTGTAGAATGCCCTTTATCATACCCTACTTAAAAGCAAGCCAAATAGTACCATAGGTAGAAAATGGGTACTCACATATGCACACTCATGCTCAAATAGTAGTGGTAAAATGCACACAGAATCACACACGTGTAGGAACAATAAACACCAAATTCAGAATTACGATAACTTCAGGGAAGAAAGGAGAAGGAAGGAATGAGGGACAGTCTTTTATGTTTCTGGAGTCAATTTTAATTGTATGCAAATGGCGTAAGCAGAGGGGAGTTGTCTCACACCATCAATAAGCAATTCCAAGAGTGACCCAGTGTTCAATTCAATTCTGATACTATCTACCCAAAGACAGAATCAGATTCCACAGGATAAGGGTTCAGTCCTGTAAGACTACACGCCACCCCCCCACTTCAGAAATCAGTCCCAAGCCTGGGTTGTTATCTTTGCTTCTGATCTATAGGTTAAAGACTGGAGGTTCCACCACCCCCTTCAAATCAGGATGCAACAGAAAGATTAGGTTGTTACCTGCACTTCTCACCAACTGGCTATAAATCAGAGATTCCCATAACTTCCTGCTTGGGTTTGATTAATTTGCTAAAGCAGCTCACAGAACTTGGAGACATTTAACTTCCAGATCACCAGTTTGTTATAAAGCTATCTAAGGAACAACCAGATGGAAGAGGCGTCTGAAAGGGTAAAAAGCGTCCGTGCCCTCTCATAGACGAGCTGCTCTCCCCAGATCTCCACCTGCTCACCCACCTGGAAGCTCTCTGCGCCCACACCTTTGGGGTTTTATGGAGACTTCATTAGAGAGGGATGGTTGATTAAATCATTGGCCAGTGAGGCGTGAACTCAGTCTCCAGCCCCTTTCTCCTCATTCTCAAGGCCAAGGAGTGAGACTAAAAGTTCCAACTCTCTAATCACGAGGTTAGTTTTCCTGGCAACCAGCCTCCATCCTTAGGTGAGTTCCAAAAGTCACTTTATTAATGTAACAAAAGACAACTTTAGGTCTCTCTTCACTTGGAAAATTCTGAAGGTCTTGGGAGCTGTAAGCCAGAAAACATGTGTGGATAAACTTGGATATATTTCTCATAAACCACAATATCACAGAGGGTCATATACAATGGATTTCAAATGTGGTTTGCTTTGTCTTGGCCACTCCATGCACGGCGCAGTATGCAAAAGCTCAGGTCCCTGTTCCCCAGCCGGGATCAAACTCACGCCCCCGGCAATCGAACTACAGAGTCCTAACCACTGAACCACGAGGGAATTCTTCCAATGTTTTGTTTTGTTTTATTGTACTTTTTACCCTTTGGCCACACCTCTTAGTTCCCTGACCAGGCATCAAACCTGTACCGCCTTACATTGGAAGGCAGAGTTTTAACCACCGAACTAAGTACCCCCACCCAATATGTTTTCAATGCTAATTTTTCAAAGCTGATAATGGATCCATGGGTGTTACTTATAATATTATTGATTCTTTTCTGTATGCTTTAAACATTTCCTAATAAGAAACAATTAAATGGTCAAGTCTTAATGGTAATTTTCATTTATTCATGATGTTAACCAACATCTAAGCGTTTGCTGCGTCCTTAAGTCTGTGTGCATGTGTGCATGCTCAGTTGCTCATCATATCCAGCTCTTTGCGACCCTGTGGACTGAAGCCCGCCAGGCTCCTCTGTCCATGGGATCTTCCAGGCAAGAATACTGGAGTGGGTTGCCATTTCCTACTAAGGGAATCTTCCCAACCCAGCGATGAAAGCCACTTCTACTTTTTATCCTGCATTGGCAGGCGGATTCTTCACCGCTGAGCCGTTGGGGCAGCCCCCATGTAAGTCTGAGATGTGTATTAAAATAAGTAAAGTATGGCCCCTGTATTCACTACAGGGGAACATGACAGCTTAACACAAGAAATAAAGAATAAAAAGTGCTGTGAAAGAGAGAGACTATCAGATCTAGTTCTTGAAAGAGACAGCATTTGAGTTGGATTTCTGAAAATAAATAGGATTTCGACAGGCAAATAGAGATACTACATGCACTCATTTACACAAGCATGTATTTTTTGAGCACCTCTTTTCTCAATACAAGCATTGTTCTGCCCTTGAAGATCTTTGTTCCCTGTTCTCATGGCACTTATACGTGGGTGTGTGTGAGATCAATTCACAAGTAATAAATAAATGAAAGAAACTGAGTAAATGACAAATGCTATCAAAAAATAATAATAGTAATAGAGGAAGACAGTGATTGACTGGCGGAGTGAAGTGGGTGGAGTGTGGTCAAGGCAGGCATCTGCCACCTGTCGGAAGATATGTGGAAGTACAGTTTTCTGAGACGAGGGGACAAACCGCACAGACCTAAGGAGGACATGGGAGCACACCCTGGACAAACAGAGGGAAGGCTGCCGTGGCTGAAGCAGGAGAGAGGAAGAGAACGGGTGCAGAGTTGTACACAGCGCACGTATGTAACAGACAATTTTGAGGCCTCCCCTAAATACGAACAGGACACTGTGTCAACTCTGTCTGCCACCAGCAGATGGCAGCGGCAGGAGCAGGTCTGGTGCCATCTACTAGTAGGAACACTCAGACTTACGAACAAGACTGTTGCAAAAGAGAGTCACTTCTGTTCCTGGAGATTTCCAAGAGCCAGGGGCACTCAGGTCCCCAGGATTAAGTGAGCAAGTCAGGCCACACGCTGGGATGTGGACTGCCTCAAATGGCACAGCGGGGACTCCAGACACAGGCCAGATGCAGTCTAGAAGTTTGGAATAAAGAAGGTACATCCGAGCGCAGTCATCACACGGCCACAGTCTGACCTGCAGCCTAAGTGTGCGCGCTGAGGGGGCAGCTGAAGGCTGGTGCCAAAGACCTCAGGCAACCGTAACCTAAGCAGACAGGTGACTGGTTAGTTTCCAGAGGTCTAAGGGCAGAGGCGTCAGACCTAAGAAACGAAGCTGTACTTCAACCAGACAAGGAATCTTGAGTGAATGGAGTCAGATTCAGATAAAGTGACTGAGAACCAGAGAAACACATAAGGGTCAGTAATAGAAGGCAGCTTCTCAGACACTCACAGGCTTTATTACTGATACAGGGAACCATGTCTATGGCTGGCAGAACAGGAGATTATTCTTCTACAGACATAATAACCTTATGTCAAAGGACATAGAAACCTGGATTTTACTGTACTACTGAGAGATACTGTGTGCCTTTCTGCTCTGTAGGGATTCCCTGGTGGCTCAGTGGTAAAAAAGAAATACCCACCTGCTGATGTAGGAGACGCGGGTTTGATCCCTGGGTCAGGAAGATCTCCAGGAGAGGGAAATGGCAACCCACTCCAGTAGTCTTGCCTGGAAAATTAGAGGAGCCTGGCAGGCTACAGTCCATGGAGTCGCAAAAGGGTCGGGCACGACTAAGCAACTGAGCACACACATATTCTGCTCCGCATCTTTATCTCATAAATAGTTCTAAACTTTAAGAACATCTGCAGGAAGCACATATCCACATAAAGACTTGTACACAAATGTTCATAACAGTTTTACTTCCAATACTCCTAAACTGGAAATCCAATGTGCATCAATATATGAGTGAATAATGTGTGATGCACCCACACAATAAAATACTATTAAGCAATAAAAAGAAAGAATTGTCAATACCTGCAACATGGGTGAGCCCCAAAACAGATACGCTGAGTAAAAAGGAAGAAAAATATATATGCTGTATGAGTCACGCCATTTATAAATAGGAAATGAAAGCTAATCTATAATGTCAAAACGCAGATCAGTACTTGCCTGGGGACAAAGCTTAGAGGGATTAAAATAGAAAAAGGAAATTTTTGGAAGTGATGGATCGACTTATTATGGTGATGATTTCAAGGGTGTAATACATACCTTAATACATCAAACTGTACACTTCACACATGTGCATGTCACATAGACTGCATGTCACCATACCTCAATGAAGCTGTTAAAAAATGTATTTTCAGGGACTTCCCTGGTGGTCCAGCGGTTAAGAATCGACCTGCCAAAGGAGGGGACATGGGTCCTATCTCTGGTCTGGGAACCTAAGCTCCTACATGCCTCGGAGCAGCCAAGCCCAGGTGCTACACGTACTGAAGCCCGTGCCCTCTGGAGCTTGTATTCTGCAGCAAGAGCAGCCTACACAAGAAACTCGCACACAAAAATGAGGAGTGGCCCGCACTCTCCACAACTAGAGACAGCCTGAGGACAGCAATGAAAAGCCTGTGCCCCAACAAAAGCCTAGTGCAGACAAAAACAAAAACAGACTTTAAAAGTAATAATAAAAAATACATTTAAAAATATCTCCTCAGTTACTGAAATACTCTACTGCTTAACTTTGAAGATAAGATTTCATCACAAATTGTTTTAATCTTTGCAAAATAAATTTGTCAAGAGGTTCTATCCATTAAAATGTTCAACCACAACTCTTTAATATGCCTTGAGAACAGAAGTAAGAAAACTCAAATGTTTCAGGATCTAATTTACTTGGAAATTCAAAGAAAATCCTGGATAAAATTATGCATAGGAGTCTGCTCCCAATTAATTACTATAGTCCTAACGACTACAGGCAGATAGCAAATATTCATATAATAGTATTGAATGTGATTACATACATCACCATAAAAATCTGGCTTTCTCTACTTGCTTCCCTCGGAGCACTAGAATTTGCTTTCTACTTTTAACACTGTTGAAACAGCTCTCACTAAGATTACAAAATACGGAGACCTCTGGGTTTTTTCTTAGATATTGCTGAGAATTATACTGTTAATTAGGGCCTGTCGTAGTTTCTCCTCTACTTCTCAGACTAGCATTTCTTGCCGTTGGTGGATTTTGTTGTTTGTTTTATTTTCTTGTCATCTTCTAACTTTTGAAAACCAGATTTCTAGGATTTCCATCTATGTGTGTGTTTTTAACTCGTTCTACTAGTTTTCTTTGAGTGTTCTCCCCTATTGCAGTGGCCTCTCTAATGACCCAGACACCCAGACAGATAGTACTCTTTGACTTCCAGGGGAAAACGTCTAAGCACCTTAGTAGTAGACTATTACTTGACAGCCCCCCAACTTCCCCTTCTAGCATAGTCCCCTCCTTTTTAATCTGGCTTAAACCTTAAAGCTTTTCCCTGATGGCTCAGTGGGTAAAGAATCTACATGCAATACAGTAGACACAGGAGATGCGGGTTCGATCCCTGGGTCCTCTGAAGGAAGAGATGGCAACCCACTCCAGTATTCTTGCCATGAAAGATCCCATGGACAAAGAAGCATGTCTGTGGCATGCTCAGCCACTCATTCGTGTTCAACTCTTTGAGACCCCATGGATTGCAGCCCGCCAGACTCCTCTTGTCTATGGAATTTTTCCAAGAAAGAATACTGGAGTGGATTGCCATGCCTTCTTCCAGGTAATCTTCCCAACCCAGGGATTGAACCTTGTCTCCTGCGTCTCCTGCGTTAGCAGGCAGATTCTTTATCACTAGTGCCACAAGGGAAGCCCAGACGACTAAGCACACATGCATGCAAACCTTAAGAAAGTATTATAACTTCCTCTTTTGGATTCTGAGGAAAGTCAATCACTATGAAAAACGTACCACCACAGGTGTCTCTGGGAGCTCAACTGGTAAAGAATCCACCTGCAATGTGGGAGACCCTGTTGATTCCTGGGTTGGGAAGATCCCCTGGAGAAGAGTTAGGCTACACACTCCGGTATTCTTGGGCTTCCTTGGTGGCCCAGACAGTGAAGAATCCTCCTGCAATGTGGGAGACTTGGGTTTGATCCCTGGGTTGGGTAGACCCCTGGAGGAGGGCATGGCCACCCACTCCAATATTCTTGTGTAGAGCACCCCATGGACAGAGGAGCCTGGCAGGCTACAGTCCACAGGGTCACAAAGAGTCGGACACAACTAAGTGACTATGCATAGCACAGCACCCTGACAACACCACACGAAGAACCTGAAACCATGTAGAAATGTTCTGAGAATCACAAAACAGAGTCTAATATTGATAATACATACAAACCAAAATCCAGTCTCTAGCATTAGTGGCAATGTTCTGGTTTGAAACTTCATATACTAGAAATAGACTTTAATGTATTCTACATTATTAAATAACTACTTTAAAAATAAAAAAACACCAGTGTGCTACATCAGGCCTCTCCTCCCTACCACAATCAGGTCAGAGTCTGAGCTCAGACTGATAACAGACTGTGTCATCCAGAGTCTCTCCTTTCTGATGACAAGTCATGCTGAATGTAGCTTGCAACTAGTCTTGCCTGATGTTGCAAAGCAGCTATGTAACCATAAGCAGTCCCTACTGGAGAAAGAAGATCAAATTCTGCACTTCTGGTCATCAGTTCCTTGGTTTCACTCTTTGCTATGTGAAGTGTTCTTCAGCTCCTCTCATCTTCTCTGCTAAGTATCATTCAGAGCTACTTCCTCTAGATTACGGATGCATTCTGAACTTTGTCCTGGTTCTTCTACCCCAAGTCTATCCTGCTGTCAAATCCCCAGGCTTCTGAACTAACTCTCCTTTCTATTTCCTTCCCATCCTTAAATTTCACCCTTAGCACTGTCTTCCACACTGTGTCCTAGCAGCATCTCAATCTCAACCCCAGTTACCTTTCCAGTTCTGCAGCCTAGGCCTTCTTGGCAGAGGTCAGTAGACGTAACAGTTAAAAATTGGAGCTTTAGAGTCCACACTAAATATGATCTAGGTCTAACACTTACTGGCTATGAAACTTCAAATAAATTGTTCAATCTCTCTCAGCTTCGATCTCCTCATAGATAATGTACTATCCTTGCAGGTTGTTGTGAAGAGTAAATGAGATGGTCCATGTAAAGCACTTAGTCCTAAGCACAAAACATGATAAATCAATGCCATCACTATTTGGGATCTAACCAGTCCATCCTCACCTTAGGGAATCTGATGCATGACAGGCCTTACTTTGTCTTTGAACAAAGACGCAGTGTTGGCTAACGTGTTATGTTAGGCATTCTGATTTCTGAATTGAAAATATTATTTACGATGTAAAGCCATATAGAACCCACCTAAGAACAAACTTTAAAAAAAAAAAGTCATAGGACACTCCCACTTTATTATTTAAGGACTCTAAATTTGAAGATTAAAAGGTTTAACAGGTCAAAAAAAAGTTGTGTTTTTATTATGTCATGACTGGCACTTGAAGATACTATTTACATAAGCATTCAAGTTTCTGTATTAAAAAATAAAACTCCTTGCTCTGACAATTACCACATGTGACTGGTATAAATATAAATTACATTTGAAAAGGAAGCATTAATAGATAAATTTCATAGAAGTCATCTATTACTGGTATTTATAAAATGAGAAAAACCATTTCTTCCTTCAAGTACATATTCTGAAGATTTTTTTTAATTCACAAACTGATTAAGTCCTGAATAGTTGTTTTTAAATTCATTTGACAAAGAGGACTTTAAGCTTTGCTATCCCTGGATAAGTTTCCACCAAATTTAAGGCCTACACAGGGAAAGAATCTGAAAAGGAGTGGATATATGTATTTTTATAACTAATTCACTTTGCTATACACTCAAAACTAGCACAACATTGTAAACCAACTATACTCCAATGAAAACTTTTTTAAAAAAGAGTGAATCAGTACTTCAAAGCTTTAAAACAAAGCATACTTTCTCCTGATGGACTTTGTGCATATTTCCATCAAAAAAGACTAGTTTCAGCTACATATTTTAGCCTATAACAAAATTTTCATCAGTATCACTTGTACTCACAAGCCTACCATTTAAGTTCTCAAACTCCTAGCATTCTCCTGAATTAGCATTAGGCCATCATATGCAGTCAATGTTTTTGCTGATCTTCCTAACACACACTCAAAAGACTTTTTTTTTCTCATCTCTGTAATCACTTTTCCTCGACACTTACTGATTACTGTCAACTGCAAAGGAGGAACACTTGTCATGTTTTGCCTAATTCCCTTTTTCCCTGAAAAAGAATTTTTATGCCAAAAGACTTATCCCATATGCACAAGAAATGTTTGTCATTTTCCTACCCATCTAATTTTTATAATTAGCTCTACTTTCATTTCATATTTTGTATCTTCTTTCAAGCACTTTCAAAACTCATGGTCTTTACTTTAATGGACATGATTAGGCATAAACATCAAAAACACATTAAATGATTCCTAACACCATCATTTGGTGACAGGCCAAGTTGACTAATGCTTGTTACACAACAAAGATTTGGTGCTATCTAAGAGAATGTAGGTGGTAAGCAGGTTCCTTTATATGATGGTTTCACATATAGTATTTCTTTGTTTATTCCTAAAACATTTATTCATTACCTAACATGAGCCAGACTGATCTGGACATTGGATATATAAACCCTGAACAATAAAGACACAGTCTCATTAAAACCTATGGAGCTTAAAAACCAATAGAGAATACAAATAAGTTTAAAAGTATCAATATATATGTATCATAGATATGCATGAAGGAAACCGCAGTATAATACATGTGCTAACATTAGGACATGGTATAATACAGGCAGCATAGAAGAGAGATTAAGAACATGGGCTCTGAAGTCAGGTAGTCTAGGTTCAAAACTCAATCCTGCTACTTAACAGGCTTGTTATTTATAATTTCTGCTCCTCATTCTCCTTATCTGTAAAATAATTACCATACTTGCAACTCTTTCACAGGGTTACTGCGAGGGCTACTGTTGGACCACAACTCTCAAGCATCTCTCACATATCTGTATATCTTAAAAAGCATAGATAGTAACTGGCTTTTATTCCAAACTACTTTTTAAAGATATCTGTACAGCAAAACAGAGATAGTGCCCTCTCAAAAGCAAAAGACAGGAGTATATACCATGATTTATAAAATAACTAGATTTCTTAGGCTTACAGTTCCTCACCTAAGGAGAATGCAATGCAATGGATCATATAGTAGGTGAGGAACTCTGGACCTCTTTAATGTTACTCTTGGGAATTGGGGTTCAGGGAACTGGCACAAAAATGCTGATACTCTGGCTACTGTTATAGCTAGAGCAATAAAGTTTTATTGTCTATAATCTCTGGGTTTCCTGTCTTCTGTCTACTTTCATGAAACAATGGCAGACTGACTGTCAAGCTTGCAAACAGGATAAGATAAAAACCTCAGACTCTTTTCAGTTCTTGACAACAATGTGAGTTAAGACATGTGAGGTGCTTGGAACAGTACTTAGCAGGTGGTAAGTTATCAATATTGTGGTAGACAGAAAAATGCACCTCCAAAGAAGTCCATTCCCTCATTCCCAGAACCTGTGAGTGTATTAGATTATTTGGCAAAGAGGAATTAAGGACACAAATGGAATTAAGGTTGCTAATCAGCTGACCTTAAAATGGAAGAGTATCCTGGATTATCCAGGTGGACTCAATATAATCACAAGTGTCCTGAAAAGTGAAAGCCAGAGGCAGAAGAGTCAGTGTCAGAGTGAGGAAACGAGAGAAAGACTCAGGAGCCTGCTGCTGGTCTGGGAGATGGAGTGGATCACAAGCCAAGGAGTGAAGGGCTTCTAGAAATTGGAAATGGCAAGATAAAATTTAGAGATTCTCCCCTAAAGAAAAGCCTCAAGTGAGAGCAGTGTCAACTTGCCAATGCAGAGAACCATAAGATAATAAGTTGGTGCTGCTTTAAAGCAATATGGATGGCTTTCCTGGCGGCTCAGATGGTAAAGAATCTGCCTGCAATGCAGGAGACCCAGGTTCAGTCACCGGGTGGGGAAGATCCCGTGGAGAAGAAAATGGCAACCCACTCCAGTATTCTTGCCTGGAAAATCCCAAAAGACAGAGGAACCTGATGGCCTACAGTTCATGGGGTCACAAAGAGTCAGACATAACTTGGTGATCAAACTACCAAGGATGTGGTAAGTTGTTACAGCATCAGTAACACATTGATGACAATAGAATATTATCATCATCATCACCTTTATTACTATTACTATATTGATAAATATACTACATTATTGTATTATACTACTATATTACTATAACAATGTTACTATATTACTACCATTATTGCCATAAAAAGGAGGTCCCAAATCTTAACATAAAAATAGAGAAAGGCTTCCTACTGCTGCTGCTGCTAAGTCGCTTCAGTCGTGTCCGACTCTGTGCGACCCCTTAGACGGCAGCCCACCAGGCTCTGCTGTCCCTGGGATTCTCCAGGCAAGAACACTGGAGTGGGCTGCCATTGCCTTCTCCGAAAGGCTTCCTAGAGAAAGTCAATTATGAGATCTGTTCAGTTAGCTGGAGGGAAAGTATATTTCAGGCTAAAAGTATGTGCAAACAAGTGTGAGAGAACACAGGACTTTCAATAAACAAAACCTGGAACAATACAGCTGATGTATATAGTGACAGACCTTGTTTAGGACGCGCTGAGTTTGAGCTTCTCTGGAGCATCCAAATACAGAAATTCAGTAAGAGGCTGGATACAGAGGTCCGTGTGGGCTGGGGGAACAGGTTAAGAAGTCACTAATGTGTATTGCAGACTATGACTCATGGTGAGCATAGAAAAGGACTAAGATGTCTGAGGAGCACCATGATTTAAGAAACAGGCAGAGGAAGGGGGAAAAGGGAGCAGACCCACAAAGGATCCTAATAGGCACCGACCGTCACAAGAGGTGGAGAGATGCCAGAAGGGTGACATCACACCATTCCAGCAGTGATCCACCCAAAAAGGAGGCAGGAGTCAACAGCATCAAAGAATATCTCAGTTCAGTTCAGTTGCTCAGTCGCGTCCAACTCTTGGCGACCCCATGAACTGCAGCACGCCAGGCCTCCCTGTCCATCACCAACTCCCGGAGTTTACCCAAACTCATGTCCATCGAGTAGGTGATGCCATCCCACCATCTCATCCTCTGTCGTCCCCTTCTCCTCCTGCCCTCAATCTTTCCCAGCATCAGGGTCTACTCAAATAGGTCAGCTCTTCACATGAGATGGCCAAAGTATTGGAGTTTCAGCTTCAGCATCAGTCCTTCCAATGAACACCCAGGACTGATCTCCATTAGGATGGACTGGTTGGATCTCCTTGCAGTCCAAGGGACTCTCAAGAGTCTTCTCCAACACCACAGTTCAAAAGCATGAATTCTTCTGCGCTCAGCTTTCTTTATAGTCCAACTCTCACATCCATACATGACTACTGGAAAAACCATAGCCTTGACTAGATGGACCTTTGTTGGCAAAGTGATGTCCCTGCTTTTTAATATGGTGTCTAGATTGGTCATAACTTCCCTTCCAAGGAGTAGGCATCTTTTAATTTCATGGCTGCAGTCACCATCTGCAGTGATTTTGGAGCCCAAAGAAATAAAGTCAACCACTGTTTCCACTGTTTCCCCATCTATTTGCCGTGAAGTGACGGGACCAGATGCCATGATCTTAGTTTTCTGAATGTTGAGCTTTAAGCCAACTTTTTGACTCTCCTCTTTCACTTTCATCAAGTGGCTCTTTAGTTCTTCTTCACTTTCTGCCATAAGGTGTTGGGATCCTTTAATGGACCGGAACCTGGTTGTCCAGAGTCACGATAAGAAAGTGAAAGAAGGGAAGAGGCTAATGTTCCCTGGGTTACGCAGCCAGCCTTTGCGCTACAGGGAATCAGCCAGAAATAGAGAGAGAGACAGAGAGAGAAAGAAAGAAGGACACGGGGACACAAGTCTCTGATGAAGCAAGGATGGGTGCTTTATTGAATTCTGTAAGAATATATATACCCTATTACAAGGTAGCTTCTTCAGATAAAGATCAAAAGACCTGACTTTACAAGTTACCAAGGAAACAAGGAGCAATAGAGGCCACAAGGCCAAAAGGCAATCCATGTCAAAAGAGGGTCGTAAATAATCCCTTTCACCAAATGGAAAAGCTAATGAAGGAAATCCTTTGCAAGCATCCCATCTCTATGATCTCAGTCCTGGGAGTGGCTTGCCAGTTTTCTCGCCCCTGACAGGGACTGATAAGGAACAGAGGGCTCAAGAGAGATAGGAAACAGCACACAGGAATCCTAGTGTTAAACATTCTCTGACAATAAGGGTGGTGTCATCTACATATCTGAGGTTATTGATATTTCTCCTGGCAATCTTGATTCCAGCTTGTGCTTCCTCCAGCCCAGCGTTTCTCATGATGTATTCTGCATATAAGCTAAATAAGCAGGGTGACAATATACAGCCTTGATGTACTCCTTTTCCTATTTGGAACCAGTCTGCTGTTCCATGTCCAGTTCTAACTGCTGCTTCCTGACCTGCATACAGGTTTCTCAGGAGGCAGGTCAGGTGGTCTGGTATTCCCATCTCTTTCAGAATTTTCCACAGTTTATTGTGATACACACAGTCAAAGGCTTTGGCACAGTCAATAAAGCAGAAATAGATGTTTTTCTGGAACTCTCTTGCTTTTTTGATGACCCAATGGATGTTGGCAATTTGATCTCCAGTTCCTCTGCCTTTTCTAAAACGAGCTTGAACATCCGGAAGTTCACGGTTCACGTATTGTTGAAGCATGGCTTGGAGAATTTTGAGCATTTCTTTACTAGTGTGTGAGATGAGTGCAATTGTGTGGTAGTTTGAGCATTCTTTGGCATTGCCTTTCTTTGGGATTGCAATGAAAACTGACCTTTTCCAGTCCTGTGGTCACTGCCAAGTTTTCCAAATTTGCTGACAATATATTGAGTGCAGCACTTTCACAGCATCATCTCTTACAATTTGAAATAGCTCAACTGGAATTCCAACACTTCCACTAGCTTTGTTCATAGTGATGATTCCTAAGGCCCACTTGACTTCACATTCCAGGATGTCTGACTCGAGGTGAGTGTGAGTGATCACACCATCATGATTATCTGGGTCATGAAGAACTTTTTTGTCCAGTTCTTCTGTATATTCTTGCCATCTCTTCTTAATATCTTCTGCTTCTGTTAGGTCCCTACCATTTCTGTCCTTCAGCAAACCCATCTTTGCATGAAATGTTCCCTTGGTATCTATCATTTTCTTGAAGAGATCTGTAGTCTTTCCCATTCTATTGTTTTCCTCTCTATCTTTGCACTGGTCACTGAGAAAGGCTTTTTTATCTCTCCTTGCTATTCTTGGGAACTCTGCATTCAAATGGTATATCTTTCCTTTTCTCCTTTGCTTTTCACTTCTCTTCTTTTCACAGCTATTTGTAAGGCCTCCTCAGACAGCCATTGTGCTTTTTTGTATTTATTTTTCTGGGGATGGTCTTGATTCCTGTCTCCTGTATAATGTGATGAACCTCCATCCATAGTTCATCAGACATTATCAGATCTATCTCAGGTATATTTATAAAACACAGATATTATACACTGAAGTGGTTATATACTAATTAATGTTTTCAAAGAATCCTAGCCATTTCATGTCATTTTCAACAGATTTTCAAACTGAATTACAAAAGCTTTTACATAGATCCAACACAAACTCTAACCATAGGTGTTAAAATCATCACCCAAGGCAGGGCAGAAACAACACTCTGTTAGGGGGTCTCTCTTGAGTGTTAGCTGCTGGGCTGGGCCCATCCCACAGCATAGAACTCAGGAATCTTTTCTGTTTCAAAAGTCTGAGGTAACTGGGAATCATTTTAGTTTTAGATAGTTCTTTGACACTCTTTTAATTGACAGATTCACATTTCCAGCGGAAGAGAGAATAAAAATAGTACTATTTATAAATGAGCATTCTTAACTCTTGAAACTTGGAGTTGTCAGTAAAATATATTTCCAAATTCATATGCACTTCAGACAGTCTGAGGACAGAGTGGTTACTCCTAAAAGAAATTATTTATGTAAGTTTGGTAAAATGGAAACAAAGATTCATTGAGCCTTAAGGCCAATTCCTCTTAGCATAAACTGTACTAGTAATAGGCACACTTTTCAATAGAAAAATGCAAATATATAATTCAAAGGAACCAGTGTCGGATGCTTATAGCTTGAAACTGTCTAGCATTATTTTCAAGCAAAAAAAAAATCAAATACTTGGTGAAGCTCCCTAGGAAAAAAAATCACTGAAGCCCAATAGTTGTTGATTTCTTTTTTTTTTAAATCACTTCTTTTTGTGATACGAAGTATTATCTGATGTTAACTGGCATGTAAACAATGGATGAATTTTCAGAGAGCTAGTAGTATAAACAGGAGATTCCAAAATTCACTGTGAATTTTAAAGGTTCCTAAGGGAAATATCTGGTGATGTTTGGGGTAATGAAGTCAGAGAGAAAAAATAAAATAGAGTTTAAAAATAGCACAATTATAGAAACAGAAAACACAGTGATACTGTGCTACTTTACTAAATTTTAACATTAACTCAAAGCTAATTTCCCTCTAAGGGGACTAAAGTAGAACTGTATCAATTCAGCCCTTAGTGTGTTACTGAAAGAGTTTATCTTCATATAATCCAAACCTATAGATCTACCATTTGAAATGCATCAAGTCACTCAGTGCCACGAAGAAAAATGAATGCCATGTCCCATTCAGCCTGAATTCTGTATCACATGGGAGGTATTGATCAAAATATGATCCATGTCTTTCATTACCAAAATTACCTGATGCTTTGTTATGAATATCTTCTGAGAATATAAAGAAGCCACCTTTTCCAAATTTTTCTATAGAAGAGTTTCTGAGAGCTTCTAATCGATGATTTTTTTTTTTTCAAAACCCATTACTAGTGTTCCAAATATTCCCTAGCTCAATTTACATTAGATCCAGAAATGAAATACAGGAAGAACTAATAATGAGTCAGAGATTGAATTGAATCCTTTACTTCTGCAAGCCCCAGTACCTAATGGGCATCACTAAGTTATATTCCTAACGTGTATTTTCTAGGAAGAAAAATATTTTGTATGCCAAATGGGGAAAAGCTGAGAAGAGGGGATTTTTTTTGTATCCATCATAAAAATGTTGCTCCTAATGCAAATACTCAGGGAGCTGATACGATGGGAAAGTTGCCAGAAGCCGTTTTCCTAACACTGCCGCTGATAGAGCGTGAGGGTTCTAGAGCTCAACACGACAGGGAACTGATCACCGCACACTTGCAGCAAGGAGACCATCATGAAGACAAGGTAACACCCGTCTCGTTATTTCTGCTTCTCCTTGTCCTAAAGCACTATGCAAATTTTACACCTGTGTCTTGGAACCTGTCTGAATCATTATTAAAATGAAAGCCGACTTTCCGCAGAATGCTACACTAAAAGATACAGGTCCAAGGACACTAAAGGTTGTGTTCATGTTCTGTTGGAGCATTCGGGTTATCACAGTCCTGCGTAGGGGATGGTATCCTTACAGCCTGACCACCAAACAGCTGGAGCAGAAAATGCTACAAAGCGTTTGAGATGCTCTAAGAGCTAACTGGTGCAAGGAGCTTGTATCCACCACGCTGGATCTCAGTGTATTATGTATGCGTGTGTATGTATGTGTGGGTGTGTGTGTATATATGATGTATAAGTATTTATTACATAATGGTATGTGCATCTTATACACCAAGTGTACCTAAGTGTACACACTGTATAATATTACAAAAACACAGATACACGCTATAATACATGTATATACATTTATAGAAATTAGCTGAAGTTTGATGAATTCATTGAATTTTATGAGTTTATTATTCCAAATTCATGCTAGATGTAGACCGCTTTTTATCTCATCCTATGTAACTTCAAGCTGATGGAGGTATTAAAAGCAGACCACAGTTTTGATTTTTGTCCCCAGGGGTCAATTTTAATCATGTGCTGTGTTGTGCTTCGTCGCTGTTGAGTCCAACTCTCTGTGACCCCGAGGACTGCAGCCCTCCAGGCTCCCCCATCCATGGGGGTCTCCAGGCAAGAATACTGGAGTGGGTTGCCATGCCCTCCTCCAGGGGACCTTCGCAACCCTGGGGTCGAACCGAGGTCTCCCACATTGCAGGCAGATTCTTTACCAAATAAGTCAACAATTGTTTAGTCATCAGTCATTTCTGGCTCTTTGCGACCCCATGGACTGTACCCCACTGGATTCCTCTGTCCACCGGAGTGGGTTACCAGACCCAGGAATCAAAGCCATGTCTCCTGCTTAGCAGGTGGAGTCTTTACCACTGAGCCACCTGGGAAGCCCTGGGTCTCCAAATTAGCTATACCAAGACACTAACTCAGGCTTCCCCGGTGGCTCAGTGGTAAAAAGTCTGCCTGCCAATATAGGAGATGCCGGAGTCGGGGGTTTGAACCCTGGGTTGGGGAAGATCCCCTGGAGAAGGAAATGGCAACTCACTCCATGGACAGAAGAGCCTGGTAGGCTACACTCCATGGGGTCGTAAAGAGTCAGACGCAATTATGCACAGGCACGATGGCCATTGCTGTACATGGGCTTTTCTCCAGTTGCCCTGCGTGGGCCTGGGCATCTCATCTGTCATGATAACAGCTTAAAGTTAACAAGACACAATCCTGGCCACATTTACTAAAAAGCAAGCAAGTCTCTTCTAGTGCAAAGCACTTCTCTACTTTAAAAATAACAAGTAAAAAATAATAATAATAATAAAATAAAAATAACAAGTAAAATACCAAAAAATTAAAACAAACATTTAGGAGTATCTTCGCAATACAGATATATATGTGTGTGTGTGTGTGTGTGTGTGTGTGTGTGTGTGTGTGTGTGTGTGATAGTAACTCTAAGTCTGTAGTCAGTTTGACTACTCTCCTGATCTCTGTGACACCACTAGTTTCATCAGTTGTTGACTACTGGGTATGTTCTTATAATTAATGCAATTGCCAGCAGAATCTCAAGGCCAGCTCCAGATCTAGTGAATCCTAATGTGCATTTTAATAAGATCATCAAATGACTCATGTATACCTTAAAATTTGAGAACAAATCTAAGATATGGTGCTGTCCCTCAGGGGTTGTATAAGACCACCTATGAAGGTGGGAAAATAAATTAGAACTTTTATTTAGGTTTGTCTGATGCAGAAACTCTCACCTGGTTGGATTATCAAAGTCCGTCGAAAGAGAGCAGAAGTTCCGTAGACATCATAACAACAACCATCCGTCTCATTAGTTCATTTTCAAGGGCATGTGGCAGTACAGAAGCACCCAGTTAAATGGATTTATGGATTATATTATCCAGTGTATCTAGTTAAATGGATTTATGGATTATATTATCTAGTGAAATTATGACTTCTGTCATAAACCAACCCTCACAAAATAAACAGATGATTTAAAAAGACACCTGCAAAATAATAATAGATTGAGGTTCATATTAATAATACAAAGACAACAACAAAAGCTGATAGAGCTGACATTTCAGTTCTCAGTAAGAGTAACTACTGTCTCTGAGCACATACTAAGGGCCAGTCAGGCTCTCAGTGATTAACATTCTTGTTAACAATGAACTTCATTTTGAACTTTACTTGAAGTGTACATTGCGCTTTGAAATTTAGCTACTCAAAGTATCATGTGGACTAATTCAAAATTAAATAAATACAGCCAAGTAGGGACGAACATAATTGAAATTTTCACAGTAGCGGTGCACAACCAGGAAAAAGAAAAAACTTCTGTCATAAAGGAGTAATTCTCCAATTTGAGCATTCATGTGAATCACCAGGAGGGCTACGTGGACTGTGTATTTCTGGGTCCAAAGCCCACGGTGGGGTGGAGCTTTAATTTGTCTTTCTAACAAGTTCCCAGGTGATGCTGCTGGTCAGGCAATCACAGTTTGTAAGGAGCATTTAGAACTGAAGACCTCAAATACTTTTATATACTTGAGTCACCTAGGAAAACTTTAACAAAAATATTATGCCTTATGCTTCTCCCAAGACTCCAAATTGTTCTAAGGAGGGAACTCAGCCTTCTTACTCTTTAAATGGCCCTAACGTACAAAGGTTGAAATCATTGCTTTAGAGAAAATAAAAACAGAAAGACTGTTCCTAAATACTAGAATCCTAACTAAAATACAGGAGAAGGCAATGGCACCCCACTCCAGTACTCTTGCCTGGAAAATCCCATGGACGGAGGAGCCTGGTAGGCTGCAGTCCATGGGGTCACTACGAGTCGGACACGACTGAGCAACTTCACTTTCACTTTTCACTTTCATGTGTTGGAGGAGGAAATGGCAACCCACTCCAGTATTCTTGCCTGGAGAATCCCAGGGACGGGGGAGTCTGGTGGGCTGCCGTCTATGGGGTCGCACAGAGTCGGACATGACTGAAGCGACCAGCAGCAGCAGCAACTAAAATACAGAGGTGTGCCAGAGAAAAGATACAGTACTTTTTAACTAATAAATATTAAAGATAAGAAACCTACCAAAAAGGCATAGACTATGCTCGCTAATTGAATGAATGGGTAATGAATAGAATTATGGTATTCCATTAACCACAATTATAAATCCAGGTAATGGAAAGGGAGAGAATAAGAAAGGAGAACAGAAAGAGAAAGGGAAAATAGTTTCATAGCACAAAAAGAACAAATTATTTTCATAATACTAACCTTGAAAGCCCATTTTTGCTAGTAATGAAAAAGTGATACAAAAGTTGCTATTAACAGCATACACTTATTTAAATCATTCCAACATTTAAAACTTAGGTTGCCTGGCTTCAGAATTCATGTCATTAGTCTCTACTCTATGCTGCATCCTCTTCTATTTTTATATTGATGGAAATAGAACTCAATTAAAGGCCAATGATAAGTGAAAAGTAATAGGGATTAGCACCCAAAGCTATGAAATAGTAAAAAGATGATGCTTACCATATCCTGTTTTTTTTAATTCCTAAGTAGCAGTCTGAACTAAAGTCTATTGTTTTAAAAAGCATTTTGAAAAAAAAAATAGTAGCAGTGTGTTCTGCGATGCAGGGCGGAGAAAATGTTGAAATCTCAGACTACACTGACTTCTGCTAGTATCTAGTGAGACATAAAATAAACATTTATTTATGGATTTTATTACGGACTATCAGTGCTGATTTCCACAAATGTTTGATCCCCTCTTATAGAACTGTATAGTCAGGACTCTAAGTAAACCTGAGCTAAATGCCTTTGCTTACATGCCAACAAGTTTGTGTAAAAATACAGTTAGGTCTCTATCTTAAATGTGATTTTGTTGTTAGCTAAGAGTTGGCATTCTTTATTCTGGCATAGTACCTGGTGTTAATGAAAAATATCAACCTGCTCTCCCATATACAAACACCTGTAACAAGAACAAATGAATTTTAATCTTTCAAGAAAAGGGAAAACTTGAGATCAGATACAAACCACTTTGTTGACATTCCCAAATTAAGAAAACATATATGGCAAGGTACTGACTGATACAATATACAAATATTTCATTGCCACTCTGTCAGAATAGAACAGCAGGTGGTAAAGTGGCATTATGAGACAGTCACTTCCACCCTAAGCCCAAAGGCAAAAGAGTCATTCTATCAATATTTGCAGAGCTAGCTTAGGTTATTCTGTTGCTTCTTCTATACATACATACAGTCAGAAAAAGTAAATATAAAAAATTTCCATTTTCTCCAAAGGCAAACAAAATGACTAGTTGATAATATGTCTTTTTCTTTCTTTTTGTTTTTTTCCTTTTCTAGATTGCTTTCTATAAGGCTATCATTCAATTCATTAGGCTAGCTGACAATAGCTCTTTGCTTCCTCTGAGATCCTTCAGTGACCTGAAGTATTACGTCTTAATAATGCCATAATTGAGAACATAGTACATAATAGGCACAACTTTTTAAAATAGGCAAAGTTAGTCAAATGAATTAGGTCTTAGGATCTGGCTTTCAAATAAACTTTTACTGGAACACTATCACTCTAAGTTTATGGACGCTACTGAGAACATATTAACTGTTTAACATGGACACTAAACTGACCCAATGCTTATGTGCCAAGTGACTGATTATTCAAAATGTTTTTCAGTTGAGGGAAATCTGTTTTATTATGAGTTTTTAGTGGTCTTATTTGTTAGGCTGGCGTGCTGCAGTCCATAGGGTCGTAAAGAGTCAGACACAACTTAATAACTGAAAAAAAAACAATTTGTTAGACCAAATACAGCTCTACTGCTAACTCAAAGGACATCACTATACAAATTATAAAAAGTCACCTCTTCCCAAGGCATCATACTGCCATGTGCCAGAAAAGAGCTTTAATAAATCTATAAATCTATGATGGCTCCAAACATGAAGAGTGTACTTCTAGAGTTGTGTGATGTACAACCTAATCTATTAAGTTGTGTCAACATCATTAAGAAGAAATGTTTCCTGATTCATAGAGCTCAGAAGTCTAATGTACTCTGCAAGGAGATAGTGAGACAGGCTTTAAAAATAACAAGTCCACTTATGAAGAGATGATTTGTGAAACTACCATGGGTGAGGAAAAAAACTTTCCTTTCTCCTTCTAGGTTCTTCTGGCTCATCTAAGAATTAAGTTGACATGAAATAGATTAATAGGAGAAAATCAAATGTAACATACTTATGGGGGCTCCATAAGACTACTGAGACTTTTAGACAATTTAGACAATTGACAGTTACATACCATCTGGCAGAAGGAGAAGAGGGTAACTTACAGGAAACTTACATGAGAAGTAACTTACATGAAACTTACATGAAAACAAGTGACTGTTTGGTAAACAAGGGGATTCCCTGATGGCTCAGATGGTAAAGAATCTGCCTGCCATGTGGGAGATCCAGTTTTGATCCCTGGGTCGGGAAGACCCCCTGGAGAAGGAATGGCAACCCACTCCAGTATTCTTGCCTGGAGAATTCCATGGACAGAGGAGCCTGGTGGGCTATAGTCTGTGAAGTCACAGTCAGACACGACGGAGCAACTAACACACTTGGTAAACAAATATTTGCTGGGCCACCCAGAGACAGTGGGACACCCTGCAGACTTTGATCAGGCAGGTCTTGTTAAGTTTCCCCCAGTCTATCACACCTAGTTCATATCATACATTACTTATTTGGGATGATAGTTCTTCTGGGAACAGGTTTTTTATCTAAATTATTTTAGGCAGTTAAGAATAAGTAGTAAAATCTCTTCCTGAGACTTATTTCTTAAAAACATACAACCCAAAATAGTTCTCAAGCCAAAGCAACACCTTTTGAGGTGGTAAAGGTTTGTTCCCCTGCAACACCATATTTGTTTAAATGACCCAGTGATCATTAAGAACATAATGAGGGACAGATGCTTTGCTGTACAGAAGATGTTGTTTTTTTGTTTCTTGTTTTGTTGTTTAGTTACTAAGTCATGTCTGACTCTTTAGCAACCACATAGACTGTAGCCTTCCAGGATCCTCTCTCTCTCTCTGTGGGATTTCCCAGGCAAGAATACTGGACTGGGTTGCCATTTCCTTTTCCAGGATATCCTCCTGACCGAGGGATCAAACTCAGGTCTCCTGCATTGGCAGGCAGATTCTTTACCACTGAGCTATCTGGGAAGCCCATACATAGGACAGAGCAAAGAACAAATGGATTTAAAAGAGTTGAAATTATAAATATTTTTCTGACCAGAGAGCTATTAAACATTCAGGTAATGTGCCAAGAAAGTCTCTTTACTTAGCATAAGTCTCAGCTATGCTGTACATTAGAATTCACTGAGGAGCTTTGGAAATATTAAAGGCTGGGCATCAACCCCAGACCGATTCTGTATGAATCTCTAGGGATGGGACACATGGATCAACCTTTTTGGAAGTTCCCCGAATGCTTTCTCATGTTCAGCCAGGGTTTAAAACCTCCAACTTAGATGATTTACAAACAGTGTTCTTACCTAAGATAAACTAGAATAGTGATTCTCAAATTTTAGTGTGCATTCAAGTCACCGGGGGCCTCACAGGTGGCACCAGTGGTAAAGAGCCCACCTGCCAACACAGGAGACATGAGACGCGAGTTTGATCCCTGGGTCAGGAAGATCCCCTGGAGCAGGGCACGGCAACCCAGTCCAGTATTCTTGCCCGGAGAATCCCATGGACAGAGGAGCCTGGGGAGCTTCAGTCCATAGGGTTGCAGAGAGTCAGACACGACTAAAGCAACTTGGCACGCACAGACTCACCAGGAGAGTTTCACAAAACAGACTGCTGGGCATAACGTCCAGAGGCCTTGGTTTGGTTAGATGTTGATGCTTCCGGTCAAAAGCTGCCTTTTGAGGACCACTGATCTGGAACTTACTACCCAAAATGTCCTGAGATGGCAATGACGACATAACAGGGACCCTGTCAGAAATGCAGGCTTGCAGGCTCCATCCACTTCTGAATGGCTCCCTGAATCTTAGTGAGATTCCCAGCTGATTCACATAGAAATTAGAGTTTAAGGAGCACTAGTCTAGACCACAGACCAATTAAAAAATCTACTGGGATAAGAAGGAATATAAATGGGGATGAAATAGGATAGGGATTTGTGAATAATGAGAGAGCTCATATTCTAAAATCACCAGTTCTAACCATTCAGTGCCCACATGGGCCTGCAGATGCACTGCTACCAGATATTCTAATTTTTCAAGGTTAGTAATTTTTTTAAATGTGAAATCCCTCAACTGTAAAATATTAGCAATTTATTCAAAGGTTTTATAATATGTTTAAGACCAAATAAACTATGCCTTTGGGCCATATTTGGCCCATAGCTTGCCTGTAGGTGACCTCTGATCTAGAAAGGGTCAATCATAAATTGAATTAGAGTTTGAAATAAATCACTGGAAATCCCCTAAGAACTCTTCCTTTAAAAGCTCAAGATAAATGATGTATTTGGCAACAGTTAATTATTTTCCATAGGGCATATCTCTGCCTGACACAAACTCAGTAAAGCAACAGAAACAAATGTTAGGGCAGCTTTGAAATATGTTATGGAAAAAAATATATAAAGCTATAAGGTAGGAAGCAAGAGAGGAAGCTGAAATGCCTCAGGAATGCCTCTAAAGAACAGGAGATGCTCAAGCAATCAATCTCAAAACAAGAAAGGGGAGGCATTTGATTGTGTTTACTGATAAATACTACCAATGGACACAGCAAAATTTCTAGTCATAAGCCTTTGAGAGTGGAAGAAAAATAGCAGTATTATATAAGTAGAATTTATTTTCCCTTGTAAAAGAAGAGATAGTAAAACAACCTCAGTTCCATACTTCCCCTCACCTTTATTTGATAGCATTGGATTGTATCATTTCCTCCAACTACAAAGCAATCTGAAAAAGTTTCCCATGGAAACACACAATATACTCAATGTATGGCAGTTTAATGGTCAATGGGTTTTTTTTCTTTAA
This sequence comes from Cervus canadensis, assembly GCF_019320065.1. Lineage (NCBI taxonomy): Eukaryota > Metazoa > Chordata > Mammalia > Artiodactyla > Cervidae > Cervus > Cervus canadensis. The sequence goes on from NC_057410.1 coordinate 51,889,715, forward strand.
ACTTTGTACAATCACTTATTAAAATCATCTTAGAAGCTATCTAGAGAATAACAAGAAGGACTTCCCTTGTGGCTCAGCTGATAAAGAATCCAACTGCAATGTGGGAAACTGGGGTTTGATCCCTGGGTTGGGAAGATCCCCTGGAGAAGGGAAAGGCTACCCACTCCAGTATTTTGGCCTGGAGAATTCCACGGACTGTATAGTCAGCCATGGGGTCACAAAGAGTTGGACACGACTCAGTGACTTTCACTCCACTCACCTTTGAGAAAGGTCACATAGGATGAGAAAAACACAAAAGAAGTAGTTAAGCAGGCTGAAAAGAAAGTCAAATTATACAGCTGAGTGGAAGAAAAGGGGAAAGTTATGAAAACTGCTTTTTACTCTGCTAGAGTACCAGTAAACAAGCAAAGTTCCAAAAAGGGCTTGAGAATGGCATAGAAAAAAGGGATACGGTAACCTCCAATCTCTCCTAACCAGGCGGTCCTTCCAACACATTTCTTTCACTGTGTCTTCTTGAACCCTATAACCTCAAAAGGCTCTCTCCCCAGGATAACTATCACATATCTCATAATGTGATAAAAGCTATTCATAATATAATTTAGCTTTAATCCTATTAAATTATTAAATACTATCTCATACTTCTCTCTAAATCCCTTCAATTAGGCCAACAATTAAGAGAACAGATACTTTTCTGCACTCTTAAATATATTCTTATAAACATTTCAAGTTTTTGCTGTTAAAATAATGAAACAAAGGTTAACTAGATGCCCTTCTTGGTTCAGTACTTGAGAGTGCCACCATCATCTCTTTATTCTCTCAGCCTGTTTAAAAAAATGTTGGGTATACCAAGGACACTTAACCGATAAAGATATATTAGACAATTATTTTTCAAAGAAAAAGTAAATAGCACCTCAAACATGTTACATTTGTCATCTTAAATAACATATATGAGCAGATGAAGGACAGACTTTAACAGGCCTATCAAAATATGAGAATTTGAAGCTGCCAAGATTAGAGATTATGTACCCTAAGTAAGTAAGTGTTAGTCGCTCAGTCGTGCCCGACTCTTTGTGACCCCATGGACTGCAGCCCACCAGGCTCCTCTGTCCATGGAATTCTCCAGGCAAGGATACTGGAGAGGGTTTCCATTTCCTTCTCCAGGGGATCTTCCCAACCCAGGGATTGAACCCAGGTCTCCTGTACTGCAAGCAGATTCTTTACCAACTAAGCTACATGAGAAGCCCCTTATGTACACTAGCAACTATATTTAGAAGATAATGTTTCATCTGTGGGATTTTTTAAAAAATATTAAAATTAGGGCTTCCCTAGTGGTCCAGTGGTTAAGACTCCATGCTCTCAATGCAGGAGACACGGATTCAAACCCTGGTCGGGGAACTAAGATCCCACATGCCATAGAGCATGGCCAAAACAAAATAAAAATAAATAAATAAACACCTTAAAAAATATATTAAAATTAGAATATGATATAAGAGGAGTGCACTGAAAATCCAAAAGCACTTTGCTTTTTCCCTTTGCCTGCAAGAAACCATGCGACTCATGACCAAAGCAGTTTATTTTACTTTAAACTGACATCACCATAGCGTTCTCATTACATACAAAAGGAGTAAAGAAATAAATTAGAATTAATCAAGGCCTGATAACTGCCACACTCCGTGTTTGGCAGAATCGTCAGTCAGATGAGAGGGTAAACTAAACAATCTTTACAGCCCTTTTAACCGAAAACTTGTCTCAATCCTACGGAGTATTTGAGTAAACTGCCATGTCAACCACGTGCAGACCCCGATCACAGTGAGTCAGGCAAGGACCACTGATCTCTGGGAGTCCATTCTCTTTCTATCACAGCCTCACCTGACGATAAGGAATAACTCCTTCATCTGCTTGTCAGTAGGAAATCCAGAGCCACAGAGAGAATCTACAGAGCAACCAAACAAGATGCCTTTCTTCCTGGTAGTGTTGCCATGGTACATTGCAATGTTTCAAATACACAGATAAACGAAACACACATATAAATATAATATATATGTACATGGTATATACACATATATATATGCAAAATGTTCCAACAAATATATTCTCCATGTTTCCTAATGATACTCAAAAACTTTTTTTTTTTTAATTTTTGGCAGTTCAGTTCAACAGTGCTATGTTCATACTGAGCTACTATGCTAAATCCTAGGGAAACAAAAATGAATAATAGTCAATTCATGTCCGTATTCCTTAGGATTCAAAGAGGTCATAAAACAAATAGTTTAAGTACATAATAAGAGCAATTGCCTAGAATGCTTAGAAAACACAAAAAGAGGGTGTTTAATTCAAATGGGGAATCAAAGGACGGTTTCCTGGAATAAATGATGCTTGAAGAGGTTTTCTAAAGACAAACAGAGACAGAAGAAAAAGAAAAAGAGGGCATAAGGCATCCCAAGAAGACGGAACAGTGACGAGAAAGACCCAAGAGGTGAAGCTGCGTAGCATATACTGAAGAAAGCTGAGGTAGTATTGTGCTGCCACGACCTGCTAAGTGCATCAGTCGTGGCCAACTCTGTGAGACCCTGTGGACTGCAGCCCGCCAGCCTCCTCTGTCCATGGGATTCTCCAGGCAAGAATACTGGAGTGGGCTGCCATGCCCTGCTCTAGGGGATCTTCCTGACCCAGGGATTGAACCAGCATGTTTTACATCTCACCTGCATTGGCAGGCGGGTTCTTGACCTGGAAAACCCAGTATTGTGTTGGATTGGCCAAAAAAATTCATGCAAGTTTTTCTGTAACATCCATAAGCAACATTCTGGCCAAGCCAAGAGCAGAGCAGACGCAGTGGGACGTGGGGACGGGACGCTGCAGTGGCACGTCACGGAGGCCCTGACTCGTGTCAGGCTAAGAAGCTGCATTTTATCGTAGAGGCAATAGGAAACCGACGGGGGGGTGCGTGAGAACACCATCCCAGAATTGTCTACGTTTTGCTTGAATGATGGGTCTGAAGTGGAAACGACAGAAGGCAAGAAAATTAGTGACAAGTGAGTCCCTATGTCGTGTAATATTAACAGAACTGTGGAAGAGTGGATAGAATTAAGGGCTATTTTTAAAATCAGAGGATAATATGGACACAGCAAGATGGAGGAATCTAAGAATCCTCTCCTTATACTGATGGCTTTAGGGCCAGTGCCCTATATAGGAGTATAAACAATTGGGATATGAACTACATGGGAAAAGACTGGGTCTGGTGAGGGTGCAAAATGGGGAGCAGGGAAGCTCAATTCTGTCTGGATCTGTGGCAAATAATATGAGTCATAATCCATGAAAAGAGATTCAGCAAACATTAATCAAAGTAGTAGAAGGAGAAATAAGAAACATGCTAGCAGAGAAAATAAAGTTCCAGCAATGAAAGAAGGATCAATAATGCCAAATGCAGCAAGGACATTCAGTAAGTCCCAGAAAAGTGTTTACGGGATTTGGTGATTTTGCCTTTGCCAGGCAGTTTCAATGGGCTGCGGGGAATAAGAGCCAGATGCTGTAGGCCGAGGAGGGACTATGTGGTAAAGAAATGGCAGCAGCAAATCTCCCAGAGGTTGCAAACTCACGTAGGTAAGTGTGGGCTCATGCAAACTCACGTAGCTAAGTGTGGGCTCATGCACGGTCAGTCGTGTCTGACTCTTCGACCCCCTGGACTGTAGCCCTCCAGGCTCCCCTGTCCGTGGGATTTTTCAGGCAAGAATACTGGAGTGGGTTGCCATCTCCTCCTCCAGAAGATCATCCCGGCCTAGGGGCCGCACCTGAGTCTCCTGCCTCTCCTGTACTGCGGGGGGATTCTTTGCCACTGAGCCATCGGGGAAACCCAGATGGGTGAGACGTACCCGGATATCACTGCTCCCTCTTTGTGAGTGGAAACCTCCTTTGTATGTTATCACATAATCAGTGAGGATCTCCATCAACATGGCTTGGTAATAGAATTATTTTCCTCAGACTGAATGAAAAGTCTTAATCACATTCAAAAGCCATCATGAATTATAGTTATCACACACCTTAATAAATCTCCTATGGAGGAGTCTGATGAGGCAAGATGCCAACCCATAAATCTCTAATAATCTCAGCACCACTTAGGAACTAGACCTTCTTTGCCAGGTAGAACATTGTCCTAAACACACCTCAAACATTATTAAGAATATAAAGAGAGAGATGTGCAGCTTTGATAAAGCCACCCAATCTTTTGCTTAGTGTTTATAGGGAATATTCTAGAGAATTCTAGTCTATTGCTCCCAAGCTCCCTCAAGGAAAATGGGTGGCAGAAAAGAAGAGGACTCATGCAAATTAACATATCTGTTTTATATATATTTCAAACACTGCCTCTGAATTATTATTGCTCTTTTCTATTTCTTGCAAGCACTGGCTTTATTATCTTGTTTATTGCTGTAATTTGGTGATTTGATTCAACATGTACATGATGAATTTGGCCTAAGAACATCAACAGGAATGAAATAGCTTCTAGTTCATTGGAAATGAGAAAGCACCTATAACAGCTCTCTTCATTAAACTCTAAACCTGGTATAACTTATTTTTTATGATGCTTCTTGTAACAGTAAACCACTTAAAGAGATTTTAAGAGATTCTCCTTCTCCAGGAGGATTAATAGGAAACTGTACTTCTCATCAGACTTTTCCCACACCTCCTGTCTCTTTCCCTTCCCTGCCTGTCCTGCTCAATGTCAACCACCTTGTATAGAGCAATGATGGACTGCCTTATCCAGAGACACTCATCAAAGGTGGCTTCTGCAGACAGAGAAAGTCAGTCATCATGGGGCAGAAGGGAGGGAAGCAAAGGGAATGAAGGGAAAATTGAACAGTAATCATCGAGCAATTTTACTTCTGCTTCAGCCAAACAACAAATTATCTTTTTCCTTACAAACAACTACATAACTTCAATGATGAAAAAGGAAAACCTGCTTATCTGAGAGGAGGAGCAAGTGTCAATTAAAAAAGAAAAGCAACAACCAAAATAAAGCTGGAAGTACCTCTTACAGCATAGCCACTCTGAACTGCAAGAGGTTAACTTTTCTCTGTTGAGGATTTTTCCATAAACCTTATCACCTTTCATATACTAAAATTTAAAGCAACAACACGGAGGGAGAGGATATATGTATGCATATGGCTGATTCACTTCATTGTATAGCAGAAGCTAACACAACATTGTAAAGCAATTATATTCCAATAAAAAAAGTAAGGGGGAAAATAGAATCATCTCAGAATATATTATTAACTGATAACAAACTTGCAGATAGAATATATGGTAAATATGAGCTGATAAAATGGTATCTCTCTCTACAGTACTGTCAAAACTGATCATAATTACTATGGAGTGGATTTGGAAGGGTTTTGGATGGGGTGGAGGGGAAAATTTACTTTCCACTGTTAAAAATAATAATGAAGCAACAACTCATGGAACTGAGTAAGACAGTGTTTTGACCCTCCCTAATTCATCCTTATTTTCTTCATTTCAGAAAGTTTGTCAAAACAAACATGAATATCCCTCACCCCAAAAACATCAGCAAGTGTGTATTGTTTATTGAGTCACTGTTACTAGTTCCTTGATTAAAATCCATTTTGCACACTACCCTTTGTAGTTAAAGTAACTTGAGTTCTAATAATTGAGGTCCTGATTGCCATTATTAACAAATACTTACAAAATATCTGTCTGTGACAGATGCTGCCCTGAGTGGGATCTACTTTTGATGTTTTCAGCACACAGTAGCTTCCACTAAGAGACCAGTGGAGGGGTCCAGACCCAGATACCAGAGTCAGGCTGCCTATAACTGAATCCTGAACCTGCCACTTACCGCCATGGCCTAACCTCTTTGAGCCTCAGTTCCCGTTTTGGTCACAGTAGGATAACATGAATATACGTGTCACATGCGTGCTCAGCAGATCCGTTGAGTCCAACTCTGCAGTCACGTGGACTGTAGCCCACCAGGTTCCTCTGCCCATGGAATTTTCCAGGCAAGAATACTGGAGCAGGTTGCCATTTCCTACTTCAGGGGATCTTCCCGACCCAGAGACTGAATCTGTGTATCTTGTGTCTCCTCTTTCCTGGGAAGCCCACGTCATAGGGCTGTTATAAAGTTAAAATAAGTCAGTACATGTGTTAGCATGTAATACATGCTTAATACATCTTATCTAGTATTATTAACATGAATTTAAAGAGGTAAATGTATTTTTGATCCCTCTACAAAACAGAAAGAGTTTGTCCAAAACTCAAGTCATGTCAGATATCAGCTTACTCTCAAAGGCATATATGTAAAAATCAAACAGTCACTTTTGTGTATGTATAAAGATGAATTAAAAGTGGACTTCTAAAGATTCTTACCATGCTCTAGTCCATAAAAATGATCAAACCATATCAGCAGAAAGAGATACCAGTAGTTCAAAACTTGCCTGCCTCTGACTTCTAATATTTTTCTTAGTTGATGTTTTTGGACAAAAATTACAGAGGTCTCAAGGACAGGAAAATGGGATAACTCATTTTTATCACCTGTTTTAACACCTGCAGTGTTACACGAAGTGTTGCCATGTGAGATGCATCTGAGAAATGGGTGGCAGGAGGTCAGAGAAGGATGGACTCTGAACTGATTTAGAGTTAAGGGAGGTTTTAAGAAGGCACAGTCATCATTATTTCATAAAGTGCTCACTTGCCATCTGGCAACCTTCTAAGTGCTTTACTCACATTAACTTGTTTAACCCTCAGACAACCCAAATTCATAGGAAGGTACTGTTATCATTCCACTGTGTATAAAAGGAAAGTGAAAGAGGTTAATTCACTTGCCCAAGGTCATACTATAGCCAGTAAGCGGTACAGGTAAGAACCGAGAACTGTGCCCGAAGAGTCTAGCTTTTATTCACGATACTCTACTGCCTTCCTCAAAAGCAAAGTGTTGTAAGTGCTTAGCTTAAATAGGTCATCCTTAACCCAAAATTACAAATATCAGAAAACAGATCATGGACAGTATGTTTCACGGTGTGTTGATTCAATGGGATACTAACATAAAGCTAATACATAGATGATAGGGGTTACATGCTAAATTTTCACATTAATATAATAGAATCTGTGTGGGTTACAGGGATGTTTATGACACTTAAGAAGAGAATTCACACTGCATTATACTTGACCCATCCTGATCCTTTCTTGACAGTGGCAAACAGAATGTGATTCTAGAAGCAAGAGAACAAAAGAGTTTAGAGAAACAGCTCTCTATTCTTCAATACCTCAACTTTGCTGAACTTTCGAGCATCCTGATTCTGTAGGGCACACTGGACTGATTCTCCAGGAATATTACTAAAGGGAGCACTGAAACTTGTATCTGAGCCATGCCTCGTTACCGGGTCTGACCCTGTAGGAACCCTGGGCAGCCTAGCAGATGGCCTGTGCCTGACAAAACAAAACAAAGCATTATTATTTTACAGTAACACCTCAGAAATAATCCCAGTGAAGTAATTAGGATAATGTCTTCATATATAAAGCATTTTAAAATTTCAGTGGGTTTGAACTATGATCATCAAACTAAACAAAAAACCAACATGACAAAAAGGAAGAGTGGATGATTCAGTTAAACAAGTTGGTGAATCATCTGGATTAGAAATAAATCTGGTCATACCCCATATTTTTATTAATGACCTGAAGAGGTCCACACTTTGTTAATTAAATCTATAAATGCAACTAAACAGACAGGGTATTTTCAAAGGTTAAGCTAGGACAAAAGTTAAAAAGAAGCATCTTCACCTTAAGGAAAATATTTTTAATAAGTAGAAGTACTGTCATAAACTCTCACTCAAAGCACCATCAATTATCATCAAACAGAGATGCTCTTTGAATAAAGGTCAAATTTCACATAATAAAACACTTGAGGATAGACACATGTCCCTGATTTTAAGAGAAGTTTCATCGTTTACATTTTCATTGAAGTATAAAAAAAGACCTCTCTCTTGTTTTTATTGGTCATAGGGGAAAATATGCGAACAAGTAAAAAATTAAATTTTCACCTTCTATCATTTATACTTATTTTTTGCCTTTCCTACTTAATGAACCAGAAACTCTCTGTTTGCTAGTAATAACATAATTATGTCCTTGGGAACTTGGTTTTTATATTGCAGCTATTTATTCCTTTACCTATCAGGTCATTAGTTCAAAATTATATGTTTCTCTTGTAACAGCTGATAATAATAAATTCTTACATTGCATCCCAAAAGAACCATGAAAAAATTCCTAACACCACTTCATTCAGAGCAAACACAGTGCAACAAGGAGTTGGAGAAATCTTGACCAAAAATGTATGCCCAACTATGGCTCTATTTCCACTCAAGTATTAGATCCACAAAATTAAATCAAGTGCATTTTTAATGAGTGCAAGAAAAGCCCAATAACTTTATTAATGTCATAAAATTAGAAGAGGCCTGTAATAACCTCATTTAGGAAAGATTAAATCAAGAATCATTCATTCCTGAATAGCTTTCAATCCCATTTTAGGGGAATTTGGCTTAATCACCCAAAACAGGGAGCTCTGAACCCAAAAGACCACCAATACTAATGAACTGATATCATAAAGATCCATTCCTACAAGATTAGTCAGCTAAGCGGTTGCACCTTGAAGGAAGATTTTCATTCATTTGGGAAGACGAATTATCAAAGTGGCTTCTAATTTTATCTGATTGCCAGATATGGTTGATGGTCATGTTCTGACCTACGGGTTTGCTTTGGTTTTGTTTTTAAATTAGTTGTCAGCAGTTTAAAATGTTGGTGCTCTCACATGTAAAATAAATCTGGACTTCTGGCTACCCTTGAAAAATTATAAGATCAAAAAAAAAAAAGAAACATTATAAGATCTCTTGAAGAATGACAGGAATGAATCCATTTAGAAACAATCTTCTGCTGATGAGAAAGAACTTTTAAAGGGTGGCCTATCACCTGGGTTCAGTCCCTGGGTCGGGAAGATGCCCTAGAGGAGGGCATGGCAACCCACTCCAGTGTGCTTGCCTGGAGAACCCCATGGACAGAGGAGCCTGATGGGCACAGCCTATGGAGTCTCAGAGTCAGACAGGCCTGAGCAACTTAAGCACATATCATCTGCAGCTGACTTCAGTCTCCAGTTCTCCAGTTCCTCTCACTCACTTGACCCATGAAGGCACATTTAAGCTGTTTAAATTTGCCACCCTTGTTCTACAGTCCAAAGAACAGATCTTCCTTTTTCTCTTCTGCTCTAGATTAGGATGTACCTCCCGCGGGGAGAAGCATGAGGGACAGTGAAGGAGAGAAGAAGTGGGATTCACTCCTGCAAAGTGTGAGGCTGCTGGGGATGCAGAATGATTGGGTAGACAGAATCTGTTGTTGGCTTTTTTGCTGTTTTGTTTTGTACCAGAGCCTTTGGTTCTTCCCATGACTGATGTGGCCTGGAAGTTAAGAGGTACAGAGGTACACATTAAAATGGGGGACCTCAGTACTAGAAAGAACCTATGAGGTAATTGTGACCATGGTTCCCCCAAACTGGCCCCAACACAAGAATCATTGAAAGACATTTATTTTTGGCAGGAATTTCGGTAGCAACTGATCTAATCTATGATTCCGAAGATCTCCAGAATGGTGGCATGAGGAGCTTTCAGATCCACTCTTCAACAAAACAAAGCTGATGAAAATGATGGAAACAATAAACAAAGAACTTTGAGGGACTTCCCTGGTGATCCAGTGGCTAAGATTCAGCGCTTCCACTCTAGGGGGGCACACGTTCCATCCCCAGCTGGAGAACTAAGGTCCCGCATGCCAAGCACAGAGCAGCCAAAAAAAAAAAAAAAAACAAAACTATAAAACAAAATTTTAGAAATGCCCTAAAGATATTAGTGCCAAAGAACTGATGCCTTCAAATTGTGGTGCTGGAGAAGACTCTTGAGAATCTCTTAGACTGCAAGGAGATCAAACCAGTCGATCCTAAAGGAAATCAACCCTGAATATTCCCTCGAAGGACTGATGGCGAAGCTCCAATACACTGGCCACCTGATGGGATGAGCCAACTCACTGGAAAAGGCCCTGATGCTGGGAAAGACTGAGGGTAAGTGAAGAAGAGGGAGACAGAGGATGAGACGGTTAGATGGCATCCCCGACTCAATGGACATGAGTTTGAGCAAGCTCTGGGAGATAGTGAAGGACAGGGAAGCCTGGCGCAGTGCAGTTCATGGGATCCCAAAGAGTTGGACGTGACTTAGCAACTGAACAACAACAACAAAAGATACATAACAAATGGAAAAATATTTATTTTTTAAAAAATTTATTAAGTTCTCAGTAAGAAGGGTGTGAATCACCTGAGCCACAAGTCACTCTTGTCTCACTCTTGTCCCCAGATCACCGTGATGGGGGCCCCACTATGTCACTCATGACCCAGAAAACGGGGCTCAGAAACTCTCTCCCACCAGCTCCCAATCACAGTCTCTCCTCGAGCAAAAGGCAGCCAGCATTTCTCCCCAGCCCCAGCCCCACACGGCAGCAGGTTGAGAACACTGTGCCCCAGGGGCCTGGGCTTCAGCTGCCTCATTGGGCAGAGGGCCGGTGCTGGGAGAGGCAGGCCAGGACACTAGAGGCTCCCGCGCCTGGCTGGAGCCACTTTCATAAAGCAGAGGTTTTACTCCAAGAGAAGCAGGGCATTGTCTTCAGGCCCAGTTCCAAATCAGTGGCTCAGAGATTTTACCTATGGCAAAGACAGGCTATACACACGAGCTACTGAGAAGTTATCCCCATAGATTTCTTTATTTGGAACAGAAGGAACAAAAATAAAAATCCATAGATACTCTTAAGAAACCACGGATATTTTGCTAGTAAGCATTTAAAAGGAGGCTTGTAGCTATATAAAAGTAACAAACTAAACCACTGGCCAATTTGTTTACCAGAGAGGATCAGAGAAAGAAACAGCTAAGAGCCCTCAGGGGTCAAAACAATTCTCAAAGACTGGCCTCTAAATTACTTCCACAAAGCAGTCTGAATTTTATTGGACTAGAGTTTAAAGAGGAATTCATGCTAATTCACCAAACATTCTTTCCAAAACAATAGAAGAGGAGGGAACACTTCCCAATTCATTTTATAAGGCCAGTGTTATCATGACATCAAAACCAGAAAAGAGATCAAAATCACAGGAATTATTATAAATACAGACACAAATACCATCAAAATACAAGTTAACAAAATCCATAAATATATAAAAAGGATTATACACGATGACCAAATGAGACGTATCCCAGAAATGCAAAGTTGGTGTAATATCCAAAAATGAATAATGTTGGACACCATATCAATCAAATAAAAGACAAAAACCACACATCTCAATAGAAGCATTAAAAGCATTTGAAAAAAATAAAACCTAATGTCACTTAATAATTAAAAATAATAATAAAAAGGGAACATTTATTTACACATGTGAATATACATATACATACTTATATCTCTCTATAGAAATCATAAACACACGCATGAATGTTCACCATCACACCTATCACATTCTTTATAATGGTAACTTATAAAATTAGTTAAATAATTTAATGCATCCAAATCCTGCAATATCCTGCGGCTGCCTCAAAAACTTCCATGTAAGTACATTTGTTCTTATGTATTGACTTATAAATATATAATATATGCCTAATATATTAAGACAAATTTTATAAGGGGTACAACTTAAATATGTAAGGATTAACTCAATATATGAGGAATAATTTAACCCAAAATGTTAACAGCAGTACTATCTAGCTGTTGGGATTACTGTTAACATTTATTTTTCTTTTATTCTTTTCTTTAAACTTTCTATGTTGTCAGAGGTTTAAAAATGATTTGGAGCTTTACAGACAGATCACTTGACCCCACCCTCAATCTACTGTATTTCTGGGGGTATGACATAGGGAATATGAGCTTTTCCAAGTTCTCCAGGTCATTTGGACATAGCCAATATGGCACAGTTATGTTTTTTGTATTAAAAAGCTTTATTTATATTTTGAATAAGCAATACATTCAAATAATCAGAGTCCAAAGATCCAAAGGGGTAGGTTGTGATCTTTCTTGTCCTACCCCTGGTCCCTCAACTACCCAGCTATAGGGTTTAGATATCAATAGTCTATCTAATTTCTAACCTAATAAGAGAATGGTCTCCACAACATCTCAAACATAGCGCTAGCCAGCTACACGTGAACACATAAAGGGAAACGGAGCTCCCAGTCTCGGACAGCAGACCACCCCATCATCAGAGAGCTCTATTTGTTAGTATGCTCCCTTGGTGTTGTGGAATATATTAAAACATATTAAATATACTTAGGCCAATATATTAAACACCGCTAATTCATGCTAGACTTATCTGCATTATAATAATGGTGCATAAACTCATGTGGGAGAGCAATACATCCTACTGAGGGATGTTCTTCCCTAACGTTTCCCAACCCCTCCCCATACACATGCACACAAAAGCCAGGGATCTAGATGGAGCAAATTGGCATTGAGATTGAAAGAGGGAAAGAAAACAAGTTCTCTGGCATGGTATCCTCCCTGAGCTACACTAACGGGAATCATCCTACACAGTGTGAAATGTGGCAGAAGGAAATGCCTTACAGCTCCACCTGAAAGCTGCCAAGAAGAGGCTGGGCCCTAGAGAAAGGATGCAGAGAGGTAAAAGGGCTATAGAGAAAGTTCAAGAAGAGAACATATGTTGGTCCCCTTTCAGCTCAGGCGCCATGACGTGTGTGTGTGCTAAGTCACTTCAGTCATGTCCCACTCTTGGTGACGTTATGGACTGTAGCCCACCAGGCTCCATGGGATTCTCCAGGCAAGAATGCTGGAGTGGGTCGCCATGCCCTCCTCCAGGGGATCTTCCCAACCCAGGGATGGAACCCATGTCTCCCGCAGCTCCTGCATTGCAGACGGATTCGCTACTGCTCAGCCAGTGCGGAAGCCCCAGGCACCATGACACTCATATGAAAATTAGAGAAAGAGCCTTGTCCTCCAGATTATCCCACCTTTTAGATCAGGGGGTTGGCAAACTACAGCCTCTAAGGCCAAATTCAGCCACATCCATTCATTTACATATTTTCTATGGCTACTTTCAGGCAACAGCAGCAGGTAGAATTCAGTAGTTGTTTGTTATGGAATATGAATAACTAAGAATTCACTTTTAGTTTACTGAGTGATCAAAGTTATAAAAGTAGAACTACCATATATGATCCAGCAATTCCGTTCTTGGTTATATATCCAGAAAAAATGAAAACTCTAATTTGAAAAGATGTTTGCACCCCAAATATGCTAGCATTCATAGTAGCCCTATTTGCAATAGCTAAGACAGGGAAGCAATCAAGTATTCATCAACAGATGATGGGAAAGATGTGAGACAGATAAATGGATGGACAGATGTGTAGATACCTAGAGGAATATCACTCAGCCATAAAAGAATATTGCAATTTGTAGTAACGTGGATGCACCTAGAGAATATTATGCTTAGTGTAGTTGGTGTTTTTGAACTGTGGTGTTGGAGAACACTCTTGAGAGTCCCTTGGACTGCAAGGAGATCCAACCAGTCCATCCTAAAGGAGATTAGTCCTGGGTGTTCATTGGAAGGACTGATGCTGAAGCTGAAAATCCAGTACTTTGGCCATCTCATGAGAAGAGTTGACTCATTGGAAAAGACCCTGAGGAAAAAAAAGGAAAAGACCCTGATGCTGGGAGGGATTGGGGGCAGGAGGAGAAGGAGACGACAGGGGATGAGATGGCTGGATGGCATCACCGACTCGATGGACATGAGTTTGAGTAAACTCCGGGAGCTGGTGATGGACAGGGAGGCCTGGCATGCTTCGATTCGTGGGGTTGCAAAGAGTCGGACACACTGAGCGACTGAGCAACTGAACTGAACTGAAGTAAGTCAGACAGAGAAAGAAACAAATGTATCACTTACATGGGGAATCTAAAAAAATAATACAAATGAATCCATATACAAAACAGAAAGAGACTCAGGGACATAGGAAACACACTTAGGGTTACCAAGTAGGAAGGGGAAGGGGAAAGGACAAATTAGGAGTATGAGACTAACAGATACACACTACTATACATAAAATAGACAAGCAACAAAAACTTCCTATATAGCACAGGGAACTATACCCAATATCTTGTAATAGCCTATAATGGAATATAATACAAAAACGAAAGAAACAAAGCCAAATCCCTATGCCGCACACCTGAAATTAACACAACATTGCAAATCAACTATACTTTAATTAAAAAGGAAAAAAGATTGCATTTTATAAGCTTATAGAGAAGGAAAGCCCAATGTATGTTATTCATGTCTATGTGGGCATTTTGTTCATTAAAATACATTAAGAAATGTTATTATTATACTCAGCAATGAGAAAATAGCATGTGCCAATGCAACTATTTCTTTAATCAAGCATGTATTTATTTAGGATATACCCAATAGTACATCCCTATGTGCTTTAAAACCATATATATATATATATATATATATATATATTGAATTATTGAGAGGTTATATGTATGAGATTCACTTGCCATGTAATTGCATTTACTTCCCACTACGGCAAATGATTCCTTAATAATGTTAGCTCCATCCATACCACTAGCTCGATCGTTTGATTCATCATAAGTGTTTATCTGGCATGAACACTTGGTATCTTACTTTTCTTTTCTAAATCCTCTGATTTTATATTTATAAGCTTCAGAAACTCCAATAGTTCCTGATCTTCCTAATTCCTTCAATAAAAATTTTGGCTATTGCTGTTGTTATCCATAGCACCAAGAATGGTTTATTTGTTACAGATCCATTGTTGTTGTTCAGTTGCTAAGTTGTGTCCAACTCTTTGCAATCCCATGGATGGTACCACACCAGGCATTCCTGTCCTTCACTATCTCCCAGAGTTTGTTCAAATTCACATCTATTGAGCCGGTGATGCTATCTAATCATCTCATCTTCTGCTGTCCCTTCTCTTTTCACCTTCAATCTTTCTCAACATCAACGTCTTTTCCAATGAGTTGGTTCTTCCTGTCAGGCAACCAAAGTATTGGACCTTCAGCATCAGTCCTTCCAATGAATATTCAGGGTTGATTTCCTTTAGGACTGACTGGTTTGATCTCCTTGCTTTCCAAGGGACTCTCAAGAGTCTTCTCTGGTACCACAATTCGAAAGCATCAATTCTTCAGCACTCAGCCTTCTGTATGGCTCAATTATCACATCTGTATATGGCTACTGGGAAAAAACCATCGCTTTCAGTATACGAACCTCTGTCACCAAAGTGATGACTTTGCTTTTTAATACATTATACAGGTTTGTTATAGCTTTCCTTCCAAGGAGCAAGCATCTTTTAATTTCATGACTGCAGACACTGTCCACAGTGATTTTGGAGCCCAAGCAAATAAAATCTGTCACCCCTTCCATTTGTCATGAAGTGATACGACCAGATGTCATAATCTTAGTTTTTTGAATGATAAGTTTTAAGCCAGCTTTTTCACTCTTCTCTTTCTCCCTCATCAAGAGCTCTTTAGCTCCTCTTCGCTTTCTGCCATAAGGGTGGTGTCATCTGCATATCTGAGGTTATTGATATTTCTCCCGGCAATCTTGATTCCAGCTTGTGCTTCCGCCAGCCCAGCATCTCACATGATGTACTCTGCATATAAGTTAAATAAGCAGGGTGACAATATACAGCCTTGATATACTCCTTTCTCAATTTGAACCAGTCCATTGTTCCTTGTCCGGTTCTAACTGTTGCTTCTTGACCTGCATACAGGTTTCTCAAGAGATGGGTAAAGAGGTCTGATATTCCTATCTCCTGAAGAATTTTCCACAGTTGTGATCTACACAGTCAAAGGCTTTAGTGTATTCAATGAAGCAGAAATAGATGTTTTTCTGGAATTCCCTTGCTTTTTCTATGATCCAGCAGATGTTGGTAATTTGATCTCTGGTTCCTCTGCCTTTTCTAAATCCAGCTTGTACATCTAGAAGTTGTTGGTTGTTGAAGCCTAGATTGAAGAATTTTGAGTATAACCTTACAATATAGGAAATGAGCCCAACTGTATGGCAAGATCCAAAGTAAAAAGCAAACAGTTAAATAAATTACAAATAAAAATAAATAAGTATATTCTTTCCATTAATAATAAAGCATAATGTCAATGTTTTCCTCTTAAAATTGTTTCTTTCAACTAGGGATGGGAAGAGAAACATGGCACAGAATATTATCATCTTCCTGAGAATTGAGACAAGAGGAAAACCTTGTTTTCCATTTATTTTCAATCTTGCCCATAATGATAACTTCTTTCAAGAACTTTCCATCAGCTGTCATGAAGTGAGGATCTTAACCGAAGGCAAATTATAGAAACTCAATTGATTTGATAACAGTACAATTGCTAAACTAAACAAAGCTGACATACATACACACAATCTGGTCAAAAACGGTCTCAAACTCCTCTATATGTCCAGCTTTCTCAAGCTCTTCTATAATTTTAAAACATTAAATATATTATGGAACAGTTGGGAACTATAAAACAAAACTTGATAGTGACTATATATTGTAGGCATATTTAACCAGGCATACACAGGTTGCATTAGCTGCAGAAATTAACCCAAATAAGAAGCAAAACAGATCCAGTATAGCTTTTTAAGGGAAAGCATGAGTTTGTTGGTCCACGGAGCACCAGCACTTTCTGAGCTACATTTGAAAAGCATCTGGGGAGTCTGAGCCACGCAAATCACAGCAAAATCATCAAGATATTCTAAATCCACAATAAAATTTAATGTAAAACACAAGGTCAGTATTGCTTTCATTTCTCTTAGAGGAGTAAATTTTTTATAGTAACTTCGAAAGTTACTATAAAATGGTTTTATAGTAAATTTTTAAAGGATTTTTCTCCTTTCTTAGATTTCTTCTCTCTCATTTTAGTTTTAAACATAGTTGTTTGAGGAGAATTCCTTGACACTATGACAATAGCAATCGTGTTCTGTAAAAGAATTTAACGTTCTTTTCTTAAATAAGAATGAGCCTGAATGGCTACAGGGTGTGAGTCACTCAAGGAGGTACAAAGATGAATAATCAATTGCCTCTTCCCTCAACAACTTTAGAATTAAGGGATACAAGCATAACAAAGTGACAAGGAAATGATTAGTGTTGTTATTCAGTCACTAAGTCATGTCCAGCTCTTTGTGACTGCATGGATTATACTAATAGCATGCCAGATTCCTCTGTCCTCCACTATTTCCCTGAGTTTGCTCAAACTCATGTCCATTGAGTTGATGATGCCACCCAACCATTTCATCTTTTGTCACCCTCTTCTCCTCCTGCCCTCAGTTTTTCCCAGTGTCAAGGGTCTTTTTCAGTGAGTCAGCTCTTTGCATCAGGTGGCCGAAGTATTGGAGCTTCAGCTTCAGCATCAGTCTTTCCAAGGAATATTTAGGATTGATTTCCTCTAGAATTGACTGATTTGTTCTCTTGTCAATCCAAGGGACTCAAGAGTCTTATCAAACACCACAATTCAAAAGCATCAATTCTTCAGTGCTCAGCCATTTTCATGGCCCAACTCTCACATCTGTACATGACTACTAGAAAATCCATAGCTTTGACTATGATGATTAGGGGTTAAAATTTAATTAGGGAAGTACAAACAAGTTAGTATGGGAAGAAGAGATGGAATTTAGCAAAGGGAAACAAGGGACTTCACACATAAGATAGGGTTTCAGTTAGTCCCTTGGGTTAGTTTTCTGAGGCTACTGTTACAAATTACCACAAATATAACGACTTAAAGCAAACTGATTATCTTAGGTCCCATTAGGCTAAAAGCAATGTATTAGTAGTGCTGGGGTTTCATTCTGGAGGCTCTAAGAGTGTTATGGGTTGAATTGTGTTCCCCTCGAAAAAATGTATATTGAAGTCCTAACTCATGTACCTATGAAGGGAATCTTACTTGACAATAGGGTCTTTGTGGAGGGAACCAGATTAAGAAGAGGTCATCAATATGGGCCCTAATATGATTTGTATTTTCAGAAAAGGAAAGTCCCACATAAAGACAGAGACACAGGGAGAAGATGAGAGAGGCAGGCATGGCAGTGATGCAGCTGCGTCCCAAGCCAAGGAACAACCGGGATGCAGTCACCACCAGAAGGTAGGAAGAGACACGGAAAGGCTACCCAGAGTCTCAGAGCACACAGGAGCCCACTGGACCTCACCGGGATGGCTAGCCTCCAGATCTGTGAGGGAGTAAATTTCTGTCCTTTTAAACTATGCAGTGGGCAGTACTTCGTTATAGCACCCCTAGGAAACCAATACAAGGACCAAATCTGTTTCCTTGCCTTTTTCAGCCTCTGGCAACCACCTGCCTTTCTTGGTTGATGGCTCTTCTCCTTCATCTCCAAACCCAGCAGAGGCAAGTCTAGTCCTTCCTGTGTCAGGCCGTGAGCACTGCTTCCTTTCCTCTTCTGCTGTCCTCTTCCACTTTTAAAGGTCCTTGTGATTACACACAGCACAGCCAGATAATCCAAGATGATTTCCCTATTTTTCGTTTGCTTACTTTTCAGCCATGCCACGTGGCATGGATCTTAGTTCCCTGACCAGATGTTGAAACTCTTCCCCTGCAATGGAAGCAGGGAATCTTAACCACTGGAGCAGCAGGGAAGTCCTGATTCCCCTATTTAAAAGGTTAATTGATTAGTAACCTGATTCTATCTTCAGTTTAATTTCCCATTTAACATACAATATGCATATGTTTCTGAGATAAGGATGAAGGCATCATTAAGGGACCATTATTCTGCCGACCACAGTCCATATAGCAGAGTTCTCAGAGTGTGGTGGACACATCACCTCTATCATAATCACCTTAGTGTCAGATTCTTAGACTTTGCTTTCTGTTTTGTGAGTGGAGACCAGAAACTAAAAATTGAGCAGGATTTCTGATTGGTGGTCTTGAGAAAAAAAAAAAAGTATCTCAAATGGAAAAACACTTTGAGAGTATATATAAAAAGAGAAAAATGAAGACCATGATAATGGAAACATTGTAGCTTTACTCGGTCGTTATTTAGTCCTTAAGTAGTATCTGACTTTTTGTGATCCCATGGAATATAGACCACCCAGCTCTTCTGTCCATGGGATTTCCCAGGCAGGAATACTGGAGTGGGCTGCCATTTCCTTCTCCAGGGAATCTTCCCAATGCAAGGATCCAGTCTGAGTCTCCTGAAGGTGGATTGTAGGTGGATTCTTTACCACTGAGCCACCCGGGAAGCCCAGTCTTACCCTAGGGAAAGGTAATCTAAAGGAGATTTGTGAAAAAACAGTTTGGAAATGAGGATGGTGCCAGAGTTCAAGAAGTTTGAGGACCAGCTTAAGTGAGATTAATTTCACCTGGGGAGTCAAGAAACCAAAAACATTACAGAGATACAATAACTTACTTCTTGAATACATTTGTTTTTTTCTCCAGAAAGTAATTTATACCTGGAAGAGTTAAATGAAAACAGTCACTTGTCTTTGAAGATATAATATTGAAATAACCTCATTTTGTATTATTCAGTTATGACGCCATAATTTCTTTTTTTTTACTAATCCTATCTTAATCCACTTCTCTTCAAGAATAAATCCCTGGCAAGAACTAAAAAGACAGATTGCTAATCAAAATCTTTCAACTACTTGGTACTGTTATATAACTATATCACAGTTACCTTTCACTGCTAATGAATATAGACTTGGGAGATTATATAGGGAATGCAAAGATTAAATGGTAGTAGTTGTAATAAATGTTAGCCTTTTCCAATTCAGCATGATGCTAACTGCTAGTTAACCAATTTTCAAACTCCTGCCATTGTTTCAAAGTACACTATAAAATTGGCAATATTTTCATACCCTTCTCACTATTACCAGAACCATAAAATCCCAACTGAAAAAGAAACTATTTCTAGAGATAAAAATTTAATACAATATAAAAGATGAATATTTTAAAACAATATTTTAAAACAATTTTCCAAGATGAGAGATAATGAATCATTGTAGCTATGAAAAAGACACAAGACTTTATAATAATAAATCTATGTCAATACTAAGGAATAAGAGTAGACATATATATCTGTTGTCTCTTTAACATAAACTATTTGGCATTCTGGTTTACACAAAATTTTCATTTAATAAAATATTGGAATATATACCTATCTTAGATTTTACAAAAAATACCCTGAAGTAATGGAGCTTTTAAAAGTCATAACTAAACTGCCATCACCACCATAGACGAACCTTAAAAAGCTTACATACCTAGCAGCAAATAACGTAAAGATTGCCCTAGATTTTCCCACTTCACTCATTGTCCAAGCAAAACAAAACCAAATCAAACAAACAAATTAACCAAAACAGCATATTGTTGTTAGATGGCATTTTTAGAAAAACGCCCACAGCAATGTCTCCTATCCCTCAGGATCTTCCATGGTGTGATCTCACAAATTCCCCCCTGCCTTAAATCTGGGTTGGCTTTATTTTATTTTTTTAGTGTAAAAGGTTTCTTTCACCATATGTGAAACAGATGACCAGTCCAAGTTCAATGCATAAAACCGGGCACCCAAAGCTGGGGCACTGGGACAACGCAGAGGGATGGGAGGGGAGTGAGGCGGGAGGAGGGTCAGGATGGGACACCTGTTCACCCGTGGCTGATTCATGTCAACGTATGGCAGAAACCGCCACAATAGTGTAAAGTAATCAGCCTCCAATTAAAACAAATAAATAAATTTTTAAAATTTTAAAAAAAGGGTTTTTTATTATGTGTAACATAGGCAAAATTATTTAAATCAATAAATTTTTAAGGAATTTCACATGTTCCAGTTCTTTCCACTAAGGGTTACCTTCCCTTGGGCTGGCTTTTAAGACCCTCTTATAACCCACAGAACGTGTTATAGCAGAATAATGCTTCATGTCTTCAGAGACCAGGCCAGAGGAAGCCTTGCTCCTCCTGCCTTGGTCTCTGGGAACGTTCTTTCCATGTGTTCCTTTTCAATCCATCACCTCTCAGAACCAATCGCCACGCAATAACAAGTCCAAACCACGTTGAGAGATCACATGTATGTACACTTGTGTTATCAGTCACAGCTTTGATCTTGGACACAGCTCCAATTCCTGCCCACTCCCAGTTATCAGAGGTGTAAGAAGCTTACCAGTGCATCCCAGAGTCACCCCAACCTCAGAATTTCCCAACTGCAGCTAGAAACTGTGGAGCAGACACAAGCCACACAATCCATGATCCCAGCAAATGGCTGTGTGATACTACTGGCTTTGATTCCATTTGTTATGCAACACAGGTAACTTGACATTCATTCAAGTTCATATTTTGTATAAAAACTAAGCTAATCCCAATGTCAGACTGATAAAAAAAAAAAGGATCCAATATAGTATATTACTCTGGCATTCAGGAATCACCCTACATGTACTACAAGTCTTCACCTGCAGGCTTAGAGCCATGCCCAGCCCTGAGACCAAGCTGAGAACCTAGCCTCAGAGTATATTAGGAGTTGTTTCCCCGCTGAATATGAGGATCTACTTCCCCACATCTGACATCCCAAAGCTGGAGACAACCTCAGCACATGTGAAATTGATCTAGAGTCTCCCTACATATCTTCCTTGTGGCCAGTGTGTGTGATTAGCTGTATGCAATAATCTCAGGTAGAACTGAACGGAGTCTAGATGGTGCCTTAATCTCCTTGGCTTTTTTCACTTTTTCTCCAGAGCTAAACTCTGCTTCCAGTAAGTATTCAAGTTCCCCTTACTCTGAATGAGAATCTATCTAACACAAAGGACCAAGGATATTATTATGTATCTTATCATGCAGACCCATTGTACCTGATGCTGATCCAAGGTACATGGTTACCCAAGGTACAAGGTACCCAAGTCCCTTGGACTTGCTTATGTAAACAGTTTGCACCTTCCATTGTAAGTCACAATCTTGTTCAAAGGTTGTTCCCTCAACTCCTTACCTTCGTCCTATGAAAATTAGGATACTAGGAGTGTCTTCCCAGATAAAGAATCAAGAACATTAAATGGGACAAGGCTGCAGTTTCAAAATTAGAGATGGACTGCCTGGATCCTGACCTTCAGAGTTCTAAGCCAGAGCTCCTTTAATTATATCTAACCTATTTCAGACCTGACCTTTGAATGTGGGGTGGATGTGAATCAACTGATAGAGTCAAATAAGAGTAAGATGCAGCAGAATGTAAAGGCCAGGGAAAGGGGAATTCTTTACAGTAAGAATACTCCCACTACAGTTTGTGGTGGCAATCTCTAGAAAAGCATTCTAGAATTGTTATCTTTTTTAAAATTTGTTGATTTGTTGGCTGTGGCTTTATTAATTTGCCTTTTTGCTTCTTTGGAAAATGGGGCATTTCCATTCTTATTTTCCATGAATTTTCAAAGATATCCCATAATAGTTTAGCAGATTCTGCTGCAATTTACTGGAACACACTTCATCAAGGTCTGGGAAGGAAATGTAAGGCAAGTAATATTTATTTATTAAGTGGCTACAATTTACCAGATCTTTTCATTCATATTAGTTATCACCTTTAATCTCCTAAATTCCAGAAGCTACTGTGTTTTTCCTAATTACTGTGTAAGGATACTGAGACTCAGGTTAAATACCTTGTTGTTCAGTTGCTAAGTTGGGTCTGACTCTTTGTGACCCCACAGACTGTAGCCCACCAGGCTCCTCTGTCTATGGAATTTCTCAGGCAAGAATTCCAGAGTGGGTTGCCATTTCCTTCTCCAGGGGATCTTCCTAACCCAGGGATTGAACCTGAGTTTCCTGCCTGTCAAGATACTGACACTCAGGTTAAATACCTTGCCCGAGTTCTAAAGCAAGGAAGTGGCAGAAGTCAAGGTTCAAACCTACACCTGCTTGACTCCAAAGCCTATGCACTTTCCACCATAAGGTTAAACTTGTTTGGGGCAGGATGTCTAATTTTTCTTTATAAATGTTCTTCTCATTGGTCTGAGGATTATTTTCCTTCATAGAGAAGAGGAAGGAAGAAATGAAGTTGAAAAATTTCTCTTCTTCTTGCCATCTGTCCCCAGGAAACCAGCCACTCCCTTTATTTGCTTGCTACAAACATACCTTGCCCTTTCAAGTATTACCAGCACCTTTTTCCTCTTAAAAAGCTTCATTTAAATCTGGATTCTACCTTTCGGATTTGTTTCATTTAAGTCCATGCTGCTCTTCTATACTCATGTATGACCTGAGGCACCTTGCCCAATCTCTTTGGAATTCTCATCTCTAAAATGAAATAACAATAGCATCCAACTTACAGTGTGTCCTGAAATTTAAAGCACAGCGTGGTTGTAGGAAGTGCTCCACAAATGTCATCTATGATTTCCACCATCATCCTTAGTCATCCACCTCTCCTTCCACATTTAACTGCTTTCCTCTGACACATCTGATTTCTTCCAACACTGATTATACTGTCAGACTTTTATTTGAAGTTATTTTTCCATTTATCTTAGGTTCATCTACTCATTTTTTTGATAACATATATATTTTTGTTTCTTTTCAAAGAAATGCATGTTGTAAAACATTTTGCTAGTACTGGTTTACTTGAGTCTCACCTTTGCCTGTATTTATTTTTTTTCTCACATGTAATTCATTTTTTCACTGAAGGATAATTGCTCTACAATGTTGTGTGGGTTTCTGCCATACAACAATGCAAATCAGCCATAAGTATATACATATATATCCCCTCCCTCTTGACATCTACACATTCTTAAGTCTCCATCCTAAGAGTTCTACACAGATTTTTGACCACAATTTTGAATTGTGATTTGTTTAAATACCTCTTCTCTGATTACTTCTTGGATGACAAAATTGCTTTTCTCTGGAGTTACTTCATATCCCTCATTTTAGTGTTTACATGGACAGATGTGAGCTTCCCAGGTGGTGCTAGTGGAAAAGAACCCATCTGCCAATGCAGGAGACATGAGACATGGGTTCGATTCCTGGGAAGATCCCCTGGAGGAGGAAGTGGCAACCCACTCCAGAACTCTTGCCTGAAAAATTCCACGGACAGAGGAGCCTGGTGGGCCATAGTCCATGGGGTTGCAAAGAGGCAGATATGACTGAAGCGACAGCAAACAGCCTAGCACGTGGCCAGATTTAAGTCAAAACAGCAGTGTGTCTACTTCTATTTCCTAAGAAAATAAAGCAACTTTTGCTCATCATCATTATCATTGCTCTTCCTTGTTAACTTTTTTAAAAATAGAGGCTGTTCTGAAGTTGTTCTGAAGTATCTGGGCTTCCCCTGTGGCTCAGCTGGTAATGAATCTGCCTGCAATGCAGCAGACCTGGGTTTGATCCCTGGGTTGGGAAGATCCCCTGGAGAAGCCAAAGGCTACCCAGTCCAGTATTCTGGCCTGGAGAATTCCATGGATTACCATGGGATCACAAAGAGTTGGACACTATGAGTGACATTCACTTTTAATTCACTTTCTGAAGTATCTCCTTTTTTAGCAACAAAATGCATAGGAGACAACCATGTTTCTTGGAAGCAAAAAACAAAAGACAAAATTCTTTTATAGACTTGACCTCTGACTCAGCACTTGATTTGAAACAAGAAGACCTCTTGATACTTGCTTTTTCTCACCTGAAATACTGGGACAATAATGCTTTCCCATTATTGGTATGTGGATTAATGAAGCAATATAAAAACTTTGAGCACTTCCGACAACAGTTGCCCTATTATCACTCCAATTTCCCCTCAAAAGATAGAGAAATCAATTCACCAGTCTCTATGGAAAGTTTTTAAAAATCCATTTCGCTCACTTTTTCTAACAGAGCTGGAAGAGAAAGAAGTTTGCATAGGAAAAGCTACAGATTCAAAGATGTTGTGCTGTATTCTGTCATCAGAGCCATGAAACATTATATAAGAAATTTTATATGCAATTGACAGCTTTTAAATATGCATTTATCTACAAAAGTAAATAGGCATTTCTCAAGTAAGTATCACATATTTTTCAATCATCCATGAAAGTAGTTATCTTACATACTGCTACTATGATGGAATATAAAAACAGAAACATTGAAGTAAAAACTTTTGAGTCATGCCTGAACAAATATGGGAATTAAAAGTTACTCTTGAGAACCATTCTTGATTCACATCTTTATGCCTCAAAGAAATTAAGCAACTCACTCTCTCTTCCAGTTATGTTTGATAATAAGAATTAATAAAGTAGGAATTACAGAAAGATTTAAACTTTAGCATAAACTCTGAAATATATTTTAAAATAATACCTAGGACATCTGAAAACACAAGTTACCCTAGCTGATTTCTTCCAAATAATTGTCATATATGAAATTTTCATTTTTCTACTACATTCAGTAAACAATTAACACAATGAATGTCCTTGTGTAATGAAGACACTGAAAAATATGAAAATGACTCACCAAAACTGGTCAGTAGACTTATAAGAATAAAATATATTATTAATTTTTGTGAGAAGGAAATTATACTTATATATACTTAAGGCTTATTTAGATTATTAGACTCAGAAGCCATGTCATCTAGGAAATTAAGGAATCAAACCAAGGAAAAAACTTCAATAACAATATAAAGTGTATGCACCAAGTAGAAACTCACGGCCTAGAGATTTGGGAAAGCAAAGTGTAAAAGTCCATCACAGAAGGAGGGAGCTAAGACGGCAGAGGAATAGGACAGGGAGACCACTTCCTCCCCCACAAATTCATTGAAAGAACATTTGAACGTTGAGCAAACTCCACAAAACAACTTCTGATGGCTAGCAGAGGACATCAGGCACCCAGAAAAGCAGCCCATTGTCTTCGAAAGGAGGTAGGACAAAATACAAAAGATAAAAAGAGAGACAAAAGAGCTAGGGATGGAGACCCGTCCCGGGAAGGGAGTCGTAATAGAGGAAGTTTCCAAACACCAGGAAACCCTCTCACTGGCGGGTCTGGGGGAAGTTTTCGAATCTCAGAGGGCAACCTAACTGGGAGGAAAAATAAATAAATAAAACCCACAGATTACATGCCTAAAAGCAACTCCCAGCAGAAAAGTACCCCAGACGCTCCCGCCACCAGCAAGTGGGGGCGGAATGGAGAGGAGCCGGCGGCATTGCTTAGGGTAAGGACCAGGCCTGAATGCCCTGAGGGTAATCGGAGGGAGCTAACAAGAGATAGCAACTCAAACTGTGGGATAGCAAGAGAGAGAGAGAATTAACCTAGGAAAAGCCCTAAATGTAGACACTACCGTTCCCAGAACGAAGGACTGAGGGATCCCAGAGAAGAGCTAGCTGGCTGCAGACCAGCCCATCCCCCGCCAAGGCAGGAGGCAGGGAGGAGGGGAGAGGGGCAAACGGCCCCAGAGATGGCACCCCCTACCAAACTGCAAACAGGCTTCCAGTTTCTAACCAAAGACTTCCTGAGATTCTGGATGGTGGACATCCGCCGGGAGGGTCGCTGCCAGAAATCAGCTTCCCAGAAGAGACACAAGGCGCACCCGACTGGCGCGCGGGGAAACTGAGGCTGGGACTGCGGAGGGGATAAGGCGCTCTGCACTCGGGGAGAGTGCGCCCGTCAAGCTCCTGGTTGCCTGAGCTGCTCAGGCGGGGAAGGCAAAAAACGCAGGCGTCTTTGTGGAGGACCCGAGAACCTGAACCTGAGCGGCTTAGGCCTGGGAAGTGCACGCAACTCAGGGCCGGCTCCCTGGAGAGCAGCCTGGAGCCTGCGCAGTGTAGACGGGGAAAGCACACACGCCATGAGTGGGGGCAAACCCAGTGTGGCCGGAACACTGCGGGTCCTCCCCACACAGGCCGGTGACATTTGTCTGCAGCGCCCCCCCCTCCCCGCAGCAAGACTGAACCAGCGAACCTAAACAAGAGACCACCTCCGCCCACTTGTGTCAGGGCGGAAATTAGACACTGAAGAGACCTGCAAACAGAAGCCAAATAAACAAAGGGAACCGCTTTAGAAGTGAGAGGCGCAACAGATTAAAATCCCTGTAGTTAACACCGACTACACGGAAAAGGGACTATAGATATCAAGAAGTGTAAGCTGGAACAAGGAGCTATCTGAAACTGAACCAAACCCACACTGCCCGCAACAGCTCCAGAGAAACTCCTAGATATATTTTTACTATTATTTTTTTTAATTAAAAAAAATAAAAAATTTGTTCTTTTTTTTTTTAAAGTCCTCTATTACTCCTGAATTTTCATTTTTATAACCCACTATAACCTTGCAAAAAAAAAAAAAGGAGTCTATTTTTAAAGCAAACCTCATATATATTCCTTAAATTTTTTGTGTTTTGGGGGGGGTTTTTTTGTTGTTGTTGTTTTTTAATATTGTATTTCTAAGACTCTAACCTCTACTCTAAAATTTTAATCTTTGTTTTTCAGTATTTGATATCAATTTTGTACATTTAAGAATCCAACTTTCAGTCCCCATTTTTACTCAGGAGTGTGATTACTGGTTTGATCACTCTCTCCCCCTTTTGACTCTCCCTTTTTCTCCCCCAGATCACCTCTATTTCCTCCCTCCCCTTTCTCTTCTCAATCCAATTCTGTGAATCTCTGTGGTGTTCTGAGCCACAGAGAACACTTAGGGCACAGAGTACAACCTAGATCTGTCTCTCCTCTCTTGAGTCCCCCTTTTTCTCCTCCTGCTCACCTCTATCTCCTTCCTCCCTCTCCTCTTCTTCATGTAACTCTGTGAACCTCTCTGGGTGTCCCTCACTGTGGAGAATCTTTTCACACTAAATTAGAAGTTTTATTATCAGTGCTGTATGGATGCTAATGGAGGCTAATTAGGCTAATTTGGTTCAGTTTCAGATAGCTCCTTGTTCTTGAAGCTAATGGAATAATAAGACTGAAATCCAGAGGCAGGAGGCTTAAGCCCAAAACCTGAGAACACCAAAGAACTCCTGACTACAGGGAACATTAAGTAATAAGAGATCATCCAAAAGCCTACATACCCACAAGAGCCAGTAAGTTCCAGAGCAAGACATACCATGCAAATTCTCCAGCAATGCAGGAACATAGCCCTGAGCATCAATATACAGGCTGCCCAAGCCACACCAAACCCATAGACCCATCTCAAAACTCACTACGGGACACTCCATTGCACTCCAGAGAAAAGAAATCCAGCTCCACCCACCAGAACACCGATGCAAGCTTCCTAACCAGGAAACCTTGACAAGCCAATCGTCCAACCCCACCCAGTGGGAGAAACCTCCACAATAAAAAGGAACCACAGACTACCAGAATACAGAAAGGCCACTCCAAACAGAGCAACCTAAATAAGATGAAAAAGCAGAGAAATATCCAGGAGGTAAAGGAACATGAAAAATGCCCACCAAGCCAAACAAAAGAGGAGGAGATAGGGAATATACATGAAAAAGAATTTAGACTAATGATAGTAAAAATGATCCAAAATCTTGAAAACAAAATAAGAGTTACAGATAAATAGCCTGGAGATAAGGATTGAGAAGATGCAAGAAATGTTTAACAAGGACCTAGAAGAAATAAAAAAGAGTCAATTAAAAATGAATAATGCAATAAGCGAGATCAAAAACACCCTGGAGGGAACCAACAGTAGAATAATAGAGGCAGGAGATAGGATAAGTGAGGTAGAAGATAAAACGGTGGAAATAAATGAAGCAGAGAGGAAGAAAGAAAAAAGAATCAAAAGAAATGAGGACAACCTCAGGGACCTCTGGGACAACATGAAATGCCCCAACATTCGAATCATAGGAATCCCAGAGGAAGAAGACAAAAAGAAAGGCCATGAGAAAACACTCCAGGAGATAATAGCTGAAAACTTCCCTAAAATGGGGAAGGAAATAGTCACACAAGTCCAAAAAACTCGGAGAGTCCCAAACAGGATAAACCCAAGGTGAAACACGCCAAGACACATATTAATCAAATTAACAAAGATCAAACACAAAGAACAAATATTAAAAGCAGCAAGGGAGAAACAAAATATAACACACAAGGGGATTCCCATAAGGATAACAGCTGACCTTTCAATAGAAACTCTTCAGGCCAGAAGGGAATGGCAGGACATACTTAAAGTGATGAAAGAGAAAAACCTATAACCCAGATTACTGTACCCAGCAAGGATATCATTCAGATATGAAGGAGAATTCAAAAGCTTTACAGACAAGCAAAAGCTGAGAGAATTCAGCACCACCAAACCAGCTCTTCAACAAATGCTAAACGATCTTCTCTAGACAGGAAACACAGAAAGGTTGTATGAACGCGAACCCAAAACAACAAAGTAAATGGCAACGGGACCTTATCTATCTATAATTACCTTAAATGTAAAGGGGTTGAATGCCCCAACCAAAAGACAAAGACTGGCTGAATGGATACAAAAACAAGACCCCCATATATGCTGTCTACAAGAGACCCAACTCAAAACAAGGGACACATACAGACTAAAAGTGAAGGGCTGGAAAAAAATATTTCACGCAAACGGAGAACAAAAGAAAGCAGGAGTCACAATACTCATATCAGATAAAATAGACTTTAAAATAAAGGCTGTGAAAAGAGACAAAGAAGGACACTACATAACGATCAAAGGATCAATCCAAGAAGAAGATATAACAATTATAAATTTATATGCACCCAACATAGGAGCACCGCAATATGTAAGGCAAATGCTAACAACAATGAAAGGGGAAATTAACAATAACACAATAATAGTGGGAGACTTTAATACGCCACTCACACCTATGGATAGATCAACTAAACAGAAAATTAACAAGGAAACACAAACTTTAAATGACACAATGTTCCAGCTAGATCTAATTGATATCTAAAGGACATTTCACTCCAAAACAATCAATTTCACCTTTTTCTCAAGTGCACACGGAACCTTCTCCAGAATAGATCATATCCTGGGCCATAAATCTAGCATTGGTAAATTCAAAAAAACTGAAATCATTCCAGTCATCTTTTCTGACCACAATGCAGTAAGATTAGATCTCAATTACAAGGAAAAAAATTTAAAAATTCCAACATATGGAGGCTAAATAACACGCTTCTTGAATAACCAACAAATCATTGAAGAAATCAAAAAAGAAATCAAAATACGCATAGAAACAAATGAAAATGAAAACACAACAACCCAAAACCTATGGGGCACTGTAAAAGCAGTGCTAAAGGGAAGGTTCATAGCATTACAGGCTTACATCAAGAAACAACAGAAAAGTCAAATAAATAACCTAACTCTACAGCTAAAGCAACTAGAGAAGGAAGAACCCCGAGGTAAGTAGAAGGAAAGAAATCTTAAAAATTAGGGCAGAAATAAATGCAAAAGAAACAAAAGAGACCATAGCAAAAATCAACAAAGCTAAAAGCTGGTTTTTTGAAAAGATAAACAAAATTGACAAACTGTTAGCCAGACTCAACAAGAAACAAAGGGAGAAGAACCAAATCAACAAAATTAGAAATGAAAATGGAGAGATCGCAACTGACAACTCTGAAATACAAAGGATCATAAGAGACTGCTACCAGCAGCTATATGCCAATAAAATGGACAACTTGGAAGAAATGGACAAATTCTTAGAAAAGCATAACTTTCCAAAACTGAACCTGGAAGAAATAGAAGATCTTAACAGACCCATCACAAGCACGGAAATCGAAACTGTAATCAGGAATCTTCCAGCAAACAAAAGCCCAGGAACAGAAGGCTTCACAGCTGAATTCTACCAAAAATTTAGAGAAGAGCTAACACCCATCTTACTCAAACTCTTCCAGAAAATTGCAGAAGAAGGTAAACTTCCAAACTCATTCTATGAGGCCACCATCACCCTAATACCAAAACCAGACAAAGATGCCACAAAAAAAGAAAACTACAGGCCAATATCACTGATGAACATAGATGCAAAAATCCTTAACAAAATTCTAGCAAACAGAATCCAACAACATATTAAAAAGATCATACATCATGACCAAGTGGGCTTTATCCCAGGAATGCAAGGATTCTTTAATATCCGCAAATCAATCAATGTAATACACCACATTAACAAATTGAAAGATAAAAACCATATGATTATCTCAATAGATGCAGAAAAAGCCTTTGACAAAGTTCAACATCCATTTATGATAAAAACTCTCCAGAAAGCAGGAATAGAAGGAACATATCTCAACATAATAAAAGCTATATATGACAAACCTACAGCAAACATTATCCTCAATGAAGAAAAATTGAAAGCATTTCCCTTAAAGTCAGGAACAAGACAAGGGTGCCCACTCTCACCACTACTATTCAACATAGTTTTGAAAGTGTTGGCCACAGCAATCAAAGCAGAAAAAGAAATAAAAGGAATCCACATAGGAAAAGATGACATAAAAACTCTCACTGTTTGCAGATGACATGATCCTCTACATAGAAAACCTTAAAGACTCTACCAGAAAATTAGTAAAGTTGCAGGATATAAAATTAACACACAGAAATCCCTTGCATTCCTATACACTAACAATGAGAAAACAGAAAGAGAAATTAAGGAAACAATACCATTCACCATTGCAACAAAAAGAATAAAATACTTAGGAGTATATCTACCTAAAGAAACGAAAGACCTATATATAGAAAACTACAAAACATTGATGAAAGAAATCAAAGAGGACACAAAGAGATGGAGAAATATACCGGGTTCATGGATTGGAAGAATCAATATTGTGCAAATGACTATACTACCCAAAGCAATCTATAGATTCAATGCAATCCCGATCAAGCTACCAATGGTATTTTTCACAGAACTAGAACAAATAATTTCACAATTTGTATGGAAATACAAAAAACCTTGAATAGCCAAAGCAATCTTGAGAAAGAAGAAAGGAACTGGAGGAATCAACCTGCCTGACTTCAGACTCTACTACAAACCAACAGTCATCAAGACAGTATGGTACTGGCACAAAGACAGAAATATAGATCAATGGAACAAAATAGAAAGCCCAGAAATAAATCCACGAACCTATGGACACCTTATCTTTAACAAAGGAGGCAAGAATATACAATGGAAAAAAGACAACATCTTTAACAAGTGGTGCTGGGAAAACTGGTCAACCACTTGTAAAAGAATGAAACTAGAACACTTTCTAACACCATACACAAAAATAAACTCAAAATGGATTAAAGATCTAAATGTAAGAACAGAAACTATAAAACTCCTAGAGGAGAACATAGGCAAAACACTCTTCGACATAAATCACAGCAAGATCCTCTATGACCCACCTCCCAGAATATTGGAAATAAAAGCAAAACTAAACAAATGGGACCTAATTAAACTTAAAAGCTTTTGCACAACAAAGGAAACTATAAGCAAGGTGAAAAGACAGCCTTCAGAATGGGAGAAAATAATAGCAAACAAAGCAACAGACAAAGGATTAACCTCAAAAATATACAAGCAACTCCTGCAGCTCAATTCCAGAAAAATGACCCAATCAAAAAATGAGCCAAAGAACTAAACAGACATTTCTCCAAAGAAGACATATAGATGGCTAACAAACACATGAAAAGATGCTCAACATCACTCATTATCAGAGAAATGCAAATCAAATCCACAATGAGGTACCATTACACTCCAGTCAGGATGGCTGCTATCCAAAAGTCTACAAGCAATAAATACTGGAGAGGGTGTGGAGAAAAGGGAACCCTCTTACACTGTTGGTGAGAATGCAAACTAGTAGAGCCACTATGGAGAACAGTGTGGAGATTCCTTAAAAAACTGGAAATAGACCTGCCATATGACCCAGCAATCCCACTCCTGGGCATACACACATATGCCACGAAACCAGATCGGAAAGAGACACGTGCACCCCAATGTTCACCGCAGCACTGTTTATAGTAGCCAGGACATGGAAGAAACCTAGACGCCCATCAGCAGACAAATGGATAAGAAAGCTGTGGTACATATATGCAATGGAATATTACTCAGCCATTAAAAAGATCACATTTGAATCAGTTCTAATGAGATGAATGAAACTGGAGCCCATTATACAGAGTGAAGTAAGCCAGAAAGATAAACACCAATACAGTATACTAACGCATACATATGGAATTTAGAAAGATGGTAACGATAACCCTATATGCAAGACAGAAAAAGAGACACAGATGTATAGAACAGACTTTTGGACTCTATGGGAGAAGGCGAGGGTGGGATGATCTGAGAGAATAGCATTGAAACATGTATATTATCAAGTGTGAAACAGATCGCCAGTCCAGATTGGATGCATGAGACACAGTGCTCAGGCCTGGTGCACTGGGATGACCCAGAGGGATGGGATGGGGAGGGAGGTGGGAGGGGGGATCAGGATGGGGAACACATGTAAATCCACGGCTGATTCATGTCAATGTATGGCAAAAACCACTACAATATTGTAAAGTAATTAGCCTCCAACTAATAAAAAATAAAGGGAAAAAAAAAGTCCATCACAGAGCACTAATACAAATAAAATCCAGGAAGTGAACATTACTAAGCCTACCTCTCCAGAATTCTTCCTTTCCTTGGAAAACAATTTCAAACCCAAATCATCAACATTATATCATCAACATGATACAGATAGCAACAGTGCTCATTGTAACTCTAATATGCAAAATGAAAATTGTTTTACAAAGACTCAGTAAGGTCTTGGTTTGCCCCAGACTGCACAGGGCAGAAAAGAAAACCAGAGTAATCAAATAAGCCAAAGCTGATGTGGAATTGAAAGAATAAGAGTTTAATTCTATAATCTTCACCAAGGCTAAACTCCCACTGATTCTAATTATATATATATTGAGAAAATACAATTGAAGTTTAAGACTATTAAAGTCATGTTCTAGCCTCCTTGAGGTTACTACATTTGCCATTTACAGATTAGTGGCAAAACCAAAAGAATTATGAAGTGAAAAACAAAGAAATGATCTATAGCAATGGTTTTCCAAACAAGATATTGAAAGACTGGGTAGCATTATATCACATACAGAGTTCTCATTTGTAGAAAGGACTCCACTGCTAAAATCCTGAAATACAGATGCATGAACTAATAAATAGTGAGAGAACCTGCCATAGAGGAAACTGAAAGGGGCTTAGAATCAGACAAATATAACTAAACTCAAAGCCTTGTTCAGACCCTCACTGATTTTTAAAAACAAAAGCGTATTAACACCAGCTTCACAGGAACTACTGGAAAGAGTAAATGCTTTATGTAAAGAGATCAGCAAAGCGTACTAAATGAATGAATGATGTCCTCCCCCTCCACCCCAAAGATACTAAGCAGGGGTCAATTAATAAATCGCCATGTCTCTACCAAAACTAAACACTATCATATTAAAAACTTAGAGGGAAAGCATCTTTACAGCTCACCCTCTCTGGTAGGTTATCACAGTGATTTACAGCCTTACTGCCAAGAGTCTTGTCCCTCCTGCTTACCTAACCACAAATTAAGTCACTTTCTTCTTGATCTTATTCAATCACCATACTCCATTCTTAATTCTAGGCTCCTAGACAGAAGGTGGTACAGAGAAACTCTTTGCCTTTTGAAATTCATTGTCTAAAATTAAAATCTAGTAATGTCTTTTTAACCTTTTTTTCTTTGTCCTTCCTTCTAATTATATGCAAATGAATTATCACATCAAGGAGCTAGAAATGAATATTTGGTTAGTACTACCACACAGGACATTCACATTTTATCTTTACCAGTCTTGTAAATTTATCCAAGGGCGTCGACGGATACCTGATTTCCCCCAATATATAATACTTTTATTTCCCCTGCTACTAGTTTATAAAGCAACAAATTTCATTAATTCCTTTAAAAATATTCTAAGTCCTTATTTAAGCTTTGCTTTGGCACAAATTTGTTATATTCTCAAAATCATACAATTATTCATTTTCTTATGTATAAAACATTACACCAACCAGTATAATCATATAAGAGAATAGCAATTCCAGGCCACACAGAATGAGTAAGCACAAGAGAATCTGCTCAGAAGTCAGTTAATTACCAAAATTTGTATCTACTGTCTATATTGAAGCACACATTTTATGCAGTGTTGATTTTAAAATCTCACCTGGACAATGAAACAATTTTTCATATTTTGAAATTTTCCTTCAGCATGTAACCCCCAGATATGCCTACAACAACTTAGAATCCATTTGTAGAAAGAAGTAAATAAAAATACAAAAATATAATAGGCCTCAACCCTAAGATACATAAGCAAACAGAAACTACTATGACAAGGGTAGTTCATATAAATGCTAAAACAAATTAATTTTTTAAAGATTTGATCTAAAATAGTCACTTTGCTAAGAACAAACAATGTAGACTATCTCATTATCACAATTGCCCAGTGAATTAAGTAATATTATATGATTTAATAGACAAATTAAATAACTTTGATTAAATTAAATGACTTTATGAAGAACTACTAGGTCGTGCTGTTAAGATGTGAACCCAAGTCTCTATAAGGCCAACATTCTTTGTATTTTACCACAATCGTGTGACACTATTAATTGTGAAGGAATGTGATATTCATGACTTTTCCTGACTTGAGGACGCTCAGGAAAATTTTAGGTTTTGTATATGTATTGATCTAAAACCAGCTTGAGTATCTGGAAGTTCACGGCTCACATATTGAGGAAGTCTGGCTTGGAGAATTTTGAGCATTACTTTACTAGCGTGTGAGATGAGTGCAACTGTGTGGTAGTTTGAGCATTCTTTGGCATTGCCTTTCTTTGGGATTGGAATGAAAACTGGCCTTTTACAGTCCTGTGGCCACTGCTGAGTTTTCCAAATTTGCTGGCATGTTGAAAGTGCAGCACTTTCACAGCATCATCTTTCAGGATTTGAAATAGCTCAACTGGAATTCCATCACCTCCACTAGCTTTGTTCATAGTGATGCTTCCTAAGGCCCACTTGACTTCACATTCCAGGATGTCTGGCTCTAGGGGAGTGATCACACCACCGTGATTATCTGGTTCATGAAGATCTTTTTTGTACAGTTCTTCTGTGTATTCTTGCCACTTCTTCTTAGTATCTTCTGCTTCTGTTAGGTCCCTACCATTTCTGTCCTTCAGCGAACCCAGCTTTGCATGAAATGTTCCCTTGGTATCTATCATTTTCTTGAAGAGATCTCTAGTCTTTCCCATTCTATTGTTTTCCTCTATTTCTTTGCATTGATCACTGAGGAAGGCTTTCTTATCTCTCCTTGCTATTCTTTGGAACTCTGCATTCATATGGGAACGTCTTTCCTTTTCTCCTTTGCTTTTTGCTTCCCTTCTTTTCCCAGCTATTTGTAAGGCCTCCTCAGACAGCCATTTTGCTTTTTTGCATTTCTTTTCCATGGATGGTCTTGATCCCTATCTCCTGTACAATGTCACAAACCTCCATCCACAGTTAATCAGGCACTCTATCAGATCTAGTCCCTTAAATCTATTTCTCACTTCCACTGTATAAGGGATTTGATTTAGGTCATACCTGAATGGTCTAGTGGTTTTCTCCACTTTCTTCAATTTCAGTCTGAATTTGGCAATAAGGAGTTCAGCAATACATGAACCATGAACTTCCAGATGTTCAAGCTGGTTTTCAAAAAGGCAGAGGAATCAGAGATCAAATTGCCAACATCTGCTGGGTCATCAAAAAAGCAAGAGAGTTCCAGAAAAACATCTATTTCTTCTTTATTGACTATGCCAAAGCCTTTGACTGTGTGGATGACAATAAACTGTGGAAAATTCTGAAAGAGATGGGACTAACAAGGCCACCTGACCTGTCTCTTGAGAAACCAGGACGCAGGTCAGGAAGCAACAGTTAGAACTGGACATGGAACAACAGACTGGTTCCAAATCGGGAAAAGAGTACATCAAGGCTGTATATTGTCACCCTGCTTATTTAGCTTATATGCTGAGTACATCATGAGAAACGCTAGGCTGGAGGAAGCACAAGCTGGAATCAAGATTGCCAGGAGGAATATCAATAACCTCAGATATGCAGATGACACAACCTTTATGGCAGAAAGTGTAGAACTAAACAACCTCTTGATGAACATGAAAGAGGAGAGTCAAAAAGTTGGCTTAAAGCTCAACATTCAGAAAACTAAGATCATGGCATCTGGTCCCATCACTTCATGGCAAATAGATGGGGAAACAGTGGAAACAGTGGCTGATTTTATTTTTCTGGGCTCCAAAATCACTGCAGATGGTGATTGCAGCCATGAAATTAAAAGACGCTTACTCCTTGGAAGGAAAGTTATGACCAGCCTAGGTAGTATATTAAAAAGCAGAGACATTACTTTGCCAACAAAGGTCCATCTAGTCAAGGCTATGGTTTTTCCAGTGGTCATGTATGGATGTGAGAGTTGGACTATAGAGAAAGCTGAGCACCGAAGAATTGATTCTTTTGACCTGTGGTGTTGGAGTAGACTCTTGAGAGTCCCTTGGACTGCAAGGAGATCCAACCAGTCCATCCTAAAGATCAGCCCTGAATATTTATTGGAAGGACTGATGTTGAAGCTGAAACTCCAATACTTTGGCCACCCCTGATATGAAGAGCTGACTCATTGGAAAAGACCCTGATGCTGGGAAAGATTGAGGGCAGGAGGAGAAGGGGACGACAGGGGATGAGATGGTTGGATGGCATCAGTGACTCAATGGACATAGTTTGGGTAAACTCCAGGAGTTGATGATGGACAGGGAGGCCTGGCTGTGCTGCGGTTCATGGGGTTGCAAAGAGTTGGACATGACTGAGCGACTGAACTGACTGACTGACATGTATTGATCATGGTAGACAAATGTGGGACAAGCAATTTACTACTGCATATTTGGAGTACATTTTCTCATTGGTAAAATGGTCTATGTCAGCATCACCTATGAGAAATAAAATGTGAGCCAATACATAATTCAAAATTTTCTAGTGGCCAAGTTTATAAAAGTAAGAAGTAAAATTAGTTTTTAATATTATTTAACCCAATATACCCCAAATATCCTTCCTACAGGTAATTTATATAAAAATTATTAATGAGGTATTTACATTATTTTTCAAATCTAAGAAGTTCAGTGTGTGTTTTAGATTTACAGCACATTTAAACTAGCCATATTTCAAGCACTCAATAGTCAACTGTGTCTGTTGACTACCATCCTGGGCAGCACAGTTCTAGACAACCTTCAAGGTCTCTTCCACCCTCAAAGTTAGAGACCTATCATTCTATAATTTGCAAAACATACTCATATGCTGAAAGAAATCAATCAAGTTTTATGTTGTAAAATTATCTTGGACAAAAGTATCATTGACACAAGAATTTTATTGCCTGACTAGGTCTTTTATTATCATAGGGTAACAGAGAAAAAGTAATAATATATTTGATATATTTTATCATATATTTGGGGGCTTCCCAGGTGGCACTGGTAAAGAATCCAGGAGACTCGGGTTCAATCCCTGGGTTGGGAAGATCCCCTGTTGAAGGAAACAGCAACTGAATCCAGTATTCTTGCCTGGAAAATACCACAGACAGAGGAGGCTAGAGTACTATAATCCACAGGGTCACAGAGTCAGACATGACTGAGCGACTGAGCACACATACATATTTTATATCATATATTTTATATCTGATACGAAATATCTAGATATTGGAAAAGGAAATTCTTCCTCACCTTATATTTCTTTTCCAAGAGCTTTTCAACTCTCTTCTTGATTTTTTCAACTTGCATATAATTTCTGAACCAGTTTTTTGAGTTGCATGAAAGAGTCTGCTAGGATTCGGTTTAGAATTCTTTGACTTTACAGATCAATTGAGACAGAATTAAGACATTTACTCTATTAATGCTTTTTGTTCTAACTTTTTTTAGGTCATTTTAATATAAATTTTTATATTTTTCCACAGAACTCATTTATCTTATTAGATTTATTGCCAAGTACTTCACATTTTTTAAACAAGACTAAAATGTATTATTTTACCTACTGTTACTTTTATTTATATATCTGTTCAGTTCAGTTCAGTCACTCAGTCGTGTCTGACTCATTGCGACCCAATGAACCGCAGCACGGCAGGCCTCCCTGTCCATCACCAACTCCCGGAGTTTACCCAAACCCATGTCCATCGAGTCGATGATGCCATCCAACCATCTCATCCTCCATCATCCCCTTCTCCTCCTGCCCTCAGTCTTTCCCAGAATCAGGGTCTTTTCCAATGAGTCAGCTCTTCGCATCAGGTGGCCAAAGTACTGGAGTTTCATATATATATGTATATATATATATACACACACATATACATGATTTGTTGCTCAGCTGTGTCTGATGCTTTGTGACCCCATGGACTATAGCCCACCAGGCTCCTCTGTTCATGGGATTTCTCAGGCAAGAATACTAGAGTAGGTTGCCATGCCTTTCTCCAAGGGATCTTCCTGATCCAGGGATCAAACCCAGGTCTCCGACATGGCAGGCAGATTCTTTACCATCTGAGGCACCCTAGGACTCAGATTATACATACATATATATACATATATACATATACATACACACACATATATATACATACATATATATATACATATATATAATTCATGATTGTGCTTGAATGTGTATCTAGCAATATTAAATTAATCATAATAATAACAAATTTCTTGGTTATTCTTTATAGAATTATGTTATCTGTAAACAATAGCAAGTTTGCACTTTGTGTTTAATCCTTGCATCTCTTGGTTTTTTCCAGCTTACTTCCAACATGATATTAAAGAGAAGTTGTGAATGGCCAGCTATCATCACTGTCTGATTTCTGATCCAAAAAAGAAAATGTTCAATGCTTCATTAATAAGTTCTAATCTGCAGTACAATGTTAGCAAACGATCTTTTATCATATTAGAAATACTGATCATAGATCAGAAAATTTTATCACAAATTAGATGCTGACTGTGATTAAATATTTTCTCCATTTATTGAAATAATATATTTTCTCTTTAGTATTCTTTTATTGTCCTTGTTTGCACTGATCAATTTTCAAATATTCAACCCATCTCATATTTCTGGGATAAACTCAACTTTGCAATGCTGTACTTTACACTTGCTATTAATTTTGTTTAGAATTTTTGCATCTATGTTCATGCAAGAGAAATACCTGTGACTTTCCCTTTTACAATAACTATGCCAGGTTCTGATTTGCAAGTTATGCTGCTCTCAGAGAATGAATTGGGGAGCACTCTTGCTTTTCTATTAAGTTTAAGAATTTCTGTAAATTGGTGTTATTCTTTTAACTACTTGTTATTTCAATAGTAATATTAATTCAACAGTAAAGTCAATAGTAAAGTCAGCTAGACCCAGAGGTTTCTTTGTAGGGATACTTTACCATATTCAATTTGTTTAATAGATAAACAACTATTCATATATTTCTATCTATTCTTTTGTCAACAATGGCAAGCTTATTTTTTCTAGGAATCTGTCCATTTTACTGAACTGTCAAAACTAGTAGCATAAAATATTAATAAAAGCCTCATATTATTTTTAACATACACAATATCTGCAGTGATACTCTTTTGCTCTGCACATTGATAATTTGCTCATTCTCATTTTTTATCCCTTGATTAATCTCCACAAGTATTTATAAATTTTATTATTCTTTTCAGGATGTCAACTTGTGATCACTTTTTTTTGGATTATTTTAGAACTCTTTAATTTCTACCTTCTTCCTGGATAAGGCAAAGACTTTAGAGCAATTTAATCATATTTATTCCATTTCCAATAGATGGGTTATCATTACCAGTTACTTTATTTCTATTTTAAATTTCCTAATACATTTTTATTATTATTCTAAACAATTAATGTTACTTTATATTTTCCTAAGTATTTACCAATCATTTTCTTCTCATTTCTCTGGTTTTCCAGACCTCCCATCTGGGATTATTTTTCTTCAACCTGAATGACATCTGGATTGAAATTTTAGTCCAAATTAAATCTCATTGACTTGAAATAACAAAGATTTATTCTTTTCTTTGACATTTATGCCTATGATGGATCAACTATAGCTATGCTTAATATACTCTTTATTTCAGGGTCAGAGTTAATGGAGCAATTTTTGTCTAGGACAACAGTTTTAAACCTTTTGCCCAGAAGTGTCACATGTCATTTCCACTCAGACTAAATCAGCTAATAAAGTGATATGGTAAAATCTGATAACACTGGGCATAAGATCTATATTAGAAGTAGCAGAAAAAAATTCTGGCATTTAATAGTATCTCCCTAATCATTTTTCTGATGTTCCCACTAGACAGAGTCTGTTATGACAAACTCAGGGTTTGTCTGTCCTGAAAAATATCTTTCATTTACTGACATTTTCTGTGTATGCAACCTCTGGGTATTTTACCTTTCAGAACAATAATGATGTCATTCAGTTACTTCTGACTTCACTGTTACTATTAAATTAGCTATCAATCTAATTTCTACCATTTTGAAGATAATTTTTTTTAAATCTCTGGCTGCTTTTAAGATTTGAACTGGTATTTGGTTATTGAATATGATATATTCAGATCTGTATTCTTTTCTATTTATCGCATTTGGGATTTGTTGGGTATTTTGAATCCACAGATTGTATTGCTCTGTTCTGAAAAATTTGTAGCCAATATCTCCTCAAATATTTTCTCTTTCCCATTCTTCCCCTACTTTTCTTCTAGAACTTCAATTAGACATGTATTATACCTGATGTATTAGACTTTCTTTTTTGTTCCTCCATGAATTATGTCTCTTTCATATATATCTTCAAGCTAAATTCTATAAAGTTATTCTGACTGACCTTCTGGATAACTATTCTGACCTTGTCATTGAGTTTTTAATTTGAATTACTGGTTTTCTCATTTCTAAAACATATTTGTTTCCTTTTCAAATACACTAGGGTATGTTTAGAATGTCCTAATTTCAGATACATCTTATTTCTTTGAACATTGTTAGTATGACCTTTTGGGCTTCCCTGGTAGCTCAGCTGGTAAAGAATCTGCCTGCAATGCAGGAGACCCTGGTTTGATTCCTGGGTTGGGAAGTTCCCCTGGTGAAGGGATAAGCTACCCACTCCAGCATTCTAGGGCTTCCCTGGTGGCTCAGATGGTAAATCTGCCTGCAATGCAGGAGACCTGGGTTGGATCCCTGGGTTGGGAAGATCCCCTGGCAACCCACTCCAGTATTCTTGCCTGGAGAATCCCCATGGACAGAGGAGCCTAGTGGGCTTATAGTCCATGGGGTTAGAGTCAGACACGACTGAGCGATTAAGCACAGTATGACTTTTATAACTTGTAATTATACAATAACTGAAGTATTTGCACACTTAGTTTTGTTGTATGTTTTGTTAGCTGGTTCTTGCTACTGACGTCTTATTTCCTTGTCTGGTTCATTTTTATGACTAGTGAGTGCCATTGAGTCATTTTCCTTAGAAAAATATTCAAGATACTCTTTGAGG
The DNA here is from genome assembly GCF_019320065.1 of Cervus canadensis. Classification (NCBI taxonomy): domain Eukaryota; kingdom Metazoa; phylum Chordata; class Mammalia; order Artiodactyla; family Cervidae; genus Cervus; species Cervus canadensis. The sequence goes on from NC_057410.1 coordinate 51,932,150, forward strand.
CTAAGATGACGACAACTTTCGGCAGAAAAGCTTTCTGTCAGGTCCCTAAGGATACCCTCAATTCAGAAGCAATTACACAGAATCAAGGTCTTAGGGAGCCATCAACCTATGTAAATTTGGGTTTCAAATACATATGAGAAACAGACTGTGATTTTAACTTCTCTGACAGTTTCTTCTTCTGCTTTTCAGAGCACCAAGATGCTCTTCCTTATAGACCTGTACTGGAAAACTGAGGCCAGTTTATGTTTCATCCTCTGACATTCCTTGTGGTTCCCAACTCTACAAGAGGAGTGCTACCTACTAGATGTTCCACCTAAAGTGGGTCTTTGGTTTGTCTCCTGACTACCATGTCCTATTTTCATCTGAGTTTAACTCATTTGGCAAACAGCCTCAGAGAAAAGTGAGGGATTCAATGAATCTCTTAAGCTTCCAGTTCTAGCTTTTATTTATATTCTAATTCAGCTGACCATTACTATATTTTTAGACCTTTGGTGCTTTCAATTTTTATTTTCTATTTTATGGAGTGTTGTTAATATTCCACTGCAAAGGTTGGTCCTAATAATCTATCTCATCATGTTTCCAAGAAGGGAAGTCTGAAAATGCATCTTTGACACATATATACTATTGATACTATGTATAAAATAGCAACTAGTGAGAGTCTACTTCATAGCACAGGGAACTCTACTTAACACATTGTGGGGACCTGAACAGGAAGGGAATCCGAAAGCGAGGGAGTATATGTGTCTATATGGCTCATGTCTTGCTGTACAATAGAAACTAACATAATATTGTAAACCAATTACACTCCCATAAAAATTAATTTAAAAAATAAAATTGTTCATACATTTCAATGATGTTTTTTCTAACAGGAACATATTCATTGCAAACAAAACACAAATAATATTTGTCTCCCACCTCCACTTTAGTGGAAGGAGTCTTCCTCATGCTAGATGAAAACTGCAATAGTTCTCGTTTTGGATATCCAGCTCTGGACAATAGTAAGTTTTAAACGTCCATTAGCATTAAATTGCTTCACTTCCTGCCACCGCCCTCATTAAATTTAGCCTACTTTGGTCTGGAGTCTGCTGTATTGAAAGGGATCTTTTTACTCTCCTCGACTCTCTCTACTCACTTTCTTTCCCATTTCACCCCTTTGCTTTTCTACTCTACTCTATTTCTCTATATGCAATTTCATCCCTTCTCACTAGCTGCTAGTTAGCCTGTCTCTAGGATTAAAGTTATGTATCACAATCAAGAGACTGAGTCAAGGAACTGAGCTATAAGAGTTAAGGGAACAAAAATGTACTCACTTAGATGAGAGGCTTTGCACTCTCCAAACCCAGCAAACTATGAAAGTTGACTTTTATGAGATACTTTGTGGGCTTAGAGGATGATTCCTACAGAGTACCTGTGATTCAATTCCCAATGGTCATATGAGATGCCTTCCTCAAGCCCTGGCTATTGATTGTACATTTCCAGACTCTTTTCTCTGAGGATAACCACTGGATAAATCCTCAGGTGATTCCATACTACTTTTCTCCTGTATTCAGTTTACAGGAAATGTGCCCTGACAAACTCTGGAAGTACAAGTCAATCAAAACACTCGAGCATTCTCTTAGCTTTGTCAGAAAACAATGTGTCCACTTTTCTCATCTACAGATTTCTCAGGCAGGAGTCAGATCTTAGTCTTATAACTGCTTTCGTTTTTCTCACCTGTACAAAGACATAAGTCCTCTATGGTTCCCAGCTGTAGGAAAAACATTTAGAGCTGTAAGTTCCTCACTGAAGTCTTTCCCAAGGAACTTTGAGAGGGAAGGAACAGACAATTCTAAAGGCAGCAGAATGGAAACTCATGACTCATGTCGTGTCTGACTATTTGCAACCCCATGGACTGCAGCATGACAGCCTTCCCTGTCCATCGCCAACTCCCGGAGATTGCTCCAACTCATATCCATCAAGTCCATGATGCCATCCAACCATTTAATCCTCTGTCATCCCCTTCTCCTCCTGCCCTCAATCTTTCCCAGCATCAGGGTCTTTTCAAATGAGTCAGTTCTTCATATCAAGAGGCCAAAGAATTGGAGCTTCAGCATCAGCCCTTCCAATGAATATTCAGGACTGATTTCCTTTAGGATTAACTGGTTTGATCTCCTTGCAGTCCAAGGGACTCTCAAGAGTCTTCTCCAACACCACAGTTCTAAAGCAGCAATTCTTTGGAGCTCAGCTTTCTTTATAGTCCAACTCTCACATCCATACATGACCACTGGAAAAACCATAGCTTTGACTAGACGAACCTTTGTTGGCAGAGTAATGTATCTGCTTTCTAATATGCTGTCTAGGTTGTCCATCGCTTTTCTTCCAAGGAGCAAGGGTCTTTTAATTTCATGGCTGCAGTCACCATCTGCTGTGATTTTGGGCCTAGGAAAGTAGTCTGTTACTATATCCATTGTTTCCCCATCTATTTGTCATGAAGTGATGGGACTGGATGCCATGATCTCCATGATCTTAGTTTTCTGAACGTTGAGTTTTAAGCCTACTTTTTCTACTCTCCTCTTTCACTTTCATCAAGAGGCTCATTAGTTCTTCTCCACTTTCTGCCATAAGGGTGGTGTCATCCACATATCTGAGGTTATTGATATTTCTCCCAGCAATCTTGATTCCAGCTTGTGCTTCATCCAGCCCTGCATTTCATGTGATGTACTTTGCATATAAGTTAAATAAGCATGGTGACAATATACAGCCTTCACATACTCCTTTCCCAATTTGGAACCAGTCTGTTGTTTCATGTACGGTTCTAACTGTTGCTTCATGGCCTGCATACAGACTTCTCAGGAGGCAGGTCAGGTGGTCTGGTATTTCCATCTCTTTAAGAATTTTCCACAGTTTGTTGTGATCCACACTGTCAAAGGCTTTGGCATAGTCAATAAAGCAAAAATAGATGTTTTTCTGGAACTCTCTTGCTTTTTTGATGATCCAACAGATGTTGGCAATTTGATCTCTGGATCCTCTGCCTTTTCTAAATCCAGCTTGAACATCTGGATGTTCATGGATCATGTACTGTTGAAGCCTGACTTGGAGAATTTTGAGCATTACTTTGCTAGCGTGTGAGATGAGTGCAATTGTGTAGTATTCTGAGCATTCTTTAGCATTGCCTTTCTTTGGGATTGGAATGAAAACTGAGCTTTTCCAGGTCAGATCATAAAACTGACCTTTCCAGCTATGACTCATAACTCTCTAAAAACAAATATCTTTGGCAGTTCATTCTCCCAATCCTATCTGACCCTTCAAGTTCTTGATCTTAATGAGAGATCATAAATTTCTGGAGCAGCTTATCATTCATTCACTGCATGAAAAATGAACCAATTTATTCCTACCTGGCATCCTCCTAAATATGGTTTTAATGACACTTCAGTCAAAGATGGAACATCCTGGGGGCTTGCCTGGTGGTCCAGAGGTTAATTCACTCTGCAAGAGGACTCAGGTTCAACCCCTGGTCAGGGAACTAAGATTCCACATACCTTGGAGCAACTATGCCAGTGTGCCACAACTAAGATGTGACACAGTCAAATAAATAGATATTTTTTAATGGGATGTTCTATATACCTTGATATCACTGTTTTATAATCAAAAACAATTTATCAAAATTTGTTTTTTAAATTGTTAGTCCGACATTTAAGCATGGTCTATCTGTGTGATGTTTATGGTAAAAAGTCTGATACTTATGTATACCATTTCTTTAATAATATTTTAAGACAAGTCAAACTACACAATATAGTCAACTGAATAGATTCTTAGAATGTCAAAATTGCTCACTGACAGAAAAATCCAAACTCTGGTAGAAAAAAAGAAATGAAAGTCATAAATATGCACCTCACAAAGAAGAAGTAAGAGGGAGTGCTTTAAAGGTCTCTAAAATAGCAAAATCTATTTCAGTGTATTAATGCTTAGGAGAAGTAGTTACTTTAAAGTTTCCTGCAAGAGGAAGAAAAAATTCACCCTCATCAGAAACACTCAGGTACACCACTCACTTCTTATTAGATTAACCAACACCTACCAGTAAAAATCCTATTTCCTCTGAAAGCTGTGTGCCTTTCACATAAGGCAAAGCCTGAATAGCCTAACCCCTACTCAGACGCAGTACTACAAGCCGAGAGATCTTTGCTGGATTCCACTGGGAGTCTCAGAGGAAACAATAATCTGTTGTCATTATATAGAGCACTATACAATGCCCTAGGAAGCCCTAATTCTCATAAATCAAAAGTTCTATTTGAATGCAGCTGATCTATTTTAGGGAAGGCAATCCTACTCAGAATCAGATTTGTCATAGCACATCCCTTTAATCCTTAGCAGTATGAGCTCTGTAAACACAGTATTTGAAATAATATTACACATTATTTTATACAGAAGCCTTCAGAGTCCTGCATCCCTGAGTGCTTTCCAGTAAAGCAGCCAAGTTACTTACTTAAGCTTCTTTTTTTTTTTTTCTTTTCCTTTTCTTCTGTTCTTATTTTAAGGAGACGAGAAATAGAAGTCCTATGGGCCAGTAAGCAAAGTAATGTTTGAATACTGAGAAGAGTTAATGAGACTAAGAAAGAGCTGTTGCAGTTGGCAAGTCTTACAAAGCAAAGGTCCGTGCAAAGGTAATAGTGATACGAATTAAAGACAGGGACACTGATCATCTATTTGATGTTTATATCCCAAAATGTTACCTTCAATAACTGTTCTATGTTTGCAAGACTGCCAACTTGCTTGCAAATACAATCCTCATGAAATGTTATGTTTTCCTTTACACTGACCAAGCAATCACTCTTTTAGAAACATCACAAAGGACGTTGCGTGAGGCTTTGAATGAATTTGCATAAAAACTCTGTGAATTATCCAAAGGAGTTTTTTGTTTGTTTTTTATTTTCCTTCTGTGGTTCAAGCACACGGAGAACAGACAACTTAGAGAAAAAGAAAAATAACAGTAGACTTCCATGAGATATGCTTAAGATAAGAGATGACTTTGAGGAAAAGTATAATTAGAAACTGAGTATAAGAGATGAGATTTACCAACGTACAACTAGAGAACCAAAGCATGTCGTGAAAGAGGACCACTGGAGAGAATGGAGGCATTTCAAAGAACAGCAACTAGAGATCATTATAAATAAACAGGAACAGACAAGATATATACAATATTAACAAGTCAATAGATAAAAATATTAAACATTATCTCCTCCATGAGGTGTTCCATGACCTTTCCCCATGCTGTGCTGTGTTTAATCACTCAGTCATGTCCAACTCTTTGTGACCCCATGAATTCCTTTGTCCATGGAGCTTTCCAGGTCAGAATACTGGAGTTGGTTGCCATGCCTTCCTCCAGGGGATCTCCCCAACCCAGGGATCGAACCCAACTCTCCTGCATTGCAAGCAGATTCTTTACCGTCTGAGCTACCAGGAAAGCCCAAGAATACTGGAGTGGGTAGCCTACTCTTCTCCAGGGGATCTTCCCAACCCAGGAATTGAACTGGAGCCTCCTGCATTGCAGGTGGATTCTTTACCAGCTGAGCTCCCTACTTTCCCCCATACTTACCATCAAATAAAGTCACCAACGTGTCTTGGAAAAGTGTTCTACCATCTCTAATCATATATTGTTCTCTTTGTCTCAGCACTGTCTTCTGTAAAAAGCACTTGTGATACCTTAAGGATTAAATGGAATAACTTCTAAAAGTCCCTAACACCTGCCCTAAACACTGGGGGCTCTATGTGCTAACTTGCTTCAGTCGTGTCTGACTCTTTGCGACCCTGTGGACTGTAGCCTGCCAGGCTCCTCTGTCCATGGGATTTCCAAGGGAAATGGCAGTGGGCTGTGATTTCTTCCTCCTGGGGATCTTCTCAACCCAGGGATTGAACCCATGTCTCTTATGTATCCTTCAATGGCATTGGCAGGCAGGTTCTTTACCATGAGCACCACTCACAGGGGACCCTCAATAATGACCATTAAGGTTCTACTCTAAATTCTTTGCTTAGATCTGTCTCCCTTATTACAATATCCTTGAAGAATTTATCCATAGACTGTATTTGCCCCATGGACTGTAGCCTGCCAGGCTCCTCCTTCCATGGGATTCTCCAGGCAAGAATACTGGAGTGTGTTGCCATTTCTTTCTCCAGGGGATCTTCCTGACCCAGGGATCAAACCCAGGTCTCCTGCATTGCAGGTGGATTCTTTACCTCTGTGACACTGAGGAAGCCGCAAAGAATTTATCACAGCTAGTCAAAACTAACATCTATTATTAACTGAGAAGTTACTACATACTAAGCACTGGTCTACATGTTTTACATGGAGATGCTATCGTTATCCTGCTTTACAGACAAGAAAATAGAAGCACTAACAGAATAACCGAGTTGCCCATGGTCACCTATCTAGAAAGTGGCAGAGCTAAGACTTAACCCAGGTAGTTTGGCACATAGATAGTATAACACATTGAGTACTGATACTATACAAACACACACGTCTGTATGTATCCCGCTTAGCTATAAATAGCACAGATATCAAGTATGAGTCAGTGGGAGAAGGCGAGGGTGGGATGATCTGAGAGAATAGCATTGAAACATGTATATTCTCAAGTGTGAAACAGATCGCCAGTCCAGGTTGGATGCGTGAGACAAGTGCTCAGGGCTGGTGCACTGGGATGACCCAGAGGGATGGGATGGGAGGGAGATGGGAGGGGGATCAGGATGGGGAACACATGAAATCCATGGCTGATTCATGTCAATGTATGGCAAAAACCACTACAATATTGTAAAGTAATTAGCCTCCAGCTAATAAAAATAAATGGAAAAAAAAAAGTATGAGTCAACCTCATCTCCTTAACACTTTCCTTCTACCCATAGTCAAAATAAATAAATAAAAAATGCCTGCTGAAACCACCTTCAGCTGTAACCTAACCTCTGTCACTCTCCTCCGAGCCCCCATGATCTGTCCTGGTAACTCTGGTTTCCATCCTGTCGGGTTCTGCTTTTCTGATAGTCTTCAGCAAATGGAAGTCTGGCTGGGACTTCTAGCTGGATTTCAGTGTTGAATTCATTCTAGAATCTGGATTAACCTTCAGCTTCAAATTCTGCTATCTCTGGATACAGTCTATCCTACACCTGTGTCCAATCCTGGGTCCTAGGAATGCACTTTGTTACTTGTCTCAGGTCAGCAATTCCACTGAGCAGCTTTTCATCCACATCTGGAAAGGCAAGCAGCCCTCAGCCCAGCCGTTACTATTCTCTTTCTAAAGGTTTGTGGTCCATTCTCACGCATCTATTTCAATTCTTCCAATGGAATGTTAAGAGCATTTGTCAAGTTTATTTTAAGATAATATATAAAATGGTTCAAGTATATTATTAAATGACACTGATAATATTCCAAAATTTCTTATTAATGATATTCCTAATGATTTTATAAAATCTGTTGTAAACGTGGCCTTAAATTCCCCTTGTATCTAAATTCATTTGCCAGTTTAAAGGAAAACCTGGATTTCTATGTGTAATGGCCAGCTGCAGTCTCTGAAGCACACTGCTTGGGGCCTGTGAATGTAACTAAGTAAGTTTTGGTACCAATTCCAGTGAAGGTTCCAGACATCAAATTCCAAAGATCAAATTGCCAACATCCATTGGATCACAAAAGAAGCAAGAGAGTTCCAGAAAAACATCAACTTCTGCTTCATTGATTAGGCTAAAGCCTTTGACTGTGGATCACAACAAACTGTGGAAAATTCTTAAAGAGATGGGAATATCAGACCACCAGACCTGCCTCCTGAGAAACTTGTCTGCAGGTCAAGAAACAACAGTGAGAAACGAACATGGAACAGCAGACTGGCTCCAAATCGGGAAAGGAGTCCGTCAAGGCTGTATACCGTCACCCCGATTATGCAACTTATATGCAGAGTACATCATGCAAAATGCCAGGCTGGATGAAGCAAAAGCTGTAATCAAGATTGTCAAGAGAAATATCAATAACCTCAGATATGCAGATGACACCACCCTTACGGCAGAAAGCAAAGAAGAATTAAAGAGCCTCTTGATGAAAGTGAAAGAGAAGAGGGGAAAAGCTGGCTTAAGTTCAGCATTCAAAAAACTAAGATCATCTGGTCTCATCACTTCATGGCAAACAGACGCAGAAACAATGGAAACAGTGACAGACTTTATTTCTTGGGCTCCAAAATCACTGCAAATGGTGACTGTAGCCATGAAATTAAAACACCCTTGCTCCTTGGAAGAAAAGCTATGACAAACCTAGACAGCGTATTAAGAAGCAGAGGCATTACTTTGCAGACAAAGGTCTGTCTAGTCAAAACTATGACTTTTCCAGTAGTCATGTATGGATGTGAGAATTGGATCATAAAAAAGGTTGAGTGCCAAAGAAGTGATGCTTTCAAACTGTAGTGTTGAAGAAAACTCTTGAGAATCCCTGGGACTGCGAGGAGATCAAACCAGTCAATCTAAAGAAATCAACCCTGAATATTCATTGGAAGGACTGATACTGAAGTTGATGCTCCAATACTTTGGCTGAGTATTAACCATATTAAATAGGGCTTCCCAGGAGGTGCTAGTGGTAAAGAACCTGCCTGCCAATTTAGGAGACATAAGAGATATGGGTTTGATCCCTGGGTTGGGAAGAGCCCCTGGAGGAGGGCATGCAACCCACTCCAGCATTCTTGCCTGCAGAATCCCATACACAGAGAAGCCTGGTGGGCTGCTGTCCAAGGGGTCACAAAGAGTTGCACATGACTGAAGTGATTTAGTATGTACACACGCACACACCACATTAAATAAATGTACATGTAGTCTAAGATGTATCTCTCTTTTGAAAAAAAAAAGAAATACTCATACCAGTAGCAGTTAATACCAATGCCTAGTTTTCTACATTGTCATGGAAAAGCTATCAAAAACCAGGAAACTACTTTAATATCAATAAACTTGAACAGTTTGCAAAATACTTTCTGCTACAGTGTCCTATAAGTCAATTTTCACTATTTAAAATGACTCATTTTAATACACACGAAGACACACTTGCTTAATGGAACAGAATAATTTAACATACTTTCATAAGTCTCTCATCTGTAGTCAACAAATAAGTCACTTTCTGACTCAAAAGGCTTGCTATTCATCTGTTAATATGCTAACACAAAATGAAAGATTCCCATTTATTAGATTAAAAAACTGAGGTCCAGAGAGATTTTTGCGCAAGATTAGACAGTGAGTTAGTGGTTGCGTGAGAAATTAATTTAAATTAACTGAAACTATTGCACTCCATTTTCTCCCTTGATAGCTTATTCATCTACATTAAAATAGACAAAATAATTGAGAAACACAGGCATAAAGAATCTAGAAATGTGTCAGCATTTATCATTGAGAGTTTCCTCTTTTTTACTTTTTAAATTTTACTGATTCATTTTGGCTGCACCGGGTCTCTGTTGCTATGTGCGGGCTCTCTCTAGCTGTGGCGAGCAGGGGTTCCTCTCCAGCTGCGGTGCCCGGCTTCTCTTTTCACTGGCCTCTCCTGTTGCAGAGAGGAGCTCTAGGGTGCATGGCTTCCACAGTTGAAGCGAGTGGGCTCAGGAGGTGTAGCGCGGGGGCTCGGTTCCCTTGGGCAGCCGGAGTCTTCTCAGACCAGAGATCAAACCCACGTCCCCTGCATTGGCAGGTGGATTCTTAACCACTAGACACCAAGGGAAGTCCTTCACTCTTATTTTTAAAAAAGCAGTTTGGTTTTTAAAGTGACGATAATGACTGCACTTTAATAAAGAATAAAAAGAAAACTTTTTTTAATTAAATTTCCACAGGGGTCACCTAAAATCCAGTGAAAGGAAGTTATTTTTGCAGTTTATATGTCTTGTCAATTACAAACTAGGTTTAATTTGCACTTCCTACATGCAAATTTTAGCTTTTGCCAAGAATTATAGCTTTTGTGATTTAAAAAACTGATAGCGGCTTACAGCTTTGATATTTATGTTCTTATGTGGATAATATAATAAATTGTTGCTGTTGATTAGTCGATAAGTCATGTCCAACTCTCTGTGACTTCATGGACTGTAGCTTGCCAGGCTCCTTGTCCATGGGATTTTCCAGCCAAGAATGCCAGAGTGGGTTGCCATTTCCTACTCCAGGGAAGTTTCCCAACCAAGGGATTCAACCTGGGTGTTCTGCTTTGGCAGGCAGATTATTTACCACTGAGCCACCAGGGAAGCCGGGATATAATATATAAATCATCTCTGTTTCCTATATTTTATTAAGCAGAAAAGGAGTTCTTTATAATTATTATTATTAAATAAACAAAAAATTATCAAGTTCCACATAGAATTATTCCAAAAATTAGGTACTGTATGCATGCGTGCATGCTCAGTCGCGTTTGACTCTTTCACGACCCCACGGACTATAGCCTACCAGGCCCCTCTGTCCATGAGATTTTTCCAGGCAAGAATACTGGAGTCAGTTGCCATTTCCTCCTCCAGGGTGTCTTCCTGACCCAGGGATCAAACCCGTATCTTTGGGGTCTTCTGCATTGGCAGGCGGACTTTACCACTGAGCCACCTGAGAACCCAATTATTCCAGAAATTAGAACTTGACCGACTTACTGAATAAAATGGTTTCCTAAGAAGAAAATTAGATAGTCTCCTCTTAAAAACTCAATTTCATGATCTAATGTTTAGGAGATTCTCCTTAGCCACTCTGTGAAGATTTTTCTAACATTGGCCTTTAGGTAATACTTTGATATTAATTTTTCTATTAATTTGGAAACAGCTCAAGCCTGGACTGGTAAAAATATTTCTATTAAAATTAAGTATGTAATGCTTCAATCTGCACCTTTTGAAGAAAGAGGAGAGTGAAGAATAACCCACCAATCCCCACCCCATTAATGACAAATTCTGCTTGCATTTTTTGTCTATATTGGAGTTTAAAATAAGGTTTAATTTTTAAATTGGATCCCGCTGACTTAAAATAATTGAGACATTTACCAAACTTAGAAAAAGGGAAAAAATAGTGAACTAGGGGTAATTTATAATCAAATACTGATATTCCAATAATTCACTTTGTGAATACATGTTTACTGAGCATCTTCCTCCATCTAGGGTAGAGAAAGAAAAAAAATTTCCTGTTTCTATGTTCTTCTGACTGGTCCAAGAATTAAAGTGACATGAGACAGATTAACAGGAGAAAATCAAATTTAATTACATATTTCAGGAATTCTATAAGAATATAAGGTTCAAGGACAAGTTAGACAATTGAAGCTTATATGCCACCTGAAAGAAAGAGAAGAGGGCAGGGGTTTGGGACTTCAGAGGAAAGAAAGGCAACTTACAGGAAGATGAAAAGAGAGCAAATGTTTGGTAAACAAAAGTTTGCTGGTAAAAAAAAAAAAAAAAAAGTTTGCTGGTAAACAAATGTTTGCTGTGTCATGCAGAGATGGTGGGACCCAGAGAGGACTTTATAAGACAAGCCTTGCTAAGTGGCCCCAAGTCTACTATACCTAGCTCATACTATACTTTATTTATGGTGATAGTTCCTCTTCCTAGAACAAGCCCTTTATCTAAAAAATTTTAGGCAGTTAAAGGGAGGAGGTAAAAGCTCTTCCCGAGTCTTTTGTTTCTGAAGAACAATCATCCCTAAATAGTCCTCAAGACAGACATATTTTGGGGTGGCGAGTTTTGTTCCCCTACATCAGGCACTGAGAAATCATTCATGGTTCAGATAAAATCCCCACCCTTATGAAATTTCCAACAGAATAAGTAGACACTATTACATACATGGCAAAACTTACAATATAATGGCATCTTCATGCTATAAAGAAAGATAAATACAGCCAAGGAGACGGGGTCTAATGGATAGTTATTTTTGATCAGATCATCAAGGAATGTCTCTACCTCTGATAAGAGGTGGCATTTGGACATATTCTCCAAATCAGTCTTTAGTGAAAAAGCATTTCAGAATGAAGGAGCGATAATTCAAAGGAAGAGATGAGAATGGTGCATTCAAGAAGCGTTAAAAAATCATGTTAATAGAGATCAATAAGCACACGGGCAATGACGGGTCCTGTCAGAAAGGTAAGCAGGAGTCAGATCCCAGAGAGCCTCACAGACTGACATAAGAACTTGCCCCAGATTTGAAGGGAAGCCACAGAAGCGCAGGGGCCATCCTGCAGGCACGCAAGTCCGTACTCGCCCACACTGAAACCAAAGAAACGGCCCTGCGGTCAGCAGGAGACATCAGCGGTTTAACAGACGCGGGATCCTACACTTGAGCAAAAGGCTCCCGGAGCGCACACTCCGTCACGGACGACAGGCTGCAGCCAGGACAGGCCAGCAGCCGTCCCCAGCAGGGGGGAAAGGAAGACCGCAGTTAGAGGGGGAATGACCGCAAGCTGGCTCATCAGTTACCAGGGAAAAAAGAAGGCACATCTCTCCTAGCCCTTGGGCTAACAACCTTCATTGGGCAGATGTCTTCTCTTTGATAAACTGTCATAGTGGAGCCTTTCTGATCTAAAACTTAGAGAAATCCCTACTTGGGGCCAGAGTCAAGCCCATCGGCATCTACTGATTAGGATCTCTCCCTGAGAGGGAAGGTGGGTCAGCTGAGTAGGGTATCAGTGCGGCAGGGACTGGTGGGGTACAGGATGGACAGAGAGCAAGAGAACAGCCATTTTGGGGGGCCTGGTCATACAGGGCAAGACTGATGGAGATGCCATTTATATTTTTAAAAGCTCACTCTTGGTTGTTGTTTAACAATAAAATTGAGCAGTAGAGAATGTTGCAAAAAACTCGCAAGAAAGAGTAGTTTACAAGCTGGTTCACTAACCCAGGAGGAAGAAGATGGTAACGTGGACCAGGGAGCAGCAGCAGAGACAGGGAGAATGCGTCAAGCACAGGATACGCTTGGAAGATAAAAGCCTCCAGGACTTGCTGCTGAATTGCACGAAGGCTGTACAGAAGACAGAATCGAGACTGAGTCTCCAATATTTCACCTAAGTAGCCTGTATACAGGGCTGCCGTTTGGTAAAATGAAGACGGAAGATGGAGCAGGCTCGGTGGGGAAAACAAGAGTTCTGAGGTGAAGATGTTTGTGTTTGCCCATTTGACATCACAGATGTCAAATAAATCAGAGCCCAAAGATCAGAGGTGCCTTAGTAAGCTTAGGCCTGCTCAGCCCATGTTTCCAAGCTTGTGCAGCAAGAAGGTGCCCCCACCTGCCGTACACCTATGCCTGAGAAGCGAATTGGGGAGCAAGGGAAGGGTGGGGAAGGAGAGTGCTTAAGCAAACAGTCAATTTCAGGGGACACATCTGATGTTTCAGAACGTGTCACATTTTTCAAACCCAGCAAATAGCAAAATTGAGGATCTGCCCTGGCAGTGTCAGATTTTGTGTATCTGCTTTCAAACATATCAGTCACTGAAGATGAGATAAAAACTACAAATAAATGACTACAGAAAAGGAAATATGCTGATCCTCTTTCTTACACAGCAGTTGATTTATTTTGAACAATATAGTCTTGTGTTATAGCTGACATGCTTTTTGTACTGAGCATAGACTGGATCTCACAGACCACCAGGCTCAGATGTGAAGTGTGTCACAGGTACTGCAAAGATGTTACTACAAACTTCAAGAAAGTGTTAAAGCTTACTAAGTCCCTTCTCTCTTTAAAGATATAGTGGAATCAAGGTTAACACACCAAGACAATTCCCATACCTTTGCTTTCTGCAGTGCTTCATGGGAGAGGATGAATGGGTTGGGATGACAATTATTAATTCATCTGGCTTATGTGAAAGTACTTAGGTAACTACAATCCATGGGGCTACAAAGAGTCGGACCTGAGTTAGCTACTGAGCACACATATACTACCCATTTGGGCACTGAGGGAGGCAAAGTTTAAGAAATACTAGTTTAGAGAATTAACTGCATAGACTTAGAAATGTTGAGATGAACTATCTGCAGGCCTATCTTAATGTGCTAATTTAAATGTGTTAATAGTCACCAGTGTCTAATAAATGGGGCAAGACAACACTTCTTGAGCTCTCAAATTCTAAATACTGAGAAATCTGACTCATAGCCCAGATAACAGGTAGGTTCTAAACACGCCACTTTCAACAAAATTTAAAGGAGATCCACAGAGCAGCATTTATTTGTGACATGACTTTCACCCCTCTCAATTCCCAACACAATTCCTCCTTTTCTTAGGCATAAAAACTTGTGTAAGAAAAACACTGTACAAAGAAGTCCTAATCAGATTTGATTACTGGCTTCCTTAATAGATGGTCAAGCCTATTCAACTGTGCACCATCAGAGCACCCGGAGCATCCCTCAGCATCTTGAGTCTGCTACAGTTACATGTGTGCATTCCTTAATCCAGTTCAAATTCACATCTATTCCAAGCTCTTTCGTTCTACCCTCTGGCACTCCCTATGTGTCATTAGCAAATTCTCCTCTCTCCTTAATTTCTTTTCTGAGTGTTTTGTTTTCTTTCTAGCTCTAATTGAAACCTGGCTGTATCTTGAAGGACACTCTCTTAGATGGGGTTGATTTATTTCACCTCCCATGACATACAAGCCTGCAAGTGTCATCCTTGTTGTTTAAAGCTATTATACTTACAGTTTAAGTAGCTTCTCTACCATCACCCTAAAATTCTCAGTTTCCTGAATAAATACAAGTGACACTACCTGTTTCCTGAATTCATCTGCCATTGCCTCCAGGCATTGCATTTCATTAAAAGATGCCTCATTGATGATCCCCAGACAGTGACTTTCCACCATTCTTTGGTCATCCTGCTTGGATGTTTCCATGTTCTCACTGATAATCCTCGAAAACCCTTGAGAGGCCTTGATCTTCTTAGGTCTAGTGTTCTCCACTGACCACATCCAGCCAATGCTCTACACTGGACATTGTCATTTCCAAAACTTTTTTTATCACCGAGAAATGTCTTCAATTCAAGCATTGCACTCCTGTTTACAGCATCCTATGTTCACAGCCTTGTTCCGCCACTTCTGCTTCAGAACTTCACCCTTTTCCCTGGGATCCTCAACCCATTAATTCTACACATTTTCAAAGCCTCTCTTCTTCTAACACCCAAATTCTATGACTTTGGACAATTTCACACAGAACTGGTGATACAGGCATCGTCAAAATTATTTAATAAAGAGAGGGAAGTAATGGCCATCTCTCCATCATTCTCATCTGACAAAACTTCTATCCCAGTTATACCCAACGTTACACCTATCCTGTGCCTGCACTGATTTGCTGATGGTATAAACTTTGAATTTATGACCATATAGTGGGCCCCTCTGCTGTGACACAGGTATACTGTATTTCTGTTTTCTTATGCTCTCCTATCCTCTAAGACAATCATCTCACATCTCTCCTCTCCTAAATCTCAGCTATTCCCCACTATCTCCTTTCTTTGAAATTAGAGGTTGTAGAGAAAAATGGACATTGCAATCCCGACAAAATCAAAGCTTCCAGATATCATTCATTTTCACTGACAACATGAAATAAATTATATAAGGGTATTTGATATAATAGCCTTGCTGTGAACATGTAATCCAGAATATGAACACAATATGTAATATATAAGATGTGACTATGCATGTAATTGCTTCTCTTTTCTCAGCTATTTGTAAGGCCTCCTCAGAGAATCACTTTGTCTTTTTGTGTTTCTTTTTCTTAGGGGTGGTTTTGATCACCACTTCCTGTACAATGTTACAAACCTCCGTCCGCAATTCTTCAGGGTCTCTGTCTATCAGATCTCATCCCTTGAATCTATTTGTCACTTCCACTGTATAATCATAAGGGATTTAACTTAGGACATACCTGAATGGTGTAATGGTTTTCCCTACTTTTTTTCAATTTAAGTCGGAATTTGGCAATAAGGAGTCATGATCTGAGCCGCAGTCAGCTCCTGGTCATGTTTTTGCTGACTGTATAGAGCTTCTCCATCTTTGGCTGCAAAGAATATAATCAATCTGAGATTTCAATATTGACCATCTGGTGAGGTCCATGTGTAGAGTCATCTCTTGTGTTGTTGGAAGAGGGTATTTGCTATGACCAGTGCATCTTCTTGGCTAAACTCTTTTATTTATTTATTTATTTATTTATTTTTATGTAGTGGTTTTTGCCATACATTGACATGAATCAGCATGGCTAAACTATTTTAGTCTTTGTATTGCTTCATTCTGTACTCCAAGGCCAAACTTGCCAGCTACTCCAGGTATCTCTTGACTTCCAATTTTTGCATTCCAGTCCCTTATGATGAAAAGGACATCCTTTTTGGGTTTTATTTCTAGGTCTTATAGGTCTTCATGGAACTGTTCAACTTCAGCTTCTCTGGCATTAGTGGTTGGGGCACAGACTTGGATTACTGTGATATTGAATGCCTTGCCCTGGAAATGAACCAAGATCATTCTGCCGTTTTTGAGATTGCACCAAAGTATTACATTTCAGACTGGTTTTTGACTATGTGTGCTACTCCATTTCTTCTAAGGGATTCTTAGTTATTAGTTATAAAGGTCATCTGAATTAAAATCAGCTTAATTCTTAAGCATTTATTTTTTAAAATGTAGAAAAAACAAACCCCTAATAAGGATTCACTGGTTTGAGGGATTTGTAATTTTTATACTATTGAAAAAAGAGGTTATTGAGTAATGTAGGATTCAGCAAACTGCAGCCTATGGGCCAAACCTGGCCAGGCATGTCACTGTTGTTTAGTTGCTCAGTCAAGTCCGACTCTGCAATCTCATGGACTAGGCACGCCGGGCTCCCCCTCCTTTACTATCTCCTGCAATTTGCACAAACTCAAATCTGTTGGGTTGGTGATGTTATCTAACCATCTCATCCTCTGCCACTCCCTTCTCCTTTTGCCTTCAAACTTTCGTAGCATCAGGGTTTTTTCCAATAGGTGGGCTCTTCGTATCAGGTTACTAAACTACTGGAACTCCAGCTTCAGCATCAGTCCTCAGGTCACTCAACATCTCACTGAATATTCAGGGTTGATCTCCTTTAGGATGGACTGGTTTGATCCTCTTGCAGTCCAATTCTCAAAAGAGTCTTCTCTAGCACCACACCAAAGTCAACAATTCACTGGCTTCTTTAAGGTCCAACTCTCACATCCATACATGACTACTGGAAAAACCATAGCTTTGACTATATGGATCTTTGTCATAATATTTTATTAAACACAGCCATGTTTATTCATTGATATGTTGTCTATGCTTGCTTTTTTCTTACTATAATGACAAAGTTGAAAAGTTGCAACCAAGATAACATGGTTCACAAAGCTGAAAATACTTTGTATCTGAGCCCTTATAGAGATAAGTTTGCTGATCACTATGATATTGACTATGGAGACTTCTTTACATGATTAAAATTCTTTCTAATCACAGGCTTTTTTTCATTACAGATGAGAGGGAGAGGTGAGGCAAAGTAACAGATATTTTAAAACTTAAAGCAATAACTTCTTCCTAAATGATCAAAATAATTTAAGCAAAATAGAATTGTAATAGGAAGACCAGCATAACAAGTGGTTTCACATCTTTATTTTGGCCTTCTCCTCACTGTCATACCCACCACAATCTAAGCAGTCTTGTAAATGACTCAAGCCCATGCTCATGCATGTAAGTATTAGATAGCTTGGGCTGCAATAACAAAATATCATAGACTGGGTGACTTCAGTTCAGTTCGGTTCAGTCGCTCAGTTGTGTCCAACTCTTTGCAACCCCATGGACTGCAGCACGCCAGGCCTCCCTGTTTATCACCAACTCCCAGAGTCCACCCAAACCCATGTCCATTGAGTCGGTGATGCCATCCAACTATCTCACCCTCTGTTGTCCCCTTCTCCTTCTGCCTTCAATCTTTCCCAGAATCAGGGTCTTTTCAAAAGAGTCAGCTCTTCACATCAGGTGGCAAAGGATTAGAGTTTCAGCTTCAACATCAGTCCTTCCAGTGAACACCCAGGACTGATCTCCTTTAGGATGGACTGGTTGGATCTCCTTGCAGTCCAAGGGACTCTCAAGAGTCTTCTCCAACACCACAGTTCAAAGCATCAATTCTTCGGCGCTCAGCTTTCTTTATAGTCCAACTCTCACATCCATACATGACTACTGGAAAAACCATAGCTTTGACTAGATGGACCTTTGTTGGCAAAGTAATGTCTCTTTTTTTTAATATGCTGTCTAGGTTGGTCATAACTTTCCTCTTAAGGAGTAAGCGTCTTTTAATTTCATGGCTGCAATCACCATCTGCAGTGATTTTGGAGCCCAAAGAAATAAAGTCTAACACTGTTTCCACTGTTTCCCCATCTACTTGCCAGGCAGTGATGGGACCAGATGCCATGATCTTAGTTTTCTGAATGTTGATCTTTAAGCCAACTTTTCGACTCTCCTCTTTCATGTTCATCAAGAGGCTGTTTAGTTCTTCACTTTCTGCCTTAAGGGTGGTGTCATCTGCATATCTGAGGTTATTGATATTTCTCCCGGCAATCTTGATTCCAGTTTGTGTTTCTTCCAGCCCAGCATTTCTCATGATGTACTCTGCATATAAGTTAAATAAGCAGGGTGACAATATACAGCCCTGACGTTCTCCTTCTCCTACTGGGTGACTTAAACAAAGATTCATTTTCTCACAGTTCTGGAACCTAGAAATCTGAGTTCAGGTTGCTAGCAGCGTTATGTTCTAGAGAGAGCTCTCTTTCTTCTCCCCTTGTAGACAGCCATCTTTTTGCTGTGTCCTCATGTGAAAGATAGAGATCTCATTCATTTCCTCTTTTGACAGAACCACCAGATCTAATGGATTAGGATGCTTCCCTTATGACCTCATTTACCCTCAGTTACCTCTTAGTTATCTCCCATCCCCAGATATACTCACAAGGAAAATTAAATCTTCAACATATGAATTTGGGGGAGATACAATTTAATTGATAGCAATAGATTTAAGAAATTATAATTTGAGGTATACCCACATTTCTGCTGCAGACATGGAGTACTGGTTTTGTCCACTAGAGAAATTTAGCTCATCAAGTTTCATAACATGACTTTATTAATATTAATAAAAATTGACAGGCTATATCTCAATGTACTTAAATGCTAAATGATCACAAACATTATCAACTTACCAATTATTTTACAGTTTAGTGAATATTTTTCAGTCTGCAAAATAAAAAGAATTGCTAAACAATTTAAAAGCTAAAAACCAGTCTATTTTATATTATTGGAGACACATTCTGGGTCATTCATGAATTATTTCCCATATGAAGGCAAAACACATAAGGAAAAAAATAAAGCCAATAATGAATAAATGTAAGTTATAAAGCATTAAAATTCTTCCAACTGAAAAAATGGCATTTGAGACCCACCCTCTCTTTCAAAATTACCCTTTAAAAGCTTAAGAAATGCCCTAAAGGCTTCATTTACAACAACCACATTAGATTTGCTCTGCTTGTATATTGCATCCTCCCTTACAGGCTAAGGTTTGTTTCACACTTCAGTCTGTTTTACATTTCAAAGACCATAGCAGAGGTATCAAAATTCTCAAAAGCAGGAATGAAAATTTTAAGCTAAAAGATGGACCAGTAGTCCATTTTTCATTTGAAATCTTTCAAAAAAGTTTTAGTCTCAATCCTAGATCCCTGTAGTATCACAGTAGATAAAGTCATAGTTAAAACTGTAAAAGTAGCTGATTTTATGGTAACACTTCATTCTCAAATGATTATATCACTTCTATATTAGCTAAAATTTTTTCTAACATTTTTTTGCTTGTAATAATCTCTCCATATTCAGCAAAGTTTAATTTTATATAGTTTACTGAGGATCCACATCCTATATTTGAAAAAGAGAGTAAACAAAATATGTATGCCTCACTCAGTTTATAACAGCGCATCTGCGTCTCACCCTACAAAACTGTAAGTAGATATTCTATGGTTTTAGGCTTCCCTGGTGGCTTAGATGGTAAGGAATCTGCCTGCAATGCAGGAGACCCCCAGGTTTAATCAGGGAAGATTCCCTTGAGAAGGAAATGGCTACCCACTCCAGTATTCTTGCCTGGAGAACTCCATGGATCAAGGAGCCTAGAGGGCTACAGTCCACGGGGTCACAGAGTCAGACACGTCTGAGCAACCAACACTCACTCAAACATACGCACGCACAGACACACATAGGTTTACTACATTTTCTTATCTGATAAGATCAAAAGACCTTAATGCCAGAGGCAAAGGGATGCCCTAATTATGATTATCACTTAGAATGCCTAAACCTTAGAAACAATAATAAATCAATAATCACTGCAAATCTTTACAGTGGAAACGTGAAAAGTTCTGAATTAGATAAAGAACACTGTCACAATTACACAGGGACAAAGGAAAAAAAAAATTTTTTTTCACTCTTTCTTTCCTCAGAGCCTTGTGCCTTAATTGACTTTTAGATACTTAACCCTAATTTACATAACTATCCCTCAGTCTCAGCTTCGTGAAATGAAGCTATTTGGGAAAACCTTCTGATTTAAATAGCTAAGCTATTTTAGCTCTCAAGTTTACAGCGATTGTCACCTTTCTTTTAAAATTGCCTGACTGGCAGTACATCCCCAGGAAGAGGCAGCAATTCCCAGCCTAGACTTTAATGAAATGCTCCTCCCTTTCTTTAGGGCTTTGGATTGCAACTTGGCTATAATTAATTCCAGATTGACCAATAGCCAGCGAAGGAAGCAACTCACTCTCAGAAGAGGATTATTACAACCATTATTTCATTCTAAATACAGCTGTTCTATCTAGAAATCACAGAAAATACAAACTGTTTATCTTGCTATTTAATTGCAAATGACCAAGAAAAAGTGAAGGAGCCACAAAAAGAGTGTTCCCTTTCATCGTAGATACACAGAAAAAGTAAGCCACTTTGGGGTTGGCTGGGATGAGAGAAAACTCATAGTTTTTCAACTTTGTCATAATTTTCTAAACTGTAGTTGGGAAGAACTGACATCAAAGCTTTACTTGAAAGCCTATCATAAAGTAATAAACTCTGTTGCTCCTTCCTTCAAAATATTCAGAATCTGCCCAAACCTCACCACCTTCACTTCTATGACTCTGGTTCAATATAGTATTATTTCTTGCATTAATATAACCGCTTCTCTCTGCTTGGTGCGTGGCTCCCCTCCTCCCACCAATCTACTCCTCATGAGACAGCCGGTCAGTGTGAGCCCTTAAAATGTAAGTTACAGCAGATCATGTCTTCTGTGGACTGAATTATATCCGCCAAAATTCAGATGCTGAAGTCCTAGCTCCCTGTGTGATGGTATTTGGAGATGGGGCCTTCTGGAGGAAGGTCATCAGGCTTAGAAGGTTAAAAGAAAGGGTCCCCATGATGGGACTAGTATTCTCATCAGAATAATCACCAGAGCTTGCTTTGTCTCTCTCTGACAAGTGAAAGGTCTCACCCAGTGGCTCGGCAGTAAAGAATCCACCTGCAAGGCAGGAGTTGCAGGAGATGTGGATTTGATCCCTGGGTCTGGAAGAGGCTCTGGAGGAGGGCATGTCAACCTACTCCAGTATGCTTGCCTGGAGAACCCCATGGACAGAGAAGCCTGGTGGGCTATGGTCCATAGGGTCACAAAGAGTTGGACACGACTGAGCAACTCAGCACACACGTGTGCCACGTGAAGACACAGAAAGCAGCAGGCGCCTGCAAGCCAGGAAGACAGCTCAGCGAAACTCAACCATAATGGCGCCCTGATCTCAGATTTCCAGCCTGCAGAACTATGAGAAAATAAATCTCTGTTGTGTAAGCCACCCAGTTTACGACAGTTTGTTATGGTAGCCTGAGCCTCTAAAGAAATAAATGCCTTTGCTCAAAATAAAAGTGCATGTCATTCAATGGAACCAACAGGACTTCACCACCTGGCCCAGCTACCTCTCAGACTTCATCTCCCCTGACAGTCTCACTCACTCTGCATCAGGCACACTGGTTCTTCAACAACTCAGATCACCTCTTCCTTAGAGCTTGCACACCCTTTAGGATTGTGAATCAAGTGTCACCATTTCAGCAAGGCATTCCCTGACCATCCACCCTGTTTAAAACTGCAACCCTCCCCCAGGCAACATTTCCGACATTCACTTCTCGACATTACAGTCTCTAAAGTAGTTACTACTTTCTAACATCATATAGTTTATTGTTTGCTTGTTTCTCTCCCCTATTAAAATATAAACTGAACAAGGATGGGGATTGCTGCCTCTGTGATGATCTCTATACTCTCCAGTATCTAACAGAACAGTGTCTAGTATACAACAGATATTCAACAATGTCATCAAATACATGAAACAATGTTGCTTTCATTTCAAAGAACAACAAGGAGAAAAAGACTCAATAGATAGGATGCTTTGTTCATTTTCAGGTTGCAAAATCATCCCAGCTGCAAAGTATAGCCTCTTAATAGCCTCAGTCTAGAACTGCCAAGATAATGAACCAAAAACTCAATACTTCTGGTTATCAACTCACCCATTTTTCACCAACAATTTCCAATACATAAACCCTAATGAGACAGTGGCTCAACCACAACTAATTCATCTTTCACCTCTTTCATCCATATTGGCCAAAAAACAAACACAAGAAGCGTTCCTTGGTAGTTTAAATGTTGTTGTTGTTGTTTGGTCGCTAAGTTATGTCTGACTCGTTTGCAACTCCATGGACTATAGCCTGCTAGTGTCCCCTGTTCACAGGATTTTGCAAGCAAGAATACTGGAGTGGGTTGCCACTTCGTTCTCCAGAGGATCTTCCCAGCTCAGAGGTCAAACCCATGTCTCTGTATTGGGAGGCAGATTCTTTATCACTGAGCTACCTGCGAAGACCACATCATCACTATTTCTTTGTTTATTTTATTTTTAAAAAATCATATTTTATTCATTCACAAAGTAGTTAAAGATTTGCCTCTTTTTGCTTTCTAATGTGGTGAAGATAGTTTACAGAGGAAGAAGTTGGAGATTACTCATTCATTCAACAATAGTTTATTGATCATTTACCTTGGGTCAACCACTGTTCTAGGCAGAGAGAACAGAGGAGCAGACAGAGACCACAATGTCTATTGTCACAGAACATTAACATGTGGCCAAGGAGGAGACATAGCTTGGCGACAAATAATAAAAGAAAAATAAACACATGTTGGGGAAGTAATTTTAAGTGCTATGGAGAAAAGTAAACCAGCAAAAAGACATGGGGAGTGGTCAGCAAGGCTGTGATTTAGCAGCAGGATCAAAGAAGACCTCACTGGAAATGCTGCTATTTCAGCCATGTACATATCTGTTCTGGGCTGCTGGAAGAATGAGTGTGAATGCCCCAGGCTAGAGCACACTTGGTATGTTGGAGAAAAGGCAAGGATGGCCCTGCAGCTGGGACAGAGAGACTGAGCAAGGAGAGGCAGCGATAAAGCTGGAGGGGCCAGATCCTCAAGGGTCTTGCAGGCCCAGGGAAGAATTCCGGATTCCATTACTTCACTATTTTTTAAGATATCATTTTTTAAATGGAGTATAATTGATTCTTGCCTGGAGAATCCCATGGACAGAGGAGCCTGGCAGGCTATGGTCCATGGGGTCGCAAGAGTCGGACACGACTGAGTGACTAAACCACCACCCAATTGCTTCCTCAGTTTCTGCTGTACAGTGAGGTGAATCGGGTGCATGTATACACACATCCCCTCCCTCATGGGCCTCCCACCCAACTAGGGAATCACAGCACCGAGCTGGGCTCCCCATGATACACCACAGGTCCCCACCAGCCACCTATCTCACACGTGGTAGTGTATTTATGTCAAATCTAATCCCCCACTGCACCCCAGCCCTCCCCTTACCCCACGTGTCCACATGCCTATTCTCTGCATCAGCGTCTCTACAGTTCCAGCTACACCTCCGTTTCTGCCGTGGAACTAGGTGCATCTATACCATTTTCCTAGAGTCCACAAACGTGTTAATATATGATATCTTAATAGGAGTCCATTGGAATGTTTGAGCAGAAATGCAACATCACCAGTTAAGTTCAATATCCTTCCCCCAAACTGGGAAAACTCAGGCATCTCATTTTCTCAGACCACTTTAACTTCACAGTTCAGTGAGGCTGAACTGTCGAGCTAGGCAAGAATGAGAATAGTAGCTATGAAAATGTGAAGTGATCAGACTCCAAACGCTTTTTGATTGTGGAATCAAAAGAATTTGTTGATGACTTAGATGTGTAACATGCAAGAAAAAGAGTGTAAATACAAGGATTTTTTTTTTTTAATCTGAACAACTTTTGAAGGGATGAAGCTCTCCTTTACTGAGATGGGGAAGATTATGAAGGGAAGAAGACTGTGGTTTAGGATCTGAAGATACATTTGAGCATATTAATTTGAGATATTCATTAGACATCCAAATGTAGGTATCAAATAGCCAGTAGGATGTACAAGTTTGAAGTTCAGGAGCAAGAATCAGGCTGGAAATATAAATTTGGGAATCCAGTATCAGCATTTGGCATTTAAGCCATGAGGCTGGATGAAGTCACCACCAAGACAGGTATCAAAGAGAAGAGAGGCAAAACCGGAGTCCTGGGCACTCCAGTATTGAGCAGCTAGAGAGGGTAAGAAGAGAAAAAATTAGACTTTGAAAGAATGTCCGGTGACAACAAACAAACCCCTCAAACAGGAAAATGCATTGCCTTGAAAGACAAATGAAAAATGTGTTTCAAGCATTTGGAGACAGCAACTGTGTCGATATAGTTGACAGCTCAAGATGAAGACTGAGAATTGCCCCTTGGATTTAGCAATGTGGAAGCATTATTGAACTTCACAAGGGCAGTTCTAATACAGTGTTGGGGGCAAAAGCCTGATGCACTCAAGAGACGAGAGAGAGCAAGAGATAGGAGTCAGTACAGACGGACAACTCTTTCAAGCAGTTTAGCTGTAAAATAATGGAGAGAAATGGCATAGCAACTGCAGTGAGTATGGACGTATGTGGTTAGGCTGGGAGAAAGAGAATCAAGTTTTTAATGCTGATGGGAAAGACCCAATAAAGTTGGAGAACTGAAGATACAGGAAGGAGAGAGAACTACTGAAGGGATGTCCTTGAGCGACAGAGAGAGGATGGGGCCAGGTGCACCAAAGGAGAAGGTGCCCAAGGCGGGACCGACACCACCCACATTACCAGGAAAGAAAGCAGACCATATGGCACAAGGCTCGGGCAATGATGACCGACACAAGAAAATGCTGAAAGAAGTTATTTCCTGGGACCTCTCTGGTGGTCCATGGTTAAGAATCCACCTTGCAATGCAGTTTGATCCCTGGTCCAGGAAGACCTCACATGCCATGAGACAACTAAACCTGTGCACCCCAACTACTGAAGCCTGCTTGCTTAGAGTCTGCATTCTGTAGCAAGAGAAGCCGCCACAATGAGAAGCCGTTACATCCCAATGATGGAGAGGGCAATGGCAGCCCACTCCAGTGTTCTTGCCTGGAGAATCCCAGGGACAGAGGAGCCTGGTGGGCTGTAGCCACGGGATCACACGAGTCGGACATGACTGAGCAACTAAACCTTAAACCTTATATCACAATGAAGAACAGCCCTTGCTCATGGCAACTAGAGAGAGCCCTGACACAGCAAAGAAGACCCAGAGCAGTCAAAAATAAATAAATAATTTTTTTTAAGTTATTTCCTAGTTTAAGAGCATAACTGAAAGTGCCAAATACCTCTGCTGTAACACGTAAAACAATGTTTCGCAGGCCTCTATAACTAAGTCCTGATTAAGTTAAAGACTTTCTAAACTTGCATTTGTTTTCAGGATAAAAAATCTTTCACAAAAACCCTAATTAAATTAGTGAAAATTTATACTTAGGAGTAAATCCAAAATTGTGAAGCTCTGAAATTTTTAAAACTAGAGAAGGAGGGAGGTGGGTGGTAAACAAATTGAACATGTCACAATATTGGCAAACTAGCTAAATCATGAAAAACTTCTCTTCCACTAGACTGTAAGCTTCTAGCGAAAGAGGCCATTTAAAATCCATTGCTGAGTACAATACACATAGTAACTACTCAATAAATGCTTGTTGAATTAATTAGTTAATTCAGTTCTATAGCTGGTTTGTGCTGCATTAAATTCTCCATCCAGCGCCCTTGTAGTTTGCTAGTTTATAGCAGTAACAATCTCATGCATCATTCCCACTATTCCCATCATTGTTTTCATTGGTTTGTTTATTTCTATTTTGCATTAGTAATTGAATATCATAAACACTGAGCATCATATATATGTTTTGTGTGCTAGTACAATCTTAGAAGTGTACAGCATGTAATAGCTGCAAAACAGCTTAACAAGAACAGTTAAATGGCCATATTATAGAATAATTAATGAAGGGGAAAATGCCTTGTTAAACTGTGTTAAAATAATTGTTAAATATTGAAGTAACTGTGTCCATTTTAATAGGGTTTGGTGTTGTTTCAGCACGAATGGTTGTCAGAACAAAGGTTGGCAACATGTAAAAAATATTTTCCATTAAAAGGCGTGATAACCGCTCTTTGGGTGGATGAGAAAATCACCACGCGAAGGGTTTCTCAGAAATAAATTACCTTCATAAATGGGAGACCATGTTTATTTGATTCCTAAGAGGAAGGAAAAGGATAGTCATTTGAAGAAACTTACTTCTCAATAGCACTTAGTAAACTAGAAGGTAAAGAACTGCCTCATCTGATTGCCTAAAAACTGCACTAGTAATGTTAACCCACAGAGAGACCTTTATGTTAGTTTCCATCAAGAAACCATATCATTAAATAGCTCCAGTGTATATTCAAATATTTTTAGGAATTCTGATTGAAGAAAACATTTGGGGAATGAACAGACATTATACGTAATTAGATCAGACTATATGAAGACCATGTGCAGAATAGTGGGAAGTTACTGGACCACAGAGAGAGCTCACCTGGGTGCTCTGTGATGACTTAGAGGGGTGGGTTGGGGCTGGGAGCGGGGAGGGGTGAGGGGTGAGGGGTGGATGCAGGGTAGGAGCAAAGAGGGGTGAGAGGTGAGGGGTGGATGCAGGGTGGGAGGGAGGAGGCTAGTGAGGGAGGGAACATGTGTACACTTGCAGCTGATTCACATTGCGGTACAGCAGAAACCAGTACATTATAAAGCAACTATCCTCCCATTAACAATAAATATAAACGAAAAAAGGGCTTCTAGACATTTTATTTTAAAAAGTAGTATTATTGAGGCTATCAATGAAACATATATATACTACTCAGTATTTACCTAATCAAAAAGAAGGTAAGAAAAGTCATAATTTTAAAAATTATATCTCTAATGATAACTCAAGTATGAGATGTATCGATATAATTAAAATGAGAATAGTATTAAATGATTATCCCCTCAAATGTACCCACTACTTAAAGAAAAAAGATATATAATCACGGAGAGTGAAATCTGTAGCAGTCAACATAAATATTTTATGAAGGAAAAAACTCCAAAGCTTTACTACTCACAAATAGCACAGTCCTCATCCTCATCACCATCACCCCACCTCCATCATCAACACCACGATAAAGAAATGGACGTATCTGTTATAGCTTAAACAAAACTCAATCATTAAAGTTAACCTTTTTTATTCATGAAGTTCAATAATGCAAGGTATCCCAGAGCTTATCTATTCCATTATAGAAAAACAGACTTCATGGCTTTCCCTACCACACAGTTCTCAAAATTACTTCTCCCCTTTCTTCTCCACCTCCGATTAAAGTTGTTTCTTTTTTCAGGACTCAAGTAAGGATGAGGCTTCTTTTTATGTGCATTCCATGCCTACAGCATTGCAATGATCCCACAGCCTTAACTACATGGTTCTACATTTTTGCCCTACAAACTTTTGGAGTTTAATTATATTCCATATAGTGTGAGTCTCTAATCAATTCATTCCTATAAATATTATATTCTCTCCTTAATAAAATCACAACCTCCCTGAAGCCAGAAATTCTTCTTACAAAATAACTATGCTGCTTCTACAAGTACAGCAGTGTGCCAGGAAAGTAATATATTCTTCATAAAAGCATGTTGTCCTTAAAAGAAGTAATCAAGCAAACTGCTTTATAGAACTTACTGATTTACAAACTATACAGCAACAGCAAAGAAAACTGAAAACTACTTCATAATTAATGGAAATTTAATAGGATGAATAACAAAATATTCCAATAGAAACCTGAGTCACTTTATCTGCCATCTAATTGATTTTTTAAAAGTCCATCATGAAAAAGACATTTAAAATACACATCTTCTGATAATGAAACTGTAAGTTACACCTCTTTTTTAAACAAATTTTCTATAAGAACCACATATCACTTTTTAACATCAACATGAAATTGACAAAAATAGCTATTCCATTATTCCTCTAGAAATCAAATTACTTAGTTTATTAAAGTGACTTAGATTTTAATTTCCTAATTCTCAATATTTCTGGAATCTGTTTCACCAGATTCTTAAGATTCTGGAATTAAAAAACATGGTTTTGGATTACAAATCCACTATTTCCTGCTATGTGAGTCAAGAACATAGCCACTTAGTGCCTCAATTTTGTCACCTGGAAAGTGGGAAAATAACAGCTTCAAAAGTCTGTAATAAAGATTAAATAGGTTAAAAGGTACAAAGCCTTTAAGAATGGCCCACATTTAATAAGCACAAGCCCATTTGTTTTTGTAGTTATGTTCAACTGTTTTGAAGATAGCAGGAAAGAGAAGTTAATTCTTTATATGTCTACAACAACAATCTTTTAAAGTAAACCTCCTTGCCTCAGAGAGCTCTCGAGAAAATAGGGTGCAGAGCTATAGAAAGACTTGCTTTACTGTCTCAAGTAGACTGTATACCTTACACTGCAACTTAGCAGTAATGAAGAGAAAATCTCCATAAACTTTATACAAATATTATAGTATTAGTATCAGTTTCCTTAGACCAATATACCAGGCTCCTCTGTCCATGGTATTCTCCGTGGATAAGAATATTCTCCAGACAAGGATCCTGGAGCAGGTAGCCATTCCCTTCTTCAAGGGATCTTTCTGACCCAGGGATTGAACCCAAGTCTCCCGCAATGCAGGCAGATTCTTTACTGTCTGAGCCAGCAGGGAAGCCTAATATAGTTTCAATTATCTAATAGAAAAAACAAACTCTTACACAGCACACACTGGCTGCCTATTTGGGCTTTAAAATGTTACAGGAATATTGTTATGCGACAGGGAGAATCAATCTTGTTCTAACAGCAAGCGTCAGAATTCCTCTTAGGGAACTACTCTGAGAAACGACTTGGAATGAAACTTAAATCCTTAGAGATGAGCTAATATGAGTTGGTACAATGACAGAGAAAGGTAAACTGTTCAGCATTAGAAATGAACAAGAATTTGGGAAGAGAGAAGACATTGCTGAGTTTATGACAGAACAGCGAAGTGATATTTTTTAGAAAAGAAGGATTCAGTATTAGGTTTTAAAGGTTTGTTTTGGGATTTTGCAATGTCTAACGCCCTGACATTCACATTTGCACACATTGCAAACCTTCAGTAGAGTTAGGTCAGCTGGTGGAGAGTGTTCTTATCCATGTGTTTCCTCTCCGGGTTTTCTAATGCAAATCAAAGAAAGAGTCAAGTTCCCATCCCCCTTGATGTAGCTTGGGACGGGAACAACATGTGAGGTAAGGAAGTGATCAGTTCACAGAAACAGTGCTTGTCCAGAGGTGAGCATTTTTAAAACACAAATACCCATTATACAGAGTGAAGTAAGCCAGAAAGATAAAGAACATTACAGCATACTAACACATATATATGGAATTTAGAAAGGTGATAACGATAACCCTATATGCAAAACAGAAAAAGAGACACAGAAATACAGAACAGACTTTTGAACTTTGTGGGAGAATGTGAGGGTGGGATATTTCAAAAGAACAGCATGTATACTATCTATGGTGAAACAGATCACCAGCCCAGGTGGGATGCATGAGACAAGTGCTCGGGCCTGGTGCACTGGGAAGACCCAGAGGAATCGGGTGGAGAGGGAGGTGGGAGGGGGAATCGGGATGGGGGAATACGTGTAAATCTATGGCTGATTCATATCAATGTATGACAAAACCCACTGGAAAAAAAAATAATAATAAAAAAAAAAAAAGAAAAAAAAAAACAAAAAAACAAAAACACAAATATCTCTCCTTGTCGATTAGACCTCTCCCATGGGGAATTTTCAGAAATGCTGGCCTGTGACCTGCACCCACAGCCTCCGTTTTCTGCATCCTCTCCCCTGTGCACCCCTATTTGCTCTTGAACACACCCATCAGGCCCCTGACCTAAAACCACTCCTGCCAAGGTCACTAGTTCCTTTCACATGGTAGCCTCAGTGTATGATCAATTCCCAGTCCTCATCTGTCTTCACCAGATGCCTGGAAACATCTCAGATACCCATTTCTTTGGGGTCTTAATCAGTGGCTTCCTCCCCGTAGCCCTTCTCTAGCTCCTAGTCTCTCTAACCTCTGAACATCAGCTCAGTCCTTTCTTGTTCCTATTCTCTTTCTACCTGCTCTCACAACCTTGGTGACCCCATCTGGCCTCATAGTTTTATCCATCATAACACACTGGGAAATGTGTGTCTTTAGCTGGATTCCTCAACCAATTTCCATATTCATAAATTCAACTGTCTACTTGAATTTTCTAGAGACATCAAGCTGCCACTTAAATGTTTAAAATGATCTCTTTCCACAATCCTTTCTCTGTAAATGACAATTCCATCCTTCTAGCTATAAGGCACAAAATCTTGGAATCACTCACAGTACCTCTCTTTCCCTCAGATCTCACATTTGGCTCATCGCTGTCTCTACTTCCAAGATATGCCTAGAACTGGACCACTTCTGACTATCTCACTCTTCAGATCTCAGTCCAAGCAACTATCGAACTGTGCCTGCCTTTTGCCATAGCCTCTCAACTGGTTTTCATGTCTCTGTCCTTTCTCCCTATAACAGGTCTTTCCGTCTCAGCATCATTAATATTTTGGGCTAGATAACTCTTGGTTGTGGGAGACTGTCACGGCATTGTGGGACATTGAGCAGCACCGCTAGTTGCTACCCATTAAATGTCAGTGGTAGACTCCACCAGTCCCTCCTGAGTTATAAGAAACAAACACGTCTTCAGATAATACCAAGCGCCTCTGAGGGACAAAATCACCCTCAGTGGAGAACCACTGCCCTACAGTGTATTCAACCTAGTGAACACACTTTTATAACAGAAACCAGATAATGTAATACTTCTGCTCAAAAGTGAACAATAAATCTCCATCTTATTAAAAAAAAAAAAAACTAAAATCTTTACCACAGCCTGCTGGCCCCCCATGATATGTCACCCACTCATCACTCCTTGACCTCATCTGCTATTTCTCAACCCATTCATTCACTCTCCTCCAGGCATACTTGGAGAAGGAAATGGCAACCCACTCCAGTGTTCTTGCCTGGAGAATCTTGTGGACAGAGGAGCCTGGTGGGCTGCCGTCGATGGGGTCGCACAGAGTCGGACACGACTGAGGCGACTTAGCAGCGGCAGCAGCCGGTCATACTTGCCTCTTTGCTATTCCTCAAACACATGAAAGCCCCATCTCAAAATCTGGGCACTGTGTTCCTTCTGGCTAGAGTGCTTGCTCCATGATATCCCCTTGGCTTACCCCTTCACTCCCTTAAGTTCTCTGCTCCAAAGTCAGCTTCCCAGTGAAACTTTCGCTATCCCCCCACTTATAAACCAGCCTTTTCTCCATGCCCCATCTGCTCCCCACACTTCCTACCGCTACATTCTATCTGTTTTTTAGTTGTCTGGTTTGCCTGGGCTGGGTCTTGGTTGCTGTGCGCAGGATTTTCTCTAGCTGTGGCCAGCGGGGTCTACCCTAGGCGCGTGCACAGGCTTCTCGTTGCGGGGGCTTCTCACTGCGGGGCACCAGCTCTGGGGCACCCAGCCTCTCGTCTCCGCAGTCGTGGCTCAAGGCCGCCGCAGTGCGGGCTCAGGAGCAGTGGCACACGGCTTACTTGCCCCGTAGCATGTGGGATCTTCCTAGGCCAGGGACCAAACCCACATCCCCTGCACTGCAAAGCGCTCCCAGCACTGGACTGCCAGGAAGCCCTCTGGCTTCATTTTTATCGGCACTTGTCTTCATTTGATATGCGATGCTGCTGCTGCTGAGTGGCTTCAGTCCTGTCTGGCTCTGTGAGACCCTATGGACTGCAGCCCGCCAGGCTCCTTTGCCCATGGAATTCTCCAGACAAGAGGACTAGAATGGACTGTCATTTCCTTCTCCAGGGGGGATAAAACGTAAGGATTTCTCCAAATGCTTCTGTGCTTCAGAATTTTTATGTAGGGAGTATTGGAAAGCATACTTACAAATCTATTAACATGTAGCTCTAAATATCCACAGGTATATTAAAAAAGTAGAGCTTCAGGAGAAATTGTACAAACTGCAGGGGCTGTGGAAATTCCCCTAGATACATAAAAAGGAGTGCGCTGAGGTAAGTCAAATCATTCAATTATATATGCCATAAGGTAGCTTACCAAGTAATAGTAAGAGTGAACACAGCTCTTTTCTATGGATGAAAGCCCACATAGTTCAATTGTGAGTGAAAGAGAGGAACAGAAATGCTTCCCGCTGCAAGCAGACAGTCACAGGGAACCCCCCGAAGTTATAAACTGAGTTCCCCTACTGATTACTGGTCTGAAGGGGACAAAGACCCACGTTTTATCTCTCTTGCTGAATGTGCAGCACAAGCACTGGTGAATTTTAATCAGGGTCCGGCTGGGACGTCCCCAGCCTGCTTTACCTGGAGGAGAAGAGCAGTGTCGCCCCATGCAAATGGGGTCAGGTCTTCCTTTCTGCCTTGGATGCCTACCAGGGAGATTTCAGTACAACACATCCTGATAGGGAAGCTGATACTGAGGGGGAAATAAAGAAGGCAGAACAAAACAAAACACAGATCTTATTTGAAATAAAAATTTGTTTAGAAATTTGAAAGAAAAGCTCAGAGATTCTAAGGTTACATGTTTCAAAAGACCTCAGAATTCTGTATCATCACTCGTTAAAACTGTATGCTGTACCCATTGACAACAACACCAACTATTCTATTTTATGAATTGCTGATGGTGAGACCACTAAACCTACACAACAGGCAGTTACATGAGTGAAATAGGCCCATCTCCAGAGAGACAGAAGAACTTGTGGTTCAAATGTTAATACTTTTGATCGGGTAAGTACTTTACTTTTGTCAGTAAATGATAACTCTTATGTAGATGTTGATTAACAATGTTCCTGAGAAGGATAGTGGATGGGGAAGAAGGGTTGAGGAACAACAAACTGTTATGATGTAATATTTCAAAACAGGTTTTCTGAGAAGCAAAAATCGCTTCAGCATTTCTAATGTATATAGGAGATATACATATATATATATACACACACATACCCTTTTCTAACTTCCCGGAACATCATAGCTCACTCCCTGCAAAAGCAGCAGTTTCTGTCAAATTAGGACAACAAAATTCATTCATTTATTCATATAACAAATAATTATTGAACTTACTCTCTTTGTAAAAGAAAGACAAGTGAATACAACCTCCACCATTGCAATTTTCCTCGTCTCTTGCTTTTATTCTACTTACTATAACTGTGTACTCAAAATATGACTGACTGAGCAAAAATAATCTAAGGGATAATCAGTAAATTCAAGTCTGACATATGAGGATTAGGAAACAGAAACCAATCACTGAGTGCTTTCTTAGTGTAAAATATTGAATAGTTCTGGGAATCATCAAGACCTAGCTTGAAATCCCAACTCCTTTTCTGTGATCGACTGTCTGAGTGAATTGAGACTCCCAGGTCTCAATTCCCTTATGTGGAAAGAATTCTAACAGTACCTACCCACAGAGTAGTTACATGGATTAAATGAGATGTTGGCAAGCACCCCTCCATAGTACTTATTCAACAAATTAGCTATTTGGGTTATCTTTTGGAAGCTTAAACTTCCATAATGCCTTTCTTAATTCCTATGAGAAACACTAAATTTTATTTTACCTCTTCAGAAGAAACTATTTTCTGTTCTCATCTTCTCTAAAAATAAAACCCTTGGAATTTTTATATTTCTGGATGTTTCAGATACACGCATGAATAAGAATTTCCACTTCCAAGGAGTCTTTCCAACACAATAACCAAGAAAATTCTTACCTAGTTTTGGCAAGGAATAGGGCACTTTAAAGTAGTCTTCATAAAATTCTATTAATCTCTTTGCTATATGGAGCGCATAGTCCCCGGATCCTCTTCTGATAGCATCGGGTCTTGCATACAAGCGTACCTAATTTAAAATATATATAAAAGTTAATTTAGCCTTTTGATACTTGAATTTTATCTTCCCTGCATGTATGAATCTACACAAATCATTTCAAATACTACAAAAATTAAGCAGCATTCTTGTTCATATATCAAAGCACGCTGGAAGTGAAAGAACCAAACTTAAACAATTAAAGTAACCAAGTTGAGCAAGTCACAATTTCCTGGCTTTACAAGTTGACACAGAGAAGATTTATATACCTTGCATCAAAATAAATATTCAAAGTTATCACTTACATGTGCTTGCTAGAGATAGGAAGGTATGGCGGATTAGTATAATGGTTCCCTGACTATGTTGAAAGCAGGCAGGATGTGGTGACTCGGCAGGAAAGAAAATTCATGGTTTGTTAAAGACATACTGCAGCAAGCTTTGGAAGTATTACCAGGCTGAACAAAAAACTAATTTATGCTTTTTCTTTTCTTTGGAATCAACTATCCACCTGTCCTTATTCTCAATATGCAAAGCAGGAATAGAGAACTCTTCATGTACATAAATGATTGCCATTCTGGAAGGCTGTCTTGAGGAAGGCAACTGCTCCCGGCTTCAAAACCAGCTGAAATAATTCATATTTCTAACACAATCCAGATACTTAATATTGATTTTCAAATCAAGCATTGTGTATTATCTAGTCCTTGGCCAAAAGGAGCCTGAGGCAAATAACATAAAACTGAACAAAACTAACAACTGTACAGAAAAGGTTAAAATGAGATTAGGTTTCTTAAAGCTTTCATAAAGCTATCCAGCATCTTTCTTTCCAAAGGCTAAATCTATTTTTCACAGATGTGGTCCCTAATCCTCATATCAATTCTGTGAATAAGAAATATGTGCTTTGTGGAGCAGTGGAGAGCCCCGCAGGCCAGGAGTTGGGTTTTATTCCTACTCTGCCGCTAACTAAGCTGTGTGATATTAAACAAATTACTTAACCTCTTCCAGTCTCAAAAGTTCTCCTTTATAAAATGAAGGCATTGGCCACCAGCTGGTTGCTAAGTGCTTTTCAGTCCTAAAACACATTACTGCCAATCCCATTTTACAGATAAAGGATCTTTGCAAATCACTAAAAACATAAATAGATGACTCTGTATGTGGAAATGGATACTTATATACAAACAGGAAGACAAAAGAACGCCGCACTCAATCATATAAAAATTGATTTTACAATTAACTCTTTATTATCCTTGCTTCAGGAAAGAGAACAGAGATGTGTGTAATCAAAAAGAACAAAATGTCAAGAAAAATACATTCTGACTTTGTTAGAAAGATCTGTAATTCAACAATATATTCACCAGATTCAATAACTATTATTTACTGAAATTGTGGAATGCCTTCTCACCTGACAGTCAAATGAAATATCAAATGTTGCTCACAGTCACCTGTAGTTTTGGTTGGCAGGAGGATGAAACCACAGACTGTCAGCAGAACCTAACACTCTCAGAGAGACAGTGGTTATGATCCCCTACCCTTGACATCAACTGCTTATAAACACGAAAGGTCTTGAATTCCCAAAAAGCAGATCCTAAGGAAAGCGTGAGTATACAGGTGATTTATTAAGGAAGTGTCCTCAAGGGGAAACCTACAAGGGAGCAGGGAAGCAATATAAGAAGGCATAAAAAGTCAAGCAAGGGTGCAATTTCAAGGGAAGTCCTGGCCTCAGCCTAATCCTATAGGGAGTCCTGGCTTGTAAATTGCACTGGCGAGTTTGTGCTGCCTTGAGGCAAGAGAGCTCCCATATTCCTGCTCCTCAGTCACTGGATACTGGTTACCAAGGGAAAGCATTAAATTCCAGGAGTTTGTTTTTGGAGCATCTGGATGACATAGTACCAGTGGCTCAAGGATAGTCCTCGGGAGAAGAGTTCGGATGTGAGCTGCTAGAAGCAGAACAGTGAGAGCTGGGCCATAAGCACCCCAAGCAGAAAAGGAGACCTGGTCTGTGCACACACCACAGACAAGAGTCATTCACGCCTGCATTCGTTCACTCAATATTATTTGGCACCTTTTATGCACCAGGGCCTGGACTAAGCCTTTTTAACTTAGTGATGAGGAAGACAGGTTCTCTAATTAGAGATGATCCAAAGCATTACTGAGAACAAAAAGCAATAAAGGTGGAATTCCCATTCTCAAAGGCCTTCCCATTCATAGGTAAATTAGATTATAATAACAGGTAAGGATACATGCCCAATGAATGGCAAACTCTAAGTGCCAAGTGGCTACTGAGGAGAATAGATAGCTTTCAGAAGGTTCAAGGTGAAGTAAATAGTAAATTCATACGCAAACCATAACCAGGATCATTGCAAAATAAAGCAGCAAAAGGCCACTGATTTTACTCCTAAGAAACATCATTGATTTTAGTAGAAACATGGCCATTCCTATCAGTCAACTCTACCAGTCAGTCAAGCTATCTGTAGGCCCAAACAAGAGATGCACAATTAAATCAATCTAGTTTTCAAGATTTGATGGAAATGGTCCAATTTAAGTGAGAAGCATACCCATGTTCAGTACAGTGTCTTCATCTGTTCATTTAAACATTTATCACATATCTGCAGTGTCTCAGGCATTGTATGAGAAAGTAGAAATAGAACAATAAAAATTTCTGCCACAAAATAAACAAAGCATTTACTCTTACTTCTCTTAAGAGGTTTACAGTGTGGAGAACCAAACTAATCAACAGCAAGATACAACGTGAGAAATGTAACTGCATTTTGCCTTCCCTCCCATTACAATGGATGGCCTGACCTCCTGTAATGTAATAGAACGAACATCCATTGCGAAGGACTGAGCTCCTGTCCAAGGCCAAACCATAGTCTATCCTTCCTGCGTTTTCAAAGACATTGTTCTCAAAGTTCTCCCCTTCATGTCCTGTATCACCAATTTAGGCTCCCATACTGAATCCTTTTCATCAGCAAATACTCTGTATCATTTCCTACGGTTAAGAAAAAATCTTTCTTGACTACAGTTCCTCCAGCTATGGTTTCCAGCAAGAGTCTTTGAAAGAGTTTTCTATATTGTTAGAATCAACATAGAATTTCTATATAATTAGAATTAACATATCTTACCTAACTTCACTTCTATATAGTTAAAATTAACATCTTTCCTTACTTTCCTTCTATATAGTTAGAATTCACATATGACTAAAACACTCTCAAAATGAAAAGCAGCCTGAGATTAAAAAGCCTGAAAAGCCTGAGATAATAGGTATCTCCTGGACTCCAGGGAAGTTCCCCTGGAGAAGGAAATGGCAACCCACTTCAGTATTCTTGCCTGGAAAATCCCATGGACAGAGGAGCCTGGCAGGCTTCAGTCCATGGGCTCACAAGAGTTGGACACAACTGAGTGACTAAGCCACAGTCAGGGTGGTTGCCCATTTATACTCCCTGTTT
The DNA here is from genome assembly GCF_019320065.1 of Cervus canadensis. NCBI lineage: Eukaryota > Metazoa > Chordata > Mammalia > Artiodactyla > Cervidae > Cervus > Cervus canadensis. The sequence continues at coordinate 51,969,892 of NC_057410.1, forward strand.
CTAGTCTCTCTTGCATTCACCACCACAAGGCTTTTATTCCCACTGCTCCACCAAACCTGCTCTCATCAACATCACTACTGGCCCCAGGATGCCAAATCCATCCGCTCCCAGTCTTCGACATGCTTAGCTTAGCAGCAGCATTTGACACAGTGGATCATCTCCCCTCTTTCAAAGGCTTTCTTCACTTGACTTCAATCTTACTTTCCTTCTATCTGATTGATCACTCCTTCTCAGTCTCTCTGCTGATTCATCCTCATCCTCTCCCTCATTCCTTTCACTTCTTAATGCTGGAAGTTCTCAGGTTTCAAACCATAGACCCAATTTCTCTGCCTACACTCAGTCTCTTGGAGATAGCAGCAAGTCTCATAGTTATAAATACTATATAGATGCTGAAGACCTACCCCATAATTCCAACTGCCCACTGGACATCTCCATGAGGAGACTGAACAAGCATCTCAAACTTAACATGTCTAAAATCCAAACTCCCAATCCTTCTCTCTTCTCTCTCTCTCTCTCTCATACACATAGATGCACACACACACCTGACCCTCCAGAAGTATTTCCATCCAGCTGCCCAAGTCCAATACCTCAAAACCACCCTTGTTTTTCCTCTTTCACACTCAAGGATGACTCAAGAGAGACAAAATTAGAAAAGTGAAGAGAGGCATACTGATAAGTAAAGAAAAACTTCAAATTAAAGAAGGACTTGTAAACCAATTTGTAGATGATTAATTTACTGCTACAGGCATAGGCAGAGTCAAGGATTTTAAGCTACAGAATGACATAATCAGAGTTAAGTTTTCAGCTGCAGCCCCGGTGGCCGCAGAGAAGGAGGGAGGGAAGCACAAAGCCGACTGCCCACTGCGAGATCAAGCCCTGAGCCTCTGGGGGGGGAGCCCTGACTCCACACCCTAGACCACCAGAGAACTAGCCCTCGGGAGCATCGAACAGTGAGAACTCACACAGAGGGACCCACGTGAATACAACACCCAGCATCACCCGACCACCCGCAGCACCCTGTGCAGGATGCCCCATCTAACCAACAAACAAAACAGAAACACAAATACAATCAGCAGCAGACAGGATCACCACCTCACTCAGCCGTGCCCATCAGAGGAAAGACAGACAGACAAAAACTCAGCACAAATCTCACCTTACAAGAAGCTCACACAAACCACTGGACCAACCTTAGGAGGGCAGAAACCAAAAGGAAGAAAGAATTCAACCTTCTTCAAGGGAAGTACTCAACTTTCCTTGAAGCCTGGGAAAAGGAGACCTCAAACACAATAACCTAAAAATAAAATAAAATGAAAAGGCAGAGAAATACTGCACAGACGAAGGAAGGAGCTAGAGACACAGAAGTCCAAAAGTGAAGAGGAAACAGGAGAACTGCCTGAGAAAATCAGAAAAATGACAGTAAAGACGATCAAAAGCCTTGAAAACAAAGTGGAGAAAATGCAAGGATCAGTTAACAAAACCTAGAATAATTAAAGAGTAAGCATACAGACGCAAACAACACAATTACTGAAATTAAAAATGCTCTGGAAGGAATCAATAGCAGAATATCTGAAGCAGAAGAACGAATCAGTGAACTGGAAGATAAAATGGTGGAAATAACTTCTGAAGAGCAGAATAAGGTAAAAAGACTGAAAAGAGCTGAGGACAGTCTCAGACACCTCTGGGACCATATGAAAAACACCAACATTTGAATTATAGGGTTCCCAGAAGAGGAAGAAGAGAAAAAGAAAGGGTATAAGAGATTTTTTGAAGAGATTATAGTTGAAAATTTCCCCAACATGGAAAAGGAAATATTCCATCAAGTCCAAGAGGCACAAAGAGTCCCATACAGGATAAACCCAAGGAGAAACACACCAAGACACATACCAATCAAACTAACAAAGACTAAACACAAAGAAAGAATATTAAAAGTAGCAAGGGAGAAGCAACAAGTAACATACAAGGGAAATCCCATAGGCTTAACAGCTGATCTTTCAGCAGAAACTCTGCAGGCCAGAGGGGAATGGCAGGATATACTTAAAGTACTGAAATGGAAAAATCTACAACTAAGATCACTGTACCCAGCAAGGATCTCATTCAAAAGTGATGGAGAAATAAAAAGCTTTTCAGACAAGCAAAAGTTAAGAGAGTTCAGTACCACCAAACCCGCTTTACAACTAATGTTAAATGGACTTATATAGTCAAGAAATACAACAGAAGAAAAAAGATCTACAAAGTCAACCCCAAACAATCAGAAAATGGCAATAGGAACATTTGTAGATGTATGTATATACATATATATGCATATATATGTATCTATTATATGTATATATATGTATATATATCTATTGATATATACATATCAATAATTACTATAAATGTAAATGGATTAATGCTCCAACCAAAAGACATAGACTGGCTGAATGGATAAAAAAACAAGACCCATATATATGCTGTCTACAAGAAGCCCACCTCAGACCTCAAGACACATGTAGACTGAAAGTGAGAGGATAGAAAAATATATTCCATGCAAATGGGAAGCAAAATAAAGCTAGAGCAGCAATCCTCATATCAGACAAAATAGACCTTAAAATAAAGAAGATTATAAGAGGTAAGGAAGGACACTACATAATGATCAAGAGGTCAATCCAAGAGGAAGACATAACAATTGTAAATATCTAGGCAATGGCACCCCACTCCAGTGTTCTTGCCTGGAGAATCCCTGGGACGGCAGAGCCTGGTGGGCTGCCGTCTGTGGGGTCACATAGAGTCGGACACGACTGAAGTGACTTAGCAGCAGCAGCAGCAGCAGCAGGCACCCAACATAGGATAGGAGCACCTCAATACATAAGGCAAACACAAACAGACATAAAAGGAGAAATTGACAATAACATAATGAGAGTAGGAGACTTTAACACCCCATTCACACCAATGGACAGATCATCAAAACAGAAAATTAAAAAGGAAACACAAGTCTTAAATGATACATTAGATGAGATGGATCTCATTGATATCTTTAGGACATTCCATCCAAATGCAGAAGAATACACCTTCTTCTCAAATGCACATGGAACATTCTCCAGCATAGACCACATCTTGGGTCACAAATCAAACCTCAGTAAATTTAAGAAAATTGAAATTGTATCAAGCATGTTCTCTGACCACAATGCTATGAGACTAGATATCAATAACAAGAAAAAACTGTAAGAAACCCAAAAACATGGATATTAAACAACATGTTTCTAAATAACAAACAGGTTACTGAAGAAATCAAACAGGAAATCAAAAAATTTCTAGAAACAAATGACAATGAAAACACAACAACTCAAAACCTATGGGATGCAGCAAAAGCAGTTCTATGAGGAAAGTTTATAGCAATACAATCCTACCTCAAGAAACAAGAAAAATATTGAATACAACCTAACTTTACACCTAAAGCAATTGGAAAAAGAAGAATTAAAAAAAAAGAAAACAAAATAAGTAGAAGGAAAGAAATTATAAAGATCCAAGCAGAAATAAAGGGGAAAAAAATGAAAGAAACAATAGTAAAGATTAATAAAACTAAAAGCTGGTTCTTTGAGAAGATAAACAAAACTGACAGACCCTTAGCCAGACTCATCAAGAAAAAAAGAGAGAAGAATCAAATCAACAAAATTAGAAATGAAAAAGAAGAGGTTACAACAGACAATGCAGAGATACAAGGGATTATAAGAAACTATTATGAATAACTATATGGCAATAAAATAGAAACCCTGGAAGAAATGGACAGATTCTTAGAAAAGTTCAATCTTCCAAGACTGAACCAGGAAGAAATAGAAATTGTGAACCCAATTATGAGCACTGAAATTGAAGCGTTGATCAAAAATCTCCCAAAAAACAAAAGCCCAGGACCAGATGGCTTCACAGGAGAATTCTATCCAACATTTAGAGAAGAGCTAATGCCTATCCTTCTAAAACCCTTTCAAAAAATTGCAGAGGAAGAGACACTTCCAAACTCATTCTGCAAGGCCACCATCACCCTGATACAAAAACAAGACAAAGACAACACAAAAAAAGAAAACTATAGGCCAATATCACTGATGAACATAGATGCAAAAATCCGCAACAAAATTTTAGCAAACAGAATTCAGCAACACATCAAAGAGCTCATACAACATGATCAAGTTGTGTTTATTCCAAGGATGCAAGGATTCTTCAACATCTGGAAATCAATCAATGTGATACACCATATTAACAAATTGAAAAATAAAAACCATATGAATATCTCAATAGATGCAGAAAAAGCCTTTGACAAAATTTAGCACGTATTTATGATTAAAACTCTTCAAAAAATGGGCATAGAAGGAACTTACCTCAACATAGTAAAGGTCATATATGATAAGCCTACAGAAAACATTATTCTCAATGGTGAAAAACTGAAAGCATTCCCCCTAAGATTAGGAACAAGACAAGGGTGTCTGCTTTTATCACTAGTATTCAACATAGTTCTGGAAGTCCTAGCTATAGCAATCAGAGAAGAAAAAGTAACAAAAGGAATCCAGGTTGGAAAAGAAGAAGTAAAGCTCTCACTGTTTGCAGATGACATGATACTGTACATAGAAAACCCCAAAGATAGTATCAGAAAATTACTAGAGCTAATCAGTGAATTTAGCAAACTTGCAGGATACAAAATCAGTTGCATTTCTATATACTAACAATGAAAAATCAATGAAAGAGCAATTAACAAATCAATCACATTCACCACTGCAACAAAAAGAATTAAATATCTAGAAATAAACTTACCTAAGGAGACAAAAGAACTGTACACAGAAAATTATAAGACAGTAATCAAAGAAATCAAAGATGACATAAACAGATGGAGAGATATTCTGTGTTGCTGGGTAGGAAGAATCAATACTATGAAAATGACTATCCTACCAAATGCAATCTACAGATTTAATGCAATTCATATCAAATTACCAATGGCATTTTTCATAGAACTAAAACAAAATATTTTACAATTCATAAGGAAACACAAAAGACCCTAAATAGCCAAAGCAGTCTTGAGAAAGAAGAATAGAGCTGGAGGAACCAACCTTCCTGAGGTCAGGTTATTCTACAAAGCCACAGTCGTCAAGACAGTATGATACTGCACAAAACAGAAATATCAACCAATGGAATAAGATAGAAAGCCCAGAAATAAACCCATTTACTTATGGGTACCTTATTTTTGACAAAGGAGGCAAGAATATAAAATGGGGCAAAGACAGCCTCTTCAATAAATGGTGCTCAGAGAACTGGACAGCTACATGTAAAAGAATGAAATTAGAACACTTCCTAACACCATGCACAAAGATAAACTCAAAATGGATTAAATACCTAAATGTAAGACCAGAAACTATAAAACTCTTAAAGAAAAACAAAAAACACTCAATGACATAATTCAAAGCAAGATCCTCTATGGCCCACCTCTTAGAGTAATGGAAATAAAAACAAAAGTAAACAAGTGGGACTTAATTAAACTTGAAAGCTTTTGCACAGCAAAGAAAACTATAAGCAAAGTGAAAAGACAACCCTCAGATTGGGAGAAAATAATAGCAAATGAAACAACTGGCAAATAATTAATTTCCAAAATATACAAGCAGCTCATACAACTCAACACCAAAAAACAAACAACCCAATCAAAAAGTGGGAAGAAGACCTAAACAGACATTTCTCCAAAGAAGACATACAGATGGCTAACAAACACATGAAATGATGCTCAACATTGCTCATTATTAGAGAAATGCAAATCAAAACCACAATGAGATATCACCTCACAGCAGTCAGAATGGCCCTCATCAAAAAGTCTACAAACAATAAATGCTGGAGAGGGTGTGGAGAAAAGGGAATGCTGTTACACTGTTGGTGGGAATATAAATTGATACAGCCACTATGGAAGATGGTTTGGAGATTCCTTAAAAACTAGGAATAAAACCACCAAATAACTCAGCAATCCCACTCCTAGGCATATACCCTGAGGTAACCAAAACTGAAAGAGACACATGTATCCCATTGTTCACTGCAGCGCTCTTTACAACAGCTAGAACATGGAAGCAACTTAGATGTCCATCAACAGATGAATGGATAAAAAAGTAGTGGTACATATACACAATGGAATGTTACTCAGCCATAAACAGGAATGCATTTGGGTCAGTTCTAATGAGGTGGATGAACCTAGAACCTATTCTACAGAGTGAAATGAATCAGAAAGAAAAAGATAAATATCATATTCTAATACAAATATATGGAATCTAGAAAAATGGTACTGAAGAATTTACTTACAGAGCAGCAATGGAGAAGCAGACATAGAGAATAGACTTATGGGCATGGGGAGAGGGGAGGAGAGGGTGAGATGTATGGAAACAGTAACATGGAAACTTACATTACCATTTGTAAAATAGATAGCCAACGCGAATTTGCTGTATGTCTCAGGAAACTCAAACAGGGCTCAGTATCAACCTAGAGGGGTGGGATGGGGAGGGAGACGGGAGGGAGATTCAGCACAGAGGGGATATACGTATACCGATGGCTGATTCATGTTTAGGTTTGACAGAAAACAGCAAAATTCTGTAAAGCAATTATCCTTCAATAAAAAATAAATTAATAACAAAAAAAGAATTAAGTTTTCCTTGATGACACTAGCTACAGTGTAGATGACAGATTGGGAGGGACTAGGAACAAACAAAGGAAATGAGTTAGACTATTGCAAAGAAAAAATGATGCTAGTTTGGACTGTAGAGATGGCAGTAGGGATGGAGAGAAATAGTCTGATTCATTCACTTGGTCCTAATGGGAATGGCTACCCACTCCAATATTCTTTTCTTTTTTTTAATATAAATTTATTTATTTTAATTGGAAGCTAATTCTTTTACAATATTGTGGTGGTTTTTTGCCATGCGTTGACATGAATCTGCAACAGGTGTACATATGTTTCCCATTCTGAACCCCCTCCCACCTCCCTCCCCATTCCATCCCTCAGGGTCATCCCAGTGCACCAGCCCTGAGTGCCCTGTCTCATGCATCGAACCTGGACTGGAATATTCTTGCCTGGAAGATTCCATGGACAGAAGAGCCTGGCAGGCTACAGTCCATGGAGTTGCAAAGAGTCAGACACAACTGAGCAACTAACACTTTCACTTTTTCACTTTAAACATTTTATTGCACGTGTCCTTTAGTTATCAAGTAAAACTAACTGTAGTCACGTTCTTACTTGTGAACATCATTCACCTTATTTGTCTCACTCAGTGTGCAGTTGTAACAAGTAAGATCCGTTGAAGGACAGGGGAAAAGACCAAAATATTTCACAAACTGGATAATTCCTGTGTGGTTCATCAAGAGTTGGCTGTACAATAATTCACCTTATACTGTAGGGAAAAAAATCAGCTTTTTTTTTCTTTTAGAGTAAACTAGGTTCTACTTAATCATAACACAGAAACTAAATCTTCATAAACATAATTATCATTCAAAAGCAATAAAGTATAATTTTATTACACCTGCTCATTTGCTTTTCTGACATTCCACGATAAGAACCCAGCTCTGAACATGTAAATTGTTAGCCAGGCTTTATCTCTCCCCCTGCATAGCTTCTTCCTAAAACCAATATAAACCAAACTGCCCATTAAGTCTGGTAGAAAGGACATTACACTGAGAACTGGCAAACAGGGATATAAGACTCAGCTTTCTCACCAACTACCATCAGTGTGTGAAAATCTGCTAACTTCTGTGGGTCTCAGTTCAGAGTTCCTTCCAGGCATAAGAGTTTATCATTATCTATATATCACATTAACCCTGAGCGACTGGTGTATCATACTAATTTGTCTAAATTATTCTCCTCCAGTCACTACTTTGGAGAAGGAAATGGCAACCCACTCAAGTACTCTTGCCTGGAGAATCCCAGGGACAGAGGAGCCTGGTGGGCTGCTGTCCATGGGGTCGCACAGTGGGACACAACTGAAGCGACTCAGCATGCATGCATGCATCGGAGAAGGAAATGGCAACCCACTCAAGTACTCTTGCCTGGAGAATCCCAGGGACAGAGGAGCCTGGTGGGCTGCCGTCTACGGGATCACAGACAGTGGGACACGACTGAAGAGGCTTAGCAGCACCAGTCACTACTTATTTTGAGAAGAAAATAATGAAAAGGTTTTCCTGTTAACTCCCGTACAGTTTACCTCCTTGACATTTTCCACTCACCGTGAAAATACATACCAACTACTCAGCTGTCATTCTCCATTCTTCACTCTTGGGGAAAAAAAAAGTTCTCTTTTTTTCCCTTGAACTGTCCATGAACTTGGTATTGATTAGACAGATGTAACTATGGTAGCCAGCCAATATGAAATAGAAGAAGCTTGCTTTGGAAAAAGATGATCTTATGGTTCCACCATTGTGGTAACACATAGTAGCAATGAGCTAAGCTTTAGGAGCTGTATAATTTTGACCCCACAGAAAACTTAAATGCCCAAAATTGGTATTCCTAGGGGGCTTCTCTTTAACCCAGTGGCCTTTACTCTGTATTTTTATTGACCATTTATATTTAAAGTATGTTTATTTCATCTTTTTATAGTATTTTACATATAGTTGATCCTTGAATAATGGGTTTGAACTGCACAGGTCCACTTATATTCAAGTTTTCTTTAATAAATACAATGGAAAAAATTTTAGAGATTTGCAACAATTTGGAAAAAATATGAACTATGTAGTCTACAAATATCAAAAAACTTATAAAAAAATTAGTTTTTTTTAAAACTAATTTTATGGATTCATGTCATGAATCCAAAAATTATATGTAGATATACATATAACACACAAAATATATGTTAATTGTTGTCTGTAATGCTTCTGGGTCAATAGTATGATCTTAGTAGTTAAGTTTTGGGGAGTCGAAAGTGACACACAGATTCTTGACAGCACAAGGGGTTGACACCCCTAACCTAATTGCTCAAGGGCCAACTGTGTTTTAATCATAGAAGGGGGCAAAATACTAAAGGCAGATATCACCAATCCCATCAGTCATTTTACTTTCTCACAATAACAGGGATGGCAATTAAGCTTCAATTTATTCTAACAACTGAGAGTGTTAAGCTTCAATTTATTCTAACAACTGAGAGTGGCTTCTTAGAGGACATGTTAGAAGACCTGAGACCACACCTGCACTTGCCAGGAGAAGGTGCCCTGATCGTGTGAAACACCATCTGTCCTCGTAGGGGTTGGAGAGGTGGCACTGATGTCAGGTATCTACCATTATTAGGACAGAATATTCTTTGGAAAGAAGTCATAATGGAAGGAAGCTTTAGACAGGCTCAAATCCACTTCGTCTCTGAGAGCTGTGCAACGCAGAATGAAAATGTCCAAGACCATGGGATAGTTCGCTAGCTAGCTACTGTTTCATGAGCATCCGTTAACAGCCAGGCACTGAGCATGCACAGGTAAGCAAAAGAGACAGGGTCTCTTCTTTCAAGAAGCTTGCAGTCCAGTGGAAAGACACAGCAAGTAAGTTCAATCCCTGAGAAAACCAATGTGGACCTAATTCACAATGGCTGTTGGCATCACAATAGTGGTTCATCAGAACAGGGATGGACCACCAAAGAAGTAAAGGGAAGCAAGCACCTATTCAAGTTCTTACATGGCACATTCTGCCTTTCACTGTGTTAAAGATTTCACATGAAGAGTAAAAACACTTATACAATTGTAACACAAAGCAAATAAGTAAATGCATGCAGTTGTCAGACACATTACAAACATTTTCCCTAAATAATTTTAGAGACTTTCTTCTAATAATTTAAAATACTTCATAGGTTTTCTTATTTGTCTTTACAAAACTCCTGTAGAATCAGTATGGAGTTCATCAGTAAATTCTGATATTATAGGTGAAGAATCTGAAAAGAAGGTTTTCCGTAGTCCCTGAGTCATTTTAAAGGACAGTGAAACTAAATCTCTCCAGTGCCTTTCTTTTAGACTGTTTTAATTATTTGTTGTATTAAAAATGAATTATGGTAGTTGCTATATAATTATGTGAAACAGTGTGTTTCCCATACAGCAAAGGTAAACAAAAACAAAAACAAAAACCCATTTACGACAGTAGCACACCTGTTAAACAAAGACTTGAACAGCATTTTCTATGATTTGACATTTCCAGTTTGGTATGTTAAGTGGAATAAACCTTCTGGCTTGCCAGAGATATTCTGTGAGAAAATTTCACACTGCAAGAGTACATTAAGAACTTTGGAAGACAGAAATTATTTCATGGCATTAAAATTTCACTCTAAGAACAATAACAAATTTACTTTTTCTTTGGCCTAACTGAAAAAAACAGTCCCTTTCTTCAATAAGTACAAAACAATGACGTGATATCACTAAACTCTCCACCATTAAAGCTGAGTTAATTCTCACATGTGAACATAATTTGATTTGGGGGTTCTTCATATAAATCAATAAACTAGAACAAGCCAAGCAGGAGGGAGCAGGTGCGTTTGGCACAGAGTAGAAGACAAACACACTGATATGAAGTAGGAAGGATGTGAACAAGAAGCGAAAAGCCCAGGAGAATTAGTCTTGTTTAAAATTTGGAAGATACCTTTTTTTTGTAAAGAAAAAGGAAGATAAATACACACAGAACTCTGGCAGAAAGAAGGAACCAGAAGCCAGATGCATGAGCCAATAAACAGAAAGAGGAGGCTGCACGGGGGCTGGCGCAGGGGCTGGCCTGGCTGCAGCAGGTGGTGCCAGTCCGGGAGGCAGAGCCCGCGAAGGGGCTTGGCGGCTCGAGTGAAGAGCCTGGTGTGCTGCTCTCAGAAGCAGAGCCACCTCGGAGCCTGCAGCAGGGGAACATGATTGCAAACGACACCGGGAGGTTATTTAGGCAACAGAACACAAGACATATTGAGACGGGGTGGCTAGTGAGCAAAAAGGCCTAATAATACAAGTGAAAAATTAGTTTTGCAGTTTTTACAGGAAGAACAGCCAGGAATAGCCAGTCTCTATCACTTGCAGTCAAAAAACAAATTTGGAGAAGGAGAATTTAGAATGGGGAATGGATGGGGAGTAAGATCCCAGTACTAAGAATGAGGGGCTTCCCTGGTGGCTCAGTGGTAAAGAACCCGCCTGCCAATGCAGGAGACCCAGGTTCGATCCCTGGATCAGGAAGATCTTCAAGGAGGAAATGGCAACAGGAGGAAATTTCCAGTATTCTTGCCTGGAAATCCCATGAACAGAGTAGCCTGATGGGCTACAGTCCATGGGGTCGCAAAAGAGTCAGACACGATCTAACACTGACTAAACAACGGCAACACTAAGAGTGAGGCGTGCAGTGATGAGGAAACCGTGACAGCCTCAGAACTCAGCGTCCTAACACGCACACACTGCAGACACACATCTCAGCGCTCCTCCTCGAGGCTTACCTGCGACTCCCTGCCTCGGACCCACGCGAGAGCTCCTCTGAGGACAGTGACTTACACGTCTTTAATGAGATCTACATTTCACTGCATGTCAAATGCCATCATAGGGTGAAGCCAGCGCACTGTCACTGGTGAAGCTGCTCTTTCCGCCTGTCCCTGCCTGTAGTTTCTCCCTTCCCCTCTCATAGAATGTTACTAAGGAGTCATGAAAAAGCACTGCTGAGAATCCTGAGACACACTGGCTACATGCTCTGGGGTTTCTTTGGGACCTGGTGGCCTTAATTCTACGGGTTCATAGGTTCTCTGCATTTAAGGCATTTTTGTTTCATCTCTCCATAAGACTGAAACTCTTTAAGCCTTGGGTCCATCTCTTCAATTTCTCTTTTTACTCCTTACTGGGTCTAATAGAGTCCCTATCACCCAAGAGGAACTGACAACGTCTTGCTGACTCCCATAAAATGGCAATAAACTTTGAAGGTCCTTGTCTGCTCAAGTACTAAAATGCTATTATAACAGATTGATTGCATCTTCCAAGTGCATTTTGCTTCAGGCAAGGAAATTAGTACTGTGGCCACCTGAACAGTCTCTTCTTGTAAATCTCTTCACATTTGCTTTCTAAGCATACTATTTACTAGCTCACCATGGAGCCTACAAGTTCAACATACTGACTTCAGGAAAGGGCAGGGCTTTGCCATATTCACACTGCCATTGACACGTTTTTCTAATATTTATGTGGTGGGCTGAATAATGGCCCCTCAAGGATATCAAGCCCTAATCCTTAGGACCTATGAATGTTACCAAAAGGGACATTGTGTGTGATTAAATTAAGAATGTTGACACAAGGAGACTATCCTGGATAATTCTTGTAGGACCTAAATGTTATCACAACTCTACTAGGAGGGAGGCAGAAGGAGTTTTGACTACAGAAAACGAGATCACTCAGTCATGTCTGACTCTTTACGACTACAGCCCGCCAGGTTCCTCTGTCCATGGGATTCTGCAGGCAAGAATACTATAGTGGGTAGCCATTCCCTTCTCCAAGGGATCTTCCAAACCCAGGGATCGACGTCAGGCCTCCTGTATTGCAGGCAGACTCTTTACCATCTGAGCCACCAGGAAAGCTCAAGATGACAGAAGCAGAGAGAAATCTGAAGATGCAAAGGAGAAAGAGGTCATAAATCACCAAATATAAGTCCTGCAGCTCTAGAAGCCAGAAAGGCAAGGACTAGCTCATCCTCTAGAGCCTCCAGAGGGAACCAGCTTTGCAACACTTGATCTTAACCCCAGAAAACTCAGTTTAGGGACTTCCTTGGTGGTTCTGTGGCTAAGAGTCCACTCGCCAATGCAGGAGACACAGGTTCCATTCCTGGTCCAGGCAGAGCCCACATGCTGCAAGTAAGCCCATGTGCCACAGCCACTGAACCCGCAATTACAGGAGAAGCCACCACAATGAGGAGCCCGCGCGCCGCAGCTGAGCAGCCCCCGTTCACTGCAACTAAGAACGCTCATGCACAGCAATGAAGACCTCGCGCAGTCAATCAATAAACAAATCTGGAGGAAAAAAAAAAAAGAAGTAAAGGAGAATGGCTGCTAACTTAGCCCCTTCTTACCATCTTGCTTTTAAGAAAATGAAGAAAACTCAGTTTAGGTTTCTTACCTCTGGAACAGTAAGAGAATAAACTTGTGTGGTATTAGGTCCCTAAGTTTCTGGCAATTTGTTACAGCAGTAATAGGAAATTTATATAACATTTTTTTCCTTTTCATTCCAGTTAATACATTGTTTTGTGTTCGATTTTCACCTTCATGTTAGAGCGTATTTTATATTTCTCTCTGTGTCACTCTTTCTATTATAGATATGATTATTTACAGCTTTCAGTCTGCTAATGTTGGCACACCTGTCTTACTTACATATATTATTACCAAGCACACAACACATTATTGTATATAATTGGTACACATGCACAAAAGTGAAATGATTCAGTAAAAGTGAGAATCATCCACAGTAATTATTTTCCAAGTGTTGTCTCATTATGTTTTGTAGAAGAATCACCTGGAGTAATCGTTTAAAATTCAGATTCCTGGGTCTAAGTGCTGCAGAAATTCTGAATCATCTCTCTCCATAGAGCCCTAATCTTCATTTTAACATGCTAACCAATTGAATTACATATATTTCACTAAAGCTGAGGAACTTGTGGCCTAGAGTCACATAAGAACTTTTTGCTCGTTCAGTCCCAGAGCAGGCAAGCCTCAAGACTGGAAAGAAATATTTAACAAAAGCCCAACACATAGGAAAACATATAAATCCTTATTCCTTAAATCTCTTTCGACATCAGAATCTTCAGTGAAGACACATTCAACGTGACTCATTATTTTTAACTTGAAAAACTAATCTTTCTTTCCCCTACACAATAAACGATAAACAATTGATGAGTCAGATCCAGTGTCTGAAGACCAGTAAAAGTTGTTTAATACTGTCACAGCCCATAGATAAAACAGTAGCATTTAATCCCTCTCTGTAACAGAGTAGTAAACTAAATTGCATTTTTTTAAGTGAGATAGAATAAATGTAGAGAATTTCTTTATTAAGCTATCCGTTTTATGCCTGGTCAAATTTCTTCAGCAAGACTGACAGCCAAGATCAACTATTTGCAAATACAGGAGCTCAGGGCTCAGTTGGGTTCATTTTCAATTTGGTTTGGCCCATCTGGCCTTTTATTCCTGATTTCCAGCAGCCCGCTGACCTTACTTTTATCTGTGGCACCTTCCCCTCCCACTCAGCACCACCCAGGGCAAACACAGCACCCCGCCTGCACCAGTCCTCTTTTCTGGATCTTTCAATGATGCAGGCAGTCTGCCACACCTGGGGGTCAGAACTCAGAATGCCTTTGTCCATTCACTCATTTAATGAATATTTATTGACAGTTCACTCTGTGCCAGGCACTCTTCTAGAAAGTAAACCAAACAGATAGAAATCCCTACCATGGAAAGTTTATTTTCTAGCAGGAAAGAGGGATAAATAGAAACAACACAAATTAATGCTACAAACAATACAAATACATTGATACAAATAGTAAAACTACAGATACAAATAATATATAGCATGTTAAATAGTAATGTGTTCAACATTAAAATAAATAAAAAAGAGTTAGAAAATGTCAAAGATCAGGGAAAGCCTCTATGAGAAGTTGGTGTTTGAATAAAAATATAAAATAAGTAAGGATGTGAGCAATGTGGATATAGGTTCCAGGAAGAGCTACTTATCAAAGTCCTGAAAACTTTCATTCCTGTCCTCAAGTCTCTCCATTCAAACTTTTAAATAAATAAATAAATAAATTACAAAATATTCCAATCATATAGGAAAGTATAATACAAAAGTACATTATTTTTTTTACCCCTAACAGATTTTAAATAATGTTATATTTTTCTCCATTTGCTTCAGATATTTTTTAACCATGTAAAATGTTTAAATTCCTCTGAGGCAATACACCTCCTTCTTACACGTCCCTGTCTCCCACTCTGGAATTAACCATGACTATAAAGTACAAACTTCAGTAGATTTTCATCAACTCATGTTATAATTGTCCTTCATTTTAATGGACATTATCAATTTCTCTTCAAAGGAGGTGTACCAATTTACATCCCACCAGCAATGTATGACAGTCCTTGTTTCCCCATATCCTCATAAATTTTGAAATGTTTGTTCATCAGTGGTTATAAAATGATGTCTTTAGTTATAATTTGCATCATCTTAATAATGGGGGTGTTAAGCACCATATCACATGTATATTGGCTCATATTTTCCTCTTCTACACACTGCCCCGTGTTCCTTTGCCTGTCTTCATTTACCTTTTTTCTCATGATTTGTAGTGGTCCTTGGTACATTCTAGACTGTAGTAGTTTGCCTGTGTGTTATTTACAAAAATGTCTCCTAGTCTGTGCTGTGTGTGTATGTGTTAGCTGCTCAGTCATATCCGATTCTTTGAGACTCCGTGGACTGTAGCCATCAGGATCCTCTAGCCGCCAGGATCCTTTGTCCATGGAATTCCCAGGCAAGAATACTGGAGTGGGTGGCCATTCCCTTCTCTAAAGGGTCTTCCTGACCCAGGGATGAAACCCAGGTCTCCTGCACTGCAGGCAGATTCTTTACCATCTGAGCCCCCAGTCTGTGCTAGTCTTGAACATTATGGTGATTTAGTTGCTAAGTCGTGTTTAATTCTTGTGACCCCCATGGGCGGGAGCCCACCAGGCTTCTCTGTCCATAGGATTCTTCAGGCAAGAATACTGGAGTGGGTTGCCATTTCCTTCTCCAGGGGAATCTTCCCGACCCAGGGAGCAAACCCCGGGTGTCCTGCATTGCAGGCAGATTCTTTACCAACTGAGCTACAAGGGAAGCCACCTTGAACATTACGTCCCTGATCAAACAGAATTTTTCACTTTGAATGAAGTCAAATAGCAAATGTTCCCTTTAAGAGACTGTGTTTTCTGGGTCTCTTTAAAGAAATCTTTCATTGCCCTCAAGGTCAAAAAGATATTTTTTTCCTATATATTCTTCTAAAATTTTTAAACTTTTGCTTTTCGAAATCAGAGCTTTAACCCATGCAGAATGCATTTATGTGAATCATGGGAGAGAGCAACCTCATTTTGTTTTTTTTTTCTGTGTGGATGATCAATTGTCTCAGTACAGTTTGCTGAAGTCTTGCCTTCCCCACTGATTTATAATGCTCCTCTCCATATACCAAGTTCTCATACAAACTGAGATCACCATTTTTTTCTATAGGTCAGTATGTCTATCATTGTGCCAACATCACGTTCTGGAACCACTAAACTAAATAATAAATTGTGAGGTCTAATAAGACCAGTGCTTTTCCTTAATTTTTTTTTCAAGGCTTCCGTATTATTCTACATGGATTTTAGGAAGATTTTTCACATTTACACAAAATATCCTGTTGAGGATTTTTATAAAATTGCGCTAGATTTGCATATTAAATTTATTCCATCAAATGTTCCATGCCCATGGACTACATCTTGATTATTTCAGTCTTTACCCCACTTTTAAATTTAACAATTTCCTTCATCTAAACCTTGCATCATATCTTCTGTTAGATTTACTTCTAGATACCTCGTGGTTTGTTGTTACTGTGAATGAGATTTGAAAAATCATATTTCTAATCTATTAGTTCTGATATTAGTCATATATTGATTTTAGTAAAGTACTTTGAGACTAAGTGACTGAAATAATTTTAATAGCTTTTCTGTGTTGATTGGTCACAGTCAAGATTTCTAGAACAATGCCAGCTTTATTAAAAAAAAAAAAGCAGTGAAAGAAGGCATCCTTATCTTATTTTTTACTTTGTTTGGAATGCTTCTATTGTTTCACCACCAACTATAATTCGTGCTGCCAGATAAGGAAATTCCCCTGTATTCACTGTCTGCCAAGAATTATGTCATGTATAGTGGTGGATTTTTCTAATGCTTTCCTCACATCTATTCAGATGATATTTTTCTTTTTTCCTGTGTTCTGTTAGCACAGTGAATCATAATAATAAATTCGCTAGTGTTAACTGTTTGCTTTACTGGGGCAGGGATGGGGAAGTGGCAACCTACTTAGATGTGTTGGTAAGCTTTCTGTTTAAGATAAGATTTAACTTTGCCCAGTGTTTTAACTGAAACATACCTACGCGGGCATGCCAAGTTGCTTCAGTTGTTTCCAGCTCTTTGCAACCCCATGGACTGCATCCCGCCAGGCCCCTCTGTCCATGAGATTCTCCAGGCAGGGATACTGGACTAGGTTGCCATGCCCTCCTCCAGGGGGTCTTCCCGACCCAGGGACTGAAACCTCATTTCTTAGGTCTCCTGCATTGGCAGGCAGGTTCTTTTCCACTTGTGCCACCTGGGAAGCCACCTAAAAAGCTTTTGTGTGTGATGCCTTTGTGTGTGAGAGGACAGATTTTGATTAGTGATTCACTTCTCTGTGGATACTGGTGACTCATATTTTTCTTAAAATTATGCATTTCAGGGACTTCTCTAGTGGCCCAGTGGCTAAGGTTCCAAGCCCCCAATGCAGAGGGGCCTGCTCAGGGAACTAGACCTCACACACTGGGACTAAGACTTGATACAGCCAAATAAATGAACATTTAAAAAAATTTCATCTAAGTCTTAAAAGCATGCTGAGTTTCTTCATAATGGTCTCTCTTTTTAAAATCTCTCATCTATAGAGTTATTTCAATTCTAATAATATTTGTACTTACTTTTTTCTCTTATTAAAGTTGTCAGAGCTATGTCTAATCATCTTTTCAAAGAAGTCTCAACAATTTTCATTAAGCATATTATTTCATAATTTTTTATTTCATTAATTTCTAATCTTATTTTTTATTATTTTCTTGCTTCTTTCTTTCATTATATTCTGTTATTTCTCTGATTCAATAAAATGATCAACTGATGAATTTTAAATTATTCATGTTTTAAATACAATCTTTTGTTCTATATCCTTTAAGGCTCTAAGTTCCTTCTAAGTATAGTTTTAGTTGCATCCATGAAATTTAATAAGCAGTGTTCTCATTTTTTTCATTAATTTCTAAATATTTTTTAAGTTTGTTTCACCCATAAACTATTTAGAAGTATGCTTTTACCTTCCTATGTATGTAATTTCTAGGTTACTTTTTTATTATGTTATCTAACTTTATTGTCAAAAGGGTGGCCCATTTGACACTGATTCTTGGTATTTCTTCAGACTTTGTAGACTAGCAGTTGATGAATTCTATAAGCAATGGATCCAGACGCTTGAAAATAATGTTTAACCACTAAACTGGTGCTAAAACATACTGAGATTAATATTAAGTTGTTTATAACTTCCAAACCTCTATTAGGTTTTTGTTTTATGTTCCTGAGAAAGATTTTAGAATCTCCCACAAGTTCATTGAGTTGATTGTCCATCTATACTTCTGTCAATTTCTGCCTTATGTACTTTGAGTCAACATTAGGTGCATACGGGTACATGTTGTCCAGGTGACATTATATGTCTTATAATTTCAGCTTCATTAATGTGAACGCCTTAAAATCTACTTTACCAAATAACATTGACTTTATCCTTCCTTTTACATTCAAAATTGTGGGCTTTATATTTAACATGAATCTTCTGTCAGGCCATAGCACCATATGTTACTTCTTTACCCAACTTTTTATTCAATTGATTTAAAATAAAATAAAAAACAGCTTTACTCATTCTTTAGTTTAAAGGCAAATTTAGTGTAAACAGATATACAGATATAGCTACAGACAGATTCTGATCCTGTTTTACTATATTTTTCAATGTTTTCTATTCATCTTGCTTTTAGTTTCCCTCTTTTCTCTGCTTCCCTGCTTTATAGTAGATCTATCATTTTCCTCTAGTCTATTTTTATCCTCATCATTTCAAAACTGTACAGTCTGTTTCTTCCTGCTCCTTCAGCGGCTGCAGTTCGGTATGAATGCATGATGACCTTACAGTCTAATGTTAATCCGTACCTCCACATGCCTAGAGGACAAGGACCTGAACACACGATGCACTCAGCGTAGTGTCATTATCAAGTGACGAGGTCTGGAGCTAGATTACCTGGATCTGGATCCTGGCTCTATCTCCTACTAACATTTACTAGGTAGGTTGCTAACCAACACTCTGCATCAGACCCTTCATCAGAAAAATAAAGTTAATATAAAAACGCTAATCATAATTGCCTGACAATTCAATTAGTCACTACATGGAAGGGCTGAGAGAAGTAGCTCGTATATGCTACCTGTTATAAACTTTCATTTTCCTATTATACTATTAAACTATTGTTATAGTAATTTTTTACATCATCAAAGTTAGTCATTATTATTATTTAACAGGTGATGCTTATTTAAATTTACCAAAAGGTTTACCAATCTTTGCTTTACCATTGCTTCTCTCTTTCTAGATTAAATTTTCTTCTTCCTGGGGTGTACCCTGGAGTCATTCTTTCCACAATGGTCTGTAAAGAGAAAACTCTTCTAGTCCTTCTTTGTCTGTAAATGTCTATAATTTGCCTTCACTCATAATAATTTATCGGAATATGGAAGCCCAATTAGGCCACAACTTTTAACTTTCTTTCATCATTTTGAAAATGTCTAGGAGACTCTGTTATCACTGATGTGATATCTACTTATCATTCCTTTCTCAAGAAGTGACCTTTCTTTTCTCTCTAGTCACTTTCTTTAAACATTCACTGTTGTAGTTTAATCTTTAATTGGTGCCTAACTCTTTTGCAACCCCACAACTATACCCTGCCAGGCGGCTCTATCGGTGGGATTTCCCAGGCAAGAATATTCAAGTGGGTTGCCATTTCCTTCTCCAGGGGATCTTTCTGACCCCTGATCAAATTCATGTCTCTTGCATTGCAAGCAGATTCTTTACCACTTAGCCACTTGGGAAGCCCTTTTTTAAACATGATAGTTCTAAATTTTCAGAAACAGAACTAACAGTACCATGAGCCCCTGTATTACCATTTCCTAGATTCAACAGTTATCAAGAGTTTGCTTCATCTATACTTTTTCTTTCTTCACTAAAGTATTTTAAAGGAAATCATAGACATTTAGTCATTTCACTCATACCATATACATCTCCAAAACGGTTTCTTTTAATGTAATGATGATGTAATTATACATATTATGAAATCATCTTCAGCTGTCTTCACAGTTTTTTTTTTCCTTCAGTTTGGTGTTTCATAGTTTTACCACAATGTTTCTGATGTGACTTTGCTTTTCCTTATCTTGCTCAGGTCATTTTGATCCGCCCAACCCCCAACTTCAATACACTATCCCTAACCTAATCCATCACCAAGTCCTTTTATTTAACCTTCTTAATAGATTTTTAATCCATCACTTCTCTCCCTATTCACTGCCATCCAAGGAAAGTGATCCCATCTCTCTTCTGAACTTCTGTAATAACTTGAAAATTTCTCACATCCATTCCCCTCTATATCTAATCATCACAATGTAACCAGAAGGTTCATTTTAGAATGCAAATTTGCTGATGCAACCTCCATCTTCAAACTTTCATTTTCTCTGATGAAAAAGGTCTAGGGGGTCCATGTGGTCAGTCTCTAACCAGTCATGCATAAACTGTTCATTTCATCTTGATATAGCCGTCAACCCCTACCCTCCGCCACATCCCTAACCATTTCCTAATTCACTTCAGTTCAGTTCAGTTCAGTCACTCAGTCGTGTCCGACTCTTTGCGACACCATGGACTGCAGCATGCCAGGCCTCCCTGTCCATCACCAACGCCCGGAGTTTACTCAAACTCATGTCCATTGATTCGGTCATGCCATCCAGCCATCTCATCCTCTGTCATCCCCTTCTCCTCCGGCCCCCAATCCCTCCCAGCATCAGGGTCTTTTCCAATGAGTCAACTCTTTGCATCAGGTGGCCAAAGAATTAGAGTTTCAGCTTCAGCATCAGTCTTTCCAATGAACACCCAGGACTGATCTCCTTTAGGATGGACTGGTTGGATCTCCTTGCAGTCCAAGGGACTCTCAAGAATTTTCTCCAACACCACAGTTCAAAAGCATCAATTCTTCAGTGCTCAGCTTTCTTTATAGTCCAACTCTCACATCCATATGTGACCACTGGAAAAACTATAGCCTTGACTAGATGCACCTTGGTTGGCAAAGTAATGTCTCTGCTTTTCTTTTTTTTTTTTTTTCAACTTATTTTTACTAGTTGGATGCTAATTACTTTACAATATTGTAGTGGTTTTTGCCATACATTGACATGAATCAGCCATGGATTTACATGTGTTCCCCATCCCGATCCCCCTCCCACCTCCCTCTCCATCCCATCCCTCTGGGTCATCCCAGTGCACCAGCCCCGAGCACTTGTCTCATGCATCCAACCTGGGGTGGTGATCTGTTTCACCCTTGATAGTATACTTGTTTCAATGCTGTTCTCTCAGAACATCCCAACCTCGCCTTCTCCCACAGAGTTCAAAAGTCTGTTCTGTACATCTGTGTCTCTTTTTCTGTTTTGCATATAGGGTTAGCATTACCATCTTTTTAAATTCCATATATATGCATTAGTATACTGTATTGGTCTTTTATCTTTCTGCTTACTTCATTCTGTATAATGGGCTCCAGTTTCATCCATCTCATCAGAACTGACTCAAATGAGTTCTTTTTAATGGTTGAGAAATATTCCATGGTGTATAGGTACCACAGCTTCCTTATCCATTCGTCTGCTGATGGGCATCTAGGATGCTTCCATGTCCTGGCTATTATAAACAGTGCTGTGATGAACATTGGAGTGCACGTGTCTCTTTCAGATCTGGTTTCCTCGGTGTGTATGCCCAGGAGAGGGACTGCATAAAAACCATATGATTATCTCAATAGATGCAGAGAAAGCCTTTGACAAAATTCAACACCCATTTATGCTTAAAACTCTCCAGAAAGCAGGAATAGAAGGAACATACCTCAACAAATAAAAGTTACAGCAAACATTATCCTCAATGGTGAAAACTTGAAAGCATTTCCCCTAAAATCAGGAGCAAGACAAGGGTGCCCACTCTCACCACCACTATTCAACATAGTTTTGGAAGTGTTGGCCACAGCAATCAAAGCAGAAAAAGAAATAAAAGGAATCCACATAGGAAAAGAAGTGAAACTCTCACTGTTTGCAGATGACATGATCCTCTACATAGAAAACCCTGAAGACTCTACCAGAAAATTACTAGAGCTAATCAACGAATATAGTAAAGTCGCAGGATATAAAATTAACACACAGAAATCCCTTGCATTCCTATACACTAACAATGAGAAAACAGAAAGAGAAATTAAGGAAACAATACCATTCACCATTGCAACAAAAAGAATAAAATACTTAGGAGTATATCTACCTAAAGAAACAAAAGACCTGTACATAGAAAACTATAAAACACTGATGAAAGAAATGAAAGAGTACACAAATAGATGGAGAAATATACCATGTTCATGGATTGGAAGATTCAATATTGTGCAAATGACTATACTACCCAAAGCAATCTATAGATTCAATGCAATCCCCATCAAGCTACCAACGGTATTCTTCACAGCACTAGAACAAATAGTTCCACAATTTGTATGGAAATACAAAAAACCTCGAATAGCCAAAGCAATCTTGAGAAAGAAGAATGGAACTGGAGGAATCAACCTACCTCACTTCAGGCTCTACTACAAAGCCACAGTCATCAAGACAATGTGGTACTGGCACAAAGACAGAAATATAGATCAATGGAACAAAACAGAAAACCCAGAGATAAATCCACGTACCTATGGACACCTTATCTTCGACAAAGGAGGCAAGAATATACAATGGAAAAAAGACAACCTCTTTAACAAGTGGTGCTGGAAAACTGGTCAACCACTCGTAAAAGAATGACACTAGAACACTTTCTAACACCATACACAAAAAATAAACTCAAAATGGATTAAAGATCTAAATGTAAGACCAGAAACTATAAAACCCCTAGAGGAGAACATAGGCAAAACACTCTCCAACAAAAATCACAGCAGGATCCTCTATGACCCACCTCCCAGAATATTGGAAATAAAAGCAAAACTAAACAAATGGGACCTAATTAAACTTAAAAGCTTTTGCACAACAAAGGAAACTATAAGCAAGGTAAAAAGACAGCCTTCAGAATGGGAGAAAATAACAGCAAATGAAGCAGCAGACAAAGGATTAATCTCAAATATATATAAGCAACTCCTGCAGCTCAATTCCAGAAAAATAAATGACCTAATCAAAAAATGGGCCAAAGAACTAAACAGACATTTCTCCAAAGAAGACATACAGATGTCTCTGCTTTTTAATATGCTGTCTAGGTTCGTCATAACTTTCCTTCCAAGGAGTAAGCGTCTTTTAATTTCATGGCTGCAGTCACCATCTGCAGTGATTTTGGAGCCCAAAGAAATAAAGTCTGACACTGTATCCACTGTTTCCCCATCTATTTGCCATGCAGTGATGGGACCGGATGCCATGATCTTAGTTTTCTGAATGTTTTCACTCTCCCCTTTCACTTTCATCATGAGGCTTTTTAGTTCCTCTTCACGCTCTGCCATAAGGGTGGTGTCATCTGCATTATCTGAGGTTATTGATATTTCTCCTGGCATTCTTTATTCCAGCTTGTGCTTCTTCCAGCCCAGCGTTTCTCATGATGTACTCTGCACAGAAGTTAAATAAGCAGAGTGACAATATACAACCTTGACGTACTCCTTTTCCTATTTGGAACCAGTCTGTTGTTCCATGTCCAGTTTTAACTGTTGCTTCCTGACCTGCATACAGGTTTCTCAAGAGGCAGGTCAAGTGGTCTGGTATTCCCATCTCTTTCAGAATTTTCTAAAGTTTGTTGTGATCCACACAGTCAAAGGCTTTGACATAGTCATTAAAGCAGAAATAGATGTTTTTCTGGAACTCTCTTGCTTTTTTGATGATCCAGTGGATGTTGGCAATTTGATCTCTGGTTCCTCTGCCTTTTCTAAAACCAGCTTGAACATCTGGAAGTTCACAGTTCATGTATTGCTGAAGCCTGACTTGGAGAATTTTGGGCATTACTTTACTAGCATGTGAGATGAGTGCAATTGTGCAGTAGTTTGAGCATTCTTTGGCATTGCCTTTCTTGGGTATTGAAATGAAAACTGACCTTTTCCAGGCCTGTGGCCACTGCTGAGTTTTCCAAATTTCCTGGCATATTGAGTGCAGCACTTTCACAGCATCATCATTCAGGTCTCAACTGGAATTCCATCACCTCCATTAGCTTTGTTCATAGTAATGCTTTCTAAGGCCCACTTGACTTCACATTCCAGGATGTCTGACTCTAGGGGAGTGATCACACCATCATGATTATCTGGGTCGTGAAGATCTTTTTTGTACAGTTCTTCTGTGTATTCTTACCACCTCTTCTTAATATCTTCTGCTTCTGTTAGGTCCATACCATTTCTGTCCTTTATCAAACCCATCTTTGCATGAAATGTTCCCTTGGTATCTTAACTTTAAAAAATATTTATTTATTTGGCTGTGCGATGTCTTAGTTACAGCATGCAGGATCTCTAGTTGCAGCATGCAAACTCTTAGTTGTGGCATATAGGATCTAGTTCCCTCGTCAGTAATCAAACTCAGACCCCCAACCTTGGGAGCACAGAGTCTTAGCCACTGGACTGCTAGAGAAGTTCCACTTCCTAACTAACTTTTAATAGTCTTTCAGTTTTCCTCATTCCTTCTCTAGGAAAACTATCCTTGGAATCCAAATCTAGACGAAGGTTTTTGCATCACTCTGTTTTAATAAATCCTGAGAGAGAATACTTGGCATAATTGTAATTTGGTACTTTAATTTTTGATGTGGCTATTTGATAAGTATCAGTTTCCCCAGAAGAATAAGAGTTCCAAGAAAGTTCTTAATCGAACCCCCACACCTAAAAGGGGAATTGGCACGAAGCAGGAATTCATATCAGTACTGGTCAAGTGAGTGAATGAATACATGGATCTCCAGGCATTTAGCCTCTGTGCTTCCCCTCCAATCTGCAGATTCCTATCATACTTATCACACTTGACATTATTAATAGTTTTCCATTCAGTTTCCCCAAATATATTGTGATATCCTAAGGGGCAGATAATGTGTTTGGTTCATTTCTGTATCTTCAGCAACTGGCCTAGTGCCTGTATGTAATATGTATTTAATTATACAGTAAGAAATTAGTGGAGAGACACTAATGTTGATTGACTCCCAGGCACATGGAACTGAGTTGATCATTCTTTTTAATTTACACATTCTTCATTCCGACTTTAGTTATCTGAAGGCTTTTTATACTTCAGATACAGATTTAGATTCAAGGGACAGGCCAATAAAGTAGATTATAATTTGGTCCCCACAGAGCTTATGTCATGTCGTGCTTTCATCAGTGATCTGTGAGTTTCCTCTTCTGTTCTAGATTTGATTTTTATTACTGCTTTCCTACTTATACCCTATTTCCAAGACCATTTTTCACTTCTTGGTAACTACTCCTATGAACCTTCTATCTACCCATCATACCTGTTTTTACGTGAAAGTATATCCAGGAAAACACACTGTATTATATGTGCATGTATTTTTTATAAAAATGTTATTATGTTATAGAGCTTCCCTGATGGCTCAGTCAGTATAGAATCTGCTTGCAATGAGGGAGACCCAGGTTCAGTAATCTCATCCTTTTCTTTTTTAACTTTTACTATTTGTTCATTCAACTACTTTTGAAATCTATTCATGTTTTTTAATATAAAATCTAGTTAATTTCTGGAAATTAACATTACAAGCATCACCATCCTATCCATTTTCCTAGAAAAGGACTCCTGTGACACTCTCAACTGCCCACATTCCCAGCATCAGCGCAATAAGCATCCTAGTGCATGTCTCCGAGTGCAATGACTTGACAGTTTCTCTCTGGTCAATGCCCAAGAACAGAACTGCCAGAATATCATGGTCAGCATACCTATCTTCCCTAAGAACTACTGCTGCTCCTTGAAATGGCCATACCAGCTTAGATGCCACCAATAGTGAAAAAGGACTCTCCTCATCTTTCCATTCTCATCAGTGCCTGATATTACTTGATTTCACATTTTTGAAAATCTGATAAGTGTAGGTATTAGGTTGGTTATTATATATTTAAGACACATTTCTCTGGCAACTAGTGAGCCTGAGTTTCCATATACATATGAGGGATCTGATACCAGATTCCCATTTAGTATTCAAATAATTCTATTATTAACTGTTTTGTGACTCAGTTTACTTCCTCTGTAAAGCAGAATGATAGTAATACTTCTATTGTGAAGAATTAAATGTTCAAAAAAATTACGCACCCAGAAAAAAATCTGGTACAAAGAAGTGTTCAATAAATGTTGGCTACTTTATAACTATTTTCTATTATTTTCATTCACATATCCTCTCCTGTAAATTGCCTATTTATAACTTTGAACTATGTTTCTTCTATATTTCCTGCATACTCCTTGCTGGCTTACATGAGCTTCTTGTACAGTCCAAATATCAATCTCCTGCAAATCTTTTTAAATGAATAAGTAAATGAGTGATCAGATAAACATGCCAGCTTTGTCTTATAGAACTCCAGCTGTTTGTTCTTTCTGTTCACTCCCTTACTGGGTCATTTTTGTGAACAAAATATTGAATCTCAATGTAATTTTAATATGGTCAATAAATTTTAAATAAAATTTAATTTATATTTCATTTTTCTAAGTCAACAACACACAAATACAAAATTGCAGGACGATACATCTTAGCTCTTCTGTGAAAAAGTTAAACAATTCTATTTGTGGTTTTTATTGGGAAATTATTAGAAAAGCAGAATTATAGCACAAAGAGCTATAGAGACTGCAAATTGTCTCAAGTACTTTGTTTCCATTTCAAACTCAATATTTAAATAGAATAATCCCTAAAATGGGATTGCAAAATAATTTCCTGCAAGATTACTAAAGGAAATATTTATCACTCTTAAAGGGCCACTTTTAATAAAATTCTTAGAAATCTCTTATAAAAACACAGAGAAAAATCATAGAAAACAACAAATTAGAGCTATAAACATTTATTTATAACATTTATATATAAACATTTATTGCTATAAACATTTGATAAGAATTAGTGTTTCTAACTGTTGTTTCTTGATCTGCATAAAGATTTCACAGGAGGCAGATAAGGTGGTCTGGTATTCCCAACTCAAAGAATTTTCCAGTTTATTGTGATCCACACAGTTAAAGGCTTTAGTATAGTCAATGAAGCAGATGTTTTTCTGGAATTCTGTTGCTTTTTTTATGATCCAACAAATGTTGGCAATTTGATCTCTGATTCCTCTGCCTTTCCTAAGTCCAGCTTGAACATCTGGAAGTTCTCAGCTCACGTACTGTTGAAGACTAGCTTGGAGAATTTTGAGCATTTCTTTGCTCAAAATCATTTCTTTGCTAGTGTGTGAGATGAGTGCAACTGTGTGGTAGTTCAAACATTCTTTGGCATTGCCTTTCTTTGGGACTAGAATGAAAACTGACCTTTTCCAGTCCTGTGGCCACTGCTGAGTTTTCCAAATGTGCTGGCATATTGAGTGTGACACTTTCACAGCATCATCTTTTAGGATTTGAAAAAGCTCAGCTGGAATTCCATCACCTTCACTAGCTTTGTTCGGAGTGATGCTTCCTAAGGCCCACTTGACTTCACACTTCAGGGTGTCTGGCTCCAGGTGAGTGATCACACCGTCATGGTTAGCTGCGTCATGAAGATCTTTTTTGTATCATTATTCTGTGTATTCTTGCCACCTCTTCTTAATATCTCCTGCTTCTGTTAGGTCCCTACCATTTCTGTCCTTTATTGAGCCCATCTTTGCATGAAATGTTCCCTTGGTATCTCTAATTTTCTTGAAAAGATCTCTAGTCTTTCCCATTCTACTGTTTTCCTCTA
Organism: Cervus canadensis; assembly: GCF_019320065.1. Lineage (NCBI taxonomy): Eukaryota > Metazoa > Chordata > Mammalia > Artiodactyla > Cervidae > Cervus > Cervus canadensis. The sequence continues at coordinate 51,997,762 of NC_057410.1, forward strand.
CTTTTTTGCATTGATCACTGAGGAAGGCTTTCTTATCTCTCCTTGCTATTCTTTGGCACTCTATATTCAGATGGATATATCTTTCCTTTTTTCCTTTACCTTTTGCTTCTCTTCTTTCCTCAGCTATTTGCAAGACCTCCTCAAGCAACCGTTCTGCCTTTTTTCATTTCTTTTTCTTGGGGATAGTTTTGATCACCACCTCCTGTAAAATGTTATGAACCTCCGTCCATAATTCTTCAGACGCTCTGTCTATCAGATCTAATCCCTTGAACCTATTTGTCACTTCCACTGTATAATCATAAGGGATTTGACTTAGATTATACCTGAATGGTCTAGTGGTTTTCCCTACTTTCTTCAGTTTAAGTCTGAACTTTGCAATAAGGAGTTCATGATCTGAGCCACAGGCAGATTCTGGTCTTGTTTTTGCTGACTGTATAGAGAATATACATCTTCGGCTGCAAAGAATATAATCAATCTGATTTCAGTGTTGACCATCTGGTGATGTCCATGTGTAGAGTCATCTCTTGTATTGTTGGAAGAGAGTGTTTGCTATGACCCATGTATTCTCTTGGCAAAACTCTGTTAGCCTTTGTCCTGCTTCATTTTGTACTCCAAGGCCAAACTTGCCTGTTGCTCCAGGTAACACTTGCATTCCAACTTTTGCATTCCAGTCCCCTATAATGAAAAGGACATTCTTTTTTGTTGTTAGTTCTAGAAGATCTTGTAGAACCAGACATGGAACAAAGAACTGGTTCAGAATTGGGAAAGGAGTATGTCAAGCCTGCATATTGTCACCCTGCTTATTTAACTTATATGCAGAGTACAGCATGTGAAATGCTGAGCTGGATAAAGCACAAGCTAGAATCAAGATTGTCGGGAGAAATATCAATAACCTCAGATATGCAGATAACAACACCCTTATGGCAGAAAGCAAAGAGGAACTAAAGAGTCTCCTGATGAAAGTGAAAGAGGGAATTGAAAAAGCTAACTTAAAATTCAGCATTCAAAAAACTAAGATTATGGCATCCCAACACTTCATGGCAAATAGATGGGGAAACAATGGAAAAAGTGACAGACATTATTTTGGGGGGCTTCAAAATCACTGCAGATAGTGACTGCAGCCATGAAATTAAAAGACACTTGCTCCTTGGAAGAAACCTAGACAGCATATTAAAAAGTAGAGAAATTACTTTGACGACAAATGTCCTTATAGTCAAAGCTATGGTTTTCCAGTAGTCATGTAAGGATGTGAGAGTTGGACTATAAAGAAAGCTGAGCACTGAAGTATTGATGTTTTTGAACTGTGGTGTTGGAGAAGACTCTTGAAATTCCCTTGGACTGCGAGGAGATCAAACCAGTCAATCTTAAAGGAAATCAATCCTGAATATTCACTGGAAGGACTGACCTGATGCTGAAGCTGAAGCTCCAATACTTTGGCCACCTGATACAAAGAGCTGACTCATTAGAAAAGACCCTGATGCTGTAAAAGATTGAAGGCAGGAGGAGAAGGTTATGACAGAGGATGAGATGGTTGGATGCGATCACCAACTCGATGGACATGAGTTTGAGCAAGCTCTGAGAGTTGGTCATGGACAGGGAAGTCTGGCGTGCTGCAGTCCATGGGCTCGCAAAGAGACGGGACTGAGCAACTGAATTGAAGGATTAGTGTTTAATGAAAATCTCTTGAGAAGAACCCTATAGTTTGTGACCCTTTCATAGCAACTCAAAACAACACACAAACTAACAACAAACTTCTCAGTTCAGATCTGCATAGGAAGTCTATGATTACTATATCTTATTTTTCAGAAGAGATGCAAAAGTGTCAGTGAAGAAAAAGTATTTGTCTCCTTCATGAAAGAGTGCAATTTATATAAAAATGTGAGGGTGAATGAAGGATCACAGCTAAATAAGAAATAGAATAATGGCCAATCACCACCATTTCCACATGCCATCTTGATGGCCTTCTGAAACCTGAGGCGTCTATATGATTCTTGTCATTTGTTTCAATGGAAAGACTAGGTGATGTAGATAAGAATTCTCCCATGACAGAGAAGACATCCTGGTAACAGTAACCTGTTCCAATAAGGATTAGGACTATTCTAAGTAGGTAAAATGAACACAATTTTTAAAAGTTAGCCCAATCTCTTTTTTTCTAACTAATTCCAAAGAAGATATGCAGATTCATCTAGTTTATTTCATGAACATCATTAGATGCTGGAGTTACAATTATGAGCAAAAACTCACAACATCCCAAGTGGTTATGACTCAGCAGGGGAGACAAATGTTAACTCTAAATCAAATCAAAGTGGAATTATTCTGAAAGTCAGAATCACAGTCAATGTTATTATGAAAGTCTATAGTGAAAGAATCTGACATAGTCTGAAAGATCAGAGACAGCTCCCCTGAGCCAACCTCTGTAGGCACAGGATGAGTTAAACTGGTGAAAGGAACAGCATGTTCCAAACTCTATGGTGTAAGAGACTGTAGGAAGCCCACAACTATGCCTGGGCTAGAGAGTATAAAGGAGATGCAAGATAAAGGTAAAAGAAGGGTCTCCAGAAGGTGCCTGGCTATTTGGCTATCTTACATGTTTAATCTTTAAGTAAAATGGAAAGCTATTGATGGACTTTAAGAAGGCAGGCTCCAATGTGGAGAATGAATTGGGAGAAACAACAAGAATGGAAACCAATTATAAAAAATGTTTCTATAGTCCAGGTGAGAGACAGAAGTGACTTGAAATGAGGTGGTAGTGATAGAGATGAAAAGAAGAGATGCTGGGACTCTAGAGATACTGAAGAGGCAGAATCAATAAAATGAGATAGCAAAGGGCAACTGCAACAAAAGCCTCTTTCATGATTTCTCTAAGAATCCTCTGAGCCATTGTACTGCTCACCCCATTATGGCTGCTAGTCGGTCACATCCCTGCAAGTTAAAACGGGGCTACACTCTCATTACTGTTTGGACACCCAGGCAGAATTTTTCATGCATCCATTAAAGAAATAAATTCAGCACTATTTACAATAAAGAACAGTTTTAACTGCAGATATTCTGTAATCTCCACTTCTGTAACATGGCAGAACATATTTTCTAGATCAACCTATGATCCTATTTAACCCTGTGGGACATAAGCTATTTTCATTGCTGTTAACTTTACTTGCTTCCTCAGAATGCCTGATTATAATACACAGGATTCCTACTTCCCAGGGCTTCATTCCTTTCCAAGGATTTGTTCCAATTTACAAAATATTTTATCTGAAAAACAAGTAGAAATTTAAAAAAAAAGTCTAATCTTTTCCTCTGGATCTTCTACTAGTTGAATAAGCTGTATATGATAGATAAACAAACATATTTAAATATTGTACAAAAATTTCTCCTCCAAGTTCACAGTCAATTGTATACAAATGCCTAGTTCTACTTGGTTAGGTTTAGATTCTTTTATTATAGACTCTCACAGTGATACTGACTACGATCCTGCCATTCAGAGTAATTTCACCTTTGTGTGATTCTAAAATTACTTGTCTCCTTCGCTAAGCTATAACCACTAAGGATGCTGTAAGTGTCTGCCATATTCACTGCCAATTGGACTACCAGATTTATTTCTTAACATCCATTCACACATTCTGAAAATATACTAATTTTAATTTCAGAATATATCTGTCCTCCCATTTTTCTACTGCTAGTTTCTCATTAGCAATTTCAATAAACAGGTTTGGTACCTGGAAGATCAAAATCTAGCCAAGGAAAACCAGGCATATCAAACATCCACTGGAATTCTGGGCTTACAGACAGGCATGGTTCAAAACATGGACTTTGGTTATCAATCTGATACTCTCTGACTTACTAGTTGTATGGCCTTGGGCAAGTTACTTAACCTAAATAAGCCTCATTTTTCCCACAAAAAGAAGATTAGAATAAAATATGTTGTATTCTGTTATATGATGTAATATATAATATGCTTGGATATAATACATAAAATGCTTGGCACAGAGAAAATGACAGGAACTGTGGTTATCTTCCTGATTTCCTCCAGCTATGGCCATCCACCAAAAGACAGATGTGAATGAGGTAAAGGTTGTGCCCATGAGCTCTCTCCTGGCATACTAGAAGAGGCAAGATTAAGTAAGTAATATAGGGAATTAGTAATAAATTCAAAGAACTGGGTAAGTGCATCTAGAATAGGTAGAGAGGGAAGATGTAAAATTGTATTTGCATGTCTGTTGAGTAGATTAAATGAAGGAGTGAGTTGTTGTTCTGAAGAAAAAAGTATATGGGCTATGGAAAATGGTATATACCACCAAGTGAAGACGGAAGAGGGCAGCGCAGACTTGAATCTAATATCTCTGGTTTTTTAAATTATATTTTAGTTTTCTAAAAGAACAAGCATATTCTGGTTTCTAACTAATACCATGCATAAGAAATGCATGACATATATTCCCATTTTACAGAAGAGGCAACAAAGCCTCAAAGAAGTGACTCATTTATGCTCATACATCTAGGAAATAACAGACCCAGACCTAAACCAGGTTTCCACACTTCTGAGTCCCCTTCCAAGTGCCCTTTATGCTATGCCAAAGTCAATCACAAGGCCACACAGCTTGGTCTTTTCTGACTGAAAGTGCATATGCAACTAGTTTTAGTCACAAATTACCAGCCTCAACAATAACCAGATATTGGTAGATTTCAGTGTAAAGTAATCAGGGTCTACTACTCAGGACACTGTAAGGGTGTAAATTTGTCTACAAACCAAAAAGAGTCAGAGGCCAAAGAGTCTGCCAATTACCTTTCAAGGAAATTCTCTTACTAAAAGTAAAACATAGAAAACAAACAACCACATTTGCATTCACTGTTCCCAGGCATCACATGAAGCCACTTCAACAACAGCATTTCTGGCAACAATCCTTTCAAGATTACCATATAATGCTTAGAAATTTCAGAAGCATAAAGAACAACTATTTGTCTAATAATGCCAATGAAATAAAGTCAGGCAGATTAGAAATAAAACTATGCATCTCCATGATGACTATAGAATATTTGTATGAGAAAATAAATTTCTGATGAAAAAAATGGTTCGCATTTTTCAGAATGCAAAGATATTCATAGGACAGAATGATAAAAATTCATGCTTAGCTAAACTCAACTTTATGTATGAGAAATCATAACTACTGTATAAAATCCACAGTAGAAATGAAACAGGATTACATCACTGACGATTGCTATATTAATGGACCAGAGGGGACTACATTTCCTGAAGCTAAACATGTTGGAGGAGAAGACATACAATTCAGCTTGAAAAAGCAAACTCCATTAACCATGAAATAGGGAAACAAAAAAATCAGACTTTCCATATACTATATCCTACTGGAAAAAAAAAGTATCTATTAGCAAAAAAGACCTCTACTAGACAAAATGTTTTCAACTCAAAGCAAGTATAAAGATAAAAGATTTAAAGTCAAGAAAAATTCGATAAATTTTATAGTGCTGATATTATTCTGGCCACACAGATCCATCAAACCACCAATATACTTCTCTGAGTATATTGATCTCAAAAGAAGGCATGTTGATTGGAGTGTACTTAAACACATTGTTAGTTTAAAAATTATCACAGGGACTACCACAGATTTCATGTGAAATGTTCCAAGTTTATGTTTCCATCATTAAATTACTCCAAACAACATCTACTCTGAAAAAGAAGTCTGAGCCTCTGCGATAGGAAGAGCAGGACAAATGAGAAAGATTTGACCCTTTCAGTCTACTTAAACTCATTAAGATTTATAATGGCTTCTAGAACAATCTTTTAAAAATATTGCACACCCAAAAGCAAAAGATGACCTGCATCCATTAAAGAGTTATTCAGATGGCAGAACTCCCAGATGGAAAAGATCAATGCCACTGTCAGATATCAGAGCAATTAATTATGTCACCACTGGTCCAGAGTGATGCAGAAGGGAGACTGCATAGCATATATACATGGAGAATTAAACAAGCAAATAGAGGCCTTCAACTGCTTTAATGGGATTAAAGAAATAAATTCCATGAAAAAATGTCATTGGTAATTTGATAGGGATTGCATTGAATCTGTAGATTGCCTTGGTTAGTATAGTGATCTACAGATTCAATGCAATTCTTATCCAATTACCAAAGGCATTTTTCACAGAACTAGAACAAAAAAAATCTTAAAATTTGTATGAAGACACAAAAGATCCTAAATAGCAAAAGCAATCTTCACAAAGAAAAATAAAGCTGGAGGAATCAGGCTCCTTGGCTTCAGACTATACTACAAAGCTAGGGTGATCAGAACAGTATAGTACTGACACAAAAGTAGAAATATAGATCAATGGAACAGGATTGAAAGCCCAGAAAGAAATCTACACACCTGTGGTCAATTAATCTGTGACGAAGGAAGTGAGACTATACAATGGAGGAAAGGTAATCTCTTCAATAAACGCTGCTGGGAAAACTGGACAGTTACATGTAAAAAAATGAAATCAGAACATCATTTAACACCATACAAAAAAAAAAAACAAACCTCAAAATGGACTAAGGCCCTAATGCAAGATGGGATACTAAAAAACTCTTACAGAGGAAAACTTGGACATAAACTGCAGCAGTATCTTTTTCAAGCTGTCTCCTAGAGTAATGGAAATAAAAACAAATGTTTAAAAATGGTACCTAATTAAACTCAAAAGCTTTTGCACAGCAAAGGAAGCCAAAGACAAAACGGAAAGACAATCCAGAGTGGGAGAAGATATTTGCAAACAATATGACTGACAAAATATTAGTCTCCAAAATTTACAAACTGATGAGCCAGCTTGTGGGGCTCAATATCAAAACACAAAACAAACAATCCAATCAAAAAATGGGCAGAAGACCTACATAGACATTTCTCCAAAGAAGACATACAGATGGCCAAAAGGCACATGAAAAGATGCTCAACATTGCTAATTAGTAGAGAAATAAAATAAAAAATTATAATGAGATATCACCTCACACCAGTCAGAATGGTCATCATCAAAAAATCTACAAACACTAAATGCTAGAGAGGCTGTGGAGAAAAAGGAACACTCCTACAATGTTGATAAGAATGTAAATTGGTATAGCCACTGTGGGGAACCATATGGAGGTTCCTTAAAACACTAAATATAGAGCCACCATATGATCCAGCAATCCCTCTCCTGGGCATGTATCCAGAGAAAAACACGGTTTGAAAAGATACATACAGCCCAATGTTTAGTAGCTAAGACATGAAAGTAGCATCGCTCAGTCATGTCCAACTCTTTGCGACCCCATGGACTGTAGCTTACCAGGCTCCTCCGTCCATGGGATTTTCCAGGCAAGAATACTGGAGTGGCCTGTCATTTCCTTCCTCAGGGGATCTTCCCAACCCAGGGATCGAACCCGGGTCTCCTGTATTGTAGACAGATGCTTTACCGTTTGAGCCACCAGGGATGCCCCAAGACATGGAAGCAACCTAAATGGTCACTGACAGATGATGCCCAAAGAAGATGTGGTACATAAACAATGGAATATTACTCAGGAATTAAAAAGAATGAAATAATGCCACTTGCAGCTATATGAATGGACATGGAGATTATCATACTAAGCGCAGTAACTCAGAGAACAATAAGTATCATATTATATCGCTTATATGAGGAGCCTAAAAATATGATACAAATGAACTTATATACAAGACAGACTCAGAAAACTAACAGTTACCAGGGAGTACCAATTAGGGAGAGGGGTGGTTAGGGAGTTTGGGACTGACATGTACACACTGCCATATTTAAAATTAATAACCAACAAGGGCCTACTCTATGGGTAGGGAATTCTGCTCAACATTCTGCAATAACCTAAACGGAGAAAGAATTTTAAAAAGAATGGACACATGCAATATGTATAACTGAATCACTTTGTTGTATGCCTGAAAGTAACATAACATTGTTAATCGACTGTGCGCCAATATAAAAATAAAACTTTTAAACTTAAAGAAAATCTCCAAGATGACTGACATATAAACTTTTAAAAAGTGGCTCAACTGCTACAGATAATAAAGCAGATGTGCAGGAATCCTCTCTAAGATGATCTCCAGTGATCCCTGCCTGCCGAAATTCATGCTCCTATGTAATCACTTCCTCTTGAGTATTACCTAGACCTGGCAACACGCTGCTGATGGGCAAATACTGCAGAAATAATAGGATGTCCATTCCAAGACTGGATTGTGAAAGATTTTGGTCTCTGCCTTGCACTCCACTTGGCTCTTCCAGCTTGCTCACTTGTGAGGCCAACTGTCACGCTGTGCAGACCTGGGGAGAAGCCCGCACGGCGAAGCACTGGGAGCAGTCTCCAGTCCATGCCAGCAAGCCCGGGGAGCTGAGCCCCACCAGTAATCGCGGCAGAGACTCGGAGCTTCTCCTCCCCAGCCACGCCCTGAGATGACGGCAGCCTCTGCCATGCCGCGACAGTGGCTGCGTGAGAAAGCCCGAGTCAGATGACCCAATTACACTGCACCCACGCTGCTGACCCACAGGCACCGTGAGATAACAACTGCCGTGTTTTAAGCACCATACTTCTGAGATAAGTTGCCACATATATATATGTATATATGTAAGTTGTTATATATATATATATACATATATATATACACATAACTTATATATGTATATATAAGTTGTTACATATATATATGTATATATATATACATACACACACACAATATTCAACAAAAAGAACACTTTAATGACTTCTTCATTGAATAAATATACTGCTGACTTTAGAATGGAAATATCCTTGTGTCCACCTCAACTCTTACTACTCAATCCAGAACTCTGGTATCTCTCCCTTGGATTTGTCTCCTTGCTTTGAGTTCTGTCCCTCTGAATCCATGTGTTATGCGCTTATGTCCCTCAAAAATTCCTGTATCAGTGTGATATGTCCTTAGAGTGTTTGCAGACGTAACTAACTAAGATTAGGTCATACTGGAATAGGTGGGTCCCTAATCCAACAGGACTGATGCTCCTTGTAAAAAGTGGAAATCTGAACACAGGCATACACAGAGAATGACATGGCGCCTGACCAAGCCAGGAGGGGGAAGACAAAAGGCCTGCAGCTAGTCAGAGCTCTACATGGGGACTTGGGCCTGGTTTCACTTATCCTCTGATCCAGTACCACATGGATCAGAAGCAGTCCAGGCCCCATACTGCTCTCTAGCTTGCCTATTGGATGCCCTCAGTATCAGACTGCCTACCACACTCCACACTCCCACCACGCTGTTCTCCCCGGCATGGGAAGCCCTTTTGTTTCTATCAGAACCTGACCCAGGGCCTAAAACATAGCAAGGCTCAAAAGTCTGATTTGAATTAATGAATAAATGAACTTTATGGGCACCAGTGCTTGGTCCACTGTTATTAGCTATGTGGCATTATTAAGCTCTTCAGGATTTAGTTTTCTCAGTAGTAAGGATAAACAATCACCACCTTGTTAAAAAGATTAAATAAGATGTTACATGTGATAACTCTAGCAATAATATTTATTAAGCACTTACTTGCTAGGCCCTGGGCTTGGTGATTCACATAGACTATCTCATTTTAATCCTTTCACACTTTAAGCCTAGGACTGTGTGACTATGTCAGTCGCTCAGTTGTGTCTGACTCTTTGCAACCCCACGGACTGCAACCCGCCAGGCTTTCCTGTCCACAGAGTTCTCTAGGCAAGAATACTGGAGTAGATTGCCATTCCCTTCTCCAGAAGAACTTCCCAACCCAGGGATCGAACCCCGGTCTCCTGTATTGCAGGCAGATTCTTTACCTAGGACATACGTGCTGTTATTACACCCATTTTAAAAAAGCAGAAACTGAGGCTTAAGAAGCTTATGTTTACATAATAGGATTCAAACAAAAGCTTTTTACTCCTATGAAAGCAATACTATATTTCAGTAGTATTTAACTTACAATAAATTCCAATTTAAAAAAAGATTATTAAAATGTTAATAAAGAAATAGCCCATGTAATCTGCCTATATATTTAGTAAATCTTATACTGAAAAGCAAATATTAGTGAGTGCAATGAAAACAAATTATAAGAAAAGTAATCAAGATAGTCAAAGGAGATTAATATGATCCTATTATAAAGCTGGGCCTTCCCTGGTAGTGCTAGTGGTAAATGACGGGGTTATTTTAAGAGAAGTTGGTTTAGACAGATAAGAATAACAATCACAAGATAAATTTTCAGTGAAAACAACACAATATAAATGACTGATTATGTTATAAACCAAACAGAGGTTCTCCAGCCCTGAGAAAGTCTCTCTCCCCTTAGAATCAAGAAGTTTAACCCTCTCTTTAGATACTTTAAATCTCCCTGTATCACATCCCAAACCATATTAGTCATACTATATTTTCTGCTTCAAGAAAAACCTATAAGAAACTACCTTAATTAAAAAGAGTACTAGTCATCAAATACGAATTACCTTAAACTAATACTGTGAACATAAACTCTTGGCACAATAAGCAGGAGAGTAAATAAAATTAAATTTAAAGTAACAGATAACAATATTAACATCACACCTGTCCCAAGACAAGAGTTTGAACAAATTGCAGAAGGTAGTAAAAGGACAGGGAAGCCTGCCATGCTGCAGTCCATGAGGTGCAGAGTCGGACACGACTGAGTGACTGACCAAGACAAGAAAACGTGAATTGCTGTTGACCAGGGCAGAATAATGTAAATCTTAATATTTAAATTTGCAAATCGATGCTTACATGGAGCAGTGACTTTTGTTGATTTTTCTCTCTGAGCTATTCATGTTGACATCCCCAACATACACGATTTACACAGCAGAGTGAATGGGAACACACTGTGGGCAGAGAGAACGCTGCGGTGAGCGGACCAGAAGGAAGCCCAAGGGAGCGGATGCTCGGACGTGCACGGGCGATCCACCTTGCTCCACAGTAGACGCGAACACGTTATAAAGCAACCGTACGCCAATAAAAATTATTTTACATAAATAAACCCAGAGCAAGAATCTTGATTCTGACAGCCATTTGCTATGTTACATAACCTCATTGCTCCTCAGTTTGCTCATCTGCAAAATGGAGACCCACTTCATAGGATGTAAGTATTATATGTAATGCACGTGAAATAGCGCCTGGCACAAAATAAATGCTACACGTTGGTGATGATTACTAGCGTTATCACTGAAATTATATAATATCTTTCCATAAACCATATATTTGTGTCTCCCTTAAAATTCATATGTTGAAACCTAACCCTTGACATGATATATGGAGATGGACCCTTTAGGAGGTAATTATATTTTGGCAAGGGAAGAGTAAATGGCTTCCCACTGCAGTATCCTTGCCTGAAAAATCCCATGGGCAGAGGACCTGGTGGGCTGCAGTCCGTGGGATCGCAAGAGTCAGACAGGACTAAGCAACTATGCACACGTATGTGAGGCTGAAGGCCTCAGGATAGGAATAATGCCCTTACAAAACGAGACTAGAGAGTTCTGCCTCTCCCTCTCTCTCTCTTCACCATGTAAGGATACGGCAAGAAGGCTGCCGCCTGCAAACCAAGAAGAAGGCCCTCAGCAGACACCAAACTTGCCAGTACCTCCATCCTGGACACGCAAGCCTCCAGAACTGTGAGAAATAAATGCTCATTGTCTGAGCCGTGCAATCTACAGTACTCTGTTATAGCAGCCTGAACCAAGGCATATCTCAAAGCCTAGTTGCTACAATGGCCAGGCTCCAAAAAAAATGAAAACAAAAACTCTCTATCTGCGAATCGTGTCTATAGAACTATATATTACTCGCCACTATAATGAAGAAAGAAAATCAATGAATGTGTTCTATGTCCTATATGTCTAACTCCATCTTTAATATATAATATTAGGACAACAGAACTAACTCTTCCCCAGAGGTATCAGCTAAATATACTTATAAAATACATAGATTATATTCCAATGGTGTTCTCTTTACTCATTAATTGCTTACTTTATTAATTAATGAAAATTTAAAGGACTGATTTTTCTAATTCCATGTCTCAGTCACCTACATGAGCTATAGTCTTTTCATTATTGCTTTTTTAGAAATTAGAGTGCACACAAAGATATTATTTTGGGAGAAAGACACATTTTTCAGTAGATACAGGGAACTCTCTCTTCTTGAAAAACTATTCTGTTCTCTGATGGTTCAAAAAATTAGCTTGGCATACACATCTAAAAAGAAATGATTAGATAGAACTAAAACAAGTTTTAGCTCTGGTAGATTTAACTTGTTTCACTTACACCATACTTCTCAAGTATTTTCCAATCTAAAAAAAAAAGAGTTATATCCCCAGTTTTCTCTGAATTAGGTTATTGTATAATGATGCAAATAAGTGAACACAATCAAAGTATAACAATAAAACATACGAAAAATTTAGAAAGACAAATATTGGTGATTCTTTCTCTAAATAAGCTCTAATTTTATTTTAGATAGCTTTATAGCCACAGAAATTTGGGAGTTTTTAAGGTCTTTTCTTATTTAAATCATGAGCACTGATTTTGAATTGTGTTTCAAATTCTTTCTACCACTTCAGTTCAGTTCAGTCGCTCAATTGTGTCCAACTCTTTGTGACCCCATGGCTACAGAGGTGATGGCCTCCCTGTCCATCACCAACGCCCGGAGTTTACTCAAACTCATGTCCATTGAGTCGGTGATGCCATTCAACCATCTCATCCTCTGTCATCCCCTTCTCCTTCCCCCTTCAATCTTTCCCAGCATCAGGGTCTTTTCCAATAAGTCAGTTCTTTGCATCAGGTGGCCAAAGTATTGGAGTTTCAGCTTCAGCATCAGTCCTTTCAATGAATATTCACGATTGATTTCCTTTAGGATGGATTAGTTGGATCTCCTCACAGTCTAAGGGAGTTTCATGAGTCTTCTCCAATACCACAGTTCAAAAGCATCAATTCTTTGGTGCTCAGCTTTCTTTTTAGTCCAACTCTCACATCCATACATGACTACTGGAAAAACTTAGCTTTGACTAGACAGACCTTTGTTGGCAAAGTAATGTCTCTGCTTTTTAATATGCTGTCTAGGTTGGTCTTAACTTTCTTCCAAGGAGCAAGCATCTTTTAATTTCATGGCTGCAGTCACCATTTGCAGTGATTTTGGAGTCCAAAAAAATAAAGTCTGTCACTGTTTCCACTGTTATCTATTCCCTATTGTTTTGAAGCTCACCATTCCTACAGACTAGTTCTTCCAAAACATATTTCAAATATTTTCTCTTTCTGAATAAATACCCATAACTTATCAGCCCAGGATTTTCAAGAAGTACAATATTTTGTTTGTTTTCAGAAGATTCTTTTAGAACTGCCTTTGTAAACTGCAGATCCATTTTTTACTAATGGATATCATTTGTCTACAGTTTTTAAATCCTGTTGACTCTACTTTCAGAATAGTTTTTGAATACTGCCTCTTGGCTTCATCCTTAATGGTATCTCTAAATCCAGCCCCTCATCACTTCTCATCTAGATCAATGAACAAATTGTAGAACTCTCTCTGATTCCAAATTAACCTCCCCCAAATTATCTAACCCTAAAGTTTTAAAGGGCTTCCCTGGTGGCTCCAATTGGTAAAAAATCTGCCTGCAATGCAGGAGACCTGGGTTCAAACCCTGGGTTGAGAAGATCCCCTGGAGGAGGGCATGCCAACCCACTCCAGTATTCTGGCCTGGAGAATTCCATGGACAGAGAAGCTTGGTGGGCTACAGTCCACGGGGTCGCAAAGAGTTGGACACGACTGAGCTTAAGCACACAAAGTTTTAAAAAACTTCCAAGACAAAAATAATTAATATGATCATTTTCCAGGCCAATTTCTTTTTTATCCAATGCCATATTTTACCTTAGAGTTCACATCTAGTGTTGTATATATGGATTTTGACAAATATATAATGACATATATCCATCAATATAATATGACATAGAGTACTTTCACTTCCTTAAAAATCCTCTGTGTTCTACCTGTTCATCTCTCCTCATTGCCAGCCCCCAATCCCTAGCAAACACCGACCTTTTTATTGTCTCCAGAAGTTTTTTCTTTTCTACAATGTTATATAGTTGGAATCATACAGCATGGCGCCTTTTCAGATTGGCTTCTTTCACTTAGTAATAAGCATTTAAGGTTCTTTCGTGTCTTTTCATGGCCAGATAGCTCATTTCTTTTTAGTGTTGAATGATATTCCATTTCTGGAGATACTACAATTTATTTATCTATTCACCTGCTGAAGGACAGTAGTTGCTTCCAAGTTTTGGCCAGGATGAATAAGTGTAAGGACAACTTTAAGAGAGAAAAAGTTTAAAGACATTTTCCTCTTTAAAAGGACTCAAACTATGCTGCTTGTTAAATCTTGGCATACTTTGAGGAAAAAAAATGTATATTACTATTCTTCTTTTGTTAGTATTTCTTTCTAAAGAGATGCTGGAGGCTCACAAAATTCATTTAGCATACATCTTCTTCATAGGACATAAGTTAGAGCACCATAAGCAGCAGCTGCTGCATCTTCATCATCATCTGCTACCTGATATATTTATAGCGCATCATTGTCTGCAAGGCTTTACATACATCAACCGCTCAGTCCTCCCTAGAGACATGTAGAGCAGAAGACCTTTTCCTCAGTATACACAGGTGACTTGGGCAAACTCATATAACTAGTACCTGGTAGATCTAAAGGTAGAATCTACACTCTCCAACTCCCCTGACCCAGTACTTCACTTTCACACTGTTCTCTTTTCTCTGTTCTTTTCTCTGCTTTCAGTAATCCCAAATTCAGAAGTTCAGTGTAGCTATTAAGCATCTATTTCTTCACTGTCCTTGAATTATTTAAAATTTACCAGGTAAGTCAACCAGGAAATACCTGATTGAAGAAGTCACAACCTATCTACAAAATCAATCGGGATCTTTGGCATAACTGCCAAGAAGAAACTCAATCATCACCACCATCCTTTATTAAAGAACAACAGGACTTTTGCCTGAGGTGGGATGGGTTGTATTCTACAACCCCAAACTGGCAATAAAAAGCTTCAGCAGAAAGAGCTGGCATCAATCTAATAAAAAAGGAGAGCCAAGAAAAAGAAAACACATTCCTTTCCAACACTCTTTGTGAAAACAGAAGTAGACACGGTGACATTCATTCAAAAAGTCAACTGAAATATATTTTTAAGTTCCAATTAGCAGAAAATTCCTGAAAATCTGAAATTTCCACAAGTTGATCTTTCTCTGTGATCTGTTTGAGGGTTTATTTGATTTTGTTGATATGTTTTCACAGATCTTAAGTGCCTACCTAAAAGAGCTGTTAGTTATCATGCTTCGCCATAGCCAAGAGCAAGCAGTGGGGAAACGGTATAGCTATCCACTCTACAACCTTTAAACGTTTGCACTAGGCTGACAATAAAAAAATAATAATAATCCCAATGCAACTTTCAGTTATGGATATTAGGAACAGCATGTAAAGCCAGGGAGGCAGCAGTGAATCTAAACCAGCTGAAGACCAGAAGCAGGAGCTCTCTGGCTCCAGCAGTTTAGGAATAATGCAGATAAATCACAGAGCAAGCAAAGGGAATAGAATGCATTTCAGGCTTGGCTCGGAGGAAAAGACATATGAGACACACTCAGGGCAACTAAATTTATACAGTCTAGAAATGAGCTTCAAGGAGGGAACCTGATCATAATCTATAAATACCACCAAGGTAACACCATAAATAATTAAGGAAAAGAACTGTTTGTCGTCTCTGAAGGAGGTCTACGGATGATGTTTTAGATTTACACCTCCTTTCCTTTCTTCTTGGCATCAAAACATGTTTGTCTGAGGCCCTTGCTCTTGCCTGGGGTATACTGGGACAGAGCACTAGACGGGCGGGTGCCTAGAGCCAGCCTGCCCTGCCTGTGAAGCCTGGCTAGCTCTCCCTCCAGGCAGCCAGACCTGCCCCAAAATCAGCAAACTGCAGGAGCAGAAGGACAGGACCTCTCTCAGCACACCCTTCTGCCACTCCAGGAAGTCAGAACATCACCCTCTTCTAAACTCAGAGAACAGGGCTATGTGTGTTATTTATCTCATTATTTTATGCCTGCCCTGGGCCTCTGATGCTGTACAAGAGCTTTCTCTAGTCGTGGCAAGCAGGAGCTACTCTTCGTTGCAGCTCACGGGCTTCTTGTTGGGATGGCTTCTCTTGGCGCAGAGCACAGGCTGAAGCGGACTTCAGAAACTGCAGCATGCGGGCTCAGTAGTTGCAGCCCATGGGCTTCGTTGCTCTACAGCATGTGTGACCTTAATTCCCGAACCAAGGGTTGAACCTATGTCCCTTGCACTGGCCAGCAGATTTTTAACCACTGGACTTATCAGGACGTCCCTATATGTATTTTAAATACTTACTGTTGTATCTATTTGCTCAATTGTGTGTTTACCAGGTGCTAGGACAACGCTCTCAACCCAAATGCACGCATATCACTCAGGGGTTTCCGTCAATGAATATTCTGACTTAGTAGGTTCCAGGTGAGATTCCGGGCTTCCCTTATGGCTCAGCTGGTAAAGAATCCACCTGCAAAGTGGGAGACCTGGGTTCGATCCCTGGGTTGGGAAGATCCCCTGGAGAAGGGAAAGGCTACCCACTCCAGTATTCTGGCCTGGAGATTTCCACGGACTGTAGAGTCCATGGGGTCGCAAACAGTCAGACACGACTGAGCGACTTTCACTTTCAGATGAGATTCTGCATTTCTAACATGCTTACAGGTAACACTGATGCTGCTGGTCCACAAACCACACTTTGGGTAGTAAGGGGTTAAGATCTCAGAGTCCCTCGGTGTAGACAGATGCAGAGTAATTAACAATATGGTAACATGCCATAGGCACCTAATCCAGCTTGAGAGACAGAGGAAAAACAAGCTTCCTGAAGAGGACAATCCTTGAAACAGAAATGGAGTCTCGAAGATACTAGTGCAATTAAATACCAGGAAAGAGCACCCAGGAAATACTCACAATCCTTTCATTCCCAGATAATTAACATGGATAATTGGAGGATCAGGAAAGAGTCTATTAGCTGCTGATTCTCTTGGGTTGGGCTCTAAGATTTTACAGTATTTGAACCTAAGACGGTGCAGAGTGAAAACAGCACAGGCTTTTGAGTCAAACAGCCTCTCTGAATTTCAGTTTCCCAATATAAAAGAAGTATAATAAAACCTGCCTCTGGGTTTTAGAGGAGATGACAAATAAAAGTTCTTGACAAATGAAAGTTCTTAACATATGTTAAAACTCTTTTCCCCTTTCACTGACACCTAAAATAAACCGCATTTATTATAAATGCTTCCCCCACACCATTCTACCGTTTCCATTCCTGACTACTCTAAATGTGCTTATGTCAAAGGGAAATCACATTGAGTTTACAAATTTTGCTCCTTTTTTTAAGCATGTTAAGTGTATTATTCCACTTGCTCACTCAGCATTTTAAAAATAATTGCTCGTGAATCTATCCTTTAACAGAAATAAAGATAATGGCAATCGTACACCTGGGTTTTTCAAGGCAGATCTGATTTCAAATATTCTGCCCACTCATCAGACAATTGTCTCCAGTTTTTGGCTTCAGAATACAGTCGCCAGAGATATAAAACAGAATATTTTGAATGACTGCCACAGTTCCTAGGAAATGTTTTATTCAGTTTTTCATTCAATAAGCCCAATGTGATAAATATCTATTTTTACATGCCCACATGTGAGACTCTCCAGGGCGAGCCTACATGGTTATGAAATTCCCCCTGCCCTCCAGTCGTTCACACTCTCACGGGTAATTGTGTGTGTGCAGGGCAGTGAGTGGCAGGAGGTGGGAGAAGGTCTACCTGGTATTTGCACACCCAAGTGTAGTCTAGTGTTGGTGCCAAGTCATTTGCTTGTTTTAATGCATATCCTCTTCACCTCTTTGGCCCATAAAAGAAACGACTGATATAATAGATGCCTAAATGCCAAAATAATTTCTAATATTATCTATTTGTGCCCAATGGTTCATTTGAACTTAACGTCTGTAGCTCAAAGGCTGAGCCTTCCTAAAATAGACACAAAATGGCATGTAAGGGTTACCCAGTATTGATAGGGTTCACTCCCTAGACTCTTGACAAAACATAGAATTTGCCCCCAAGAGAACATAAAGAAAATACTCTATGATTGGCAAGCTCCTAAGGAATGTTTAATCACAATAACCTAGAATTCAAGTGGGAGTGGACTTGGAAAATACACTGTTCTTGTCCCTGTTCTATCATGAAGAATAGGATTGAACCCTATAGCTACTCTTTAAATCATTTTTACTGAAGAAATTTTCTGGCAAGAAAGGAAAAATCTACAAATGAGCAAAGTGTCAACTATAACGATTATGATGATGAATGATTTGCTGAACAATATATTACACAGAGATTTTTGCTCTCTGTGAGCACTATAATGTTGTTATTTTACATCCTGCCCCTTGAAATACAATTCTTGCAGCAGAAGCCACTGCTGCTTTTCTCTCTACACTTGAAAAGAATTAAAAGAAGAGAGAATAATTAGGAGAAGTCATTCGGAGGACTCTCAACAAACATAAAATTATAGCCATTCCACTAACTGTAGAAAATCAAAGGTTGATTTTAACCCCCAAATAGCTGGACTGTAAAACATTAGTTGTTTCCATGCATTACCACTTAAATTTGAATTGTACAGTGTAACAATGCTTTAAAACAAACAAACAAACAAACTTATTTCTTAAGTAACAAAATTTCAAACAGAAAGTCTATCTGCACCTAGGAAAACAATATGTACGTAAGGTAACACTTCCCTGATGGCTCAATGGGTAAAGAATCCACCTACAATGCAGGAGACACAGCAGACTAGGGTTTGATTCCTAGGTCAGGAAGATCTGGAGAAGGAAATGGCAACTCCAGTATTCTTGCCTGGAAAATCCCATGGACAGAGGACCGTTGTGGGCTATAGTCCAAACAGTCACAGAGTTAGACCCGACTGATGACTAAGAATAGCAAGCTAACACTTCACCTCAATTCCAAACCCAAATCACTAACGCAGTCTGGCGGTGTTGATATTTTTGTCCCCATTTCCATCTTCAGAAGTGCATTTCTATCCTCAGCCTACATAGGCAAGAAAATCAAACAAGATTTACTAATGGCACAGACATGCACTACTAACCTAATATATACTTAATCACTGAGGTTTGTGAATTTACACCTACTGAGTCCCTCCAGCCCATGTTCATCCACTTTTAATGCATAGAAAAAGAAATCTTCAGTAGTGCAGAGCTATTATTTTAATCCCATTACTGTCACAAATTCTTCACAATATCTCCCCACAACACCTTCTTTTCTAAAACTAGACCTCAATTGTCTTCACCTGGATTACCACTCTCTCCAATGTCAAATTTCTAAATTTTAACATCTCTATATTGATACAACCTAACCTTCAAATCTGCTAAAAGCAGTTTCCTTTAGTTTTTATTCTGGCTTTAGATCTCATACTAAGACATGAATACATATTGATAAATACTCAGAAACAACCTTATTTTCTGATTTAATTTTTATTAGTTTCTCCACCATTTGAACAATCCATCAGTCCTCACTGGGCATCACCAAAGTGTCTGACCCTGAATTAGAAGCTAGAGAAGAGATAAAAAGGTAATGAGCATCCTCCCCATCACTAGAGACATTTAAAAAGCACCTAACAACAACTACTTGGAGATTTAATTTCCTTCGCACTTTCACATGTTCTTACTTTGATCATTCCGGAAGGCAAAGTATTCATCTTCTCCTAAATCATACTCCTCACAGACGGTAATTTCAGTGAATGAGAAGAACAGGGCAAAGTGTTAAAAGCTGAACGGTCTAGTGCTTCTCAAATGTGAATGCCCAGGTAAGTTACCTGGAAGCCTTGCTTCAGTGTAGAATCTGACTCGGCACATCTAGGCTGGGCCTGCGACTACGCATTTCTAACAAGCTCCCAGGTGATCCTGATGCCGATGCTGCCAGATCACTGGGAGCAAGGGCTGCGTGGGAAGGTCTCAGCGAGCGTCTCGGCTGTCTCTCAGCCTCACTCTACGCCGGCATGCCCAACCTTTTTGGCAGCAGGGACAGGTTTCATGGGAGACACTTTTTTCCATGCACCAGGGTGGCAGAGAGGGATGGTCTGGGGAGGATTCAAGTGCATTACATTTATTGTGCACTTTATTTCTATTATTATTACCTCAGCTCCACCTCAGACCATCAGGTGGATGGCTGAACCTCCCCAGAGGTTGGGGACCCCTGCTCTAGACCAGTGGCTGGCCTGCTGCCTAGCATGTAGTAAATGCTCAGTAGTTATCACTGTAATAAAGAATTATTAATAGTTGTGGAAGAGATAAAGAAGAAGAAAATAATATAAGAAAGGAGTTCATTCATCTCAACTCAATTTTTCTCCCGTATACGGTCAGTCAAATCATTTTTAAGACCAATGTCACATCTTGGCCATCAAACGGGTCTATATGTGACCCGTCGTCCCTAGCCTTCTGCTTTTCCCCGTGCACCTTCCCCTCACAGGGGGCCATTTGCTCACACTGCAGTACATAAATGCATGCCCATCCTTTCGAGTTCCCCATAAACTGTTCCTCTTTATAGTACCATGAATCTAGAGGCACCAAGCTTTTCAGCTCAAGATCCACTCTTCCACGAAGTTCTGCCCAGCTTCCCCAGCCACCTTTCAGAAGTCTGCACCTCGTAGTTCTTTTGACATTGTTAGTAAAGCCAAGTAACACATGAACACCTCCACAGCAGAGATAACAAGTCATTTTGATGATAACATGGTGAAATGCCCTTTTGTCAGAGTGAGATTCACTGAGAGAGCTGTCTTGTATTTACACAACTCCTGCTAAGTAAATAAAGAATATTAATGATCTTTAGAGGCTTCTTCTATTCTTTACTTGGGACAGAGGAAAAAGTGAAAAATCTGAGTCAAGCTATATGTAAAGACAAGGATGTGCTGTGGTATGGTGGTCAGAGCATGGGTTTCTGAGACCAAAGTGTTAGTTGCTCAGTCATGTCCGACCCTTTGCTACCCCATGGACTGTGGTCCACCAGACTCCTCTGTTCATGGAATTCTGGAATACTGGAGTGGGCAGCCATTTCATTCTCCAGGGGATCTTCTTGACCCAGGGATCGAACCAGGGTCGCCCACATTGCAGGCAGATTCTTTACCATCTGAGCCACCAGGGAAGCCCCTTGAAGACCAAAGCCTTTGTTAAAATCTTAGCCTGGGTTTAAATCCTGGCTCCATCACTGTCATATCTATGGCTTTGGCCAAGTCCTCTGGCTTTAGGAAGCCCACAGTTCCACATTTAAAGAGGAAAAATTATACTTAATGCCCTGTTTTGATGTTTGTAAAGATGAAAGCAGATGTGAACTGCTTAGCCAAATGTCTGGCACATAGTAGGTACCCAAAGCTTACTACTGTGACCATTATCACCAAGGGTTTTATCAATACATATTCTCTGGTTCTCAAAAGGTAGTTCTCAGAGGCAGCAGCAAAATCATCCAGGAACTTGTTAGAAATGCAAGTTCTCAGGCCTCACCCTTGACTTCATGAACTAGAAACTCTGGGCGTGTCGCCCAGGAATCGGTTTTAACAAGTCCTCCTGATGAATCAGGTGCTCTGTTAGTTTGAGAAACACTGTTCTAAAGATGAAAGAAACTGTAGGTGTAAAGCAACAAAGCTAGTGTAAGGCACAAGAGGAGATACTAAATGGCTCCTATCATTTTTAATGGGATATGATTTTTGCTTGGAAAGTGCTTTTATTCTGCTCCCTAACAATAACACGTTCTGCCCCACCTAGTCATTTCAGTAACGGTGCTGCCTAATTGCCAACCACGAGTGCCCCAAATTGCTGCTGACAAACTATTTAATTGCTTATCCGGTTGCCTACCTAGAAACCCCGTGGGTCTAATCACCAGTGGCTGACCCCCGGCTGCAGGAGCAGGCCCGAGAGCTCGCCCATCACCCGGGAGAACAGCACTGGTGGCTGAGCGCCGCGGCCCCCAGTTGTCAGCTACTCCCACGACCAACTGCGTGCATGATTCTGAACTGCTTTGGCTTTTTTAAGCTTTGATGTTGCTTTTCCATTTTTCTGTGCTTTTATTTTTTGAGAATTGGGGGCGGGGATGGGGGAGAGTTGCTTTTGTTTCCTTAACTGCAGAACAGTCAAACTTTTCCATAAAAACTGTGTATTGCTCAAGGCCAGACCGTTAAGCAGCTAGGGCATTGTGGGCACTGCCTGTTACTGATTTTATTTCCTTTTCACTGCACTTGCAAGTAAGTCATTTATCTTTAAGTTAGCAAGCAAGAAATGGGAAATAAAAGAAATATGCTTTATTTAAAGCTGTGTTTGGGGCTAGTCATGATGAGGGAAGTGGGCACTGCCTACGCTGAGTTCATTTTCATTACACTGCACTGGCAATGAAACCATTCAGCTTTGTTGGAATCCCGCTTTCATCTCTCTGCTTCCCTTACGTTTCTCTTGGTTTCCCCTGTGGTGTCAGTGCTCTTAAATTTTGAAGATAAAAACCTGGTAAAATCCAAGACAAGTGATTCCTTTGGGTACCAAAGCCTCAAGATACCCTTTTCCTCTTTGAAGGAGCTAGTATGGGGGAAGTGAGACATCATTTCATGGTGTGAACCAGAGAAGAGCCTTTTTTTTGTCCACTCAAATGGGATAAACAAAAATCCAAGAAAATATTCTACTTCTGCCACATATTCTGGAGAAGGAAATGGCAACCCACTCCAGTACCCTTGCCTGGAGAATCCCATGGACACAGGAGCCTGGTAGGCTACAGTCCATGGGGTCACACAGTTGAAAATGACTGTACGACGTCACTTTCACTTTTCACCACATATTCTTCTTTAAAATGGAGATTCGTGATTCTGCCATCTATCAATGCAACCTGTAATGTAACAGTGAAACAAAATTGGAATAAGCCAGAAATTTCCTCAAAAACCAAAGATGTCAATGTTCCTTAGTAATTCCATTTGCTTGCTTTTAAAACATGGGACAAGACTAGCTTCAAAGACTCAACAGAAAAAGGTACTGCATTACCAATATGGAAGGGAAAACATGGATCCAGTGCATTTACTATCACTATAGTAATGCTCTGATTTCCTGTTTGTGTGTGTGCATGCTTAGTCATGACTGCCTTTGCGACCCTATGGACTATAGCCAGCCAGGCTTCTCTGCCCAGGGATTTTCCAGGCAAGAATACTGGAGTGAGTTGCCATTTCCTACTCCAGGAGATCTTCCCAAACCAGAGATTGAACTCACATCTCTTACGTCTCCTGTATTGGCAGGCGGGTTCTTTACCACTAGTGCCATCTGGGAAGCCTCTGATTCCCTATGGTTGGCACTAGATATACCTAATTCCCATCTCCAAATGAAATCAGATTTTCCTATAGTCTACATCTTGCTTTAAAATTGCTGAGTTTGTTGTCAATAATTTGAACTTTTAAGGATTGGTTTATCTGAAATGGATGAGCTCCACCAAAACTTTAATATCCAAAAGCAAGAATACACCTTTAAAGCTTCCATATGCCCTTGGCTTGGTTTATCACAGTAGACAACGCATGATAAACACTGGCTTTCTTATCTGTCCCTAATCAGGTGATGGTGGACTGGGAAGCAAGCTCTATTATCAGATCTAGCAACAGTTAAGAATATGGCAAACCCTCTGTAAATGTGTTTGTAGTGAAATGAATGAATAAGAACTTTATAAAACTTTGAAACTATTTCTTATATATTTATACAGACCTATTTTCAATGACATCAGAGAAATGAGACCAGATTAAAATGGGGAGACCAGAAGGATGGGGCTTCCCAGATGGTGCTAGAAATAAAGAAACCATCTGCCAATGCAGGAGACATAACAGACAAGGGTTTGATCCCTGGGTCAGGAAGATCCCCCAGAGAAGGGCATGGCGACCCACTTCAGTCTTCTTGCCTGGAGAATCCAAAGGACAGAGGAGCCTGGTGGGCTACCGTCCGTACAGTCACAAAGAGTCAGACACAACTGAAGCAACTCAGCACACAAGTACCAGAAGGATAAGTCATTATACAAAAGCTTATGTAACTTGGCTGTTAAAATAAACTAGATATTATAGTATAAGCTAAAACAAATAATAAACTATTTACCCAAATAGGATTATGTCAATTAGGAAAATCCCTTGGAATTATGCCACCAGAAAACCAACAGTATGATATGGCAAAGAAAGTTAGCGGCAAAGAAACCTTTCCTCACGGAAAAATTATTTCACTCCACATAAAGTTAAATCTTGTCATTTAAAACTATTTCAGCAAAATTTTTTCCAGCTCAGTTCATTTATGATACATGTTTACTATAGCTTCTCTCTAAAATATAACTAGGTGGAAATATTCTGAAATCTCAGAAAAATGCAGAATAAAGATGACCTGCACACTCCCCATCCAAGGGTCCCCAAATCATAAAAACACAAATCACTTCTGTTTTATTTTCCTAAAACCATGATGAACTAAATCATCAATAATCCAAGGGTAAATGTAAGAATATCTATCTTTTGGCCTACGAACAAGCTTTTAAAAGGAAAACCAATAGACGATGTGAATGCTGTTTATGAAAAGAAGGCCATCAAACTTAAATCTGAGCCATTAAATTGTAGTAAGGTGCAACCTACTACAAAAAATAAATTCCAAATTGGGCAGTTACTTATAATGCATCTGTGACACTCAGCTTCTGTCTTAACCACCCCAGAGCACCTCCCCCACCCTTTCAGGGCCAGCCTTTGTGGAAATCTGATTTTACTGCGTATCTGCGCACAGCACAATGGAAGTACTCCAAGCCACCAGGGAACTCAGAATGTAGTTTGGTGGGCCTCAGATTTAAATATTGGCTTCGGTTGATATAATTCATAACTTGACATTGTTTAAACCTGGAGAACCAAGTTTTTCTCTCTGATACCCCCGGACCCTTTACAACGCATGTCAGCATACAAAAACCAGAAGGCCGGGTGCTGATTAGGTAAAAGCCAAGCAAGGAGAATTACTGAAACTGGGCCGCGTGCCCCATACACACCCCTAGTGAGAAAATTGAGGAGAAAGTGCTGTAAGTGAGAGACAAGCGACAAAAAGGCATCTTAGCATAACAAATTCCCGAAACAACGTTTCAAAAGTCAAAGCCAGTTCTTTATATTTCCAGTCTGATACGTAATCAAATAGCTTAGGTGTTAATTTTATGTTACATCTTTTTTTCTCTTTTAAAATTAATCCCATAAAAGAGAACTGCTAAGAGCTAGTTTCATCTGGGATTTAAGGAGCCTCAAACAATAACAACAAAGAAAAAAAAATTGTTCAAGTCTGTAAGCAGAAAAAATAAAAAAATAAGTCATCTGTAAAATGATATAGAAATCTCTTAATTGTGGTCCAGAGCAGTTTCCTCTATTGACAATATCACTATGAATACTGTGTTGAATTATGAAAAGAAATCTCTGTGGTCAGTTTGGTGATTCAATGTTTTCTACTAAATGGTCCGTTAAAATGTAATGATTACTCAAATACGAATAGTATTAGACCATTATGAACCTAACCTAAGTATTTTCATCAGGAAGACTTAATGATGTGAGAAAGAACATTCATTCATTCATTGGTTTGTTCACTCATTTTCCCACCCAATACTCATTAATTTAGGAAACCTACATCAGACTCCCATGACTGCCCAACTCTCAGTTCTCACCTCATGCTGCATTTTCTCTGTATTATTCCTAATATTAATTAAGGGGATATAAGGAAAGGATGGGGAACCCCAGGTGGTGCTAGTGGTAAAGAACCTGCCTGCCTGCCAATCCAGGAGACGAGAGATGCAGGTTCAATCCCTGTGTTGGGAAGATCCCCTGGAGAAGGAAATGGCAACCCACTCCAGTATTCTTGCCTGGGAAATCCCATGGACAAAGGAGCCTGGCAGGCTACAGTCCAAAAGGTCACAAAGAGCTGGACACGACTGCAGTAACTTAGCACACATGCTTGTAAGGAAAGGATTCCCCACTCAGATTTCACTCTAATTAGAGTCCCTGCTCCATGTCTCCAGCCTTTCTCATGTCTGTGCCTTTCTCATGTCTGTGCCTTTCTCACTGGACAGCTCAGCTTAAGTCATTTTCTGAAATAACCCTCAGCTTGTTAAACAAACAAACAAAAAAAAAAGAGTAAGATAGAAGTCCTCACAAAGAGTACTCTACCAAATCAAAATCTATTAATAATTGAGCTTATTTTTTTTCTATGTAACTGTATGCACAAAGGAACAAAACTTAGAGTCATAAAATCAAAGTACTTTAGAGCTTATCAGGATAGATACAGAGCTAGAGATACGTATAATCTAACTCAGGAATTTCCAAATATGGCCCCCTTCTTCATCATTAAGGTCAAAGTGAGAAAAGTACAGGCAATGTGCCAGCTTTTCACAAAGCTTAATTTGTTCAATGTAAAAAAAAAAATTATCTGTTATTCTGAGAATGCAGTTCCCACGTTTTGGATTAAAATACACTTTTTGATAAGATGATGCCAGTAATGATGGTGGCTTGCTGGAGGAAGAGCTCCTTGTGCTTACTCTGCAGATTAAAAGTTAAGAAACTATTGTTGGTCCACAATATTCGTTTCTTCATTTTTCTGAAGTGTGAATTCAAACTTAAATTTTATTTAATACAAACATTATGTATTAAATACATAAATAAATAAAGCCTGGTGAGATAAAGAAACCAGAACACAGTGATATAAAGTGCCAGGGTGTACACAGGATTAGTGTCTTGACAAGCCAGTGCCCTTTGTTTTTGAACTGTATAGGTGTCCCTTAAAAATAATAATAACAAAAACACTATCTTCCTCATAACATGGAATGGCTGGTGGTTAAGAAGAAAGCAGAAACCTCTCCAAATGTTCTAGCTGTTCTAATTGTCTCAATCAAATCAGTGCCTCAGTCGTGTCCGACTCTTTGTGACCCAATGGACTGCAGCACACTAGGCTTCCCTGTCCACTATTTCCCGGAGCTTGCTCAAACTCATGTCCATCAAGGCAGTGATGACATCCAACCATCTTATCCTTTGTTGTCCCCTTCTCCTCCTACCTTCAATCTTTTCCAGCATCAGGGTTTTTTCCACTGTCAGCTCTTTGCATGAGGTGGCCAAAGTATTGGAGTTTCGGCTTCAGCATCAGTCCTTCCAATGAACAGCCAGGACTGATCTCCTTTAGGGTGGACTGGTTGGATCTCCTTGCAGTCCAAGGGACGCTCAAGAGTCTTCTCCAACACCACAGTCCAAAAGCATCAATTCTTTGGCGTTCAGCTTTCTTTATGGTCCAACTCACATCCATACATGACTACTAGAAAAACCATAGCTTTGAATAGATGGACCTTTGTCAGCAAAGTAATGTCTCTGCCTTTTAATATGCTGTTTAGGTTAGTCATAGCTTTTCTTCCAAGGAGCAAGCATCTTTTAATTTCATGGCTGCAGTCACCATCTGCAGTGATTTTGGAGCCTAAGTAAATAAAATCTGTCGCTGTTTCCTTTGTTTCCCCATCTATTTGCCATGAAATGATGGAACTGGATGCCATGATCTTAGTTTTTTGAATATTGAGTTTTAAGCTAGCTTTTTCACTCTCCTCTTTTCCTTTCATCAAGAGGTCTTTGTTAATAATGCCAGCTACTTGGAGAACTGGATTGAGAATTGTTGTAAGTGGTCTACAAAATAAAACTCCCTCTCACAAGCAAATTAGCAAGTTACTTGATTGAGTACACTACATCAAATGCTTGATTTATATTTCCATAAACCAAGAATCAAATTTTGTGTAGAAACAAAGTGAGTTGCACAATATGTAGTTATCCAGATAACTGAAGCAAAAAGCCCCAAATCTACTATTTAAAAAAGAATTGGCTGCTTGTACTGTCAATTTCACTAAATAATTCCTCATTTTACAGTAATTAAACTCATCTTTACAATAAAAAGGTTTCACTGTGGTGCTTCACATAGAGACTTGGTTTCATAATCATTGGTTAAAATCTTTTGAAAGGCTAAAAACAACAGAGGTCTACAGGTACAGGAAATGATAAAATACAGGTAAAATACTTTTGATAAAAGGACATATTGTACTTTTTTCCTAGCTTTTTGTTGCTAGGGGAAAAATCCCTTATGTTGTTGTTTTTTGTTATTTGTTATATTTGCGTAGCTTCCTTGCTCCTAAAGCATCACATTTTGATTACAAGAACAACAAAATCACCATTATAGTTTTCCTTTACAAAATGCTGTTTGGTAAACAAAAATGTTCATCTGTTTTACTAGGTTTTCTCTCTCTGGGTTTTGCCTTTTTGGGATTTAAATAAACATGTAAAAATATGTACATAAGTCTCTGAAGATGAAATCTAAATCTCTTTAGTTTTCAGTTCCTTAAAGTACATGAAAAATTGCTAATAGGAGAATGGTGTCTACATGAAAATAAAACTGTGGAGTGTGCAGGTTTAAACTGAAGAAAATAGGATTTAATTTAGAATTAAGCCTTTTTAAAAATAACAATGTTATGTTTACATAACCAATAACAAGGGTTTTTCCAGATTAAAAGTATGGCGCAAATGGCTACAGGCAATGTTCTATGACAAAAGAATTCTGTTGAGTTTTGTTTTTCTATTTTAATTCATTTTTCATTTTGTTTCAAATGGTTTGCTGCTTTCTTGTGCTATCCCTGAGAGCAATAGTTTAGCTCAAGAGCACCCAAGTGATGATCACCACCTTTAGAAGCTCAGTTCATTGTACATTCACCATTATTATCCCCCATGTCTTCTAAAATGTCAACTCAAACCCAAGGTCTAGAAGGATGTTGATGACAGAAAGATGAAAAAATATCACTTAAATAGCATGACCCATTAAGGAGCTTTATAAAATAATACTGAAGATTGTGTAAGAAAGAGGCCTTCTTCAAATACGAAAATCTCAGAGATGTAAATGAAGGTCTGCAGAGACTCACAGGGGGAAAAGTGTACCCTTTCAGGAGGAAGTTATCCTCCATATAAAATTGTTGTTTATGCACTTCTACCCATGATAACAGGAAACAGATACCATTTGCTCAGAAAAAAAGTATATCCTCCCCACCACCAGCACCCCTACTTTATTCGTGAGGCCTTTTCTACACCCATGGAGGCAGAACATAAAATCAAGAACCGTCACATCAAGGAGATGCAGGTTTTAGTCCTGGCTTTGACACATTTACATACATTTGTTGTTGCTTTTCCGTTGAGACTGTTTGTGACCCCATGGACTGCAGCACGCCAGGCTTTGCTGTCCTTCACTGTCTCCCAGAGTTTGCTCAAACTCAGGTCCATTGAGTTGGTGATGCCATCCAACCATCTCATCCTCTGTCGCCCCCTTCTCCTCCTGCCCTCTATCTTTCCCAGCATCAGGGTCTTTTCCAATGAGTCAGCTCTTCACATCAGATGGTCAAAGTACTGGAGTTTCATCTTAAGCATCAGTCCTTCCAATGAATATTCAGGGTTGATTTCCTTTAGGGTTAACTGGTTTGATCTCCCTGCAGTCCAATGAACTCTCAAGATTGTCATCTCCAGCACAGTTCAAAAGCATCAGTTCTTTGACCCTCCACCTTCTTATTTACATACATAGCTATTGTTTAACATGCAGATTATACCATTTTAATGGCAGAAAGTGATGAGCAACTGAAAAGCCTCTTGATGAGAGTGAAAGAGGAGAATGAAAAGGCCGACTTAAAATTCAATATTAAAAAAACCAATATCATGGCATCCGGTCCCATCACTTCATGGTAAATAGCTGGGGAAACAATGGAAACAGTGGCTGACTTTATTTTTCTGGGCTCCAAAATCACTGCAGATGGTGATTGCAGCCATGAAATTAAAAGACGCTTGCTCCTTGGAAGGAAAGTTATGACCAACCTAGACAGCACATTAAAAAGCAGAGACATCACTCTGTCAACAAAGGTCCTTCTAGTGAAGGCTCTGGTCTTTCCAGTGGTCATGTACGCATGTGAGACCTGCACCATAAAGAAGGATGAGCACTGAAGAATTGATGCTTTCAAACTGTGGTGCTGGAGAAGATTCTTGAGAGTCCCTTGGACACAAGGAGATCAAACCAGTCAATCTTAAAGGAAATCAACTGTGAATACTCATTAGAAGGAGTGATGCTGAAACTCCAATACTATTTGAAAAGACTCCAGTGCAGGGAAAGACTAAGGGGAGAAGAGAAGGGGCAGCAGAGGATGAGATAGTTGGATGGCATCATCTATTCAGTGGACAGGAACTTGGGCAAACTCTGAGAGATGGTGAGGGACAGGGAAGCCTGGCATGCTTCAGTCTGTTGGGTTGCAAAGAGTCAGACAGGACTTGATGACTGAACAAAAACAACAACTGTTGTTTAACCCCTCTGAGCCTCAGATGTCTCTCGGTTTCTTGTTGATTTTAAACTGATGTTAACAAGTAGAAAGTGTCCAGTAGGTATTCATTAAACACAAATCATTTTGATTGTTCCAGGTTCACTACTCACTTTTGTTAGACAGTTTGGTTCCAAAGAAGAGAGGTTACTGTAAGGATAAACATGCATAGGAAGTGCTGAAAAACCTGGCAGCAGGAAGGGCAAGAATTGCAGTGTATGTTGATCTTAGAAAGCACAAACTATGTGGCAGAGCTGAGCTTCAGGGTTTTCAGTGAGTATTCTTCCATGACTGTGACTCAGTGATTCTGCATCTGTCCCCTTAATGAACCAGACTCCTCCTCATACCCATTCTCTCTCTCTCTTCTCCTTCTCCTCCTTATCCTACCCCCACCCTCTCCCCTCCCTATTTCTATCCATATGCCTACCCTTAACCTTTCCTTGGGGAACTTCCCTCGTGGTTCAGACTGTAAAGCATCTACCCGCAATGCGGGAGACCTGGGTTCAATCCCTGGGTCAGGAAGATCCCCTGGAGAAGGAAATGGCAACCCACTCCAGTACTCTTGCCTGGAAAGTCCCATGGATGGAGGAGCCTGGTAGGCTACAGTCCATGAGGTCGCAAAGAGTCGGACACAACTGAGCGACTTCACTTTTCTTTTTTTTTTTTTAATCCTTTCTCTCTCTCTCTCTTCTCTTTACACCTTCATCTTCTGAGAGATCCACCAACACCAACCCAGCTTCTGTCTGCATCAGGACATTCAGCCTCAGTTTCCTTTAATTACTATTAGCTGGTTCAAATTTGCTAAGGGGAAATCTGATTGGCCCAGTTCATCTTTTTGCACTGACACATACCACTGAATTGGCACCCTTTGGGTAAGGTGTCCTCATATAATTCAATCATCTGTGGAATTAGGGTGAGAAGGGAGAGCCAAGAGCACCTGGAAGAACATCCCTTTGAAGGGTGTGACCTTGTAATTGGAGCTGTGAGAAGGACAAATCCCGAGAACAGAAGCAAGTAGAGCTTTGTCCTTTTCTAGAAACTCATACAGGGTTTATTATTACTACCAAGGGTTCCAAATCTTATTTTGTCAGAACACATTCTGATGGACAGCACAAAGTGGAGACAAGGGTTAAATGCAGTCAATTTATTGTGGTTGTTGTTTAGTCACTAAGTCATGTCCATGCGTGGAGTACCACGCAACCCCATGGACTGTAGCCCACCCGGCTCCTCTATCCATGGGATTTCCCAGGCAAGAATACTGGAGTGGGTTGCCATTTCTTCCTCCAGGGGAATCTTCCCAACCCAGAGATCAAACCCGGGTCTTCTGCACTGCAGTCAGATTATTTACCACTGAACCCCCGGGGAAGCCAATCTATTGAGTTACTCCCAA
This sequence comes from Cervus canadensis, assembly GCF_019320065.1. Taxonomy (NCBI): domain Eukaryota; kingdom Metazoa; phylum Chordata; class Mammalia; order Artiodactyla; family Cervidae; genus Cervus; species Cervus canadensis. Next base: position 52,029,621 of record NC_057410.1, read on the forward strand.
TTGATTGTGACCTTATTAATTATAGGTACTGTACTTTATAGAGACACATCTTTGTAATCTTTCTCTTTCCTCTATCCTGAAGAGCATGCATAATCATCTAAGTGCTAAATTAATATTTTCATAGACATATGTTTTCAAAATTGGAAAGAACTTTGGAAACCTGCACTCTTCTCATTTTTTCAGAGATGAGAAAAGTAGAGTCCAAGATAGGGAAACTAGTTTGTCTAAGATTACTCAACTAACCAGTAACAAGGCTACTCAACTAACCAGTAACAAGGCTAAAACAAGAACCCAGGCAGGCTAAGGTCCTCCTCACAGCTCATACAGCCCCTGTATCTATTGCTGATATGATACATACACATGAATATCTCAAATACTAAAAACCCATTTACAATTTATGGAGCTATTACTGAATTTTTCAGAAACTTCTTTCCACACTAAAGTAGGAACTATAAGTCTTTTTATGTGTATTGCACAAATAGTCAACAATTTGTGTTTTCATACACAGTCATTCTCATTATTCATAGTAGTTATGTTCTGGAAAGTTCCTGCAAACACTGAATTAATGGATACTGACCCATTGCTCCTAGGGAAAATATAGGATAAGGTTACTGAAAATCTTTGGACACCTTTTCATCAAACAATCAATATATGGCCTTGTTTTAGGTCCATTGCTGCTTAAAGACAAGTTATTTATTATACACTTTTCATTAACATTAAACTCACAGTCAACAGCACTATAACTCAAGCCCAAACAAAGCTTACCTAATATGCATGTTTTCTGCATAAGACACATTACAGCTTTCCTGTGCTAAGGAATGCTACTAGATGGCACTTCAGCACTCTGTTAGGGTGCCTTTTAAACAGTAAAATCTCCAACAAAAAGCCCAGAAATGCAGCGGGAAGAAATAACTGGCACTAAATAGATCATGAGGAAGACACTTGTCTATGATACAAGAGCTGAAACAAGTGGGCAAAACACCATCTTGTTTGACCTCAGCTGGGAATACTTACGTCAGATTACTCAGATTTTTCACCATTCCACACTTGCCTAAGAATAATGATGAAAGTGCCATGAGTATTGATTTTGAGATTACAAATAAATTTTAGCACATAAACAAATTTACTAATATAGAATTTGTAGACAATAAGGACTATTTATATTTATATAATCTAGGTGATTAAATCACATTCCATTTTCTTAGATATTTTGTGATCTCCTTGCCACAGAGACTAATGAGTAGTCAGCAGTTCCTTTGATGTTAGTGGAATGCAGACTTCAGAACTACCAATTTTGATAATATTATGTTACCTACAAGTTTGCAGAGAATACCAACACTAAGCCAAACCATACATTATTTACAAATAATTGTTGATAAACACTGCTGTTTTTGTACTTTATAACTATTAACCTTGATTTTAATATATACCTCTATAAAGCATTCACAGTAAAGAGTGACTTTTAGAAACAAACCAAATATATTTAGAACAAAATGTATAGATTTTAATGAATATTCACTAAAGAAAAGGTTTTAAACACTTGATAAAAATAGGTGCACATTTACTTTCTACAAATAACAATTCACAAATACATTCTTCCTTGGGGTCTAGGTAGCCACAAACACAAGGTGACCTATAAAAACTTTCCAGAGCAGCCATCATGACCAGTTGCCCAAAGGATGAATATCATGTTCAGTTTCCGCTGAACACTGTTAACCCCCTCAGTGGGTTGAAATCTGAATTGCTGAATTTTATAAACTAGAAGAACTTACACAAAATCTAATTTTCTGAATTCCCCTGGAAAAAATAATCATTAGTGAACACTATTTCCCATTCTTGCCTGGAAGCCACTGGCCAGCACTGAACAGTAGCTGCCTCCGGGGCAGGGCACTCCTGCTCAGGTTCTAGAACTTCTGATTACCCGTCACGCTATGGCTACATGTCAGCTGCATTTTCCTTTTTTAAAATTAAGAGGTAGGTTAGGTATTTCTCTGACTAATCTATCCAAATTGAGGCCAAATAAATAATAAATAAATAAAACAAATGAGCATCACAGTTTTCATTCTCTCACACCTTGATCATTCATATCAGCATGGGAGTTGGTGACTCCTGTTCCCAAGTTCAGGTAGAGCTTTAGACTAAGCTCTAGACCTGCTGACCAAGAAGTTAAAATATCCTCGACATGCAATCAAAGCCTGGATAATGATCTTACCTCTAGCCTTTTACAGTTCATAGAGGCTCATGCATTACCTAATGTAATCTTTGCGATAAAGGTAAGGTGGGTAGAGCAGTAATTTCATCCTCACTCTCCCAAGAAATCCAAAACCCACGGAGATTAAACACCCTGCCCAAGGCCATACAGCAAGAAACAGACTAAGGAAGGTGAAATCCAATCTTCTAGTTTCAAATTCAGAGCTTTTCCTACTATAGTCTGCATATGGGCAAAAGGGCTGATCCATATTTTATCACTCATGTTACTTTTTAAATATATTACTGTCATCAAGGTGAAACTCCAAAGTGATAGAAATTAAGGTGTTGCTTTTATATTCCACATAGAAATGTCAACTTCTCTTGAATAAGGATAGCTTTGTCCACATCACTCCATTAGCACTACTAAAAAATATATGATTCTTGTGTGCGTGCTTCAGTGCACATAGATGCTCCTCATTCCAAACAAGAACTGAAGCAAGTTACTGTTGCAACAAGACTAGAACAAGTGAGAAGATTGTATTTAAGGAAAAATAAAAGTAAGAGAAAGAAAATAAAACTACAGGTATGAGTAATACATGAGTACATGCCATAATAATCAGATGCTTCATTCAAGGCTACATATTTCACTCCAAGCTTCCCAGTGATCACTGCACAGCGGGAAACATCATCAGCTATCCAATCCACCATATCAAGGAAAAAAATATGTTATTGATGTCTGAGAGATATTCTGCCCCCCCCCAAGAGTCCTCACAAACTCTCTTTGATGCAATATAAATACCCTGATTCTTCACAATATTAAAACAGTGAATAAAACAATAAACCATGGTTCCCTTAGCTATTTCGTATATTCCCCAAAGCAAGCTGACAGCAGAATGTCAAATCACAATTCAGTAAAAGCAATTCTACTAAATATAAAATAGTCTAGTTACTTAGTAAATCTGATGGCCAGATTAATAAAATAGATAGATAAATAATCTAAGAAAGTATCTATGAGCAGCATACCTTTCAGGCATTCCATACATACTATTTTTCACATTCAAGCTTCTGATTAAGTATTGTGCAGAAAAGAGTTCAAGGTTAAAAGTCTCTGACAAGATCTTGGCACTGAAAAATTTCATGTTGCTGATTAAAGACAAATCCATAACTTTTAACGATGAACAAGGTGGCATAGGCTTGACACTGCATACGAAATAACTGAAGTCCTTTCCCACCATCCTAAGGAGGGGAGCCAAGGGAGGCTCCGAGGGCAAGGGCCGTGACTTCTCTTTTCTCACCTAGACAGCTGGCCTCTGCATGTGAGACGAGCAGCCACACAGGCTACGGCTACGGCCCTCACCGCTGAGCCTGTCCTGGATCGTCAGCAGCCTGCTCAGCACCTCCATCTGGCCGTGATGTCTGTCCTTCGGCGTGCTCTTCTATTCCTGATTCCCCTTCTGCAGCGATGACCTCACTTCCCCCCATTCTTCCAAACCAGAACCACGGGGAGACTGCTTCCCCCCTTCCCTCCACCCCACCATGGGTGCCCCGCCGTCCAGGGTCAGCTCTCACCCACTGTGCCCTGTCTCCACGCCCGCCTCCGCTGCCCTGGTTCAAAGGGAAAACCACCTCTCACTGAGGCTCCTGAATTGCGCTCCCAGCCATTTTCCTGTCTCTCCTGCTTTGCACCTATCTTCTTTCGTTCTGAAGGAGTCATCTTTCCAAAATAATAATAATAATAGCATAATTTATTGAAACTTTACCACATTCCAAGCACTGTTCTAAATATTTTACATATATTACCTCATACATCTTTTTTAACTTCAGCTTTATTGAGGAATAACTGATAAAACTGTAAGCTGTTTAAAGTATATATTGTGGTGATTTGCTATACATACACATCATAAAGGGGCTTCCGTTGTAGCTCAGTCGGTAAAGAATCTGCCCACAATGCAGGAGATGCAGGTTCGATTCCTGGGTCAGGAAGATTCCCTGGAGAAGGGAATGGCAACCCACTCCAGTATTCTTGCCTGCAGAATCCCATAGACAGAGGAGCCTGGTGAGCTACAGTCCATGGGGTCTCAAGAGTCAGACACGTCTTAGCAACTAAGCCACCACCACCATACATGGTAAAAGGATCTTCCTCATCTAGTTAATTAACACATCCATTTCCTCACATATTTCTCCTTTTTTGTGTGAGAACATTTAAGTTCTCTCTTAGCAAATGTTATTTACATAATATAGCGCTTTTAACTCTAGTCAGCACTTTTTACATGAGGATCCTCAGACCTTATTGGCAACCTTTTTTTTCTTTTTGATTCCACATATAAGTGGTACTGCACAGTATTTGATTTCTCTGGCTTATTTCACCTAGCATAATGCCTTCAAGGTCCACCTATGTTGTCTCAAATGGTAGAATTTCCTTCCTTCTCATGGCTGAATAATACTTAATTGGATATATATAGCACATTTTTTTTAAATTGAAGTATAGTTGACTTACAATGTTGTGTTAGCTTCTGGTGCAGCAAAGTGATTCATATATATATTCTGAATGCATATATATATACATATGTATATACATATATGAATCACCTTGCTGTCCCATAAACATATATATATATATTGTTTTCCATTCTGGTTTATTATGGGACATTGAATATAGTTGTCCATGCTATACAGTAGGACCCTTTTGTTTCTCCATTCTACAAACAATAGTTTGCAACTGCTAGTCCCAAACTCCCAGTCCAAGCCTCTCCCTCGCTCCCCGCAGACTTGAGGCTGTCAAGACTCCCAGTGTCTGTGACTCTGCTTGTCTTTCATAGATAAATTCATTTGTGTTATATATTAGAGTCCACATATAAGTGATATCATATGGTATCTGTCTTTCTCTTCAAAACTTAACTTCTCTTAGTATGATAATCTCTAGACCCATCCATGTAGCTGCAAATATATCACATCTTCTTTATCCATTCATCTCTTGATGGATGTTTCGGTTGTTCCCATACTTGGCTATTGTGAATAGTGTTTCAAGGAACATGGCAGTGCAGGTATGTTTTCCATCTTATTGTTATTTCTTTTGTATATACACCTAGAAGTGGGATTGCTGGATATAATGGTTGTATTTTTAAGTTTTTGAGGAACTTCCGTACTGTTTTCTATAGGAGCTGCACCAATTTCCATTCCCACCAAGAGTGCACAAGTGGACCCTTTCTCCATATCCTCACCAACATTTGTTATGTGTGGTCTTTTCAATGATAGTATTCTGATAGTGTGAGGTGATATCTCATTGTAAGCTGGATTTGCGTTTTCCTGCTGATCAGCAATGTTGAATATTTTTCTCGTGTGTCTGCTGCTCATCTGTCTGTCTTCTTCAAAAAAATGTCGCCAGTTACTCTGCTCATTTTTTAATCAGAATGTTTAATTTTGCTATTTTGTTGTATGAGTTCCTTGAATATTCTGCATATTAATCCTTTTAGAAAAATGGTTTGCAAATGTTTTCTCCCATTCCATAGGCTGCCTTTTATTTTCCTGCATGGAAGTTTTTTAGTTTGATGTGATTCCATGTATTTTTGCTTTTGTCCCTTTGCTTTTGGTGTCAAATATAAACAATCATCTTCATGACCAATGTTAAGGTATTTACTGCTTACATTTTCTTCTAGGAATGTTATGATTTCTGGTTTTACACTCAATTATTTCAGTTCAGTCGATCAATCATGTTTGATTCTTTGCAACCCCATGGACTGCAGCATGCCAGGCTTCCCTGTCCATCACCAACTCCCGGAGCTTGCTCAAATTCATGTCCATCAAGGCAGTGATGACATTCAACCATCTCATTCTCTGTCATCCCCTTCTCCTCCTGCCTTCAATCTTTCCCAGCATCAGGGTCTTTTCCAGTGAGACAGTTCTTCTCATCAGGTGGCCAAAGTATTGGAGTTTCAGCGTCAGTCCTCCCAATGAATATTTAGGAGTGACTTCCTTTAGGATTGACTGGTTTGATCTCTTTGCAGTCCTCATAGAACTCTCAAGAGTCTTTTCCAACACCACAGTTCAAAAGCATCATTTCTTTCTTTATAGTCCAACTCTCACATCCATACATGACTACTGGAAAAATCATAGTTTTGACTAGACAGACCTTTGTCAGCAGGTAATGCCTCTGCTTTTTAATATGCTGTCTAGGTTAGTCATAGCTTTTCTTCCAAGGAGCAAGTATCTTTTAATTTCATGGCTGCAATAACCATTTCCAGTGATTTTGGAGCCCAAGAAAATAAAGTCTGTCACTGTTTCCATTGTTTCCCCATCTATTTGTCATGAAGTGATGGGACCAGATGCGATGATCTTAGTTTTCTGAATGTTGAGTTTTAAGCCAACTTTTTCTTTCTCCTCTTTCACTTTCATCAAGAGGCTCTTTAGTTCCTCTTCACTTTCTGCCATAAGGGTGGCGTCAACTGTGTATATGAGGTTATTGATATTTCTCCTGGAAATCCTGATTCCAGTTTGTGCTTCATCCAGCCCGGCATTTCACATGATGTACTTTGCATGTAAGTTAAATAAGAAGAGTGACAATATATACAGCCTTATCATACTCCTTTCCCGATTTGGAACCACTCTGTTGTTCCATGTCCAGATCTGTCTGTTGCTTCTTGACCTGCATACAGATTTCTCAGGAGGCAGGTCAGATGGTCTGGTATTCCCATCTCTTGAAGAATTTTCCACAGTTTTTTGTTGTCTACATAGTCAAAGGCTTTGGTGTAATCAAATAAAGCAGAAGTAGATCTTTTTCTGGAATTCTCTTGCTTTTTCTATGATCTAACAGATGTTGGCAATTTGATCTCTGGTTCCTCTTTCTCTTCTAAATACAGCTTGAACATCTGGAAGCTTTTGGTTCACATATTGTAGAAGCCTGGCTTGGAGAATTTTGAGCATCACTTTACTAGCGTGTGAGGTGAGTGCAATTGTGCAGCAGTTTGAGCATTCTTTGGCATTCCCTTTCTTTAGGATTGGAATGAAAACTGACCTTTTCCAGTCCCGTGGCCACTGCTGAGTTTTCCAAATTTGCTGGCATATTGAGTGCGGCACTTTAACAGCATCATCTTTTAAGATTTGAAATAGCTCAACTTTAATCCAGTTTGAAATAGCTCAAGTCTTTAATCCATTCTGAACTAAATTTTGTTTATAGTACAAAATAGTAATGGAATTTTTTTTTTTTTTTGGCATGGGTCTGTCCAGTTTACTCAGCACCATTTATTGAAAAAACTGTACTTTCCCCATTGTATACTCTTGGCTCCTCTGGCATACATTAATTGACCATACATGTATATGTTTATTTCTGGGCTTTCTCTTCTTTTTCCATTGATCTTTATGTCCGTTTTTAGGTTAATACTTTAGTGTTTTGATTGTTGTAGCTTTGTAATATAGTTTATAATCACGGAGAGTGATGCCTCAAGCTTTTTTTCTCAGGATTTTTCTCAGGATTACTTTGGTCACTCATGGTCTTTTGCGGTTTCATACAAATTTTCTATCCTTGTAAGAAATGCATTGGAGTTTCGATAGAGATTGCACTGAATTTGTTCACTGCTTTGGGTAATATGAACATTTTAACAATATTAATTCTTTCAGCTATGACCAGGCAATATCTTTCCAATTGTTTGCATCTTCTCAAATTTATTTCATCAGTGTCTTAGAGTTTTCAATGAATAGATTTTTCATCATTTAGTTTTATCTAGTCTAACATAGTTTTATACCATTGTGTTTGGAAAAGATGCTTGATATAATCCCCATCATTTTAAATTTATTAAGACCTGTTTTGTGATTTAACACATGTTCTACCCTAGAAAATGTTTCACATGCACTGGCACAGAATGTGTATCCTGGATGAACAGTTGGATGAAATGTTTTGTAAATGTCTATTCAGTTCTTCTGGTCTAATGGGTAATTTAAATCCAATGTTTCCTTATTGATTTTCTGTCTGGATGATCCATTGTCAAAAGTGGGGTGCTGGGTACTGAAATCTCCTGCTATTACTGTATTACTGTCTATTTCTTCTTTCAAGTCCATCAATATTTACTGTATATATTAAAGTTTCCTATGGAGAGTACATATCTCACACTCTTCTTCATAACTCTGAAATCATCCCATTTTCAGATAAAGAAATTGAGTCACAAAGAAAATAAATATCTTTTCAAAGTTCACTTTTACTCAGCTGAGACATAACGGAGCCAGAATACGAGAACGACACTGCACTTCTAATCACTGAAAAGCAGAAAAGCACCCCCTGGCATCTGCAAACTGGCCTCAACTCACAGCTTCCTGTTGGTGTGAACAGCCTCAAAGTACCCCAACATCAGCCCAGGTCACTATGACTGACGAGGTGAGACCAAGCCCAACGCCACTGCAAAATCCGGTCTAAGCACACACACAAGGAAGGCAGTTGTGCAAACGAAAGAACTCCCAAACACCCCCTCTCCAATTACATGAGTGACTGCCGCCCTTCCACCAATTACAGTTTCAAACTTCTCTTGTCTGCCTTTCTTCTGGGTAAGACTGACTGAGGTACAGTCATATTACTGCCCTGTTTCCTGACAGAAGCCACTGCAGAAGGTGCCCCCACTTTCTGGCACGCTCCCCGGATCAGCAGGTGCAGGAAGCCCTTCCTGACACCTTTGTGCTGAGTGTTGTGCTCAGCTGCCCAGGTGCATACGGCTCTTTCTGACCCCATGGACTGCAGCCCGCCAGGTTCCTCTGTCCAGGGAATTTACCAGACAAGAATACTGGAGTGGGTTGCCATTTCCTGCTCCGGGGATTTCCTCCTGACCCAGGAATTAAACCTGCCTCTCTTGAGGGCTTTTTGCCCTGGCTGAGAATTGAACCCAGGCCTCCCACGTGGGCACACAAGGATTCTACCACTGAACTACACCAAAACACCAACAGTTCCACATCGGCATTTTTGGCCCATTGGTTGATAGGATCTGGAAGAACACAGTGCCCACATTTGGGTTTTTAGCCCCTCTCTCCAAGGCAAGGGCCAGACCCATAGACATGGCAGGTTCCAGGGCAAGGCAGACACAGGCTGGGCATCCTGTGGTGGAAGAAAGCAAGGACATGCTGGGGACGGGGAGGGGGAGAGATATCCCATTATGGCCCACAGCATGAATAGTCCTTCATTTTAATGAGAAATAAATCCAACTTTTCCACTATAGATATGTCTTTCTTTGGCTAAAGGACAGTGACACCACAATGTCCTAATACCTCTCATCATGATTTATTTCCATGACGAAAAACAATCTGATGGCTGCACATCCCCAACATGGAAAAGTCTATTAAGAGGAAAATGCAATCCTCCATGTCTTATCCATGCCATTCTTCAGCCTCACTCCTAACACAACCTTCCTTCTGCCACTCCACCCCTCCCCATTCATCTGGATGTCTTACTATAGCAACATTCTCAAATGTTCCGCACTTTCACACATGCCATTGTTCTGCCTTGCATACTTTCTGCTCATTCTATGCGACAACTCCCTTCCCTTCTGCAACCCCTTCCCCATTCTGCAGACTGCCATTGGCATTCCCCTCTCCATGGACCTATAGCTCCCACACCTCTCTTACAACTTTGCTCCACTAGATTAAACTTTTCATTGAATTGATCTGCTTTGCTCACCTGTAGCTAAAGCCTAAAGAATGTAAGCTCCAGGCATGCAAGTCATTGTTGTTGTTCAGTTGCTCAGTCATGTCTAACTGCGACCCCACGGGCTGCAACATGCCAGGCTTCCCTGTCCTTCCTTATCTCCCAGAGTTTGCTCAAACTCATGTCCATTGAACCGGTGATGCCATCCAAACATCTCATCCTCTATCATCCCAATCTCCTCCTGTCCTCAATCTTTCCCAGCATCAGGGTCTTTTCCAATGAGTCAGCTCTTCACATCAGGTGACCAAAGCATTGGACTTTGCATCAGTCCTTCAGCATCAGTCCTTCCTATGAATATTCAGGGTTGATTTCCTTTAGGGTGGACTGGTTTGATTCCCCTGCTATCCAGGAGACTCTCAAGAGTCTTTTCCAGTGCACAATTCAAAGGCATCAATTCTTCACTTCCCAGCCTTTTTTATGATCCAATTCTCACACCCATACATGACTACTGGAAAAACCATAGCTTTGACTATACAACCCTTTGTTGGCAAAATAATGTTTCTGCTTTTTTATACACTGTCTAGGTTTGTCATAGCTTTTCTTCCAAGGAGCAAGGGTCTTTTAATTTCATGGCTGTAGTCACCATCTGCAGTGACTTTGGAGCCCAAGTAAATAGTCTTTCACTGTTTCCATTTTTTTCCCATGTATTTGCCATGAAGTTATAGGACTGGGTGCCATGATCTTAGTTTTTTGAATGTTTTTTCAAGCCAGCTTTTATACTCTTCTCTTTCACCTTTATCAAGAAGCTTTTTAATTCCTCTTCATAAGGGTAGTGCCGTTAAGAGTAGTGTCACCTGCATTTCTGAGGTTATTGATATTTTTCCCAGCAGTCTTGATTCTAGTTTGTGCTTTATCCAGCCTGGCATTTTGCATGATGTATACTGCATATAAGTTAAATAAGTTTGGTGACAATATACAGCCTTGACGTTTCCCCCTCCATGGACCCATAGCTCCCATACCTCTATTACAACTTTCTCCACTAGACTAAATTTTTCATTGATCTGCTTTGTTGTTTTCCTTTATTTCTTTGCATTGTTCACTTAAGAAGGCTTTCTTATCTCTCTCCACTATTCTTTGGAATTCTGCATTCCTTTTCTCCTTTGCCTTTTGCTTTCCTTCTTTTCTCAGCTATTTGTAAGACCTCCTCAGACAATCATTCTGCCTTTTTGCATTTCTTTTTCTTGGGAATGATTCTGATCACCGCCTCCTATACAATGCCATGAACCTCCATCCATAGTTTTCCAGGCACTCTGTCTATCAGATCTAATCCCTTGAATCTATTTGTCACTTCCACTGTATAATCAAAAAGGATTTGATTTAGGTCATACCCGAATGGCCTAGTGGTTTTCCCTGCTTTCTTCAATTTAAGTCTGAATTTTGCAATAAAGAGTTTGTGATCTAAGCCACGGTCAGCTCCTGGTCTTATTTTTGCTGACTGTGTAAGAGCTTTTCCATCTTCAGCTGCAAACACTATAATCAATCTGACTTTGGTATTGATCATCTGGTGATGTCCATGTGTAGAGTCATCTCTTGTGTTGTTGGAAGAGGGTGCCTGTTACGACCAGCACGTTCTCTTGGCAAAACCCTGTTAGCCTCTGCCCTGCTTCATTCTGTACTCCAAGGCCAAACTTGCCTGTTACTCCAGGTATCTCTTGACTTTCTACTTTTGCATTCTAGTCCCTTATGATGAAATGGACATCTTTTTTTGGTGTTAGTTCTAGAAGGTCTTGTAGGTCTTCATAGAACCATTCAACTTCAGCGTCTTTGGCATTAGTGGTTGAGACATAGACTTGTATTACTGTGATGTTCAATGGTTTACCTTGGAAACGAACCGAGATCATTCTGTTGTTTTTGCAATTGCACCCAAGTACAGCATTTCAGACTCTTTTATTGACTATAAGCCAAGCAAGTATCATGTCTAAATAATTTAAGAGGCTACAATAGAAAAAGCAGAATTAAACAAGCCAGTACTTAGTACCTGTATAAAAACAGACAACCAACAAACTTTCTGAGACTCAGTCTCCTCATCTATTTAAAATTTTAAAAAAAAAAAGGAATGATAATACCCTATAGAGTTGCCTTAAAATTTGAAAGTACCAAGTACAGTGTCTGATACTCAATACATGGTCCCTCTGTTATCCAAAAGTAGAGCATTCCTATGAAACCTTTTGTAAACCAAAATAGCATAAAGTGAAAAAATAATTACCTTAGAACACATCTTGCTAATGGGTGCACAAAATAAATCGAGATAAAGCACAGATGCTCACAGACACAGTTCAAAGCTGTGGCAGCTTGAAGGCAAGATGCTGGACATAGTTTCCAAAGAAGGAGCTTGGTGGTGCCAGTCTTTCGATTCAGGGTGTGTGCTGTCTCTATAACCGCTGCTGCAAAACACACACTACTTTCACTTTTCACCTTTTTTCCATGAAAGTGAAAATCCTTGGATTTCTTTAAATTAGCAAAAGTACTAATGTAGGTTTTTCATAAAAGCAAAGCACTATAAAGCAAACTTTTGAAAAAACAGGCCAGCTCAGTTCAGTCGCTCAGTCGTGTCCGACTTTTTGTGACACCATGGACTGCAGAATGCCAGGCCTCCCTGTCCATTATCACCTCCTGGAGCTTACTCAAACTCACGTCCATCGAGTTGGTGATGCCATCCAACCATCTCAACCTCTGTTGTCCCCTTCTCCTCCCGCCTTCAGTCTTGCCCAGCATTGGGGTCTTTTCCAGTGAGTCAGTTTTTCACATCAGGTGGCCAAAGTATTGGAGTTTCAGCTTCAGCATCAGTCCTTCCAATGAATATTCAGGACCAATTTCCTTTAGGATGGACTGGTTGGATCTCCTTGCAGTCCAAGGGATTCTCAAGAGTCTTCTCCAACACCACCGTTCAAAAGCATCAATTCTTCAGCACTCAGCTTTCTTTATAGTCCAACTCTCAGATCCATACATGACTACTGGAAAAACCATAGCCTTGACTAGATGGACCTTTGTTGGCAAATAAAAACAGGGGACACCTGTATATTGTTCAGTGAACTTAACATACAGAGCACAATAAAAATATATGTAACTCTTCTGATATGTATCATATCCAAATCCCTCTATTTTTAAATTCTCATAACCTACTTTCTTAAAAATTTCAATTTGCGTTAAATGCTATCCTATACAAGCTAGTACAAGTTAATCACGTAACTTATGTATCACAACACATTTTTCTGGATGATCATTCAGTTATAATCTTTAGACCAAGGACAGACCACAGGGTTATTTAATACAATGCACTCTTTTTACAAAAATAAATAAATTGTGGTACACTTGACCCTTGAAGAGCCATTGACTCTCCCTCAGTCGAAAATTCACATATAGCTCTTCATCAGACCCCTGAATCTGCGGTTCCATATCCACAGGCTCAACCAACCACAGATCATGTAGCACTGCGTGCATATTTTGGGGAAAAAAAAAAAAAACACACTAAGTGGACCCATGTATTTCAAACCTGAGTTTTCAAGCATCAACTGTATATTCATATGATGGGATTCTTCCACTTACATTGACATGAAAGAATTTTACAGACATATCAATGAGTGAAAAGATAGAAACAAAGAGCATTATGGGTAATTCCATTCACAAAACATTAAGACCTAGACAAAAAGTAATGTATGCTGTGAGAATAACACTTTCCTTTGGAAAACAGGATTAGTGACTAAGGGGAAGCCTGAAAGGGATTTCATGGGTGTGGGTGATTCCCTTTCTTGATCTGGATCTTGATGGTGGTGACGTAGCTGTTCTCACCTTGTAAAAATTCACTGAAACAGAAGCATATGACTTAGCTACTTTTCCTGACATTTTTTATACTTTGATGAAAATGTTTATTATTAAAAGAATGATGGCACTAACCATTAGCTATACTCCCTAGTAGCTGTCAGCCCCCAAGTGACACCTGTTCTACAGGCAACACACTTGTTTTTAAAATGAGAAGGGTGCAGCAGCGTAAGTGACTACCCCAAAGTCATATAGCAAATCCATGACTCAGAACTAAAACCTATAAGTACTGATTTTCTTGCCAGGGCTCTTGATTTATGTCTGTATAATACTACTGCAAGTAAATATGTCAGTGTCTTCTCAAGGAAAAAGTTCCTTGGATCTATGCATTAGGAAGCTGGAATAGAATACATTCGATGAAAAGCTGCTCTTTGGCCACATCCCAGCTATTACACTGGCTGCTGGCAGAACATCCTCTGAATCTGCGAAAATTTGCAAATCAAGGCCAGGCCTCAATCTGCAGCTGGTGCAACACATTTCTGTTTGAAATGAAATTTAGTTGCATTCTTTTTTTCCAAGCTAAATTACACATAAAGGAGGAAAAAAATCATTGCAGATCCATTTAAAGTAACCATAATTCCAAGACCACACAATGTAATTAAAATGCTGCCGAAAACCAGGCTACATGGCAATAATTCAGCGTCACCAGCTCTCTTCTTGGTCAGAGTAAGCCAGGGGTGAGAGTACGTAGCACATCATCCCTAATGGTAGAATCCAAGGCTGAACCACAAGAAGTCCAGCCCCCTGGGAGTCTCAAACACAAGCCCTGGGATTCTGTTGCCAGTCACACTCTCCAGCAGTTTAACAGATGTGTCTCTGCGAGACTTTGATTTGCAGATCATCTGCTCAGGTACAGAGAAAAAAAGCACACACCATAATTTTACAGCTATGACTCCTAATATCCTGCAGCACTTTACTGTTTTAAGCATTTAGATGGCAATAATGCTGGGGCCATGCATAAGTAGATGCTGATTAAAAATGCAGAAGAAATCATGAGTTATGGTACAGATGGCTGCTTGAAAATAATCTAAGGTATATATGGACTTCACAAAACTAAACCATTTGTTTCATAAAATATTGCCACCTTGAGGAACTTGTGTAAGACTTATCAGTTTTTCCATTTTTTTTTCGTACAAATTAGTAGAAAACAACCCATAAATATCACCTTGAAATACTTCCTATTCTTATCAAAGACTAAGGTAAAGTTTTATCTTCCTCATGTAGATCATGCAAATGAAAGATTCTGAGGAGTAGCTGAGAAAACCTACAAACAAGTCAACTTTAAAAAAAAAAAAAAAGACAGTTTTCCTTTAAATGGGAAAAAAATGTATCCTTTAAAAACGTGAACGTAGAGGTGTCCAAGATGGTGAAATAGGAAGATCTCAGGGTGTCTTCCTACAGACATATCAAAATTACAACTGCTTACAAAGCAAATACCTATGAGAATGAGTTGAAGACTAGAAGAAGAAATTTCCCACAACTAAAGACAAAGAAGGACCCATAGTAAAACAGTTAAGAGGACCAGAGATGTGTTATACACACCCCTGGGTTGGCAACCCATAAACTGGAGGAATATCACAATCTTAGAGGTCCTCCCCAAGAAATGGGGGTCTGAGCCATATTAAGCTCCCTAGTTCACTGTTCTTGCATCAAGAAGATAAGCTGCCAAAATGTCTGGCTTTGAAAACCAGCAGGGCTTATGTTCAGAAGACCTGGAGGGCAGTAGGAAGCAGAGACCCCACTCTTACAGTGCACATGTAAAATCTCACATGTTCTGAGTCCCAGAGCAATCTGAAAGGAGCCTGGGTCAGACCCACTTACTGATCTTAAAGAGCCTCTTGGAGACGCAGGAGGCAACTGGGCCTCCCCCGGGAGGTAGAGACCCTGGCAGCACCATTTGGGGGCGCTCATTCCATCATAATAACACGGTGCTGCCAAGGGCCATTTTGGAACCCTTACTCTGGCCTACTAGCTCCAGGGACTTAGCCCGAGCCGCCAGCAAACCAGCACTACCCGAGCCTCCCAGGGCCACACAGAGCTACATGGGGCCCTCCTCACTCTCCAGCGGGCCCACAGCCACCACACGAGGCACAGCCTTCCAGCCAGGAGAGCCGCAGGCCAGACCCATTTACCAGCACACCCACAGTAGTGGGCCTGCCACCACAGAAGAGAATATGCAATCCATATAGGGCAGTCCCCCTGCAGAGGATGTAAATCTGGTGACCAGAGGAGAGTGCACTGCTGGACCCCATACTACAGGTCCTGCTAAGACCACTTCTCCAAGATCAGGAAACATAACCCATCTATCTAAGATATAGAAATAAGTACAAAGAATATGGAAAAAATGAAAATACAGAGGGATATGTTCTAAATAAAGGAATAAGACAAAAACATCAGAAAAAGAACTAAACAAACTGGAAATAAGTAATCTACCTGATAAAGAGTTTAAGGTAATGATCATAAGGATGTTCACTGAACTCAGCAGAAGAATGGATGAACACAGTGATAACTGTGTTAGAAAATATAAAAAAGAACCAAACAGGATGCAATAATTGAAATTTTAAAATACACTAGAAGGAATCAGCAGTAGATTGGATGATACAGAGGAACAGAATCTAGAATACAGTGCAGTGGAAGTCACATACGTTGAACAGCAAAAAAGAAGGTTTAAGAGACCTCTCAGACAACATCAAGCATACTAACATTCACATTATAGAAGAAGAAGAGAGAAAGAGCAGATAATTATTTGAAAAAATAATAGCCAAATATCCCCTAACTTGGGTATGGAAACAGACACCTAGGTCTAGGGTTCATAGAGAGTCCTAAACAAGATGAATCCAAATACGTTCACATCAAGATGCATCGTAATTAAACTAGCAAAAATTAAATATACAGAATTTAAAAAGCATCAAGAGGAAAGCAACTAATAATACAAAAGAGATCTCCCATAAGACTATGAGCTGGCTTTTTCACAAAAACTTTGCAGTCCAGAAAGGCATTGCATGATATAGTCAAAGACAAAAAAATTTTAAACTGTATAAACAAGAATATCTACCTGATAGGGTTATCATTCAGAATTAAAGGAGTGAAATGGAATTTCCCAAGTAAGCAAAAACTAAAAGAGTAAAGCACTGGCTTTACAAGATATGTTAAAGAGATTTCTCTAAGCAGAAAGGAAAAAGCATAACTAGAAATATGAAAACAATGGAAGCAAATATCTCACTGGTAAAGGAAAATATACAGCAAAGGGAGGAGACCAACCAATACAAAGCTAGTGGGAAAGTTAAAGGACAAAGCAGTAAAAACATATATCTCCACACTAAGGAGTTGAGATACACAAAACAAAATGATGAAAATATGATGTCAAACATTAAATATTGTGGGGAGAGTGAAGATAGCAAAAACGTATGGTGGTTAGAATGCATTTGCACTTAGGAGACTATCAACTTAAAATACAAGAGATAATCAACTTAAAACATCATGATGTTACATAAGAACCACATGGTAACCAAAAACCACACATACAAAAGAAAAAGGAATCCAAACATAATGCTAACAAAAGTCATAAAATGACACGAATGACAAGCAGAGAGCAAAAGAAGAAAAAAGGAACAAAATAGAACTACCAAATTATTGAAAAATAATTTTAAAACAGCAATCCATACATAGATAACAATAGTTACTTTAAATATAAATGGACTAGCTGCTCCAATAAAAAAGATGCAGAGTGGCTGAATGGTTAAAAAACAAGACCCATATATATGCTGCCTCAAGAGACATATTTCAGATCTACAGACACACACAGTCTTAAAGTGGGGGAATGGAAAAAGGTACACCAAGCAAGTGCAAGCAAAAAGAAAGCTGGGGAAGCAATATTTATATCATGAAAAATGAACTGAAAACAAGAGCTATAATAAGATATAACATTAAAGGGATCAATTTAACAAGAATATAACTAAGAATACATGAGAAATCAACACAAAGCTTGCAAATATAAGCAGACTGTTTAATAAACTCCATACTAAAAATAAGGACAAAAAAAACTGTAAAAATATATATGTATGTAACATATGGGGCAGCAGAGGATGAGATGGTTAAATAGCATCACTAATTCAATGGACATGAATTTGAGCAAATTCCAGGAGATAGTGGAGGACAGAGGAGCCTGGCATGCTATAGTCCATGGGGTTACAAAGAGTCAAATACGATTCAGTGACTGAAAAACAACACAGGAGCACTTCAATACATAAAGCAAATGTTAACAAACATAAAAGGAAAATATGACAGTAATACAATAAGAAGGGACTTTAATACCCCAGTTACATCAATGTATATATCACCCAGACAGAAAATCAATAAGGAACACTCTCCTTAAATAACGTGGCACATTAGACTGAATTAATAGATACACATAGAAAATTATATCTCAAAATAGCAAATGAACATTTTTTCAAGAGCACATGGAGTATTTTCTAGGATGGATCACATACTATGACAGAAAATAAGTCTCAACAAATTTTAAGACTAAAATCACATCAAGCATATTTTCCAACCACAATAGCATGAGACTAGAAACCAACTACAAGAAGAAAACTACTAAAAAACCCAACACATTAAGTCTAAACAACATGCTACTAAAAACCAATAGGTCAACAAATAAACCTAACAGGAAATCAAAAAATACCTGGAGACAACTAAAAACAGAAAAACAAATATATAAAATCTATGGAATTCAGCAAAAGCAGCTGCAAGAGGGGAGTTTATAGCTATACAAACTTACTTCAGAAAACAATAAAAATCTGAAATTAACAATCTAAACTTACATCTAAAGGAACTCGAAAAAAGAACAAACAAAATCCAAAGTTAACAGAAGGAAAGAAACGATAAAGATCAGAGCAGAATTAAATGAAATGCAGACTTAAAAAGACAACAGTAAAGATCAATGAAGTTAACAGTTTTTTCTTTGAAAACATAAACAAAATGGATAAACCTTTAGCCAGACTCATCAAGAATAAGAAGACAGAGTACCCAAATAAATAAAAAACAGAACTGAAAGATGATATGCTACAGCTGACACCACAGAAGTACAAGGGATCATAAGATTACTACAAACAATTATACAATAATAAAATATACAACCTAGAAGAAATGAATAAATTCCTTAAAAAGTACAATCTCCCAAGACTGAATTAGAAAGGATCACAAAATATTAACAGATTTAAAAATTAAAGTAACAAAATTAAATAACTAATTTTAAAATTCCCAACAAACAAAAGGGAATTTTTTTGTCTCCAGAAGCAGACAGCTTCACAGGTATACTCTATCAAACATTTAAAAAAGAGTTAACACCTATGCTTTTCAAACTATTCCAAAAAATTGAAGAGGAAGGAATGCTTTCAAATTCATTCTATGAGTCTAGCTTCCCCTGAATATCAAAACCAGACAAACACCACACACACAAAAAAGAAAATTACAGGCCAATATCACCAATGAACATAGATGAAGAAATCCTCAACAAAATGTTAGCAAACCAAATACAACAGATTAAAAAGATAATACACTATGATCAAGAGAGATTTGTCTTCCAGTGATGGAAGAATAATATCCACAAACCAATGTGATACACCACACTAACAAACTAAAGAACAGAAGTCAGATGATCATCTCAGTAAATGCAGAAAAAGCTTCTAACATAATAAATTATGTTACAAATAAATAGCATCCATTTATTACATCTCAACAAAGTGGGATAGAGGGAAGATACCTCAACATAATAAAAGCTGTAAACGACAAACCCGCAGCTAATATCATACTCAAAGGTGAAAAGCTGAAAGCATCTCCCCTAAGATCAGGAATGAGACAAGGATGTCCACTCTCGCCAGTTCTATTCAACAAAGGATTGGACATTCTAGACACAGCAATCAGGCACGAAAAAGAAATGAAAGAAACCCAAACTAGAAAGGAAGAAGTGAAATTGTCACTACTTGGAGATAATACGATACTATATATAGAAGATCCTAAAGATGCTACCAAAAATTATTAGAACTAATATATACATGAATAAATGAATTCAGTACAGTTTCAGGACACAAAATTAATGTACAATTATCTGTTGCTTTTCCATACACTAACAGTGAACTATCAGAAAGAGAAACTAAGAAAACAATCCCACTTATAAGTGCAAGTGCAAGTGAAGTCACTCAGTCCTGTCCGACTCTTTGCAACCCCATGGACTGTAACCTACCAGGCTCCTCCATCCATGGAATTTTCCAGGCAAGAATACTGGAGTGGGTTGCCATTTCCTTCAGGGGATCTTCCCGACCCAGGGATCGAACCCAGGTCTCCCACATTGCAGGCAGATGCTTTACCATCTGAGCCACAGGGAAGCTAATCCCATTTATAAATGCCCCCAAATAATAAAGTACCCAGGAATAAATCAACCAAAGAGGTAAAAGACTACAAGTAGTCTGAAAAGTATAAGGCATGGATAAAAGAAACTGAAGATGACACAAACAAAAGATATAACATGATCGTGGATTAGAAAAATTAGTATTGTTAAAATGTCCACATTATCCAATGTAATCTATAGATTCAGTGCAATCACTGTCAAAATACCAAAGGCATTTTTCACAGAACTAGAACAAATAATTCTAAAATTTTAATGGAAACACAAAAGACTTCAAATAACCAAAGTAATCAAGAGAAAGAACAAAACTGAAGATACCACATCTCTGATTTCAAACTATACTATAAAGCTACAATAATCAAAACAGTATTGTACCAGCACAAAAACAGACATGTAGATGAATGGAACAGAATAGGGAGCCCAGAAATAAACCTATGCTTATATGGAGGATTAATCTAGGACAAAGGAGGCAAGAATATACAATAGGAAAAGACAGATTCTTTGATAAATGATATTGGGAAGACTGGACAGCGACATGCAAAAGAATTAAATTGGACTACTTTTGTACAAAAATAAAATGGACTAAACACTTACATGTAAAACCTGAAATGATGAAACTTCTAGGAGAAAACAGGGCATATGCTCTTTGGAACCAATCTTAGTGATAGTTTTAGATGTGTCTTTTCAGGCAAGGGAAACAAAAGCAAAAATAAACAACCAACTATATCAAACTAGAAAGCTTTTGTAGAGCAAAGGAAACTATCAACGAAAAGAAAAGGCAGCCTACTGCAGGGAAAGAGTTATTTCAGATGTTTCAAATGATGTATCAGACAAGGGGCTAATATCCAAAATATACAAATAATTCAGAGGACTAAACTTATCAAAAACATACAGCTCAAAAAATAAGCAGAGGCCTTGAATAGGCCTTTTGCCAAAGGAGACACACAGATAGCCAACAGACACAAAAAGATGCTCAGCATCACTAATCACCAGGAATACACAAATTAAAACCACAATGACGTATCGCCTCACACCTGAGAGAATGGCTGTCATCAAAAAAATAGCACATAACAAGGGCTGGAGAGGACGTGAAGAAAAGGAAACCTCACACACTGCTGGTAGGACTGTAAATCGGTGCAGCCACCGTGGAAAACGACATGGCAGCGTCTCAAAAAATCAAAAATAGAACCATGGGATCCAGCAATCTTATTTCTGGGTATTTACCTAAGGAAAGCAAAAACACTTAATTATAAATTATATACACACCAATATTAATTGCAACATTAGTCACAATAGTTAAGATATGGAAGCAAAGTAACTGTCTCTCAAGATATGAATGAATCCAGAAGAAGGGGTATATGTATACAATGCAATGTTATTCTGCATAAAAAATGAATTCTTGCCATTTGTGACAACACAGGTGAATCTAGAGGCCATCATGCTGAATGAAACACGGCAGACAGAGAAGGACAAATAGGCCATGATATCACTTTCATGTAGAATCTAAAAGAAGCAAACACAGGCTCATCGACAGGGACAACAAATGGGTGGTTGCCAGAGTGGAAGGCGCGAGGAGTGAAATTAGTGAAGGGAATCAAGAGGTACAAACCTCCAGTCACAAAACAAATAAGCCATGGGAAGTAATGTACAGCCTAACGAATATGGTCAATAATATCGTAGCAACTTTGTATAGGGACAGATGTTTACTAGATTTATCAAGTTAACCATTTCATAATATATGCAGATGTCAAGTCATTATATTGTACACCTGAAAACTAACATAGTAGTGTATGTCCACTATATTACAATTTAAAAAACCATGGGTAAAAATAAAGAAACTTAAAGACACCAACCTAATGTAAATTATATAGCTATACTTATCTTTCTATTTTTAAATAGGTAGCACCAAGCTGATGTGGTCAACTTGAAATGAAAATACAAATTATATTAACAGGTATTCGTGGGTCAGTGAGTGCAAACTTGCCATCTAATTGTCTGAACACTGGTCATAAATGTATTATTTTAAAAATGTTTAAACATAATCCCATTTCAAATCTCAATCCCAAATTTCTGCATTTTATCAGTGGAGCCAAGTCTGAAAAATAAAAGGCACAATACCAGAAGCAAAATAAGGTCACAGTTACCAGGCACCTTTACTTTTAAAAATTCTGAAATATTTGTATGCAGTTGTTAAATTCAGATATAAATTTCACCTGCAACTCTTAGTAGAGCCAAAGGGCTCCACAGAACTACCATTTTTTCCCTCTGTGACATCTATTTGAAACAGTAGCAATTTTATGCAAATAAAATTAATTTCATATTCATGTACTGTGTCTACAATAAATGCTGCCATAGTGGATTATGTTTTATAAGATGAATATTATATAGGAACAACTCATTCCCAGTGCATTTAATTTGCAAAATCAACCAAAATCAGGAGTAACAGATTGCAAGTTTGCAATTTATAAGGTATTTTATTTCTCTACTTTTTTTTTTTTTAATACCTGATGCTCTGGTCTTTCACATTCAGATCACATGTGATAAAATAGGTTTTTGTCAAGAACTGAGAAGGGTCAGAAATTTTACCTTGCTTGATAGCTAACAGTTTAGCTTGCTACTGTTTCATAGACTCTGGCAAAGACACAAGATCCCTGGGTCAGAGGCAAAGAAGTTTACTACCCAAGGACAAGCAGGCAGCATGAGCTTCCTGTTCATACGGGTTACCCTTGGACTCAAGTCCAATGTGAACGACAGACAGTGGCCAAGACGGATGCTGCACACACCAAGGGTCTAGGCCACAGCGGAGGGAACCCAGGCTGGGAAAACCGCCAATCTTCCAGACAGAACTGCAAGCAAAACTGCCTAAGCTTTGTCCTGATAGAGTTTGTCTTGGTCAGGAAACAAATCTGCCTTTTCCCTAGGAAACACAATCTCCAGCTTCTAAAGTTATTTGCTGTGCCCTGGAGCTACGCTCAGTCGCTAAGTCATGTCTGACTCTACAGCCCCATGGACTGCGGCCCACCAGGCTCCTCTGTCCATGGAATTCTCCAGGCAAGGATCCTGGAGTGGGTTGTCATTTCCTCCTCCAGGGGATCTTCCCAACCCGGGGATCAGACCTATATCTCCTGCATTGGCAGGAAGATTCTTTACCACTGAGCCAACATCCTTGAAAAGACAGTGCAGACAAAGGCTGTCACAAGACCTGTAGAAACACCTAGGATAATAGTCCCCAATAGTTTTGTACTCTACACTCCATACTTTATAAAAATTATTTCTTCTAAAGAGTTCCACCATTTATCTAAAATAAAAATTTTACACTAGTTCTATAAGAACATTTGTCCAATGATAAAGTTTGGTATTGACAAACAGAAAAATAATGCTTTTTTGACAGTAGAATTCATTTCAGTACAATAAATATATACTTGGGTTATACTTTACACTATCACAATTATATTTTATTCTCATAAAGGAACATTTTAAAAACACTCATTAGAACATTTAATAAGTATTACAAATATTTTGTATGTTTTAATTTAAACAAACTTAATTAATTTAAAATTAAAAGCTAAGGGAAAAGTATTAATACAAAGACAATATACAGAAACCTGTGCTAATATTTGGTCTATCAGGTGCTCTACAATATGAACAAAATCTATAGAGGTTTTTTTAAATCAGTCGATATTCTGGAAGTAGCCATGTATTTTGGGTTTTGGAAAAGAGTAGCAAAATTATCTACCTACCTGACCTAATAGATTGAAACTATAAATATGGCCCAAAATAATAAAATCATAAAATTTGATAGCTTGGAAGTATTTTAATATTTCTAATTGAATTAAAGATAGCCTAAAGGTTTACATTACAAGAGCAGAAATATTGCAAATGGCTAAAAGGGAAGGAAGGAAGAGAGAGAGAGAAAAGCCCCTTTTAAAAGAAAAAAAAATCTAAGTTTTGCTTCAAGACCCTCAAAAACTAGATATACGTTTCTTCACATATGTCCAGAGTGATGGTGAAAAAAAGGGGAGGGGAAAATAACAGCAGAGGTACAAGTCACTACTTTATTACTTATTAAAGTTCCTGGACAAATATTTTCATATTAGCCTGAGGAGTTGATGTTTATCTCATATTTTTTCAAGTGTCATAACCTTAAAAAGCTCACAGAATTATAACCTTCATGAAATTTTATTAAGGTTGGAAGGATAAGAGAGCTTAATGAAATCTGATAAATTCATGGTCTACCGGAAAATGTGTTCATCTGCTCTGTAAGTGAACTAACGGGAAATAGTCACAGGCTACCAACATTACCTTTTTAACACCCACCACATTGTTACATAATAACCAGAGTATCATTTGCTGTGTTATTTTTTATTTTTTATTATTTTTAAAGCAACGGTTGAGTGCTGTTGGGTCATAATTAATAGCAGGCTGGAGAAGGTCTGGTCATCAC
This sequence comes from Cervus canadensis, assembly GCF_019320065.1. Classification (NCBI taxonomy): domain Eukaryota; kingdom Metazoa; phylum Chordata; class Mammalia; order Artiodactyla; family Cervidae; genus Cervus; species Cervus canadensis. The sequence continues at coordinate 52,054,158 of NC_057410.1, forward strand.
TTTACAGGAAATGTCTGACCTTAGGTCATCAACTTTATTATAAGTCATTCTAAACTCCTAAATATAGAAAATAAAAAGCAACTCCTGTTATTTGTTGAGCAATTGTACATAATCATAAAGCTGATGTGCTGTGAACAATATCAATACATTTAAGTGGAGCCTAAGGGATGATGCTGAGAAGTCATCATACAGCACAATGCTTACAGCAAGCAAGACAGGGAATCAAGCAAGACAGCCCCTCAGTAAGGTGAGGGGCTTTGGCCTTTAAAGGCAGACCTAGTTTTACTAGCTGTGTGACTCGGGGAAAGCTCTTTTTAGATTTACTTACCTGTAAAATGGTGACAAAAAATCCTACTTCTAGATTTCTGTGAAAAATCAGTGAGATGTATTTAAAGTGATTATCACACTCAACAAATGTTGGCTCAGTCAGTTTGTCCATCTATCCACATCTCTACAAATGCTACCATCCAGTCTTTGAAATCTACATAACAGCCCTTGTGAAGAATATAGGAAGTAAAAAAGAGAATAGTAAAAAGAAGACTTTCTCCAAGGAATGTACTAAATGACTTACAGCTATCACAGCAGACAGTTAAATAATGAGTTTCATTCTCCCCCATATGTTATGGGAAGAGTTTATATAGCTTTTCAATTGACCATGTTGCAGTCAATTTAGTTTTCTCTGATTGCGTTACTGGACATCTACCAATATGTACTGACTCAAGCCTGGCACTCCAGATTGGCCAATGTAATGAACAAAATATAATTAATCCTCTTATTATTATATTATCATACAGATTAACTGAGTCTCTCCATGGCAGTTGTTAGTGTTAGCAATTTCGTTAGTGTTCCATTAAAATACTGTACATTTGATGAAGAGTCAGTGATACTGATTGAGTGGCAGCTGAGAAAGACGACATCTCCCTTTCAGCGATGTTAACGCGCGGAGCGCACCTATGACAATTGCACTGCTGCCCTGGGCGCTGTGAGTTATACTGAAGCCTGCATCCATGGACTCGTCAGCTCCATCTCCATGCAACCACCCACAGACAGATACCCAGACACACGCATCCGTAAACCGCACATGCAGAGATGGTGCATAAACTAGGGTACGAGCAGTAATGAAGACCCTAAGAGGCCTCAAAAAACTGTTTTAAAATGACTAGTTGATATAAACGTCATTCTGGAAAAGGCAGAACAACTGGAAAAGAAAAAAGATTGGTGGTTGCCAGAGGCGGGATGTCAGGACTTTGGGGAGTGATGGAAATATTCTGTATCTTGATTGTGGTGGTGGTTTCATGACTGTATCCGTTTGTCAAAATCCACAGAATTATACACCTAAGAAGGGTGGATACTGCTGCTTATAACTTATAGACCAATAAACCTGACTTTAATAAATGCCAGCTAATTGGAAAAAGGAAAAGAAAGTGGAGGGACCCTTCTGGCAAAAAATGCTATCATTTATCCTCCAGTAATGCTCCATGAAGCTAAAATGCAGAGTTGTCACGAATCTTTAAAAGAACCTGCAACATTCTGCACATGAATAAATTCTTGGACTCAATACCATTAAAGGTCAGAATCAACTGAAATTGGTATTGATTAAGTACTGTCAAATTTCAACTCCACATGCTAAGGAAAAGACAGGAAATGAAATACATGAGGAAAGCTAAAACTTCATTCTAATTAGGAATTTAAATGGCTGCCTTTTCTCCAGAGATGTAGCTTAAAAATATAATCAAATATACAATTAAAATTATTTAAATCAAAACCTAAAAACACTTCGAATCACCACTGCTGCTCTACATTTATGTAAACATTTCATATTTTGGAGCATTTTCACATTCATTATTTCATACAATTCTTGAGTAACTGGACACACAAGTAATGTGGTATACTAGGTGAAAAAAATAAGGCTTCTTTATTTTGTATAGTATTTCAGAGTCACAGAGGACTTTCATACATATGTTATCTCCTTTACTGTCGCTGAAGCACTTGCAGTAAGGATTATTCAACTGATTTCACAGATGAGGTCATTAAGAGGCAACCCGCCGTGGTTGGATGATTTGCACGTAGTCTCAGATCTGAGGTTCTGAATTTCTGACATGGGACTTGAATCCAGGTTTTCTGACTCCTAATAATAATATCTAGAGTTACCTATTAGCACACATTAAAGCACTTAACTTGCACGACACCACTATGAATTGAGTCCTATCATTGTCTCCCTTTACAAGCATGGAAACGTGTTAAGTTTCCTCAGGGGTTAAGTAACTGGACCAAAGGTCACACAACCAGAAAACGGAGGAACCAGCAATTAAACTCAGGCGACAGGGCCCCGGATTCCACAGCCCAGCACCCTGGAATATGGTGGGTCACACATCTTCTATTACTTCTGGGCTAGGCCTAAAGTCTACTCTAACCAAGGTACACTCCACTCAAGCTTGTTTCAATGGAAACTGATTATTAAATGAATAAGCAACAAATTAGATCAATTGTCCTTTTTTTATGAATTGTTTCCATTTTTATTTTTAACTGGAGGGTAACAGGGCTTCAGATCTGACAGAAAGTAGAATGTTTTTCACCCTATCCTGTCTCCTACCTCTGACCAGGTTCCTAATCTGTGTAAACCACACAGGGCATAACAATTGTATTAAATAGAATCTTCCTGATTTTCCTGTCCTTCCTCTATGCCTTCTTTGCAACTTCTCCCCAACTTTGAAAAACTCATCTTCTATTAATAATATATCCTTTGCTGCTATAGCATAGCCACAAAGAACTGAAAAAAGATCACCATGAGACGGGTTCCCCCACGAAATCGTGACCTTCAGGGTCAGCTAGACATTAGACCCACCAGTAATCGCTCTCTCCCCTCCCCACAGCTGCTGGTCCAAACCCTCAGTATTTTGCCCAGGTACCGTCTCACTTCATGTCTCACAGCACATGAATGTTCTGGCACTTAATTAAAGAAACTGAACCAGCTGATATAAAATCTTCAACTCTCTGACTCCACACATAGTAACATTCCTGTTTTCTTCATCTCATACCACCTCACCTCCGCTTTTTGAGGGAAAAGGGTTTCTCCTCTGTTTCCAGTTACTCCCCCAGTTATGCGTTTCATCCCAGCCTTTCTCAACTACTTTGAAGTTTCTTTCAGCCTCTCCACTGCTTTCACCCATTTAGCACACAAACATGGTAAAATTGTTTTTATTTTTTAAAAGATTCTCTCTTAATTTGTGTCCGACCGCTTCTCCTAGACTTTCTCTTCACATCTTAAGTCATGAAAGAGTGGATGTCGTCTCCCCTTCTTCCCTTCCTCTTTGTTTCTCAAACTAGGGTCCTATATCTTTTACCTCAAAAAGGACTTTGCAAAGGCTTAATTTTACAAAGTTACATTCAGCATAACAGTTGTCTGGGATGAAGGGAGCGACACTAGGAGACACTGCGGAGGTGACGGAATCAATCTGAGTCTTCATTGTGTCAGCGGTGTCACACCCGTCATAACCCCGTGAAACGCACACACTTTAAGTGGATGCCACTAATTGTACATAAACTATACATTAATATGGAGAAGGAAATGGCAGCCCACTCCAGTCTTCTTGCCTAGAGAATCCTGTGGACAGAGGAGCCTGGTGGGCTGCTGTCCATGGGGTCGCACAGAGTCGGACACGACTGAGGCTACTTAGCATGCATGGCATAGCATACATTAATAAAGTTGATTAAAAAATAAAAGAGTGGCAAGAGTTCTAACATTAAATAAAGAACAAAGAAATGAATTAAAAGGAAGTAGGCCAGAGTAGCAGAGAAGGCAATGGCACCCAACTCCAGTACTCTTGCTTGAAAAATCCCATGAACGGAGAAGCTTGGTGGGCTGCAGTCCATGGGGTTGCGAAGAGTCGGACACGACTGAGCGACTTCACTTTCACTTTTCACTTTCATGCATTGGAGAAGGAAATGGCAACCCACTCCAGTGTTCTTGCCTTGAGAATCCCAGGGACGGGGAAGCCTGGTGGGCTGCCGTCTATGGGGTCACAGAGAGTTGGACACCACTGAAGCGGCTTAGCAGCAGCAGCAGAAGGCCAGAGGAGGGCTTCCCTGGTAGCTCAGCTGGTAAAGAATCCGCCTGCAATGCAGGAGACCGCAGTTCAATTCCTGCTTTGGGAAGATCCCCTGAAGAACGGATAGGCCACCCATTCCAGCATCCTCGGCTTCCCTGATGACTCAGAAGGTTAAGAATCCGCCTGCAATGTGGGAGATCTGCGTTCGATCCTGGGTTGGGAAGATGCCCTGGAGAAGGGAATGCAACCCACTCCAATATTCTAGCCTGGAGAATTCCATGGACAGAGAAGCCTAGCAGGCTACAGTCCATGGGGTCGCAAAGAGTCAGACATGACTGAGGGAATAAACAGCAAAACCAGAGTTATCAACAGGTAAAATAAGATAAACTATGCAACTAGATACTAAATTAAGATGTGAGTTTCTTCTCCATCAAATAAGAAAAGGAATAATATTGGACTAGAGAAACCATTTCACGGGTACTAGAATTAAACAAGGAACATATTACCTAGTCTTCACAGTGGAGATTGCAAGTAACATAACAGTTTTTAGAAATACAGATAGAATATTTAGTTGAACATTTTATGTATCACTTTCTGTTTTTAAAAAATGAGCACATAACATTAAATTATACTCAATGAAAGAATTTCTACAGCTACTGATAAAAAACCTGGACTGGGCTTGTTGCTTTCTGACAATATAATACACTGCAGGAACAGATAAGGATTGGAAAAAAATCATCTTCTGCATGCCAGGTACTTTATGTATATAATCTCATTTCATCTAACATGCATAATAAAAGCTTGTTAGATGAAATGAAATCTCTTATTTAAAGTGGTTAAATAACACAGCTAATAGGTAGTAGAATCAGAATAAGTTCCAGAATCTGTCAAGATTTAAAACCCCTCCTCCATGCCATACACATCCAATCACCTAAAGGAGTGGGCTGCCAACATGCCCAGTAAGTGCTTTCTCTCAGGTATCAACTGTCTGAGGAAGTCATTGACAAATGCTAAGTCACAGGCAATTTGTCCTTGTGTTCACTGATGTGTGCCTAGCCTATGGGACAGACGGAGAAATGAATGTGCCTTTCTGGTTGTTCAGTCCCTAAGTTGTGTTCAACTCTTTGCGACCCAGGGACTGCAGCACGCCAGACCTCCCTGTCCTTCACCATCTCCCACAGTCTGCTCAAACTCACGTCCACTGAGTCAGTGATGCCATCCAACCATCTCACTTGCTTTTAACCCCCTCTCCTTCGCCCCCAAGAAACACGGAGGTCAGAGTCACTACTATGAGATCTCACCTGTATTCTCTCTCAGTCCTCTCAAATGATGTGGACCAGAGGAGAAACTTCAAAAAAGAAAAAAAAAATATGTGTGTGTGTGTATGTGTGTATACATACACACATATATACATATACATATATATACACATACATATATGTACATATATATACACATTATATATTATATTAATTATATTATATTTATATATTTATATATAATTATATATTTACATATAATTAAGTATATTATATATATGCACATATATATGTATATAATGTGTGTGTGTATATATACACACACACATATATATAATGTTTTCAACCTTAATACTATTGCCCTCAGGCAGTTATTGGTTGAATCCCAAGAGTTCTACATCATATGATATACAAGAAACAGGCATGACCATAAAAAGCACCTTGACCATAAAGCATTTATTTTTAATAAAGGTTATATTTTTACAGGTGCACATAAAATGTGTTAGCTGCAAAATGCACTCTTAAAAGCTCAATTAATTACTTTGTTGGGTGGCATTATTTAGTATCAATATTATCCATTTAAAGAATGGAAAAGTTTCTATTTTAGTTTCAGTTGAGCAAATTCAGAACTGTTCTCTCTGATGACAATGAGCAGCCATTCCCTGTCTAACACAGAAATTGTAGGTATCATCTCAGCATAAAATAAACTCAAAGTATTCCTCGAATTCTCATTTTCTCATAACCCATAGCCAATACATCATGAATCCTGGCAATTCTACTTTTAAAATATAGCCCAAATTCCACTGTTTTTCTACACCTGCACATTGTCACCACTTAGAAGGTCTCTCTGTGTCCATCCTTACCCGAATATAGTATATCCCCACACTGCAGTCAGAGGGGTCCTTTAGAAATATAAGTCTGATACATCATGCTTCTGCTTGAAAGCTTCCAAAGGTTTAGAATCACACTCAGGTTGAAAGCAGAAGTCTCTATAATAACCCATAGCACCCTACCTACACCATACACACACACACACCTGCCCTCATCATCTGCTGTTCTTCTCTTCACCCCCAGGAACACCCCAGGCCTTCCCCTACCCCTGCCTCAACACCTTTGACTGTTGGTTCCCTCTGCCTGGAACCTTCTTTCCCCAGACACCCCAACACTCTCTTCTACAGTTAAGTCTTTGTTCAGATATTAATTTTTCAAGAGACCTTTTCCTAATCACCCTATTTTAAACTGCATCACTCTTTCCCCATTTTGCTTTTCCCCTTAGCACATATCACCTTCTCACATAGATGTATTTTATTTTACTGTCAATTTCCCAAGGAAATGGAATGTAAGCTTTGTAAAGTTTTATCTGCTTTATTCATTGCCTTGTCTCCAGTGCCTACAGGAGTACTTGGAACATAGGAAAACTCAAGTAAACATTTGGTGAGTGACCATTCTTGTATGACTGAATGAATGAAATCATAACATCTACAGAGAAGAATGCTTATTTTCTTGTTTGCTACAGCTAAAGCTGTAGCTTCCTCTAGTACTACTGCCAAGGCATTTAATGTACATTTAAAATAAAGGAGAATTAGGGCAAAAAGCTGCTTTACAGGGCTGAGTACTAGAATAGTATGTATCATAAACGGATTCCTACCCTCCCTGATTTAACAATGTTAGCATTGTGCAGATTTTCAAAATAGCATTTACTAGGCTGTGATTTACAGAAATACTATGCTTGGTCCCTAATTGGTTTCTGACACAGAATCAAAAACTGATGGGGGATTGATGAATACTGTCCTTCAGCGTGCCTTCAGTGATGACTGCAGATATGGAAAACATTCATAAGAAACAAACAGTATAAAGCCTACTTGTTTCTCCTGCAGAACATTAGATTAAGACGTGACCTCACCATTTATTCAAAGGGAATCAAGAGAGTTTCAATTAGATATCCTCCAGGAGAACAAACTCTAGGCCATGAGGCAAGAAAAGGGGAGATGAAAGACCAAACCAAACAAGAATTTGAGCAAACTCTGGGAGGGTGGCGGAGGACCAATCTCCGCTATGAGAAGCCTGGCATGCTGCAGTCCATGGGGTCGCAAAGAGTTGGATATGACTTAGTGACTGAAAAACAACTAAAAGACCAACCTAAGCTGCATGGGACCTGTCTTAGGACTGGTGTCTTTCGCCAACAGTAAGCCAGCAAGATGGAGGTTCTTTGTAAGATGCAGGTGTCACATCCAGAGGAGCTAAAAAGTGAAAACAGCCAAGGCAAAGAGGGGAAGAACACCATGAGGGAAATCCAGGAATGCCTGCCAAGACGTGGGGTGTGTCTAGGGGTAATGCAGCCATGTTTGAGAAGAAAGGAATTTTAGGCACCAAGTTACTGGAACCAGTAAAGTTCCTGGAGAAAATCATTAACTCTTGTCAGACTGCACCTGCACCTTTGGACAGACCTTGCATCTTCAACAATCAAATCTCATCTCTGTTGGGATTTTTTTTGCCTGTCCTGAAAATGCCCTGCTCCTTCATACGATATCAGAGAAATTCTCTTTCTCTAGTTGCAGATACATCCTGATACAACTGTCCTAACACATTTAGGGTATATCTACTGAAAATACTAGGACCTATTACAGAGGAGGCAAATGACTCTTGTAGCCCAAATCCTCTGGGATTCTTAGTCATCATTTGGTGATTAATTATTTGGCTTGTCATCAGCGGCAGCGTACGCCTCTATGATCTCATCTGCAAAAGTGAGATGGTGAACACCAACAGTGTTCCGGATTTTCTTCTGTACTGTCCGGAATGACTGAGCCTGAAGCCTGTCAGTAGAATTTGGTCATCTATTTTTTTCACAAAGGATAAATTTTTGAAAATGATTTAGCCTCATTTGTGGAATAATATTTAGTACTTTCTAATAAGAACGTCACATGTCATGTTTAAAACTTTGTCAGTGTTGTTTTATTGTTATTGGTGGGGTTTGCATACTTTTGAACAAAAAATGCAAAAAGAACATTGATTTTATTGGAGTCTTGTTTTTTTTTTTTTTCTTGGTAAGGTAATTCTAATAAAGTAAATGTCAATTTCTCAGAATATTTATCTAACCACAGGACAAGATGACAGACACATGGGACAATAAGACTGATTTCTGCTTATCTATAACCACATACAACTGCTTACAGAGGAAATAATTCCCTAAAGAGACCAGCATGCTATGAATAACTTACTATTCTAAAGGTCAGTCAGGGAGTTGGAGAAATATATTCCCTATATTAACAATTTCTGAAAACATTCCTGGTTAATTTATGTATATAATCTGTCTCAGTGATATTAGGAGTCAAAAGGAATCTAAGAAAAGACTCTCGATGACAATAACCATCTCAGATTTGGAGCAGGTTATGAGGCTCTTTTTATTAACTGGCCTTTTGATGACAGACAGACTGCTCTAAGACTTCTCAGAGGTTGCTGTTTGTGTCATCCCAAGGGGATAAATAAGCTTAGCCAGGTATTTTTCTATTTGATTCATGTACTAGCTATCATGGAGAGGGGCTTATATAGTTATATAAATTCAATCTAGATGTTCTATGAATCATATTATGGTGGGATCACTGCTATTCCAAACTTTCCTAATATTTATTAATGATCCCCTGAATTATTGGGCACTAGCAACTGAAAATGGTGCCAAATTTACTAAATGATATCAGGCTATCCCTGCAGCTTATGGTGCTCTTACTCTATCTTATGGTGCTATTGCTTTTCCTCGTTTAGAACTCTCAAAACAAAGTAGATACTAAATTAAATATACAGACAGTAGTAAAATTCTAATAAAATCTGAAGGATGAAGGACTATTGACATTACTATTATCAATAAAGGTCAAATATGTCTTATATCTAAATTAAAGAATCTAAAAACTGAAAATAATAGGTTCGTTGGGGCAATTGAGCTAGTGTGATTAGACTGTCTCATGGAAAAAGCGTGTAGACAGAAGCTGTTTAATATTTTAGCTTTAACATCCACCAACTGTGTGACAAAGATCAAACTGGTAGGCCCTTTGAGATTCCACTTCCTCATTTATAAAAGAAGGATAAGGGTAGCAGCAACATCACATGGCTGCTTCTCACTGCTCCTGATACACATATAGTGTTCAATAAATATCCTATGTTCTCATTATGTTATAATGATAATAATCTGTGTCAGGGACTTGCTAATTGTCTACCAATATCCAATCCCTTTGTTTTTCAGGTTTAGAATCCCTCATTTTTGGCTCAACACATGGCCTAATGAAATGAAGATGACATTTTCCATCATCCCTTTTACTTAGGCATAGTATGTAAAAAAGTTATGGCCAATGGGAATTTTTTCAGAGCTTCATGTGTGGCTCTCAGGATATGCCTCAGGAGCACATAGTCACAAAAGATCAGCCCAGATAAACAGGCATGAGGTGAAAGCCTAGAGCCATGCTTCTCATTTAGGAGTACATATCAGAGCATTTCAGTATCTTCTCAAAGTTGAGACCCACATATGAAGGTTCAAATTCATCAAGTCTATACAGTAGGGCTCATAAGTGTGAATCTAAGAAACAGTCCACAGGCGATTTTGATGTGGTTTAAACCCCTCTGTAGGGTCTCCACCAAGTCCCCTACATTTAGAATATGGAGCCTAGGCGACCATCAATGAAACAGAATATCAGCCCAACAGCGAAACAAAGCCTGACCAGAGGACACAGCATAAAACTTCCCTGCTGACAGGGCTTCCCCAGGGTTCGGTGGTAAAGAACTCGCCTGCCAGTACCCGAGACACGTGTTCGATCTCTGATCCAGGAAACGCCCACGTGCTGGGAAGCAACTAAGCCTGTATGCCGCAGCTGCTAAGCATGGGAACCTCAGCCGCTGAGCCCGCGCGCCCTAGGGCCGTGCGCTGTGATGCCAGGGGCCACCACCGCGAGAAGCCCGCACGCTCTAGGGCCGTGCGCTGCGATGCCAGGGGCCACCGCGCGAGAAGCCCGCACACCACAGCCAGGAAAGCCCGCATGAAGCAACGAGGACCCAGCACAGCCAAAATTCAATAATCTTTTTTTTAATTTCCTGCTCATTTGTTCTTTCAACATGGTGAGCTATGTCCTTTAATTATGAAAAGCTTTGTCTCTTAATCCATTTCCTATGCAGAATCTCAAAGGAAATGGCGACCCACTCCAGTATTCTTACCTGGAGAATCCCATGGACAGAGGAGCGTGGCAGGCTATAGTCCATAGGGCTGCAAGAGTTGGACACCAATAATGTATTCTAGATTTCCCTAAATTGTATTTGTGTCCACTTTTATCTGAAGAAGCAAGTATATATGAACGAGTGAAAGAAGTCTTGATGAGTCCTCTGTCACCTCTTGAATATGTAATCCAGGTTAGCCACACACCTCCAGATAGTCATCTCCATGGCCTTCACATGGAGTCACCAACCACTAAGTCATTCTTCTAGATCAGTGGTTCTCAACTAGGGGTGATTTTGCCAGGGCACATCCAACAGTATCTAGAGACATTTGCAGCTGTCATGGCTGGAGGGGCTAATGGCAGCAACCAGAGAGAGGGATGCTGCTGCACTTCATGCAACGCACAGGACAGACCTCCGCAACAAAATGCCATCCAATCCAAAATCTACAGGGCCAAGGTTGAGAAGGGTTGCTATTGTCCACTCAGTCACATGCCACTCTTTGCAACCTCATGGACTGCAGCATGCCAGGCCTCTCTGTCCTTCACTGTCTCCCAGAATTTGCTCAAACTCATGTCCATTGAGTTGATGATGCCATCAAACCATCTCATCCTCTGTCACCCCCTTCACCTCCTGCCCTCAATCCTTCCCAGCATCACGGACTTTTCCAATGAGAAGGGTACTCTTCCCCTGTAGACATGTGGACAGAATACCCAAGTACACATTCTATGAGAAACAGCTCACATCTAGCTAGATCACAAGCTCTGTGAAGAGAGAGGACGTGCTCACTGTGCACAGGGCTGTGTCTGCCCCTGTAAACACCGGCCTTAAGCATCTGTGAGACAGCGCAGTGGAGCAGTGAGGACCACAGGCTCTGCGGCAAGACTACCTGAGCTCCAGCTCCAGCGCAACATTTAAAGCAGTCTGATGATGGACAAGTTATGACACCTCTCTGAGCCTCTGTTTCCTTGTCTGTAGAATATAAAAACTGTGATAGAAATTTCCAAACATCACTGTTATGAAGATTAAATAAGATAATCCATGTAAAGATCTTAGAACAGTATCTGACACATAATAAATGATTAATAAAATAATGCTATTTTCAAATAAGTTAATCTGATGAATACATGAAGGATTTTATGAAGTTCCAAGAGTGCAGAAAATCTCTTCTCCATCTTTTAACCTCTTTGTCCTTTTCCTTCACCCCACCTTAAATCATAGCCTGATAACTAGTTGGAAATAATTGTATTTTTAAATATATAAACATAGATAATAGACATAGAATCTCCATGTCTTCAAATACATTTTTCTCTCTGGGTTTTTCCCTGCATGGGAGCAATTCTATAAATCTGAGACGATTCCATCTTCCCACCTATGACAGAACCACAGAGAAACATACCTCACACCCTTCTTCCTTCCTCAAATAATGAGCTTGTAATTCATTTCCACAATGTTGGTAATCACAGGAAACATAAACACTGAAAATTTCTGCAACACTTTCCACAGTGGCATTACACTGGAGTGTCAAGATGAAATAGCAGTGCTTCTCATCTTCCCCTCTGAACACTCCTCCTTGGCCTTTGAAAACTATCCTTTTTAAGCTGGTGCCACAAAGGCTCCCATTCTGCCCTCCTGTGCTCCTTCTCATCCTGCTCACTGACCTCCTCACTCGGGAGAGTGAGACCCAGAAACTCAGGCTTGTCGGTACAGCATCCTTACATGCCCAGCAATGTGATGGACACTTCTCTTCCACTGCCTCTTTTAAGTTTCTCAACAATGTTACTAGGCATGTATCACTATCCCCAGTCATATCAGAGAGTGTGGCTCTAATTAAGAAATCTGCCCTAGTCAGTGGTGAAATCCAAAATTCCACCCCCACCTGCCAAACACCAATGCAATTCGCACTGTGCTTCTTGGTCCAGCCTGTGCTTGACTCCTTGATGGCCTCCTAGAAAACACACATCACGTAATAGCATCTCTCCCCTTTGGACAGAGTCTCTTACCCAGGACTACTCCAAACACTCACACTGCCTGTCCCCAGAGGAAGGAGAAGGCAGAGAACTGCCTTCTCAGACATTGCCACAAGACCCTTCTGATGGATTTCTCATTGTCCAATGAATTACTAAAATAAAGAAATTAATAAGAATATGTCTCCTGTCAGGAAAAGGGTTACTGGTTCAAATGGTTGTTTTTTCCTTTCTGAAATGCTCAGAGACACAACTGCATTAATTCTAGGCATGTGTAGAGATAACCAAAGTTTCAACCTGACTCGCCATTTAAAAGATTCACATTTCATCAAAGAGACACACATAATAAATTTACCATATTAGGAAAAAAAGAACACTATATTTCTTCATTTTCTTTCTCTGGCATGACAGGCATGTATAGTGTAAGTCAGAGGGGAAGAAGGAAAGTGAAACGCTTCACTCGGGCCAAGCCTCCACCTGAACCTAGAACTCTATGGAGAAGAGAGAGAGAAAGGAAGAAAGAAGGGGGAAATGGGGAGGAGAAATTGGGAGGTTGAGATTGACATATACGTGTAAAAAATGGATAACTATTAAGAACCTACTGTATAGCATGGGATTGGGGGGAAAGACGGTACAGTCTCTCCAGGGGACACAGATTGTTAACCTTAAAAATGCATTCCGGTGTACATTAGGTGCAGACAGATATTGCTTGATTTCACTTATACAAGGTGCCTAGAATAGTCAAATTCAGAGAGTCAGAAAGTACACTGGTGGATGCCAGGGGTCAGGAGTGGGGAGGGCAAGTGGGGATTTAAGTGTTTAAGGGGGACAGAGCTTCAGTAGGAAGTGAAAAAGTTGGAGAGATGGGTGATGGTGAGAGTTGCACAAACATGTGAGGGTACTTAGCCCCACTGAACTGTGCAGTTAGTATGGTTAAACCAGTATTCTTTATACCGTGTGACTTTTACCACAATTTAAAAAAAAATTTTTTTAAAAAAAAAACAAGGGGAAAGAAAGCAAAGCAAAGAGGAAAACTACAAGAAGTAAAGAAGCATCGTCATCTCAGTTAAGCGACCTGAAACTCTGAGGGTTTGTTTCATTCACTTTTATTCCCTTGTCACCCAAATCAACACACTCATCAAGGCCTATTGATTTTTCCTTCAAGTGCATCTTAAAACATCCATGCTTTGAATATCTACTGAGTGACTGCTATGGGCAAAGAAATGTGGTATATACCAAGGAGTATACAGTATATACTTACATGATTTCTGTAAGCTGCGCAGGATACGTGTGTGTGTTGTATGATTATATGAATAATATAGTATATGAATGTATTTTTTGCTGGCAACAATTCTTATCCTCACAGATCTTTCAATCTCACAAGTTAAAAGAAAAAAAGATGTGCAGAAACTAACATAATTAATTTATTTAGACAATGATCCAAAGAGAGTTATAATTATAGGGCAATTACAGTTCAAAGAAGGGAAATAACCGAGCTGGGGCAAGGTTTCAGGCAGAAATGAAACCTAAAACTGCCTAGAACAGTTAAGCTCTTGTGCCTGGATAATTTTTCCGTTTTATCAATATTCTTTAAAATCTCAATTCAGTAATTAAAGTATAGGATTTCATGGAGTTATGTTTTAAAAAAATGTTTCATTGCCATGTGAAAAAGACATATGAAGGGTCAGTATATTTGCCTTCACCAGGTCTAAATCCCCACCATCCACGCTCGATCATGACCTTCTGGTGGGCTTTCAAAGCTCCAGGCTTTCCTCCCTTACCCTGGATCTGGCATACTTCCTCAAAATTAACATTTCTAAAAACCTCACTTTTATCCTGTCATTCCCTTATCCTTTGGGGACCCTGCCTTCTTGCCGTTTCTGACCTAGACTTGTCTTTCTGACCCCGCTCCACTGATTTCCCTTCCCTGCCGGCAGCCCCACCTTGCATCTCCGCTGGGACGCAGCCCAGCTGAACGGGAGCTCAGGAGGCCCGTCCTCAGGGCGGGCGTGACGCGTGAGCCCCGCCACTGTGGGCAAGCTAGGCATTCACTCTCAGAGCCTCATTCTCCTCCTCTAGAAAACAGGGACAGCAGCTCTTATCTCAAAATATTAAATGAATTATTAAACAGATCAGAGCCTGGCAGCTACTAAGTACTCAACAATGATGTCTGCTATTTATCTGATTCTTCCTGACAGAATATACTTCTTCTTTTTTTTTAATAAAGTCACACTGTTTTTCCTTTGAGAAACTCCCCCTCCTCAGATTCCCTCTGCCCCTATGAAGGCATCCCAGAATCTATTAATACCTCATCCATGGAGATGGGCGCTCTATTCAGGCAAAACAAATTGCTCCCTCTGTCTCCTGGGAACTTGGGGACTGCAACTCAAACATTCACATAACAGCATCCCCAAAAGACTGTTCATTGGTGACTGCTATCTAGATGCGCAAGGCGATCCTTCCCAAGACATAATTATTTAATTCTCCATTCCTCGGAGCTGGCCAGGATCCCACCATTGATTTTCTCTTTTGCTTAAGTTTTCCTGAGTTGCTTTCAGACACTTGCAACCAACTATTAATAACTGATACATTAATCTTCTCACTCCGAAGAAAATTCCGTGGCCATCCCTTCTGTAGACACTCTCCTCATCTCACAAAGAAAGACTCTCTAATTTGCCTTTCACGTATCCATATCCACCCTTCCCTCAAGATCCAAACTCCTCAGTAAATGCCTGTCCACACGGATCTCCTTCTCTGTTCTTCCATATCTAACATCTAACCACGGATTTTATCTTCCCATTATAAAATAGCACCTTTAACCATCCAGTGTGTGGTAATGTATTTACCTTGTATAATCAACTGGCTCCTAAACTCTTTGGAAATAAAACCTATATCTTATACACTGGTTCTGTGCAGTATTTAACCCTGAGGGGACACTGGGTATCTATTATTAGCTTTCTGATTGGCTAATCACAAAAAGTTGAGAATTTTTCATCTCCTCGTCACTCAAAGTCCCACATCTTTGTGAACTTCTTATGAATTCTGCTCAGCCTGTTCTCTCTTTAGTCATCCTAATTACACCAGAATTTTCCAATTTTCTCAGTTTATTATTGGACACAGTTGCCTAATATAGCTTTGTGAATGGATAAAGCAATGGTTTTCTATGGTTTTAAGAAATATGAAAAGAAATAAGTAATTTTCAGTGCCATGAGAACAGTACATTTGCTTGGTGGTTGGTTTTAGGTGTTCACCAGTTCCTCCCCAAATTAAACCTAATCAGAAAACAGCAACATCTTAGAGACCCAGTAAGTTTCCTGCCATCTGGTCTGAAAAGGAAGTCAAGAAACATTAGTAGGTGGCAGTGGCTGAAGACAGTATTAATAGTACTCTGGATATTTTTTCACTCTGAATATTCAGCTTTATGTATCCAGCTAAGTACAAGGACCTTCCAGGAATACTATCTGAATCTTCAGCACAGAATTTTCCTCTTTGTTTCATGCAAGTTCCATCTCCGGAAATAGTAATGTCTTAACCAAATACCCTAGCTAGTCTCTGAAATTTGACATCAAATCTTATAAGAATCACTTGAATCTCAGTAACATCAACCTTTAGAATATAATTTTCTTTCATTTTTTGTTTTATGTCATGTTTACCCAGAGTTTTTTCCTCCGGACTGAAGCACATTTTGTGTCCAAGACCAGACATGAACATCTGTTTATTTTTTTCATGTCGCCCATGGTTTAAGCCTCTCGAATTGTTTGCCATACACATGATTACTGCCTGTTCCTTGATCTTTAGGAAAGTCAACAAGACCAGCATGGCAGCCTTAACCGAAGAGGAAAGCAGATCCTTAACCAAGTAATGGAGGGAAGGAACTGAGAGTCTTTTGGCAAAGATGATAAGGCATTTTGTATTATCTCCATGCTTCCACAGAGAGCTCTTGATACGCTCTGAGGCCCTCCCAAGCTCAGATCCTCTAATGGTCCCCTTTTCTTAAAGGATAAAATCAAAACTCCTTAACATGACATACAAATCCCTTCATGACCTGGCCCCTGCATAAATCTCCAACATCATCTCTCACCACTTTCTTCCTCAATACTATAAAATATTCTACCTCCCTTGGCTTGGGCCAAACAGTTTTTTAAAGTAAAAGTTCTAAGGAACTAGAAGTAAAATAAAAAAAGAGGAACAAAAATTGGCAAAAATAACTCTGAAGTCACAAGGAAAGTACACAGCAAAGGAAGGAAAAGGAGCCTCTTGGATTATTAGTTTCTATGTTATCATGTTACTCTAGGGCTTGCTAGATGGCACTAGTGGTAAAGAATCTGCCTGCTTGCCAGTGCCAGAGACCTGGAGAAACAAGAGACTAGGCTTCAGTCCCTGGGTCAGGATGATCCCCTGGAGAAAGGCACAGCCACCCACTCCACTATTCTTGCCTGGAGGATCCCGTGAACCGAGGAGCCTGCAGAACTACAGTTCATGGTGTCGCAAAGAGTCAGACATTACTGACGCGACTGAGCACATTCCCACGGCATGCGTGTTCCTCTAGACGTGCCATGAGCGTATCTAAGAGGTAACTGGACTGATGGGCCCCATTGCAACCACCCAAAATTTCAGCAAGAAGACTGAGGAAAGGAGGATCACAGCCAGAGTCATCTCTTTCCCCTCAACCAAGAGAGAATGGACCTGGCTACACACCACATCATCCATCACACACATCATCATGATTAAACATAACGCCAACCATGAATATTCTACATGACTAAATGGTTCTGTTTCATAGGTTTGTTTTCACTTGAACCCTTTTCCTTAGCTTCTATTAGTCTCTTCAATACATGGGGCTCTTAAGATTCAGGGCAGTTGATAAAATTGTGGATTATACAACAAAACTCATAATCATTCATCACTTAATCCACCATCAGTCCAGGCCAGCCAGCAGGAGATGGAGATTTGCTAAGGCACACTCCGTTACACCAACATCTCAATGGAAACCTTGGAGCAGGACAGTCATATAATCTCCTCCACCCACTAAATTCTGCCTACTCAGCCCCCTCTCTCTTCTGTTGTGGACATGTCCCTCCAGGCTAGCGTTCTACCCTTCGTATCAACAGCTCTCAGCCTTTACGCAAACCCCTGATTCTGCTACCACTGTTCACCGTCACTCCAGCTCAGCCGCTCAATCGTGTCCAACTCTTTGCGACTCCATGAATCGCAGCACGCCAGGCCTCCCTGTCCATCACCAACTCCCGGAGTTTACTCAAACTCATGCCCATTGAGTCAGTGATGCCATCCAGCCATCTCATCCTCTGTCTTTCCCTTCTCCTTCTGCCCCCAATTCCTCCCAGCATCAGGGTCTTTTCCAATGAGTCAGCTCTTCGCATGAGGTGGCCAAAGTATTGGAGTTTCAGCTTCAACATCAGTCCTTCCAATGAACACCCAGGACTGATCGCCTTTAGGATGGACTGGTTGGATCTCCTTGCAGTCCAAGGGACTCTCAAGAGTCTTCTCCAACACCACAGTTCAGAAGCATCAATTCTTCAGTGCTCAGCTTTCTTTATAGTCCACCTCTCACATCCATACATGACCACTGGAAAAGCCATAGCCTTGACCAGATGGACCTTTGCTGGCAAAGTAATGTCTCTGCTTTTTAATGTGCTGTCTAGGTTGGCCATAGCGTTTTTTCCAAGAAGCAAGCATCTTTTAATTTCATGGCTACAATCACCATCTGCAGTGATTTTGGAGCCCAACAAAATAAAGTCTGTCACTGTTTCCATCGTTTCCCCATCTATTTGCCATGACGTGATGGGACCAGATGCCATGATCTTAGTTTTCTGAATGTTGACTTTTAAGTCAGCTTTTTCACTTTCTTCTTTTGCTTTCATTAAGAGACTCTTTAGTTCTTCTTCACTTTCTGGCATAAGGGTGGTGTCATCTGCGTATCTGAGGTTATTGATATTTCTCCTGGCAATTCTGATTCCAGCTTGTGGTTCATCCAGTCTGGCACTTCGCATGATGAACTCTGCATATAATTTAAATAAGCAGGGAGACAATATACAGCCTTTATCTACTCCTTTCCTGATTTTGAACCAGTCTATTGTTTCATGTCCAGTTCTAACTGTTGCTTGCTGACCTGTATACAGATTTCTCAGGAGGCAGGTAAGTGGTCTGGTATTCCCATCTCTTGAGGAATTTTCCACAGTTTGTTGTGATACACACAGTCAAAGGCTTTGGTGTAGCCAATAAAGCAGAAGTAGATGTTTTTCTAGAACTCTCTTGCTTTTTCGATGATCCAACGGATTTTGGCAATTTGATCTCTGGTTTCTCTGCCTTTTTAAATCCAGCTTGAACACCTGGAAGTTCACGGTTCACATATTGCTGAAGCCTGGCTTGGAGAATTTTGAGCATTACCCTGCTAGCATATGAGACGAGTGCAATTGTGCAGTAGTTTGAATATTATTTGGCATTGCCTTTCTTTGGGCAGTTTTCTTTGAAAACTGACCTTTACCAGTCCTGTGGACACATGACATGAAAAGGTCAAAGGTTTGCTCACATTCTCATCTATATTTAGATCCTCTCTCAACCACCTGCAGAGCCATAGAGGGATCAGCTCTTTCCTGACTTTCTACTGCTGCTTTTATACCCCAATTTGTGGCTCAGGTAGTAAAGAATCCGCCTGCAATGTGGGAGACTTGTGTTCAATCCCCGGGTTGGGAAGATCCCCTGGAGAAGGGAAAGGCTACCCACTCCAGTATTCTGGCCTGGAGAATTCCATGGACTGTATGGTCCATGGGGTTCAAAGAGTCGGACACGACTGAGCGACTTTCACTTTCACTTTCTCCACTTTTATGGAAAAACTCTTCTCTTTTGGAGTTAATGCAGCTCACTAATTTTCTTCCCCATCTAGGTCTCCAACCGTGACACTCACACTTCAGAAGTCTAAAGCCTGGCTTAAGGCTGCCCTACTCAAGGATTCCCTCTCAATGGTTTTGATGTTTGTTCTAACGTGATCTCACTGCTACTTTATCTCAGCTGTCTCCATGATTGTGTCTTTAATCACCTTCCATCCAACTTTGCAATAACATTATGCCAACTCCACTAAACTGCAGTGAGAATTCCTCCAACTCACCCTGAAACCTGAAACCTTCCTAAGACAGCTTCCCACCTCACCCACTTCATCACACTAGTCTGACTTTTATTCTCATGGTGACTGCTATTCCTCTGTCCCAATCCATTTTCCATGACCATCACTCCCATCTGGGTTTGAGAAAGTCAATTCGTAGGCAGGTCGATAAGAAATCCGGGGTCCCCAAGGAGGAGAGAGGGGTCTGGGGTTCTCAAGGAGGAGGAGAGGACAAACTTTTTTTTTTCTCTACACTCCTTACTCTTAGTCACATAAAATGCTTTTTTTTTTCTTTAAGCCTGGAACTGATGATTACACAACTCAGTTTAAACTCTGTACTAAGGATTAAATAACAACAATGTATCCTGCTTGAGGACAGTTTCTCCTTCCTGAAAACCTTCTGGCTAATCCTGTTATCTTAAAACTTAAATTATGGGAGTGGGTCTATTAAGATCTTTACAACCTTGAGACATTCTTTTGAGTTATTGTAATAACAAATTTTAAAAGTATATATAACTCCCTTGCTTAGACTAGCGAGGGGGGCGCTCTCCATTCCCCTTCTGATGTCTGTGCCAGAAGCATTCTCAGTCCCTTTTTATACTTTAATGAAACTCTGCTACACAAAAGCTCTTGAGTGATCAAGCCTGGTCCCTGGTCCTAAAGTTAAATCTTCTTTTTTGGAAATCACGAATCTGACACCGTTCACCGTAAGCTATCAGGTTCCCCTGCTTCTCTACCTCTCTGGGAACCGCTGCCCATACTTTCAACAATGTTTCACTGTCACTAAGTGTCGAATCCTCTTGATGGCTGGCCGCATGAGTCTTGTGCAGTCTCCCAGGTGGAGTCTCCCACATCTGCTTTCTTTATCCCTATTCCTTGGCTCTGAAAACTTACAGAACAGTACAAAGGAGTATTGGATATTTCCCCTACAAAAGCAAGCTACTGAACATCTGGTAGCTCTATGACAACTGTCAGAAAACTTTTTAGGGGCTTCCCTGGTGGCTCAGTGGTAAAGAATCTGCCTGCAAATCCAAGAGACACAACACAGATTCAATCCCTGATCCAGGAAGATCTAACAAGACATTGAGCAGCTGAGCCCACAGGCAACTATTGGGCCTGTGCTGTGGAGCCTGGAGTCACAAGTACTGAGCCCACGTTTCGCAACTCCTGAAGCCTGTGCGCCCTGGAGCCCACGCTCTCTGAGAAGCCCCTGCAATGAGTAGCCCATGCACCGCTACCAGAGAAAAGCACCAGAGAAAAGCCTGGGTAGCAACCAACACCCAGCACAGCCAAAAATAAACAAACAAATAAAATTATTTTTTAAAAAAGAAAAGTTTTGTTTTTCTCTTATACAGATTTAGCACTGCTGTATCTAAAACTCACTTGCACTAGGCTCTGCATACATGTATTTTCTTTTCCTTTCCCTTAACTAGCACTCTTAAGGACACAGTCTTAAGGACACAGTCTACAATCATTGCCTCCATTTCTTCACTCTATACTCACTCCTTAACAAAAGCCATTGGTTCTATTCCTACCATACTAATAAAATGTAAGAAGGTACATCAACTGTATTTTTTTTTCCTTTTTAATTTCTCAAACTCCTTGACTCCAACAAATGCCTGACCTGGCCACATAGCCTGCTGACAAGAATACAGACCTGACTGGATGACCCAAGCCTGGCTCAGGCATATCTCTCATGTAGCAGAGGTTAAGTTGGGCCCCAAGATTCCAAGACAGACACCCACATGGCAGCCAGCCCAGGCCCACAAGCCCAGCTATCACCAGCCAATGAGCACTCGGAGTCATTCCATTCCTGGTAGATGACAGAGACAATCCCTGGTCATTTCTCCTCCTCCGTACCTGATCCTCCAGAGCCTAGAGACTGAACTGAATCCAGTTCCCTATTTTCAGTAAAACCCTCAGTATTCAACTCTCCTGAACAACACCTTCCAACAAAGTCCTTAAAAAGTGAGGATATGTGTTTTGCAACATTTGCTACTTACAGTCAATACTGGTCAAAATTACTTCTCACGAATTTTTATGCCAAATTTTTATTTTACTCCTGGGTTGGAAGATACCCTGGAGAAGGAAATGGCAACCTACTCCAGTATTCTTCCCTGGAGAATCCCATGGACAGAGGAGCCTGGCGGGCTACAGTCCATGCAGTCAAAAGAGTTGGACATGACTTAGAGACTAAACCACCACCACCATTAAGCTAACCAAAAAGTTTTGGAAACTCCTGACATCATGACTTCTCTGAAGGGATTCACTTATTTAGACATACACTGGATTTTCACTATCTCCCATTTTTTATATGCAATAGGAATGGCTGATCTTACAAAGATGAGCAAGATACAGTGCCTGACTTCAAAGAATTCAGTCTAGAGGAACAAAGAGGCCAGCAAGAAAGGACTATAAACAGGAGGATAATGACTGTGAGAGATGAGTATACAAAGTCTCCTAGGGGATTCTAAGACAAAGAGGATTATTTCTTCTTGGGATAATCAAGAAGCCTCCACTTATATTCCTGAACAGATTGTAATCCAACCCTTTTGTCATTACTTTTTCTTTCTCTGTGGACCATTACTATATTTGTAATGCAGTCTAAACAAAAGAACTCTTAATATTAACATGGATTTTTTAATATGAATTTTTTAAGTGCTTAGAGTACATTAACCTATACTCCGCCACTTCTGTTAAAATGAGACCTAAATTTTATTTCCAGTAGGAAACAACATAGAATGATTACATGTTTTAAGTGTATATACTAGAGCTCTCATTAGAACTCTAGTATCAGAAATGTGCATCACATGTATGAGTAAGTATACTTTCCTAGGTACAGGTGTGTGTACACACACACCATCACTGTCAATTTTATGTATCCTTCCTATTTTAATCAGTCCACACACGAAAAAAAATGAAGAGTATATTTGCGGCACTTGCAGTTGCTTTTCACTCGGCAGCTCTTCTTCGGTAATTCCTCTTTTTTTGCAACTCACAGTCCCATCCATAAGGTGAAACAGAAGATGTCATTTTCCTGTGATGTGTATCCTCTAGACACAGTGTCCAGAGACGATCTCATGACTCAAACAAGGACAGCCGATACACTTCCTGTGAGTTTGGAAATTTGTAAACGGCAGTTTCCCTCTTAGGGCCTGCATGGCAATATACAAAAAACTTGGGAACTTCTGGAAGCAAAATTCTACCACGTGCGTCAGAGAAACACCTGATGCACAAGAACAGAGGAAGCCTGTCCTCAGAGAGAGAGTAAATCAGAGCAGAAGGAGCACTGACAAGGATCTGAAGCAGCATTTCCAAATATCTCACTGTGCTCAGTTTCAGGTCTGCCCCTCACCCGGAATTCTTTGACACACTCCATTTTTTCTTACACATTTCCCTTTTTGCTTAAGCTCAGATTGAGTTTCCTACTCTTGCTAATTAAAAAAAAAAAAAAAAGCTGGCTAATAAAATTCTACATAACCAGTTATAACAGGAAGAAGAGACCACTCGGGTAGTGTAGAGTGTGCATCCAACAGACTGGCCAAAAAAAAACCAAAGCTCTCATTGGTTGTGAGAATCAGTTCAGAATACATAGTGAATCTGGAGGGCAGAAACTATAGAGTTATTATTACTCTAAACCTTAAAGTCATTCTTGACTCTTAGTCTTCTGCTTCCTCAATGTTCACTTTTTTTATATTTTATCCCTCACCAAGTCCTACCAATTCTTTCTTTAAAATGCCTCTTATAACTACACTATCTTATCTATTTAAATTATAACTACTCTAGTCCAGACTTTCTTAGCTAAATGGACCCCTATTCCCAGTCTCCTCACGTGCACATATTTTGCATGCTTCTCTCAAGGAGATTTTAAAAACTACACATGTCATGCTTCCAGGTCTTAAATTTCCAGTGGATCTTACTGTTAACTGAATGATAATTTTAAAACAGACATAAACCCTTTTACAATCTAGATTTCCATCTACCTCTCAAACTTACATATCCCTTCTCCTTTCTATGACTTCAGAATATATCATCAATTTGTCATCATCAGAGTGAGCACCACATGTCAGGTCCTGTGCTTGTGACTTTATGATCTCTATAACACTTAGAACAACTGTGGTGGTTTCCAAGCAAGCCTTCAAATTCTTTGACGCTGTTCCCACTGAAAGATGGCGACTATGTCCCGACTGCTAGAATCTAAGTTTGTAAGTAACAGAATGCAGCAACAGTGATAATGTTTAACCTGGTAGACTAGGTCAGGAAAGAAAACATAACCTCTGCCCGGCTACAAGGAAGAGAGAGAGAAAAAAAAAAAGATGGTGACTAACTCAATCTACGTAACCATTTATAATGGAAAGAGCAGGCAGTGTAAATCTCTTGGTACACTCACCTTTGGAGGCTTGAGTCACCAGTAACAAGTCTGAAATACCAGGCTGCAAGGAAGCTCAGGCCTCAAAGGGAGACCATTCATAGGTGATCCAGATAAGGGCCCCAACTGAGATCCCGGCAACAACCAACGACAAGCACAGAAAGTTACTGCAGACTGGCCTCCGATGACTCTGGCCCTCAGCTGTTGGGTCATTCCCGGGAGTCAAGCTTTCCCGGCTGAGACAGCAAAGAACAGAGATGAATCATACCCTGCTCCATGCTGTCCGTACTCCTGACCCACAGAATGCAACAGGCACAAGCACTGGTTATTCTGTTTTATTGCTAAGATTTAGAGTGACTTAGCACAAGCACTGGTTATTCTGATTTATTGCTAAGATTTAGAGTGACTTATCATTCAGCAATACCAACCGGAAACTATCTTAGTACCTGGGAGTGGGGCACCCTCAACAAAAGCCTGAAAACATGTGACATTGGCTTTGGGACTGAACTGCTGGCAAAAGCTGGAAGACCCTTGAGGGGATCCTCTAGCCAAAGATTTATAGCCCTTGAGGAAGCTGGTGGTGGCAGCTTGAAAGACATTAAGGTAAATGTATTGGAAGCTGAAATTTCGAAAGAGGACCTTTGTTATTAAGTGAAAGAAAGTTTGGCAACGCTGTTGCATGTAGTACCATGGAAAATAAGAAATAATTATTAAAACATATTTTCAAGCTAATTCTCCCTGGATATGAAAAATACAAACCAGGAGACATGAGCTTCAGAACAAACTACCCAGTTTCCAAGCAAAACAGAAGAAACAGAAAAGAGCCAGGCTTTGATGAGCTCGAAATTAACACACTTTATGGCAAAATAGTCTTAAAATAAATGCCCTTAGGGAAAAAAAAAAAAATGCAGGTCACTGTCGGGAACACATGATGAAGCCAAAGATGTGACTTCAGAAACTACTGGGACTTCAGACACTCTTAATGTGATGACCCCTGGATTACATGCTCAGGCTATCCTTAAGTGACTCACTTGCAATTATTAAAATGTGATAGAAGTGATATATATATATGTATGTATATTCAGACGCTCAGTTGTGTCCAACTCTTTGAAACCCTATGGACTGTAGTCCTCCAGGCTTCTCTGACTATGAGGTTTTCTAGGCAAGAATACTGGAGGGAGTTGCCATTTCCTTCTCCAAGGGATCTCCCCCAACCAGGGATTCAACCTGGGTCTCCTACATTGCAGATGGATTCTTTACCAGCTGAACCACCAGGAAAGCCCAATATGCTGTGTGACCCCAGAGGATAAGTCACCAGTGGCCATAGAGCTTTCACATAGTTCTTTTAAGACACTCATCTTTAGAACTCTGAACAACCATATAAGAAATCCAACAAGCCTGAGGCCACGATGCTGTGAGCAAGCCCAGACCGTATGGAAAGGCCACACATAAATGCTGTGGTCAGATGTCCTATTTGATATCCCAGAAGACTAACAGAACAATCATCAGACAAATTAGTGAAGATGGTCCAGATGATCCTGGCTTCAAGCTGTCAAGTCAGCCATCAGGTCTCCCCAGCTGAGCCCCTTGACATCACTGAGCAAAGACAAAGTGTTTCTGTTGGGTCTTTTAAATTTCTGACCCACTGAAACTCTGAAAGCAATAAAATGCTTGTTTTTATGGCACTAAACTCTGTGATAGCTTGCTGAAGGAATAAATGAATGAACAAACGTTGCCAAGTGAGAATGTGAGCCTGCTGTCACAAGATTTCCCAATTTTTCAAGAGAAGCCAGATATAAATAATGTTATGTGCCATTTCCCAATTTCTAAATGTTGCCAACTAACTAGAAAAATGCTAAGCCATTCTGGGGATGGGTAAACTTAACATGGCACCCCACTCCAGTCCTCTTGCCTGGAAAATCCCATGGACGGATAAGCCGGGTAGGCTGCAGTCCATGGAGTCGCGAAGAGTCGGACATGACTGAGCGACTTCACTTTCACTTTTCACTTTTATGCGTAGGAGAAGGAAACGGCAACCCACTCCAGTGTTCTTGCCTGGAGAATCCCAGGGATGGGGTCGCACAGAGTCGGACACGACTGAAGTGACTTAGCAGTAGCAGCAGGAAACTTAACATTCGACAGGTATGGATTCCACTTAAAAGTTGCCCTTCACTCACACTATTGGAAGGATCTTAGACTTTCTTAATCTTCTTAATTACTTAGGATAGTGTTTTGCAAGGGCTTCCCTGGTGGTTCAGGTGATAAAGAATCTCCTTGCAATGCAGGAGAGCCAGGTTTGATCCATGGGTCAGGAAGATCCCCTGGAGAATGGAACGGCAACCCACTCCACTATTCTTGCCTGGAGAATTCCATGGATAAAGGAGTCTCGCAGTCCACAGGGTTGCAAAGAGTCGGACACAACTGAGTAACTAATTAGTGCCTTGCAAAATACACATAACTTGATAAGCAAATAATGATGCTTCAAGTACTTGACGCTCTGCTTCCATTCAGCTGTATATTAAGATGCTACTCAAGTTACTCTCTCATATTTCAAAGGAAACTGCTTCAGTTTCTGATTCAAAATGATCACCTGGATTTCATATGACCATCCCACACCCGAGATTCTAAAGGTAAACTTCCACTCCTAGCTGTTAAAGAGTTCAGAAATGTCATTCCATGTGTTCTCAGTAATAAAGAGGAACAGCAATAAAAAGAAAACAGACTGGATTTCCATGGGGTGACAAAACAAGAGAACCAGGTTTTACATTTTAGTTCCACAGTTGATAAATAAGGGCTCCCAACAGCAATCTTGCTTTCCTTTTTACTACTGTTAGTATTTTTAGATTATACAACAAAAATTTTATTTCAGTTGACCTTCCAACGTTCTCTAGTAGCATGCTTTCTCTTTTCTCCATAAAAATAATTAAGTAGGAATTTTTTAATGCTTACTAATTACTTGAATTCTTAACTCTAATAAAAGTCACATCTAAATAATTGGGGTGTATCTGATTCTAAAACATGGTTCACTTAGCAACAAGTATAATTGTGTAGAGCTGAGAATACTTTTAGGATAAAGAAATCATACTAGGAGAAAAACACTTCCAATGTACCCTATGCTCCTAAGAGACCCACAGCAACTCTCATCAACTTTTGAAGATGTAAAAGGAAATGAAATATATTAGTATTCCTTTTCTTTGTACAGTCCAACATGAATAGCCTTGTAGTATCTATCCATAGGAGATATCAAGAAATACCAGAGGAATTCAACATATTAAATAAGTATAAGTCCAAAAGAGCAAAATGTCTTTTTTCTAGTCTTCTACAGTCAGTATTTAGGGGTATTATTTTTAATGATTATGTAGATTAACCCACCATATGCAGTTAATAATGGCATTAATTTTGTATGCAAGCAAATTTTATCTTTTAAATAGGCTCTGTGGTGATTTAAATTGAAAGTTAACAGTGAGAAAAATTTATTTATCCAAACCTATTATTCAAAATTTAGGCGTTATAAAGCTATGGACTTCCTACAGAATAAGAAAATAGATTTCTATTCACTTTTTCTGTTATGTCTTGAGTAACACCAATACAATGCCCGTTGGATGTAAAGAACCATTACCTGAACTCTCATATAGACACACAGGTGAAATGGTAAATACAGCATGAGGCAGGGTGTGGGGGCTGAGAGCCCAAAATGTAGGGTCATACCATAAGAAGTTAGTCTTGCAGCCCTACCACTCACTTACCTTTTGCTCTGATAAAGTTATTTCACCTCTTTAAACCTAAATTGTGCATGCTAAGTCTCTTCAATCATGTCCGACCCTTTGCGACCCCATGGACCATACACCACCAGGCTCCTCTGTCCGTGGGATTCTCCAGGCAAGGATGCTGGAGTGGGTTGCCATTTCCTCCTCCAAGGGATCTTCCCGACCCAGGGATCAAACCCACATCTCTAATGTCTCCTGTATTGGCAGGCAGGTTCTTTACCACTGGCGTCACCTAAATTTATTTGCTTGGAAAAATGGAATTATAATACCTTGCTTTAGGGTTGACATGATATTTAAAATAAATGCATATTTATTGCGTGAGCCATGGAAATGAAGAGAAAGTTGTTAAGTGAGCATGGCCTGCTTTAGTCTGATTAATCCAAGACAATAGCATGTTAAAAGCACCTGAAATAATGGTGTCACAAATGGTAATGATCACAAAGAATCCAATTGACTTTTGTTATAAATTTAAGACACAGAGTGAATTCTCTAGGCTTCCTATATAACACCCTTCTCTAAGTACATATTTCTATACACATGGGTGCTATGGGTTAAAAGAAGCTTCATACATTACAGAAATTCTAGCACATCAGCAGAGAATTTAGGTGCAAAAATGTTCACTGAGCATTGTCATTAGTCACTGAAAAATCAGGCAACATTAAATTGTTCATCTATAGGAGGAAGGGAAATTTTAATATATTCATTCAACCACTCTATCCAGATAAGCCACAAAAACATAATTTTAAGCAAAAAATGAAATCAAATAAAAATAAGTTGAAGAAATGATCATGTATAATATAAAACCACTTTTATGAAATTTTAAAGCATGGAATTATTTAAACAGATTTATACTTAATAATGAATAATATACCTAATTGTGTGATAATAGGCATAGAAATGACAAAAGTTAAATTCAGGGCCAGGTAGGAGGTAGGAGACAAGGCAATAATATCAGGCAGGGGTCCACAGAGGGCTTCAATTCTATCCAACATGTTTCACTTTTTCAAAAATTAAATGAGACTGGAAAAAGGTGGTAAAATGTTTAGATTCTATAGAGCTGGCTAGTAGGTATATGGAGCTTATAATATTCTCCACATTTTCTTTATATGTGAAATATTTTATAATAAAAAGAAGTTTTACCATCATATAAATAAAAACAGGCAATTTCCCATAACAGACAACAGCTGTTGCTGAGATAATCAGGTGATCAAAAGGAACAGGAATGTCAGGGGTGGGAAAGAGATTAAATTAATAAGAAGGCTGGGTAAGGAAGAGAAGTTCCTCTCTGACTCTGAAACCAAGAAGATAATTTTCCTTCCAAGGATTAAGAAAAGAATTCAGCTATATAAGATGGGAAGAAGAAAAAAATGATTTATTGTTAATCGAGATATCAGCGTATATTATCCAAAAACAACATTAAGCTTAAAATACTTACTACAACCCCACTCTTGGTGGTAGTTTCTCTGTATGTGAAGTTGCAAATTGCCCAGGCTAAATAGTATGTGGACATGAGAGGGGTCTGTGAAAAGTGATCCGTAACCCATCCATCTTCCTCAAACACGGAAGTTTCCACTGGCATATTGGATAAAGATAAATAGCTTGCTTGATGCTTGATGCTGATTTTGAAAGTAGCCTTGTAGATTGGCTCGTCAAAACAAGGAAATGCCTTTCTGGCATGTGTAGGTGAAAACTGAGTGACACCAAGGAATCTGGAAAAAAGAAAATGACATTCTCAGTAACATTTATGACTTAAGTTATGACCACTTTATATAATTCTGTTAATAAAATACATTTGCAAATTACAAGACACTTTTTTCCTGAACCAAACTTAAGTACATGAATGGTACAAAAGCATACTTCATGCATATTTCCCCAACAACAAAAAATTTTCAGGAAACTTTTTGTCTCAACTAAAGTAAATTCTCTAAACCCAGTGAAAGTGAAAGTCGCTCAGTTGTGTCTGACTCTTTGCGACGCCATGGACTATACAGTCCATGGAATTCTCCAGGCCAAAATACTGCAGTGGGTAGCTTTTCCCTTCTCCAAGGAATCTTCCCAACCCAGGGGTTGAACCCAGGTCTCCCGCATTGCAGGTGGATTCTTTACCAGCTGAGCCACCAGGGAAGCCCAGAGTTGTGCTTATTGGGCAAAACTGACACGTTACAGAAAAACAACTCGTCGTCATATTGGAAAATATTAGAAAACAGTCATTCTCCCTTGTGGTATGCCTCTCTCTCCTCTCTGAAACTTTCAACCAGTAAAGACAATGAAATCAAATCCAAAAGTTGTCATTAGACACAAGTAAGACACAGATGATCACTAAGAAACAGCTACATCCTCAAACTTCAGCGAGACGTGGCCTGGTTTTGTTAAGGAAAAGGACTTTGAAACCTGACAAAACGTGGTCTGCATTCTGACTCCACAACATCTCTTAACCATATCATCTTGGATGATTACTAAATTTCTGTAAGGTGCAGCTATTCATTGCTTAAAAAGAAATAACCATGCCCAACTTAAAAAGCATCGCAAAGCTTAGTAGAATGGAAAAGGAGGATGTAAAGGTGTGACTAGATGAACAGCAGGCAGGTAATAAATGGCAGCCACTGGTTCACAGCATCTTCGACCTTTCTTAGAATGATATAACATACATTTACACAGAATAATCCAGAGACCAATGGCTTTTACCACTCACAATATATATTTGCTATATATGTTATTACATGTTAATATAATAAGATAATTAATATAATAAATATCTGTATAGTAAATATGCATGTCAATATGTGCATATATATATCATATTGAATCCACTCTGGTTTTCAGATCAAGCTGTAAAGTTGTAGCTCATTTAAACTCTAGAAACACCCTCTGCATTTTTTCAAATCAAAATACCCAAACTACGTACTTGAAGACAGACACTCCTTTAACTTAAAAAGAGGGCCATTATTTGTGAAAAGATTCCTACGTTAATTACACTTTTTATATGTGTGTGTGCGGTTAGTCCCTCAGCTGTGTCCTACTCTTTGCCACCCCGTGGACTGTTGCCCTCCAAGCTCCTCTGTCCATAGGATTTCCCACAGGAGAATTCTGGAGTGAATTGCCATTTCCTTCCCCAGGGGATCTTTCTGACGAGATTGAATCTGGGTCTCCTGCATTGAAGGCCGATTCTTTACCACTGAGCCACTGTAGAAGCCCCAAACTTTTTAAATAATACTAGTTAAAACTGTAGCTAAGGCAAGTCAATATCAAACCCTTGGTAAAACATTGCTGAGTGCTACAGCCATCTCTTTAGAAGGCTCTTATCCCCACAGTCATTCTGCCACCCACCCTGCCTTCCCCATCATCAACAGAGTTCTTGCTTAATCTCACATGGCACACTTTCCCGCTGAGCCCAAACTTGGCCTCAAAATTATTCTCAACACAGCACTTCAGGGAGCTATACCAATCAATAGAGGCTGACATGTGTATTGAATCTTATTGGCTATCCCTGGATCAAACCATAAAATGTAAATGTTTACACTTTCAAAAATTATGACACATGTATTATTGAAGGACTACTTTTTAAAAGCTTAGTTTTCAAACAGAGAAAATAAGACATTTTAAAGATTAATTGTATATTTCCTCTGAGAGAGGGGTTTCGAGAATTATCTTGAAGCATTACTGAGCTGCTACATACCAGGCTTGGGTAAATCACTTTACTGCCTGAGTTTATTTTTTCATTAGTAGAAGGAAAATATTTCTAGGCCTCCCTTACGAAACTGTTGAGATGATAAAATGAGATAATATTTAGGAAAGAAGTTTTAACTATAAATCTTTAGAAAAAATATAAAGTTAAAGTTGGAAGCAATCTTAGAAACAAATTGTCCAGCTTTCATAAATTCCTAAAATGAAAAAGTAGTTTCAGTAGTTCCATAAATAAGTGATTTATCTAAAGTTACACAGGCAATTAGTGCAAAGCTGGGTCTGGAATCCACATTTTCTGTGTCTGAGAAAAAGGTAATTGTATTTCAAAAACAGCAAAATTAATGTTCACCCATAATTTATAAACAAGGTTTTATTTTGACAATTGGTCATAAAGGTTTTTCTTTCCATATCTGCCAGCATCTTAGCAATATTTTCCCTATTTTCTACTGATAGCAATATAGTTTTTGCTTAATGAAATATCAGTAACTTTTTGTTAAGATGCACTCATTTACAATTTTCTCTTCACATGCTTCTTTGTCTTACAAAATGTTCTTGAATCTTAACATTTTTATTAACTAAAATGGTCACTGAGCTTCATATTTCTTTCCTGAGGCCATTTAAAAGATACTTATGAAATTTAATATACAAGGAAATACGTTCACTTCCAAGTACTGAGAAACCCAAGTCTTGTCATTGAGCAATTAGACACTGTCTGTCATGTGTGAGATTTTCACTCTGTGTGGCAGGATTTTTTTTCAAGATAGAATCATTTTTGTCCTTAAGGTCTTTGCAATCTACCTGAAAAGAAAAATATATATAATACATTAAAAACTACCAATAATACTAGGGGAAATTTCCATAAGAGTTCAACAGAGAGGTTGCCTTTAGAATGTACTGATCATTAGGTAAAAAATTAAAGGTGTCTTTGGTATTGAGTAATTAAAGGGTAGGAATTTATAAGGGTAGGAATTTATTAGGGTAGGAATTTATTATATGTAGAATATCTGAATACCTCTGGGCTAATGAGAAATTAATAAACCAAATATTTATGCACAGGAATCACGTCATGCTCAAAAGTCTCTTTTTGCCTCACATTGTAAGTAAATACATTAGTAAGGCCAGCAATTTAAATTGCTGATTCTCAGGGTTGAAAGGAACTATAAAGATCATCTAGTGACTTTTTCTGCAATTAATATTCTTAATGAATTCCTACACACAGTATATATATCCATGCACTGAGGGCTAGCATATATTTGATAATGTCTAAATGAGGAAATACCAATTTCACAGTCTGGCACCTGAGGACGATTGCAATTGAATTTCAATTCAGTATTTAGCAAATCAAAACAAGCCCCTTGGAAAAGAAGAGCAATTGGACTAGACTATGCTTAGGGTCTTTTTCAAGTTGAGAACCTATAACTGAATAAAAATTAGAAATAAAATAGTCCTTGAATTTGATGAGATGATTTTAAAATACTAAATTACTTTACTGCTAGATAGCTTTTTGCTACAAGATCTATATACATTTGCTTCTCTTGGTCATCATTCTTGAGTGTTTAATGCTGTGGAGATAAAGATAAATATATATGTTCCTTCCCTCAAGGAGTTTATACTCTGATAAAATAAACAAAACATAAGCCTAGACAGGTATTGCACAAAAAGCCATGACAAATGTATGAAGAAATTACATCTTCTGAAGCAAGGTTTCTCAGCCTTGGCACTACTGACTTTTCTTTTCTTTTTTTTTTAATGTAAGTATCAGTGGTTCAGTGCTAGAATTCTCAACACTAGTGACATTTTAGGATGGATAATTCTCTTTTTAGGGCCGTCTTGGGCTTAGCAGCATCCTAGACGTCTACCGCTAGAGGCCAGTAGCAATGCCTCTCCCCAGTCGTGACAACCCCAAAGTCTCCAGATACTGCAAATGTGCGCTGGCAGGCAGAACCGACCTCGCTGAGAACCACCTGTCTTAAGAACTGAAAGAGGGCTTTAGGGAGGAGGAAGTTAAGAACAGGTCTTGAAGCCTGGGCACTACTTTAAGGGTCAGAGACGGATGGAGACCTGAGCAAGTGGACTACAGGTGGCACAGAAATAAGCTTTTAAAAAGGCCTTGACTCACATGTTAATGTCCTATTTGCTCTCTTGCAGGGTCTGGCTTTCTCAACTCTCAGTATTGCGCATCTGTCTCTGATACCTCTCTCTCCCTGGATCATCTCCTTCCTAACAAAGAGAGCCAGCTTCAGGTTCAGTGACCTCAACAAGCAACAGTGTCTGTTGGGTTTCAAAAACATAATCTTCACTGCATGTATTTGATGATTGCCTTCAAGTGGTGGAAGTGAGACCTCTTTTCTGCTTACTGTCACTAAAAACATCAAAGACCTCTAGAGAAAGAGATTGGGAATAGAAAATAATGAGTTTGGTTTTTAAGCAAATTTGAGGCAGTGTTTGAGGTAGCAGCAGTACACCAGGTAGGAAAAAAATACAAAAAATTAATTAAAAATAGAGAACACTTTAGTATACAGTAAGGATATGAAATACATACATAAATACAGCAAGAAGTAAAAATAAAACAGCAGGAGGCAGAAGGTAATGGGGAAAAGTATTTTGTTGTCTATTTTTCTCCTGCTTTCTCAAACAAAAACATTTTTATCTTTTAAAGAATCTTGCTATTATCGTAAAGAAATTTCACCACCAAAAGTAACATCCTGGAAGTGTTATTCCAAGAATATCACTTTAGCATAACTAGAAAAATGAATAATATACATGTATTTTAATTCTCTTCTATCTAAAATAAATTACTTGATTTCTTAACAACTTGTCTATTTGACATTTTGGTTGTGCTAAGAAGTAGAGCTTAAAGCTCTATGTTGCCTCTGAAGGATATAGAGAATTGATTTCTTCTTATTTCTGCGGAAGTTCACTAGGCAAGCTACTTGTGTCAAATCATTAAGATAAGATTCAGCTGAAATAATGCATTAACGTTGGCTGATACTGCCAACAAATTACAGTATGTGATACAAACAATTTCTGTTCCATTATTTTCAGTTTGCCTTTTCATAAAGTTAATATATGCAAAGGAAACAAACATTTGCATAACATTGCTCATATTCAGATTGATTCATGTTTCATTGTGGAACCCACCAAAACCAAGAGAACCTCACAAATGCAGGGCATTTTTGGAAGGCTTCCGTTTAGGCCACCTCTATACAGACCACACATACAGCACAATGAGTGATCATCTTTGAAGCTGCTTCTGTCACAACAGCAATTTGCCTACTGTTGCAATAGTTTAAGATTAGTAACAAAAACTCCCAAGATTGAAAGAAGTGATCCAGTGGATCATCTAGTTACTCTTCAACTGCTTTTAGTAACTGAACAGGGACAAGGTCATGGAAGTTACCATGTCCCATTTAAAGTGAAGACTGTTAATCAAAATGCAAATTATTACTCAATGACAAAACATTTTAAGGCAAAATGGGTCGTTGTTTAGACTGTGTTTTTATGTACTGCAATGAGTCATTAAAGCTCTGCCATTTCGGAAGGAAAGTGCTCCTGCTGAATATTCAGTGCTATAAGCAAGTGTGTAGTCTATTTTTTTAAATAACCATTGTAGTAAACTAAAAACATAATGCAATAATACCAGCAATATGTATGTAGGAAGTGGTGCATATGTGAATAATCGTGTTATAAAAACCGAGCATAATATTCATAATTGTTTTCATTTTTGTGCACTAAATACTCTTCTCAAAAATGAGTACCAGGTACTTGATCACCATTGTTGAAGAGTATTATGTACTCACTAAAATTACTTTCCTGAGTCATAACATTAGGTTTTCATAAGGATAAATAAACTAGTATCTGATATTCATTTGTTTAATACAGGAAAGAGAAAAAGTATGTGAGTATCATAAAACAGTGCTTCTGGTGGAACCCAAATGCAGTCTGCAGAGCAGTAGCTAATGACTGATGCGCCTTTCCCCTGGCACTCGAGGTTTTTCTCTTTCCTCTACTGGCTTCCAGAGACAAGGCAGGCACCCTCCCGACCCTTCAGTCACTGTTTTCTTCTCTTCTCACTGCTGAGATAGCAGGGCAAGCATCAGAGTTACGAGTTCCTTCTGTTTCACACACTCTTCTTGCTCCCTCGACCCTCTCTATCGCAGTGTCTGGACCAAGCGTGGGGTTTCTCTAGCAATGAAATAACACAGCCTTTTTCTTCTCTTCTTCATTGCAGAAGGACTCTGCTGATTTTCTCTCCCTGTCTTTTGAACTCTGCTTAGGGGGCAAAACAAACAGCAGTGGAAGGAATGTCCAAAGTGACCATTTCCGCACTGCCTTGCGAGTAAGGGGAAGCCTAAGGCAACAACATTGAACCTAAATGACCCTGTACCAGCTCGAAGAATAGATATCCAGCCATGTAATAACATAATTGTATTTCATACCCACAAATACTTATCAACTGTCAGACACTGTTTTAAGCACTTTATTACTTAACTCATTTCATATCCTCCCCAATAACCCCAGGAAAGAGGATATCATTATCCCCGTTTTGCATATAAGGATACCAGACACAGAACAATAAGAAACCTGGCCAAGGTCATAAAGCTAATTAAGTGGTAGAGTCAAGACATAAACCAAGGCAGTCTGGTTGCAGAGTCCCTGAACACACACACACACACACACAGACACACACACACAGACACACACATACACACACATACATACATACACACACATACACACACACATACACACACATATATACACACACATACACACATACATACACACACACATACACACACACACACACACACACACACACACTTTTCCATCCAGCAACACAACTAGTAGTGCTCAAACCTCTTCTTAAAAGGGATAAAAAGTAACCAACAAGGATAATTTTAAAACTTCATTCTTTTTACATCCTTTGGTTTCGGGGTTTTTGTTTGTTTGTTTGTTTGTTTTTTGAGTTGTGAGTCATGAGAAAATATCCAAATAATTAAACTGACTTCACCCTGCAAATCAGCACAGGTCTGCACTGGGAGGACTCAAGTCACCCCTGTCTCTCTGCAACCACTGCCAGAGCTCCTTAAAGCCCGGAGCCAGCAGCTTATCCAGAGACCAAGAGGGCACACCTGGGGACAGGGAGCGGGGTGGGGAGCCAGGGACTCTTCAGCCCAGCTTAGCCCCACTCAGTAAGGGCTTGTCAGTCTTACTCCCCACTTACAGCCCCATCAGGACCACATCCAGCTGGGCCTGTTTGTGAATTATTTCAGACTGTCCAAAGAACCAGGAGGGGCAAGAAGTGTTTTGCATCTTAAGATTCTCTCAAATCCTCTGTAGCAAAATTCTGTTGGAGAGAGCAGCCACTCTCTAGTGGCAAAAAGCAGGATTGCATGGATCTTTGAGAAAATCTGGAGGGATCCAGCCACTGGTGTAATTTTGAATTAAAGGGACGACGAGGTTATGATCATTGCTGGTGGGATAGGAGGATGAGCCTGGGGTTACGGTGGACGCCCTTCCTTATAGACGGTCAAACACATATTAAAGGTAGACTATTTCTTCTTCACTCTTTTTATATCACTCTTTAAAGTCATGTTTAAAGAAGCGAGTCCCATTCTTATATCACTCAAATGCCATCATCATCCTCAAGCAAACCTAAATTACTGCCCTATACTGTTGCCTCAAGCCCGTCCGCATACATGGCGGCAAAAATTGGTTTGAGAAAATAAACATGCTACACAAACCCAACATAGGGAAATCAGTCACAGGTCTATCTTTGCTTGAAAGAGATCCAGAGCAGATAGGCCCTGTTTAGAGTTATTTTGAAGAAAAAATACACAGAAAAATTAATTTAACTCTTTCATAAATAAGGTATACTTTATTACTATCCAGGGTGACCAAAAAACATAGCAAGACAAACACCAATTACATGAATTTTCCTCCCTGAATAAGTGAGTATTAAATGGTCAAAACTTTTTTCCCAATATTTTCTAATTTAGTTTACTGATAGCATTTTGAACCATAAGCAAAATCCAACACTGGACTCAGATTGGCCATATGGTTGTGTGTGCCTCGACAGGAAAACAATGGGCTAAATAAGTACATTAAGGAATCATACAAAAAGTTTTCACAGAAACAAATGGTTCTCCTAGATTTTTCAGTGCAGAGCCCTGTATAGAGGGTCAAAAAGCCAGATGTTCGCATTTGTTCATGTAAAGATAGCTCCTGTGCAGAGTGAATGGGAGAAGTAAGGCTGCTCTCAACATAAAAACATGGTGGTTTTCTTATTTTTATTAAATGCCATGGTTTTCTGAAATGAAATTAGTTCATTTCAGGAAAAGTACAAGGCATCAAACCTTCCACACTAATATAACAAATGATCAAATGCCTACCCATAGAATCCTCTACGCTCTCCACAAGATTTTTGCAAAGGAGATTTTTGCAATTCTCTATGAAAACCACAATTTTATCCTCCCATTTTACTTGGAGATCATGGTTTCTCTCTGAATAACCCTTGAAAGAAAAAGACCTCCTCTTTTCATTCTGTCTTCTGTCACTGTCACAGACTCAAAGTTTGTCAAAGAAAAAGGGTGTCCCTTTTGAAAGTGAATAAGACGGTCATTTACTTTGGGTAAGCTTCCTCTTTAAATCCGACCATCTGGATCTAAATTAAGGTACCTTACCTTAAACACGGGTATGCTCACCATCTGGCTACCCCAAAGCATCAATTACTTCAGGTAAATGAAGATTTTGCCTAATTCTAAGCAAGCAGATTCTACTCAGGGTATTATGGCATGAATATACACCTTCTCCATCTGCCTGCTGCCCACCTTCTTGAGGGAAAAGTGAGTAGCCATTCTACCTAACAGAGACCATTTACTGATATGTATAAACATTTCAAATTTAAGAGAATTTGTTTGCAATATTCAACAAGTGGTGAATTTCCCTTTAGCCAAACATTGAACCAAGAGTAAAAGATTTGCCTCAAGTGAATAGCTTGTCTTCTAAACTTTCTCTACTGTAATATGGGAACCAGGGGAGGTAAGTCCCTACAGACCAAAAAGCAGGCCCCCTCCAAAACCTCATGGGGGATGAAACTTTTCAGGGTCAAAGGCACACAGCACATAGTGAAATTTAGTTTCCCTGCTCCGCCCAAATTATATCTCTTAGGCCTCTGAAGAGTAAACCAGAAAATCAGATTGAGTATTAACCAGTTGTTTCCACATAGACTAAGTAAGGTGGACAGAATGGTAGTATTGCTCTTTTTAAATCTTTCAAATTGCTCAATGTGACTCCCTATTGCCAGATTAAATACTTTCATTACAGAAATTGTCTGATAATTAAATTGGCAAAAATTCTGACTAACTGAAAGACCAAAACATTCAGTCACTAAACAAATGAAAACTTAAGAGTTTGCATTTATGTCCTTTTGAAAAGTATGTTTTAAAATGTCGATTTACATTGCATTTGGGGGACAGAATCACCACCAATAAAAGTCTAACTCTAGCTGAGTTCCTGATATTGGTGTGTTTAAAAATTCTCCAAGTATCCATAGTAACAACAAACAAACAAAAAGCTTAATATATGTTATTTTGACGTAACTGTGACATGTTTGATTCGATTTCCTTTGCCTTATCAACTCTAGTAGAAACATATAAGAAATTATCATATTCATTCTGATGTTGAAAGGAAAAAAAAAAGAACAAGTACTTTCTCTAAGAGGCTGCTTACTAATAAAACCATCCTGAGATCTCCAAAAACGCCAAATCCTGGAAAATTAATGGGATGCAGAGTTTAGCTACATAGGCACTAGGCTAAACTCCCAACCCTCTTATTTACATCTTCGGAGAAAATGAAGCTGAGAGTTTGAATATAAATATGCACTAGGGTACAAGAAATCAGTTATAGGTCAAGCAGGAACATCTGGTCTTTTTAAGAGTCCTGTTAATTTGAAAGCACTGACCACAACAAGCTCAGTTCCACCAAATATATTTTGGCACAACTCAGAAAAAATAGGATTTGCTGGAAGTATTTATTTCACCACAGCATGATTTATCAGTAATGATATGCAGTTCCCACTATTGGCATTTTGACATAACATGCAAACTTGCCTTCTATGCTTTTCCCCCAAATTTTACATGCTCGTGGATCTTTTAAAAAACCCTTTTCATCTATATTCTTGAGAATATGTCAGAGAACGTGGTGGAAGGGGTTTTACATTATCTACATCTGATCTTAGGAGTTTGAATGTGAATAATTTATACATTCACTTATAGGAGGTTTTAATTAGCACACAACCACTAAGTGTATTAGTTACTCAGTCGTGCTGGACTCTTTGCAACCCCATGGACTGTAGCCCCCCAGGCTCCTCTCCATGGAATTCTCCAGCAAGAATACTGGAGTGGATTGCCATTCCCTTCTCCAGGGAATGTTCCCAACCCAGGAACTGAACCTGGGTCTCCTGCATTGTAGGCAGATTCTTTACCATCTGAGCCACCAGGATCCCTAACCACTAAAGCACTGGGCAATTTATTTAGATGAGGTTATACCACAGCACCCTATAAATATTAAAACTTTTGTGTTCTCTCATAACACACTGAAATTTTCCCAGCCTCTTATCCTATATCAGCTTCTCCTGGGAGTTTCCAGACGGCATGAGCTCTAGCACAGGGACCAGAAAGCCTGAGTTAAGTCCCAGCCGCCCAGTCTGCTGACCCCAGGAGCCTGGGACTTCTCTGAGCCCAAGTTTTCTGCTGTCGTGAGAATCTCTAGAGAACAAGGGAGTCTCTGCCAATGGCACCATTACTAGTCTCCAACCTGCCTCCACTTCAAAGGTTGTTGATTTCATTTTTAAGTTCATTTGGGTTATTCCCTGGCCCCACAGCCACTTAATTATTCATTTATCTTAAATGCAAGGGGCCAGGGAAAAAACAAGAATCACTTGTTTATGCATTCAACAACATGCTTGAGGGCTTGCTACCACGGCACACTCACAACATGAGTGGGCACTCTATGTGCCAAGTACAAGGTTAAGTGCTTTTTAATGCATTTATTCGTGGACATCTGCAACAATTCCATGAGGATATTACTATTATTATTTTCACCAAGTTAAAACTAAAAGTAGAGGTTCTGGAGCCAAAGTGCCTAAGTCTAAAACCTGCTTTGTCAGCTCGTTATATTACAAGTTACTCCACTTCTTGGTGCTTCCTCTTCCCCATCAGTAAAACAGGGAGTGTTAACAGCACCCGGCTCGTGGGGCTCCTGTAAGACTGAGTTGATACAGGACGCTCATTAGGCACTAGAAGTAGTCATTGCCAGGACCTGGTGACAGATTGATCAACTTCCGCAAGCCTTCACCACAAGTGGAGTTGAAGCTGAGACCTGAACCCAGTCCTGTTGGACTCTAAACAAGTGGTGAAAAACCCCACAGCTTCTCAAAAAAATAAGAAACAGAATACTGTCCAAATCTAAAAGAAGCATCAAAGGCACTCACTAATAAGGCATTTGAGACTGACGCTTAGCTTTCCCCTTTTCACCACTGGAGTCATTTCCAGAGGCAGTAACTCGGGAACAAACGGGCGTCACTCTATGCGTTAGGAGAGCGGGAAGTACCAGCAAGAACATTCCTGGCTGGCTTTGGCCAAGGCAGCCGCCGCCACCCCCACCCCACCCTCTTGCTCTGTCACTGGGACCGGCTCTTACTGCCCAGAATCTTAACTTCCCGTTTTGCAAAACTTCGTGAGGCCAAAGCCTGTCCACTGCGCTACGCCTTCCAGAAGCGGGCGTGGCGGGGCGGGAGGAGGACCTTGCTCTGCCTCCCGCGTCCTGACTCCTCACCCGGCTGCAGCCCTAGCCTCTGGCGCTCACCTATTTTCCCTCCACGGTAAATTGGCAGGTTTTTGATGTCACCCTGGCCTGGGGCCGCTCAGATACACATCACTCTTAAAAAAAAAAAAAAGCTGTGTGCTCTGCCTCGAAGCAACTTTAACGAGGCAGGGGGTCCCAACCTGGAGGAGTGGCATTTGGTACCGGTGAGCGAGTTTGTGGAGTTGGCCGCAGTAAGAAGCCAAGCCTCGGGAAGACCCCGAGAGTTCTGGGCGACGGCCCTCCTCCACCTTCACTTCCTTCCCTCCATCCTTGGCCCCCCGTGTATCCGAAGCTCGCCCGGGCCCTGGTCGCCGGCTGCCCCGCGGTTTAGGGCAGCCCGGCTGGGTGGGGCGGCGCGGGGCACAGCCTCCCTCCCTACCTTCTCTCCCCGTGGAGCACGTAGGAGCTGCGGAAGAAGCCCAGGAGCTCGTTCTCGATCAGGGCGTTGTAGATGATCTTCAGATTGTAATTCCTCTGCGCGTCCAGAGTCCTATTCAGCACCACCACCAGGACCTGGGTTTGCGGGTAGAGGAAAAAGCCGGCCACCGGGACCGCCCCGGCCACCCGGTCCTCGGCCACCTGCACCTTCTCGACCGCCACCCGGGAGGCGTGCAGCACGACGTAGCGAGTGGCGTTCCGGCACGCGATCTCCACGTTGACCTCCCCGGAGAAGGTGAAGTTCTCCATGAAGGCGGTGAGCATCAGATTGTAGTGCAGCGGCTTGAGGTGGCCGGACAGGCGCAGCTGCGTCCACGGCTGCCCCAGCTCGCGCTCCTCCGCAGACGGCGGCTGGGCGGACGGGGTCTCAGGGGTAGCCTCCGCGCCTGCCCCGGGCTGCGAGGAGTCCCCGCCGGCGTGCTGGTTCCGTCGGGCCGAGCCCGGCAGGCTCTCGTTGCCGCCGCGCGCCGGGAAGCCGGCCGGGCCGCCGTCGGCGCCGGACGGCACGCTCGCCCCACACTCGTCGAAGCGCAGGCTGAGGAGCACGGCGAGCATGGTGACCGCGAGCAGCGCCACGAGGGACACGGCGAAGGCCAGCACCAGCCGCTTGTGCACCGTGATGTGGCGCTCGGAGGTGCGGGGCCGCACCCCCGCGGAGTCCGCCCACGGGCCCGAGAGCCCCCTGCCGCCGGCCCGGAGCGCCGCGTCGTTCTCGCCCATCGCGGCCGCGAAGAGGGAGCCGCTCTTCTGAGCCCCCTGCTCCTTCTTCTTCCTCTTCTTTTTCTTCTTCTTCTTTTTCTTCTCCTCCTCTTGTTTCCCCCGCTCGCCGTCTAGGGCCATCACACCGCCTCCTCCTCCTCCCCCGCCCCCTCGGGCGCCCCCCGCGAGCGGGCCACCCGGGCCACCGGCAGCGTCGGCATCAGAGCGCGCGCCGGCCGAGGGCGCGACGCCAGCTGGGACCCTGGGGAGGCCGGCCGGGCGTCTCTTAAGACGGGCTCTGGCCGTAGGCGACAGCGCCCACGACGCCCCCCATCAGCCCCGCCTCTCTCCGGACACAGGCTGCAGGGGCGCGGGCCAGCGGGCTCTGGGACGCGCCCAACTTGGAGAGCGTCTTGCTCGCCCCAGAGCGCGCGCTACTTCTTCGGCGGGAGCCGGGCTCCGGGGCGCACGCGGCCCCCGCCCCTGTGTGCCCGCGGCTCCCAGCTCGCCGTCCCCAGCGCCGAGCTCTCGCCTGGCTTTCCGCGGGAGCCTTCTAGCGGGTCCTCGGCTGCCAAGGAGGGAGCGATGGAGAGGGAAGTTAGGGCTGCCGCTTTCTCTCCCCACTCCAGCGCCGGCGTTCAGTCCTCTGGGTGGGATGTGCTCGCAGCAGTGGCGGCGGCGGCAGCAGCGGAAGCGCCCAAGTCCCGAGCCCAGCAGCCGGGGACGGGAGGATGGCCGGGGCGGAAGAGACCGGGTGAAGCAGCTCAGTGAAGTCCCAGGGCCGCAGAGCTGGGCCGGGAATCTGTCCGGGAGAAGCCTTCTCCTCCAGCCTGGACACTTTAAGCAGCGGTGGCGGCAAACAGCGCGAGGCTGCACAGCGGGCAGCGAGCCTCCCTGGTCCCGACGTTGTGCTGACCTCCGGAGACGACAAGTGAGCTAGAAGTGTCCGGCCGGGCCATCCCCCTAAGGTAGATGACGCTCCGGGTTTGCTCTATATGCCCGTGGGGAGAGCCGGAGTGCGTGTGTGCGAGTGAGTGTGCATGTGTGTGCGCGCGTGTGTGCGTGAGCGTGTGTACACAGGCTCCAGATCTAGATTGCCAAAGCTACTCTGGCTGCGCTCAGGGACTGAAACTCCCCGAGAAAGGCGACGGCGAGAGCGAGGAGGCCGGAACGGCGGGAGGGAGGGGAGCGGCAGAGGCCGGCCCTGGGAGATTAGAGCGCTTTTCTCCGCTCTGTCACACCAGACACCCACAGCCACAGAGGGGGTTGCTGCGCCGCCTGCGAGGAGAACGGTAAATCTTCAGCGCAACGAGCCCCGCAGTCCCCCTCTTCCCGACCCTTCAGCCCCACCGCGCCTTCCCGGAGGGAGCCTTGGAGCCTTTGGCTATGAATGCCTAGAGGCCAGGGAAGAGCCTGCTGGGGAGAAGGAGCGGTCTCAGATTTCACATCAAGCTCACTGGAGGATTTGGAGGATTGTATATAAATTGAAATAAATTCTCCAAAGCCTGACAACATGTACTATCCTGTGTGATGTGTCCAGGCGTGCGGTATTAAAATAAGGGTTAGCAAGAAAGCGTTAGACTCCTCCGGAAGTAAAGGCTGCAGAAAAGGGATGGCT
This sequence comes from Cervus canadensis, assembly GCF_019320065.1. Lineage (NCBI taxonomy): Eukaryota > Metazoa > Chordata > Mammalia > Artiodactyla > Cervidae > Cervus > Cervus canadensis. The sequence goes on from NC_057410.1 coordinate 52,098,191, forward strand.
TTTTCCCAACAAATATATTTTCGGATTGAGGAAATACTTAAAATATTCAAGTGTAATATTCAGGACCAGAAACTTGAGACTGAGAACAGCTGAGGACATGAGCTCCATTACTTTAGACTTAGAATAGTGACCAGGGATATTCTGTGATTGGACAGTTTTTCACTTCACCTGGTCACAATTACATTTTTTTTTTTTTTTTTTGCTGTTTTCAGTGTTATCATGAAAATCGTTTAAAATGTTTTTAGAACAGTTATCAAAAGGAAGTGTCCATCCACAGCAGTATCTCAGAACAGATTCACAGACCACTGGCTGGTTGTGGATTCTTGTCTAAGTTTGTTGAAGTTTTAAATTAGAGTGCAGAATGTGTATGAGTATAGGGGATATCCAAGCCATAGAGTTTAGGTGAAGAGCTCTAATTGGAACACTATTCAGAGTACAGCCACCCCAACGCTCACAGCTTAGAGGCAGGAGTTTTTCTCTAGTTTTCAATGAAACAAAGTGATGGGCTTCAGAGTCAATTTTGAAAAGTGCAGAATAAAAAGAAAATGAAGTAATTTCTTTTTACACATTTCTTTCACATCTTCAAATCCCTGAAGGCATTTAAAAAAATCATGTCCCTAATTATTTTTTTTTACAAAAAGGAATGTTTAACACCACTGGCTTTGGAGTCCTGAAGGTACACATTAAAATCTTGTTGTTTGGCTTTAAAAGCATGACCAAAGAGAACAGCCCAAATATGTATCAACTTCAGCCTGAAAACCACTGAAAACACAGCCCTCTGTTCAATGAAGCTCTTGACCATTTATACTCAGATGAGATACATTCCCAATGCCATACATTGTGAATGTCCATTTGAATCATTTTAAATGATGATAAAAAGTAGTGCCAGGGTTTTTGTTGCTTTTTTTTTAAGCATGTTTTATGTGGGCCGTTAGCAACAGACCAAGGGAAATGCCACAGTCTGTTCAAGTTACTTTTTTATGCTCTGTTTTTAAATCTCTCTGCTCTTGCTGTCCATATGTATCTGCCTGTGTGCATTTTAAGAATTGAGGAGTCCATGGTTTGTTAGTTTGTTTTCACAGACTCAGGAAACACAGTATAGGCAGACTGAAAGAGCTGTGTGACTCTTAGTGGCTTACCAAAGTTCTCTGACCTTAGGGTACTAACCAACAGTTCAGGATTATTGATCAAAAGTCCATGGATACAACTCACTTGAATTATAAGAGGAATCTGGAACCACCCCCTAGAAGTCTGAGAACCACTGCCTCAATGAAGATGTTACCCACTAAAGAATCTTTAAATGGTATTAGTCAAGAAAAGATTCAAAGAAGGCTCTTTCTGTTCTCCTTTGTATTTTATCTGTGTACTTTTGAAAATCTCTGCAAGGCAACTCTTGAGGATTTCAGAATTAAACAGTACATTTACCAACTAGTAAAGTCTCAACTGGCTATGATTAAATTAGTGGATGGGTTATTTCTGAGACGTAAGGTGAGCAGACACAAGCGCATTAACCTGTAGTGAACACAATTTATGAAACACTGATTCCCCTAAAATGCAACTTTGCCCAGTAAATGCAATATCAAGGTCAAGTGGGTAAATACTTCTTCCTTTCATATGGATGTTACAAAAGGGCCCCAGTGAACTTTTCTCTTGTTAATTTCTGAAAGTATATAACTTACCACTGAGAAGTAAATAACTTTGGTATAGTAACTTTTTTAATTTTATTTTTTAGAGAATATCTATTCTACCCTCCTCAAACCAAAACCAAAAAAGACAAAATTTCAGAGAGTGTACCTAATAAAAATCTTAAAGAGATGATTCACTAATATTCCTGTAAAGAAGTTGCCTTCAGTGTGTAAGTGACTAAATTGGAGAGACTTCGACTTTGTCAGTGTTAGAGCCATGCAGGAGAATAAGACTTTCCAAAGTGCCTGATGCTCTTCCCAGAAACACATTCATCATTCATGATAAGTTTGGTAAATTTATTATTATTGGATAATTTATGATTATTTTCTTTAGCTAGTAAGTGTCTTTCAAGTCATTTTGTGGCCATATTTGATTTAGAGGCTTGTAAAATTGAAAACTGTCTGAATGTTTAATATCCATAAGTCCAAACAGAAGTTATTAACTAAATCTACACCCAGGTTCCTTGATTAATCAAACTGCACTATTTTCAGCAAATGCACTGGCTTCAGAGGTTTTTTACTCTTTGATTGTTTACACTTGAACTGCTTTTTCTCTCTTCCCACTGGTTTGTATGGAGAGGCACAACTGAAGTGTCGTTTTTATACTCAGCCCCTTCAAGTGTAATTAGCACTTCACTTTCAGAAACAGCTTGGCTGAGCAGAAAGAACAAGATCCGAACCTACCCTCCCCTCCCTACATTATCCTAACCTACCTCGCTGCCTCAGTTTCTCCATAGGTTCATGTTCAGGACTTAGATGGACTAGGTAACCTCCGTGATATCATCCAGCTCGCAAATTCTGTAAAAGAAATTCCAAAGTTAAAACACTAATCTCTTTATGCTATCAGGGATTTTTGATTCATCTTCTCCATTGAGAAGCAAAAAAGAAAAAAAATTAACTAAAAACTATAAATTCAGTAAGTAACAAGACTTAATAAAAATACACTGTACTAGTTAAAGCATATGAAGAGAAGAAACCAAGCCCTGCTACTCTGGCAGGGAAAACAGGACTGATCTGTTTCCTGGCCAGCTGCGGCCCTGAAGACCTCCCACACCTGGAGACCAGAGCGACGGTGAGCGGTGAGGAGCTCTGCTCCCAGCTGAAGTGGTGCCGCCACGTGGCCCCAAACCTGGCTTGAGACTGAGATGGTGATAACTTGATGAATTTTTTAATTTGGGAAAAACACTATTGCAAACTTTATTAATATTTTTATACTATTCAACTTCAATTTTTCATACCATTTGATCACTGCATCCGTTAAAGGGTAACATGTAAGAAACACCCTTCAAGATAGAACTTGCCTCAAGAATCTTAGCAATGGAAAGAGGAGGACTGTTTAAAATGAGACATAATTCAAACAGTGCAATTTCATAACGTTCACTAACTACAATTAACACCTTGATTTAATTGCTGGTTATCTGATGTATGTTTGTTTAAACAGATTAATCTGAATTGATATCATATTTAAATTTGACTGTGTCTTCTTTACTCACATAAAATCTGTAAAATTATAAAGTTGTTTTAAGAGGAAAACATTCCCTAACCTATTAATGTATTACTACATGTTATTAGGCCAAGAATCTCATAATTATGCTTACAACTAAACAGAGCAGGTCTTACTTACAGAGTCGGACATGACTGAAGTGACTTAGCACGCACGCATGCACATGCCATAGAAACCTTACCTCTTGAAGGCATTAATAAATATATCTCTGATCCAAGCTTATGTGACAATTCAAATTTACATGATCAGAATAGTGTCTCACCTCTTTTTTTTTTTTTTTTGGCTAATGACTTTACAATATTGTAGTGTTTTTGTCATATACTGACTTGAATCAGCCATGGATTTACATGTCACCTCTTTTAAACCATGAAAAATATTTGAAGAATGTATACTTATTTAGATATTAATGTAAAGTCACATAAAGACAGAAATATCCTATTGTATTTCTTCCATATGTATCTTCTAATCCAGTTTCTTTCTCTTTTCCACTCATTTGTTCACTCTTCTTCCATTTAATAGTAAAGCATATTATCTCTTAAAACCTGTACCTACTAGACATACACAGACATTTGTTTGATATATAAATGTTTGTCACTATTGCTCTTTAAGTGAGGTAATTACATAGTGTATTATACACCTGAAAGTTGCTAAGAGACTAGATCTTAAAATGTTCTCACTACAAAACGAAATTATTATGAGACAGTGACAGAGGTATTAGCTAATGCTATAGTATCATATTACAAATCACAATGTATAGGTGTAGTGGGGTTCCCTGGTGGCGCAGGCAGTCACCTGAATCTGCATGCAATTCAGGAGACCCAGGTTTGATCCCTGGGTTAGGAAGATCTCCTGGAAAGGGAATGGCTACCCACTCCAGTATTCTTGCCTGGAGAATCCCACGGACAGAGAAGCCTAGCGGGCTACAGTCCTTGGGTCGCAAAGAGTCAGATCCAACTGTGTGACTAACACTTTAACTTTCACATACACCTTAAACTTACGTACGTTAAACTTACAATGTTAGTGCGTCAATTAAATCTTAATTTAAAATGAAATAAAAATAAAATTAATTCATTAAATGAGGTAATTAGAATATTTTCTTAAATTTGAGTAGCGAATGGTGGTTGTAAATGGATTGATAAAGAAATTAGGATAAATAGGGTGAAGTGTTTCTCTTAAGATAATGAAATGTCACTAATCTTGAGGTCATACATAAGGTTTTGAAAGCTGATCCAGATCTACAATATCTTTTATTTTTAATCATATTCATGGGACATACTTATAATGAGTCAGTATTCTAGTCAAAGATGCAATCATTTCTGAGTAAGAAATATATCTTCTGTTAGAAAATATTTCACAACTATATAGTATGCATATTATACAATAACAGTAAAAATTTAAATTGTTTCTTGATCCATTAAATTCCTACTTTGAAACCAAGGGAAAAAATAGCCAAATCATAGTATTTCCCTTCAAATTTTAGACCTGTGGATGAATAACATCTCTTAATCACGAACTGAAGAATAGCGTCTTTGAGGGGCTGTCCCCCCTTCTTGCTCAGAATCAGAGAGATTTGCTAGAGAAGACCCAGTTCCTTCCACCACATGTGCTGTAACTAAGGATGCTCCGTGTCCCTTACTTTCAGGGTTATGATTGAGGCTAAGCCAATATCACACCATTTGTTTCTCCATACACGGTTTTCTGAGAACATTTCCCCATATGCATCCAGGAAGTGCTCTCCAGGTGCCTTGAAAGTCAGGTAAAATATGTATTTGGGGATCCAGGAATTATTTTTGGAACTCAAACAGTTAGACTTTGCCTAAAATACCTTAAAGAAGTTATTTATATGGTATTACTACAAACAATCATCAGAGATATTGCAGGTTCAGTTCCAGACCACCGGAAAAAAAAAAAAAAAAAGCAAACATCACAATATAGCAAATCACATACATTTGTTGGTTTCCCAGTCCATATAAGAGTTATGCTTACACTATACTGTAATATATTAAGTATGCAATAGCATTATGTCTCCAAAAATACATACTTTTTAAAAATATTGCTCACCATCATCTGAGCTTTCAGCAAGTCATAATCTTTTTGCAGCAATAATATTAAATATCACTGATCACAGAGCACCATAACAAACATCACAGTAATGAAAAAGTTTGAAATATTGTGAGAATTACCAAAATGTGCGCAAATGCGGTTGGAAAAATGGCGCGATGGACACAGGGTTGCCACAAACCTTCAATTTGTAAAAAAAAAAAAAAAAAAGCAGTATCTGTGAAGCACAATTAAGCAAGGTATGCCTATGTTACAAGTCTAAATTATAAGACCATTAAGTGCCAGGCACTATACAAAACATGAAAAATGGTCATAATTTATAACCATACAATGATTGTAAAGTCTGTATCTGGAAGAAGAAAAACTTTCCTACAAAAGAACTACACTAAAATATTTAAACTTACTCTTTATAATTGGCTGCTGGATTAAATTTTTTTTTTAACTCCAAGAACAGTCTGTGGGAAAAAAGCAATGAACCTGAATATGGATGTTTTGAGCTACTAGCATATTAAAAGGATAATCATGTCAGGAAATAGGATTAAAGCCCATAAAAGAACTGATTTAGTGTAGAAGTTGCTTGTGGTCTTCACTGTTGTCACTTTCCTCTTTAGTGCCACCTTGTGGGTTAGCCAGTAACAATAAATACACAGGGTGTGAGTTGAGGTTTTTTTCTTTTTCTTTCCCTCCGCCGTAAGAGTTTTTCAGGTGGTTCAATGATAAAAAAATCCACCTGTCAATGCAGGAGATGCAGGAGATCCAGTCTGGATCCCTGGGAAGATCCCTGGTGGAGGAACCCACTCCAGTATCATTGCTTGGAGAATTCCATGGACAAACGAGCCTGGCAGGCTACAGTCTATGAACTCACAAAGAGTTTTACACGGCTGAGCACGCAAGCATGCATGCTATATTAAAACTAGACTTTGTACAGTGGCAAAACTCAGATGTGAAGCACTTTTTTTGTTTTCTCAGAGAAGCAACTACTTCACTAGAAGATACTTGCCATAATTCTGCAATTGGCCATTTTAGACACCAGAACCATTTCTCAGAGATTGGAAATACTGGAGTCTACACAAAAATTGATGTTCATTTATAGGATAATCACCAAACTTATCTTGGATAACGTAAGTGGCAATCTCTGACTTGTGATTTTTTCCATCAGAAAAATGTTTTCTTAACTCAGTATCATCATTGCTACAAGTGTCCCATGAGAATTGATTCTAGGTGATTCGAAATGCTGCTCAATCCTGTTTACGAAAAACTCAAATATCTGATTTAGTCTCGTTTGCACCTTACTTCTAACACCAGATTCAGTTTGCAATGAGTTGCCTTATTCAGTTTGTTTTCTAATTATGATGCTACAGTTATGAAAAACAAGGGAAGAAGTCAGTACAGTATGTCGAAAGCTTTCTTTTATTAGAGACGCACAGGAAATGTGTTATATATTCCCTAACACTCTCGATATGTAAATACTATAATATTGAGTAGCTAAAAAAAGAGAATAGTTTCTCCTTTTTTAAACATCTAAACTTTTGTTAGAATTTATTGCTAAGTTTTTTGTAGAATGATGAAAAAATAAAATTTTAAATTGCATATATGGAGTCATTTCAGAGCAAGTGAAAATCATGTGTAATTTGGTCACTTTGAAAGTATAAATGTCCATATGTGAATTCCTCCTCCTCTATTTGGAGTTGAAGGTTTTACTGTGGGTTATTCAAAATGTAATTTTCCCTGGATGTGTAATAAGGTCTCAGATTTGACCTCTAACCTGAATGTTATAAGCTACCAGTGAAATCACACCACCACCACCAACAACAAATTTTCAGTGTTGTTATAGGCTTTCTAAAATCTTAGTATGGGCTTCCATGGTGGCTCAGCAGTAAAGAACCTTCCTGCCAACGCAGGATGCACAGGTTCAAACCCTGGGCAGGGAAAATCCCCTGAAGAAGCGAATGGCAACCAGTATTCCTGCCTGGAAGCTCCCATGAACAGAAGGAGTGGAGTGGACTACAGTCCATGGGGTCACAACGAGTCAGACACAACTTAGCGACTAAACAACAAGATTTTAGTATTGAACCAAAGTCAGACATTATCAGTACAGAAAGCTGTGGGGACTTCAGAATCCAATTCTCTAGTCATTTTTGACTTGAACAAGTCTCTAAAGACGTAAGCTGTGTTTTCCAACTCGGGAAATGCTTTTTAATTAATTTTTGCACCCTTGGATATTTGAATTTTTCCATCACATTCCGACACATATTTAGTATCCCATGGATTTGATACAGGAGCCAATTAAAAGGTGCCTTAGAATGATAGGGCTTCCCTGGTGGCTCAGATGGTAAAGAATCTGCCCACAATGCGGGAAACCTGGGTTCAGTTCCTGGGTTGGGAAGATCCCCTGGAGGAGGGCATGGCAACCCACTCCAGTATTCTTGCCTGGAGAATCCCCACAGACAGAGGAGCCTGGCAGGCCACAGTCCATGGGGTCACAAAGAGTCGGACACGACTGAGTGACTTACATTTAGAATGATAACATTCAACCTATAGTCCTGCATTTAACCTTTTTTTTTTTCCATTTAACTTTTGCATAGCTACCATTGAACAAATCAGTGTTCTTAGAGTTTAACCAAATCACAAGCAACCAAACAAACAAAAAAAAACCCTAACTAAAGAACTTTTTAATCTGGGGACTACGAAAAGTGGAGACCATGTTTTCATTTCTGTTTCAGCTTGTTAATAATAAAGATATGTCTTCCTTCGAATTCTGTCCCTGGTGGCTCAGACGGTAAAGCGTCTGCCTACAATGTGGGAGATCCAGGTTTGATCCCTGGGTCCGTAAGATCCTCTGGAGAAGGAAATGGCAACCCACTCCAGAACGCTTGCCTGGAAAATCCCATGGACGGAAGAGAGTGGTAGGCTACAGTCCATGGGGTCGGTCTAAGCTGAGTAACCCACTGTATAGTGCCAGCCACAGGATTCTGTGGACACATGCTACTGCCGGAGAGGCAGGGGCTGCCCTGTGTTCAAGTAAATGGTACCTCCATTCACCACATAGTTTAACTCCAGGGATGACTTCTAGCCTCTCTTCACTTTCACTGTATTCGTTTTAAATAGATGGGGTTTCAAAAACGAGTTACAAAGCAGCAAAACACATTTCATATCTTCTCTGTTACAGGTTCCAAATTAAGCAGATCCTAATTACATGGGTTACATTATGTAACAATAGCGTAATGTCTAAAGGCTTTTATAATCTCTAAATTCCTCTTAAAGTGAGACTGAGCAAAATATTTTCTGGGCATTTCTGAGAATTTCACTTTCAGTTTCAAAGGATCATTTATTTCTTTAATCTTCCAACGTGAGAAAGTAATGAATATTTAGTTTGTTTAGACTCATTTTTAGAAGCGCTAACATTCAACTAGGTAAACTTAGTAAGTGATAGCTATTAATGTACTCTTTTGTCTTCTATGCAGAAAAATCAAAGTTATTTAAAGTAAAGGATGTGTTTAAAATCAATGTGTGTCCACAAATTAATGTTTATAAATACTTTCTGAGATCATTATGTCTTGTTTGGGTGTATGGTCTTTTTTTATCTATCTCTACTTTAAAAGATACGGAGAGAGATATAAGTAGATGAGAAAGGTAGACCATGTTTCCATATGGTCTGAATAGAAGTGGATGACTTGTCACTAAGCTAAACTGCAGTGTCTAAAGTACACAAATTGTTTTCTGTGTCACTCCTTCATTTTCAGTGCTTGCCATGCAGCCAAATTAAACTGTGATGTGATATCATCCAAATACATAATTCCAAATATAAAATTCCAAATTCCATCCAAACACAAGATTCTAAAACTGTGACTATAGGATCAGTTCTTTATTTCTATGAGATTTGCCTATAGTAATTCTCTGTTTAATGTTCAGAGTTGCATAGCAGTTCGCTTTTAAATGTTCAAAGCTACACATTTTGGATGTGCAAATAATCAAGTCCTAGCAACTCTATAAAATATAATCCACATTATGAACTGAACAGAATGAGCCCTCAGATCTGATTGCCTAAGGCTCAAAATGTTAATGCTCCTGACACACCTTACAAGTATTAGCCAGTTGAAATCGCATTATGAAGATGACCTGTGGCCCCCACCCCACCTTCCCTTCGCCACCCTTCCTGTCCCTGCAGGCCTGAGATGGGAGCTTCTGCTGCGCAGATAAGGGGACCACAGAGGGGACCATAGCTGCCCTTCCTGTCAGTTTCCACAAGTCCAAAAAGGGTCAGGCCTGAGGAATTTTATCTTCTCGTGTTCGACTGTGGACTGAATTAATTAAATTTTTCCCAAAGGGCCACATTCTCCCATACTTTCTCAGGAGGGAAAATTGAGAAGAATAGAAATAGGTCCAAATGAAGTGAAATTTTTCTTAATTAATTCAAACAATAACACCATGAAAAAGCACCTTGAATTTTTCAATTCCCATGCAATTGGTTCTAAAAAGAAAACCATTCTAAATTGTCCACACGCTCTCATTTATTAGTCTAGAGCTCTTGCCCAAGCAATTATTTGCAAAGGTAATATAGAGAACATCGTGGTGATTTACTTTTTTCCTAATACTTTTTTATCCATGAACACTACAGAACTGTCAGTAAAGAGAAGTGACTGTAAGAGAAGGCCCACTAAATATATAATAAATTATGTAAAAGTAAAGGGGAAAGAACCAAATTCCATTTTAAAATAGATCAAATTCTGCAAAAGGTAAATGTCACAGACATCATTGTTTATTTATTGATAACCGCTTAAGAGTAATCTATAATTCTTCCTAATCTTCAAAATAGGCTTCTGCCAGTCACCTAATCTCCTGGGGAGAAGTGTCTTATGAAATTATCACCTGATTTGGTAAAGTCCAGAAAACTTTAGGGCAGGAGGAGAAGGGGACGACAGAGGATGGCATCACTGACTCGATGGACATGAGTTTGAGCAAGCTCCGGGAGTCGGTGATGGACAGGGAAGCCTGGCGTGCTGCAGTCCATGGGGTCACAAAGAGTCGGACACGACTCAGCGACTGAATGAACTGAGAAAACTTGAAACCAAACTGAATACACTTCATTTACTCAATAGCCATTCAAAAATGTTACAGGTAATGAACAATAAACAAAATAACAATTTAACTGAAGATGGGCTTACCAGGTGGCAGTAGTGGTAAAGAACCTGCATACTGATGCGGGAGACGGGAAAGACGCCGGATCGGTCCCTGGGGAGGGAAGACACCCTGGGGGAGAAAATGGCGACCCACTCCAGTATTCTTGCTCGGGAAATGGACTGAGAAGCCTGGCAGACTACAGCCCAAAAAGTCATCGAGTCGGACACAACTTAGCACACACGCACGTCACACGCGTCTTGATCAGTACGTGTTGCGGACAAACGGTCCCTTCAGTACTGGTCACCAGTCCCTGGCCTCTGGCACTCCTCCCCCTGGTTTAAGGCTTGCCTCCCCCTCCCTGCCCAGCACGCTGGTCTCCATGCCTGGTGAGGGCACCCTGCAGCTTGGCCTTCTATGAATGGCCCCAGTGAGCCATCCTACTGGAGTTGGTCCAGCCAAGACCTTGCTCTTCCCTAGCTCTGTCCTAGAAACATGGTGTCAGAGTACTTGTTGAAAGCATTTTATCTTGAGGGAATGAACTAACAAACAAAAACTGTATCATTTTCCTTGAATAAGCCAGTAATAGATAAATAAGATCTAGTATCGGCATCTGATCCTTGGAGACCAAAGTGATGTGTTCTCCCAAGGGAGAATTTGACTAGATGATGAGACAGTTCAGGCATACGGTGGCATACTTTACACAGGAGTTAGAATCTGAAGTTGGCTTATAAAATGAGTGTACATGTGTGCTCAGTCTCTCGGTCACGTCCAACTCTTTGTGACCCCATGGACTGCAGCCAACCAGGCTGCTCTATCCATGGAACTTTCCAGGCAAGAATACTGGAGTGGGTTTCCACTTCCACCTGCAGGGGATCTTCAAACCCATGCCTCCCACATCTCCTGCACTGCAGGTGTACTCTTTACCACTGTCACCAGTAAAGCCTGAAGTAAGAAGCACCCGTGGTCAAACTTTCCCTTGAAAAATCCCCGAAACTGCCCATAAAAGGCAGTAAACCCTGGTTCCGTGTAGGCATCCCTATGTAAGCAATATGTACATACAAATATAAGTATAAAATATATGTAACATATGTAATATTTCATTAAACTGAATTTCAGTAAATAAACCATCCATATGCTGTTTTAATAGCACTGTTTCAATTCACTACTGTGTTTCTATGATGCCAAGATAACCAGCCAAAGCAGAAAGCTCAGTTAAAAATGACAGTAACACCTGCCTTCCTTTGTTTGCAGCAGAAAGGCTATATAGTGTGTGTCAGGGTCCACACAAAGGGGTGTTGGAGTGGGCAGGAAGGCAGCTTGGTGGGAATCAGAGCCCATGCAAGGTGGGCTTGCAAGCAGGTTAGAAGTCTGGAGGAACTAAGTGATGGGCTACATAGAGGGAATCAAGATTTTTAGCGCTGGAGAAGGAAGGCCCAAGTACAGAAGGGGGAAGCTGAGATGAATGCCGCGGTTTTGGGTCATTGACTTACAATTGAAAGGGTGGCTGTCAGCATATAATTTTATAGACATGGACATATGTATGTAGATATGTAAATGTGTGTGTGTGTGTGTATGCATGAAGAGGACCTGAGCAGCAATGAGCAAACTTAATGCCCAAGTCTTGGTTTCTAAATGCATCTTTTTAGGGCTCATGGAGATTCTGAAGGTCAGGGTCAGGGAAAGAGTGAGATGAGCTTTCAACATGCCCATGTACCAGAAAATAAAGAAGTTCTCAAAAGAATGATAGAGATGTAACCAAAAACTCAGGAGCCGCCATGAAGGAGCTCCCACTGAGCAAATCTGGAACTATTCAGGCATCAGAATAAGTAATACAGTAATGGATTATAACCCAAAGTAATGGAATATAATGGAATCCACGAATGCACACTGATATAAGTAAGTAGATAAACAGAAAGGAAAGAAACCTCTTTCTTAGAAGTCCAACTAAAAATTTTGAAAGAATTCAGGCAAGACACATCAATGAATGCCAAAATTAGTGGGTGAAAGTAAGATGAGGAAGGATCTTACAGCTCGAAGTATACTTCTATAAGATACCTATTAATTACAAAGGAAATGAAAACTTCACTTTATAGTGTAGAAACCTCTCAAACACCATCCGAATCAAGTTCAAAGTTAACTGTACCAGTAATGGGACAAAGCAATATCATGTGCCACTGGATAAGATACAGTGAGAAAAATACATCACTTCTCTAATATTTCAGAATAAAATCATCACCTGGTTATAATCAAGAGGAAATATTAAACAAACACAAATTTAGAAAGCTTCTACAAAACGACCTTCAGAAATGTCAAGTTCCTGAAAGTCCAGCAGACTGAGGAATTCTCCTAGACCACAAGAGGTTTGACAGTTGAGTACAATGTTGTCCTGAATTGGCATTTTGTTATGAGGGCACTGTTAGAACAATTGGCAAAGCTTCAATTTGGGAGAAGGATATTCAGGAGATTGTCATGCTATTCATGCAGATTTTCTTAGAATTGGAAATTATTTGAAAATAAACTAAAATTTTAAAAAAAACTCCATCCTCATTGGTATGCTTTTGAATTTCCAATGCACAGCTCTGCAGTTACACAAGCCGGGGGCTTCCCTGGCGGTCCAGTGGTTAAGAATCCACCTGCCAATGCAGGGGAAAGGGTTCGATCCCTGGTCCAGGAAAGTTCTACATGCCCCGGGGCAGTGAAGCTCATGTGTCTAACGCCTGCAGGCCACAAGAGAAGCCACACAATGAGAAGCCAGTGCATCGCCAGGAAGTGTAGACTCGACTTTTCGCAACAAGAGAAAGCCCTCACACAGCAATGAAGAGCAGCATAGCCAGAGATAAAAATAAATTTTTACAAAAAATAAAGTTATACCAGCCAAAAAAGAAACCCTGCTTGAAAAACCGTAATAAGAGCACCAGGAAAGTGGCAAAGAAGATGAACTAATCATATGATGTCAACCAACCAATTTTTTCACAGCCTGTAGAGTTTTTAGTACTCTTCTGGCATCCTGGCTCTGCGTCTCCACACTCTTCCCTTCGCGTATTCCATGAACCCATTTAAAACATAGCAAGAGACATTCTGAGGATACAGTCTGCAGTTACCATTCTCTTTTTTTTTTTTTTTGCTTTCACTTTCTTCCTCCCTTTCTTCCTTAATTTATTTGTTTTGGAAGCAGCATTCACCCTACTGGAAGAACCAAATCTAAACATAAAATCCCGTGTGTCACCCTGCCCACCCCCATGACAAAGTAGCAGCACCTGATGAGACGGTGAAAATCACTATACACTTACCCTCTCCGCCTCCATCCCCCAGCGGTCCTCACATCCCTGATTCTTTATCACTATTTTCCTCCTTTCTTCTCTTTTGTCATTTAGTCACTAAGTCGTGTGTGACTCTTTTGCGATCCCATAGACTGCAGCCCACCAGGCTCCTCTGTCCATGAGATTTTTCAGGCAAGAATACTTGAGTGGGTTGCCATTTCCTTCTCCAGGGGACCTTACCCACCCAGGGATAGAAGTGGAGTCTCCTGCATTGGCAGGCAGATTCTTTAACAATGCGCTAGCTAGGAAGCCATTCACCTCTTGTACCAGGGATCAAAATTGTTCTTGAAATTAATTAAACAGAAGTGGACCTCTAACAATTGTTCTTGCCCGATAATCTAAAGTACTCAAATCTTTCATTTAGAACATAAAAAGAAAGGAAATCAGGATTGTAAGCATATCCTCCTTTTTTTAACTCTTTATTTTTTTTTTTAACCTTCTAAAACCATCTTCCCCTGCCTTGTCAGGAATATGAAACCGTCTGCCACTCTAAACAGCACCTGTCAGGAATGTGGGAAGTTGTTAAAAGAGAAGATGCTTTAGAAGATCTAAATTCAAATTACCTTGACTACAATTAAAATGGCCACCATTCTTGAGTGATGACAGGCAGGATGGAGAGAAGGCAGCAACAGTCAGAGGAAGGTCTCAAGCAACATTCATCCTTCAGAAGCATCTGAGAAACGACTGCACCATGTTATTCTTGGGGAGACACTTCAGTTCTCTTGCCAGGGTCTGCGTCACAGTAACTGGGGAAATAGAGTGTAAGATAGTTGTCTTGTGCTTTTCTGCTTAGAACCCCTGATTCTAAGGTGGTGGTGGCGGCGGTGAAAACCAAGCAACAGGGGAGCGCTGTCTGTGGCTTCATGGAAACCGTCGCTAACATCTTCATCCCTGTCGGTATCTCTAAAGTCAAGACGTACTGGAATTTTTACTGCCGGCTACATTTTGATCATAGTACCGTGTTTATGTGCAGCTGGTGTGAATGCTGTTATTTGATATCACCCAGGGGAGCCACTCTCAAGAAGCCACATCTCTGAGCAGATGACGATCCTAAGACTGTTCTTCCGGTCAGCAGGCAGCTCTCAAAGGACCGCAGCTTCCTGAGATGTCCTGGGTACCACAAAGAAGGGGCTGGGATGTGTTGCCCAACTCACAGGGATCTCTCCTCAGCATAGCACCAATGCAAGCATTGTATCCCAAAGTTACTTTTCTTAAAACTGTCCCCAGGTTATCAGCCTTGCCTTTTATTTATGTATTTATTCATTCATTTATTCAGCAAAATTTATTAAGAAACAGCTTTTTTTTTTTTTCCTAAAGAGGGACTTCCCTGGTGGTGCAGAGGATAAGAATCCGCCTGCCAATGCAGGGGACATGGGTTCAATCCCTGCTGTGGGAACATTCCACATGCCGAGAGCATCTAAGCCCATGAGCCACAACTATTGGAGCCCGCAGACCTACAGCCCGTGCTGCACAGTGAGAAGCCTCTGCAATGAGAAGGCCACGCACGACTGAGGAGGGGCCCCCACTCCCCACAACTAGAGAAAGCCCACACAAAGCCACTGAAGCCTCAGGGAAGCCAAAAATAAACAAATAAATAAAAAGTTAAAAAAAGAAACAGCTATATGCAAGGTACTGTTCTTGGCATAGTGATCACGACTGATTAAAAGTCCTGACCTCATGGAGATCACATTCTGATGGGGGGGACAGAAAATGTTTTAAATGTTTAAGTAAAATAAAAGATAAGGGGAGGGATATAGAGAGTGCTAGACCCAGGAAGATGGGCTGCAATATTAAACATGACAAGGAAGGCCTCACATTTGAATGAAGATCTGTAGGAATGGAGATGTAACTGAGGGCAATGAGCATCCCTGCAAAAGGCCCCGAGAGGACCGTGGCTGGCGTGTTTGAAGCAGAGCACGCAGCCCTGTGTGGTGGAGCGCAGTAGGCCAGGGACAGAGGAGAAGGAGGTGGGGTCAGAAAGATGATGGGAAAGCAAGATGCATAGGGTCTGAAGGCTGCCTCCGAGACTCGGGCTGTTACTCTGGATGGGGCGTGCTGTAACCGGTCGTGAAGGAGACTGCGGCTCAGACCAGGGTGGTGGCCGCACGGGTGGCAGGAAGTGATGGGGTGCTGCTGAAGGACGACACGGGGACGCACTGAGGGGCCTCAAGGTTGACACTGTGACATTTCCTCTGAGAAGCTGAGAGGCTGGAATGGCATTATTGATAACACAAAGACTTAGGGAAAGGCAAGGTCAAGATTCTTGTGTCTGCATTTCTGACTTCCAGCATAGAGAATAGACCTGTGGTTGCCGGGAGGTGGGGGGGGGAGGCGGCGGTGAAGGGAAGTATTGAGACCTTGGGATTAGCAGATTCAGATTATTATATACAGGATGGCTAAACAACAGGGTCCTACTGCATAGCACAAGAAACTATATTCAATATCTTGTGATAAAACAGAATAGAAAAGAGTATGAAAAAGAAAATATATATACATATATATATATTCCTTTCCATATTGACTATGCTAAAGCCTTTGACTGTGTGCATCACAACAAACTGTGGAAAATTCTTCAAGAGATGGGAATACCAGACTACTTTACCTGCCTCCTGAGAAACCTGTATGCAGCTCCACAAACAATAGTTAGAACCAGACATGGTTCAAAATTGGGAAAGGAGTACAGCAAGGTTGTATATTGTCACCCTGCTTATTTAACTTATATACAGAGTACATCATGCAAAATGCCAGGCTGAATGAATCACAAGCTAAAATCAAGACTGCTGAGAGAATTATCAATAACCTCAGATATACGGATGACACCACTCTAATGGCAGAAAGCATCATTACCTCTTGATGAAGGTAAAAGAGAAGAGTGAAAAAGATGGCTTAAAACTCAACATTCAGAAAACTAAGATCATGGCATCTGGTCCCATCACTTCATGGCAAATAAGTGGGAAAAAAATGGAAACAGTGAGAGACTTTATTTTCTTGGGCTCCAGAATCACTGTGAATGGTGACTGCAGCCATGAAATTAAAAGATGCTTGCTTCTTGGAAAAAAACGCTATGGCCAACCTAGACAGCACGTTAAAAAACAGAGACATCACTTCAACAACAAAGGTCCGTATAGTCAAAGCTATGATTTTTCCAATAGTCATGTACAGATGTGAGAGTTGGACCATAAAGAAAGCTGAATGATAAAGAATTGATGCTTTTTGAACTGTGGCCCTGGAGAAGATTCTTGAGAGTGCCTTGGACAGCAAAGAGATCAAACCAGTCAATCCTAAAGGAAATCAGTCCTGAATATTCATTGGAAGGACTGATGCTGAAGCTGAAGCTCCAATCATTTAGTCACCTGATACAAAGAGCCAACTCACTGGAAAGACCTTGATGCTGGGAAATATTGAGGGCAGGAGGAGAAGGGGGCACAGAGGATGAGATGGTTGGATGGCATCACCGACTCAATAGACATGAGTTGAGCAAGATCTGGGAGACAGTGAAGGACAGAGAGGCCTGGTGTGCTGCAGTCTATGGGATCGCAGTAGTCAGACATGACTGAGTGAATTAATGACTACATGTATATACATATATATACACACACATATATATGTATATATATAAAACTGAGTCACTTTGCTGTACCACATAAATTAGCACAACATTGTAAACCAACTACTCTTCGATAAGATTTTTAAAAATTGTAAAACCATGTGGTCCAAGAATTGGTCATTATATTTGGCAATGTAGAGGCCATTAGTGACCTTCACATGAACTGATCAGCAGAGTGCTAGTGGCGAGAGCCTCACTGGAGAGGGTTCAGGTGTGAATGGGAAAAAAGTAGTGGCAAGTAGTCAGTCCAGGAAAATATTTCCAGTGGTTTTTCTGTAAAGGGTGGTGGAGAATCAGAGCATCACCCAGGAGAGCATACAGGATTAAGAGATGGGATTGTTTTTCAAGGAGAAAGTTGGAGTGCATTAAAACATACTTATGTACTGATGAGAATGATGCAATCAAAGAGAAAAATCTTAATGCAGGAGAGAATGGGAAGAGCTGCTGGAGCTATTACGTCCTAGGCTGGGTATGAGAGGATGGGTTCTAACAGTATAGGAGAGGGGAGCTTGGTTTGACACCAGTTGATCTGTGGGAACCAGTAGGAAGATGGTTAAGTGGGAACACTGAAAATTGATGAATGTTTGTTGAAATCTGTCTCGATTGTTTCTATTTTTCTCAGTCAAAATAGGAAGCAAGGTCATCAGCTGAGTAAAAGTGTTGACTGTTTCAGGAAATAAGTGAAAATATGCTACAGTAATCTGAGACAGTGCATAAATATAAAATAGAAAATGGAAATGTTGGGCTTTGGGATTATTGGACCTAAGCCCACGTGATATGAGTGGAAATGAACTTAAAGTTTTCTGAAGCTACTCTCTGCCATGCGAGTGCAGGGCTGGAGTGGTTGGAGAGCTGGATTTAACAGGAATCAGAGACAGGCTTCCACATGGTGGGAGAGTGGGGCCAGGGAGATGAAGGGTATTGGCAAGGGAGCAGTTTTAAATATGGACCATGGAGTCAAAACTGGTAGGGAGGAAAATGAGGGTATGTTACAGACAGTGAAAATGAGATAGAATGAATAGATTGTAAGTCCCTGTCAAGGCGAAGAAATGTTATTGCTTAATATTATTTACTAAAATGAAGCTACTATACTTAGGGCACAGTGAATCCCAGGAAGTCATGTGTCTTGTCTTTTAATAGGGAACACATTCCCTTTGCTCCAGAATCCACAGATGTTTGTACCTTTCTGTATGCTGCCATTTATTAAGAATTCAATACTTTGCTCAGCTTTAAATGTACATTAGGAAATTCTTATACTATTATGACTCCAGTCTTTGATCTATACTTTCTTCCAGTACTCCGAATATTTCCTAAACATGACTGACACCTAGCCTTCCACCAAGACTTCATTTTCATAGTAAGCCTCATCATCAAAGCCTTCAACTCACAGAATGAAGATAAATTAAGAGCCTAAAAAAGATGATTATATAAACTGACACAGAAAAAGCATTTGACAAAACCCAATACTCATTCATAATTTTAAAGTTCTCAGCAAGTTAGGAGTAGATAATAACTATCTCAAGTTGATAAAGAGCATCTAAAAAAAAAAAAAAACTATAGCTGTCATTCTTAACAGTAACAGAATGCCTCCTTCTAAGACAGGGAACAAAGCAAGGATTCAATTCTAAACACTATTTTCAATATAGTACTAGAAGTTCTAGCCACTGCATTAAGGCAATAAAATGAAATAAAAAGGCATACAAAATTGGAAATGAAGAAATAAAACTGTCACTATTTATAGATGACTTGACTATCGAGAAAATCCTAATGATTCTTCATAAATAAAACTCCTAGAACCTAAAAATTTATTTCAGCAAGATCACAGGGTTAAGATCAATGAAGAAAAAATTATGTCATTTCTATATAATAGCAATAAACACACAAACACCAAAACTAAAATACATTTATAATCATTCCAAAGAAAGTGAAATACATAGGTAGAAACTTTACAATATATCCACACTATTTGCTTGCTATTAGTTATTTACAAATGCTAGTGAAAGAAGTGAGTGATGACCTAAATAGAGAGACATACCATGTTCATGGGCTTCCTTCATAGCACAGTTGGTAAAAAATCCACCTGCCATGCGGGAGACCCTGGTTCAATTCCTGAGTTGGGAAGATCCGCTAGAGAAGGGATAGGCTACCCACTCCAGTATTCTTGGGCTTCCCTTGTGGCTCAGCTGGTAAAGAATCTCCCTGCAATGTGAGAGACCTGGGTTCGATCCCTGGGTTTGGAGGATCCCCTGGAGAAGGGAAAGACTACCCACTCCAGTACTCTGGCCTGGAGAGTTCCATGAACTGTACGGTCCATGGGTCTCAAAGAGTCGGACATGACTGAGCGACCTTCACTTTCACTTTCACCACGTTCACAGATTGGAAAACCCAACATAGTAAAGATGCCAGTTCTCCCCAAGCTGATATGTAGGCTCAATGCAACTCCATTAGGGAAATGTGAATTAAACTGATACATATCTATCAGGTACATATCTATCAGAATGGTTAACATTTTTTAAAACACAACACCAAATGTTGACAAGGGTATGAGAAATAGCTTCTGTTACACTGAAAATATTTTGGCAAGTTTTTTTAAACTAAACACGCAGTTCCCATACAACACAGCAATACTACTTTCAACATTGATCCCAGAGAAGTGGAAATTTATGTCTACACAAAAAGTTGTATATGAGTGTTCAGAACAAAGTTACTCATAGTAGCCAAACACTGAAAACAATCCAGCGTCCTACGGTGGTGAATAAATTGTATATCCATCCCATGGGAATGGGAATTTTTTTTTAATGAACTATTGACATACACAACTCAGATGAATCTACAGGGAATTATGCTGTGTGAAAAGAATTTAATCCCAAGAGGCTGCATAGTCTCATGCTGCATGTGATTTCATTTCTGAAACATACATTAAATGACAAAATTATATAAGTGAAGGACTGATTCATGGTTTCCACCAGCTACATGCAAGGATAAGGGCAAGCAGGAGGGGAATAGGCACAGTTATATGAGAACATGAGGGATCTTTGTGATGATCAGACTGCTTTATATCTTGATAGGTGGTGGTCACATGAATCTACACATGTAATGAAATCATATAGAATTAAACACACACACACACACATACACACACACTCACTTGAGTGGATTTTAAAACTGGTAAAGTCTGAATAAGGTTGATTGATTCATTGTCAATTCTCCAATTCTAATTCCACTACATTGTGGTTATCTAAGATGTAAGAGGGCTTCCCTTGTAGCTCAGTCGGTAAAGAATCTGCCTGCAGTGCAGGAGCCCCGGGTAAAATCCCTGGGTTGGGAAGATCCCCTGCAGAAGGAAATGGCACCCCACTCCAGTACCCTTGCCTGGAAAATCTCATGGACACAGGAGCCTGGTGGGCTGCAGTCCATGGGGTCGCAAAGAGTCGGGCACGACTGAGCCGCTAACACTAACACTTAGGATGTAAGATGTGGTTGTCTAAGATGTCAGACACGACTGAACGGCTGAACTGAACTGAGCTAAGAAGTTAATATTGGGGAAAACTGGGCGACGGGTATACAGGAATTTTCTGCATTATTTCTGTATAACTGCATGCACATGTCAATTATCTCAAAATGAAAAGTTAAAAAAAAATTATGAGTGAGAGGCAGAGGATTTCCTATGAAGAACAGATTATTTGACTAATCTTGTTTCAGAAAGGGAAGTATGCAATAAAAATCAAGCAATTTTAAATCTGTAACTTATTTTAAAAAGTCACAAACCATTTTGGGCAAAAGCAAAAGAAATAAAAACAGCAGCAAACATTTTTAGCTTTAACATTAATCTTTTAAACTATCTCTGGCCTTTTCTATGGCTAAAAGGAAAGAAGTCTTCAGATCTACTCTAAACCTTTCTTAGACTGAGAAGCCTCGATACCTTTTCAAAGCAGCTTACTGTCACACATTTTTTGAGTTATCCTCTAAGAGTCTGTTTGCAACTTATTAGAAAAAAATTTTCAGTTGTCTTCTGACCATGACCATAAAATGACAATGAATTCTCATTTTATCCAGTTCCAAATTACTCTCTGACCTTTATCATAACAGAGAAACATCTTTCCGCCCCTTACAATCCATAAAAACAAAATTTACATAAAAGGAAGCAACCTCAAAGCTAGATTATCTGACTCCCAGACCAGTGTGATCTTCCTGCCATCTTCAGCTGCATTTCATGGAGTTTTGCCAGACCTGATATTTCTACATTCTAAACTGCCAGCCACTAATGATTTCTCATCTTTGAACTTCTATAACATTTATTATGTATACTAATGTGTTTTCTAAAATTGAGCCATATTTATATGCAAAATACAAAAAGCACTCATTATAAGTTTGATACATGTTGAAAAATAAATTTAATCCTGTATAAGCATCACAATTAAATCACAAAATATTTCCATCATCCCAAGTTTCCTTGGTCTTTTTCTCCAGCTCTTAGTCTCAGAAAATCATCATTTTACTTTCCATCCCTGTAGATTAATTTTGTTTATTCTAAAATGTTACTTAAATAAAAGCACAAAGTGTGTATTCTTTTGTATCTGGATGATTTAACCCAGCATGCTGTTTTTTCTTATATTTATCTATGCAGTTGTGTATATTGGTAGTTATTTTTATTCTATTACAGATAATATAGTTTATCCACTCACCTGTTGATGGACATTTGGATTGCTTTTTGTTTTCAATTATTACAAACAAAACTGCTGTGGATATTCACAGACAAGTCTTTTTATATGGTCACATGCTTTCATTTCTCTTGGGTAAATACCTAGGCGTGGAATGGTTCCTAGGATCAAGCAATAGGTATATATTTCACTTTATAAGGATGTGTGAGACTACTTCCCATTCCTACCAGCAACATATGAGAGTTCCAGTTGTTCCATATTTTTACTAACACTTGCTTAGTCTTTTTAATTTTAGTCATTGCAGTGGGTATATAGCCATATAAACACGTGCTTCTAAGCTGCATTTCCCTGATTACATGTAGTGTTGAAATCTCTTCACGTCCTTACTAACCTTCATGTAACTTCTTTTACACAATGTCTGCTTAAATCTTTCGCTCATTTTCTAACTGGATAGTTTGTCTTATCGAGTTTGTGTATTCTGGGTAAAAGCCTTTGTCGGGTAGACATACTGCAAACATTACCTCCAAATCCATGGCTTTTTTTTTCATTTTACTCAAAAATGTCTTTTGAAGATCAGAGGTTTCTATTTTAATAAGATCTGCTTTATCATTTTAAAAATCTTATGATTGGTGCTTTTAATGTCTTACCTATGAAATTTTTGCACATCTGATGGCTACAATTTTCTCCTATGATTTTATCTAGAGGTTTTATAGTTTACCTTTTATGTTTAGGTTTATGCTGCTGCTACTGCTAAGTCACTTCAGTCATGTCCGACTCTGTGCGACCCCATCCCTGGGATTCTCCAGGCAAGAACACTGGAATGGGTTGCCATTTCCTTCTCCAATGCATGAAAGTGAAAAGTGAAAGTTTATAATACAGTATAATTATCTTTTGATTTAAAAATAATAACAAAGCCAGAACTCAACTCCCTCTGTCTCCATTAATAGTAAACTTATTTACACTGAACTTATTAGTAATTCAGTGTTTTATTTTAAAACCCAAAAAATTACCATCAATGTAACAAATTAGAATGTGAATATCTATAAGTGAGGGCTCCAAATATATAAACTGCTTAATTTCTTAGCAAGATATTCATATTTCACATAGACCAAGGTTAAAGCACTAACAAGTGTTTCTATTTTGATCATGCTCTTATCAAGAATTCCATCCCTGCTTATCTCTTTCCTCTTGAAATACCCACAACACAACAGATCTTATGGAGAGAAGTGACCAAAGGAGACCCAATAACAATTCCACCCCCTCTCACACTTGACGAGTTAGAGAAAAACTACACAGCCAGTCAATTCTAAAGACACCTTTGCTCACCCTCTTCCTCCCCCATAGTCTATTTCCAGTGATTTATCCTCTGAAATGAATGGTCTCAGGAGAAGTCAGAGGGGCTTCTGCAACAACTTAGGAAAAGCATCTTTTAATACTGATTCATTTTTTAATGTAAGCAATGTGAAAACGCATACGAACAGCATTTCACTCTTTAATTTAAATATTCAGTTCTGTTTGTTTTACATATACAAACATGCATAGATAGATAGGTAGATAGATGAATACCAGTGATCTTCACCTAACAAAAATGATGTTTCAAAACACAATTCTGGTGTTTGCAACCCAAGAAAGACTAAAATTGCTCTGGCTCATTCTCCACACAAAATAATCCTGGAGTATACAATATGTCCTAATATTGTATTATGTACTTTACATGCTTGCAAGTTTCTCAATATAATCCCCAAATAGATTGTGAGTGTCTACAATGCAGAAGACACCATGCTATGTTCTACAGCACTGATCTTGAACTTTGGCTGCATGCTAAAACCACCAGGGGAGTGTTTATAAAATACCAATGGCCAGGCCTACATCAAACTAACCGAATCAAAATCTCGGGCTGAGGCTGCGAGTAACCAAATGATTCTCCTGTTCAGGCAGATGGAAAGGCATTGTTCTATATTAATGGTCCTCAGAACCACTGGAGATCCCTGCAACTCTTTCCAGAGATATACTAGAGCAAAAGTTAAAATTTTCCCCTAGATCTTATATAATTACTGAATAAAAGGTTTCACTGGTGGTTCAGACAGTAAAGAATCTGCCTGCAATGCAGGAGACCTGGGTTGAACCCCTGTGTTGGGAATGTTAGGTAGTTAGAATAGGAAAAAGGAGTCCAAAATGGTGGTGTCTAAAAGACAAAGAAAGAGAAAAGCCTGCAAAAATGGAACAAAAGAAAATCCAAGTTCGGAGTGAGAACTTCAGGTGAAACAAACACGCCACCTTCTTGGCCAGCCCACTTTGCATAGGGCAGGCTCAAGGTTGGGAAGAGACAAATGTATAAAAGAAGGAAGCCAAGATGGATTGGGACCTCTCCTTTGGGGTCAGCTCACGACCTTTGCTTGCTGAATAAAACTCTGAGCTGTAACTGAGTTGTAACAATGTCCACCATTTCAAATCTTTGCTGTGGTGAGACAGAACCGAGGAAATTACACATTCTCCTGACAGGAAGATTCCTTGGAGTAGGGAATGACAACCCACTTTAGTAATCTTGCCTGGAAAATTGCATGGACAGAGGAGCCTGGCAGGCTACCGTCCATGGGATCACAAAGAGTCGGACACAACTGAATGACTAACACTTGCAATACATATATTCTTGTAAAATTGGATTGAATTAACCATGATTTTGATCATCCAACTTAATACAATGCTTCTGAACCAAGATATTTTTGTCATAGAGTAAAAGAACAGAAAATCAAATGGCAAATTTCCCTGTACCTTCAATTTTATTCAGTGGCTTGGAATAAGAAAACAAATCATTATTTTCAAGTTCACTCCTCTCTGCTTATAAAAGCAATTTAGTGGAAAAGTTTCAAAAACACCACCTTAATATAGAGAAGAAAATAACTTTTCTAACACTTAATAACAAAAGTGTTAGAAACTAACCAAAAGCAGGAGGAATGTAAATAGAAGGTGAGATGATTATTCCTCTGGCCCTTCAGAGGGTGTCCTAGGTTTGTGTTCTTGCCAGAAGCAATATCCAGCTATCTATGTTAAGCAAGTCAGCTGCTTGAGGTAAAAGCAAGCAGGCTTGAGGAAGACCTCTGTGTATAGTTTATCAAGAAAGATGAAGACAAAAATACAAAAGAGGAAAATATCCAAAAAGGGAAACTGAAAAATACATTTTTTTAGGAGTCAGAGGGGAATCAAAAACCAAAACCAAATAATACTGAGCAGATAAATATGGCCTAGGGGGAGAAAGAAAAAGAAGTTAGCATTGCCAGAGCTCAAATTAAATGCATGTCACTTTTCATAGAGTAATGTAGCAGAAGTCAGAGAAACGCAAATTAAAATTTCCACAAGAAATCATTCTTTGCCTATCTGATTGGCAAAATATTATAAAAATTGATTATATTCATCTTTATTAAAATATAAAGAAACACATATTTTCCCCATTGTTATCTGAATGTGAAACAGCACAGTTTGGGAAGTACAACATCCATTAAAAGTTAAGGTATGTAGTCTTTGAGCAAATAATCCCGCCTCTAGGAAACTATCCTTGAGAAATAATCAAATATGGACAAGAAGATGCATTCACAAGAATTGTCTTTGCAACATTGTAACTGACACTAAACACTGAAAATCTCTTGCATGACCACCAATACGGACATGGTTAAGTCCAGTATGGTACTGAAACAGGAGGGAAGGGAGCAGGGCACAACCTTTAAAAAGTTACACAGCCACAGAACACAACATACCTGGTTAAAACCAGCTACTTCCGAGATAGCATGCAAGACTTCCACTAGACCTTGAGCTGTATGATCATTATCTTACATTTGCAAGCTAAATGACACAATCACAGCCGCCAAAACAGCTCCAAGGCTGACCAAAGACGGGCAACACGTGGGCGGTGGCCCAACACCTGGAAATTCCCTAACCCTTCCCCAAAAGAGTTGGAATGCTTTTCCCACTTGTTAGCCTACGAAATGACTGACTTCTATAAAAACTGACAACCCCCATACCCTGGTGCCACTCACCTTCTGGCATGACCCACATTCTGTTGTGGGCTGTGCTTGCTAAATAAATCCACTTCTTACCTACCACTTTCTGCAATGAGACATCAAAAACCTGAGCTTCATTAAGTCCTGAGACCAGATGTGTGATCTCAGTTAAAAAAACATAAGTGCAAGTCTCAATCTTAGTTGCACAGTTTCAGTACTTTGTAATTTGCTGTAGTTACTAATGAGGTGGGACTCAAAATGTATACTATGCCCCCAACTGTATAAAATGCCTCAACTAAATGTGTGTATGTGTGTATGTATGAATTTACATACATAGAAAAAATTTTAAATAATTTCCTGTGAAGGGGCACAAACAGCCTCTTGATGAGGGTGAAAGAGGACAGTGAAAAAGATGGCTTAAAACTCAACATTCAAAAAACTAAGATCATGGCATCCAGTCCCATCACTTCATGGCAAGAAGAATAGGAAAAAGTGGAAGCAGTGACAGATTTTATTTTCTTGGGCTCCAAAATCACTGTGGACAGTGACTGCAGCCATGAAATTAAAAAGACGCTTCTTCCTTGGAAGAAACTCTATGACCAACCTAGACAGTGCATTAAAAAGCAGAGACATCACTTTGCTGGCAAAGGTCCATATAGTCATATGGTTTTTCCAGTAGTCGTGTATGGATATGAGAGTTGGACCATAAAGAAGGCTGAGTGCCAAAGAATTGACGCTTTTCAATTGTGGTGCTGGAGAAGACTCATAAGAGTCCTTTGGACTGCAAGGAAATCAAACCAGTCAATTCTAAAGGAAATCAGCTCTGAATATTCATTGAAAGGACTGATGCTGAAGTTCCAATCCTTTGGCCACCTGATGCGAGGAGCCAGCTTCATTGGAAAAGACCCTGATACTGGGAAAGATTGAGGACAGGAGGAGAAGGGGACGACAGAGGATGAGATGGTTGGATGGCATCACCGGCTCAATGGACATGAGTTTGAGCAAACTCTGGGAGATAATGAAGGACAGGGAAGCGTGGCATGCTGCAGTCCACAGGGTTACAAAGAGTCAAAAATGACTTAGCCACTGAACAACAACATGAAGGGGCATGAAATGTGGAGAAAATATACTGAATAATGAATGTACACTGACATTTAGATATATGGCTAAATGGATATATTGACATGTATGTGCTTAGCCGCTCGGTTGTGTCCAACTCTTTGCAACCCCATAGCTGTAGCCCACCAGGCTCCTCTGTCCAGGCAATTTACTGGAGTGGGTTGCCATGCCCTCCTCCAGGGGATCTCCCCAACCCAGGGATCAAGTCCAGGTCTCTCGCATTGTAGGCAGATTCTTTATCATCTGAGCCAGCATGGAAGCCCATTGACCTATGTATGGATAGATAGATACACCCATATGAGTAAAGGCAAACCTTTTGAAAAGAAAGCAATATCCTGCTGCTTCTTGTAGGGGTCAGAGAATGGAAAATTCCCACAAAAGAGACAAGAGACTTCTGGAAGGACTATGAAATACTGGGGAGAAAACGTAAGGATTTGTAGCTTTATGGGACTGTGAGGTGGTAGAGTGCTTTCACTGTTCTTTCTCTATGAAGGTTGTTGGGAGGGAAAAAAAGTATTATGTGATGAGTGAGTAGCTAAATAGATATAAGTTTAAATATAGATATAAAATCAATTGGGATTAATTTTGGATTTCTAAACTATGGATTTGGTGAGTTAGGAATGTATTATGTCACATGGTGAGGTATTGGCCCACACACCATCTGACTTCTTTGAGAGGAATTTATATTGAATAGGATGATTTAGGGAAAAAATGCCCAGATAAAACTTGACAATTTTTATTCTAGGCCATTAGCGCTTCCTGCACCCTGTAAAAGAATTTTTTAAATTACTGACAACCCCTTCACACTGCTGGGTTAACATCCAAACATTTCATTTTATGTATAAATGGTTGCAAAAGATATAACATGTTGTAGATTTTAAATAGTGACATTTTAAAATAGAAATTGTTCCATCATGTTAAATCTGAGTCAAATGAATCCAAATAGCATAATAATTTGAAGAATATATGGACAAGCTTTCTTTGTTTCTAGTCAGAAATCTTACATATTTCTTTTTCTCTCTGAACTTTCATTCTCAAATTCCCAATTAATTTGATCTTAATACAATATAGTGTTAGGCTTGAAAGTCTTATAGATCAACCTGTCAAATTTTCTTCAATAGAATGTATATAAATAATATTTTTAATTTTCAAAACTTTATGGGACCATTAAGTATGACAGCCTTTTTTCTGGGTTGAATTATCATTAAAATAACCTTTAGTACATTATCAGTCAAAAAACTATATTAAAAATTATCATTAATAAAAAAGGATATTTTATTGAAAATTCATCTTTTATTGAAATTAAGGTGCTCTTCAATTCATTCACATATCCATGGATACTTATTATGTTTATCTATTATGAGAGGCCAGTGGAAATTAACAGCCCAAAGAAGAGATATTAATAGCCAAAAGAAGACCATAATTAGGAGCTGGACTTAGAAACAGTGTTGTCAAATGCAACATTTACAATAAAATCCACAATGCATTTCTACTGAATAACCTACCCCTAGGCTGGAATGTGAAGTTAGGTGGGTCTTAGAAAGCATCACTACGAACAAAGCTAGTGGATGTCATGGAATTCCAGTTGAGCTATTTCAAATCCTGAAAGATGATGCAGTGAAAGTGCTCCACTCAATAAGCCAGCAAATTTGGAAAACTCAGCAGTGCCCACAGGACTGGAAAAGGTCAGTTTTCATTCCAATCCCAAAGAAAGGCAATCCCAAAGAATGCTCAAACTACTGCATAACTGCACTCATCTCACACGCTAGTAAAGTAATGCTCAAAATTCTCCAAGCCAGGCTTCAGCAATAGGTGAACCATGAACTTCCAGATGTTCAAGCTGGTTTTAGAAAAGGCAGAGGAACCAGAAATCAAATTGCCAACATCCACTGGATCATCAAAAAAGCAAGAGAGTTCCAGAAAAACATCTATTTCTGCTTTATTGACCATGCCAAAGCCTTTGACTGTGTGGATCACAATAAACTGTGGAAAATTCTGAAAGAGATGGGAATACCAGACCATCTGACCTGCCTCTTGAGAAACCTGTATGCAGGTCAGGAAGCAACAGTTAGAACTCGACATGGAACAATGGACTGGTTCCAAATAGGAAAAGGAGTACGTCAAGGCTGTATATTGTCACCCTGCTTATTTAACTTCTATGCAGAGTACATCCTGAGAAATGCTGGGCTGGAAGAAGCACAAGCTGGAATCAAGATTGCCAGGAGAAATATCAATAACCTCAGATATGCAGATGACACCACCCTTATGGCAGAAAGTGAAGAGGAACTAAAAAGCCTCTTGAAGAAAGTGAAAGAGGAGAGTGAAAAAGTTGGCTTAAAGTTCAACATTCAGAAAACTAAGATCATGGCATCTGGTCCCATCACTTCATGAGAAATAGATGGGGAGACAGTGGAAACAGTGTCAGACTTTATTTTTTGGGGCTCCAAAATCACTGCAGATGGTGACTGCAGCCATGAAATTAAAAGACGCTTACTCCTTGGAAGGAAAGTTATGACCAACCTAGGTAGCTTATTAAAAAGCAGAGACATTACTTTGCCAACAAAGGTCCGTCTGGTCAAGGCTATGGTTTTTCCAGTGGTCATGTATGGATGTGAGAGGTGGACTGTGAAGAAAGCTGAGCGCCGAAGAATTGATGTTTTTGAACTCTGGTGTTGGAGAAGACTCTTGAGAGTCTCTTGGACTGCAGGGAGATCCAACCAGTCCATCCTGAAGGAGATCAGTCCTGGGTGTTCATTGGAAGGACTGATGCTGAAGCTGAAACTCCAATACTTTGGCTACCACATGCGAAGAGTTGACTCATTGGAAAAGACCCTGATGCAGGGAAGGATTGGGTGCAGGAGGAGAAGGGGACGGCAGAGGACAAGATGGTTGGATGGCATCACCAACTCGATGGGCATGAGTTTGAGTAAACTCCGGGAGTTGGTGATGGACAGGGAGGCCTGATGTGCTGCGATTCATGGGGTCGCAAAAAGTCAGACACTGAGCTGAACTGAACTAAATACCCTCTAAAGCTGTCCTCTGGGAAAGCTTATTTGCCTCCAGGGTTTATGTGCCCCAGTCTGAAAATCATTGTTGTAGAATATGGCAGAATGACATAAAATGATAGTGAAGGTCCAATAGATCACATGAAAAGTCCCTAGGAAAGGAATCAGTAACATCATAGTCTCAGGTATCTATGTACCAATGTGTAAACAATGAGTAAAATAAGTCAAATAACAGCAGATGATAAATAGAACTTCATTCTAATCACCAAGGCTTGGGAAATTATGTGAAACGGTGGAAACTACCACGTATTCTAAATGAACAAAGAGGGATTTCCCTGGTAGCCCAGCACTTGAGAATCCACTGACCAATCCAGGGGTCACGGGGCTTGACCCCTGGTCCGGGAAGCTCCCACATGCCGGGCAGCTAAGCCTGCGTGGCACACCGCTAAGCCACACTCTGTAGCCTGCGAGCCACGCGCGGCAACTCCCGAAGCCTACACACCCCAGAATCCATACTCCACAGCAAGAGATGCCCCGCAACGAGAGGCCCGCACACCGCAGCGAGGAGGAGCCGCCGCTTGCTGCGACCGGAGAAAAGCCCATTCGCAGCAACGAAGACCCAGCCCAAAATAAATAACAAACAACAACGCTAGTGTAAAGCAAAATAAATGAACAAAGATACTCGAAGGGAGGCAGGGTAGGGCTGTAACGCCATGCATACCTCATACCGTGAGAACTTAGTGAAACCATTAGAATATCCCAGAAATCAAAAATTGAAGTGACATTATTATTATTAAAATATACCACAGATGGCAAGGCCAGCTAGAGGGATTTGATGACGCTTTTTGACATAGATTGTGAATCTTCAAGAAATCCCAATTAGTAGGACTTTTCTTTCCCATTAGTACTTCTAAAGTAACCCCTGAATTGGGACGATGAGGACAGGTATTTACAAGCAATGATGGTTTTCAGGAGGGTTACATCAGCTTACAGCAAGGACGAGCAAAGTTAAACTTAAGCTCAGTCCCAAGTGAAATAAGGACAGAGTTGAGACAAACACGCCCATTTGCCTTGCCAGTCCAAAACTTCCCAGTGGCAAAAAGTGAGTAAATGGGGCAGAGAGAGGCCCATAGTTTACTTTAGCTCCCTATACAGGAAAGAAAGATCAGAAGGAAGAAATAAATAGTCCCCATTAATACAGATTATAAAACTGGCAAAGAAGCAGGAGAAGATATTAGTGATGAAATTAACTACCTGGATATTTTGCAGGAAGTCTTACTTTCTTCAAGAGTAAGTTGTTGGTGAGGTTATTAATTGTACTTGCTAATATTTTCAAGCCCCAGAAAGAAAATGAAATAGTAGGAGAAACTTACTCTAATGTTATTACCTTCTTCTCTTTTTTTAATTTAAAATTAATTTGAGTGTGGAATGAAAGTAGAATTCAGAATTCAGAAAATAATAAGGAATAAACTGTGAAAAGTCAATCTAGATGATCCTCAATGAGAAAGGGAGAAACAATTGATTCATGGACAGTGTGCCTTCCATGTGCCAGACACTGTTCCAGATGCTAGAAACACAGCAGTAAATACAATAGACAGAATCCCTGACCCAGTGGAGCTTATATTCAGAGTGGGAGTAAAAAATAAACAATGTATGATGGTAATAAGTACTATGGAGAAAAATTAAGACAGATAAGGGGGACAGGATATGGTAGAGATGGATGGTAAAATCTCATGGACTTTTGGGTAGAGAGACAAAGGAATTAAGAGAACAAGCTGTATGAATGTCTAGAAGAGAGGCATTCCAGGTAGATGGATCGTGAAGTGTAAAGACCCTGCAGAGCTCGCTGGACAAGTTAAAATCAGCATGAAGTCCATGTGACTGGAGTGAGGAGCACATTGGAGAGAGCTGGAGAGGATAAGGTCAAAGAGGTAGCAGGATCCAGATTTTTAACATTTCCTCTTGATGGAAAAGGTATGCCGTTGGAGGACTGTAAGCAGAGGAGAGACACAATCTCATCTCTTAAGAGAACAACTCTTGTTTCTGTTTAAAATATAGACAGTTGCAATAATAGAGGCAGAAGGTGATGACAGCATGGATCCAAAGGACGTATAAAAGACAGCGGGTGGCTCAGATGATGAACAGTTTTTGAAAGTTAAAACAGGAGACATGAGATATGACACAGGTAACCAAGGATAAATTTAAAGTTTTGAACCGTGAACTTCAGGGACTGAGTTCTTATTTACTAACATGAGAAAAACTACAGAAAAAGCACATCTGAAGAAAAATTTATGAATTTGATTTTGGACATGCTAAGTTTGTGATGTCTATTACTTCCAGGCAGAACTATTGAGTATACAGCTGGATATATGAGTCTGGGATTCAGTGTGGTTCGGGGAAAATACAATGCAAGTCACATATGTAATTTTCAACTTTCTAGTAACCACATTTTAAAAGGCTAAGAGAAACAAATGCAATTTATTTTAGTAGCATATTTATAACTAAAATATCTCCAAATATCATTTCAAAGTGTAATTTAAAAAAACAGGATATATTGTCTTCTTTTTTTTAAACTAAGTTTTCAAAATTTGGTTTATATTTTGCACTTTTCAGCATACCTTAAATCAGAAAAGCTACATTTTACACGTCCAATGACTATACATGACCGATAACTATCTTACTGGGCAGTAGAGATTTTAAAAAATAGATGATTGCAGAGGGCACTCTCTGAAAAGTTCAGACTAAAAAAAAAAAAAAAATGAACCTTTGAACAAATCATAGAATAATACTGTATTTTAAGATACTTTTGGCAGCAAGTAAAAGCCTCACACCAAATCTCAAACAGGCTTAAAGAAAAGTATGTCTCAGCCATCAGAGAAAGTCCTGAAGTGAGGCCTACTCAGTCACGTCATCAAAGACCCAGGGTCTTTTCATGTTTTCACACTATCATCTGTGTCTTGCCTTTACCCAAGGCGGGTAGCAAAATAGCAGTAGCAGTCCCAAATGTTATATCTTGATACAACAGCTTTCAGAAGTGAAATAAACAAAGCATCGATTCTTGTGTGTCTCTTGGTAACAATAAAATTTAACTAAGAGACTCCAACACACCCCAGCTCTGCTATAGGATTCATTTCATATCTTATTGGCCAGAGTTGAGATAAATGTTATTCCTTTAACCAATCATTATCAAGAAGTGAATAATGGGAGTTCTGAATAAAATGAAATGGGCATTCTCCAACCTGTCTCTCCCACTGAACACAATAATAAAACCAGGACAATATAAATGAAACAGATATTTGAGGACTCTTCAAAGTGAACAGCAGAAGGCAGATTTGGGAAGAAAACAGAGATTCAAATAACCCCTGAAGTAACAGAGAGTTTATCTCTCTTTTTCCCCCAGAATCTCACAACCTGGTTTCAAGGCAGGCCAAGAGTCAAATATATACGTTGTTGTGGATAGAGAGATCTCAAGAAGAAGTCTTCTAGTTAAAGCTCAAGGAGCAAGAAAGTCTGCCTGTAGTAACAATTTTTGCAGCAGGACTCCACAAGCACCTTACACGCTAAGGAGGAGGAACTTTCCTCTCTGTCCAGGGGATCTGTGGTTCCAATTAGAATGACTGTGGACTGCTCGTGAAACCCATAGCAATCGAAAGGAAACGAAACAACATTTTTAAAGTTCTGGAAGAAAAGTTCTGTCAACCCAGAATTCCACATCCAGTGAAAACATCTTTTACGAATGAAGGTGAAATAAGGACATTCTCAAGTGAAGAAAAATTAAGAGAATTTATTTCCAGTAGACATACTGTAAAAGAATTGCTAAAGGAAAGTATTCAGACAGAATGGAAGTGACAACAGAGGAAATTTGAAACATTATTTATAAAGAAACAGTACCATAATTTTTAAAAAAAATAATAAATGTAATATAACATTTGCCTCTTGAATTCTTTACAATATGATTGATAGCTGAAAGAAAGCATTATCTATAGATTTTCAACAAAGACACACAATTATATCACAAAGGGGTAGGATAAAGTCATTCATATTATAGTTATTATAGTAAGATTTATATACTCTGTTTGAAGTATTGATTCTCAATAAATTATAAAAAGTTAAATATGTATAATTCCTAGAACATTCATTAAAAAATAAATCTAAACAAAGATATATATTAAAAAGCATAATAGAAAACTTTAAATGGATTACTTAAACAAGGTTTAAATTTTGTTTAAACAAAGGCCAAACAAAGGCAGGAAATTGGAAACAGAGAAATGAAAAACAGATAAAGCTAACAGGAAAAAAAGGGAGACTTCTAACCAAATATATCAGTAATTGCATTAAATATTAAAGATGCAAACAGATCAAAAGATGAGATTGTCAGAATAAATTTCAAAACTGATCCAACCATGCACCACCCATAAGAAATTAACTTCAAATATAACACTATAAATAATTTAAAGTAAAATAATGGAAACAAAAGATATATTATTCTGAAAGAGATGGGAATGCCAGACCACCTGACTTGCCTCCTGAGAAATCTGTATGCAGGTCAAGAAGCAACAGTTAGAACTGAACATGAAACAACAGACTTGTTCCAAATTGGGAAAGGAGTACGTCAAGACTCTATATTGTCACCCTGCTTATTCAACTTATATACAGAGC
The DNA here is from genome assembly GCF_019320065.1 of Cervus canadensis. Taxonomy (NCBI): domain Eukaryota; kingdom Metazoa; phylum Chordata; class Mammalia; order Artiodactyla; family Cervidae; genus Cervus; species Cervus canadensis. The sequence goes on from NC_057410.1 coordinate 52,132,928, forward strand.
ACGTCATGAGAAACGCTGGACTGGATGAAGCACAAGTTGGAACTAAAATTGCCGGGAGAAACAACATTAATTTCAGATATGCAGATGACACCACACTTACGGCAAAAAGTGAAGAAGAACTAAAGAGCCTCTTAATGAAAGTGAAAGAGGAGAGGGAAAAAGTTGGTTTAAAGCTCAATATTCAGAAAACTAAGATCATGGCATTTGGTCCCATCACTTCACAGCAAATAGATGAGGAAACAATGTAAACAGTGACAGACTATTTTGGGGGGCTCCAAAATCACTGCAGGTAGTGACTGCAGCCATGAAATTAAAAGACGCTTACTCCTTAGAAGAAAAGTTTTGACCAACCTAGATAGCATATTAAAAAGCAGAGACATTACTTTGCCAGCAAAGATATGTCTAATCAAGGCTATGGTTTTTCCAGTAGTCATGTATGGATGTGAGAGTTGGACTATAAAGAAAGTTGAGTACCGAAGAATTGATGCTTTTGAACTGTGGTGTTGGAGAAAACTCTTGAGAGTCCCTTGGACTGCAAGGAGATCCAACCAGTCCATCCTAAGGGAAGTCAGTCCTGAATAGTCATTGGAAGGACTGATGCTGAAGCTGAAACTCCAATACTTTGGCCACCTGATGTGAAGAACTGATTCATTTGAAAAGACTCTGATGCTGAGAAAGATTGAAGGTGGGAAGAGAAGGGGACGACAGAGGATGAGATGGTTGGATGGCATCATGACTCAATGGACATGAGTTTGAGTAAACTCCAGGAGTTGGTGATGGACAGGGAGGCCCGGTGTGTTACAGTCCATGGGGTCACAAAGAGTTGGACATGACTGAGCGACTGAACTGAACTGAACTGAATAACACTATAAATAATTTAAAGTAAAATAACAGAAACAAAAGATACATTATGCAAACACTAGTTAAAAAAAAGCTAATATTACTATGTTAATATTAGACAAATTAAACCTGGAGAAATTAACAAAGTGAAAGATAAACATCACACAATGATAAAAGAGTCAACTTACCGTGACATAAAAAACCACAAAGTGGATCCACACAACAAGAGAGATTCAAAATCAAAATACATGAAGAATACAAACTGACAGAATTGAAAGGAAAAACAAACAAGTCCACAGTTACAGATGGAAAGTTCAACATGTCTTCCTCAGAGACTGATAAAATTAAATGGAAAATCAGCAAGCATTTTGAAGAACTGAAAAATACCACTAACACACTGGATTAATTGGCAATTAAAGAACTCTCCATTCAACACTAGAATGCATGTTATTTCCAATTAAACATGAAATATTGCTAAGGTATATCATGTTCAAAATAACAAATAAAAGCCCTAAACAAATGTTAAAGAATTAAAATAATGCAAAGTATTTTACTGATCATAATGAAATTAAATTAGAAATTAATAAAAGACAATGAGAAAAATCCCCAAATACTTGGAAATTAAACAGCACTCTTCTAAGTAATTCATGATTCAAAGAGAAATTCTTGGTTGAAATTAGAAAGTATTTTGATCATAATAAAAATAAAAATGGACATTATCAAAAAATCAGGGATGCTGCTAAAGCAATGCTTACAGGGAAATTTATAGCATTAAATGCTTATATTAGAAAGGTCTTAAATCACTAATTTAAGCTTCTAACTTAAATAAATCAAAAAAGAAATTAAAGTAAACCCAATATAATGAGAAGCAAATAAGAAAGATAAAAGCATATATCAATGACATTGAGAACAGAAAAACAATAAAGGTTCTCAAAACTGGCTCTTTGAAATGACAAGTAGAATAGATAAAACTCCACAAAGACTGACCAAAATAAAGATGACACAAATTATCAGGAATGATATAAGGAGTGGATGCATCACAAACAGTAGTTTGGTAATAACAGGAATGATAAAGCAGGTAACACTCCAGACACTGAAATTATGAGGGAATACTATGAATATTTTTATGCATAATAACAGCTTAAGTAGTTCTCTGACTATTTAAGAAATTGAATTCACAGTGAAACATTCTGTGAAACAAAAAATCTCCAGGCCCACATGGTTTCATCAGTGAATTACACCAAAAATGTAAAGAAGAAATAACACCACCAACACTGTACAAACTCTTCTAGGAAATAGGAGAAGAGGGAGCATTTCCCAGCTCAGTTTATGAAATCAGCATCACCCTGATACCAAAACTAGGAAAGACAATACAAGAGAAGAAAACTATAGAGCAATATTCTTTATAAATAGCAATGCAAAAATACTCAACAACCTATCAGCAAAGCAATTGCAATGATATATAAAACACACAGTAAAACATAGCCAAATGGAATTTATCTCAGAAAAGCAGGGCTAGTTCAAACTCAAAAATCAACCCATGTAATCCATCATAACAATAGTGTAGAAACGTATCATTTATCAATTTATGCAGAAAAGGATTTGAAAAAAATTCAACATCCATCCTGATAAAGACCCATACCAAACTAAGAAAAGATAGGAATTCACTCAACCTGGTAAATAATATCTACAAAAACCCATATAATCAAATACTTGGTAAAACAAATTACCAAATAATCAATACTTGGTGAAAAAACTGAACACTTTATTCCAAAGTTTTGTAATAAAGTGTACATCATGAGATACGCTGGGCTGGAAGAAGCACAAGCTGGAATCAAGATTGCCAGGAGAAATATCAATAACCTCAGATATGCAGATGACACCACCCTTATGGCAGAAAGTGAAGAGGAACTAAAAAGCCTCTTGATGAAAGTGAAAGAGGAGAGTGAAAAAGTTGGCTTAAAGTTCAACATTCAGAAAACTAAGATCATGGCATCTGTCCCATCACTTCATGGCAAATAGATGGGGAAACAGTGGAAGCAGTGTCAGACTTTATTTTTTTGGGCTCCAAAATCACTGCAGATGGTGATTGCAGCCATGAAATTAAAAGACGCTTACTCCTTGGAAGGAAAGTTGTGACTAACCTAGATAGCATGTTAAAAAGCAGAGACATTACTTTGCCAACAAAGGTCCATCTAGTCAAGGCTATGGTTTTTCCAGTGGTCATGTATGATGTGAGAGTTGGGCTGTGAAGAAAGTCGAGCGTCGAAGAATTGATGCTTTTGAACTGTGGTGTTGGAGAAGACTCTTGAGAGTCCCTTGGACTGCAGGGAGATCCAACCAGTCCATCCTGAAGATCAGTCCTGGGTGTTCAATGGAGGGACTGATGCTGAAGCTAAAACTCCAGTACTTTGGCCACCTCATGTGAAGAGTTGACTCATTGGAAAAGACCCTGATGCTGGGAGGGATTGGGGGCAGGAGGAGAAGGGGACGACAGAGGATGAGATGACTGGATGGCATCACTGACTCAATAGACATGGGTTTGGGTAAAACTCCGGGAGTTAGTGATGGACAGGGAGGCCTGGCGTGCTGCGGTTCATGGGGTCACAAAGAGTTGGACACGACTCAGCGACTGAACTGTACTGAATGTATCCACTTTCATCACTTCCAGCCAGGGCAATAAGGAAAAAAATCAAATAAAGAGTCAAAAGGTATACAGATGGAAAAGAAAGGCACAAGACTGGTATGCTATTCACGGATGACATAACTGCTTATAGAAAAGTCCAAAGGAAGTTATAGAAAAAAAAAAATTCTTAAAACTAATAAGAGTTTAGCAAAGTCACAGGATACAAAGCTAATAATATATATATATATATATTTCTATGTAATATAATTATATATAATCAGTTTTATATAATTACATGAATAATCAATTATAATAAGAATTTTAAAATACCATTTAAAATATCTCAAAAAAGAGAAATAATTAGATATAAATTTAACAAAACATATACTGAAACTGTACTATGAAAACTATAAAACACTAATTAAAGAATTCAAAGAAAATCTAAAATAATGGCAAGATATTCAAAGTTTTTAGACTGTAAGACACAACATAGTAAAGATGTCAATTCTCCCCAAGTCAACCTATAGATTCAAAACAAGTGTTCCGATCAAAATTTCAGCAGAATGTTTACTGGGGTACGCCCAATCTAATTCTAAAATTCATATGGAAGACAAAGGAGCTAGAATAGCCGAAACAATTCTGAAAAAGAAGAATAAAGTGTGAGATAACACACTATTCAACTTTAAGACAGAATAAAATACAGTGACCAATACTGTGTGATACTGGGAAAGGAAAAAACACAGAGGCCAATGAAACAGAATAAAGAGAACAGAGACAACCACACAAATATGGCCAAGTGACTTACTTTTTAACAGAGGTGGAAAGCCAACTCAATGGAGAAGAGAAGGGCTTTTCAGAAAATGAAACCATTAGATATTCATTTAAAGAAAAGAACTTTGATCTGAATCTGGCACCTACTACAAAAGTTAATTCAAAATGCATCAAAGAGGAAAAAAAAAAAAACAGAACTATAAACTTTTTAGAAGGAAACAACAGAAATTCTTCATGGTCTGCAATTAGATACAGAAGCCCTAGATATGACACATAGTTAAAGATTCACTTAAAACTGATGAATTGGACCTAAATTTTTAATTGTCTATGAAAGATACTGTTAAAATAATGAAAGGAATAGCATTGAAACAAGTATACTATCAAGGGTGAAACAGATCTCCAGCACAGGTTGGATGCATGAGACAAGTGCTCGGGGCTGGTGCACTGGGAAGACCCAGAGGGATGGGATGGAGAGGGAGGCGGGAGGGGGGATCGGGATGGGGAACACATGTAAATCCATGGCTGATTCATGTCAGTGTATGGCAAAAGCCACTACAATATTGTAATTAGCCTCCAACTAATAAAAATAAATGAAAAAAAATAATGAAAAGATAAGCTCAGAGAAAATATTTTTAAGTTATATATCTGACAAAGGACTTGCATCTAGAACATAAAAAGAATTCTCATAACTCATCAGTAAAGAACCCAATTAAGAGATGGACAAAGGACTTGAACAGTTTACCAAAGAGGATGTATATAACTACACACACACACACACACACACACACACACATATATAAACATAAGCATATGATAAGAGACAAATAAATGTAAGACACTAGCTTAAATCTGTTAGAAACTGTCACAGCAGATAAACTGAGACATGTGAAAAATAACGCAAAAATAAATTTGATTTTTTAATACATTTGGAGCACAACTAAGGAAGCAATAAAGCCTTTACAAAGGGCAGATGGTATAAGGTTAACTGATGACAGAGAGAACATGGAACTATCCAATTGTTATTATGCATACATTTTATCTCTCAAAAAGATGACTTTATATTAGTGAAAATGGTGAGTTTCAAAAACAGAATGTGTTGATACAATATAATTCAACTTTTGACCAATAGATAGACAGACGTGTACATGGGCATAGAAATAATACGGGAAGGAAATACACTGAAACGTCAACAGTTGTTTCTAGGTGTGAGATTTTCATTTTCTTTTTGCTGTGCCTTGTGTATTTCATGAATATTCCATAACGCACACATATTGCTTTTCAAAATAAAACAGACCAAGTAAGTGAGTTTAAAATGCAAAAGATGGTCAGAGAAACCTCAAGGAAACAGAAGCTCTAGGCAAGGAGATCCTAAAAGATCACATAGATTTTATAAGAGTCAGGAAGATTGGAGTAGGAAATGGTAACCCCACTCCAGTATTCTTGCCTAGGAAATCCTACGGACAGAGGAGCCTGGGGGCTACAGTCCGTGGGGTCACAAAGAGTCGGACACGACTTAGTGAACAACACCACCTCAGAACACTTCAAAAACTTCTGTAGAAGAGAACATATGCAAAAGTAGTTCCAATCTTCAAAAGAGAAGGGTCCGCTTCTGAAAACTGTAGCAAGATTCTACACCTAATTGTTGGAAGAACAGATTTGGAGAAATTAGAAAAGAAATGCTACTAAGATTGCAGCTTAGGCTCACTAAAAATGTCATGACAGGAAAACCTCATTTCCTTTTCTAGACAGTTACTACTAGAAGTGATGGCTGCTGTGCCCTCATATTTGACCTTTTCAACCCTTTTTTTTCTTTTAAATCTCTTTCTAACGACAGTATCTTGGTTTTATTTTGGGAAACTATTTTGGCTATTTAATAAATTTCTAAAACTTACCACATCCAATCATTAATTCATTCTTTCCTCTAAAGCCTGTTCCTTCTACTCTCTTTCTCGTCTCAGAAAAGAGTAACTGCAACCTTCCATTACTTCCAGCCATTCTGGAATCATCCTTGACATTTCTCTTTCTGACAATCCACCCTCAAACCCATCAAAAAATACTGTTGGTTTGCCTTTAGAGTAAACCAAAGATCTGACCACTTTCTCACCATACTGCTACCACCACCCACATCCAGCCCCACCTTCTTTCCCCATGTGGGTTACTACAATGGCATTTCATGTACATAATGAATTCTTCATGTGTACGTGTGTGTATACACACACACACATATAATGTTACTGTTGTCATGCAGTCACTAAGTTGTGTCCAACTCTGCATCCCCATGGACTACAGCACACCAGACTCCTCTTTCCTCTACTATTTCTCAGAGTTTGCTCAAATTCACGTCATGAGTTGGTGATGCTATTCAACCATCACATCCTCTGCCACCCCCTTCTCCTCTTGCTTTTAGTCTTTCCCAGCATCAGGGTCTTTTCCAATGAGTCCTCTCTTCCCATCAGGTAGCCAAAGTATTGGAGCTTCAGCTTCAGCATCAGTCCTTCCAATGAATATTCAGGACTGATTTCCTTTAGAATTGACTGGTTTGATCTCCTTGCAGTCCAAGGGACTCTCAAGAGATTTCTCCAGCACCACAATTCAAAAGCATCAGTTCTTCAGTTCTCAGTCTTCTTTATGATACAATTTTAACATCCGTTAAACTGGAAAAACCATAGCTTTGACTGCACAGACCTTTGTCAGTAAAGTGATATCTCTGCTTTTAAATACATTGTCTACGATTATCATAGCTTTCTTTCCAGGAGCAAGTGTCTTTAAATTTCATGGCTGCAATCACTGTCCCCAGTGATTCTGGAGCCCAGGGAAAGAAACTCTGTCACTGCTTCCGCTTTTTCCCCTTCTATTTGTCGAGAAGTGATGGGACGAGTTGCCATAATCTTAGTTTTTTGAATGTTGAGTTTCAAGCCAGCTTTTTCACTCTCCTCTTTCACCGTCATCAAGAGACTCTTCAGTTCCTTTTCACTTTTTGCCATTAGAGTGGTATCATGTGCATGTGTGAGGTTTTGGTATTTCTCCAGGCAGTCTTGATTCCAGCTTGATTCATCCAGCCTGGCATTTCACATGATATACCCCACATATAGGTTAAATAAGCAGGGTGACAATATACAGACTTGTTATACTCCTTTCCCAGTTTGGAACCAATTGTTCCTTGTTCAGTTCTAACTGTTGCTTCTTGACCTGCATACAGGTTTCTCAGGAGACAGGCAAGGTGGTCTGGTATTCTCATCTCTTGAGGAATTTTCCACAGTTTGTTGTGATCCACACAGTCAAAGGCTTTAGTGTAGTCAATGAAGCAGAAATAGATGTTTTTCTAGAACTGCCTTGCTTTCTCCATGATCCAATGAATGTTGACAATTTATCTCTGGTTCCCCTGCCTTTTTGAAACACAACTTGTATTATCTGGAAGTTTCTCCATCCACATATTGCTGAAGCATAGCTTGAAGGATGTTGAGCATCAGCTTGCTAGCATGGGAAACGAGCACATGGTAGTTTGAGCATCCTTTGGCATTGCCCTTCTTTGGGGTTGGAAGGGAAACTGATCTTTTCCAGTCCTGTGGCCACTGCTGAGTTTTACATATTAGCTGATAAATAATAATAACGTTCAGTTCAGTTCAGTCGCTCAGTCATGTCCAACTCTTTGCAACCCCGTGAACTGCAGCACGCCAGGCCTCCCTGTCCATCACCAACTCCCGGAGTTTACTCAAACTCATGCCCATCGAGTTGGTGATGCCATCCAGCCTTCTCATCCTCTGTCATCCCCTTCTCCTCCTGCCCCCAATCCCTTCCAGCATCAGGGTCTTTTCCAATGAGTCAACTCTTCGCATGAGGTAGCCAAAGTATTGGAGTTTCAGCTTCAGCATCAGTCCTTCCAATGAACACCCAGGACTGATCTCCTTTAGGATGGACTGGTTGGATCTCCTTGCAGTCCGAGGGACTCTCAAGAGTCTTCAACACCACAGTTCAAAAGCATCAATTTTTTGGTGCTCAGCTTTCTTCACAGTCCAACTCTCACATCCATGCACGACCACTGGAAAAAGGGTTCCTTTATTCTTTTGGTTGAAAATGATAGAAATTTAACCTGAACTTCCAGAAGTAGGTGAGGGAGCAAAGCAGGGGATTGTTTATTGCAAAGATACTGTGAGGTCTCACAGAAATGAAGGAGCAAACCTTAGCATAGCAGATTCTGGGATTTTAGAGCCTGGACACCAGAATTCAAATACAGACAAGATTCTTCTTTCTTCTCTGCTTTTCCTGTATTTGGGGCTTATTCTTTCCTTTTGCAGACTGACTGCCAAAGTACTTTTTTCCCCCATCTCCCAGCTATAGTTTAAAAACAAAAATCCCAGTGATTGACTGACTCCTATTGTCCCCAGCTTGAATCACATCTACTGTGGAAAGAGGGTGAAATAGTGTAATGGCTCCCCATTTCCCAGAGCAGTTACTACAGTCAGAAATACACATTACACAAAATGACCACAACTATTCTCATATGAATGGGAGAAGTATTTCCTCAAAAGGAATTGAGTCCTTTTCCCAAAGGAAATGAGAGACATTCAGAAAACCAAAAATAAAAGTCTAATTCAATACCTTTCTATATTTTTAAAATCCCACCCTATGCTATAAACTATTCTGGAGATTAATAAACACCAACATGTCGTTCACTCATAAATGTGTTAAGATTTCTTTCTATACATTGAGTCTCTGATTCAGCACTTTGATAAACTGTGATTTTACCAGCCAGTAGCCAATTTACTCTGCTTAAATAAGATACATCACCCAAATCCTGCACATCACACCATCATAGATAGTCTTCCTTTTTTCACTGTGTTAAATAATGATATACATTTTCAATTTATCTATGGTGAATGTTAGAATATGACAGCTGTATTTGTTTTTCATGATGTAAAGTGAATGATAATATCTTGCAAGCTGATTTATTTCCTTCTTTTCTATCCACAATGATCTTACTGTGCTATTTCAGCTTAAAAATATGGATATTGAGGCACCAGCTGCTTCAACTCTAGAGAATAGTTATTTCCCATGAACCAACAATTTTACTTAAAAGAGGAGAGAGCCAGAAGAGAAGGGAAATTTTCTCAGGGCCACCTAAACCAAATAAACAGACAACAATGCAAAAAACAAGCCAAAAAAATGCTTTAAATGTACCTAAGTTTTGACAATGTTGTACGATTCCTTTTGTTAAGGTACAAGATGCAGAATTTCCCAGGAGAACAACAAAATCAATTAAAGCCTGAATTCTCGTAGTTAGAGTTGTCACTGTTACTATCACATTATCAGCACAGAAATGTCTCCTCTGCATTCCCAATTAAATTTGCTGTATAAATTGTGCAAAGCAAAAGCTTTAAATTGAAGTGAAATGTTGCAGACGATATGTGGAACGCTTTTTTGTTTTTATATTTTGTTTTGTTTTATGCGTTTTTCAGTTCAAAGGAATCTAACAGATTCTATCTCATTTTAGAAAGTCATGCATGCAGGGACATAAGCAGTGATTTATGCTGTGACATAATATGTTTTTGACACAAAAAGTACTTGTCAAAAATGCAAGATACAAAAGCAACTATTCTAAGTATTTTAAAGGGAGCAAGGAAAATCTGGCTTTCATCAGTCAATAATACATCTGATATAAATAATGATTGAAAACTGAGAGCTACAAGGTGTAATTTAGACGCTCTGAATTCCTCAAGATGAAAAGATAAGAAATATCAATTACTAGCAATTCTATAGTAATTTTGATCTAATGTAATTGAACTTCTACTCATGGCAACAAGTGTTATAATATTTGTATTAGTAATTGGTGAGTCACCCAATGAATAACATCTTTAATTGAATATTTTTTCCATTGTATAGCTACAGTTCTGCCTCAAGATTGAGTTCGATTTGGCACTAGAGAAGAATAGATTTAATCTTTCATCTTCTACCTGTCTTATATGAGTAATTTTACTTTAAAAAAATACACAAAGAGGGAAAGAAAAGAAAAACCATGAGGTTAAGTAATGATGTAGACTTTTAAGTGGCCATGATCCTCAGAAACAGTGAAGATTAATTTGAGAAGATGTGATGTACCTCAAACCCTGCAGGATATCAGCACACTTTCATGAAGCCAAAGAGAAATGCCAGTTCTGAACGGCTCCAGAAAAATCTTCCATCACAAAACATTTCCTTCCGCTGACTCACAGTCTGCTTGGAGATTCCAAAATTTTCCATTTGTATATGTAGACTGCTTCATTCTAATGCAAACTCCAGCTTTTAGACTCCAAGCTCATTTTTATGGGTCAAAATACAGGTAAGAATCAGCAGAGATGGCTTCCTCCTTTCATGTGACTGTTATTCTCACTTCATTTTTCCCAAAACTCAGTATTTTATCAATTCCACTATCAAAAAGTTATGATCCTCATACTAAAATTTTATCCTGATTTTAGAGATAGGTTAAATATATCTAAAGCCTTCCTGATTTAGGCTATATTTGAAGTTTCCCAGGTGGCACTAGTGGTGAAGAACCTGCCTGTCAACATAGGAGTGGCCATGTGACGGAGTTTTAGCAATAGAATGTGGAGAAGTAGTGAGTGTCACTTCCAGACTTCATCCATAATGAGCTTTCACGCCAGTTCTTCTGCATCTGCTGGCTGAATGGAGTGGTCTCTAAGAACATAGAGGAAGGTGGAGGCGACAGGATGCCTAAGGACCTAGCTGAGTTCATAAATAAACATGTGGAATGCTGTCCAAATGCCATGCACATGGAAAATAAACTCTTATTATGTTAGATAATTGAGATTTCAAGAGGTGTGTAACTTAGTAACTAGAGTGTGTGTGTGGGAGTGCGTGTGTGTTGCCTCAGTCCTGTCTGACTCTTTGTGATCCTGTGGTCTGTAGCCCACCAGGCTCCTCTGTCCATGGGATTCTCCAGGCAAGAATACTGGAGTGGGTTGCCATTCCCTCCTCCATAGGACCTTCCTGACCCAGGGATCAAACCCGCATCTCCTGTGTCTCCTCCATTGCCGGTGGATTCTCCACTGCTGAGCCACTGGGGAAACAGAGCTAGAATAACCTTAACTAACAAACACTCTCACTCCAGTTTCTGGCTGAGTGGTGACCAGGGGACTGCTCTGCAGGAAGCATTCACAACCCTCTCCGCTCATGCTGGGAGGAACATACTCCCCGAGTTCCTGATGTTGTACAGGGATCCAACGTGCCTTGGCCGATACTATGTCAGTAGATGCGATGTGAATAGGTCTGAAATGTGCTGGTGTCAGCTTCCCTGGTGACTCAGATGGGGAAGAATCGGCCTGCAATGCAGGAGACCCGGGTTTCATCCCTGGATTGAGAAGATGCCCTGGAGAAGGGGATGGCTCCCCACTCCAGTATGCTTGCCTGGAGAATTCCGTGGATGGAGGAGCCTGGCGAGCTAAGCTACAGTCCACAGACTCACAAAGTGTTGGACCTGACTGAGTGACTAACACTTTTCCTTTTCTTTCTCCTTCATGCTTGTGCAGTTTAGGCTTGGCTGCAGAGCTCTGCTGATCGGCCTGAGAAACTCATAAACTGGCCTTCTACTTCCCTTCAGCCTAAGCTCCTCAAAAAGCACATACGTAACAGACCTGAAACCAATCCATTCCCAGATCGTAGGTCATCTGACCTAGAGAAGAGCCATCCAGCCAAACCACGGTTAACCTGATGCCCTGGGAGCAATAAAAGTGTATACTTATTGCACACCACTGAGTTTGAGGGTGGTTTGTTAAAAGCAATAGCTGCTGATGCAGACAGGCCACCTTAGTGTGGTGTGGTTAAGAGTGCAGACTATAATGCCAAGCACTTTGTGTTAAATATGTATCATTTATTAGCTATGTTTACTTGTGCAAGTTATTTAAACCATGTCTCCATTTCCTTATTTATAAAATGGGATAATAGTACATATCTGATAACAGTACCTAATAATAATAATAGCAGTACCTGTACCTAAGTCATACAGTTAATATCTATAAAGTACTTGGAACACTGCCTGGCACAAAGCAGCCACTGCAAAATTGTAAATGAGATAAAATATAAATAAAATATACAATACTGTCTATGAGATAAAATAAACAATATTGTATGTGAGATAAAAATTAATCTTGTTAACCCATAAATACCCCCAATAAGAACATGATTCTGCTGCCAAAGGATGTGTGAATTCCCCAGAGATGTTCTTCTCTGTAATCAGGAGTTCATATAATAAAATGTTTAAAGAATTCCATCTGTTGAGGTTTCTTTCTGATGAGTCAGATGACCTGGATTTGAATTCTTGTTTCACCATCTGAGACCTGAACACTGTTTTGGACACTAAGTCTTGATTTCATCAGCAGTAAATGGGGACTGTAACAGTACTTAATTCGACTCGGCAGATTATAGATATTACAGCAGATGCCCTATAGAAAACATCTTCATATAATAAATCATGCTTACAAACACTTAATAAATATTAGCTACCCTTAATTTGGACAAACAATTTTAAGCATCATCAGATCATTTTGAGCTTGTGAAGAAGTAGATTGTAATTTCAAAGTATTGTTTATCTAAATGCACCAAAAGATAACCCTCTCTGATCTATTTAACACACAGTATATTTTTTAAAGGAGCACTTAAAACCAACAAAAATAAAACCGCAGCAATTTCTCTCCTCTACCACGACAAATGTATTCAGCTATTTTCATTTTGTTCTGATAGATCAGTATAATACAAATCATGGAAATCATAAAACGATCCCTGTTATCATGTATGTGTTATTGTCTTTCTATTTTTATGTAAATAATGTTGTCTCTACTTTCTATTTACTAACAATATTTCTAGTAGTCATCAGAAAGATCCTTTAGATCACATTCAACTCAATAGCAATTTAATTTAAAAGGTAAGGAATGTGGATTATATGCAGTACTAAACCACAATGTGTGTGTCTTTTACATGAAAATAACCTTAATTTCCCTGCTTGACTGAGAAAAGAAATAAAAAGAATGATTGCTATAAATCAGGAAAAATTCATAACTTGCTGGAGGTGTAACAGCTGTTGATTTAAGGTTTGCATCTTTGATAACACGATGCTGCTGGGAAGATAACATCTTTTTGACAAAGCTATGAACATAAAAATTACAAGGCTTTACTCAATACTTAAATATTTTCTCTGTATCTCTTACAGAAAAAAATTGTTTCTTTTATTCACTTATACTAAAATGTGTTTGAAGGATACTGTAACTCATCAGCAAGCTTTACAATAAAATCTAGTGTTTCCTTGTTCCATGGGTGTACAGAAGATTTGTCACATCACAAATAAAAATTACTTAAATTATCCTCAGTTTAGAGAAATGGTCTTCTATTATTCTGAGCAAGTAGTTCCTACCATTGGTAATATAAGCACAGAATTGAGGGTACACTGGGGATATTATTCATTTCTTTTATTATCAGCTAGAAGTAGGTGATTGAAAAATTAGGTGACAAAACAGAGCAAGTATTGCACTGACTGGGGGAAAAATATCTGCAAAGTGGAATCTTGAAAATGTGTAAAAGAATAACTTTGCCATGCAGTTAGAAACAATAGCAGTGTTCTTATTTATCTAAAAGGCTGCTGCATTATTGCAAATGGTCCTGCACTGTTGACTCGCAAACTGAAATTTTATGCTGAGCTTTTGTGTTTCTTATGTATCAATGAGACGCACTGAGAGCATCATCAAGGAAGGACAGAGAATGATGCTGTAATCGCCCGTCTCCTTACTCTTCAACAAAACGTAATGTGCCTTCTTTCTTCTGTGAATTGCACTTATCTTAGAAAGTCAGGTTTGCTCCTTATTTTTTTTTTCCTTTAAATGTTTCTTTTACCAAATACGGTCTTGCATTGTCATCAAAACCTACATGTATCCCAGCCCTATAGTTCTCAGAGTCACTTTTTGGTTTCAATATTCAGAAAATATGATTTGATTGCCCATGCCATATTCTTGGAGAAATCCAAATTGTCCCTTTGAGAACAATCCTCTTTGTCCCTTGAGAGTTGGGGTATAGTTGCTTATGATCCTCCTGGATACCTCTCACACTTCAATTTTCATCTAAATTCCTCCTTTTGCTTAATTCTTGATCCCTACCAGTGGCTTCTCCTCCTGGAACTGCCTCCTTCTCTCTGTACTGTATCATCCCAAGTTGGACTCTACCCGTATTTCCTTGTCCAAAGCACCATTAGCCAAGCTTGTATGTACAGCAAAGTGTTACTGGAGGTCTCAGGAGAACATAAAATAGCTTGAAATTTAATGTTGAACATCGCTGTTCATTCATTTATTAATTCATTTAACTGATACTTATTAATTACCTATCATGTGCAGGTACTATTCAAGATTGTGGAGATACAATAGTGAACAAAGTATTAAAATCCTGGCTTTTATAGAGCCTGCTTTCTAGTTATGGGAGAAAGAAAATTAACAAGTCACAGAGTTGTAGTAACAAAAAAAATAATAATACAGCAGGGAAGGTATATAACACCTTAGGGAAGGGTGCAATTTTAAGTAGGGTGGTAAAGGATTTACAGTGTTATTCAGGTAAATATATGAAAGAAATTAGGGAAGAAGCTTTAGCTAAAGAGAATAGCAAATGCAAAGACCCTGAGGTAGGCATTTACCTGGAAGGTTTGAGTTATAGTAAAGAGGATACAGAATACTAACCAATCTGATCACATGGGCCACAGCCTTGTCTAACTCGATGAAACTATGAGCCATGCTGTGTAGGGCCACTCAAGACGGGTCATGGTGGAGAGTTCTCACAAAACATGGTCCACTGGAGAAGGGAATGGCAAACCACTTCAGTATTCTTGCCTTGAGAAGCCCATGAACTGTATGAAAAAGCAAAAAGATAGGACACTGAAAGATGAACTCCCCCAGTTAGTAGATGCCCAAAATGCTACTGGAAAAGAGTGGAGAAATAGCTCCAGAAAGAATGCAGAGACGAAAAAAAAAAAAAAAAAGAGAGAGAATGCAGAGACGGAACCAAAGCAAAAACAACATCCAGTTGTGGATGTGACTGATGATGGAACTAAAGTCTGATTCTGTAAAGAGCAATATTGCATAGGAATCTGGAATGTTAGGTCCATGAATAAAGGCAAATTGGAAGTGGTCCATGAATAAAGGCAAATTGGAAGTGGTTAAGCAGGAGATGGCCAGAGTGAACGTTGACATTTTAGGAATCAGTGAACTAAAATGGACTGGAATGGGTGAATTTAACTCAGATGACCATTATATCTACTACTGTGGGCAAGAATCCCTTAGAAGAAATGGAGTAGCCATCATAGTCAACAAAAGAGTCTGAAATGCAGTACTTGGGTGCAATCTCAAAAATGACAAAATGATCTCTGTTCATTTCCAAGGCAAACCATTAAATATCACAGTAATCCAAGTCTATGCCCCAGCCAATAATGCCAAAGAAGCTGAAGCTGAATGGTTTTATGAAGACCTACAAGACTTTCTGGAACTAACACCCAAAAAAAATATATTTTTCACTATAGGGGACTGGAATGCAAAAGTAGGAAGTCAAGAAATACCTGGAGTAATAGGCAAATTTGGCCTTGGAGTACAGAATGAAGCAGGGCAAAGGCTAGTAGAGTTTTGCCAAGAGAACGCACTGGTCATAGCAAACACCCTCTTCCAACAATATAAGAGAAGGCTCTACATATGAACAGCACCAGATGGTCAATACTGAAATCAGATTAATTATATTCTTTGCAGCCAAAGGTGGAGATACTCTATACAGTCAGCAAAAACAAGACTGGGAGCTGACTGTGGCTCAGACCATGAACTCCTTATTGCCAAATTCAGACTTAAATTGAAGAAAGTGGGGAAAACCACTAGACCATTCAAGTATGACCTAAATCAAATCCCTTACAGTGGAAGTGACAAATAGATTCAAGGGATTAGATCTCATAACAGATTGCCTGAAGAACTATGGATGGAAGTTTGTGACATTGTACAGGAGGCAGGGATCAAGACCATCCCCAAGGAAAAGAAAGGCAAAATGGTTGTCTGAGGAGGCCTTACAAATAGCTGTGAAAAGAAGAGAAGTGAAAAGCAAAGGAGAAAAGGAAAGATATACCTATTTGAATGCAGAGTTCCAAAGAATAGCAAGAAGAGATAAGAAAGCCTTCCTCAGCGATCAATGCAAAGAAATAGAAGAAAACAACAGAATGGGAAAGACTAGGGCTCTCTTCAAGAAAATTAGAGATACCAAGGGAAATTTTCATGCAAAGATGGGCACAATAAAGGACAGAAATGGTATGGACCTAACAGAAGCAGAAGACATTAAGAAGAGGTGGCAAGAATACACAGAAAACCTGTACAAAAAAGATCTTCACGACCCAGATAATCATGATGGTGTGATCACTCACCTAGAGCCAGACATCCTGGAATGGGAAGTCAAGTGGGCCTTAGGAAGCAATACTAAGAACAAAGCTAGTGGAGGTGACAGAATTCCAACTGAGTTATTTCAAATCCTGAATGATGATGCTGTGAAAGTGATGATGCCAGCAAATTTGGAAAACTCAGCAGTGGCCACAGGACTGGAAAAGGGCAGTTTTCATTCCAATCTCAATGAAAGGCAATGCCAAAGAATGCTCAAACTACTGCACAATTGCACTCATCTCACACACTAGCAAAGTAATGCTCAAAATTCTCCAAGTCAGGCTTCGATAATATGTGAACTATGAACTTCCAGATGTTCAAGCTGGATTTAGAAAAGCAGAGAAACTATAGATCAAACTGCTAACACCCGTTGGATCATCAAAAAAGCAAGAGAGTTCCAGAAAAACATCTATTTCTGCTTTTTTGACTATGCCAAAGCCTTTGACTGTGTGGATCACAATAAACTGTGGAAAATTCTGAAAGAGATGGGAATATCAGACCACCTGACCTGCCTCTTGAGAAACCTGTATACAGGTCAGGAAGCAACAGTTAGAACTGGACATGGAAAAACAGACTGGTTCCAAATAGGAAAAGGAGTACATCAAGGCTGTATGTTGTCAGCCTGCTTATTTAACTTACATGCAGAGTACATCATGAGAAATGCCAGACTGGATGAAGCACAAGCTGGAATCAAGATTACTATGAGAAATATTAATAACCTCAGATGTGCAGATAACACCAACCTTATGGCAGAAAGTGAGGAAAAATAGTCTCTTGATAAATGTGAAAGAAGAGAGTGAAAAAGTTGGCTTAAAGCTCAAGATTCAGAAAACTAAGATCATGGCATCTGGTCCCATTACTTCATGGCAAATAGATGGGGATTCAGTGGAAACAGGAGAAGGAAATGGCAACCCACTCCAGTACTCTTGCCTGGAAAATCCCATGGATGGAGGAGCCTGGTAGGCTGGGGTCCGTGGGGTTACTAAGAGTCGGACACGACTGAGTGACTTCACTTTCACTTTTCACTTTCATGCATTGAAGGAAATGGCAACCCACTCCAGTGTTCTTGCCTGGAGAATCCCAGGGACAGAGGAGCCTGGTGGGCTGCCATCTATGGGGTTGCACAGAGTCGGACACGACTGAAGCGACTTAGCAGCAGCAGCAGCAGAAATAGTGACAGACTTTATTTTGGGGTGCTCCAAAATCACTGCAGATGGTGACTGCAGCCATGACATTAAAAGACACTTACTCCTTGGAAGGAAAGTTATGACCAACCTAGACAGCATATTAAAAAGCAGAGATATTACTTTGCCAACAAAGGTCTGTCTAGTCAAAGCTATGATTTTTCCAGTGGTCATGTATGGACCTGAGAGTTGGACTATAAAGAAAGTTGAGCACCGAAGAATTGATGCTTTTGAACTGTGGTGTTGGAGAAGACTCTTGAGAGTCCCTTGGATGGCAAGGAGATCCAACCAGTCCATCCTAAAGGAAATCAGTCCTGAATATTCATTGGAAGGACTGATGTTGAAGCTGAAATTCCAATACTTTGGCCACCTGATGTGAGGAACTGACTCGTTTGAAAAGACCCTGTTGCTGGGAAAGATTGAAGGCAGGAGGAGAAGGGGACAACAGAGGATATGATGGTTGGATGGCATCACGGACTCAAAGGACATGAATTTGAGTAAACTCTGGGAGTTGGTGATGGACAGGGAGGCCTGGTATGCTACAGTCCATGGGGGTCGCAAAGAGTCGGACACGACTGAGCGACTGAACTGAACCGAACTGAAGGAGGATACTGGGGCTAAGTTCTTAAATTCTTCACTCTTCAGACACTTCTCATCCCAAAGTCCCATATTAACTATGTTTCTCCTTTTTTAATATATATTTTAAATAATATTTTTGCCTGCATAGGCTCTTCGTTACAGTACACAGGCTTAGTTGCCCTGTGGCATGTGGGATCTTAGTTCTCCAAACTGGGATCAAACCCCCACCCTCTGCATTGGCAGGTAGATTCTTAATCAATTGGGCCACCCAGGAAGTCCCTATTTTTTGTATTCTTGAAGGTCTGGCACTTGGATTCTCTCTGACTAGGAGGATCCTCAAGGGCTAGCCAGTTCTTAGAGATAGCAAATTACCCTCCTGAAGTGTACCTTTCACATGCAAATTAACCAATCCAAGGCCAAACTCAGAACTATCTCTTCTATCTGAATTTTACACTCCAGGAAGCAATATTCCTCCACTCTAACCACTCTAGGGCCAGGTGCTAGACAACTGGGGACTACCAAGCATCCCAGAGTCTACCCACTGATTCAAACTATCCGACTCAAAACCGCTCAGCTGTTATCCTGCCTCACCCACCCTTTTTGTCCAGTGCTCAGTCACTCAGTCCTGTCTGACTCTTTGAGACCCCATGGACTGCAGCCCACCAGGCTCCTCTGTCCATGGAATTCTCCAGGCAGGAATACTGGAGTGGGTTGCCATTTCCTCCTCCAGGGGATCTTCCCAACCCAGGGATCAAAGCCATGTCTCTTGCATCTCCTGCATTGGCAAGCAGCTTCTTTACCACTGAGCCACTTGGGAAGTCTCCACCCATCCTTCCTTGGAAAACCAGAATAGAGGCTTTTGTCCACGCTTTTCCCTTGCTTCTTCTCCTCCTAACTGGCCCTGGTGCTTACCCACGTGGCCCTGCACAGGATGGCTTCCTCTCTTCTCTTGGGAACTGTCATAAACTGTCTTTTCAGTGGCAATCATCTTCTGATCCGTAGGCACTATACCTGAATAAAACCAAACTTCCACGTACTCTTTTTTTTTTTTAATAAACCCCTACCAAGTAGCCAGTGGACAACACACAAATTCTTTTTATTCCTCAACATAGGGATAGTGGTAGTCTTCTCCCCAGAAGTGGCTCCTATTCAGCCTAGGCCTTGTGGTCCACCTTGCCCTAATTAACAGGAACATACAAAATATGTCTTCCTATGTCACAAAAATTCTACTTTATTTCTGACTCTATGATCACAACCCCTGTCATCACTCCAAAGCTTCACTCCAATTGTTCACACTATTTAACTCCTTAACGTAAGTAGCGCCTCCCTAAATCAGAGGTAATCCACCACCTTAATTGTGAGCAATGTGTTCACTAAGGAAGTGACCAAATCCAAGCCAAATATATCCCGTCCAGAAGATCTTGTGGCCCAGGAAAACTTGTTATTTCAGAGGTAACCATCTAAAGATCACAACAAGTTGGTTTATCTAAAGACCCTTGTTTCTGCATTGCCTGGACTCCAAGAAAATTACTTGTCTAATTTGATGAGACAAAGGCATCTGAGACAGGAATGGCCCCATAGCTCACCCTTACCTCCGGTTGGGGACTTAATGAGCTGGTTTCCCCAGCTGTTGGACAATAGAACGCTCATTAAACTTGATGTTCCCCCAAAAGGGGATGAAGTGGGGGGCTTTCTTGAACAAACAAATTTTGTAAATACTGCATAATATATCCCACTTCTATGACCTTGGTGACTGTGCACATTAGATAACTGTATAATTGGGATGAAAAAAACTAGATATCTGTTGCATGCATGCTCAGTTGTTAAGTCATGCCCAACTCTTTACAACCCAGTGGACTATAGCCCACCAGGTTCCTCTGTCCATGGGATTTTCCAGGCAAGAATACTGGAGTAGGTTGCCATTTCCTCCACCGGGGGATCTTCCTGACTCAGGGATTGAACCCACGTCTCCTGTGTCTCCCGCATTCACACGCATATTCTTTACCACTGAGCCATATACCAAGCCAAGATATATGCAAGAGTCAGTAAAAACCTGATCTTAAATGTTGAGGGCATCTCAATAACTAGTGAAACATGAAATGTTTTGCTTTGTGTTTTGATGTTTTCTTTTTTATTTTCATACTTGTTCTTGGTTGTCAAATAGACATATATATTCACTACTTTTAATTTTTTTTTCAAAAACAGTTAAAACTCTAACTCTGTCTAGTATATGAATTCATTCTATGGTAACAACAGATTCCTGACTTCCAAGTGTTGATAAATGTTCAAATTCCAAAAATGACAATTATTTTCATTTCTGTTACCCATTTTCTTTTTACATTTTATTTTAATTCTTGGTCCCAAAATCACTCCAGTGTGTTATTTTTCAATTGCTCTACATTTCTATAGAGTGATAAAAACAGAATCATGATTCATAGTAACAATATGTTTGCCTTAAAAAGATGGTTCCGTGCTGCTGGAAGGAAAAGACTACATATCTACTTAATACATTACCGTATTTTCTGGTTTATAAGCTTTGTCAGTGTATAAGGCTTTTATAAGCATAGGTTGGGGTTTGAGGAGAATTTCACAGTAAGGAGAGTAGAGGGAAAACACATCTCCCTGCCCTGTCAGGGCCAGTGGGTCTTCCAGGTAGGGTGCTCTGAGACCTTTTGCAAGCAGCCACTCTGGGGAAAGCTTTGGGCTCTGAGTAGGGAGCTCTGGAATTTGTGAGAGCATCACTATACTATAGAGTCATAGGATTTCACCATCTAGTGGCAACTACTACAAATGATAGCCAGTTACCCTGAATGAGAACACACACATTTTGGGTATGTTCCTGAACAATTTACTATTACCTACAGATTTTATTTGACAGTGTGAATTTTCACATTCCGAATTGGATATGATGTGATTGATAAATTGGAAAACATGTTTTGCAAAACACAGATTATCAGTTATATCAGGATCATGCCTCGATGCCAACACACTCATGTAAGAGAAAAGAATGGAAGCAACTGTTACAACAGCTGCTTTCTTTACCATAATAGGAGTAATAAGGATGAATAAAATGTACAGAAGCACTGTGCTAATGGTAGGGTTAATGGTAATGAGAACACAAAGCCTGTTATTAATGACCAAAACTGAGATGGGGTCTGAGGCAATATTTATTAAACATTCTAGAGGAAATATTACATTATTGCAATTTTCAGACTTGTTAGGACCTGACACCCTTTTTTACACGGACACAATAGGTTTTATAACACAACTTTTGACAGCCAAAATTGTTCTCAGAACAAGACTATCAGACCAGAGACCCTCTTGCTAGCGCATCTACAAACTGCCAATATACACACTACTTCTTATACTGTAAATATATCCAGTGTTTCCAAATCCATTAAAATAAATATTGAGAAATCCATTCCATTCCCTAACTCCATATTAGCAGATCGCCTTTCTACTCCTTTGTGTTGTATTGTGCTCAGATGCATGGTCGTGGCCAACTCTGCATCCCCATGGACTGTAGCCCACCAGGCTTCTCTGTCCATGGGATTCGCCTGGCAAGAATACTGGAGTGGGTTGCCATGTCCTCCTCCAGGGATTTTCCCTGCCCAGGGATGGAATGTGTGTCTCCTGCTTGACAGGTGGATTTTTTACCACTAGCAACAACTGGGAAGCCCTCTCATTTAACAGTTTTCACTGTCTTTTGGAACCAACTGCTCCTCCAGTGCCCATTTTGGAGCTTTCCGTATCCCTCTTCAACTCACGTATATTGCTGCTGAATCTCACCTCTTTTGTTTAACTTATGAGTTTGTTTCCGGCTATGTGTTAGTATAAATAGTTAAGCTAATTTTAATTAAAATTTTAAGTAAGCTTCCATAAAGCATAAATCAAATGATTTAGTAAAGTCCATATATATTACATCTACTGAATTCCTTTCATCCACTTTGTAATTTGATCAAACGAATGCAACTGAATACGTCTGGCATGATCTGTTCTATATAAGCCCATGCTGTTTATCACCCAGGCTTTCACTACTCTCTTGATGCATATATAGTACTTTTTGTTTTTAATATCTGCTCTGTTATTTTACTGAGAATTTAAGATAATAATGGCCAGGAGAGCTTTTTTCTTTCTTTCTGAGGTATTTTTAACTTGGTTATTGTTTCCATTGTTTTTGAAATGCTTTGGTTGCCCCAATCCCAAGAAATATTTCCCAGTGGAAACATAAACGCAGTGGGTAATTTTCCTGGCAAGTAAGAGTGCTTTATTTAAACCAAATCTGCTTAATTGCTGTGTTCCATGTGTTCATTTTTAGCCTATTGAGTTCAAATAGCTTATTGATGTTATCATTAATCTTAGGTACCATTCTCATCTTTTCAGCTAATTATTTCTTGATAGAATTGTAAGAAAAACCTGCAACTTCTGAAACACGTGCCAACTGAATCAGAGGTTATGTTTGTTGTCCATTTTAGAGTATTTTTAAATAGTTTATACCACAGCAGCAAAGCATTTACACTCAGTCATGTCCGACTCTTGGCAACCCCATTGACTATGCAGTCCCTGGAATTCTCCAGGCCAGAATACTGGAGTGGGTAGCCTTTCCCTTCTCCAGGGGATCTTCCCAACCCAGGGATTGAACCCAGGTCTCCCACATTGCAAGCGGATTCTTTACCAGCTGAGCCACAAGGGAAGCCCAACTTCAAGACAAATTCAATTACACTAGCCTCAGAATATTTTAATAATGATTCTATTTGTCACTTAGGTATATTCTTTAAAAAAGGAACTCAAACAATTACTCTTTGGTCTCTGTAAACTCACTAATCAGCCATGAGGTTTATAGTCTATTTGTTTTACATGATAAGTTGCAGATTGCAACTTGAACTGCTACTAATTAGAAGTAATTTCTTTTAAAATTATATGATTTTTTATTAATATAACTGTCACTTCAAATATGCTCCAGTTAAAATCAATAGGCCCTTTATTAAAAAAGAGTTTTCACAAAATAAAAGATTTTTTCCACACTTTTGTATGTTTAAGAGTTATGATAAGGATGTGAGCAGCAAGACATAACACCAAATTCCTTTAGAAACTCTCAGGAGTGAATGAGGTAGTGTGCATGCTAGTGTAATCACCGCCCCTCATCCTCAAAGTGCCAAGAAATGTCATCTTTCCTCATTATATCAAATCAGATCTATCTCTGGGCCCCCGCTTGCCATGGTTAGCAGTATCAGTCATTTTAAATAGCTCCTAGTCCTCTCCTAGGAGGAAGATCCCTGAGCTTACAGAACTCTGCAGAAATAAAGGAAAGATCTTGGTCACAGTGATGAGATGCTCATCACACCCACTCATATGCCAAGGTGGACCACTCCACAAGTAGTATCCATATTACAACTGCCCAGGTGACAACCCTTAATGCACCCTCCCTGGGAGTCACAACACCGCCTAGACTACTTTCTGGAGAGACTGGTCTCCACCACCCAAAGATCCTCCAGCCTCTGGTCTCCTTCTCTGAGGAACTCTCCTATCTCCTCAAAGCTTTAATTTCTCCATTGACTAGGGGAAAAATAACTTTTTTCTCTTGTCCTTTACTTTTTTTGACACATCATCAAATACTGGATAATGAGACAGCCAAGTGCCAAACCTCAAGACCACAAAAGAAACTGTTTGATTTCCTGGTTTCCTTGGAAATACAGTGACAGCTCTCCCACCTGCCAAAGAGGAAGGACAGAACAAGAGAAACAATACAGTTGACTATTCATATATTACTACATCAGTGCTTTAAAACTAATCTTTTATACAAGGAAACCAAAGCAACTGCTTTTTCCAAACTGGGTCAAAAAACTTTTGAATGAATTTCAGTGCCTGTGTTTAAAACTAACTTATACTTTTTTACCCATTCCTGGTTCTTGGCTTTGTTCTATCTTTCCACAGATTCTTTTTCCCTACCTTCCAAGATGGTTGGAGACAAATCAACACTATTCAGAATGCAGTTGGCATCATGATCTTAATAAACAATGGAATATTGTATGTAATAAGTAATAAATATTATATAAGTAATTCACTTGGTTAGAGGGTACGCTACTTAAGGGAGGGGAGTGCTGAGGTTGCTCATTGATTCCTTACCTGAGCCCACTGACCTCACAGAGAGAAAATTCTTTCTATAACAAAACTACATCCTTAACTACAGCCAGCAGACTAATTCAGATTTCAGAGAACATTCCCTGACAGTTGGTCAATTGTATCATTTTACTCTATGACAGACAGCCTACTATTATCCTGTTATTCGCTAGAAAGAGGTGTTATTTCTCTGCATAACTTCTTGCAGAGAATTACCAATAGGAATAGGAAAGTTGGCTTAAGTTCAGTGTAAATTATCAATGTTAAAGTAAACCTAAAATTATTTATACCTAGCATGAATAAACAAAATAGAATAAACATTAGGATTAAATGCTGAAATAGTGAAGGAGTTAAAAGGATTTTTAAAAAGAAAAGGAATGAAAATGATTAAATGTAACCATTATATGTAGTTGCATTAGTGGAAAGATATGACTAATAATCACACCATTAAGATTGTTTATAATCCACCTTAATATTCGAAGGTGGCTAATAAGACACATATGCTGCAAAATGCTCACTGGTATGACGCTTTCTGGGCTTCCTAGGCTGCTCAGATGGTAAAGAATCCACCTGCAATGCAGGAGACCTGGGTTCAATCCCTGGGTTGGGAAGATCTCCTGGCAAAGGGACTGGCTACCCACTCCAGTATTCTTGCCTGGAGAATTCCATGGACAGAGGAGCCTGGTGGACTACAATTCGTGGGGTTGCAAAGAGTTTGACATGACTGAGTGACTAACACTTTCAATTTTATCCTGCCAATTTTATTGTTATTGAAGTGAAGCTTATTGATTGTTATCTTTGAGCAACTCATGATAGCAATCTAGGGGATGGCAATCAATGTGATGAAAATCTTCAGAGAACCTCGCTCTTTCCTACTACACAGAGCTTACTACTGTGCAAAAAAATTAATCCCTCCCAACCATCTTCTATTTAGGAACCATGTGGTCTTCCTGTTTTGACACCAAATTCCAAGCAAAAGTATTTTGCATTCACCAAAGTGCAGCTGGTGATAGGTAGCAACTGATGTGGAATATAAAGTGATACTGAACAATCAGTCTAACCAGATGACCTCCCCCTACCATCACGCCCATTATCCCTGGGCTCCACATTCTATGGGCCTTTCTTGGGTAGACATCATCTGCAAAGGTCCCAAGCTTTTTAACTGTTTCCATCCTCACAGCTTCTGGCCCACAAAAGCTACCTTTCTTATTTGCAACCATAGTTATGAATGTATACAGTAAGTCTCCTACATACAAATCTTCAAGTTATGAACTTTCAAAGATGCAAACATGCATTCCATCAACATCAGGCATAAATGAAGTTGCAACTTGCCCTCCATCTCCTACTGCTGATGATCCTTCAGCTCTCCCATCTCTCACCTCTTTTTCCTCCTCTAGTGAGTAACTCTACTTATCCATTCACTTGATGCCAGCCACTGTATGCCAGCTACTGTACTATACTACTTACTTTTCAAGGTATTGTAAGATTAAAACTGGTTTCTTTATTTTTTGTGTTTGTTTCTTGGATGTTATTTGTGTGAAAAGTATTATAAACCTATTACAGTTCTTGCTGTTGTTGTTCAGTCACTAAGTCACGTCCAGCTCCTTGCAACCCCATGGACTGCAGCACGCCAGGCTTCCCTGTCTTTCACTATCTCCCAGAGTTCACCCAAACTCATGTCCACTGAGTCAGTGATGCCATCCAACCATCTTATCCTCTGTCACCCCTTTTTCCTGCTCTCAATCTTTCCCAGCAACAGGGTCTTTTCTAATGAGTCAGCTCTTCACATCTGGTGGCCAAAGTATCAGAGCTTCAGCTTTAGCATCAGTCTTCTAAAGAATATTCAAGGTTGATTTCCTTTAGGATTGACTGATCTGATCTCCTTGCAGTCCAAGAGACTCTCAAGAGTCTTCTCCAGCACCATAATTCGAAAACATCGAATTACAGTACAGTACTATATTGCCAATTGTGTTAGTTGGGTGCCTAAGCTAACTTTGTTGGACTTGTGAATAAATTGGACTTACAAACATGTCTTGGGATGTAACTCTTTCATATGTGGAGTCCTTACTGTATAGTATTAGGAATTTGGTACAAGGAGGGGGAGATTATAGCATGTGTTCTGTCTGCAATATTAAAACTGGGAGTCTTGAGTTCTTTTGTCCCAACTGAGAAAAATATTTATTTTAAAAACAGATACATTCATGAAGTGATAACAGCAAAAGAGGAAAGAAGGTAGAAAAGAAGTTTAAAATTAAGAATGAAATCATTATGTACAAGGCACTCTATCCCATCCCATTGACTTGTGAACAGAGATCAAAAATTTAACTCTAAGCTTTCATTTGCCCAACGTGAAGAGGAAAACATGAGTAGATACAGATACATGACTCAAAGTGAGTAGTACTCAATAGAAGCTGAAGTATCTCGGTACTGAGTCACAAATGCATCTCTCATTTCCTACACAGAAGACCCTTTGTGAAATGAATAGCATCCTCAATACTACATTTATTGAAAATGCAGTATCAGACTTCAGAATAAACCAGTGATACCATACTAAAGCTTAATTCACAAAAGCAGTTCTTACTGGGATGCATTATTGAGATAACTGGCTTAATACTAAAAAAATAAAAAAATATTTTAAGACATGTTTCCCACAAAGGAGGAACTACACCCCTATGTTCTAGGGAGAATTTCAGAAATTTTGAGTTTTTATTTTTTTCGTTGTTCTTGCCTTGTTTGTGGGGCACTTCAGGCATTTTATGGGAAAAATTTAGGTGGGGTGTCAGACATCCTAAAAACATGAGACAGTCCTGCCCAATCAGGATGAGCTTCACACTTCTTGTGTCTTCACACAAGACATACTTTTGCCATGTCGTGTCAGACATTGCCAAATACATGCTTGCACATGTGGTGGTGGCATTTCAAGATAGGAAATATATTTTCTGTGTTATATAAAAATTGACCTAACCTATGTCATAGGAAAGGAATTATTTTTACATTACACTTGTAAGTAAGACTAGTTACTTTGCTAATTCTTCATTTTCTCCATTTGGACACTTAGTCATTTGCCATGGCATTCTTATCCGAACCTTGTCAAAGGCTCTTTCCTTTCTTTTCTTATCATGTACATATAAGTCAGGTTATTATTAATCATTCCACTAGTTTTAATTTGGGTTCCCTCACTTCTCTGCCCTTTAATTTTCCTTCCTTTATACCGAATGGCTTCTGACTTTATCTTAAATCCAAGTATTCATCATAAGTAGCTGCAAGCATCAGACTACTTCATTCTATTTTCTTGTATAATCCTGCTTGAGCACTTACATATTAATTTGTATTATATATTATTTTATAATAAATTACATTCTTTTTTCCCTTATTTATAGTTAAAGCATTATTTGCTCTTTTTAAATTAAAATATGTTCTTTTATGACATTTTATTATCTCTGAATTTTATTTCATGATAAAAGAAAAAGCGTGAAATACAAAGTATTTGCTATGAAAAGGGATCTTTGAGTATGATAAAGGTAAAAGCCATTTGTAGAGACAGGAAAATGCTTGCAAAGAAGATAGACTAGCATCACAGCTCCCAACTGGATATCTCCCTATGTAGCACACGAGGTGTTCTATACCCCTGCCTAGGTGGATGAGACCAAAGGAATTAGAGGGAAATAGAGTAAGATGAGGGAGAGGGGTCGGTGGACTAGCCTGTCCTCCTACCATCGGAAGTGGCGAGGATTTGAGGATGCTTGCTTCCAGTGGGAGGGAACGCCGCAGAAGAGAACTAAAGAGGCTGCCTGCCGGAGAAGGGAGTCCAAGCAGTGAGAGCTCTAGGCTGCACCACGGGGCCCACGGCTGACGGGACTCTGGAGAAGGCCTTCAGGAGCGCATCTCCCATGTCAGGGGTGACGTGGTGGGCACTCTCCCATGGAGCCCATGAAGAACAAACACATACATACCACAGAGAAGCCAGGCTTTGGGCGCCACTTATACGGCAGCTGTTAATTATAAAGGGGGAGCCAAAGCAGTGCTATCTAATTCTGCCTTTCCCCATCCTTCTTGACAGACCTGAACACTCCAAAGGATATACATTAATCCAGAAAAGAGACTAAGGCAGAAAGGAGGCTCCTCCCCCTTCCCTTGCAAGGCTCACTTCCTGGTCAAGGACAAATGAGCGAATAGGTAGTGTTTTCAACTGGATATAAGATAGAAGCCATAAAGTGAACTCTGTATACCTAGAAGAGACTAGAAGACAATGAGATCTTCCAGCTGTAGATATGGGATGAAAAAGGGCAATTCAACTCAGTATGTTTGAAGTTAATTATTGGAGAAAATTAAGATATTTTATATCTTACTGAGTTCATTTTTCTGAAAATATTGATTCAGTTCAGTTCAGTCACTCAGTCATATCCGACTCTTTGCAACCCCATGAACTGCAGCACACCGGGCCTCCCTGTCCATCACAAACTCCCGGAGTTTACCCAAACTCATGTCCATCAAGTCGGTGATGCCATCCAACCATCTCATCCTCTGTCGTCTCCTTCTCCTCCTGCCTTCAATCTTTCCCAGCATCAGGGTCTTTTCCAACGAGTCAGCTCTTCACATCAGGTGGCCAAAGTATTGGAGTTTCAGCTTCAGCATCAGTCCTTCCAATGAACACCCAGGACTGAGCTCCTTTAGGATGGACTGTTTGGATCTCGTTTCAGTCCAACGGACTCTCAAGAGTCTTCTCCAACACCACAGTTCAAAAGCATCAATTCTTCGGTGCTCAGCTTTCTTTATAGTCCAACTCTCACATCCACACATGACTACTGGAAAAACCATAGCCTTGACTAGACGGATCTTTGTTGGCAAAGTAATGTCTCTGCTTTTTAATATGCTGTCTAGGTTGGTCATAACTTTCCTTCCAAGGAGTAAGCGTCTTTTAATTTCATGGCTGCAATCACCATCTGCAGTGATTTTGGAGCCCCAAAAAATAAAGTCTGACACTGCTTCCACTGTCTCCCCATCTATTTCCCATGAAGTGATGGGACCAGATGCCATGATCTTCATTTTCTGAATGTTGAGTTTTGAGCCAGCTTTTTCACTCTCCTCTTTCACTTTCATCAAGAGGCTCTTTAGTTCTTCTTTGCTTTCTGCCGTAAAGGTAGTGGCATCTGCATATCTGAGGTTATTGATCTTTCTCCTGGCAATCTTGATTCCACCTTGTGGTTCCTCCAGCCCAGCGTTTCTCATGATGTACTCTGCATAGAAGTTAAATAAGCAGGGTGACAATATACAGCCTTGATGTACTCCTTTTCCTATTTGGAACTAGTCTGTTGTTCCATGTCCAGGTCTAACTGTTGCTTCCTGACCTGCATACAGGTGTCTCAGGAGGCAGGTTGCTTCCTGACCTGCATACAGGTTTCTCAGGAGGCAGGTCAGGTGGTCTGGTATTCCCATCTCTTTCAGAATTTTCCACAGTTTATTGTGATCCACACAGGCAAAGGCTTTAGCATAGTCAATAAAGCAGAAACAGATGCTTTTCTGGAACTGTCTTGCTTTTTCAATAGATAGATAGATATAGGCAGATTGATAAACAGATGATAGATAATAGATAGACAAATAGGAGATACATTTCTAATAAACTAAGAGCTCTATAACTTGAAGTTGAAATTATTCATCCTTTTTTAAAAAAAGTTGAACAACCTTTTATCTAGTCCAATTAGACAAGACTATAATCCTAGATCAATGGAGACAAGGATCAGGGCCCAAAATACAAAATTGTCCTTGAACAGCCTTGGTACCCTCTCTTCCTGCTTTATTTGGTTAGAGTATTTAAGTTAACTGTGCAAAGCCTTATCAGTCAGAGAATTCTGGTTTCTACAAAATTCAGAGTTGTTAACCTTGAATTGTAAAACCAGGGCAAATAAATCTCCAGATATCCTCTGAATGCTGAGTCTCCATGAAATCATCACCAAATTCAGTACAATCTGGTCTCATTTTTCTGATTTTACAGCTAACCTCAGGTTCCTCCATGAGGACTAATTACACTTGAAATTTTTGAGCCATGAAAGATTATAAGAATATTTCAATCTGATAAGATCCCAGATTGCTTCTTTTAATTTGTTTCTCAGCATCATCACTATGCTGACTTGGTAAGGAGTTTGGGGCAATATAGAAACCCCTGTCACACAGGACCCTACAAGGATATTGTCCATCACTATATGAACAGAGTTTGTCTTAGGTTATCAGCAGTCACCAGGTGAAGAAGTTTCATCATTGGCACTTGAAGCAAAAACTGTTTAAGTGGTCAGAAAACAACAGATATTTTCTTTGATATTCCTTTTCACCAAAAATGCAAGTATCCTTGCCACTCCCAAAGGGCAGGGATGCAGACAAGCCCACTGAGATTCACAAAGACTGAAAATCCCTCCTAATTTTGTCAGCCCTCTAACTTCCCTAGGCCAACCATGAAAGCAGATATGGTCTAGAATAAACCTGAAGACTGATTCAATACATGGGGGGAAATTGCTTTAACATGACCCGTAATATTTCATCTAACAGATTTGTGTATTTGTTTGTGTGAGTACTCAGCTGTATCTGACTCTTTGAGACCCTATGGACTATAACTTGCCAGGGTCCTCTGTCTATGGGGTTTTCCCAGCAAGAATACTGGAGTGAGTTGCCATTGCCGCCTCTAGGAAATCTTCCCCACCCAGGGTCTAACCTGCATCTCCTGCATTGCAGGCAGATTCTTTACCATTGAGCCACTGGGGAAGCTCATCTCTAGGACAGTAGTTAGCAAATGCTATGATCTAGAACAATGGTTCTCCGTCTGTGGTCCTCAGATAGGTGGCATCAGCATCACCTTGGAATTTATGAGAAATGTACATTCTCCCCCTTCAACCCCTAGAACATAATGAATCGGAAACTCTGGGGTGGGATCCAGAAATCTGTGTTTTAAGAAACCCTCCAGGTGATTCTGACATGTGCAAAAGTCTGAAAATCATAAATTTATGATGCTGACTCTCAGAGTAGAGAGATGGGAAGACTTTCCCCAGATTATTCCATGAAGTTCCTGTCAGCAAGATGTGACAGAATGTGGCAGACTGTATTTTCCAAAGATGACAGGAACAATATCTCCCATCCCACGTGCTCTGCTTATAATGACATTGACAATCTTCCAGCAGGGTCTATGGCCCCTACCCTTGAATCCCGACGGGCTTGTCTTTCAGTGTTAACCAACAGAATGTGGTTAACCATGTTTTGATAACTGAGTGACTTCTCAGTCACCAAAGGCAATTCAACTCCTGTGTTGCTTGCTGTAATACTTTCTCTTAAAACTTCAGCCACTGTGTGAGCAGTCTGAACACAGTCTAATAACTTTTACAGCTCTGGTAAACTGAAAATGCATTCATACATAGAGCCTTCCAAACATTTCTTTCTTTTATTCCACAGTAAAAACAAATGTCAATCTCATCTAAAATAATTATTTTGCTTTTAGACTGATATGCTACATAGTGTCATATTCAAGAAAACATTCATGTTCATCTTTTTAACTTAAAGTACAATCCTAAATATTTTTAAGGAATTCATTGTAACCAATTATTAATCTTAATAAACCTGAGACGTTAAAAAAAATAGATGGGATAAATCCACGAACCTATGGACACCTTATCTTTGACAAAGGAGGCAAGGAT
Source organism: Cervus canadensis (assembly GCF_019320065.1). Lineage (NCBI taxonomy): Eukaryota > Metazoa > Chordata > Mammalia > Artiodactyla > Cervidae > Cervus > Cervus canadensis. The sequence goes on from NC_057410.1 coordinate 52,165,155, forward strand.
ATACAATGGAAAAAAGACAACCTCTTTAACAAGTGGTGCTGGGAAAACTGGTCAACCACTTGCAAAAGAATGAAACTAGAACACTTTCTAACACCATACACAAAAATAAACTCAAAATGGATTAAAGATCTAAATGTAAGACCAGAAACTATAAAACTCCTAGAGGAGAACATAGGCAAAACACTCTCTGACATAAATCACAGCAAGATCCTCTATGACCCACCCCCAGAATATTGGAAATAAAAGCAAAACTAAACAAATGGGATCTAATGAACTTAAAAGCTTTTGCACTACAAAGGAAACTATAAGTAAGGTGAAAAGACAGCCGTTCAGATTGGGAGAAAATAATAGCAAATGAAGAAACAGACAAAGGATTAATCTCAAAAATATACAAGCAACTCCTGAAGCTCAATTCCAGAAAAATAAATGACCCAATCAAAAAATGGGCCAAAGAACTAAACAGACATTTCTCCCAAAGAAGACATACAGATGGCTAACAAACACATGAAAAGGTGCTCAACATCACTCATTATTAGAGAAATGCAAATCAAAACCACAATGAGGTACCATTACACGCCAGTCAGGATGGCTGCTATCCAAAAGTCTACAAGCAATAAATGCTGGAGAGGGTGTGGAGAAAAGGGAACCCTCTTACACTGTTGGTGGGAATGCAAACTAGTACAGCCGCTATGGAAAACAGTGTGGAGATTTCTTAAAAAACTGGAAATAGAACTGCCATATGACCCAGCAATCCCACTTCTGGGCATACACACTGAGGAAACCAGATCTGAAAGAGACACGTGCACCCCAATGTTCATCGCAGCACTGTTTATAATAGCCAGGACATGGAAGCAACCTAGATGCCCATCAGCAGACAAATGGATAAGGAAGCTGTGGTACATATACACCATGGAATATTACTCAGCCATTAAAAAGAATTCATTTGAATCAGTCCTAATGAGATGGATGAAACTGGAGCCCATTATACAGAGTGAAGTAAGCCAGAAAGATAAAGAACATTACAGCATACTAACACATATATATGGAATTTAGAAAGATGGTAACGATAACCCTATATGCAAAACAGAAAAAGAGACACAGAAATACAGAACAGACTTTTGAACTCTGTGGGAGAATGTGAGGGTGGGATGTTTCAAAAGAACAGCATGTATACTATCTATGGTGAAACAGATCACCAGCCCAGGTGGGATGCATGAGACAAGTGCTCGGGCCTGGTGAACTGGGAAGACCCAGAGGAGTCGGGTGAAGAGGGAGGTGGGAGGGGGGATCGGGATGGGGAATAAGTGTAAATCTATGGCTGATTCATATCAATGTATGACAAAACCCACTGAAATGTTGTGAAGTAATTAGCCTCCAACTAATAAAAAAATTAAAAAAAAAAAAAAAATAGATGGGGAGAAAGCGGAAACAATGACAGATTTTATTTTCTTGGGCTCCAAAATCACTATGGATGGTGACTGCAGCCACAAAATTAAAAGACGGTTGCTCCTTGGAAGAAAAGCTATGACAAACTAGACAGCATATTAAAAAGCAGAGACATCATTTTGCCAGTAAAGGTCTGTATAGTAAAAGCTATCGTTTTTCCAGTAGTCATGTACAAATATGAGTGAAAGTGTTAGTTGTTCAGTCACGTCTGACTCTGCAACCCCATGTACTATAGCCCACCAAGCAGGAAGGAACACTGGAGTGGGTTGCCATTCCCTTCTCAGGGGATCTTCCTGACTCATGGATTGAATGTGGGACTTCTGCATTGCAGGTGGATTCTTTACCATCTGAGTCACCAGGAAATCCACTCATGTGAAAATCCACTCGCATCTATGAATGTGAGAGTTGGATCTTAATAAAGAAGGCTAAGTGCTGAAAAATTGATGTCTCTGAACTGTGGTGCTGGAGAAGATTCTTGAGAGTCCCTTGAACAGCAAGCAGATAAAACCAGCAAATCCTAAAAGACATCAACCCTGAGTATTAATTGAAAGGACTGATGCTAAAGCTGAAACTCCAATACTTTGGCCACCTGATGCAAAGAGCTGACTCACTGGAAAAGACCCTGGTGCTGGGAAAGCCTGAAAGCAGAAGAAGGGGGTGACAGAGGATGAAGGAGTTGGATGGCATCACTGAATCAATGGACATGAGTTTGAGCAAGCTCCGGGAGACAGTGAAGGACAGAGAAGCCTGGCGTGCCGTAGTTCATGGGGTCGCAAAAAGTTGGACATGACTCAGCAACTGAACAACAGCAACAATTTTAAAAAGCATCTCCAGTCACTGATTTATATGTCAGCATGATTTGAACAGTGGGGGTAAGTGGCCAGGAGTGGCCATTACATGTCGACCCTTAAGGTTAAAATTTGTTCCCAGTGCAAGGAAAAATCTATGTTACCTGTCATTATAGTAGTCTAAAATTCTATAATCACTAAAATGCCAGTTTAACCTCCAACAGTGTGAAAAGACCCTTATAATACACTGATGGATAAAATTTTAATGTCAATAAATAATTATTTATGCCAAAAAATTTCAAATTTTTAAGGAAGCAATCTAAGTGTCCATCAACAGATGAATGGATAAAGATGTTACACATACACACACACAGAGACACAAACAATATTACCCAGCCATTAAAAATAATAAAATTGCTGCCATTTGCAGCAACATGAGTGAGTTTGAAGGCATTATGCTAAGTAAAATAAGTCAGACAGAAAAACACAAATACTATATAATACTACTTACATGTGGAATCTAAAAAATATAACAAACTAGTGAATATAACAAAATAGAAGCAGACTCATTGAACAAACTAGTGATTACCAGTGGGAACTGGGAATGGGAGAGAAGCAATAGAGGAGCAGGAGGTTAAGAGGTACAAACTCTAAAGTATAAAATTAGTTACAAGGATATATTGTATAAATGGAGACTATAGCCAATATTTTATAATAACTATAATTTGAGTATAACCTTTAAAAATGGTGAACCATTATACTGTGCCACTGTAACTTACGTAATATTGTACACCAATTAAACTTCCATTTTAAGAAAAGTAAGCGATCTTGGTCCTTGAGACTTCCGTGCTGTGAGGAAGCCCAAAGTGGTGCATAAGGAGGAATCACATCAAGAGGCCCTGAGACTGCAGATACTCAGCCAGAGCCCAGCTGATTCAGTACCTAGCTCTCTCAGCTCCAATTACCACTGACTGCAACTGCGTGAGGGAACCTGAGCCAGACCCACTCAACGGCGTCCTTCCCAAATTTCTGACCCACATAAGCTATGAGAGCTAATAAAATGGTTGTCATCACTTTAAACCACTAATTATCTAGAAGATAGCCAAACTGTGTTCTGGTGCTATAACCTCATTTTTCCCCAAAGTTAGCCAGTTGTCCTAATGCCATTTATGAAATAATTCACCTTTTCTTTGTTCATTGTAAAAGGCATGATTACTATATTAAATGCTTTAATTTTCTTGAGTCTATTTCTGGACTTCCTCCTCTAAATTGTTAACTTGTGCCCCTGCCCCTGAATCTTTTCTATGTCATTTTAGATACAGCAATGTGATATATTTAAATAGTGAGTAGGACTATTCCCATCCTGAATGGCCTTTTTCAAAGTCTCTAGTCTGTAGATGAATCTTAGAACCATTTTCAAGGTCTAATGATAATAAATAAAAAAACCACTGAAATTTTGTTTTAGTTTGTCTTATATTGAGAGATAAGCTTGTTTCACAGTATTAAGATATCCCAAGGAATTTGATATATTTTTCCATTTATTTAAGTTTTCTTCCACTTTCTTCAGTAATTCTTGGGTTTGTTTCTTCTCATAGTTCTAAAATTTCTTGGAATTATTCTCAAGCATTTTCTATTTCTGTTGCTAGTGCTATCTATTACATGTCATTGTCTACTCCCTAAACAAATATACACATGTATTTTTTAATAGACATATTATAAAAATATTGTCTGGTCATGATTACCTTACTAAAGTTTCTAAATAACCCCAATAGTTTTTCAGTTCATTCTCACAAAAAAACTGGATTAATATTTCCAATTAGATAATCATATCTCCTGCAAGTAATTCTAATTATAATATTATACATTACAAGGAAGAGCAACATTCATTGCTCCTCTTCTCATTTCCTTGTTTTGGTGCATTAGTTAAAGATTTCAGGCAAAAATTAATATTTATACATTTTTAAAATAAAAGACAGAAATTACTAGATTTCTTTTGACCCTCTTAAAGACAATCCTACCTACCCATAACTGGCTTTCACAATAAGAAAAGGCAGCTGAAAAGACCCTCATCAAAAATATCCAGTAATATTCCTCGGCAGAAGAGAAAACAGATCAAAAAGAAGAACCAATTAGAGCCAAGCACATATAGAAAATGCCATGGGCATAAATAACTATATATAAAATTCTATGTTAAATGTCATCACAGATGTTCAAGCAAAATGCTGTGAGAAGAAATGAAAAATAATTTTTGACTAATGGAAATGGGGTGACGTTTGAGTGAGAGTCTGAAGTATGGCTAAGACTTCAACCCATGAAGATAATACAGAAGGTCAACAACGATAGAAAGAAACACAGCATATCCGGAGAATAGTGAGAAGCCTGGTTTGGACAAAGTGGAAAATGATAGGAAAAATCAGAGTAGCCTGGAGAGCTCAGGAATGCCAGGCTAATAACAAGCACAAGGGTAATTAACATGAAGTGGAATCTTGTCACGTGCCAAGCACTGTCTCGAGTGCTTCACTTGTATAAACCCTAAAACACAGCAACGAAGTTAGACTATACGTTTTAGGCCATGGATGTCTGTGCTAGCTTTTCAGCAGGAAAATGAGTAAAGCAAATTTTAAGAAGAATGACTTGATAACAACTTTCAGGATTGAAAAAGGGAGAATCTGGAGGCTGTGGAGACATTTAAGAGGTTTGCTAAAAGACGCAGTCCACGTCACATTAGGCTTCCACTCTAAGTTTTAGCTCCATTTTGCACTCCCCCCACCACACACCCTTTCTCTAAACCACCCTAAAGGGCAAACATGTGGTGCCCTTTCAAACGCCCATGGCTTTTAACACCTCATTTATTGTCTATGCCTGGAAGGCCCACTCCACAGTTAGCTTTTTCTTTGTAAATCTTAACCTATTCCAAGCTTGGTTAGTTATTTCTTTATCTCTGCAAATGGTACTTTTCCCATCCCCCAGTAAGGGTAGTTATATTTTAATTAAATCTTTAAAATCATTCTTGTTCACAAGATATCTGCGGAAAGAGCTTGCAAACTATTTATTGTTATATCCCCAGCATCAAGCACATCTCAGCAGGTCCCCAGTGAATGAAGGCACAAATTCAGTAACAGAATGGACAAAAGAACAATGAACGATCAGCAGAGACCCTGAGACTGAATCCCATGAATTTGTATCACACAAGAGAAAGTGATCTTGTGATGCCCTTTAGTGATACTCACTGTCCCAACAGCAGAGGATTAACAGTACCTTTTATTTTTGTCTACACCTCCCCCTAGTAATAGGCCTATCATGTGAACCTCCTTGCTGACCATGTGACCCAAGGTAGGTGAATTACAGTACCTCATTCTTAGCCACAGTGACGGATTCAAGTGTGGGCAAGGCACATAATCCAGGCAGAGCCAATTGGGATCCTTCCCTGAAAATAAGAAATCAGTTTAGGAGCTTTATCACATTAAGACAGAATTTACCAAAATGTGAACCTCCCCCTAATGTTTTTTAAACAATTGCCATCTACTATTATTATCACATTTTAACAAGAAAAAATTAGGAAGGAGCAACCTCAGAACAAAATGCCATTATGTACATTTAATTCATTTGACTTTATGATGAATTCACTTCATTGTGATTGATTCTCTTACTTCTCTGGTGATAAAATTTGGGCTAGACTTTAAGCAGCTCATGAAACTAGAGCATTAGTGAGTGTAGTGAGTGGAATTGTTGTGGTTTAGTTGCTAAGTATATCTGACTGTTTTTCAGCCCAAGGGACTGTAGCCTGCCAGGCTCCTCTATCCACAGGTTTTTCCAGGCAAGAACACTGGAGTGGGTTGCCATTTCCTTCTCCAGGGATCTTCAAGCGCAGGTTGGATCCCTGTGTCTCCTGCATTTGCAGTCAGATTCTTTACTGCTGAGTCACCAAAGAAGACCAGTAAGTGGAATGATGGTTCTCAAAGATACGTGTCCAAGTCCTGGCCCATGGTACATGCGACTGTGCCTCACCTGGAAAAAGAGTCTTTCCAGACATACTAAGGGGCTCAAAATGAGGTCAACCTAGATCCTAAATCCAACAATGGGAGTCTTCAAAGAAAAAGACAGAAGGAGATTTGAGACACAGAGACACAGATGGGAAGGCCACATGAAGACAGAGCCAGAGAAGGGAGTTAATACACTGCCATAAGAAACACAAAGGATGCCAGCAGTCATGAGAAGCTGGGAGCCAGGCATGGAATGGTGCTCCCTTAGAGCCCCTGGAAGGAACAAATCCTGCCTACCCATTGATTTCCAACTTCTGGTTTCCAGAGCTGCTAGAGGATGAATCCCTGTTACCTTGAACAATCCAGCTAGAGGCTGGATTCATTACAGCAGCTCTAGGAAACTACCCCAGGGAACTATTCAAACTGGAGAGTGACAAAAAAAAAACAGCACTAAGAAAATGTAAGAAGGGAGGAAAAGTCTGTAGCTTGAGAAAGGCCACTGTATTCAATATTTTATTCTAGAAGAATAGTATTGAAGTGATAGCACTTCTAACTTCTTTAGTTGAGAACTCATAATTATATACAGCTATAAAAGCTGAGTGTTAATAAGATTTGTTTGACCAAATTAATACCTGATCCAGAAACCAAACTGGTAAAATTTTTCATTATTTGCTTGGGATATCTCACTGACATAAAATCATGATAATACAGAAAGTATCTTCACATTTTTTCCTATAACTTGAGAGAGGATGAGATGGCATCACCAACCCAATGAACATGAATTTGAGCAAACTTCAGGAGATAGTGAAGCACAGGGAAGCCTGGCATGCTGCAGTCCATGGGGTTGCAAATAGTCAGACACAACAAGATACTGCCTATAACCCATATCAGTATCTTTATTTGAAGCAGTTCAGTAGAGTCACTCAGTCGTGTCCAACTCTTTATGACCCCATGGACTGCAGCATGCCAGGCTTCTTGTCCATCACCAACTCCCAAACCTTACTCAAACTCATGTCCATCAAGTTGGTGATGCCATCAAACCATCTCATCCTCTGTCGTCCCTTTCTCCTCCTGCCCTCAATCTTTCCCAGCATCAGGGTCTTTTCCACTGAGTCAGTTCTTCTCATCAGGTGGCCAAAGTATTGGAGTTTCAGCTTCAGCATCAGTCCTTCCAATGAATATTCAGGACTGATTTCCTTTAGGATTGACAGGTTTGATCGCCTTGCAGTCCAAGGGACTCTGAAGAGTCTTCTCCAACACCACAATTCAAAAGCATCAAATCTTGGACACTCAACATTCTTTATAGTCCAACTCTCACATCCATACATGGCTACTGGAAAAACCATAGCTTTGACTAGATGGACCTTTGTTGGCAAAGTAATATCTCTGCGTTTTAATATGCTGTATAGGTTGGTCATAACTTTTCCTCCAAGGAGTAAGCATCTTAATTTCATGGCTGCAGTCACCATCTGCAGTGATTTTGGAGCCCAAGAAAGTAAAGTCTCTCATTGTTTCCATTGTATCCCCATTTACTTGCCATGAAGTAATGGAACCAGATGCCATGATCTTCATTTTCTGAATGTTGACTTTTAAGCCAGCTTTTTCACTCTCCTCTTTCACTTTCATCAAGAGGCTCTTTAGTTCTTCTTCACTTTCTGCCAAAAGGGTGGTGTCATCTGCATATCTGAGGTTATTGATATTTCTCCCAGGAATCTTGATTCCAGCTTGTGCTTCATCCAGTCTGGCATTTCTCATGATGTACTCTGCATAGAAGTTAAATAAGCAGAGTGACAACATACAGCCTTGACGTACTCCTTTCCCAATTTGGAACCAGTCTATTGTTCCATATCCAGTTCTTTTTTTTTATTAGTTGGAGGCTAATTACTTTACAATATTGTAGTGGTTTTTGCCATACATTGACATGAATCAGCCATGGATTTACATGTGTTCCCCATCCCGATTCCCCCCTCCCACCTCCCTTCCCATCCCATCCCTCTGGGTCATCCCAGTGTACCAGCCCTCAGCACTTGTCTCATGCATCCAACATGGGCTGGTGATCTGTTTCACCCTTGATAGTATACTTGTTTCAATGCTATTCTCTCAGAACATCCCACCCTTGCCTTCTCCCACAGAGTCCAAAAGTCTGTTCTATACTTCTGTGTCTCTTTTTCTGTTTTGCATATAGGGTTAGCGTTACCATCTTTCTAAATTCCATATATATGTGTTAGTATACTGTATTGGTGTTTATCTTTCTGGCTTACTCCACTCTGTATAATGGGCTCCAGTTTCATCCATCTCATTAGAACTGATTCAAATGAATTCTTTTTAATGGCTGAGTAATATTCCATGGTGTGTATGTACCACAGCTTCCTTATCCATTCGTCTGCTGATGGGCATCTAGGTTGCTTCCATGTCCTGGCTATTATAAACAGTGCTGCGATGAACATTGGGGTGCACGTGTCTCTTTCAGATCTGGTTTCCTCGGTGTGTATGCCCAGGAGTGGGATTGCTGGGTTGTATGGCAGTTCTATTTCCATTTTAAGGAATCTCCATACTGTTCTCCATAGTGGCTGTACTACCTTGCATTCCCACCAACCGTGTAAGAGGGTTCCCTTTTCTCCACACACTCTCCAGCCTTTATTGCTTGTAGACTTTTGGATAGCAGCCATCCTGACTGGCATGTAACGGTACCTCGTTGTGGTTTTGATTTGCATTTCTCTGATGATGAGTGTTGTTGAGCATCTTTTCATGTGCTTTTCAGCCATCTGTATGTCTTCTTTGGAGAAATGTCTGTTTAGTTCTTTGGCCCATTTTTTGATTGGGTCATTTATTTTTCTGGAATTGAGCTTCAGGAGTTGCTTGTATATTTTTGAGATTAATCCTTTGTCTGTTGCTTCATTTGCTATTATTTTCTCCCATTCCAAAGGCTGTCTTTTCACCTTGTTTATTGTTTCCTTTGTTGTGCAGAAGCTTTTAAGTTTAATTAGGTCCTGTTTGTTTATTTTTGCTTTTATTTCCAATATTCTGGGAGGTGGGTCATAGAGGATCCTGCTGTGATTTATGTCTGAGAGTGTTTTGCCTATGCTCTCCTCTAGGAGTTTTATAGTTTCCGGTCTTACATTTAGATCTTTAATCCATTTTGAGTTTATTTTTGTGTATGGTGTTAGAAAGTGTTCTAGTTTCATTCTTTTACAAGTGGGTGACCAGTTTTCCCAACACCACTTGTTAAAGAGGTTGTCTTTTTTTCCATTGTATATTCTTGCCTCCTTTGTCAAAGATAAGGTGTCCACAGGTTTGTGGATTTATCTCTGGGCTTTCTATTTTGTTCCATTGATCTATATTTCTGTCTTCGTGCCAGTAGCATACTGTCTTGATGACTTTGGCTTTGTAGTATAGTCTGAAGTCAGGCAGGTTGATTCCTCCAGTTCCATTCTTCTTTCTCAAGATTGCTTTGGCTATTCGATGTTTTTTGTATTTCCATACAAATTGTGAAATTATTTGTTCTAGTTCTGTGAAGAATACTGTTGGTAGCTTGATAGGGATTGCATTGAATCTATAGATTGCTTTGGGTAGTATAGTCATTTTCACAATATTGATTCTTCCAATCCATGAACACGGTATACTTCTCCATCTATTTGTGTGCTGTTTCATTTCTTTCATCGGTGTTTTATAGTTTTCTATATATAGGTCTTTCATTTCTTTAGGTAGATATACTCCTAAGTATTTTATTCTTTTTGTTGCAGTGGTGAATGGTATTGTTTCCTTAATTTCTCTTTCTGCTTTCTCATTGTTAGTGTATAGGAATGCAAGGGATTTCTGTGTGTTAATTTTATATCCTGCAACTTTACTATATTCATTGATTAGCTCTAGTAATTTTCTGGAAGAGTCTTTAGGGTTTTCTATGTAGAGGATCATGTCGTCTGCAAACAGAGAAAGTTTCACTTCTTATTTTCCTATCTGGATTCCTTTTATTTCTTTTTCTGCTTTGATTGCTGTGGCCAACACTTCCAAAACTATGTTGAATAGTAGTGGTGAGAGTGGGCACCCTTGTCTTGTTCCTGACTTTAAGGGAAATGCTTTCCATTTTTCACCATTGAGGATAATGTTTGCTGTGGGTTTGTCATATGTAGTTTTTATTATGTTGAGGTATGTTCCTTCTATTCCTGCTTTCTGGAGAGTTTTCATCATAAATGGATGTTGACTTTTTTCAAAGGCTTTTTCTGCATCTATTGAGATAATCATATGGTTTTTATCTTTCAACCTGTTAATGTGGCGTATTACATTGATTGATTTGCAGATATTAAAGAATCCTTGCATTCCTGGGATAAAACCCACTTGGTCATGGTGTATGATCTTTTTAATAAGTTGTTGGATTCTGTTTGCTAGAATTCTGTTAAGGATTTTTGTATCTATATTCATCAGTGATATTGGCCTATAGTTTTCTTTTTTTGTGGCATCTTTGTCTGGTTTTGGTATTAGGGTGATGGTGGCCTCATAGAATGAGTTTGGAAGTTTGCCTTCTTCTGCAATTTTCTGGAAGAGTTTGAGTAAGATGGGTGTTAGCTCTTCTCTAAATTTTTGGTAGAATTCAGCTGTGAAGCCATCTGGTCCTGGGCTTTTGTTTGCTGGAAGATTTCTGATTACAGTTTCGATTTCCGTGCTTGTGATGGGTCTGTTAAGATCTATTTCTTCCTGGTTCAGTCTTGGAAAGTTATACTTTTCTAAGAATTTATCCATTTCTTCCAAGTTGTTCATTTATTGGCATATAACTGCTGGTAGTAGTCTCTTATGATCTTTTGTATTTCAGAGTTGTCAGTTGTGATCTCTCCATTTTCATTTCTAATTTTGTTGATTTGGTTCTTCTCCCTTTGTTTCTTGATGAGTCTGGGTAATGATTTGTCAATTTTATTTACCTTTTCAAAAAACCAGCTTTTAGCTTTGTTGATTTTTGCTATGATCTCTTTTGTTTCTTTTGCATTTATTTCTGCCCTAATTTTTAAGATTTCTTTCCTTCTACTAACCCTGGGGTTCTTCATTTCTTCCTTCTCTAGTTGCTTTAGGTGTAGAGTTAGGTTATTTATTCGATGTCCAGTTCTAACTGTTGTTTCTTGACCTGCATACGGATTTCTCAGGAGGCAGGTCAGGTGGTCTGGTATTCCCATCTCTTTCAGAATTATCCACAGTTTTCTGTGATCCACACAGTCAAAGGCTTTGGCATACATAGTCAATAAAGCAGAAATAGATGTCTTTTCTGGAACTCTCTTGCTTTTAAGACCCAGTGAAGTTGGCAATTTGATCTCTGGCTCCTCTGCCTTTTCTAAATCCAGCTTGAACATCTGGAAATTCATAGTTCACCTACTGTTGAAGCCTGGCTTGGAGAAGTTTGAGCATTACTTTACTAGCATGTGAGATGAATGCAATTGTGTAGTAGTCTGAACATTCTTTGGCATTTATTTGAATAGATATATAATATCCCCATTGATATTGTGGTATTGATATCACTATCAATAATATCATTATTTATCCATGAATGAAAGTAAAATTTAGAGCTACTGATGTAGTAGGCTACTTTTTTTGCCATTGCTAAATCATGAGCTGAGCCATGATTAATGAATCATGGTTCATTATCATATACACATTGTCTAAAGTAAATTTAAAACTTACTTTAGAGTTTATTTTAATAATATGCAGACAAATGGATAATGAATAATTTTGACTCTGGATTTCTGCATGATGATTCCAATATTTGGTTCTAACATTTTCCCATCAAACATAGTAAAAGAAGTTGAGTTGCTGTTCTGCAATTTGACATTTAGGCTTAAGTTTTTAAAATTTTTATGTTTCTCATGTATCTGATTCATTACAGTCTGCAATGAAAGCATCTCTGTTTCACTTAGCATTCTGTTGAATCTGCAGAGATCTTGCTGCTTTAAATGTATAGGCACTGTTCTTCCAGCATAAAAATCAGCCATTAAGTTGGAATGATGGAGCAGCAATTTCTGGCTTTTACAGAGATCAACAAGGCTTCCTTCCGCCTACAGAGACCATCTAACTGACATGTTGCACACTGGTGACCAAATAAGAGACTGGCGGATGTAAGGAATTCTCATGGCCTGTCAGACATCCAGTGCATTTGTCCAAATACAGTAAATGATCTTTGGCTTTTTAAGAATCTTTTGAAGAATGCTGCCATTCATTAATTACTAAAGGCACTCAGGAAAGTCCTTAACCAAGATGTGGGTGGATAGTTATTTAGGAAACCAAAGGCTAGAGAGAAAGCTATTTAGCATTAATGAGGGTTATAGAGTAATTTGGTTCATCATGGCTACAAGCTGAAATTGAATGAAACAATCAAAGTTCATTACCAAGTCTGATTTTCTGAGTGGGAAATGGTAGAGATACTAGGTTTATGACTACCTTCCCTACACCTTTATTTGAGTGCTTTTTTCCCAGTGTTGTTTGTTTTTAATCAGTAAACACTATCCTCTTCTTATTTTCTTTTCTTAAGGTAGCAGTGCATATTAACAGGCATGCCAAAAGAAATCATTTATGGTATGTGTAATGAAATCAGAAAACTGTAACTGCTCACCTGAATAATTCTCTTAATGCAATCATATTTTTTAAAAAATGCTAACATTACTTTAAAATCTTTTCAATGAAAAAAAACGCAAAAAAAAATCCATCAAGTTAGGTTGCTATTTATTTTACATAGCCAACACCATTAAAATAAAATGCCAGAATTCAATTTATGCTAAGTTTTTCAGTTAAATTGTTTATAATAGGAAATTCTCTCACCTTTCTGAAGTGAAATAAATGCAAATTTAATTCAGTAGATGACTAGACTGGTATAAAACCTTAGAGGAAATGCAAACGGTAATTGAAAATATAGAAACGATATTTGTTTTGTGACACAACAAATCAATCAGCGTAAATTGTCACGCTTACAAAAATATCACTAAAATGGATCCTGCATTGTCCATTAAAAAGCAGGCCTTTTATATGCAAGGCACATATTTCATAAAGGAATGAGAGAAGTAGGAATTGTGGGTTCAAGTTGTTCTGAATGCCATGAATCTTATAGCACTATCATGTCCCCACCTCTCAGGAGAGACCCCCTAATGAAGACAGAAGATGTGGCCTTTCTCCTGGCTTTTCTACCTGACGAGTCTATGACTTTAAGCTATGTGACCTTTCTCAGCATCATTCCCCTTATCTACATTAAATGGGATTTAAACAAAAGACATACAAAGTGCCAATCATGCTGCTACCACAAGGATTTTGCAAGAATCAAGCGAAATCCTGGGTTGAAAATGCTTGCTAAGTTATTAAGCACTACAGAGCTGGCATGTCTTAGCTACACAGGAGTCCCAGCTGCCAGACTAGAGTCTCGTAAAATCAAGTATAAAATCTAACCAAGCGGCCTTTCTTTGACTGTCCTTATTCACTGGATCACGTCCCTGGTGGCTCACATGGTGAAGAATCCACCTGCAATATGGGAGACCTGGGTTCGATCCCTGGGTTGGGAAGATCCCCTAGAGAAGGGCATGGCAGCCCACTCCAGTATTCTTGCCTGGTGAATCCCCATGGACAGAGGAGCCTGGCAGGCTACATAGTCCATGGGGTCGCAGAGTCAGACATGACTGAGCAACTAAACACAGCACATTCCCTGGATCTCTGGGAAGTATGAAGCCTACAGATATTTGTTGAGTGCCTACTATCTAGTCCTTATGTAGCTTAATTATATTGTCTCCCCTGAAAATGGAGAGAAACAAGTTTTCCTATTCACATTTTACAAATGAGGAAAGAGATTCATACTGACTAACTTGCCTAATTTCATTTAGTAATGACAGCAGAGATGAAACACAAACCTAGCTTTGTCTTGTAGCAATGCGCAAACATTTTCCCATCTAAATCAGTAGCCCATCCAAATTTCTCCTTCTGGCTAAAGTGCAACTGGAGTGGAAGACTCAGACGTGAAACACAAGCACAACCTCAGTCGTCTTCTGTGTTCAGCGGTTGCTGCTTAGTCTCCAGATTGTCAATCCCCGGTCATGTCTGAGGCCCGGGGAATTCAGGTGTCACTGCCACCGTCCAGGTGAATTTCAGGCACTGCTGGTCCATGCGCACCTTTCCCTCTGTCCTTTCAGCTCCTCCTGAAGACACAAAGCAAAGCTACCTCATGAGCCCAAGTCATCTAAACCTTCATGGGTCCTGAGAATCTAGCTGCAGGATCTTAGACTACACTATTGTTGTAACATCTTGGTAAGAGCCACAGAATGGGCAAAAAGATTGTTGAATATCACGGCAGAAAGACAGTGACTGAACGACAACGGGAGAAAGTGTGCAATGAATTTAGGAACCAGAGCTCGCTCTAACCTTTTGTTCTTTTGTTGTTTAGTCACTAAGTCATGTCCAACTCTTTGCCAGCCATGGATGGCAGCACACCAGGCTTCCCTGTCCTTCACCATTGCCCAGAATTTGCTCATACTCATGCCCATTAAGTCAGTGATGCCATCCAACCAACTCACCCTCTACTACCCACTTCTCCTCCTGCCTTCAATCTTTCCCAGCAACAGGGACTTTTCCAGTGAGTCAGCTCTTTGCACCAGGTAGCCAAAGTATTGGAGCTTCAGCTTCAGCATCAGTCCTTCCAATGAAAATTCAAGGTTGATTTCCTTTAGGATTGACTGGCTTGATCTCCTTGCTGTCCAGGGCACTCTCAAGTCTTCTCTAGGACTACAATTCGAAAGCATCAGTTCTTCAACACTGAGCTTTCTTTATAGATCCACTCTCACATCCATACATGACCACTGGAAAAACTAGCTTTGACTTAGATCTGTGTTGGCAAAGTGATGACTCTGCTTTTTAATATGCTATCTAAGTTTGTCATAGTTTTTCTTCCAAGTTTCATGGCTGCAGTCACCATCCACAGTGATTTTGGAGCCCCCCACAAGAAAATCTGTCACTATTTCCACTTTTCCCCCATCTATTTACCATGAAGTGATGGGACCAGACGCCATGATCTTAGTTTTCTGAATGTTGAGTTTCAAGCCAACTTTTTGATTCTCCTCTTTGACCTTCATCAAGAGGCTCTTTAGTTCCTCTTTACTTTCTGCCATTAGAGTGGTATCAACTACATATCTGAGGTTGTTGATATTTCTCACAGTAATCTTGATTCCAGCTTGTGATTCATCTGACCTGGCATTTTGCATAATGTATTCTGCATGTAAGTTAAATAAGCAGGGTGACAATATTCAGCCTGTACTCTTTTTCCCAAATTTAGTTCCTTGTTTGGTTCTAACTGTTGCTTCTTGACCCATGTACGTGTTTCTCTGGAAATAGGCAAGGAGGTCTGAGATGTTTACAAAGTTTTCAGAGATTCAGAATTATTGTCACTATGAATAAATAGCACAGGAAAATATGTATGAAGAAAGAAAAAAATAATTTGTTTCTTTGGCCAGGTGTAGGATGAGAATAAATTATCTGAGAGGAGAAAAAGTGCACAATTTCAATCACAAGAAATTTTTTCTTACAGGGTCTATTTCTTATCTTCAAGAAAATGCCAGTACCTTCAGCATTAGGTACACATGATGTATCATTGATTGTTTGTTTGGTTTTATTGCTTTACATTGTACTCATGAGATAATTTTTAAAATGTTTGTGAGAACTTAGTTCAGTGTAAAACACTGAACCCTTTATTACAACATCACCAAAACCATACCAATACCTTTGCTAGTTCCTCAACTATTAAATGAGGCAGCGCTTTAAAATATCTAAAGCATCTAGAAAACCAAATTGGTCACCTCAGAAAAAGCAATAATTATTTTGTAAATTAAAATCCTTTTCCCCACTCCAGCCAACAACTTAATCTTCAGGCATAAATGTGGTGTGCGATGTGAGTACCCAAAGGAGGAATCGCACATCATTTTGCCTTAATGCCAGCAAAATATCTCCAGTTGACAGTTATTAATTTCTGGCCAAATTATCCTGGAATAGGGTCAAAGAGAACTAATGGTTTTATTTTTAAATCACAGGAAGTATTGTGTTTCAGTATTCAGAAATCAGTGCTCCATAAAGAGAGCTGCAGCAGAGATCAGGAGACCAGCATGCCCTCTCTAAAAAATATGAGATTATTAAGTGAATTAACCCTTCATCATTTCTCATGCACTTTCCTACAGACCGTATTAAAATTATCAAAGCTGTTCATTTATTCTTCATCTGCACTGAGTGCAATGTCTAAAGTTTTAATTTACTTAAAAATACAAATGTGTAGTTATGGATATGAATGACCAAGGGTTTTAAAAGTTTTTATTGTTTTCATTCATTTGTTTCATCAATTTATTTTTGATTGTTTTAATCAATTTGTCTTTTATTTTGATTTGTTTTTTGGAATTTTAGCATAGTAAATGTATACACACACACACACACATATATAAGTAAATTTTTTTTATAAGTAAAGAAGACTTAAACAATATTAGTTATATAAAGTTTTTTTTCCTGCCTCAGTTCCAATTAGGTGGTCCATATAATATGGATTATATCATGACAAAATAGTTTTATTCCACTTATATGTAATGCCTTCACTGGCTCACAGGAATTTAAACAAATTCAGTTTTACAGTGACAGCCTCTGGTCTTCTCAGATCACCACTTATACTGTGGAATGTCTACTACACAAGGGTCCTGGAGAGGGTATGGTTAAGGCCCCAGGATTCAAGGTCTTCCACACCCAAGACAGACTTTCTGGATGGGATCAGGCCAACCTAGTCCTTGTGGCAGTGGCCTGCCTGAGGAAATAGAGCTGGGCTGGTGAGGAAGGAGGGGTGAGAAATGCTGGCATCCTGTTCCTCCAGAGACAAAACCGTACCCCCAGACTGGGAGCTGAGGAGAAAAAGAGCATCCATCTCCTCCAAGAGATAATGGGGGAAAGAGAAGCTTGCTGTGCTGAAGTCCACGGGGTCACAGGGTCAGACACCACTTAGCAACTAAACAACAATCTCCTTGGCCAAACCTGCCCAGGTTAAGGCACTCCGGGTAGATTTTCATAACACAGGTGTGGTGATGGAGCAGGTCATGTTTGAAATACGACTCTAGCTGTTCATACCAAGATTTAGAAGATTTTCTTAAATGCATGCTTCTCCATTTGCTGTATACCCTCGGGATAATTTACAATCTTTAAACGACTGTTTCTTATAATTTTCACCAGTTAAATTGTTGTTTAGTGTTCATTGATTTCTTTACCTTGCCATTCCTATTATGATGGGTTTTTTAAGTGTTAATGGAAATTTCCATCAGTGGAAACTTTTAGGGCAAAAAGCATTATAAGCTCAGAAACATCCCCTTAGGAGACTTCCAAATTCTTGGTTTATAACAAAGGATTTGAAGAGGGAGAGAGAGAGAAGGAGCCTAGAGGCAAAGGCCTAAGGATGCTAATGCCTTCAGGCAGGCACCAAAGGAACCTGAAGTCTTGAAGACTTTGGATAACATTATCAGAACAGTAATGACTGAAGTTGCCCAGGGGTACAGCCTCTTCAGACCTATTTCTGAGGTAGACTTTCAAGGTTCACTAGGTAGTGAATAGCAGCCAATAAGAGTCTAGAAACCAAAGTAAAATAAAATCTGTTTTATTTATAAAATAATAACAACTCAGCTTCATGACATATAACCCATAGGCCTTGGTGCCTATCCTCCGTTTAGCCCTTCGGTTCAGTTTACTTCAGTCACTCAGTCGTGTCAGACTCTTTGTGACCCCACAGACTGCAGCACACCAGGCCTCACTGCCCATCACCAACTCCCGGACCTTGCTCAAACTCATGTCCATCGAGTCAGTGAAGCCATCCAACCATCTCATCCTCTGTCATCCCCTTCTGCTCCTGCCTTCAATCTTTCCCAGCATCAGGGTCTTTTCCAGTGAGTCAGTTCTTTGCATCAGGTGGTCAAAATATTGGAGTTTCAGCTTCAGCATCAGTCCTTCCAATGAATAGTCAGGACTGATTTCCTTTGAGATTGACTGGTTTGATCTCCTTGCAGTCAAAGAGACTCTCAAGAGTCTTCTTCAACACCACAGTTCAAAAGCATCAATTCTTCGACCCTCAGTGAGAATCCAACTCTCACATCCATACATGACTACTGGGAAAACCATAGCCTTGACTAGACGGACCTTTGTTGGCAAAGTAATATCTCTGCTTTTTAATATGCTGTCTAGATTGGTCATGGCTTTTCTTTTAAGGAGCAAGTATCTTTTAATTTCATGGCTGCAGTCACTATCTGCAGTGATTTTGGAGCCCCAAAAAATAAAGTCTAACACTGTTTCCACTGTTTCCCCATCCATTTTCCATGAAGTGATGGGACCAGATGCCATGATCTTCATTTTCTGAATGTTGAGCTTTAAGCCAACTTTTTCACTCTTCTCTTTCACTTTCATCAAGAGGCTCTTTAGTTCTTCTTTGATGGTGTCATCTGCATATCTGCGGTTATTGATATTTCTCCCAGCAATCTTGATTCCACCTTGTGCTTCATCCAGCCCAACGTTTTCCATGATGTACTCTGCATAAAAGTCAAATAAGCACGGTGACAATATACAGCCTTGACATACTCCTTTTCCTATTTGGAACCAGTCTGTTGTTCCATGTCCAGTTCTAGCTGTGGCTTCCTGACCTGTTTCTCAAGAGACAGGTTAGGTGGTCTGGTCTCTTTCAGAATTTTCCACAGTTTATTGTGATACACACAGTCAAAGGCTTTGGCACAGTCAATAAAGCAGAAATAGATGTTTTTCTGGAACTCTCTTGCGTTTTCGATGATCCAGCGGATGTTGGCAATTTGATCTCTGGTTCCTGTGCCTTTTCTAAAACCAGCTTGAACATCTGGAAGTTCATGGTTCACATATTGCTGAAGCCTAGCTTGGAGAATTTTGAGCATTACTTTACTAGCGTGTGAGATGAATGCAGTTGTGTGGTAGCTTGAGCATTCTTTGGCATTGCCTCTCTTTGGGTTTGGAATGAAAACTGACCTTTTCCAGTCCCGTGGCCACTGCTGAGTTTTCCAAATTTGCTGGCATATTGAGTACAGCACAAAAACAAGAGTTAGTGACTAAACAACTCAACAGGGAGGGGGCACAGTTCTTGAGGGCTTAGCCTGCTGCATTCCACCTTTGCATGGCAAAGTATTAATAATAAAGCCACTCTTTCTCCTCCATAACTCTGTCTCAAAGTTTCTGTTCGGCACTGGTGCACAGAGAGTCAAGATTTTGGCAGCAGTATCAAATATCTAGTCAGTCAGTTTCTAAGCTTTCATGATTCAGTAATTTGGGAATTAAGCAGTACTCCCTTTGAAATGTTTTGTCCTACTTATATTATGATGGGATTTAGGAACTGTCTTAGTTTTCTAGGGCTGCCATAACAAAACACCAGACTGGTGGCTTTAAACAACAGAAATGTATTTTCTCAAAGCTCTGGAAGCTCGAAGTCCAAGACCAAGGTATCGGCAGGTTTATTTTCTGCTGAAGCCTCTTTCCTTGGCTTGTAGACAACCACCTTCTTGCTGTGTCCTCA
The DNA here is from genome assembly GCF_019320065.1 of Cervus canadensis. NCBI lineage: Eukaryota > Metazoa > Chordata > Mammalia > Artiodactyla > Cervidae > Cervus > Cervus canadensis. The sequence continues at coordinate 52,184,921 of NC_057410.1, forward strand.
CTTGGCCTTTCCTTGATGTGCAAGAAAACCTAATCTCTTCCTCTTTTTTTTTTTTTTTTCCTTCCTCTTTTTATAAGGACACTAGTCATTTTGGATTAGGGCCCTGCCCGTATGACCTCACTTAATTTTAAGTGCCTTTTTAAAGGCCTTATCTCAAAATACAGTCAACTTTGGGGGTTAGGGCTTCATCATATTATTTTGAGGGGACACAATTCAGTTCACAATAGGTATTATGTATATAAATGTTAGGAAAAATTGTGAATGACTTCAAAATAACTTTAAAAACAAAAGAAACTGGTGTTGGGCCTAGCTCAATTATTAAGTCATCTTTACCTTTAGTTATCTTTGACTAGCCTATTTAGAAAACTGATCATATGAAAAAGCATCTTGCCCACAGTCAATGCCAATGAATTCTCTTCATTGGCAAAGAGATTTCCAATACAGAATATAAACCTCTGTAAGTTAAACTCTTTTAAACCAGTTGTAACGTCTTACTGGTTCCCTTACTAGTTAATGAATTAAATAAAATTTTTGACACACATTCATTTTATATTTTTATGTGTCAACTACAAATTGGCACTTACCAAGAGCATTGCCAACAACTGAACAACAAAGGCATTTGCCATCTGCCTCACACAGTCACACAGGGAAGCCCCAGATTAATGGTACACACACCCATAAAATAGATACGCTACTTTTTCAGGAAAAAAAAAATTATATATATATATATATATGTAATTTAAGTTTATCTTCTAGCACTTAGAATCTTTGTGGTTCTAGACATTCAAAAGCCCATGTTTAAATATTAAGAATCAAAATTTAAAGTAGTTAAAGTATTTTAATTAACTGGAAAAAGTCCATAAGCTATTTCCTTTACGAATATCATAAACTTCTTAACTAGTCTTAAATAATGTCATATTATTTTTATTTTGAAGCCACAAAAATGTCTATGCCTTGGTCTTGGAATATTTTTTCTTGATTTCCTTAACCAACAATTCAGTGATCATAAGTATTCAAGCAACACAAAGGGTTTAATCAACACTTGCATAAATGCACCAGAAAACACTGTATAAGCAGAGATAACTTTAAGCAAATACATACTTTCTTATAAGCCACAATTTGTTTGAAAGTAGGTTAGTTCCAAAATATAGTGTAAAGGAGTTCTGACCTTGGGTGACTGCACTTGCCAACATCACTGACCAAGGTGAACCAGTACCCAAATATATCTTTTTTTTTAATTGAAGGATAATTGCTTTACAGTATTGTGTTGGTTTCTGCCAAACAGCAGCACCAATATATCTTAACATAACAAATATGCTTGCCACGATTTTGATGTAGCAGGAACCTTTACAAGGGAAATCAGATGGACAAAGTGAATAACCTCATACATTAGATTATCCAAAGCCATCTTTAGTCTTTCCCAACAGTAAAAACAAATTAATTTGCTTTCTTACCTTTGCATTTATGAATGCTAATTTAATCATGTAAATTTAGACTTTCTGTAAGAGAATTTGAAACCACATTGTAAACATGACTTTCACATAAGGCTTGTTCCTTTTTTCCTGAATTAGAAAGGAAAATTTTTTAAATCCAATGCTTATATTAGACCCTAGGCAAAATCAGTAGAGCCCTGCCATCTCCTGTTAAGTTGATTTAGGACTCTGGGGAGCCATGTCACCATCTGGATGAAATGCATTTGGTCAGAAGAAGGCCTGGGAGAATGTCCTCAAAAAGACCCCAGCTGACTGAGCAGCCACCTGTTACCAACATGAGCGAGGGCACAATATATTGTATTCATCATAGTCCATCTGTTTCTAGTCTCCAAATATCCTCTCCTGTCATGGTAAGGTACCCCTGATAAGAGGAGAGGACTGACGCAGAGAGCGCAAGACTTCAAGTTCAGCTAAGCAGAAGACATCTACAAGTTACTCTTGATGAGAGACAGAAAAGGAGGCTGATCTGAAAGGTCAAAGGAGGCAGAAGCAGAATGGCAAGAACCCAGGAGCTTGTATAATTCAGAGAAACCATAAGCACTGCCTTGGAGAGCTGAGCTGGGGATTTAGATCCTGGGCAAAATGGGTTGTCTTAAAGGCCTGGTGAACACAAGTATTTCTGAAAGAGGTGGATTTTGGTCTCAAAACAGACAGATACATATCAATTAATTTAACCCCTGATTAAGGGAAAAATACAGAACATAAAACTCATTTGTAGCCTTAATGGCAAATAATAATTAATAATAGCCAATATTTACATGACAATAAGTACTTTGTGTAGATTAACTAATTCAATTCTCATCCCCACCTTGTGAGGTAGACACTATGATTATCCCCAATTTGAAGATGAGAAAAGTTCGGTGCCGAGGATGTTGGTGACTTGCCCCAGATCACATAAGTGGTAGAGCTGGACTTGAAATCCAGCCTCTGTTCTGTTCAGGACTGCTGTGGCCCCTTTCATTTTCTTTCATCTTCTAAGAAGCTTCAGTTGGCTGAGTTCTTCTCTTCTGACTTTCTTATTTTGTACTTCCCCTTCCCTATTCAACCCCTGCACTTTGACTTTCCCTTTCTCTAATATCAAGAATATCTGGTTGAATATTCATGGTGGAACCAGAGCAAATGACTGCAGTGACACAGAGCAAGACTTTTTCCTTCTCCTCTTAACTCACTGGCTTAAGTTGAAATGAGAAAGGACTCTTGTTTTTAGACTGAAGATGTTTGACCTTTGAGCACCTGAACTGCATGAAGGACATAAGGAGTGTGTGTGTGCATGCGTGCGTGTGTGCGTGTGTGTGTGTGCATGTAAGAAGCAGGGGTAGGATTTAGAAGATGGAGATGGGTGAAGAGCTAGAGGTTGAAAGAGGAGCTGGAAGGGTCTGTGTTGAGAAGCAGCTCCTCGAGACTTGTGATTTACACAGGCTGAGTGGAGCCCAAGTGATAAAATGTGGAACAGTTGGGGAAAGGGCAACAGACGGCCTGGGACATTCAGCACAGCCCCAGCGAGTGACTAGTGAGATGCTTCTCTGGGTGACTCACAGGCAGCAGACAGCAAAGAGACACAAGCAGATTAATGGCCTTGTTCTTTGGATCTCCTGAGAACTTTCCCAGAGATGCCTAGAAATCAACAAGGGAGATTTGGAATGAGAACAGGAAAAAGCTGTGGCCCCACAGTTGTGCAGGTGAGCACTGGCAAGCAGCAAGATGTAAGTGTTTATGTCAACATGACCTCACTGCTTGTGGAGACTGGGAGGCCTGGGGGTACATCCTAGCTGGCTGAATACTCAGGATTAGAGAAGAGTGAGAGTGAGGCAGTATAAACCAGCCCCTTCAATCATGTCACAAACAGCTACGGACTTGTTCTACTAATAAAGGGCAACCCAAACGCTGTGCTAAAATAGCTTAAAATCTAGCAAGGCCTTTTCTGTTGGAGTCTTATTTTTGTAATCATCTTTATAAATATTGAATTTTAACCATTTATTAAAGTGGTTGTCCTTTTTGTCATGGAATTCTGGCTCCCAATGTGCAAATCTTTGCCTACTTATCTCACTAGTACCAAGGCTTGGTACTTGAGCTTGTCCTTCAAGATGCAGTTCCATTCAAGCTCTAAGAAATCTAACCATGAGCTTTTAACTGTCTCGCTGAGCTTGTGCTTAGTCTGCCTAAAGTCAGATTCCAAGGACCAGGTGACATAAGGGGTAAAAAACAGAATAAGCACTTTTGATCTAAACTAATGTGACTGGACCATATGTAATAGCCCTCCTGTCCTTCTATTTCCTATTTTGTACATATCTGTTTTGGTCATCAGCTGTAGCAGGCAATCTTAGGGGGGAAATAGCCTTTAAAAATTTCTCAAAAGGATGAAGCATGAGCAGATGTCCAAGAGGAAGATAAAATAACATTGCAAGTAAAATGTAAAGATTTATTGATGCACTTTAGCAAGCTGTAATAGAAAATGTTGAGGACCTTAGAGTATAACACTAAAAGAGAAAAGGTAAAAAGTCTTGTTTTTATCCCATCATGTTCAATAAATCACCTAGTTCCAATTGCTTTCAACAAAGTCATTCACTTACTATGAGTTGCCATTGGTTAGTAGGTCCAATTTATCATATGCAAAATACTTTCTCTTAAATATATTATTACACATAGATATACATATGTAAGGAAGCATTTAGTCCTTAATTTAAAGCATATGGACTTCCCTGGTGGCTCAGATGGTAAAGAATCTGCCTGCAATGCAGAAGACTATTAAAATAAAAGTGTTACTTTTTTATTATGATATAATTACATTTATGCATTTTAAAAAATCTTTATTTTGGAGCTGTAATAGAATACTACACCAACAAGTCAATCAGATTCCATGGGTGAAGGAATAATACTGAAACATAGTCCACGTTCTTCTATTTTAAAAAATAAAGGATGTGGCTGGTGTTAGAAAGATAAACAGTTTCTGTGTATCTTACACATTAGTAAGATAGAGAGATAACATTATTTACTTGCTGCTGCTGCTGCTAAGTCGCTTCAGTGGTGTCCGACTCTGTGCAACCCCATAGACGGCAGCCCGCTATGCTCCCCCGTCCCTGGGATTCTCCAGGCAAGAACACTGGAGTGGGTTGCCATGTCCTTCTCCAATGCAGGAAAGTGAAAAGTGAAAGTGAAGTCACTTAGTCGTGTCCAACTCTTGGCGACCCCATGGACTGCAGCCCACCAGGCTCCTCTGTCCATGGGATTTTCCAGGCTATTTACTTGCTAATAGGAATTAAATGAGCGAGTATGACTAAGTGCACTGAGCACCTTCCAAGACACTGTGGGGTTACTATCAGCAGGCAGTGCTTACGCTATCCTTAGTGAGACAAGAACCATGCAAGCAACCAAGTGAAGTGCAAGCAGCACTTTGTTACCATGAGATACCACCTCACACCCATTAGGAGGAACATCATTGAAGAAAAACAAACAGAAAACAAATGTTGGTGAGGGTGTGGAGAAATTAAACCTTATAAAAGACACTTATCCACTATTGGTAGGATTGTAAAATGATGCAACCACTACAGAAAAAAAAAAATGTATGGAAGCTCCTCAAAAATTAAAAGTAGAACAAGCAGGTGATCCAGCAATCCCACTTCTGGGTATTTATCCAGAAGAAGATAAAGCAGAATCTCAAAGAGATATTTGCACACTCATGTTCAATGCAGCATTACTCACAACAGCCAAGATGTGGAAGCAACCTAAATGTCCACCAAAGGATGAATGGATAAAGAAAATGTGGTAAACAATGTATACTACTCACCTTTATAAGAGAAGGAAATCCTATCATATGCTACAAGATGAATGAACTTTGAGGACAGTAAGCTAAGTGAAATAAGTCAACCACGGAAAGAAAACTACTCCACGATTCTACTCATATGAGGTATCTAAAGCAATCAAACTGACAGAAACCGAAGGGAGAATGGTGGTTGCCAGGGACTGGGGTGGAGGGCAGAGGGGAGCTGTTGTTCAATGGGTATAGAGATTCAATTATGCAAGACAAAAAAATGCTAGAGATCTTTGTACAACAATGTGCAATACTATAATGTACAGTTAAAATTGTTCAGAGAGCACATTTATATTATGCTTTTTAGCACACTAAAAAAAAAAAAAAATCAGTGCTTTGGTAGCATAAAGGAAGGAGTAATTTACTCTGATTCAAAGAATCACAGCTTCAGAGTGGGGGCAGCATTTGACCTAATTTGGGGAGAGTGAGTGAAATTTTGATGTACAAGTAGGTATGGAAAAGCATTAACAAAGACCCAGATTAGTGAGAGTTATTTGAAAAGATGATCAGCATCAATACTTAACAGGGAAATGCCAGTCAAAAATCAATAATGAGATATCATCACTTCACTCCTGTCATCACTCACTCCTGAAAATTGCCATTTTCAAAAAAAACAAGAGAGAACAAATGTTGGCAAGGATGTGAAGAAAGGGAAACTTTTATGAACACTGTGGGTGGAAATGTTATTCAGTAGAGCCATTATGGAAAACAGTATGGTGGTTCCTCAAAAAATTAAAAATTCAACTACCATATGATCTAGCAATCCCACTCCAGAGTATATATCTGGAGGGAACGGAAATCCAACTCAAAGAGTTATCTGTACCCACCATGTTCATTTCAGCTTCATTCACAATAGCTAAGATAGAGAAACAACCTAAATGTTCTCCCAGGGGTGAATGAATTAAAAAATGTGGCATATACCTATTACATACAACAACAATATCTGTTAATATAATCATATTTAATTGTATATATTTATTTATTTATACCTCCATAAAAACAAATGAAGTCTTGCCATTTGTGACAACACAGATCAAACTGGAGGGTATCATGCTAAGTGAAATAAGCCAAAGACAAATTTTCTATGTTATCAATTATATGTGTCTTCCCAGGTGCCTCAGTGGTAAAGAATCCACCTGCCAATGCAGGGGACACAGGAGACATCGGTTTGATCCCTGGATCAGGAAGATCCCCTGGAGAAGGAAATGGCAACCCACTCCAGTATTCTTGGCTGGAAAACCCCATGGACAGAGGAGTGTGACGGGCTACAGTCTATGGAGTCACAGAATTGGACACGACTGAGACTCAGCATACACACACATAAATTATATGCAGAATCTAAAATAACTAAGGCCAATTTCAGAGAGAGAATAGAATGGTTGTTGCTAGGTAGCTAGGGGAAAGGGGAATGGGGTGATATGGGTCAAAGAGTACAAATTTCCATTTTAAGAAGGATAAGTTCTAAGAATCTAATGTACTGAATGATGACTATAGTTAACAATACAGTTTTATATACTGAAAATTTCTGAGAGCAGATCTTGGCATTCTCACTACACACACGCAAGAGAAGAGTTAACTCTGTGAGGTGAGAGAGGTGTCCATTGTCTTGATCTTGATAATCTTTCCACAATGAATATATGTGTGTATCAAACAACCACATTTACTATTTAAACATATATGATTATATTTGTCAAAAATCATTTAATAAAATATATTTTTAAAAATCAGTTAAAAATTAGAAATCTTGCTGAACTAGTTCAGGATCTGACACACAAGCAAGGAGAAAAGAATGCATCTGGGCTGTATGTTGTGGGGCATTACTGAGACACTCTGGTAAACCCAGAGCCCTCAGTATTGTAAGCTCACTTAAAGAGTTGTTCGGTTGCTAAGTCGTGTCCAACTCTTTGCAATCCCATGAATGCAGCATGCCAGGCCTTCCCTGTCCTTCAGTATCTCCTGAAGCTTGCTCAAATACATGTCCATTGAACTGGTGATACCATCCAACCATCTCATCCTCTGCCATCCCATTCTCCTCTTGCCCTCAATCTTTCCCAGCATCAGGGTCTTTTCCAATGAGTTGGTTCTTCGCACCAGGCGGCCAAAGAATTGGAGCTTCAGCTTCAGCATCAGTCCTTCCAATGAATATTCAGGACTGATTTCCTTTAGAATGGACTGGTTTGATCTCCTTGCTGTCCAAGGGACTCTCAAGAGTCTTCTCCAGCACCACAATTTGAAAGCATCAGTTTTTCATTGCTCAGTCTTCTTTATGGTCCAACTCTCACATCCATACATGACTACTGGAAAAACCATAGCTTGATTATACGAACTTTTGTCAGCAAAGTGATGTCTCTGCTTTTTAATAAGCTGTCTAGGTTTTTCATAGCTTTTCTTCCAAGGAACAAGCATCTTTTAATTTCATGGCCGCAGTCACCATCTGCAGTGATTTTGGAGCCCAAGATTGGTCTGGAAAAAATACAACCACCAGCACTGGGAAATAGTGGTGGGACTTGTTTAATTCTTAGTGAGTGCTAAGTAGGTGAACAATCAAAAAAGTTCTTTTGAGAAACCAAAACAACAGACGTGTGTAGGTATGTGGTATCTAGAACCCCCAAGCCAAGAAATTAACATAAAATGGGTTTCAGGCTTTTGATATTTCCTGGGTTCCTGGATGAATCAAGTACATTTCAGGTACTGTCCCACAATCTGCACCACAGATTCTCTCATTCTCTCTCTCTCAAAGTGGACATTAAATATTTATAAAAATTTACCATTCGGCCACAAGGCAAGTCTCAACACAATACAAACATTGGATATCTTTATTGACAAGGTAAAAATTTATTGCATTTAACTAAAATGCAATAAAAATAGAAATGAATAACAAAAATGCAGTTCCAGCCTCTGGATTTCAGTCTTATTCTTCCAGTAGCCTCAAGACTTCTCTTACTATACAGCACTCCTTTCGAAGACAATGGGCTGCTTTTCTGGGCGCCTGATGTCCTCTGCTAGCGATCAGAAGTTGTTTTGTGGAGTTTGCTCAGCGTTCAAATATTCTTTCTATGAATTTGGAGGGGAGAAAGTGGTCTCCCCGTCCTATTCCTCTGCCATCTTAGCTCCTCCAAAAATGCAGTTCCAAAAGACTCGTGTATTTGAAATATTTGAAACAGGCTTCTATATTCATGGATCAAAAATAATTCATAAATGATACTAGAAAATATTTAGAAGAGAAAATAATGAATCATTACTTAACATTTATGAATTTAGCTCTAGGGAGTACTTATAAGTCACAATATTAAAAATGTATAATAAAAGAGAAAAAAGATTTAAATTAGGGGGTAGTACATAAATAGTTCTACAATATTTTGGACTTGCTAAGTTTTAGGTAAGTGTGCAGTGTCTAAGTAGAGATGCCAAATAGAAAATTAAGTATAGAAGTCTAGAGCTTAAGGAAAGATTCAAGTCTCAGGAGATAAATGTGCAATCTTCTCCATATAGATGCTGTTTAAAGTCAAGGCAATGGGTGTGATTACCCTGAGGAAGAATCTATATAAAAAGATAGGCAAGGACAGAGCCTTGGAGCACTTCAATATTTAGAAGAAAAGATGACAGACCATCAAAGGAGACTGAAAAACAGACAATGAAGGAGAAAGAAAACCAGGAAAGTATATGGAAAAGGAAGGTGAGAGAAAGTGTTCCAAGACAAGGAACTGATCAACTGAGTCAAATGCTCTTAACAGAGAACATGAGAGAGACGCAGAGAATTAAACATTGAATTTGGTAAGATGGAAGTTGCTATTTCAAAGGACTGCAAGGAAGGGAAAGCCTGAAAAAGTGGAAATTCACCACTCAGGTAAGGGAGTTAGCTTTGCTTAAAAGTAGGGCTTTGTGACGATCTAGAAAGGTGGGTGTGTGGAGGGGAGGGAGGCTGAACAGGGAGCAGATGTACGCACAATCATGGCTGATTTGCATTGTTGTTCAGCAACAGCCAACACAACATTGCAAAGCAATTTTCCTCCAATTAAAAAATAAACTTTAAAAAAAAGCGTATAGGGCTCTATCTCTACCTGTGACTGGCAAAAGACAAAGACAGGTAAATATATAGGCAAAGTTGTAATTGAAAAAGAGTTGTTTAAATAGAAGATAGAAATGGAAGCTAAGTTGAAGAGAGCACGTCGTGAGAGACATTTAGAAGGGAAATGGTATATTCGGAACTGCATGTCATGTTGGCTCTGCCTGAAACAAGACTGGAGACAGAGCAGTAGTCCAACAAGAGATGGCAATGACTTCAAGTATCAAGTAGTCAGGATTCCAACAGGAAGTGGATGTCATGCTCATATTAAGATAATTCTGCCTGCTAAGTGGCTTCAGTTGTGCTGACTCTTTGTGACCCCATGGACTAGAGCCCTCTAGGCACTTCTGTCCATGGGATTCTCCAGGCAAGAATAATGGAGTGGGTTGACATTTCCTCTTCTGGAGGATCTTCCCAGCCCAGGGATCGAAATCTTGTCTCATATGTCTCCTGCATTGTCAGACGGGTTCTTTACCACTAGCGCCAAAATGCTAGGAGGGTTTATTTAAAAAGAAATTCATCTTTACCATCTGAGTGGGGGTAAAAGAAATCTGAAACTAGAGGCAGTGAAGTTAAAATCAACCTTCCCATTAGACTCAAAGAAGATGAGAAGGATGGAGTACCAAAATCTAAAAAAAGAGTTGGGAAAAGCAGATTGCCTTGGAAGATCCACTTACAACAGGAGAGATAGGGAAATATTATTTGACTTCTTGCATGTGTAGATTACATCAGTTACATATAAAATCAAAATTTAATTAAAAGAAGTTTTGTTGACAGCTTATATGTGCTGGGGACTGCATTAAGTTAACATCATTTAAATGTCTCAACAACTGTGTGATATAGATACACTGTGAGGCAACCAAGGGAATAAATACCATGAGGCCAGCTTCTTCCCCCAGAATTTCTGTCAGTGTTCCTATTGGCCACAACCAACAGAGGACAAGGCATCACGCTGATAGAAAGGGAGAGTTGTAGCAGAACCCGGGCACAACTAAGACCTAGGTCCACCATGGAGACGGATGCAAACTACATTCCAAATTTGGTTCAGCAGCCTTCATAATTAACAGGCTTCCCATCTAGGTTGCTTGCAGATAGAGGTGGGACTGTTGAGGCCAATGCAAATATCTGCTCCTCTCAGCATTTCATATCCTCCACTCGAAATTAATAAGACAGTGTTCTAGAGTTATTAAAAATGGAAACTTTATGAACTGTTGGTTATTTCTTAATGAAAATTCATAATAGCTTGCACAGTTTTATGACTCTAATGTTACAAATGCTAAGCAGTAGCTGTGATATCAGCAAAGGCAAGGACCAGAGGAAATTTTACTTAGTTGTCGATATTTTACAAAGCAGAAGATGTGGCAACACCAGGGCAAGGTTCCGTGTGGCAACCATCAGCTGGAGCTAAGTAGCTGCTCCTCCCTTTAACGGGCGATGAGGATCCCAGTTTGTTCCATCCCAGGACACAGCTCTCCATGAGGTTAGCTGCTTCATTCATGCAAGTAATCAATACTTGGTCCGTCTTATAACCCACATGAAGATCATCTCAGAGGGCATGGAACCTAGAGCAGGGCCGAGTCATCCCTTGGGTTTCCAAACCCTCTACTGCCAGAGATAATTGATGGAACTAACCAGGAGCTTAGCAGTTAGACTTCAACTGGGGGAGAAACAAATATCAAAAACATAACCCAAAATACGGAACTCTCTTTATTTCACCTTTTTACTTCATTTTTTGAATCTTTCTCTGCTCCCCCAAAACTGTTTTCTAAGAATAGTTACTGTTAAGTACCAAACTCCTGGATTAGGATTTTGCAACCCTTGCTGTTGCTGTTTACAGCGGCAGCGTTTTCTTTTTCTCCTTTAATTATTTCCATTTCACCAAGATCCCTTAACCTTAATGAGACTTTCATGATCCAGACACTTCTTACTACTCCAGCTGTGTCTCTTTTTGTTTTTCCATAGTTCCACTGTCACGTCAATCTCTTCCACGACCGGAGAGTCTCCAGGAGTACTAAACTCATAGAGTTAATGGCATGTAAATCAGAAGTCTTCCCTTGTCACTGTCCTACTAATATTCAGTTTAGCTCAGAGGCACTCCCAATGCTTCCACACCCACAAATTTGGGTTAGGTGCCCTGCCTTTCTATGCTCAAAAATAGCCTATACAGTATAGCCCCTACCTGTATTATTGGCATTTGTTTATTTTTCTCTCTTCTCCATTAGACAGCCAGACCCTTACAAGCCTGCTAAGCCACACAGCGACTGAACTAAACAATCCCTAAAGTTTAACCTGAACTGCCAATTCAGTCAACTGCATCTTCAATGTTATACTAGGTGTGAATAACACAGTCTAGACCCCAGGAGTGATTTCTATATCTTATCTCCTTTTCATCCCTGGCACTTCCCAATCCCATCCTCAAAGTGATTTTTCTAATTATTATTTTAATTTTTTTATTCCAGTAGTCAATATCCTCTATGTAGGCTCAGAGAATACATTTTTAAAAAATCATAACAAATGATAGAAACCCTTATCACAAATGATACTATTATAGGAAATGTAGCTCAAAATGTGACACTCATTTCCTCAAGTTTGTTCTAGCACATGGCTATGGACTGCTCACTCAATGGAGCCCAAGTTCAAGTCCCTTAAAAACACTGGGGCTTCAACAACTACTTGCCAGTCTTCCCTCCTCATTTTTTCTTCTACCTCACTTTGCCTCTCCCCAACACACACACAAATCCACAAGCAATATTTCCTACACAAACCTGTTTGGCTTTCAATTACAAGAGATGTCAGCTTAATGGATTAGGGAAGACACTGTTCCTATTCTATTCAAGGAACACAGTCAATAGGAAATAAATCTTCATCCATCAATACACTAGAGATCAGAGGGCTTCTTAGGGCACTCTGTCATTCACCTAGAAATATCTTGGGTTTCAGTAAAACAACTCAGTGGTGCCCTCTATTCAGATGAGTGACACACACACCTCCTTACCAAAAAAGATATGTGCAGATAACCACTGAAAGGACTGTAAGGAGCTTAAGTTTAATTTCACCACAATTGACCACATTTAGCACAAAACAGAAGGACTCTCAAACAGACTAGCTCTTTAGAATTTAAAGTCATACTAGGATCTGAACACCAAAAGTATATGAGCTCCCTGATCAGTATGCCCTGGTGTACAGAGATCAGAAGAATCTTCAGATAATCCAAGAGTTAAATGCCAAGCCCTCAAATCACTGAATGAACAATAATCAGAGTAATTTAATCAGATCACCTGCCTCTTGAAGGCTTAGTTCCTTGAGTGGCCTGCTAGTATTCTATGTCTTATCTTTCTAAAGGCCATTTTTATCATCGGCTGTTTAAACAACCGCAGTGACTCTTTAATATAATAGAAGTTTGTGGGCATAGCATCCAATATCTTGCACAATCCAGTGCCAATCCATATAATATTCTAACCCCCCGTGTGGTCTCTTTGTCCCTTTAACAAGTTACCACAATTTGCTACATGTGGTTTCCACACAGTTTTGCCAACAAGTCCCACCCAGGAATCATATGTCTGAGAACTCTCCTCCTAGCCATTAGCACTCAACTCTTCCCCTCTCGTTTGACTTCCACATGCTCTTAATATCACAGAAAGTCATGGCTAAGAGCACCTTGACCTTCTTCTGGGGTGTCCAGTGGCATCTTTAGCTTTTGTCTAAAAGCATTGGTACACCTCTCATGTCCATTTTTACATAAAATTATACATGAGAACCTATTCTTTTTTTAATTTTTAAAGAAATATCTGACTGAATCAGGTCTTAGCTGTGGCATGCGGGATCTTCAGTTGTGGCATGCGAAATCAGCTCTGGCATGTGCAATCTAGGTCCCTAACCAGGAATTGCCCCCAGGCCCCTTGGATCTTGGGTTCTTAGCCACTGGACCTCCAGGGAAGTCCTGGGAGACTGCTACTCTAAACACACATAGGACTGGAGTCCCTTTGGTCAAAGGCAGGGAACAAGGCTTGAGGCAACCCTACATGCTCATAGAATATATTTGGAAAATATTTGGAAAATACCTGATCCAGTCCAATCTCTTCATTTTATAAACGAGGAAAGAAGTAAGGTTCACAGATATTAAGAACTTGCCAAAGCACATATCTAATTCAGGCAGAGAAACAGCTTTCTAGTCATGTGTTCTAGCTCAGATTTGAGTACCTCCACAATATTGAAATTCAGGGTCAGATGCTAACATTGCATCTCACTGTGGATGGATGATTCCACATACTAAACCATGAGTTGAAAAGGCAGGCAGCCTCTGATTATGCCATCCCTTCCTTGCAAGCCTTCATCATGCAACAAATATGTATTGAGTGCTTTCTATGTGTTAAGAACTGTTCAACAAACTAGGGATTTAGAGGTGGATAACACAGCATGATCCTTGACTTCATGGAACATGAGATCTGAGAGCAAACACAGGAAGTTAGAGAGCAAGGAATGGGCGGACTATACTGGGTTTGAAGAACATGGTAAGAATTTTGGATTTTTACCTTAAATGCAGTAACAAGCTTTTAAAAAGTTTTAAGCAAGAGGGTAACACTTATTCACCCAGTTAGTAAATTTAATCTTCATCTACTACATGCCAAACACTGCTGTGGAATAGGAGGTACAGGCATACACAACCACACAGTTCTTGGCCCTCATGGAAATACCCCGTGGAAGGCACAGTCACCCACTCAGTAAATTAGCGAAGCACAGAGATGTGTGGATGGCAGTGGCTGCCTTGGAGACAAGACAGGGAAAGGACAGGGCGTGCCAGTGTGGGCTGCCCTCTTTAGCTGGGAGGTATAATGGTGAGCTTCACGTGTCAGCTTAACTGGGAATGCGCTGCCCAGACACTGGGTCAAACGCTATTCTCAGTATGTCTGTTTCTGGATGGGATCAGCACTTGACTCTGTAGACTGAATTAGGCAGATTGCCCTTCCTGATATAGACAGACATCAATCAATAGGTTGAAGATCTGAATAGAAAAATAAAGACTGAGTAAGAGGGAACTTCACCTTCCTAAAGTTCAAAGTTGAACTTGAACCTAAGTTAAAGCAACTTAAAGTTGTTTTAACTGGAACACAGATCTGCTCCTGCCTTTGAGTTGGAACATAGACCACCACTTGGTTCTCAGGTCTTCTGGCTCAGACTGGAACAACGCAACCAGCTCTCTTGGTCTCCAGCTTGCCTAATGCAGGTCCTGGGATTTCTCAACCTCCATAATCGTATCAGCCAATTCCTTATAATAACTATTTCTCTCCCTCTGTCTCTTATGGTATACACACACACATGTGTATATACACACAGGATATACAGGATATATATATATATACATACATATATATACACATATACATACCTATATGTATATATGTATATGTACATATGTATATGTACATGTACATATACATACATACACATACACATATATATATATCCTAAGGGTTCTGTTTCTCTGGAGAATCTTGACTAATACAAGCAGAATAGAAAGACATCACTGGGACATGATAGCTAAAGCAAAGACTTGAAAGAAAGGAGGAAACAAGACATGAGTGTCTGTGGTGGAATCTCAGAATGAGCCGCCAGTCAGGTAAGGAGAAATGCTGGAAATTGTAATGGCCCAGAAGCCTACTGAAGAGAGTGTTTCAGGGGGTAAGGAATAATCAGTTATGCCACATGCTGGCTCAGTTAATATGAGGGCTAAGAATTGATTGCTGGATTTTTGCAGTGTGGGGGTCATTGTAAACTTTGATAAAAATAGTCTCAGTAAAGTAATGGTGGGTCTTGGCCTGAATGGAAGGCATTCAGAGAGAATGGGAGAATCGGAGGAAATGAGCATAAATGAGCATAAATCTACTGAGAGGAAGTTTTCCATAAATGAGAACAAGAAATGGATAATAGAAAGAGGGAGATTGGGGTAGATATTCTCAAAAAAATGACCCAATAGGGAGGGTAAAGTGTGATGCTAGAGAGAGCAGGGAGAAAATCTGGAGTGTTTCATTTAGTAACTGAAAGGAGATGTCATCTCACCCACAGGCGGAGGGCTGGCTTTAGATAGGATATAAAGAGTTCACCTCCAAAAATAGGAGGTAAAAGAGGTTGAAGTGAAACAGATACTGATTGTGGACAGAAGTACTAGTGGGAGCCTGTGGATATAATCAAAGTTAGGTTTTAAAAGTTAATTCTGGGGACTTCCCTGGTGGTCCAGTGCTTAAGACAGGTTCTATCCCTAGTCGGGGAACTAAGATTCCACATGCCAGAACGACCAAAACTTTTAAAAAGTTAATTCTGACTGCTCTAGGGCAATCAGATGAGTATGAAGGCAGATAGCCCAGAAAGAAAGCTGGTATAACGGTACAAAAGATTTTGGTGGTAGGGACTAAGGTGGTGACAGTGCCAATGAATTTTATATTATAATTAAACAAGCATATATGCTACCTCATTCCTATCATCATCCATAATCCTTCCACACAAGCATTTATGTATATATTTATTTTGCAAATAAACTCAAACTTCTAAATTATATCCAAGAATGAATACAGACAGAAAATTTTAAATTCCTATCATAAATACAGCTGAAAATAACTTTCCCATTCATTTTGATGTTCTATTGGATGTTTATCAATCTTTAATCTTATTTCAACATATTCTTTAATCAGAAAAAAACATGCAAATAGTAGATGACAATATTTTTGACTAATCTTGTTTCCCCATACTTTCACCAATTTCCACAATAATAGATATGTGACAGAAAAAGTTCTCTTATTTTTTTTAAGAGGTGCAACTATATGTTATTAAAATTAAGAGCTAGCTGATGGGAAGGGAGGTGTGGATTTGTTCACAAACTTTAAAGAATTATTAGTCAAGGGAAAAAAAATTCCATAGAATTGAGACTGAAAAAATACACCTCACATTTTTATCTTCTACTTATTCTTGATCATTTTATCCCCACTACAATATGCATTTATCCTTTTTGTCTCTTTTAAAGCTTCAACAAGAAATGTATTTGTAACCACTTTTGCTTTTTATTTAGTCACCTGATGTGAAACCATCTAACATGCACAACCCCACACTTCCCAGTGAGATTTGAAACATGCCTAGACTCTCTGGTAGAAAATAGGTAATTCCCAGTCAGGGAAAATGTTATGCTGTAAATAGCTGCCTCTTGCATTAATCCACAGCCTTTACTATTTGCTCCATTTTCTTTCATAAGATTAACATTTAAAAGCCTCTTTGTCACAGACTGAAATTGAATTGTGAAATGTTCTCCTGAATAAATAATTTCTTCCTGAATGTTAATTACATAGGCAACTATCCTGAAGTGTAATTTTACATAAATACTGTGCTAGAAGTTCTAGAGATATGAACAATTGCACAAATGCCTCCTTGAAGGAAAAAAAAAGTTTCTGAGGTTGAAATGAAAGTATCTGACATGCTGGATAAATATGGAACATTTGATGTATTGAATATTAATCTGTATGTTTATAGAACTCATTTCACAGCTTTAGGGTAACTATATCAGTTAAATATTCATAAAGACAAAATATGCATACTTTATTTTCCTTATATATTCATAGCAATGACAAAAATAAGTAGATTGATACCTAAAGATCTAAGCCAAAAGTTATAAATGAGATAGCCTCAAATTACAAGTAATCTGAAAATAAAATTTACCCAATTTTTCCTCCAGGTAAAGTACTTTGTGAGTTTCCCAGGTGCTCAGTGTAAACAATCTGCCTGCCAATGCAGGAGACATGGGTTCAATCCCTGGGTTGGGAAGATCCCTTGGAGAAGGAAATGTCAACTCTAGTAGTTTTGCCTGGGAAATCCCTGGGACAGAGCAGCCAGGTGGACTACAGTCCATGGAGTCCCAAAAGAGTCAGACATGACTTAGCAACTAAATGAAACAAAGTACTTTATATGAAATTATCAGCCTCTTATTTGATAATAATATGATGATATGCTGATGATGGTGATGAACTGGTTTTCAGAAAGCAGCCTTGTTAACTATTATAGCCTATAGACTCTTAGTCAAGGAGTCTTATTCCAAGAAGGGTCACAATCATATTGGATCCAGACTCATTTGCTCACTGAAGGTAGTAACTAGTGAAGCAGGTACTATTTATTGAGCACTGTCTCTGTGCAGGCACTGTGCTAAAGGCGTACCTCTACCATCCCTTTAACCTCACTGTGATTCTATGACACCATGACAACCACATGGGGAAACCAAGCTGGGGAATTTTTTCACTTGCCAAATTCATACAGCAACACAAAGGTAGATCCAAAATCCAAATCCAGGTCTTTCTTACCTCCAGAGCCCACATTATTAAGTAGATGGTAGAAGATTAAGTAGATGATAACATAGAAAGAGGCACCTTAGAATTAGCCCAGAGTTGAAAATCTACCAGTATTTTAAATCACTACCTTAACTTCCCTACCTTTTTTCTTCTTTAACAAATATTTATCCTGAGTTGACATTGGACCTGGATTAAGTGTAGTAGCCAAATAATCTGCCTGAATTAGAAGAAGGAATCAATCGATTAGATTATTTGCTGTTAATTTTTTTTAATTGAGATTTTAAATTTTAGTTTATAAATCCTTCTTAGTGTAATCTGCAGACCAAAAACATCCCAGTCAACTGGGACATTGTTAGAAATGCAGAAATTCCCTCCCTACCCTGCCAACCAAAGTACCTCGTTTGAGCAGCACTGCTATCCAAGTTCACACAGACCCAACACTAATCTCCTTTAAATTTTTTTTTTAAATGCAATGAAGTTTCAGAAGTGTCATTTGCAAGTTGACACTGTAAACTTCTAGCACTTGATGATGATGAGAAAAGTAGGTCAGCAGATGCACCGGGTAAGTTTTTGGGAAGTGTTTTCATTGGGTTTTGAAATTCCCCCAAATTTTCCTATAAAACTAACCCAGAAAAGCTTCTATTTAGAGATTTGTCGGCAGACGGCTTTTACTACTGAATTTCAGTGGGAGGATTCTGTTTTCAGAAAGTATTTCAGTCACTGATTTTAAAAAATAATGAATAGCTGACTTTCATATTATATTAAGGCTTGTTTATATTTCTATTCTGTAGCACACTGTCATGAATCACAAAATACCACATTAATATCTCCAATATTTTTATGACATGTTTAAGAGAACAAACTGCTATTCTGAATTTATAAACTATTCAATGACTTGTCCACTTGATTGCATAATAAGTAAACATCACTATTATTGCTAGTTTAACTTAACATTTTTTACTTAAACTCCCAAAGAATTCACACCAACACTCGTTTTCACAGTTCCCAAATTTGTTTGGTATTAAGACAGCAACAGAACATTTGCAGAGTACATTATAATCAGCTGTTACTGAAATTTTCTCAAAACCCTACATGTTGAAAAGGCACAGGTTAAAATTGTCTTTACCTGTGCATGGAGTCAGTAGTCCACATAGTTTTAGGATTTGGGGAGAGATTTTCTCCCTTTATCAGATAGAATTCAGGTGCAGAAAATACAATCCATTTTAGTTAACTGAAGCAGTATGGACATTTTTGCAGGATATTAAATGACTTAGTCTTTAGCAGGGCTGCAGAGACTGAATCTAGGCTGGGATTCACAGAATGATTCCCAAAGTCATGTCACAGAACTTGGACACTAAGGAAGGTTCTGGTACTGACAAACTCAAAGAACTGTATAGTGAAGAAAGTGTCTTTTGAATCAATAAGCCATTGCAATAGCTACTAACACCAGAATCACACCACTTCTGCCATGATTCACACTAACCAGTCTTCAATAGAGTCCATTAATGTCCCATAAAGCCATTGTCCAATGGATCAAGAAAACATAAATTAAAATTGAATATTATTCAGCCTTTAAAAAAAAAAGGAAATCCTGTCACTTGCTACAACAAGTAAACCTGGAGGGCATATGCTAAGTGAAATAAACCAGACAGAAAGACAAATATTGCAGAGTAACAGTTATACACAGATTCTTAAAATAAAGTCAAAGTTAACAGACAAGGAGTGTAAAAGTAGGGTTGTAAAAGTAGAGTGTAAAAGTAGGTTGCCAGGGTTTGTGGGGTGAAGGAAATAGGGAGAGGTTGGTAGAAGGTACAAACCTGAATAAGGTCTGAAAATATGATATATAACACAGTGACTATAGTTGATAACATTGTGTTCTATAATTGAAATTTGCTAAGAGTGTAAAATTTAAGTGTTCTCACCAAAAATATATGAGGTATATATATATAAAATACCTCAGATACCTTTATATATATTTATATATATATATATATATAAAGGTAAATATATGAGGTGATAGATGTGCTAATTAACTCAGTGGGGGAATCCTTTTACAATGTGAAGTGTATCAAATCATCATGTTACACATTTTAAATATTTTACAATTTTGTCAGTTATACCTCAGTAAAGATGAAAAAATAAGCCATCTGTCTCATAATGGATTACATGTTAAGATCAGTATATTCCATGAAAGTCCACCCACTGTCTTAATTTTTTAAGTAAAATTAGTCAGATTCAATGTTCCATGGAATACTACAACAGGCATTCAGAAAGTCTGAAGATTACAGTGCTTGCAGAAAGATGGCCACAGGGAAGGCAAAACAAAATCCAGCATAAGTAACTATTCCAGTGAGAACAAGTTCCCTCCCCTTCTAAAACAGAAAGAAGGTGAACTCTTACAGTCCATGGAATTCTCCAGGCCAGAATACTAGAGTGGGTAGCCTTTCCATTCTCCAGGGGATCTTCTCAACCCAGGGATCGCACCCAGGTCTCTCACATTGCAAGCAGATTGATTACCAGCTGAGCCCCAAGGGAAGCCCAGGAATACTAGAGTGGGTAGCCTGTCCCTTCTCCAGGGGATCTTCCTGACTGAAGAATGGAACCAGGGTCTCCTGCATTGCAAGCAGATTACATCACAGCTCAGCTGTCAGGGAAGCCCCAAATCAGAAAGGGTCTGGTCTAACTGACCTGACACTAGGTGGCTACCAGGTTCCTTTTAAATATGGTATAGATTGAACACAGTACTGTGGGCATCATCAGATCAGACAGTGAAGGGAATTCTATCTTGGAGTCCATACACTACTTCCATCCTTGCCATCATACTCCCTTGTTCATTAGCTCACTATTCAAGCACTGGGGTAGCTGGTAACTTAATGAAATCTATGAGAAACATTATCTTGTCCATATGGTTATCAAAAAAATTTTTTACAGAGGGGGCACTAATGTGAATATTCACATGAGATATAAATATTATATTCTGTGCCCATTCTTAGAGGTCTATCCACATGTGTTTCATCAAACCTACTTATCACCAATCCTCCAAATAGGATCTTTCTAAATCCCTGAATATCCAGTCACACCATTAGCCTCTCTCTATGAATTGGTATAGATCCATGATTCTGACCATCTCTCCTTCCACCCAAAGTGGAAAATCGATCATATCATTCGAATTTCTGCCCACTAAAAGGACTTTTTCCTCTTTGTCCGGCAGGTTCACATCCCCTGTGGGGCCACACTGCTGCAGCAGGTCACGCGTGCAATGCAGACCAGAACTGCACTATTCCTTCCTCAGTTAACTAGTTACAGAACTCTCCCTGAAGACGGGGGGGGGGGGGCAGATAGGCAGGTGACGCTGCAACAGGAGTTAGTATATTAGGGATGTGAGCCACCAGCTCCTAACACATTCGTGTCGACAGAACATGAGTAGGTCTGATCTCCTATATGCCATTTCCACCTGATGATGGAAGACATCATTAGTGCCTGGTGGAGCAGAAAGTACCTATGTCATCCCTGAAGACCAGGTTCACAAGATCAGACTTTCCATGTCTGCATGCATGTGTGCTAGGTTGTGTTCGACTCTTTGTAACCCCAGGGACTATATAGCCCACCAGGCTCCTCTGTCCATGAGACTCTCCAGACAAGAATGCTGGAGTGGATTGCCATTTCCTACTCCAAGTTTCTATGTCTAACAGGGCCCATTAGCATGCTAAGGGCAGTTTCTTAATAGAATATTTCTTTGCTTCCAAACACTACAAGCTTGCTTTGTATATGATGCTCCTCTAAATGTTTGCTATAAGCGACACAGGGCATCCCAAATTGCCACAGGCATTGCAGGCACCATTGGAGCTGCTGGCTCATAAGGACTAAACGACAGAGCTTTGCAGTGAAGCTGGATCTTACTCTTGGCCTCATTCATACCTGGTAACTTTAGGGGTTACCTCAGTAAATAGATTCCAAACAGGCTACATTGTCTCCAAAATTCAAAGTGACCCACAATGCAATGTGCCTCTTCTTAGAAGTATTTGGAGGAGACACCCCCTCACATCTCAGATCACTAGTCCCCAACAACCTTCCCCAAAGTGGTTGGCCTTGACTTTTCTTTGCATTTTCCTCCTACTTTCAAATCTCATATTTCTTACAAGGGCCTCTAGAGTACCTGCAACTGTCTATTTACCTGGTCCTGCCATCATGAAGTCATCAGTGAAATAGGCCAGAGCATTTTCCTTTGAGGTGGTGAAATAAGAAAGAACCTGCACAATAAAGGTAACTACAGTGAAAATATTATAACCCCTATTTTAGATAGGAGAAAAAATGAGTAGTTATTTATGTTCCTTGAGTGGCAGGTCTGTCTGTCTCCAAATGCTTTCCTCTTGACCTTCCTAGGATGAGCACAGAAAAAGGAATGTGACTCTGGGCTAGGTGGATAGATGGAAAAGATGCCATGGTCCCAGGCAGTGCACAACAGTCTGCTTACACCTGGCCCATCTCCTCCATTTAAGGAGCTGACAATGCTCTTATAAGCACTTAACATTTATAATTACAATCCCAGCTCTACTAGGTGCAGAGTCGGGGGAGTAGAGAAGAAAGTGAAAGTGAAGTCGCTCAGTCATGTCCGACTCTTAGTGTGTTTAGGACACAACAAACCTTATAAACCACTAAAGATCAGTTAGTGTCTTAGGAATGATACGGTTAAAATGAGAGGCAAGCTCTTAAACCAAATTAAGTAATAGAGATTTGCTGTATTGAGTCAGAGGGCCCTCAAAGAACCCATAAGAGGAGGCTGGCTTCACAGGAATAGAGTTGTTAAGCAGCTCCTTCCCCCTCTTTTTCTTCTTCCCTCATTTTTCTCTCTCTCTGCAGACTCCTAATTCCTACTCTCCAGAACACTGGATTCCACCATGATCCCAAGGCCATATTGGGAAAATAAATTTCCCTTACTCCCCAGATTCCTGTCTTAGTCTTTAAAACCGGAAATTTTCCCTGTTGAGAGAATATTAGGGGCCCCCCAGGTGGCACAGTGGTAAAGAATCCACCTGCCAACACAGGAGACATAGGAGATTCAGGTTCAATCCCTGAAAGATCCCTGAAGGAAGAAATGGCAATCCACTCCAGTTTTTCTTGCCTGGAAAATCCCATGAACAGAGGAACCTGGCGGGCTACAGTGCATGGGATCACAAAGTGATGGTCTGTGTAGATTCTGGGAGTTGGTGATGGACAGGGAGGCCTGGAGTGCTGCGATTCATGGGATCACAAAGAGTCAGACATGACTGGCTGACTAAGCACACAAGAAGGAAATACACCCTACCTTCTTACCCCCTTCCATGATTTCTTTTCTGGAAATCACTTATTTGATTGGTGAGGCTGAGAAGAAGGTCCGTCCAACACTTTGTGATGGACTGTATGCCACAGTCTCCACTGTCCTCAGGATTCTCCAGGCAAGAATCCTGGAGTGGGTTGCCATGACCTCCTCCAGGGGATCTTCCCAACCCAGGGATGGAACCTGGGTCTCCTGAGACTCCTGCATTACAGGTGGCTTCTTTATCACTGAGCCATGGGGGAAGCCCACACAGAACCCAGTTCAGTTCAGTTCAGTTGCTCAGTCATGTCCGACTCTTTGTGACCCCATGAATCGCAGCACTCCAGGCCTCCCTGTCCATCACCAACTCCCAGAGTCTACCCAAACCCATGTCCATCAAGTCGGTGATGCCATCCAGCCATCTCATCCTCTGTCATCCCCTTCTCCTCCTGCCTCCAATCCCTCCCAGCATCAGGGTCTTTTCCAATGAGTCAACTCTTCACATCAGGTGGCCAAAGTATTGGAGTTTCAGCTTCAGCATCAGTCCTTCCATTGAACACCCAGGACTGATCTCCTTCGGGATGGACTGGTTGGATCTCCTTGCAGTCCAAGGGACTCTCAAGAGTTTTTGCCAACACCACAGTTCAAAAGCATCAATTCTTCAGCACCCAGCTTTCTTCACAGTCCAACTCTCACATCCAAACATGACCACTGGAAAAACCATAGCCTTGACTAGATGGACCTTTGTTGGCAAAGTAATGTCTCTGCTTTTTAATATGCTATCTACGTTGGTCATAACTTTCCTTCCAAGGACTAAGAGTCTTTTAATTTCATGGCTGCAATCACCATTTTGGAGCACCCCAAAATAAAGTCTGACACTGTTTCCACTGTTTCCCCATCTATTTCCCATGAAGTGATGGGACCAGATGCCATGATCTTAGTTTTCTGAATGTTGAGCTTTAAGCCAACTTTTTCACTCTCCTCTTTCACTTTCATCAAGAGGCTTTTTAGTTCCTCTTCACTTTCTGCCATAAGGGTGGTGTCATCTGCATATCTGAGGTTATTGATATTTCTCCTGGCAATCTTGATTCCAGCTTGTGCTTCTTCCAGCCCAGTGTTTCTCATGATGTACTCTGCATAGAAGTTAAATAAGCAGGGTGACAACATACAGCCTTGACGTACTCCTTTTCCTATTTGGAACCAGTCTGTTTTTCCATGTCGAGTTCTAACTGTTGCTTCCTGACCTGCATACAGGTTTCTCAAGAGGCAGGTCAGGTGGTCTGGTATTCCCGTCTCTTTCAGAATTTTCCACAGTTTATTGTGATCCACACAGTCGAAGGCTTTGGCATAGTCAATTTCCAGTTCAGACTTACTGATAAGAAAGCTAACAATTTGGTACTTACTGAAGTCCTGAGTCTCTTTCTTAGTACAAGACCCATTCATTCCCTAACAATAAACAGCTCTGGAGCCTCCAACTGTCTGCTCAGTCTCTAGAGCTCTTAGTTCAAGCAAAAGAAATTGACATAATTTGATTGGTTCAGTTTAAGTCAACTGTCTCTCCTTGTTATGGACAGTTATTCCAGTTATGGCCAAAGAAGGTGAGTTGAACCTGTTGTGCCTCTTCAACATGAACGATGGTGGAAATTCAAAGAAGGGTGGTAAACTGGGTAGCCCTACCCAAGGATGCAAGTTTTCTTTGAATTCTAACAGCCCAGGACTCTAAAATAGCATTCATCCCCAAAGCCACTATTATTTAATGGGCTTCACATGATGGCTCTCAAATTGACAAATATAAGATCTTTGCATCCTAACTCCACATTTAAAGGATTTCAGGTATTCTCCACTTTTACTGCAATGTGTTCCTGGAAATTATGTCATACAGTGGACTAGTGTTAAACAAACTATAAAGCAACAGTACAAGTGGGGGTTGTATGCCATCAAGTACATGGTAGCCATGTACAATGCATCAGAGGTCGAACAGACTGACTTCCTAGTCCTTGCCCCACCCCCCACGTCAAAGCTAGCTGCACAGTATCAAGCAGAGCAGCCAGAACTTTCCAAGTGTCTCCCCACAGAAACCTGCCCTGATGGATAGTTAAATTCCATGATCACAAAAACTAGTCTCTGGTCAGTTAAAATTATGCTTCAAATCTTATAAATGTGTATGATGTTCTCTACACAATGATTACGCTAAGACCAATATCTTACTGGGCTTCCCTGGTGGCTCAGAGGGTAAAGAATCAGCCTGCAATGCAGGAGACCTGGGTTCGATCCCTGGGTCAGGATGATCCCCTGCAGAAGGGAATAGCTACCCATGCCAGTATTGTCTCGTGGAGAATCCCATGGCTAGAGGAGCATATAACTCTATAATTCTAAACCATGCTGTATTTAAATAATTTTACAGCCTCAAAATTTGACCAAAATTAATATGCAAAATTTGACTAACATTAATTTAGATTTGCTTGCAACCTGGTAATTGAGAAAGATGTAGTGACATGGTTTGGCTAGCCTAGAGATCTCAAAGAAACTGCACAATGGAAGTCAAAACAGAGGTATTTTTTCTCTCTCTCTCTCAACAAATTTCAATAAATATAGCAGAGAAATTCAAAATCATTCTACTGACCTTGGAGATGAACTCAAAGCACTCACCTAGGTGCTCAGTAAAGGTTTGTAATGATGCTAATTGATAGGGCTTCTCTGAGTAGAAAGCATTTTAAAAGTCAGGAATGATCCCCCTTTTCTCTTGCTCACTCCTTTCTACCACCAAACATAATCTACAAGGTGCAGTAACTCAGGCACTCAGAACCAACTGCACCAGCAGAAAAGATGAGGCATCCATTTTCAGTCTTTAAGTTCCTACTGGACACTGGTTACCAAGGTTCAGCTGCCATGAACAGTTAGTTACCAAGTCATTAGAGTACTGGATTATCTAGGCCAGGCTAACCACTATCACAAAGAGAACTAAATGAATAGCTTTATCAGAGAAAATATATGTCTTCTTCGGTTCTACTTCAAACCCTAACCCCATGTATGATTCCAAAAACTGGTAAAAGACCAGAACTTGCAGTACAATCCTAGAAAAATGTCATTATATTTTTCAATCTCTTGGATTTAATTAAAGTTTAAATATTTTTAAAACAACAACAACAAACCAAAGAGGTTCATTTCTTGCTCTCATAACAGGGCCATAGCAGTCTAGTGGGTCTGCTCTCCTACAGACAGTCATTGAAGGACCCAGGCTTCTCCAATTTTGTGAGTGTACTAATACACAAGGCTTCATGTTCATCTGTATCCAGTTATCAGGAGAAAGACAATGGAGACATCTGCATGGAAAGTCTGCATGGAAAAGGCTGGAAAGTGGCATATATTCCTTCAACTTATTCCTTGGCTAACCTCAATCTGCAAAGGAATCCAGGAAAAATAGTCTAACTCCATGCACAGGACAAAGAAACCAATTTTAGTGAATAGCTAGTAGTCTTTGCCACAACCTATCTTTTCAAAAGAAGGTTTAAAATAGGAATTATGAACTGAGAGACATAAAATGGCCAAATAAAGAACATAAGTGAGTGAGAGGGATCTAAAGGGAGCTGTCCAAAACTAGTAAGCTTTCCATGTCCCCAAATGCAAATTCAAGAGATTTGCTCCGAAAAAAATAGGGACAGAATATTGTCAGATTTAAGTTTTCAAGAAAAGCCAAAAATCTGGTGCAGTTCTAAAAATGTGAATTCTTCCAACATTAAAATGTTGGCAACTATTCAATGCTTTAAAAAATAATAATAATATGCAGGTGATACAAAGGTTTTTGCATGCCCTATTTGACCTAAAAGCATGTAAACTGCTTTAAAAATTCAACCAGCCTCTAGGAACTAACTTTTTAAAAAAGATACAGCTTAGTACCCTGATCCATGTTTGCACAAGCTGAAACTAACAAAAGAACAAATAAACTTTAGAATGAAGGCATGAGTGTTAGGTAGTATTAATGTGCCATGGCGAAAAATTGATGCTTTTGAACTGTGGTGTTGGAGAAGACTCTTGAGAATCCCTTGGACTGCAAGGAGATCCAACCAGTCCACCCTAAAGGAGATCAGTCCTGGGTGTTCATTGGAAGGACTGATGCTGAAGCTGAAACTCCAATACTTTGGCCACCTGATGCAAAGAGCTAACTCATTTAAAAAGACGCTGCTGCTGGGAGGGATTGGGGGCAGGAGGAGAAGGGGACGACAGAGGATGAGATGGCTAGATGGCATCACCGACTCAATGGACATGAGTTTGAGTAAACTCCAGGAGTCGGTGATGGACACGAAGGCCTGGCGTGCTGCGATTCATGGGGTCGCAAAGAGTCGGACACGACTGAGCAACTGAACTGAACTGAACTGAACTGATTGTGTCACCATGAACTACATGGAAAGCAAGCACAACCTAATGCAAAAAAACAAATGTCGGAGACCTTTATAAATCCTAGAAGTAACTAGAAGAATCATGAGAAGATGCAGTCATATTTCTTAGTTTATTAATCATCTGGATATTAGACTATGATGTGTTCAATCAGTAAACAAATGCTTACTATTAAGCACCAGATAATGTTAGCTGCTGAAGAGAAAATAGGAATGATTAAATTCTTCCCATGACAAATTTATATTTTAGTAAGGAAATAAAGTAAGTGCATGTGCTTGTGCTCAGTTGCTCAGTCACGTCCGACTCTCTGCGACCCCATGGACTGTAGCCCGCCAGGCTCCTTTGTGCATGGAATTTTCCAGGCAAGAACACTGGAGTGGGTTGCCATTTCCTATTCCAGGGGATCTTCCCAACCCAGGGGTGGAGTCTCCTGCATTTGCAGGTGGATTCTTTACCACTACACCACCTGGGAAGCTCCAGTATACATGCATAATGAGCCATAATATGAGGTCAAAAGCAAAAGAACCATAACTGAATTATGACTGTAATTGTCAGACAAGAAAGAGAATTTTCTGGCTAGGGATGATTAGAAATAGCTTCATGGAGAAGGTAGCACGCAAAGGCATGTGAAGGTAAGATCTGGATATGTAGACATGGGGAGGTAGAGATTCCATAAAAATCAGAGAGCATTAGCAAAGACATGGAACTGGAAAAAGAAAGTGGTGTGTGAGGGTGGTGGGTTAGATGGAAAATGAGGTACCTAAAGGCAAATAAGGAGCCTGGTGGGCTATAGTCCATGGGGTCACAAAGAGCCAGACATGATCAAGTGACTAACACACACACACACAAAGGCAAATAAACTCTATAATAGTTGAATTATCTATTCCTCAGTAATTATTAACACCCATGAATCTCATCAATGGAGATAATTCCCTCTCTAGAATACAAATCTGAAGCAAAACTGATGCCCACGATTTATTGATCTAAATCTTAATGACTTCAAAACCATGATATTTACAGTTGCTACTTCTTTTCAAGTCTTAAATCCAGTATTTGCCCGATTTATCCTGCACCAGCTCCAAGTATTGTTATGAACTTCCTGTACCAGAAATCTGCAATAAGTCAGAACCTGAGCTTTCTGGTTACAAGCTGCTATTATTGCATCAGTCACCTCCTGTTCAGATTTCCAATAGGTGACATTTGCATGGTTCCATCTGTCTAATTTATCTCTTCTCAAGGCCATATTGTTTCAGTGACATTTGGGAGCCTTCCAAATTGTGGCTTAATATATATCTTCAGTTAGTAGAAATTATATCTATGGTCAATTTCTTATGCTAAGTAGTCTCAAAAGTATTTCTTTTGCTTATTTGAGACTTTTTTATTATTTCTTGCCCTGCATTTATCATTTACATTTGGTTTTGCAGTTCAGATAAATATGTTCTAAAGTCAGTTTAACAGTACTGGCCAAACACATTATAATATCTTCCAATGGGGTTAGTAATACCCTGTGTGTGACAAGTATGCAAAAGTAGTGACTTTGTAAACTGATGTTGAAGTGTGATTATTTTCCAGGTGGTTAGTCGCTAGGTCGTGTCCAACTCTTGTGACCCCAAGGACTATAGCCTTCCAGGTTCCTCTGTCATGGGATTCTCCAGGCAAGAATACTGGAGTGGGTTGCCATTTCCTTCTCCAGGGGAAGGAGGAGATTTGATTTCCTGATTTCCTCCCGACCCAGGAATCAAATCTGGGTCTCCTGCATTGCATGCGGATTCTTTACTGACTGAGCTATGAAGGAAGCTCCAGATTTCTCGTTAGCCATTCTGAAACCACTCCACTCAGCAAGATAACTACCTCTATTTCGATATTCCTCCATTTTCATCTCTTACCAAATCTTGTGTCAAACCCACAGGCAAATTAATTTTGTTCCCCTCAGTTTCTGAGATGTTTCTGTTTAGAACAGTTATAAGAGTAAACTCTTTTATGTTATTAGTTCCATTTGCATGGCCTAGTGAATGTTTTCAAAATCGGTTTTTATAGTTCTAAACCAGTGTATTAATTATCATTATTATGATCATTATTAATTATCATTATTAAATATCAATGTATAATTATATCATTATATCATTTTAAATTTGGGGTTTCATAGTGTCAATGCTGTTGCTATTACTATTATTATAAATATTATTTATGACAGCAGTATATTGTCTGGTGATTCAGTATCTGAGCCTGAATTTCCTGATATACAGTACAGTAGTCTACTGACAGCACCATTCTGATAAACTAAGTCAAAATAAATGTGCTCAGTCGTGTCCAACTCTTTGTGACCTCATGGACTGTAGTCCACCAGCCTCCTCTGTCCATGGAATTCTCCAAGCAAGAATACTGGAGTGGGTCACCATTTCCTCCCCCAGGGGATCTTCCCAACCCAGAGATGGAGCCCACATCTTCTGCACTGGCAGGAAGATTCTTTACCCACTGAGCCACTGGGAAAGTCTCAAGTCAAAATAAATATTTCTATGTATTTTTCAACGTAGAAGCATAAACTAATCAAAAAAACTTCTGGGTCAAGTCAGTGAAGCAAATTTATCAAAGCAAGGGCGTAAACATTTCTATTAATGGTGCTTGACATCATATAAATTTTCTGAAATGGATGTTAACAACCATCTTCAGAAAACAATTTAACACTTTATTTCCATATCTGGCAATTATAGCCCCAGACTTATTCCACAAGGCATCTCTGTTTTTCCCTTTACAAGAAGGCAATGGGATCTTTCCCCCTGTCAGTGACTGCAGTAGATCTCCTGAAGCTCACATTGATGAAATTCAATATGGAGTAAGGTTAGAACACAGTTTTAAGTATTTCCTTGTATTTGTTTTTTTTCCTTTCATAGGTCTAAAAGTAATGATTGCTGGTTGATGATAGTTAATAATTTTACAC
Source organism: Cervus canadensis (assembly GCF_019320065.1). Lineage (NCBI taxonomy): Eukaryota > Metazoa > Chordata > Mammalia > Artiodactyla > Cervidae > Cervus > Cervus canadensis. The sequence continues at coordinate 52,215,241 of NC_057410.1, forward strand.
ATTTGGGGAACAGTTCAATAACTGAAGTTTCAGGCAGCTATGTAGTATAAAATATTCACTTTTCAAAAGAGAAAAAATCTTATTCATTGTCTAAGGTCACACCTCTTCATGGTATCCTGAAAACCTAGTTTCGTAGAAAACATTTTGGCATGTAGTCTTTATTACACATGTAGAATTTATCATGTATCTTTAACCTATGATAATATTTATAGAATTTCATGATTTTATCCCTATTGGTCAGTTTTGCTAGACTGTAGCTTGGTGCATCTTTATTGTAGTTGTTTATTTCCTCTTCAGAATGCCTGTGTTTATTCCTAGATAAAAGCCACTGAATGACCTGAGTTAATTAGGCCTCTTGGTAGCAGGTTTCCAGGCACAACATACATTTGCCAAGCTGTATTTATAAAATCAAGTCTCAAAAGCGCCTCATCTCATATTTTTTAAGCTAACATAGAATATTGTAGAATTGTTGGGAGTGGAAACCTTCTGTGTTTAGTACTTTTTGATGGCACTATAAATATAAGCAATCCAATTTAGCAGTGATAAATGCTGCCTTCCCAATTCCAATCATATCTGTTCTTAGTTATAGCAATTTCCAATAAAAAAAAAAACTAGGGTGATGCTCAGACACATATCATTTTTAAGACCTAGAAATAAAGACCTGGACTAAGGCCAGTCACTTGAATTGTGGGAATATCCATTCCAAGAATATCTTTTATTGTTATCACCTCTCACTTGTCACCATGATGTATTAGACTGTCCAAGCTTCCTTACCACCGGAAAAAAAAAGCTTTTATTTTACATTATTTATCTTGTTCTTCTTGCATGCATTCTGCCTCTCTGTAAGGTATTATTCAACTCATTCTTTTAAATAAATCCACAAGAACCTTGGTGTCAAAATACCAAAATGACCATTTGGGTTTTGTTACTATCATTTCCTTTGAATGAGAAGTAACTCTTTTGAACATAGTTTCCAAAGTTCTTTTATATTCCATTAAATAAATGGAATAGGACACGAAATTTTCAAACAAGCTAATGACCACTTTTCATTTAACGACTCAATCTCAATTGTTGTATTTTTTCCATTTTAAAATGACATTAGCTGTGCATGCATCATAAATTTAATAACAGCTCTTTAGGAAAAAACATAACACTACATTAATGCACACAATTGATTTTAACTAACTGAGGACAGCTTGTGTTTACTCATAGAAATACATATCACTGACTTTTTGAGTATATTGGTGTGGTAGACGCAGAGATGAACAATCCAGAAGGACTATAGGGAGGGTATCAGTAGACAGCCTCCAACTATCAGCTCCTTTAGGGTCTGCCTCAACTGCAGAGAGTCACTCACGCTGACCAAAACCAGACTTCTCAAACCAGCCATATTTCAGAGGGTACAGAGGGTAGGCCATTTGAGGCAGACCCACAACACCCTGGTAGGTAATATTGTGTTGGTTCACACCCTCGGGAACTTCCTGGGTAAAATCTGAAACTGACCCCCAGGCTCTGAGAGCAAGCAGAGACCAAAGAAAGAAGACCGCTCGGTAGGTGGCAAATTTAACAAACAAGGGAACTTACATCAAGGCTCTCCTTGAGTGGCTATAAGATGAGTAGACCTCTGTACCTGTCCTCAAGAATCTTTTTTTTTTTACATTTATTTTTATTAGTTGGAGGCTACTTTACAATATTGTAGTGGTTTTTGCCAAACATTGACATGAATCAGCCATGGATTTACATATATTCCCCATTCTGATCCCCCTCCCACATCCCTCCCCAGAATCTTAAAAGTTGACATGTGTGTCTGCTTAGTCGCTCAGTCCCGTCCGACTCTTTGCAGTTCCATGGACTGTAACCCGCCAGGCTCCTCTGTCCATGGAATTCTCCAGGCAAGAATATTGGAGTGGGCTACCATGTTCTCCTCCAGGGATCTTCCCAACCCAGGGATCGAACCCAGGCCTCCCACACTGCAGGCAGATTCTTTACCATTTGAGACACCAGGAAAGGCCAAGAATACCTATTGGAGGGGGTAGCCTATCCGTTCTCTGGGGGCTCTTTCTGACCCAGGAATCCAACTGGGATCTCCTGCATTGCAGGCAGATTCTTTACCAGCTGAACCACCAGGCGGAGACCTTAACTGGATTCAATCACATATACTGTCTATTGTAGATGGTCTCAACAACACATTGCTCTCTCAAGGCCATGTCCTTGAAAATGGCTTGTCCTTGAAAATTATATGAATTCTGTATAGTGGGAAGTTGTACCATTTCTCTTTAATTTCAGTTAAAATATTTAATACCTGGTGAACACCTGAATGACAATCCTTTTAATACCCATATTAGGTCACACCAACATCCCTACACTTCATTTCAGTTTCGGGTCAATCTGGCTACAAAGTCATACCATTCCCATCTGACCTTATCTCACCCAACTGCGGCATCTGAATAATGTTTCAAATGGCACTGGGACCCAAAACATGTATTTCTAATTATGAATACTTTAAGATATTGTTTAAGTATTATAAAGACAACAAAAGAAACAGTTAAAATAACTCATTTCAGAACGAACTATTTATAGTAAACTTGTCAGGAGCCGAAACATAAATTTAAAAATAAAAACATTAAATGCAGTACAATAACCAAAGATAATACTCTGATATCACCTGAGTGTGTTGCTGAAGTTGACAACTAATCTCATTTCACTAAGCCAGGTAGACTGTTCTGGGAAATTTGTTGTTACATATAAAAGAGATCTACAGTGAAATATGTCTTTGAAAAATGTTGGGTAAAACTAACATTAAACAGGTCCTGGTAATAAGCTAATTTATTATATGTGCGTCTTTAAGACGCAACTAGCCTCTGCAGCATCTAGTATTTGACAAGGGAATCGTGTGTGTGTGTGTGTGTGTGTGTGTGTGTGTGTGTGTGTGTGTGTGTGTGTGTGTGTGTGTGTGTGTGTGTGTGTGTGTGTGTGTGTGTGTGTGTGTGTATGTGTGTGTGTGTGTGTGTCTGGGCTGCATTAGGACATCAGTGATAACTTCACCTGTGAGTAGCCACAGTATGATGCTGGGTTTGGTTCTTCTCCATCTCACTCTGTCCTTTCACCTTTTGGACTTGTAACCTCCTTTTCTCCTCCCACTTCCCACTCTTGTCTGTGTCCCTCATGAACATTAGTCAGGGCATATTGGTCATACCCTTGAATCTACTGGAATATTAATAATTGCGTAACTATATGCTGCTCAGTCAGTGTGACGTTGTTCTCTGGAGTCAGGCAGACCTGAAGTCTGGCCCCACCATTCCCCAACTGTGTGACTTTAGGTAGATTATATGACCTAAACCTCAGTTCTCCCACATTTGAGAAAATTAAAATGCATACCTTATGGGGTGGCTGGAAAATTTAATGAGATGATACTTATAAAAGGCTTGGGGCATTGTGTCTGGCATGTAATAAGCATGTTTGATAAACATGCACCCTTATGAATGTGATGTGTCTCCAATCACACAAAGGTCAGTACATGACCTTTCTATTTCTGTCCTCTTTGCTGCTAGATCAATGAATGAAATGCCAAAGTGCTAGCAAAGTGGCTCTCTGTGGATATAACAAAGACCACCCCTCTTCTCTCTGTGTCCTGGCGCTGCCCAGTGAGACACACGGCGTGCCTGTCCCGCCCCCTTCTCCACTGGATGTCCAGGGCCCTCTTGTAGCTGAGAGAGCATGGGTGGTGCACAGGGGCATGGTCACAGGCTGAGAACAGGGGCTGCGAGAAGGCTAAAGATTCACACAGGATGTCACTCCCACTCACTGGATGACTCTGAACATGGGCAGCCTAAGGTCTCACATTCTCCACAGCCAGAAAATCGGTAAACAAGTTGTCAGACATGAGCAGTGTGACAGTGTGACTCAGACAGGGCAACCTGTAGGCGAGATCTTGGAAGACACAAGCCGTGTGACGCTTCGTCACTCCGGACTCGCCCTGCTGGTAAGCTGCCCCGAAGCAGGGAAGGTGTGTTGGGTCTCTAGTCCTGCTCAGCTCTGGAGCCTAAGAGAAGGCCCTCTCATCAGTCCCCTCGAATCATTGCCTTGGCAACGTCTGAGCAGCAGAACTAGGATAAGAGCACCCCCAGAAATGGGCCTCGGGCATCCTGACACCACACCGCATTCTACACTGCTTTTGGTCTCACCTCTCTTCCCTAACCTGAAAACCTACTGGGGGTCTGCCAGCCCAAATGCAGACTTTATCAAAGTCCGGAAAAGCCCCTTTCCTCATGATGCTCTTCTGTCGTCTATCGGAAAACCATCCAGTAATGTTTTAAATCTAAGCCACGTGACTGGAGCAGCCCACGCATGTGCAGACAGCACACTAGCTCACTGGTCAGTACACACCCTGAGTCTCGTCTCCTCTTCTTTAAACTCTTACACCACAAAACTAATCCCATTCTTTTTATCTTACATGTTGGATAAGACCTCTTTTTCCAAGCTTGCTTTCCCTGGACCGTTAACCTTCCCTTGAAGGGAATCTACTTTTGGTGGTTTAGATGTGAAAAAGGGGACTGCAGACTAGGCAAACACAAGCTAACTCATATCAAATAATTCTCATAATATAACTCTAAACAGTGCTTGTAAACTCTGCTAAAACATGCTGCCACTGCTGAGATGGAAAAAGTTCTGTTGACCTCCCTAGCGTTAGGGAGAAACAATAATAACTTCTTTTTTATTTTGTTTGAAAGTCACCACTTTTTTAAAAATAGTGGAATAATGACTTTATTTTTAATTTTTGGCCTCACCCCACAGCATGTGGGGCTGTCTCCCAATCAGGGATCAAGCCTGCACCCCTGCACTGGAAGGCAGAGTCTTAACCACTGGACCACCAGGGAAGTCTCAAGAGAGAAACATAACTTCTTAGTTGAGTGTTATCTGCAAGTTCTGTTCAGTCACTCAGTCGTGTCCGACTCTTTGCGACCCCATGAACCGCAGCACACCAGGCCTCCCTGTCCATCACCAACTCCCAGAGTCTACCCAAACCCAGGTCCATCGAGTCGGCAATGCCATCCAATCATCTCATCCTCTGTCGTCCCCTTCTCCTCCTGCCCTCAACCTTTCCCAGCATCAGGGCCCTTTCAAATAAGATCAGTCCTGGGTGTTCATTGGAAGGACTGATGCTGAAGCTGAAACTCCAATACTTTGGCCACCTGATGCTTTCTTTATAGTCCAACTCTCACATCCATACATAACCACTGGAAAAACCATAGCCTTGACTAGACGGACCTTTGCTGGCAAAGTAATGTCTCTGCTTTTTAATATGCTATCTAGGTTGGTCATAACTTTCCTTCCAAGAAGTAAGTGTCTTTTAATTTATCTGGAAGATTCTTCCCAATTACTCAGAAGCTCCTAGGATGGGTTTAGCAAGCATCTATATAGTACTCTGTCTCCTATTTTTAAAAGTTACTCTCCTGCCTTCTCTGAGTTTTGCCATTTAGCTATTTATTCAAAATAAGAGAAAAAAATTACAGAGACAAGCATGCAGTATGAAGCAGCTGTACATTCTAGAGTGTTCACATGAAAAATAAAATATCTACAACATGCCAACAGGATCAGTGATTCTCCAAGTGGTGTCCAAACGAGCAGCACCAGTATCATCTTGTTATAAGTGCAAATTCTTTGGCTCCACCCCTGACCTATTGTATGAGAAACTTTGGGGATGAGGCAAGCAGTCCATGCTTGACAACAGCTCCAGGTGATCCTGATGTTTGCTCAAGTTTGAGAACCACTGCTCTAAATACTAAACCGATGAAAGCCATTTCAAAGATTTAAAAAGAATTCTTCACTCCCCCAACAAATATTTAAGAACAGTCCCCTAATTCCACATCAGTTAACCATAGGGACTGATTTCATTTCCTTCAGGCTCTCTCCCCAGGTGTGCCCTGGCTGGCTTTTGAGGACTCAAGACTTATGAATACTTTTCAATTTTCACGCAAGATCAAGAACTTTGTCCTGAAAGCCAGTTCGCAGAACCACACATCAACTTCCTACTGCTCCCATCACTGAAGTTGGACATTGATTCTCAAACTCTTGTTACTTACTTCAGGATTCATGACATGGGCTTCCCTGGAAGCTCAGCTGGTAAAGAATCCACCTGCAAGGCAGGAGACCCTGGTTCAATTCCTAGGTTGAGAAAATCCCCTGGAGAAGGGGTAGACTACCCACTCCAGTATTCTTGGGTCTCCCTGGTGACTCAGATGAGAAAGAATTCGCTTGCAGTGTGAGAGACCTGGGTTCCATCTCTGGGTTGAAGATCCCCTGGAGGAGGGCATGGCTACCCACTCCAATATTCTTACCTGGAGAATCCCCATGGACAGAGGAGCCAGGGGGACTGCAGTCCGTGGGGTCTCAAAGAGTCGGACAGACCGAGCAACTAAGCAGACACAGAACTAGACAAGTTCTCAGCATTGTAACCCACTCTGGGATATAGAGCCTTAAACATCTTATGCCAGCTTGTATTAGAGTTGAGCCTACTATCCCACTCAAACTAAATGCTCTGGTTAACCAACTCCTGCACCCCTCCCATGCCTTTCCCTATTTAGCACTATTTCTGTCCATTTACCCAACAGAAGTGGCCAGGTTGCCACATAGACTAAACATGGTATATCTTTTTGACTTGTCTGCTTTCTCCTGTGTCCTAAAATCCGGTCTCCACGACCAAATGATTTCACTAAACCAGTGGTTGCCAATCATCACCACTATAGACTGCAATGTATCCCCCAAAACATATATAGTGAAGCTCCATCCCCCTAATAGAACTGTATTTAAAGATAGGCCTTTAAGGACATAATTAAGTCTAAGTGAGGCCATAAGGGATGGGGGAGGGTGCCTAATCTGACTGGATTGGTAAAAACACATCAGAGATTCTTTTTCTCCTCAAGTGCACAGAAGAAGGTTGAGGGAAAGTACAGTGAGAAGGTGGCCATCTACAAGCTAAGAAAGAGAGGCCTTCCTGGAAACCAACCCTGATGGCACTTTGACCTTGGACTTCTACCCTCCAGAATTAGGAGAAAATAAATTCCTGTTGCATAAACCACCTAGTCTGTGATATTTTGTTAAAGCAGCCTGATCAGACTCATACAATCATGTAGGAGAGGTTTTAAAAAATACATATCCCTAAAAGGATGATTCAATTTGCTGAGGCGTGGTCCTCACATGAACACTTATTAGAATCTTCCAAGATTATTCTGTGTGCATCCAAGGTTGAGAAACACTGGGACTGCCCTTTCTTTGTGAAGCTGAACACTTGGGCCTATTTTTTTGAATTCTGTCCCACTGACATAATTTGAGATGATATTTTTAGATTTAGACAGATCTGTGTTCTCCTATTCAAAGAAGTCTCAAATAGATAAGGAAGATATGGTTACAGCTTGCCAGCTTGAACAACAGAATGTAAACTGAGCTTGAAATTAAAATAATTTTAGAATAAATCAGTTGAGGATTTTTAATGCAATGAATTATTAGATATCTTATTTCCCCACTGAAAAATAATTTTCAAACAAAGAAACAAAATTAGTAAAGAAATCTCTAACAATCCTATAAACAAGATAGGGCCCTAACCTAGAAGCACAACCTTTGAGAAACACTGTCTAAATGTGCACTACAGTAAAAGAAGTTGCCAGTAATCTACTTAATTCACCTTCTCCAGAGCATAGTACAGCATGGTTGAAGGTAAGAAGAAATTTTTCTGAAAAAAAATAAAATCCCACTAACATCTTCAAACTGAAAGGAAATATATTCTACAGGGTTTGACTGCAGAAAATAAAATCCACTCTAGTTACTTGAAGCAGAACAGGATTTGATGAAGGAAATTAAGTGCTTACAAAATTGTTGGGAGATCAGAAGAAATGGGGTTGAATCTGAACAGCTCCCAAAGCCAAACAGCTTCTGCTGTGATCAGGAAAGCTTCTTCTGCAGGAACCTGCTGAATCAGGGCACCACATTCTGAATGCCGAGTCTTTAACAGATAACCCCAGAATGCAACCTCCGTCATTCTCTATCCATATAAACAAAGCGGATGCTTCACATCCTGCCTCTCTGCCCATGGGACTCAATCACTAATCAACGTATCATAAAAATGCTTCTAAATCATGTCCAGAACCTCTCCAGGAGAGGCTAGGAAATGAGGTTTTTAAGTTTTTCAGCCTTTGATTCTAGAAGAAGATTGAAATACTTGTTTATAAAGCTACTTTCATGTACCTGGCATCCACACACAACTACTTCCCGTACCTGTATCTTCAAACAACCTCCATAACATAGCTATCAGGGGCAGTTTTCTAGTCGTAGATGAGTAATCCTAGAAGGTGTTCAAGAGCATTACTAACAGTCCAGGCATACTCATCTCTCCACTTCCTCCTTGATAATGAGGATCAATTATGGCAGATAAAGTAAGAGTAGTCTCCTTTTCCTAAAATGGCCAGTTGATGGTCTCATATTCCAATTAAATTCTTGCATCTGCTAAAGCATGCAATCCTCTCTTAGATACTGAAGAGCTCTAACCTAGGAGAGCCTCAAAGTTCAGCAATGAGAAGCAAAATTTTCTAAATAGGTCATTTGGTATGATAAGAGATACCATTTCCTACTCTCTTACTTTGTTCTCAGGCCCTCTTACTCCAGCTATGAGAGAAATATGTTGGTCAGTGGTTCCAAGCAGTTACCACATCTACAAGGCAGGGTCCCAACCTTGTAAGGTGTTATTTCTTAGGGGCCGCCACAACTGAGTCTTCGATGGTCCACTCCACTGTTTCATAAGGGTGACGGCTTCTGAATGGATATTACCAGTTAATCTCCTAAGTATGAACCTGAGGGTCTATTTCTTTTGCTCTAAAATTAGTTCTTTAATCAGAAAAGGTATTGTGTAGGATACTGTGAATAAGCTATTTAGTTACTAAAACAGCTAGCAGAAACACAATAAGCAGAGAAGGCAAACCCAAATCAATCCAGATTGAATGATCCATTTCCAGTGAGGAAAACCACTGACCTCTCTGTGACAGAAGTGGCTTAATACACTCTCACTACCGCCTGGGCGTTACTGTGCTTCTGGTGGTCTGGACGCTTAGTCATGGATCAACTGTACTGGAAGAAAGTTCATGTCACTGAGCTGATGTAGAACCTCCACCTGTGCAACCACAGCCACTTTGCTCTTTAACCCAAGGAGCAAATGCTGGAGTGGCTGGAAGAAGACTGCCTTTCCCATGTAGGAAGTGACTGTGATGTTTACATGATTTTGAAAACTTCATCTCCAAAGTAGGACCTTTGGGAGAGCAGCTGTAGAGGCCACATGACTCAAGATTAATAAGATACATAAGTTCTGGAGATCTACCGTAAGACTGGTACCTATAGTTATCAATACTGTATACTTTGTAGTGTTAATTTTACTTGCTTTATGTATTTATCAGTAGAGGAACTCTTTAGCAAGATGAAGAAAAAAAAAACAAATACAGAAAAGACAGAACATTTTTTTATACCTCACTATGTTCTTTGACTATGTATCTTTTCTTTAAATTTCTGCCATTGATTCTTTGTTCCAAAGATTGTGCATTTTTTTCTTTTTCTAATATGGTTTAAAATGAAAAAAAGTAGTAGAAGAGAACATATTAAGTATATGTTCTTAATACACTTTTTAAATTTTATTTATTTTTAATTGAAGGATAATTGCTTTACAATATTTGTTTGATTTCTGCCTTACATCAACATGAACTAGCCATGGGTGTACAGATGTCCTCTCCCTCCTAAACAACCCTCCCACCTCCCACCCTTTCCCACCCCTCTAGGTCATTACAGAACCCCAGTTATACTTAAAATTTGCTAAGAAACAAACCTCATATGAAATATTCTTACCACAAAATAATGATGCTGGTGATGATAAAGGGGGTGGGAGGAAACTTCAGGAGGTAATGGATATGTTTCGGGGAGCTGATGGTGGTAATGCCTTTGCAGTATATATTTATCCCCAAACTCATTGAGTTATACACATAAAATATGTACAGCTTTTTACATACCTTAATAAAGTTTTTTTAAGGAAAATAAAACAATCACATGACTCAGTCTCTGGGTCCATCTCAAAGTTTCATCAACAAACCTCTTCTTCAAATTTCCTTGTCAAAAACCCTCCAATCTTGTATTTCTCAACCCACTAGCCATTGGCTGTTGCCCATGAATCAAAGTGTATGCTACATTCAGCCATCTTTCATTCTGCACGAGGTACACCACTAGACTGCATCACTAAATCATCTGTCCCTTGGAAGGATTTCCTTCCTCCCTTGTCTTTCAATAACACCCTGAGCAAAGCTGCAATGTTTTGGCAGTCAGTCCACTTCAGCTTAAGCCACATACTATGAGGAACCATCTGTTAACAGACTTGTATATTTTTCTTTCTCAGGTTATATGACATTTCCCATGAGGCCCAAGGGCTGGGTTGAGGGAAAATGGGGTAGAAAGACTTGTGTAAACGTTATGGCATATATTACACTTCCATGTGATAATGGTGTATGCTAGACATACCCTAATGTATGGCTTAGCAAATCAGACACCATTCGGATCATGAGAAGCATGAACTCAGCACTCAGTCCATGTGTATATCTGGGTCCTCCAGGTATATATTCAGCCTCTGCTAGAGTCTAATAGCACACCAAGAGCTGTTTTTCAAAAGGAGAATAGCTACATGCCAAAGACACTGTGGCATGGATGGATTCTGCTACTTGATAAATATATGTGACTATACATATAGTTATATATATGAATTATTTTATATACATTCTATACACAGGAATTGGAAACAAAAAACCACAATATATATACATGGACCCTCCAAGAAAACTGCAGTGGACATTGATCAAAACTCTGTTTATCACTAGAACCCAGAAGAACCAGTAAATTATCATGGTGACTGGGTGCCCATGGATCAATACTATCTCAGAACCATTATCAATACTCAATGAAAGGTCTGATATCTTTTTCTGTCCCATAAAATATTCCTTTTTATCAGCATCGGGAGGTATATTTATGGTATGTACTTGTGATGTTTTCACAGTCTTTCTTCAAGGATATTAACCATTGGTTGATTGAAAATTTGTATTTAATTGTGGTCCAAGATGAGTAAAGACACCAGAAATTTTGTTGCAATAAAGAAGGAGGAACCCAAACTTGCAGGGAGAGCAAACAATGATGCCCTTTTCCTCAAAAGGCTCTGGGTCTATATGCTAACTTAGGTCTGGGAGTTGGTAGGGAGGCCATGATTATCATGATGTCTCAGGTCAGACTTCTATTCTCAGACTCTGAGTTTCTAGTGAGCTGCCTATCTATTTCATTTGTAGGGCCCCTAGGGTGATCAGTAAGTCACCACTAAAAATTTCTGCCATCAAACCACTTCTACCCACTGAGATAACTATGCTCAGCCATTCTGGCATGGTTAGGGCCACACGCGGCCTCTGCTACATAAAATTCTACCGTTCCCACTAAAGTTGGGATTCTGACTAAATGGCAGCATGGTCTGTCTTCACTTTCAACATGTAGAAGACAGCCATGGCTGTCCCTCATCAATGTATTTTTCAATGATCTGAGTAATCTTGAGAGACATAGTTACAGGACAGTTGATTTGATCACACATATTGAATTCATTCTAACATTTCAAACTGCTTAAGACTTTAATTTCTTCTTTCTCATGACACTAAGAAATTTCCATCATCTCCATTTTATTGGCCACCATTAAGTCCAGAAGTCAGTCTTCAGACCACACAGAATACTCTGAGATGCTCAGACTACACCTTGAATCCCAAATCTCTGGCAACAGTGTCCATACCAACAATTCACCCCATCAAAGCATCAGTCTAGTATCTTCAAAATCCACTTCCTACACATAATACCCAGCTTTTGGCTGTTATAAATATATTAGCAAAATCATTTAACTCCTTTTGCTTATAAGCCTTTTCCTCTGAGGCTTGAGATTGCAATTGTTCCCTAGGATACGCAGACATCAGATAAGGCTGTGGATCTGACATGCTGTGAAAGCCATCAGGGTAGTAAGGGTGCTATAAGAAACTGACATTTCTTTGGAAGGGGCTTGCCTCAGAAAAAGCTGTTATAGGGTCTACAGGCAAAGCAAGATCAACATCATTAGTCAAGAGTTGAGCAAGAGAGACTTGGTGAAGTCTGGGATACAGAGCATGCAGGTTTATTCAAGTCTTCCTAGATGATACCACTTCAGTGATGGGGCCTAACTTTTTTTGAGTCAGTGTTTTCAACTTCATGAAAAATAAATGGAAAAACTGTAAATTCAACCTACCTTATAATTCAACAAATAGCCTGCAGCATCAGACTTTCCATCTGATTTCCATCTAAATTAGTCTTGAGGCTACAAAAGATGAGAGATTCTTTAAGGGCAGGTGTAAAACTTCTTTTGAGTCTCAGATGGTTTCTAGAGCTGAAAATTTAAAATATTGAGCCTACCTTTTCCTTCTAGCTCACCAACACAATTTAGAAAAAATACCAACCCACTCCCAAGTCCTTTTCTTCCTCATACCCCACATAGAGGTCTATTACAGCAGATGACCAGAGATGATAACTTAAGTGATTGCTCATTTCGTGTAGCAAGTGCCTTTGAAACAAAACCAGGCCCACTTTTTTGATGCTTTATTGTCAAAAACCAGTTCTGGTACTAATTACGACATCACTCAGGTCTCGGTTGCACACAACGGAATCCACGTTAACCAGTTTAAGCAGAAAGTGTTTACATGGGAACTATGTGCTTCCATAATGCTCAATCAATAAAGGAGCAGGATCCAAGCTAATCGCCGAGAACTGACTTCCAGACCTTAGACCCACTCTGCCTCTGCTGTGATCGAGAAAGTGACCATCACCACTGCACGAGGTAACAACCAGCAGTCCGTTTGCACTGCCGATGACCGAGAAGCCGCGTTAACTCTGACGGGACTGAGGACTGCCGCCACAGGACCCATGGGCACCCCGGGAATACAGTGGCACCATGCCATGACAGGAAGCAGCTTCTGGGGAACTCATCTGCCACATCAGAGGGTCACCTTCTCGTGTGCTGGCTCCAGAACCACATCACATCTCCCACAAACTGTGCCCCCACACGCTACCTCTCTTGCCTGAGTTCACTTTTTAATCAAAGTCTCATGCAACAGCATCTGACTGGTGAAACATAAATCGTATCTAAAACTCTGACTTCTGGAGATCTGGGAATGTAGTGTTAACATTCTAGCAAGGACTAGCAAGGACTTAGGGTGGATGCTGAGTCAGCCACTATTACACATAGTTTCTCTTTTCATTGTATCTGTGAAAAACTTCAAAATCACAAAGATGGACCTAGAAAAGTCACCACATTATGCCTTATTTTTTCTCTGTCCCATGAGTGGTGGGAAGACAAGCAAAATTTACAAAGAACCATAGTTAGAACCAATGATCCACATCCACAAACTATACGATAAGGCAAACTATATTGACAGGCTGACGAGAAGGTATAGGGCTTTTTCAACAGCTTGGGCCACCCTTGTGGCTCAGATGGTAAAGAATCTACCTGCAAAAAAAATAAATAAATAAATAAGAATCTACCTGCAATGCAGGAGACCTGGATTTGATCCCTGGGTTGGGAAGACTCCCTGGAGAAGGAAAAGGCTACCCGCTCCAGTATTCTGGCCTGGAGAATTCCAAGGACTGTATAGTCACAAAGAGTTGAACGTGACTTTTTGTGAAAGTGACCAACTTTCACTTCACTCCAACAGCTTAATTGATGTATAATTGATGTGCAACATACTATGTTTAAAGTACAATGAGTTTTAATATACATTACACCCATGAAAACATTAACACATCAAGACAATGAACATATCCATCAGCCTCAAAAGGTTTCCCAAATCCCTTTATAATCTATCCCTATAGGGGGAGTGGGTTCTTTTAAGTTGACATTGCATCAAATTAGCCAATTCATTCTTAAACAGAGGAAGGAACCAAATCCCCTCCCAACAAAGCAAGATATTTTCTCAAATCCAAAAGGCTAAACTTTCACTACAACAATTCAGCATTCTTAGACAATCCAGAAAAACACTCAGCATGTTGGGGCATAGCCCTTGTTCTCTCTTTATCCACCGCGAAAATCAATATAATGAGACAAATAAAATAAACCATTGGCTCTTAAATGTTTATAACAGAATACTGGTATATAGTTAGTGTCACAAACATCTCTCAAAATTTGGATAAGTGTGAAGAAATTTTATTTTCTACAATGGAGAACACATACTGTTGATAGCAATGTCTATCAGCAACTGACATGAGCAAGTCATACAACACAGGTACAATTTGCAGCCAGTAAGATACACAGGGTACAATAAATGAGAGATGAAAAACCAAAGAAGATTTTGTATTTACTAAGACGAACCCAAAAATGTCTGATGTTAAGTACATGAGAAAGAATGACAGGGTAGTAAACAGTTCTATTCAAACAGCAGTATAACAATAAATGCTACCAAGGGAACAGTGTAATGCATTTCAAATATATTGCTCCCAAATTCTAGTATTTGGAAATGTGACAAGAACATAAATAGGACAGGAGCCACTGGGAGGAAAAAGAAATGCATCTAGACCAGTGGGTTTCAGGCTTTGTATTCTTCAGAATCACCTGGTGTGGGGAGGGCAGTTCTTAAAATACGCATTGCTGAGCCCCACCCCAGGGCTTCTGATTAAAGAGGTCTGGGATGGGGGTCCAAGAATTTGCATATCTAATAAGTTTCTAGATGATACTGATGATGCTGGTTTGTGGATCACACTATGAAAACTACGACCGATCTACAGTTCCTGTTTAAGTGTAATATTCAATAGGAGTCAAGCAGGGAGAGCAGCCAATAAGCCTAGGCCAATGATATGTACATGTAACATAACCAGAGAGAATGTCCCTCAACTAAGGAATAAATGGCAAAGAAAAGACAAAATAAACGTGGAATTTATGCAAAAATCCTGATAGAGAAAGAACACAATTGGGAAGAGCTAATTCAACTAAGTGAAAAAATGTTTAAGAAAATAACTAATTTGACCTCTAAAGAAAATTAGAGAAATAAAGAACTATATAATGCAAGAGATAAAAGATGAGATAATATGACCCAAAGAAATGAATAAGCAAGAATAAAAGAGAAATGGCAAAGGAAGTTCGGAAATTAAGGGAAAGAAACACCATTGGAGAACTTATTAGAGCATCCAGAGCAATGAAAAGCAAAAGAAATATAAAGAAAACAAAATCCATAATGTTGAAGACAGACTTGAGAAAGTCATTCCTAAATAAAGAGGAAAGGAAAAATTAGAAAAAAAATTAGAGAGAAAATGACAGACATGAAGGAAAAACAATAGAAATCCTATATTGCTAATGGGGGCACCTAAAGTAAACAATGAAATAATTGGAAAATGAAAATTTTTTCAATATCTTGTGCTGAAGTTAGTTTTCTGATTTGAAAAATCTTGAATATGGTAAAAAAAATTTACATAGCCTAGTGAAGAAATGGAAGTTCAAGGTAATATATGAAGAACAGTATGGAGGTTCCTTTAAAAACTAAAAATAGAGTCACAACATGATTCAGCTAGCCCACTGTTGGGCATATATTCAAGATGAAAACTCTAATTCAAAAAGATACATGCACCCCCATGTTCATACACAGCACTATTTATAATAGCCAAGACATGGAAGCAATCTAAGTGTCCATCAACAGATGAATGAATAAAGAAGATGTGGTGTGTATATATATATATATATATATATATATATATGTACAAACATACACACATGCACATATATATACAATGGAATATTACTTAGCCATAAAAAGGAATGAAATAATGCCATTTAGAACAACATGGATGGCCCTAGAGATTATCACAGTATGTGAAGTAAGTCAGAAAGACAAAGACAAATACCATATGATATCACATATGTGGAATCTAAAAAATGATACAGATGACCTTATTTGTAAAACAGAAATAGACTCACAGATATAGAAAACTTGTGGCTACCAAAAGGGGGTGGGGGAAGAAGGGGATAGGTCAGTTAGGAATTTGGGACTGACAGAGACATTATACTACACTATACTACATTATACAAAATATACTACAATATACTACATTATACAGAAGAGATAGACAGCAAGCTCTGTATAGCACAGGGAACTATATTCAATAACCTCTAATATGTAACAACCTATAATGAAAAAAATCTGAAAAAATATATCTATATCACTTTGCTATACACCCAAAACTAGCACAACATTGTAAATCAACTGTGCTTCAATAATTTTTTTTTTTAAGAGCTCCTAAGCACAAGAACCACATGCCCTCCATTCCCAGGACTGAAGAGCTGCCTCGTGGTCTTGTATAGCCTCTTCTTTGCTGCAGTGAAACCACTCCAATGGCTGAGTCATCCTCATCTTTCTGTTTTCAGTTGTTATTGTTGTTTAGTTGCTAAGTTATATCTGACTCTTTCGTGACCCAATAGACTGTATGTAGCCCGCCCGGCTCCTCTGTTCATGGGATTTCCCAGGCAAGAATACTGGAGTGGGTTGCCATTTCCTACTCCAGGGGATCTTCCTGAACCAGAGATCAAACCCACATCTTCTACATTGGCAGGTAGATTCTTTATCACTGAGCCTTCTCTTTTTTAAGTTTAATGTCAAATTTTCTGAACCCTTTCTTAACCTTCCTCTATAAAGCAGACCTTTGAATTATTATCACTTCATCTTAATTATTTGTTTCTCACCATTATGGCTTTTTAATTTGCAAAACATATTACTCTGTTTTTAAATGTTTGTAAATTCAAATTCCACAAGGAGAGAAACAGAGTTTGTCTTGTTCACTGCTGTGTTCCTAGCATCCACTACAGTGATTAGCACACAGTAGTTAATCCAAAAAATATGAGCTAAATTAACTAATAAATAATTATTAAGACAATTAAAATATTTTAGACTGTAAGATGAAACGGTATTAATTAGTCTAATTAATGGTATTAACTATTTATACACTGAAACACTTTGCAACTATTAATAATGACAATGCAAATCTATATTTACTGATATAGAATAATGACCACAATACATTAATGAATGAAAAAAAGATCACATATTTTGTTTGATCTACTTTCAGTTATTACACATGGGTTGTGACTGTGTAGTTATATGCATAAGATATTTACCAAAATATTAGCAATTGCTGTCACATACTATTTAGTTTCCATATGTATTTTTTATAGTCTGAGTTTCTTCGTTTACAATGAACATGTATTATTTATAATAAGTTTTTATTTTGAAGAGGGGGAAACATAGGTGTTCTTATCCATAAATACACAACACAACTCTAATCTTCTTGCTTTAAAACAACATACAAATGTTAAGCTGAGTGACTTTTTTTTTTTTTTGGAAATAAAGAAACAGCAGTGAAAATTTCTTAAACATGTACTGTTTTCTATTTGAAACTATATTAGCTTCAAAATTAAATAATTAATGGATGGCTCGAGTACAGTGCCCTCTTCCTAGTCTATATCGACTGAAGAGTTGAAGAGAACATTTTATAATAAAGTCTTTTTTTTCCTCTCAATCTTGCCCAATGAAAAAACAAACTATGAGGACTTATTACCTATTTTGAGATTTCTTAGTGTACCCAATACTCTCCAAATCACGTTTAGTCACTAGACTCTTTTCAGCCAGATCTGTGGTCTAGTCTGAACTCAGAGAGGTTTTCTTGTACTTATATATTTATTTCCTGCAATTGTCAAGCTGGAAAAATTCATGTCAGCCTCTGCCAAAAAGAAGGTACAAAGTCATCAAAGACGGCTTTTATTCAAACCTTCAGTAATAACCATGTAATTATGGAAGCATTTAAAATAATCTCAGGAACTTCAAGTAAAACCATCCGTGTAAAAAGGCATTTGTGCATATACACTGTCATATACGGAGTCGTCTGTTCATCGAAGCAGAATCACAACCATTCCTATAAATCATACTGACATACTCTGTTCTAGTCCAGCTTGCAAGATAGCTGCTTTCACGACGTCCCCAAATCACAAAACGAGAAGCAGGGTATAGTCAAATTACTTTTCTGACAAACAAACCAAAAAAAAAAAAAAAAAGGAAGCTTGCAAGGATGAATTTGTATGAGACTGAAACGTGCTTGGAAGACCAAGAGCTGAGAGATCACTGTGATTCCTGTGGGCACCATGATATGCCAAAATTGCTTTATGACACTTAGCCATAACTGCAGCTAACCACACTGCTGGGGCTCCTTTCTTGGCATGATCAGAGCCTATGAATATGCGTGTGTATTTGCGTGTGTGCATAAATTAATTTCCTTGTGAAGATGCAATTGCCCCACCTGCTATCTTCTGTCTCCATCTTAAATTTTCATCAAGTGTTGCCAATTAATTCACGAAACAGAACGGAAGAGTGAAAATTGCGGTGCAAAATGTCTTGACTTATGGATGAACCTGGTTATGCCCCATGATTTTTGTGACTACTTTAAATATTCTGTGATCGAATTGATTAAATAATTAAAGCTGCTACAAACATGTCAGATGGAATTTCACATCAAATTTCAACTGGGGCTTGGAAATGTCATGTATTTTTCTAATGCTTTGGGATTCTTTACATTTCTGGAAAGTCACCTGAGGTTTTCACCATCATACAACAGACGGTTGTAGCAGGATGAAAGCGCTATCTCCTAGGAATTAGAAGCACTGGATTTTGTAATTTATAAGCACTGCGACCCTGAGCAAATAACTCACCTCTCTGAGATCTTTTTGTCATATCTAAGACATGGAAATAAGATTTGTTCTGCCCATCTCATAGGATTCTTTAAAGATTAAATAAAGTAAGCCCATGTCTATTTGAAATGCAGTTTGAAAATTCTAAGTGCAAAACAAGTTCAATAGCATTATTAAGAGAAGTCACTGTATCAGTAACTAGTTTGAAGCAATTGTAAAAAAGCTATTCAGTACAACTGGTATCACTCAACATCTATTGAGCATCCACTCTTTGGAAAGCACTTCAGGTGTTCAACAACACTGTCTTTCTAGTGAAGACTACTTAACACAACTAAAGCTCTAAAAACACAGCAATAGACAAGTGCCAAGTGGCAGACATCAACAGAGAGTGTTGACAGATGGGAAGTAAATGGTTTCACCACGACCTTCCAGGATGAGGGAAGTGTTGAGCCTTGAAGGACAGCAGGTGTTTTTTTGTTTTCTTATGGCTTTTACGGTTTAGATACTGAGATTTTAAACTGATAAATAACCATATTCCTTTCCTACTCCAAGTTCAAAGCCAATTGATAACTAGCTGCTGTTATCAGAGAGAAGCACATGTTTTTAATACAGCTTTATTGCAGAGATTAAATTACAAAATGCCATTTGGCCTCTTGCCACCTGACATCCCCTTACATAAACTTAGCACTCAGCTCCGGCAGATTTGGACACCTGCAGCCTTCCCTAGTGCGTCCCAGGTGGTTGCTAGTGGTAAAGACCCCACCTGCCAATCAATGCAGGAGACTTAGGATTCACGGGTTCGATCCCTGGGTGGGGAAGATCCCCTGGAGGAAGACATGGCAACCCACGCTAGGACTCCTGAGTGGACATGACTGAAGTGACTTAGCACACATGCATACGGGCCTCCCTAGTGGTAACAAGTCAAAACAGAACGTGCACAAGCCACGCACGGAGCACTCCACAAATGAGAGGAGCGGGAGCCGAGGTGAAGCCTGCTTAGTTCCGGCCGGCCGCGAATTCCTCAGTCAGGCAAGTCACACCTTCCCCCGCAGGGAGGAGCAAGTCCAACCAAAAGAGGCCAGGAGGGTTTACTCTACAGAAATAAATCTTCTCACTGAAACGGGAGTCCTGACATCGAGGTTCCTTGCCAGCACGAGGGTGAGGTAAAACTATAACTTTACTCTTTTTCCAAATGAGCAGCCATGTAAATAACCCAATCTTCTCCGTTTAATTTGAAAGTCACTTTTCCAGATGCCAGATTTTCTATGTATTTATATCTATAAAATGTCTATTGTATCTCTCCTCTGTATCACTGATTTAGTTCTACGCCGTTTTAAATATGTTTGTGTCTGGAAAGCTTAGCCCCGCCCCCGCCCCCCACGTTAGTATGATACCTTGAAAGGCAATTAGGAGTAAAGATGGATATAGATGAGGGAGGTGTTCCAGGTGCGGGAGGTGGCAAAGCAGGAAGAGGAGGTGAGACGACGTTGCATCCCCAGGGAAAATGAATGGCCCGCACTAGCTCGAGAAGAGAGTGTTTGCAAGGGAGTTGGAAACTGTCAACATAGAGCAGTATCTGCAGTGTAACAGGAGAGAGCAAGTCGTGGCCCCCTAAGACACTGAGGTTTCTGGACGGGGTACCAACACAGAGGACGCCCCAGGTGGCCCAGGGGTAAGGAGTCAGCCTGCCAAAGCAGGAGGCGCAGGCTTGATCCCTAGGTCCAGAAGACCCCCAGGAGGACATGGCAACCCGCTCCAGCTTTCTTGCCTGGGAGGCCCCACGGACAGACGATCCTGGCGGGCTGCAGTCCGTGGGGTCGCAAGAGTCGGGCATGACTGACGAGCAGGCATTTGCGCACCAACACACAAAAGGGGCTTTATGAAGATTACCGCCATCTTACTATTCTCTCAAGACTTCAGAAACCAAAGGAGAATACGGCTTATTAGAACAGTCTAAGAGTAAACAATCGGGACAAGGGTTGTAACGGAATACATATTTTTTCTTGAATGTTTAATTAAACAAGACAAGGACATGGGTTTGTCAATTTAGTCTAGCTATTTATATAACTAGTGCACAAGTATACATCACTCCAAAATGCCTTTACATAATAACACATAACCCTATTGTTTCTTTATTATTGTGACCCACTTCTAGTGGTAAAGAATATCTAATGATAAAAGAGAAGAATTTAAAAATGTGATTAGCACCAAGAATGTTCTAAAGCAAATTTTAAAACAGGAAAGTTTACTTTTAGGAGTCTCCACTTGACCTCCCAAACCTTTGGAAAAATAAAAAAACAGTTCTTACTTCTAATGGAAATAATACGTTTTTTAAAATTTTTTGTTTAAGGTATTTGGATACTACCTGACTGGAGGAACAGGTGAGGAAAAAAAAGATATCAAAGAGAAATTCTAGAATTGGAAGGAATTAGTTATCAGAACCAGGAAAGTCTAATCACTTACCGACTTCAAAAGTCACCTTTGCTGCTCAAATGAGCTGAAGACTGATACAGGCTTTTATAAAAGGAACAGAATGAAATGAATCATACAGAAGGAACTGGAGGAGCCAAGAGGTCTTCTTTCTGCTGTTATATAAAATTAATATTGTGAAAACAGAATTTAAGAAAAATGGTATTTACCAGCAAGCTCATGTGGACCATCAGGAAGAATCAAGGCAGATGCTAGCTTAGAATCATCTACAAAACTTGAAGGAACTAAACCTAAGAAAATAATTCCAGATTTATGCGAAGATCAGGTTATACTGCTGACCGCTGCATTATTTTTATAAATGTTGTAATTAAAATGCAGAAAACAAAAAGAGAGTTTGAATAAATTATGGTGTTCCTCAAGACAATCCATGTCATTTTAAAAAGTGATATAAAACAGAAACACTTCTGAATGTTCATAGGAGAATCTCTGTGGACCTTATCCCCAGCAAAACAGTTGTAATTGGAGAAAACTGTATTTAAAAACAACAATTTAAGGTCTGTGGAAATTTTCCTAAGGGCATATAGCAAGTGGAGAAACATTTATTCAAGAACATCCAATAACTCTTCATAAGAACAGCTCAGTGTGAGGGAAGCCCTCCTCCAAGCAGATGCAGCCACGAAGACAAGCCTCCGTTGCCCGCCCCCCCACCACCCCCAGCCTGCCAGGCTCCTTTCCCCCGGGAAGGGGTGTCTGTCAGCACCGCTCACCCGCCCACTGTCCCCGTCTGCACTGCAGAGCCTCTGCTCCAAGGAATAGCGGCACAGAGGGGTGAGGCTCTTTCTCCACCAGCACCCCAGCAGGGCAGAAGCTCCCCCATAGGCACAGCAGGTGGAGAGCCCTGGCCCCGATCACCTCACCTTTGCTCTCTCGTAACGGGGCATCTGCAGTGTCCAGCAGCAGCCAGCGGAGGATCTCAGGCCCAGCTGCACATCCCCAGGGCCCGCTCACAGAACAGGACTTTCCCCGAGAGAAGGGGCCGCAGCCCCAGCCCCGTTCTCCCCGTGAGAAGGTCTCAGCACACTGAGCCCTTTACTGTCTCTAAGGGGACTGACGTTATCTGCAACAGAGAGGCGAGTTCAAGCGTGGGGGCATCACCGAAAACCATGGAAATCTTGGTGGCGAGCCATTAAGAGGCCGGTACCTCCTTGAGAGCGACAGCTAAGACACAAGACTGGCTAACAGGGAGCCGGGGGAGAAAAGGCTGAGAGAGCCCTCCTGGGACCAGAGAAGGCCTGGACGCATCCCCAGGCAGAGAGGCTGGACTTCAACTGGATTAGACTGCGGAGCAAGTTGTGCCCAGGGCACTGTCCAAAATAATAGAGCAATCAGCTAGCAATTAATAGAAGCTAATAGCTGACTGTGATACCAGTGTAGACAGACTATCCAGAACCTCAGCAGAGAGATCAGAGAAAGACACTGTCAGAGCATCAAAGAGAGCCTAACAAAAAGCCACTGTCAAAGCCGGTGCTCTGTGACAACCTGGGGGATAGGGTGAGGAGGGAGGCGGGAGGGGCTCTCAGGATGGAGGGGACACTGTATACCTATGACCGATTCATACTGATGTATGGCAAAAATCATCACAATATGGTAAGAGTAATAATCCTCCAATTAAAATAAATAAGATTAAAAAAAAAAAAAAAAACCCACTGTCCCCCCCTGAGTAAGCAATATCCCAGCCCTAACCCACTGCTTCTCACTTGGCTGCTCCGGACACTCAGCTTTGACATATGACAAGATGCCAAAGGCCAAGACTTCACAGGATACTTGATCTGCACAGTACTGCGTCTAGGAAACTGACTACAGACTGGTTCCTTAAAAACTGTTCATCTATCCACCCTCTAGCTCCCAAAGTGGGTGATCAGTTTTAGTATCAGTAATTTCATCAACAGTTCCAAAGGTGTTTCAACCCAGTAATTGAACATAGTGGCAGCAGCAAACCAGTGAAAACATATGAATGGTGTGTGGGATGCCATGTTGCTATGTTGGGTATCTCAATTCTATGTTGGCATCAGGACGCAATCCAGTAACTCAGGATAAGATCCTTGCTTACTCCTATCGCTCCCCCCTTGTACACAAACACACCATCACCACCACTGCCATCCTGACCCAGAAGAGACTAGAAAGAGCCAGGCAGGATGGCATGACTCTTGTTGCTGTTCAGTCGCTCAGTCTTGTCTGACTTTTTTGCGACCCCATGGACCGCACCACGCCAGGCTTCCCTGTCCTTCACCATCTCCTGGAGTTTGCTCAAACTCATGTCCATTGAGTCAGTGATGCCATCCAGCCGTCTCACCCTCTGTCATCCCCTTCTCCCCCTGCCTTCAATCTTTCCCAGCATCAGGGTCTTTTCTAATGAGTCGGTTCTTCGCATTAGCACTCTAGTCCCCATGAAAACTGCCAAGAATGCTGAAGGGAAAACTGAGACAGAGGAAGCCCAGCCATTCAGTTTAACATGGGAATCCTGGTGAAGAATTCTCAGCACAACAGAGACATCCTCATGACTACTTCCTCCTAGTCCAGAGTTACCCCTCAACACTCCGTACCCCAAACCTAATACACACCCTAGATCTCAGCGTAAACTATTACATGTAACTCTCTGAACACACGGGATTCTCTGCTTGTTGTTGTCCTGTGTGTGCTGATCCCTTCCCTCCTGTTTGCATTTTGCTCACCTAGCCAATTCCTAATTATCACGAACTCTATTAAAACATCTCTTTCCCCCAAAGTCTTCCCTAATACCCCCAATCTGGTCTGGAGGTTCATTTCACATACTCCCATGTCAACTTCTATTGTAGCCCTTATTTGCTAGCAGAGCTATCTCTTGTTGATGCTTTTGACTGTAAACTCATTAGCGATTAGAACCATTACTCATTAATCCTTTTATTCATAATATCCAGCACAATGCCAGGCAGAGAGGAGCTCAACAGATGTGGTGTTAAGTGAGTGAGTGATTGTAGTTTCTGGGGCAAAAAATTGCTATTAGAAGCCAAGGCACCCCAAAAGTAGACACCATGACCACAAAAATAATTCCAGAACCCACTGCCAGTCATTCTAAGACTTCAAACAAATTGTTTCCATTGAGACTAGTTAACTAATGGACAGAGCTAAGCCTACAGGTCACAAGTGACTTTCTTTGTAGCTAAAGGAGGCTATGGACTAAAGAAACTCAACATGAGTCTCTGGTAAACTGAGATAAAATAATGTGATAATGTGTGATATATTTACATTAAAACAAAGACATCTTAGGTATTTTTTCTTAACTCATAGAAATGGTTTAAGAGTGCCATTTCAGTCACTAGAGCAGAAACTGGGAGAAAATATTTATACATAGAAAGCTTCTTGAAACCACACTCAAGTCTTACTTCATAAGTGACCATTTGGGACTGCCCTGGTGGTCCAGTGGTTGATAGCCCACCTTCCGATTTGGGAGGTGGGTGTTCGACTCCGAATCAGGGAACTAGGACCCCACGTGCTGCGAGCGTAGTTGAGCCCATGCACTCAACGAAAGAGCCCACATGTCTCAACCAACACCCAATGCAGCCAAAAATAAATGTGCATGCTCAGTTGCTTCAGTAGTGTCCAACTCTTTGCAACCCTGTGGACTGTAGCCTGCCAGGCTCCTCTGTCCATGGGATTCTCCAGGCAAAAATACTGGAGTGCCATGCCCTCCTCCAGGGAATCTTCCCGATTCAGGGATGGAACCCACATCTCCTGCATTGCAGGTGGATTCTTTACCACTGAGCCACTTGGGAAGCCTAAAAACAAATAAATAAGTGACCACTATTTAGGGTCACCAGGCTTCCCTGGTGGCTCAGACGGTAAAGAATCTGCCTGCAAAGTAGGAGATCTGGCTTTGATCCCTGGGTTGGGAAGATCCCCTGGAGAAGGAAATGGCAACCCACTCCAGTATTCTTGCCTGGAGAATCCCATGGACAGAGAATCCTGGCAGGCTACAGTTCATGAGGTCTCAAAGAGTTGGACACAACTGAGTGACTAACACACACACATTTAGGGTCTCCAAATAAAATTTAAATACAGTGTATTTTAGTAAAAGTATGACCCAAACATATAAAGATTTAAGTATATCCTAATTATTGCATGGGATATACTTACACTTTAAAAAATTGCTATTTATCTGAAATTCAAGCTTATGGGCATTTTCACTTGGTTAAAAAAAAAAACCTTCAAAAAGCATATTATTTTTGACATTAATCCTTTGTCTGTTGCTTCATTTGCTATTATTTTCTCCCAATCTGAGGGCTGTCTTTTCACCTTACTTATAGTTTCCTTTGTTGTGCAAAAGCTTTTAAGTTTCATTAGGTCCCATTTGTTTATTTTTGCTTTTATTTCCAATATTCTGGGAGGTGGGTCATAGAGGATCCTGCTGTGATTTATGTCTGAGAGTGTTTTGCCTATGTTCTCCTCTAGGAGTTTTATAGTTTCTGGTCTTACATTTAGATCTTTAATCCATTTTGAGTTTACAAAGGATTAATCTCAAAAATATACAAGCAACTCCTGCAGCTCAATTCCAGAAAAATAAATGACCCAATCAAAAAATGGGCCAAACAACTAAACAGACATTTCTCCAAAGAAGACATACAGATGGCTAACAAACATGAAAAGATGCTCAACAACACTCATTATCAGAGAAATGCAAATCAAAACCACAATGAGGTACCATTACACGCCAGTCAGGATGGCTGCTATCCAAAAGTCTACAAGCAATAAATGCTGGAGAGGGTGTGGAGGAAAGGGAACCCTCTTACACTGTTGGTGGGAATGCAAACTAGTACAGCACCTATGGAGAACTGTGTGGAGATTTCTTAAAAAACTGGAAATAGAACTGCCATATGACCCAGCAATCCCACTTCTGGGCATACACACTGAGGAAACCAGATCTGAAAGAGACACGTGCACCCCAATGTTCATCACAGCACTGTTTATAATAGCCAGGACATGGAAGCAACCTAGATGCCCATCAGCAGACGAATGGATAAGGAAGCTGTGGTACATACACACCATGGAATATTACTCAGCCATTAAAAAGAATTCATTTGAATCAGTTCTAATGAGATGGATGAAACTGGAGCCCATTATACAGAGTGAAGTAAGCCAGAAAGATAAAGAACATTACAGCATACTAACACATATATATGGAATTTAGAAAGATGGTAACGATAACCCTATAAAAAAAAAAAAAAAAGAGACACAGAAATACAGAACAGACTTTTGAACTCTGTGGGAGAATGTGAGGGTGGGATATTTCAAAAGAACAGCATGTATACTGTCTATGGTGAAACAGATCACCAGCCCAGGTGGGATGCATGAGACAAGTGCTCGGGCCTGGTGCACTGGGAAGACCCAGAGGAATCGGGTGGAGAGGGAGGTGGGAGGGGGGATCGGGATGGGGAATACATGTAACTCCATGGCTGACTCATGTCAATGTATGACAAAACCCACTGCAATGTTGTGAAGTAATTAGCCTCCAACTAATAAAAATAAATGAAAAAAAAAAGCATATTATTATACTATAGTAGTTTTCTAATATATCAAAACCTAGCCCCTTACATCAAGGGTCAACATTCCTTCCTCATCCGCTTTCCAGTTTAATTAAAAACTTTAAAACTTTTCTTTTCTGCACCGTTTTCATTGACTGTTTCTGCCAGGACTCCGAGATACCTCTGTGTTGTTAAGAAATCTAAGGCTCGAGGGAAGTAGGCAGCAGCACACTCCCAGGCTGATCACCAAGCCAGCGGCGCCTGCACACACTCTGCCACTCGCATTCGGCTGTTACCAGTCACAACAAAAGTAATTATAGTCTCATTAAATAGGGCTATTTCTCATGATAGCCTAATTTGATCTCCAATAAGGACTGGATCCAGCAGTGCTCTGGGAAGCACAGAGCTGTTGATCTCAGTGGCAGCCTACTTGGCACACGGAACAAAGATTTTTGTTTTCTTGTTCAGCATCACTGCCACCTGTGAAATTCCTAAGGTTCCTTCTTCATGAAAATTCAATCTCCTTCTCAGGCTGAAAACATTTCTATTTATAATGGTTACACATAGACATTGAGGAGGATTCAATAATTCCCAACATCCCATAGTGAGGTTTTTAATGTCTTTCTTTAGATGTATTTTGTATGAAACACACATCTTGATATTTTATTACCCTATTAAGATGAAAGCCATGTAAGCGTGACAATTATCATCTTTATGAACTTTATATCACTGCAAATTTTTTTCAAAAACCTACATGTTACCTGCAAAAAAATTTTTTGAATTCACTCTTACAAGCCATTTTACCACATTAAAAATCAGTTCTGCCATTTAAAATTTGATGGTATAAGTAGAAATGTTACCAGCATCTTCATTTGTATTTCTTCCTTTCACACTCAATTCTGTAGCAATTTATAAATTTAAATGCTCTTTTAAAAAGAACATCTCAACTCCACCCAACTGGAGAGCCAAGTTCTAACATATGTCCAGGTACATCAAGCATTATTTCAAAATCACCAGGTCTCTCAGTCATGTCTAACTCTTTGCAACTCCATGAACTGTAGCCCGCCAGACTCCTCTGTTCATAGGGATTCTCCAGAATCTGGTTCTCCAGTATTCAGAATTCTCAAGAATACTGGAGAGGGTTACCATGCCCTCCTCCAGGGGATCTTCCCAAGCCAGGGATTGAACCCAAGTCCATGAATGTCAAAGACTCTGCCCAATTCACCTAATGCTCCTCATTTGATTCTGCTGAGATACCTTTACTTCTGTGTAACAAGAATGAGTTTCAACATGGCCTAGCCCCACCTCCTCCAGGTTCATGTGCTGCCCTTTGTATAACCTCACCAAACCTCCAGATGTTCCTCCAGGTTACCTTCCTGCTGTTTTGGGCCCAATGAAAATGGGAATTTCCACCAAGGAAGTTTGGACAGGACTCAGCTATGTCCAGGCACAAGGGAGGGCCACTTCTGCAGTTCAACTTAGGATGAATCACATGCACTATTAATAGATCATGAAAGATCCTCCCCAGAGAGGGAGGAACAAGGCTAATGTGTCCCCTCAGAGAGTCACATCCTCAAAGGACACTATCACTGGTCCATGGACGCTCCCTCAGCTCTCACATGGCTCCCTGATACGAGCAGAAGATGGGGTTAGACAGTTTTTCTAGCTAAACCTGATCTTCTCTGTGAGGTCTCCTGACATCAGTCTTCAAACACCTCCTCCAAGCACACATTGTTGCTCAGTCACACAGTCATGTCTGACTCTTTGCAACCACATGGACCGCAGCACACCAGGCCTCTCTGTCCCTCACCATCTCCTGAAGTTTGCCCAAGTTCATGTCCATTGCATCGGTGATGCCATCCAGCCATCTCATCCTCTGATGCCCTCTTCTCCTTCCTTCCCAGTACACATATTACCCATATTACCCACTCTCAGATCAGACTGGTCTTGGGTTTTCCCGATTTCACTTGTTCTCAACCCTGGCTGCATATTAGAAAAACCCAGAGAGTTTATTTGTTTGTTTAGTTGGTTGGTTGGTGGTTTTGTTTCAGTACCAATGTCTGGTCACCACTCTGAGAGATTCTGACTCAACCAGCCTGGGGCAAGGCCTGGGGACAAGCATCTTAATAGCCTCACCAGATGAGTCTATGGTTCAGCAAAAGTTCAGAGCAGTGCTTTTTCTCTTTCTCATCTATTGTTCTGGCATAAACTATTAGCCAAGCTTCCTTCAGGGTCTTTCCTTTGGACTCTCAAGATGTGTTCTTTTGCGGAAGCTGGCTCTTAAAAATAGAGAATTTTGACTTTTAAATTGAAACTACAGTTATGGGACTGGCGGTCCAGTGGTTAAGACTCTGAGCTTCCAATGCAGGGGGTGCAGATTCGAGCCCTGGTCAAAGAATTAAGATCCCACATGCCCTGTGATGTGGCCCAAAGATTTTTAAAAAACTGTTTAACTACTGTTTTCCAGGTGGACTTTAAGGATGTGTTTTGGAAGGCACAGAGAGAGCCGCAACTGTTTCTTTCTCTCTGTCTTCGTATCATCACAATTCTAATCCTCCTGAAGGGACAGCTCTGACACTGGTCAGGAAGTGGTCTCACACTATGAAGAGCAGAAAAGAGCAGAAAGATCGACATTTCCAGATACCGTCACACCATGTTCACCCCCTTATTTAATTTCCCTTTTCCTTCAGCCCCTCTGTTGAGAGAAGACTCCTTTAGTGCTCTTCCTCCCAATAATATTTATGAGGTTAGGAAGGCACCAGTGGTTCTCTCCAAAGGACAAGAGAAATGACCAGAGTCATGGGGATTATTTAGGACCCTCAAGGTTCTCAGCCTCAGCCTGGTACTACAAGGATCCCTGAAAAGAAAATAGAGACATTTTTACTAGCATCTAAGGAATTGGGCCTCACCCGTAATCTATCTTATTTATCTATGCAGTGACCCAAGGTAAGCACAGTTATTACTGGGAGCCTGCCCACACATGGATCAATCCAAAATGTCTTGCCTCGCAAACTTAGGGTTTAAATCAAGCCACTTCTCCCAGAATATGCACCTTGAATGACTGCACCCTCCATTTGCTACCATGAGAATGTCTTCTTGTGATGAGTCCAAACCCCTATGGACTCACCCTTCCCAAAGGGTATGGCCCCAGGAAAGGAAATGGAAAACATGTTCCCTGCTTCGTTCACTGTTGCTGCTGCCCTGTGGGGGGACCGAGGTGCCATGCTGCTATCACAGGCCTGGCAGAGTTTGTTCAGGAGCAGGAAGCTTTCCCCACACACGTTGCAGCCAGCTAGGAGCCAGGCCTGAGCGCCCTGCCGCAGGGATGGGCTTGGCACCACCATGTGCCACAGAAGCAAATGCCAGGAGCGTTCTCCTCCACACAACCTCAGTAACTTCCCTACATACCAGCCTTCACGCTGCGGGCCTTCAGAGATGTGAGCGTGGGAGTGAACTTGCAGCTCGCGCCCATCCCCGCCGCTGACGGTCCTTCGGCTCTGCCATCTCTCGCCTCCCCTCTCTCCTCCAGCCGTAACGCGCCTTGCCGGCTCACTCAACGCCAGCCCCTGTGTGCCAGCTATTGTCCTGTACTGCTCTAGTTTTCAAGGTTCCACTGTAAGATTAAAAATGCTCTCTTTACTTTTTGTGTGTCTATTGTTTATGTATTATTTGTGTGAAAAGTATTATAAACCTATTACAGCACAGTGCTACATAGCTGCCGGGAGCCAACACATGAGACCCTACCCCTAACAAGGCCGTAAGGGAGAAAACCTGACGGGCAAGGCGGATCAGGTTTTCAGGGGTTTCGAAAAGGCCAGCTCACGAGACCCCACCCATGACAAGGTCACGAGGAGAAAGCCTGACAGGCAAGGCAGATCAGGTTTTCAGGGATTTCGAAAAGCTGCCCCCGGCACTCACCTTAAAGATGATATCTGTCTTCCTGACGCCTGCCTCAGTGGACTACTCCCTAATTTCTCTGACACAGGCAGGAAGGCCTTCCCCGATCTCTTCCCAAATAAGAATCAATTTAGAACTTTAATCAATAAGTTTCCCAGGTGGTGGTATTTTATGAGATTATTCAGGGTGAAAGGAGTGTTTTAATTTAAACTCCTTTGCTGGTAGTTTGTTAGCCAAACGCATTTATGCCCTTGGTACTAATATGCATGATTGCTTATAATATCCTAATCATAAAATAGCATAAAGAACCTGATTATATAAAAGCCCTAATAGATACAGAGCCCTTTTAAGAGGTAAAGGAGTCCTATTAGAAAACATAAGAAAAATTATTCTATAGGTGGTT
This sequence comes from Cervus canadensis, assembly GCF_019320065.1. Classification (NCBI taxonomy): domain Eukaryota; kingdom Metazoa; phylum Chordata; class Mammalia; order Artiodactyla; family Cervidae; genus Cervus; species Cervus canadensis. The sequence goes on from NC_057410.1 coordinate 52,246,319, forward strand.
ATGGGGTTGTGATTTGCTTGCTGTGTTTTTGCTTGCTGTATTTTTACCTTTAATGTGCTAAGGTTGTGTTATAAAAACCATTGTTAATATAGTTAAAGATCTAGAGAAATAAGAACTTAGCCCTAGTGTGGTAACAATGAGATGGTTGTTAACTGTCAGCCAGGAGTGCTAGGCAGAAGCTGCCTCACCAAAGTCGCAGAGTCAGTATGGGGTAAACTTGTTAGATAAACGCAACTGACAACTTTTGCAGAAAGATTAATTTTTGTATTAACAAGAATATAATTCTACTCTGTACTATTTCCCTATGACACTGTTACCTTTCAGTTAAAGTCACCATAAAAACGGAAAATAGGTTTACAATCACCTGACCTGCATAAAATGTTAATAGCCCCAAGGCCAGAAGATCATGTGCTAAGAATTACTATAGAATTAGAAAGCAAAAAAATCCTGCTTTTCCTAAAAATCAAAATGACGTAATGCTAATCCTGTGTAATCATGAGTAAGCATCTTGTACCTTGAAAACGTTCTGTGAAAGGGTATAAAACCGATTGTCAAAAAGTAAAACACAGACTTGGCCCTATCAAGGGTAGTCTCACGTGTCTTCTCTCTCTCTCGCAGACGCCGTTCATCCTGAGGGTATCCCCTGGATCCTGCCGAGGCTGGACCCCAGCACATAGCCAATTGTTTTAGTTGGGTACCTAGGCTAACGTTGTTGGACTTATGAACAAATGGGACTTATACCAACATGCTTTCAGAACAGAATTTGTTCCTACGTAGGGAACTTGCTGGACCGTCCCTCTCACTACCCTGGAGCCGTGAGGGGCTTGTCAGTATGACAAACAGCTAGTGACACAGTGCTCTCCACTGAGGCACACCACAGAGCAAGATATCGGTGGGAAGGACTTTTCAGCTTCAGTCACATCCATGTCCAGACCAGACTATGTCCTTAAAATCCCACGGAGAGAACCTGCTACCCTCGGGGACAAAGGACCAATCATGGTTTCTCTCTGAAGTGTCCCATAGGGCTGGATCCAAGTCATGTTCTTTTAATACTGAGGCCCAAACAGAGAAGTTGCTCCTTCCATCTAAAGGAAGAAAAAGGAAGAACCCTGGAGAGTCAGTGAGAGCCTTCTCTTCAAATCAGCCTTCAGAGACTCCACTTCCCGCAGGACCCACCTCAGATCTCTGCCTGGTCCACAGCTCCAGCCCCAGACATCAGACCCAAAAGGGGCCTCCCCTTTCTCTCCTCCCAGCTTCACCCTCACCTCAGAATGATCAAAGGTGCAATGCTGCTGCTTTTTCCTGGCACTCAACAGTCACGTGATGGCATGAAGTCAACTATTTTCCCCGAGACTCAGACTAGCAAGTGCAACCAATTGCATAACAAATGCTACCTTATTACATAACACAAGAGTGACAGAATAAACAGTAGAAGAAAATATTCATCCGGTCAGTGCATCTGGTCAGTTCCACTAAGGTAGAGATGCATTCTGTAAGTAAGCATAAATTCACTGGATTAAACCAGTCATTGGTGCAAACATTTAGCTGCCTGTCTATGAGGAAACTCCTCTTCAATGGCATATTCCCTGCTTATGGAATACTTTTGTGCCTACAGAAAGCCTTCTTGTGATAAGCAAATTACACTAGAGCACATAGAAAATCCACCGCTGAAAACTTCACACAAACCCAAACAATGATTAGCATGTATTACTTGAAACATTATCAACCACATACTCACCAGACAAACCACTAAGTTCCTTTCCTTTCTTCTTTCACCTTCCTCTAGGTCAATGGGGAAGTACAAGCCTTAATTTAAATTCCCCATTACTTTGGACATACATGTCTCTACTTCATATCATCTCAATATAGCCTATTTAATTGTAAATTACGGATCCTATGAAGAGAGTTTTATTGCCTCTCCCATTTGCAGTTGTTTACACTTTGCTATCAATATTTTCCCACCAATATGCAATTCAGAGCCTGTTATGCTAACACTAAAGCTAACGGGTTATATCATGCTTCTGTTCCACTGCAGTGCACGTTTTTTAAAGAACATGAAGAGCCCATTTTGCAGATGTTCATACAGCCTCACAGCACAGATCTGCTTATATTCCACAATAACAATAAGCCTAGACCCCCACCCTCCTCCTCAGCCAGCTGCAGTTCAGAAATTTCATCTAAATTATTTGAGTCCTGACCTTTCATCACCTATCGCTTGTCCAGATGAAGGACAGGCATCACTATAGCCCTGTTGATGCACATGCACGGCGTGCTTACGACAACATCCAACCAAGCAGCAAAAGCAGAAGAGCAGATGTCTCTGGAAAGAAAGAGCCCCAAGGTTGCCATTACCGAGCCGTCCAGCGCCGCGATGCCAGGATGGATCCCAGAAAGGAGCTGTAAAGAGTCAAAGCCACAGGGGCAGCACATCTGTCTCAGCAGCATAATTCAGCCCGAGAGCCAGCTGAGAGCATGACAGCGTGGTTTAAAGGGAGAAGAGTCCTCAGTGAAGGCGGAACAAACTTCATCTCCCTGGAGTTCAGCAGGAAGTCTAGAGAACACTACATATTGATCTCATCCTGCAACAAGGCACTTGTATTTTATCTCCGGTAAATAGGCCTTGTGAGACTTTTCAGGGATTCGATAAGAACGCATTTTCCTCTGGTCCTTTTATTTAAAAGTAACATGTAAGTTAAAACACACACACACACACACACACACACACACACACACACTCTACAGAAAAACCATGGAAGCAGGACGTCCCAGTAGTCAGGCATAGGGCTAGCAAGCCCACCTACAGCTGAGCTCTGTTCTGGGTATTGACTGAGTGTGACACCTTAAGCAAGCTTCTTCATCTCGCCCTGTGTCCTGTCACCAGTGAGAAAACCAGGCTGATAAAGCTGCAGGGGTCCCTCACGGCCGTTCTGCATAACTCTGTAATGAGCGTAAATATGCTTCCAATGAGAAGACTGTACTAAAATGCTTGGAAACGAGACTAATTAACAATAACCAGAAGAGAACTGACAACACTGGAGAGGCTGTGGAGGCTTAGCCAGTCTGATTATGCCTCTGGAAAACGACACTTCAGGGCCTGTTTTGAGTGGCTGAGCTAGAGTCCAAAACCCTTTGAGGACTCGGCTTATTGCCAGTTTTCATCTGTTTTTATGTTGGAGTTTAATGCATTTTAACATTCATGTTCACATCCTTGTCTTTCTTTCCTCTCTCTTTTTTTTGACAATGTTTTACATGTTGTGGTGATTCATCTTAAAACTAACATATATACAGTAAGCATAAAAAAAGGGTCTAGGAGCAAATGACATGTTATCATTTTGCTAGCTGGAAATAACTAAAGAAGTATCACAATAACTATTAGTCATTGCTTTCATCATTTGTTTATCTGGAATTATGCAAATGACAGAACCAAACCAGCCAGCTGAAATCTGTCTCCCTTCTCCCTCCTCCACACCCAACTCCCAAACTTTCTGGCTTTCAAAGTAGCTGCATTTAGAATTGTAGGATGATAGTGAACCGAATAAAGGCAACGCAAAGAACATCTACCCATTAGGATTCTTTTCCTTCTCTTCTTTTTCTCAGGCCATAAATGAAGTAGATCCAGATTTTTATGGAGCCTACAGGCTGTACAGTATGGGAGCCCTCTTTGAGACTGAGAACACAGAGTTTTTCAGAAATATATAGCCATGTCAACACATGGCTAGGGCCCCTTTACATGAAGGGCCCTCAAGCTGAAAATAAATCTGCCTCCAGCCATGTGTAGCAGGGCTGGTAGGATATTCCCGTCTCTCATTTTCCCTCACACAGCCCTGCAGCCTACTTACCATGACCCCCTACCACTTTTTCCCCATGATCCTTTCCCTCCTTCTACAGCTTTTCTGGAACCTGGGAAATAGATGGATTCTGCAGGTAGGTCAGAACACACCCTATTTGTAGGATGAAACCTAGTAAGGACCAGCCTTCTTCCCAGAAAATTCTAAGAAATGACCTGAAGGGAAAAAAAGGCCAAGGATAATGAAATTATTTTTTTGATTTGAATTTTGAATTATGCTCACTTTCTGATCCAAATCCTAGAGGGGAGAAAACCAGAGCTCAGCCTGTGCCTGTGACAATTAAAGAAACTCATCACCTAGAGATTATCATACAAGTGAAGTAAATCAGACAGAGCAAGACAAATATCATAAGATATCATTTATACATGGACTCTACATAAAACACAAACTGACTTATTTACGAAATAGAAATAGACTCATAGACACAGAAACCAAACATTCGGTTACCAAAGGACTTGAGAGGCCAGGGAGGAGATCAATTAGGAGTTGGAGATTAACATATATACACTACAACAATATAAAGAATCCACCTGCCAATGCAGGAGACAGAGGACACACAGGTTCAATCCCTGGGTCAGGAAGGTCCAGGAAGATTCCTGGAGGAGGAAACGGCAACCCAGTCCAGTGTTCTTGCCTGAAAAATCCCATGGACAGAGGACCCTGGCAGGCTACGATCCATGGGGTCGCAAAGAGTTGGACACGACTAAGCACGCATGCATGCGGTACTATATATAAAAATAAACAAGACCTATTCGAGTAGCACAGGGAACTATATTCACTATCTTACAGTGAGCTGTAATTGAAAAGAATGTGAAAAAGAATAGATAGATAGATGTATAACTGGATCACTATGCTTTTCATCTGAAACTAACACAACATTGTAAACTAACGGCACTTCAGTTTTTTTTTTTTAATGGTAATAAAAAAAAGAAAAGAAATCCATCACAAGCTATTCACATTGATTCCTAAGAAAAATTTGACCAAGGACCTGGCACTGTCTGATTTTAATTAGAGAAAGAAATGAATTAACAACTTTAGCTGCCAGCACAAACAGAAACCTGGAGAAGCCAGTCTGCTCCCCGCAGTCAGCAACATCACCTGTCTCCCACGCCTCCTATCTCTCCACATATAGAACAGCCACCCAGGGAAAAGGAGAGGAGGCGGCGCAAGCAGATGCAGCTGTTGTCAGAACAGGAAGGCTGCAGCTTCTGCAGTCCCCGCAGTGTACCGAGCCCAGGATCAACCAGGACAGGGGGTCACTCAAACACTCCTCGAGAACCCCGCACTCAGGACAGGCCAGGTCCGGAGGTTGGACGTGATCGGGAGCACCGAGGGGCCCGGCTGCAGACCTCGGAATCAGCACCCCCACCACATGCTCAACATCAACACCGTAGAGTCGATACAGCTTTAGTCCACCCTTGCATTCAACCGACAGACGGAAACACACTCAGATGCTGGAAATCTGCTGGACTGCTGTATGCTGCAGCCCGGGCACCCTGAGCTGAGGCATGCAGGACCCTGAGGTCCTCTTCCCCAGCTCCCCGCCCTCTCCTCCAAGCCCCCCTCACTGTCCTCCGCAAGGCAGCAAGCTCAGTCACTGCGCTTCCTCCCCGGCTGCTCCCCACATCCTAGTTGGCAGATCCCACTGATTCCAGAGATGATTCCTGAAACATCCCTTAAATCTGTCTCCTTCCTTTCTATTTTCATCACATCTGCTTTCATTAGGACTTCTCTTGATTTTTTTTCTGGATTGTGGCCCTAGCCTCCTACTGGTTTCCCAATTTTCAAATTCTTATTTCTTTCATTTGTCCTCAAATTGTCAATAGCTATTTTCTGAAGCACCAATCTATGTGCTCTGCTCTGTATATATATTTACAAAACCTTTCAGTGATTCTCCATTGCCTAAAAATAAAAATCCACTGCTATCTACCTCTGCAATCTGTCTCCACAGACTCATCTCACACCACTCTCTCCTTCGCCCTCTCTGCTTTGGCCACATGAGCTCTTTCTTTGTTCTTCTAATCTCTATGTCTTTGCTGTCTTTCTGTTTGGAAGACTTCTCTGCCTCAAAATCCAGCTTAAATACTGTTTTTTTCTAAGTCTGCCTCTGACCCACCCTCTTCCTAGCTGCGTCAACATGTCTCTCCTCCGGCCTCTTTGTAATATCTATCAGTCTGCCTTAAAAGATAATTATCTGTGTTCACGTCCATGGCCAACAGGTTCTATTCATCCCTGTGTCCCCAGCATGCAGCGCAGAGTTGGCACGTGAAAGCACTCCATAAATACTTTCTGAAATAAATAATCTCCCCAAACACCCAGGATTGATGTGCAAATTTAGAGGAGGATTGTGCTAATTTTTTGTGACACTGCTTTTGGAGTGTTGGAGTCTACGCACAAGGGTGGTGGAAGGAGGTCAGAGCCACTCACATCAAAAGAACTTTGTTAATCAGAAGAGAGCTGGGGACTGGAAGCAGGAACTGCTTGTATCTTGAGGCTGTGTTTTTCTTTTTTCAGTCCCTTGCCCAAGTGTGTCTGACTTGACTTTCTAGTCTAGTTCCTAGTGGGTACTAAAGTTCTCCCAAAGCAAGGCCCTCTGAAAGATGAAGAATGCCAGTGTCCCTCAAAATTGATTTATATCCTTTAAGCTCTCAAAGCTCTTCTTGTTTGTGAAACCCCACCTCCTTTCTTCATTCACTATTAATTGCCAGCCTACTACAGTCAGTCAGCTTGCCTCACAGTCTCCAGCAAGCAAACCAGCAAGCTTACCATGTCTCCTCCTTCAATTAAACACCCCAAGTTACCGAAGGCTGCCGCCTCTGAACAACAGGATACTCTCCCAGACACAGTCCTTATTGTTAAAACATCCTTCTCTAAGACACTCTTATTCTATGTTAGATCAATGCAAAGAATGAATATACAGATTTGAATTTTTTAATTAATCGTCTGTAGATAAGCTCTACAGTAGGTATGCTCTTGTTCCCTACCACTCATCACCCCGTCTCAGTGAGAGGATTATCCACGTCTGTCCACTCCTGCATGACTTCCCGCGCATCCCTAAAGGGAAGTACATTTCCCTGCCCTGTTTCAGCTAACGGTACACAAGCGCACACGCCAGGTCCCAGTTCACAGCCAAAGCATCAAGAGTCAGTATATGCTTCCACCAGTTGACTTTTACTCGCCAGTGCACAAAGAAAAAAAAGCATGTCCCCCAGTGTGGCTGCCTCCTGAGCTAGGATCCCAGGTGACAACTGCATGCAGAACAGAGTCTGGCAAGTCCCAGAAGAGCTGTCAGCTACCAGCAGGCAACGTACAACTGATATTTTGGGGTTATTTATGACTGCAGCACAATTGATAGATATAACAGATCAAAACATTTTTATGCACAATGCATTTTTATTTTATGATGTATTTTATACATCAAAATAAAAATGCTTTTTATATAAAGTTCACATAAATCAGTAAAAAGAAAATACAAAATCCCAAAAGATAAATGGGTAAAGGAAATAGAACATTTTGAAATGAGAAAGTCTATTAATGAACAAATTGTAAAATATTCAGCTTTGCTATTAATTTAAAAATTAAATGAAAGGACTAGTATTATTTTTCATAAAACTGTATATATATAAGAACATATGTATATATAAGTATATATATGTATAAGAATATATGTAAATATATAAGTATAATATGTAAGTATAAATATAAATATAAGTATATATGTATGTATAAGTACACATGTATATACAATAATAGTGTATATATATAATTGTGTATATATAAGAACAGTACAAGGGATATATTAACAGATGTCATAAGGCATTGCATTTTGGGAAAACAATTAGCAATATGTTGAAAAAGCCCTAAATTCTTATTCCTGCCACAATGCTTTCCAAAATGTCATCTTCAATTTATAAGGCCACCAGAGTACATAAAGGTTCTAGTTTTACTTTTTCTTCACCAGCAATTGATATTATGTAGCTTTTTTACTTTTGCTCAGTGATATTAAATTGTTTGTAGTCGCATATTAATTTGCATTTTTCTGATTAATAGTCAAGTTGAGAATCTTTCACATACTTTCTAGCCATTTCCTTTGCCCACTTTCCTACTGCATTTTTTCAGCTTTTCTTGCTGCCTTGAAAACCTCTTCTTGTCACCCAGTTGTTAGCCTTGTGGCATTCTTTGATGGACAAAAATCTTTTGTTTTCATGGAGGCAAATCCATTAATACTACCCCTAATGATTTTTGCTTTTTTTTTTTTTTTTGTCTCAAATAGCAAATCCCTCCATATCCCAAGGCCATGAAGATATGCTTCAGCATTTGCTTCTCCTTGGTTTTTCATCTGTTTGAAGATTTTAAATAATTTACCCTTTCTCTTCTTAAACTGTAACATATACCAAGTTGCTATTTGTCTGTTTGTGGGGTTCATTGCCAGGCCCATACTGCCCTTTTACTATTGCTTTGTATTATGTCTTAATATTGAATAAGGCAAACCTGCATATCGGTTTCTCTTTTCCATTATCTTAGCGTTGAATTTATAATTTGAAGTAAAACTTAAATCTCTAACATGGACTTATTCCAACTACAAGCATGATATACCTTTTCATTTATTATTATTTTATGTCCCTTAATAGGAAATCTTAATATTTTTCTACTAATATCTTGTGCACACTTTACTAGGTGATTTGCTAAGTATTTCATAGTTTTTGTTCTATTGAAAATGGCATCTATTAATACTACATCTTTAATAGATCTTTACTGATACAGGAAATATCAATGAATTTTGCATCCAGCAATCTTACTGACCTCTGTTGGGTTGTCTATGAAGTAATTATTTTATTTATTTATTCAATTAAAAGTGTTACTTTTTCTTTACTTAATACAGTATCCAGGATCTGTAGACAGTAGCAGTCAAAGTGGTCATCTTCATCTTTTTCCCAACATTAAGGGAAATGTATATAAAGTTCTCTGTTAAATATGTAAGTTCTTGACAAAAATCTTTTATCCTCTAGAAGTTTCCTTCTAATTCTAGTTTACCAAGTTTTCTTAGTAACTATGGTTTTTCCAATAGTCATGTATGGATGTAAAAGTTGGACCATAAATAAGGCTGAGCACTGAAGAACTGATGCTTTTGAACTGTGGTGTTGGAGAAGACTCTTGAGAGTTCCTTGAACTGCAAGGAAATCAAATCAGTCAATCCTAAAGGAAATCTATCCTGAATATTCACTGGAGGAACTGATGTTGAAGCTGAAGCTCCAATACTTTGGCCACCTGATGTGAAGAGCTGACTCATTGGAAAAGACCCTGATGCTGGGAGGGATTGGGGGCAGGAGGAGAAGGGGACAGAGGACAAGATGGGTTGCATGGCATCACCGACTCAATGGACATGAACTTGAGCACACTCTGGGAGATGGTGAAGGACAGAGAAGCCTGGTGTGTTGCAGTCCATGGGGGTCACAAAGAGTCAGACACGACTAAGAGACTGTACAACAACATACATCCTAGGAATATCTTACATTAAACACACAGGAAAATTTGAGGCTTACCACAGTGGTCTGAACATTAAGAAAATGTTAGTCATCTAGGTATTCATCACTGTAGGAAGGAATAATAAAGATAGCTTAAAGACTATATTTAAAGAAAAAGAAAAACTCATACATTTACCCAAGTTACAATTTCCAGTGTTCTTTATTTTTGTATGTGTATATCCATATTTCCATCTGGAATTATTTTCCTTCTGCCTGAAGAACTTCCTTTAACATTCACTTAGTTCAGGTCAGCTGATAAATTTTTTCAGCTTTTGTATGTCTGAAATAGTTTTACTTTTTCTTTGGTTTTGAAAGACGTATTTGCTGGAGTTCTTGAGTTTTTGTTGCTGTTGCTGAGTTGCTAAGTTGTGTCTGACTCTTTTGCAACCCCATGGACTGTAACCCACCAGCCTCCTCCGTCCATGAGATTTCCCAGGCAAGAATACTGGAGTGAGTTGCCATTTCCTTCTCCAGGGATCTTCCCAGCCAAGGGATCGAACCTGAGTCTCTTGCATTGGCAGGAGGGTTCTTTACTACTAAGCCTCCTGGAAATGGGCTTTTCTTCCCCCTTTCAGTATTTTAAAGATGTTTCACTGTTTTTAAAGAGAAATCACAGTGATGATTAAACGTTTCATCAGAGGCAAAAAAAGAGAAATCAGCTGTCATCCTTACCCTTGTTCCTCTGTACATTTGTGACTTTTCTCTGACTGCTCTTAATATTTCCTATTTAACATTGGTTTTGAGCAATCTGACCGTGACATGTTCCCTCTTTCTTTTGTTGTGCTTCTTTGAAGTCTACATCTATCAGTTTATATTCTGCCTCGAATTTAGTTCATTCAATAGTTCTTCAAATATTTCCTGCCCTCTTGGAGACTCCAATTTATATGTATGTAAGATTTCTTGAAGTTGTCTCACAGATGATGATATTTTATTTTTGGTTTTAGTCCCCTTTTCTGTATGATGGCTCATATGGTAAAGAATCTGCCTGCAATGAAAAAGACGTGGGTTCAATCACTGGGTTGGGAAGATTCCCCTGGAGAAGGGGATAGCTACCCACTCCAGTACCCTTGCCTGGAGAATTCCATGGACAGAGGAGTCTGGTGGACTACTGTCCATGGGGTCACAAAGAGTCAGACACAACTGAGCAACTAACACTTTCACTTTTTCTGTATGTTTCCTTTTGGAGAGTTTCTATAGTGAAAGTGAAAGTGGCTCAGTCGTGTGTGACTCTTTGCGACCCCAAGGACTATACAGTCCATGGAATTCTCCAGGCCAGAATACTGGTGTGAGTAGCCTTTCCCTTCTCCAGGGGATCTTCCCAACCCAGGGATTGAACCTGGGTCTCCCACATTGCAGGAGGAGTCTTTACCAGCTGAGCCACAAGGGAAGCCCAAGAATACTGGAGTGGGTAGCCTATCCCTTCTCCAGTGGATCTTCCCAACCCAGGAATTGAACCAGGGTCGCCTGCATTGCAGGCAGATTTTTACCAACTGAGCTAGAATGCCTTCAAATCCATTAACCTCTTTGTCTGCAATGTCTCATCTTACTGTTAATCTCCTACGGTGAATTTTTCATCTCACACATTTTAGTTTTAATCCCCAAAAGTTCAATTTAGTCATTTTTATATCATCTGTCTCTATTTGACTTTTTGAATATGTGATACAGTTTTCATAGCTGCTTTGATATCCTTATATGGATACTTTAACATCTGTGTGAATTCTCATTTAGTTTCAGTCGACCGGTCATGATTCATATTGTCCTGCTTCTTTGCATGTCTGACAATTTTGATTGGATGCTGAGTATCCAACTTTATCTTGTTGCATACTTGGATGTATTTGTTTTCCTATAATTGTTGTCAAGCTTTGTTCTGGCATACAGTTGTTTTTAAACACTTTGACTATTTCAGGTCTTGCTTTTAAGGTTTGTAAGGCAGAACTGGGGCAGCACTTATTCTAGAGCTAATTATCCCCCACTACTGAAACAAGGAGATCCATCCAGTCCATCCTAAAGGAAATCAGTCCTGAATATTCATTGGAAGGACTGATGCTGATGCTGAAAGTCCAATACTTTGGCCACCTGATGTGAAGAACTGACTCATTGGAAAAGATCCTAATGCTGGGAAAAACTGAAGGAGGGAGAAGGGGATGACAGAGGATGAGATGGTTGGATGGCATCACCACCTCAATGGACATGAGTTTGAGTAAACGCTGGGAGCTGATGATGGACAGGGAGGCCTGGCGTGCTGCAGTCCATGGGGTCGCAAAGAGTCAGACACGACTGAGCGACTGAGCTGAACTGAGACAAGACCCTTCTGGACACTCGATGACCTGCCCAGGTGGCACAATAGTAAAGAGCCTGCCTGCCAATACGGGAGACTCAGGAGAGATGTGTTCGATCCCTGGGTCAGGAAGATCCCTGGATTAGGAAATGACAACTCACTCCAGTATTCTCGTCTGGAGAATTTCATGAACCTGACAGGCTAGAATCCATGGAGTTGCCGCAACTAAGCATGAGCACACACACAACAGGCAGACCTGGGCCACAATTACTCTGGAGCTAATTACCCCCTGGTACTGAGGCAAGACCCTCCCGAACACTCAGCCTCCCGTGAGTTCAGAGGTTTCTCCCTCTGGGTGGTGGGAACCAACACTGTTCCTGGCCCTGTGTGTGTGCATCTAATGCTTTCTGATGACCCTTGCTCTGGCCTCACACACGTGCACAGGCCAGGACTCTTCTGCTGAATCCGAAGGGGCGCCTTCTGCAGATGCCTCGGGTTCCTTTTCTGTGCAGCTTGCTCCTCTCTAGGACTCTGTCCCGAAAACTCCAGCCACGTTGGTCTTCCCAGATTCTCTGTGCCATCTGTTCAACTCAAGGGATCTTCCCGGAACCACCTGAGCGCTCCCAGCCCTGCATCAAAGTCTGAGAACTCAAAGTCAGTCAGTCTGCTCGTTCTCATCTCTCAGGGGTCACTCTTTTTTGTTGTCTTGTCCAGTACCATGAAAACCTTTGGCGAAAATATTTTGTCTTAGTTTTTTGTTTTGTTTGTTTAAGGGTGTTACTCCATCTCGAACAGAAATCATTTAAGTAAAATTCTAAAGCATAAAAAGTACTGTAAATTTTTCAAGAATAAAGATATATAAGTGTATGAACAATGAATGAAAAGGCATATATTAAATACACAGGAGTAGATATTGGAGGGACAGGGGGAGGGTAGGTGAAGGGGACAGTAAAACGATGATGATTGGAGGGATGATCACTTATCCTGATCCCAGGAATGTGACCAACCTTTATGAGACAATGAGGTGTGATTTTTTTTTCAATGAGCTAAGTATTCGGCACAAGTAACTACAAAAGTAAATTAAACGCCTGTAAGAAAATATGTGAACGAAAACATTTGAAATAGATATAAATAATCTGAAAGGTATTGCTCCCATAAGAATCCAGAACAGAGAATCTAAATGTAAGTTCTATCAAATTTTCAGACGGAAAAAACTCTCTACACAAAACTATTCCTAGGAATAGGAACACAGAGGAGAAGCTACCCATTTGTGACATGACAGAGTAACTTTAATACCAATGCTGGTGGAAAAAATGCATTAGAAGCTAAATTACAGGGCAATTTTGCTTCTTAAATAGATATAAAATCTTATTTTAATCATGTGCTTGCTGCTGCTGCTGCTAAGTCGCTTCAGTGGTATCCAACTCTGTGCCACCCCATAGACGGAAGCCCACTAGGCTCCGTTGTCCCTGGGATTCTCCAGGAAAGAACACTGGAGTGGGTTGCCATTTCCTTCTCCAATACGGGAAAGTGAAAAGTGAAGTGAAGTTGCTCAGTCGTGTCTGACTCATAGGGACCCCATGGACTGCAGCCCACCAGGCTCCTCCGTCCATGGGATTCTCCAGGTGCAAGTACTGGAGTGGGCTGCCATTGCCTTCTCCAAATAATGTGTTTAGAAAATCATAATATATAGTATCTAAGGAGGATTTAATTTCAGGAATAATGATTCAACATTTTAAAGATTTTTAAAAGTAACAGATAAAACCTTACATCCTTTTTTACAATAATTATACCTCAAAATCTATCCTAAGTAAACAGTAGACAATTCAGAAATTTTATTCATAACAGTGTTCATAGAGACATTATAGATAGTGAAAATGTTCAACTGTATAGCTCTAAATAATTGAATTACGATATAGTCAATCAACTGAATATTATATAGCAACATAATGTTTACAAAGAATTGCATAGAAAATGCTATGAAAAATAGATCCCTGACTTTGTCAGATTTTAAAACTCAGACCTCACTAAAGCTTATTCTGATCACTCTAATCTTACAATAAACTTCTGTCCCCCAAACACACTCCTGGTACTCCCAGTCTGCCTTACCCAGCTCTATTTTTCCCTTTTATGTAAAACCCACCAACATCTAGAAAACTGGATGACTTACATGTTTATATGCTCTGTGTTCAGACACTCTGTCGTGTCTAACTCTGTGACCCCGTGGACTGTAGCCCGCCAGGCTCCTCTGTCCATGGGATTCTCCAGGTGAGAATACTGGAGTGAGTTGCCATTTCCTCCTCCAGGGGTTACATGTTTATATTTACTACTTATTAGAAATACAATCTTCTATCTTTTCCTACTATAATATGATCTCAACAAGGAAAAGTTCTTTGGTTTGCTGATGTAGCTCAGCAAACCAGAAGTACCTAGAAATTTTACATATCTTAAATGAATACGCATATGAGTGGATGAATTTAACATTAGGGATTTTCGGTATTTGTAAGTGGCCTCAAGTTCTATGACTTATGAAAATATGTAATTATGTTGAGGGGTGAGTTTAAATCACAGGCACAGTGAATCAAATGTATATGGGAGGTGCCTGGCATCTGAATCCCAGTGTGGTTTTGTTGTTCTCTGTGCATTTTATGAAGAAAATTGCATGCTGAACCACAGCATACCACTCAGTGATAAAAAGGGAAAAACTACTGATACACGTAACAGCATGGATGAGTCTCAAATGCATTAGACTGAATGACAGAAGCCAGACAAGCAGTATATCTTATAGGATTCTTTTTATATAAAATTCCAGAAAGTGCACACTGGTAGAAAATAGGTCAGTGCTTACATGGGGAGGGATAATTGTAATGCGGTGTGACAAAACCTTTTGGGGTAATGGAAATGTTCCTTAACTTGATTATGATGGTATAAGTTTCATGTGTGCATATATCTGTCGTAGCTCATCAAACTGCCTACTTTATGTTTGAGAAATTTATTGCGCAAAATTCTACCTTAATAAACTTGCAAAAAAAAAAGGTAAAAATATATATACTTGAATAGTATTCCTGAATGTAAATATTATCAAACCTTCCAGGGTGAATCTCTGATAAATTTCAAAGATATTCAACAATGTCAATGAAAAAAAAAAAAGTCAAAATAAAAAATCACATACACATCATGATTATAACTATGTAAGCATAAACAGGACAAAAAATACAAGAATATACCAAAATACTAACACTGGAACTCAACAGTGATGATTTACGGTGACTTATTTCCTTATTTTTACTTATATGAGTTTTAAAATTTCCTCTAATAAGAATATTTTTTGCAATAGAAAAAATATATTAAAAACTACTTAATTACTCTTGTACTTGAGCATCATTTCTAACCCATCTTCCATGTCTCCACAGGATTCAGCTCAGTTCAGTCGCTCAGTCGTGTCCGACTCTTTGCGACCCCATGGACTGCAGCACGCCAGGCTTCCCTGTCTATCACCAACTCCCAATTAATCATCCTAAAATATTTCTGCTCAATAAGCTACAGTGTTGATAAGTATATAGACCTTAAAATGTTCTCACCACAAATTTTAAAAGGCAATTATGTGTAGTGATGGATGTATTATATAATCTTATCATGGTCATCGTTTTGCAACATCTACATGTATAAAGTGTGCAATGTAAACCAATACATTGTACACCATAAACTTACACAATGTTATGTCAATTATATCTCAATAAAGCTAGGGATGGGTGGAAGAATATACAGCGGCTTCCCTTGCCCAACATAGCAAATCTGGTTTATGCTGGTGTCTGCAGCCCTTTTGTAACTTGCTTCCATTAGGTTTGAAGTAAATAGGACCATACTGCATACATTAAACTTAATTTAAAAATTTTTTAAATCTAAGATACATAGATGTTGGATTGTCTACCAGCATAACAGGGACAGACCAGCATTAGAACTGAATATGTTCCTCTTTTAGGAGTTTAATCCAGGACAGCATTGGCTTTTTGCTGGCTTCTCTTGTTTCCCCTCAGCAGAATCCTTTAAGGTAAGAAATAATGGGCAGCTACATTTTAAAGTATAGGCTTCCCTGGTGGCTCAGAGGGTAAAGAATCTGCCTGCAATGCAGGAGACCCCGGTTCCATCCCTGGGTTGGGAAGATCTTCTGGAGAAGGGCATTGCAACCCACTTCAGTATTCTTGCCTCAAAAATTCCATGGACAGAGGAGCTTGGTAGGCTACAGACCATGAGATTGCAAAGAATCAGACATGACTTAGCTACTAACACATGTATTTTAAAAGGCTGTTCATTATTTATTTAAATGTCTTTCTAAACAACATTTAGGTTTGAAATTCCTTGTGAACAAAAGTATAAAGATATATTAAGCATCAGAATTTTCACTGTCATGTAAAAGACCCATTTGGGAATTAGCTAGTGATACCATAACTTCTAGAGCCACGTGTACATAATGTACGTAGAGGTCTCAAATATCCAAAGAACTTACTTCCTTTCAAATGTCCACCATAGGATGCTCCAGCTACATGTTTTGAGTTTTTAAACAGTGAAAAATCACCTTAAATAAATAAAGCAATTAAAATATAAACACTACCATTCTAGAAAAAGAACTCCCTAGAAAATATTTTTACAAAGTCACTTTCTCAGCCATGATGTTCTACTACAGGAAAACGTTTCTTAAAATATGGAAATTTTTTTCAGCAAAGAAATTGCTGCTACTGATTTGCTGAAACTGGCCAATCTGTTTATCCCTGTCTAAATTCCTCTGTGGTGCAAAATTTTAACATCATAACTAATCAATGAATAAATTAAACCAATGGATGAGCACTGATTTAATAAAAAGCTGTTTCCATTAGGGTTCAATCAGAGAGGCAGAACCACAATGAATGGTACAAAATAAGGAACTGATTGTAGAGATCAAACCTAGGCGATTGTGTGAGCTGCTGCTTGTGCCTCTAGTGTTGGGCCTGAAGTCAGAGGAAGGGCAGGTAACACAGAAGGAAATATGAGTGTGAAGTGGGGGAGAGCAAAAACAAGCTGGAAGCTGTGAGAACAAAATGGAATTTACGAAAACCAACGGGAACCCTCGTTTCTCTCGTCACCTCCATCCTAGATGCTGTGTGTGACATGCAGGGTAACAGGCATCCTTCCCCACAGAGCCCACGACAGGATTCGGAGAATCTGAAGGAGCGGAGGGGAAGGGAAAGGACAGAGGAAGCCTGGAACTATCTTGGCTGCTGCCCCACGCCAACCAGGCAAGCAGAGCAGCAACAGCATCTGGCCCCACTCTGACACCTGGCCACTGCTGCACCCCCACCTTCCAAACCTCGGTCAGATTTCTCGGGGTTACCCCTCACCTGCCCAACCACACAGGAGAAGAATTCTGAGAACACACCCCTGGCTTAGTAAGGTTGGCAGGGAACAAGCTGCCACAGAAGCAAACTCCTGAGTCTGTTTTCTCCCCGACTTTGCGCCTTACAGTCCTTTGTTTTTTCAATTTTTTAAATTATAGTAGATTTACATTGCTGTATTAGTTTTGGGTGTATAGCAAAATGCTTCAGTTATACATATACAAACCAGTCCATCCTAAAGGAGAGCAGCCCTGAATACTCATTGGAAGGACTGATACTAAAGGTGAAGCTCCAACACTTTGGCCACCTGATGTGAAGAGCCAACTCATTGGAAAAGACCCTGATGCTGGAAAAGATTGAGGGCGGGAGGAGAAGGGGGAGACAGAGGACAAGATGGTTGGATGGCATCACCAACTCAATGGACATGAGCTTGAGCAAGCTCCGGGAGACAGCAGACAGGGAGGCCTGACATGCTGCCATCCGTGGAGTCATGAAGACTCAGACATGACTGAGTGACAGAACATCAACATGCATATACATGTGTCTACTCTTTTTCAAGGCTTCCCTGATAGCTCAGTTGGTAAAGAATCTGCCTGCAATGCAAGAGACCCCAATTTGATTCCTGGGTCGGGAAGATGCTCTGGAGAAGGGAAAGGCTACCCACACCAGTATTCTGGCCTGCAGAATTTCAAGGATTGTATAGTCCATGGGGTCACAAAGAGTCTTTTTCAGATTCTTTTCCATCATAGGTTATTACAAGATATTGAATACAGTTGCCTGTGCTATACAGGAGAACCTTGTTGTTGATCTATTTTATATAAAGTAGTGAGTATCTGTTAATCCCAAACTCCTAATTTACCCTCCCCTCCCCTTTCCTCTTTGATAACCATGTATCTGTGAGTCAGCTTCTGTTTTGTTAGTAAGTTCATTTTGCGTCTTATTTTAGATTTCATATACAAGCGATATCAATGGTGTTTGTCTTTGTCTGCCTTACTCTTGGTCCATCCATGTTGCTACAAAATGATCATTCCAGGAGCCTGTGGCATAAAACTAAGCTTCTCAGAAGTAGAAACATACTCCTTTTGGCCCCTAAGTTCCCTAAATTTACAAGGCCCGCAGTCACATTTGATCTGGAAAAATCTACCATACGGAGACTGGAAGAGCCAATGAAGATCCTGGTCAAAGAATTCTAAGGTAAGATCTTAACCAACTATCTGACTTAGAATATAAGCTCCCAGAGGGAAAGGAAGCTGCTCCAAACCATATGCTGAGCAGCATGTAAGTGTGCTGATGAATAAAAACAGAGACCCACACCCTGTAGAAAGTCAATGCCATCTTACAAGGCAATTGCTCATTTATTCCTCCCAAAGTCATGACATCAATTACTGTAACATCCCAACCACGAAGAGAAGTTCACTCCCATCATCGTCTTTCCTGTGGGTCACTCTATCTTCATAAGCAAATTTGTATCATGCCAACATCTCTTTTGACTCTTCTGATTGTAAAGAGAACCAAGAACCTAATTAAGTCACATCGTGGCCCAGCTGGTAAAGAATCCGCCTACAATGCAGGAGACCTAGGTTCAATCCCTGGGTTGGGAAGATCCTGGAGAAGGAAAAGGACTCTGGCCTGGAGAATTCCATGGACGTCCATGGGGTTGCAAAGAGTCAGACACAACTGAGCAACTTTCACTCATTTACGTGAAATAAAGGATGCATTACAAAAATGCGCACAAGTGGAAGGAAAAGTTGTCACCTTGATTCTCCGCCTCAGGGACCTTCAGCAATATATGATGTCGCAGATTCTCTGTACGTGCGTTCCCTTCTCATGCCCACCGAGCAGTCTCTCAGCTGACTCTGTCAAAATCATCCCATGGCTCTGGCTTGCTCCAGCCACCTCTTAACTTGGGTCTTCATTTCATTTTGAGCTTCCCTGGTAGCTGGAAAAATTTTCCCACAGTTCTGATTTCAAATTCTTATTCAACTCCTCCTTGGAAACAGAGACACAACGCAAACATCAATGGCCAGCCTGTGCCGTGGCTTCCCTTGGGCGACATACCGGCTCTGGTCCACATAAGCCCAGAAAGCTGACTCAAGAGGCAACAAAATGGAAAAGGATCAAATCATTTAAAATGTGGCTTGACAGGCAAGAGTCTCTGAATCAGGCAGTTTTACATAGAATGAGGTGTGAGCAGGGCAGGTTTTGGAAGTTTAATCTATCTAGGACTGTTAGCAATGGCTTGCCAAAGAGAAATGGAAGTGATCTCAGTATGATGAATTTCTGATATTAAGTTTTTCTGACATTTACAATATCAAATTAAGTCCAGTATAATATCATTGATATCAAAAAAATTTGGTATCTGTGAAAGCACATTGAAAAGTATTCAACACCACATAAATGTGAGGGTTGTTATCATCAGGAATTCAAAGCTTTTATTCACTCCTTTAATAGATGGTGCCTACTATGTGCCAGGCACTGCTCTATTTACTGAGGAAAATAATTCATCATATTTCAAATTTTGAGTACACGAATGCTGTGAATGTACATGTCTTTTTAAAGCAATTAAATGAATTTATTTCTTTTCAGATGAAATCTGAATGGCTAATCACAGTTACTTATCAGTTCCTAAAACCTAAATAGCAGAAATCGCCAGTCCTTGAGTGAGACCTCCAAGAAAAACAGGAAGTATATTGCTAATTCAATGAAGTGGCATACATTGCTTTCTGTCAATGCTGAATAAATGTCCCAGTGCAGAACTGGGAAACCCTCCTGCTGACAGCATCATATTTCAAAGGAACTTAAAAACCGACTTCACAATCCCCTCCTGGTGCCCAGATATTCCATGGTTCACATATCAGAAACAAGAATAGAGTCTGAGCAAATTCTTTTGTGTATATATACATTTCTGCCTTCCAGATTCTTCCCAGAATGTTAACATTGGACTTTAACTTTGGGATTTCTTTTTTTTACTTTATTCCCCTCAAACACTATGTAGCTTTGCTAGATAATACTGAACAGCTGCAACGTGCTACCCAGTGGGATTGCTGGAATTTTTGGCAATCGCTGAAATGACTCTGTGTAGACACATATTCACACATGTAGAGACAGAAAAATTGTTTAAGAACCAGGGGACCCATTGGGATGAAAGATGCCAGCTAAGTCTAAACATTATTATTTCATCTGAAAGAAGAACAAGGCAGAGAAAAATAATTTTGATAAGGCTAAAAATGCCTCAGATGTATTGTGTAAATCATTATTACAAAAGCTCATCAGCAGCCTCCAAGCTCCCCAAACTTGACCAGAAATCCAATCCCCTCCTGACTGTCTTTCAGCATATACTAGTGCTCTTGCTCCTAATTACTTCAATTAAAAGTGCTTTATAATAAAAGACTGTCATTTCTCTTCCTGAGACCTTAGAACTATGGCGATAATTGTCAAATTGTTCTTTCACACTCCCAGACAAGCCTTTTCTTCCCAGCACAATGAGCTGTTTCGTCCTGTTTTCTACTTAAAAGGACTCAGGAGGAATATTAATATGTGGACTTTCTGCGTTACTGAGGGAAGGTTTATATGTTTTGTATGTTTGTTTGTTAAGTAGTATGAGCAGAAACATTTAATACACAGATTCTTCTTCTGTGTACAATCTTTTTTTTTTTTTTTTTTTGGACCAGGGGCTGTCAAACACTTGTGAACACATATATCTGGCAAAAGTCATCAGGATGCAAAAAATCAGGTCATCCAAGAACGAGCCCCCGTCCCCTCTGTGATGGACTGCTTCACTTTCCAGTCACATCTGCAACATGAGCTACTGTTCAACAGCAAGAAAACATGTGTCCTCTGAAAGAGGGACTCCAATGACTGAGTTGTGCCTCAGATTCCTGGCAGAAAACTTGGGATTGCTGCTAATGACAAGCATCTACTGTGGGAAAAGCAGTTTTTTTCTTGTCCCGAGTCCTCTTGTTATGTCTTTAAGTCTTTACTTTGGTTACAGTGTTGCTTCTGTTTCATGTTTTGATGTTTTGGCTGCAAGTCATGTGGGGTCTTAGCTCCCAACCAAGGCTCAAACCCAAACCCCCTGCTTTGGAGGCAAAGTCGCAACCACGGGGCCACCAGAGCTGTTCCTCGCTCAGAACATTTCTACATAAAGACATCAGCTTATAGCTCTGGTAGCCACTTTGTCACCATGAGGGAGACGTTGCCAACATAGAGGCAATGGTGGGTCAGGAAGGGTAGGAGCCTGGATTGCCGGAGACACCACTGACCTACCACACTAACTGGCATTACTGCCTGTGACATTAGTAAGTCACATGTGTATACTTTCAGTCAGGTATTCTGTTCTTTGCAGCCAAGCATACCCTAATTAAGAGACACTCTATTATTTTTGTCCTGAGAGATCACAAGAGAAATCATGAAAATAAGAACAAAGTCTAAGGGAGTAAGAGCTAAAATAGAATTTTTAACCCTCCCAAGATGAAGGAAGCCAGGCATATAAGATAGCTCGGCTCTAACAGAATGCTTCCCTGCACTTAAGGTGGAAGCAAACAGACCTCAGTTTTACAAATGACTGGGAACTCTCTGGGAGGGCAGGGACTTTGTCTTATTTACATCTTTAGCTCCTGGTACATTGCCTGGCACATAGTAGGCAATTGATAAACACTGGTTGAAAGGCTGCATGAACATGAAGTGACTCAGCTCTGTCATAGCTTTCTACTGCTCTGCACGGCGGGGCGGCAGCGCTCCCACAACAGTTGATACAGAAACAAAGACAGAAAGCAAGAATGGCTTTCTTTGCTCCATCCTTCTGTTACAAAGTCTGCTCTATGCTGCAGACCCGCTCCATAAATGCTCAGCCTCCCCAGAGCCTCAGACAAACCTGTGATTTTCTTCTGATTCTCTATTTTCAAAAAGCCCAAGACCATCCGTGTGTGTTTCTTTGTGTTGACTGTAGGTTCTGATGTTGCTGCCAGTTCCCCCCTCACACTGTCAAATTTTGTTTTATGTTCCCTTAGTCTTTCAACCATTTCAGGGGGGAAAATGCTAATTACCATGGGCTTAATAGCAGTTCTGAACTGCACCAGAACACAGGGGTCTCACAAATACCTGTCACCGCAGAAGTTTTCAATTACCATAATCCATTCCTAATTCAAATTACCATAATTGCTCTCCATTAATGTAACTTTCTTAAAGCTAAAACATCAAAGAAACGGGCTCTCACATTAGCTCAGTTGACTAGTTGCAAAAACAGTGTCTGTCCATTTTGCAACTAGGATGATGTTAGCCTGAAAAGAATATATATATCTGGATGCTCTGAGTTCATTAGCACCATCATATTTTATTCTATTTTATTTGCAAAAACTGAAAACCATCCGTATCTTCCTTCCATTCTTCCATTGGGGGGTGACAGCTGCTCTTCTGATTGTTTCAGCATTTGCTCAGCTGTTCAGTCACTCCGTTGTGCCCAACTCCGAGACCCCATGGACTGCAACATGCCAGGCGTCCCTGTCCTTTGCTACCTTCTGGAGTTTGTTCAAACTCATGTCCACGGAGTCAGTGATGCTATCCAACCATTTCTGCATTTACACAAGAAAATCCAGCCTGTCAGCCTTTAACTAACTTTGTTCTAACTAATCTATCTGTTCCAAAAAAAAAAAGCAGTTTTACCACCCTGTAATCATCAGTTCCACTGTTAATGACTGTTGTTTTCTTGAATAAGTCGTTTGTTTTTCTCACTTACTGGGATTCAGCTAGACTACTCCCAGAGTTCATTTGGTTGAATATCAATGCAATGCCATCAATGGACTATCCCTGGCATTTTTTCCAGTAAGCAATAATTTTGTAATCTAAAGTATGAGCAAGTCTTCATATTTGAACTCTAGGAAACTGCCAGAGGAGGGGAAGGAAGAGTAAAAGATCACATTACAATTTGGACTATGAATGTATTTGTTCCAAGGAAGCAAGTATAAACAATCCTTAGATTCAACAAGTGCAAAGTGAAGCGCTCCTCAGTAAGTTTACCTAAATCAATTGGTTAAATGATAATACATTTTCCAAAGTGTCTAAATGAGCATCGTAACAAGTTCGTTTAAAATTCTCAGCAAATGATCAAAGCCATGGCTATTTTTCAGTCCTGCAGTCTGTCTGTGGCATCCGGGAGTTCAGTCAGATACTCGAGAACCTCAGTAGCTTTGAAGGTTGAAAACTCTCCATCTCCAAATGCCACTGGCACCTTTAGAATTAGCTCCTGGCTGCACCAATGCAGACCTCTCCCCTGAAGACAGGAAACAGGATAGTTCCATTAGAGACTCTGAAGGGCTCAGAAAGAGCGAGTTCACCTCAACCACCCACGCAACCACAGATCCAGGGAGGGAGTCACAGCATCACAGCCACACCCTGCAGGCTTCTCTAGGGTCCTGTGCTCCCAAGGATTTTGACATATATTTGGATTATTGTTGCATCTTGCTCTTCAAGTTTAGGTAGAAAATAAACTCCAAAGATATCATAATACCAGATAGATTTCTATCAACAAGGGGCAGTCTTAGGATGATTGAAAATGAAAAAACAAACAAAAAACCCTAAAAATCACATTAAAGGAAGTTTGTGGGGATAGTATACTGTTAGACCATCATGCTTGTGCAAATAGTTCAAAAAATGTTCTGTGAGCACCAGGACACCTACAGTAGTATGGAGCAAATGGGAGATGCTTGTGGGATAAATGAGTGAATGAACAGAGTGAATAAATAAATTACTAATGTTTTTATAATGTAGAAATGTCTAGTATGCTGTCTTTTCCTGTCTATCGTATTAAGAGTAGCAATCATAAATGCTCAAGGACAAACAAGGTCTCTGAGGAATCAATATTATAAGTCATTTGCTTTGAACTCTGTAGACCAAAGTGCATCAAAAAAAAAAAAAAGTACTGAATACATATTGTTGCTCTGTTGTTCAGTCACTAAGTCGTGTCCAATTCTTTGCAACCCCAAGGGCTGTAGCCCACCAGGCTCCTCTGTCCATGTGATTTCCCAGGCAAGAATACTATAGTGGGTTGCCATTTCCTCCTCCAGGGGATCTTTCTGACCCAGAGATGGAATCTGCATCTCTTCCAATGGCAGGCAGGTTCTTCACTACTGAGCCACTAGGGAAGCCCGCTGAATACATATAAATAAATATACATTTAATATCATGCAAACTGTGTATGGATATACACACACGGACTTCCCTGGTAGCTCAGCCGGTAAAGAATCTGCTATAATACGAGACCTGGGTTTGATCCCTGGGTTGGGAAGATCCCTGGAGGAAGGTATGGCAGCCCACTCCAGTATCCTTGCCTGGAGAATTCCTTGGACAGAGGAGCCTGTCTGGCTACAGTCCATGGGGTTGCAAAGAGCTGGACACGACTGAGTGACTAAGCATAGTACACATATATATGTATATACACACACCATGTAATTGTATGCCATACAGATTGTATACACAGTTGTATACCATACAAACAGCAGGTGTCACTTATGAGAGGAAAGTGTGTGTATGAGAAGGTATGCAGGCTGGGTGCTTGTTTCTTTCATGGACAGAATCGCAGTTATCCTGTCTCTCTCTCTCCTATCTTTCCCTCTGTTATTCTCTCAACGTATATTTCCTTTTGACTCACCTCTTTCTCTTCACTTTTTTCTTTTATTAATATTTTTCATTTTATTTAATTAAAATTAAAAACAAGAATATTTTTCATACTTTTCACAGTTATTGAATTAAACTTTAGGTTTGCAAAGTTTAATTTTTTTAAGTAGGTAACTTCAATAGTTTAAATGATTTTTTGCTCAGTAAAACATCTGCACATGATTAGTTTTGCTTTTTCTGGATATCAGAAGACCTTGAGTTTAATTTTTTCCATAATTTTTTATTGAGATATAAACATTGAGTTTCATTTTTAAAATTACAAAGTGTCTGCCTTCTGAGTTGGAAAATAAATAGAATTACTGTAACTCAGACTCTTACCACCTCTCCCCTCAACGTCCCCAAGAGCCTCCTGAATCACCTGTACACGTCTGGTTCCTCTTCAAGCCCACATTACAGCGTCATCCGCCAGCAAGACATGAATGAAAGAAAGAGAAAGAAAACCAACCAGACTCTGGAGATCTGACATCTAGTCTGAGTCCAATCACGTTCTAGCCATGCGCATTTAGAGAGCCTGCTTGGGATGAGAAGGGTGTATTTTAATGGTCTCAAAAGTAAAATGGGTAGAGAAATTAATACCTGTTCTACCGAATTCACAGGATTGTTATGAAATTCAAATAAACTAAACAAAAGAGTTTTGTAGTATGTAAAACACCATACAAATATCAGGTGTTATTAAGCTTTAAGCTTAAGATGTATTGTCTTTAAACGGTAGAGAAGAGCAGTGAAAGCGTGGCTTTAGAGCCAGCCTTGCATTCAGCAGCTATAGGACCTGACCACAGAAGACCAGGGCCTCAGTTTCCACTTCTGCAAAAAAAAGGAGAACAATTGTACTTCTGGGGTTATTACAAGGACTAAGTAACTTAATATTATATAAAGCACTTAAAGTAGTCTCTGACCCGGAGAAAGTGCTATATAAGTATTTGCTATTACCATTATTGTATTATCGTATCACTCTCCAGCTCAATATTGTGATTTTCCTGCCTGATATTCATACTGCCGTTTCCTCTCTTCTGTACCTTCCCTTCTCCTCCCGAGCATAGCCCAGCTCTGTGCCAGCTAGACTGGCCTCCCTAGCGCCCTGCGTTCAGTCCTGACCACATTCTCTTTGTTTAGCATCACTTACAGAACACGCCCTTTTTACCCATTCATAAAACCCACCTCCTTTGAATTATACGGGAAGTTTCCATCTAGACGGCTCATCTGGACTCACTCACTCCCCTGCCCTGCTGCTATAGTTCACTGTCTTTTGTCTTGTTCACCGCCAGGGACACCTCTCCCTTTTAGCTGAGAAGGTTCTAAAGACCGAGGTCTGCATCCTTGGCCAGTCAGTCTTGCCTTGACGTACTTCAGTTTCCAGCGGGGAAGACCAGCCCCCTCTGCTTACTAGCACAGAAGTGTTACTTGTGAGCCCAAAGCTACCAAGAGCCATGGCTCCAAACCCATGTAAGAGCTGACGTGAGAGAATGAAAGAAAGACAGAGGCAGAGATGAGAGCTAGACGGTGGGAATTTCTCCTTGTCCCTGAAGCTTACTCCCCATGTCCTCTGTACCTTGGTGACGGGGTTACAGATGTCAAAAAGTCCCCTCTTAGGCTTTAGCTAGCTTAACGTTTACAAGCCTGGGATGGATACTAGTGAACATAATACCTTTTCCTACTGACAAGCCTCTGTCCCACGACTGGGCTATTTTCAGCTTTCATTATATGACTTGTCCTTATTCATTATCCATATACCATTGAAGAGCAACAAACGTAAGTGATTCACTGCTGACACGTGGCATTTCTTGAGCAGCCATTAATTAGCAAAACAGCACTGGAACATAAATTGTTAAGGAGAGGAGTGTCAGCAAATAAAACTGTAATCGGAATTTTTTCTCCATTCTTGTGTATGCCCCTTTGTGAATTGCACCAGGCAATTTCCAACTTTAATTTAAAGCTTATCAGGGAAGCCAAGGACTACATTAATCTCTAAGAACTGGGTGTGCTTGGCCCTCTCCAGCCTCTCTTGCAGAAACAAGAGATGACCTGAGTCGTAGCACATTAACTTCCCCCAGCCTACTGGGAGTCTCAGATCCCAGTACTCAAGGACCACGAAGCCAAGCCTGGCCTCACGCTCAAGAAATAAAAAGATTAACACCTGGTCACACGGCACCCCAGGCACAGGCGTGGTCACACGGCACCCAGGCACAGGGCGTGTCGGGAGAAACACTCCTAGGCAGCCACTGCCAGCGTCCCTCCCTCACCCACAGTTCTGAACTTCACCGACTGGGTGTCTTCCAGCTTTCATCGCTAGGTATGTACACCTCTGAGCCTGAGAAATTCTTCTAGAAAGAAACTGTTTCAAAGCACAAAAGTCAGAACTGCCAGGGCTCCCCTGGTGCCTCAGCAGTAAGGAATTCGCCTGCAAGATAGGAGATGCACAGGACCCAAGTTTGATCTGTGGGTCAGGAAGATCCCTTGGAGAAGGAAATGGCAACGCACTCCAGTATCCTTGCCTGAAAAATCACTTGGCCAGAGGAGCCTGGCAGGCTATAGTTCATGGGTCCGCAAAGGAGGTGGACCCATCTTAGCAACTAAACAACAAATGCCTCTTCACTTCCCATTCCTTCACCCTTACTCCCTGACCTTCACCCCTTCCCCAGCAACCCTTGACCTCTGAGTAACAAAAGGAGCAAAATCACTCAGTTCCCTTGATAATTGAGGACGATAAGGCTGAGACGCATGAAAGTGAAAAGTGAAAGTGTTAGTCACTCAGTCGTGTCCAACTCATTGCAACCCCGTGGACTGTAGCCTGCCAGGCTCCTCTGTCCATGGAATTTTCCAGGCAAGAATACTGAAGTGGGTAGCCATTCTCTTCTGCAGGGGATCTTCGTGACCCAGGGATCAAATCCAGGTCTCCCCCATTGCAGGCAGATTCTTTACCATTTGAGCCTCCAGGGAAGCCCTCGAGACACGTGAGGGACTCGCTGGTGGTGGTGATGGTTTAGTCACTAAGTTGTATCCGACTCTTGCGACCCCGTGGACCATAGCCCGCCAGGCTCCTCTGTCCATGGGATTCTCCAGGCAACAACAGTGGAGTGGGCTGCCATTTCCTCCTCCCGAGGGCCCCACTACAACTTAATAATGCGCATTTGATTGACCTCCTCTCCCTTGCTATCACTTCTCCACTCCCTGTCAGTGTTCCCTGTATCTCCGCCTGCGGTGACGTGACGGGGAGTGTGAACTGTTTAATTGGCAAAAAAATTCATTCAGGTTTTTCCACACCATTTTATGAAAAACTCGAATTCTCTTTTTTGCCAATCCAGTATTAGCATTCAAATCTTTATCTCCTGCTCTGCTCCCAGGGCAACCCAAACTAAGATAATGCCCTTAAAGATCTTATACTCTCATAAAAAAAAAGCCAGGCTGCAAAGAATATTTCTTTAATAAAGGAGTGAGGACTGTTAAAAAAAAACTATAGGACTGACAGTAACTAGAAATCACGCCACAGGGCTTTAGGCAGAGGAGGCTGCAGGGCTTGCCTCGCGCTTTTCCTGTCATCAATGCCCATGCATGCTCAGTCCCTCAGTTGTGTCCGACTCTTCGCCACCCCGTGAACTATAGCCCGCCAGGCTCCTCTGTCCATGGATTCTCCAGGCAAGCATACTGGAGTGGGTTGCCATGCCCTCCTCCGGGGGATCGTCCTGACCGGGGGATCGAACCTGTATCTGCAAGCAGGTTCTTTACCACTGAGCCACCTGGTAAGCCCCCGTGTTATCAATGACTTGCTCCCTTCCACCATACTGGTCTCTTTTCCCTGTGAGCAGTTTGCCAGCTTCTTAACTCTATCCCTAAAAGTGGGATTTCCTTAAGCGACAAGCTTTCCCACAAATTCATTGAAAAAGATAATTATTTGTGATATTATAGTACTTCCCTAAGATAAAATATTTTAAAAACTAGACCGGACATAGATAATGTGGCAAAGGATCTATGAGCAATAAACTTTAACCTCTGCCTTCTCTGCCTTTCAAAGCAGGGCACTTTTTTTAAACCACTTTTAATTAAAGTATAGTTAATTTACAATGTTGCATTAGCTTCAGGTATAGGGCAAAGTGATTCAGTTTTATATTCATATATGTAGTCTTGGGTATTTTTCATTATAGGTTATTACAGGATATGAAACAGAGTTCCCTGTGCTATCCAGTAGGTCCTTGTTTTTTTCTATTTTATACAAAGTAGTGTGTACATGTTAATCCCAAACTCCTAATTTATCTCCCCCTCCCAACCCCTGCCACTATCCCCTCTGGTAACCATAAGTCAAACCAAGGCACTTCTGCTCTTTGTCACTAAATCACAGCTGCTTTTTCAACTGGACCCAAAATGTTCACGGCGTGCTCAGGTTGGGTTCTCCAGGAGCTGACAGAGACGGAACTCAGCGTGCAGATAGTGCTTTGAGGAAGGAGGAGAAAAAGCAGGTCAATGTCAGAAGGAGATGTGAAAAGCCCGTCAGAGTTGCTCCGTGCTGAGCCGAAAGTCTCAGGCCTCCACATCCCCGCGTAGATGAGTCCTCACCTGAGGAACTGAGTGAGGCAGCTGGTTCTCTGCTGCTCGTCACCAAGGCCCACAGACTGTCTGCCCAGAGCACTGCCCCCAGCCGAGACCACAAGCCCGCCCTCAGCGAGGTCAGACAACGTCCCCCACTGTTCATTTCACACCGGGATCCGCCTAATTGCTCAGCCTGATGGCCAGCTCCAGGGAGTCTTACAGGTCCCCCAGGTCAGTGAATCCCACGGTGCCCCTTCCCTGCCCTTCGACTCCCACGCCTTCTGCCAATACAGTCAACCCCCAAACACGCTTTCAGGAACTCCATGAGCCCCCTATTATCAGCTGAATTAGCTAAAGTTCAAGACTGGAATTTACAGGAGTTTGGGACTAACATATACACCCCACTGTACATAAAATAGATAACTACCCAGGACCTGCTGGGGAGGGCAGGGGACTCTACTCAACACTTTGTGATAACCTCTAAAGGGAGAGAGTCTGAGAAAATAGACATACATGTAAGCAAAACTGAACCACTTTGCCAGACACCTGAAACTAACACAATGCCGTGAATCAACTAAACTTCAGTTTTAAATAAATCAATAAAAATTAGAATTCAATGGCATACATAATCAAACCTAGGTTGGGGTTAATAGAATCAGATAGTCCAGCTCACTCAGGTCTGACAATCAATTCCAATTCACCTAAGACAGCTAGGTTATGTAAGTATTCAACGGATCCATCAAATGACTGGCATTTCTGTGTTCCGGGAAACAACCTTTCTTCCACATTTGGGAAGGTGGGTAACTGAGCCAGTCTGGCTCGAGAAAAGCCTCCTTTGAGGTTGACTGGGGGTTCAAGTTTGTCACTCCATCCCTCTCCTTCCACCTTCTTAAAAGCACTGCTCTTATCTGGGGCGAAGGAGTACCCAAACTGCCTAACAATAGATGTGAGTTGAGCACGTCCAGCTACCTAAAGGCCAGAAAAGCATAATTTGCACCAAGTCTCTGAGTTCCCTATTGTGTTCATTATGCTTGATTACTGCTTTATAAAGCTTCCTTCTGTTCTATCATGAAGGTCCTTGCTTTAAGCAAAGCTTGACAAAAGAGAAGAGATGAAAAGAAAGAATCTGTGCATTTAGAAACACACTTCAAAATTTAAAGTGATCTAAACAAAACAGGCTGTCATTATAACTAATTATGTTTTTAGTTTGGAAATGAACTTTGACTCTAATTCAAAGTAAAAACTTACATACGCATTTATCATTTTCTAGGGTATTCACCCCGTACCATTTCAGATTCCACATTTTTCTCAATCTGTTTCTTCACCAAAACAGACAAAACAAACATAAAGATAATAGCACAATAACAAAGGGACATGAGTAACTGGAATGTCTCTTCAATCAAAAGTATTTTTGCTTGTACTAACAGATTACCCTATGATAAATATCATTACTCTCAAGATCAATGGAATGAAGGATCTGCCAAATCTAACTCAATGCCAGGAGAATCTATCTTGTATTTACAGATTTCAGATGGGAAGATCCAGCACTCGTAGCACAAAGCATGTGTACTCTTTTTCTCTTCCCTCTCCTCTCCA
Organism: Cervus canadensis; assembly: GCF_019320065.1. Classification (NCBI taxonomy): domain Eukaryota; kingdom Metazoa; phylum Chordata; class Mammalia; order Artiodactyla; family Cervidae; genus Cervus; species Cervus canadensis. Next base: position 52,277,127 of record NC_057410.1, read on the forward strand.
TTTCCTTCGAGAGCCAAACCTATCTGAAAGACTTACTGGTAGAAGTCTCCTTGTTCATAAAGATAATACTGTGATGACCAAACAGAAGACTCTGAGAATTGTGCATTAACCATCCTTAAAACCTGAACTCAACGCAGACTCCTCCTGTGTCTAATGCTTCATTTACTTCGCACTATTCTCCCTGAAAGAGCTAAGTTGTTATTGAAATATCATCACCCCACCTATACTGTGAGCAGGCAAACTGAGTAATTCAAATGGATTTGTAAACATTTATTGGCTGTTTCAGTAAAGCTGGGCAATATAACCATGGACACTGAACTCTGCCTTCATTAGCCATGCAAAATTCCCTGGGTCAGTATTTACATTTTAGCAGCTTATTAAGCTTCTAGGGGCTGTGATTCAATCAGCTTCGCAGAATCCACTTTGGTATGGCTACGCTGACACAGAAATGATGAAGGGCAAATAGATTGAAATTAGTCTGACTGCAGTCACATCATCATACCACTTTACTCTTCATTCACTTATGAGTTTGGATACATCCCATGCAGCTTTATTTGCATCCAGAAGACTCAGAATGTATGTACCCTGGGATGAATTTAGCAGCTGAGATGAATCACAGCTATTCAGAAGAAAGAATGAGGAATCTTGTTAAGGCCTGAGCCGTCCTCCATTCCTAGACTGATACAACCCCACCATGTATGTGAGGCGGTTCAGTAACCCAGCCAATGATTCAATAAATGGAAACAAGCCTTGCACTTTGGTAGAATGATTGGGTCATGATCACAATACGTCTCAGAGAGGTAAGTATTGCCAGGATAAGGAAAGGTCGCTACCATTTCAAGGGGACTATTCTTCACCTAAACCCAAAAAGACCCGGAGGCAGCAATTTTCAGAAATGTTTATTTATCTCCTCCCTCAGAGAAAGGCTTCCCTGGTGGCTCAGATGGGAAAGAATCCACTTGCAATGCAGGAGACCCAGGTTCAATCCCTGGGTCAGAAAGATCCCCTGGAGAAGGGAATGACTACCCACTCCAGTATCCTTGCGAGGAGAATTCCATGAACAGAGGAGCCTGGTGGGCTACAGTCCATGGGGTTGCAAAGAGTCAGACATGACTGAGCAAGTAACAAACACCTTGAGAAAAAGTATAAGTGATATCCAGGGAAGAGAAATAACTGACAATAATGCACACACCATGGTGATCCAGTTGAACCCGTGGAGTTTCTCCCATGCTACATATTGCTGGCCTCATCATAAACGTCTATTAACTGTAACAATCTAAAGCTTAAGTCAGACAATGTCATTAGATTTGTGTTAAATGTTCAGAGTCCTAGCATTGGGAGAAGCAGCTAGGAATAATACAGCTCCTATTAGTGGTCAACCAAGGAGAGAATGAAGACTAATGATGGTGGCAATCAGAGGAGGAATAAAAGGGAGATGGAACATTAAGTAACACTGAGTGATTACAATGTGGGGGATGGTGCATTTTCCCATTTAATATTCACAACAAACCTGAGATGGGTATTATTATCATCCCTATTTTATAGATGCAGAAACTGAGGCACAAGGAAATTAAGCAACCTGCTTAAGATTCCACAGTCTGTAAGTGATAGGATTAGATGGGAGTCTAACACCAAAGACTGATTTCTTAACCACTATCCAAAGATATATCTTACTTACCGGTTTATATGATTAATCTCTAATGTATCTAAAAGAGAAATGATATAAAGAGCCAGTAAATATAAACTCATTCATATTTTCACTATCTGTAGAAATATCTGCATGTCCAGATGCTTTCTTGGGATTTCTGAAATAATGTATCCTCCTGGACTACATCTAAAGATTTATCATGGCTATTAACATGAGGATCAACACAAAAATAAAATAAGAGCTGAATGTTTTTCAGAAAACATAGAGAATCTTTAAATTTTATTCTTGAGCCTGAACTCTAAGTTTCAATATTTATAATATGGTAATGTAGATTTTTCTACTGAAACATTTATTTGGCTAGATTTGAATCTGTATTAATATTAACCTAAGAAACCAGGTTTGGGTCTATATCGACATGAAACCATGAAACTGCTTTGTCAGATACCACTAAAAATTCTGCATGCTAAAAAAGTAGATAAAGTGAGGCTGGTATTAATCAGGGCTTCCTGATATGCAGCTGAGTGAAAACATAACAAGATGGAAGCAACTGACAGGTAATGTACTTCAGGGAAAACATCCAAGCTACACATAGTTAATCCTCGTCTGCCAGTGACCATGTCATGATCCAAGGATTAAAATCTGAATCTTTACACCTAAGAATTCTCAGTGTGAGATGCTACTGTCTCAGCTACCCTCTGCTATGTAACAAACATTCCAAAATATAGAACAACAATGATTTATTACTTTTCATAATTACGCGAGTTTGACTAGGCCAGTCTTTGCTGATTTCACCTGGCCTTACTGATGCATTGAGCCAGGCTGGAAGGCCCAAGATTGCCTCACTCCCATGTCCAGAACTGGCCCTGGCTGTTGTCGGGTGTCCCACGGTTTGCCCTCTCCCAGTCCCTCACCCCCAGTAGCCTAGAATATATTCTTCAAGTGGGGTGCAGTGAGGGGATTCTCAGGAAAATACATCAAGAGAGATAATAAAAGATGCCAGGTCTTTGGAAGCCAAGACTAACACTCACACAACATAACTTCTGCCACATTCTATTGATCACAGCAAAATGAGTCTGGTCCAAATTCAAGGTTCTGGAGAAAGAGACTTCACCCCAGAGTATGGGAACAGCAAAGTCACAAGGCAAAAGAATGTATATTGGATGTGAAGAACTTGTGGCCATGAAACAATCTGCCACAAACTCAGACACACACTGAGAAAGAGCGAGGGAAGGTCAACCTGACTGACTACATTGATGTCAACATCTCAGCGTGTAGTTTTGCAAAATGTTGCCACTGGCGAAACAGGGTAAAGAGTACATGAGATCTGTCTGTGTTATTTCTTACAATAACATTTGAGTCTATAATTTTATTCCAAAAAAAGTTTAATTTAAAAAATTCAAATGGAAAGAATCATGAAAAGCATAATAAACAAAATAAAACTTGTTACCATGACATTTACCCATTCATAGTGAGGCCAGATATAAAATAACATGTGCAATTCATCAAACCATTTATTCCAAAAATATCCTTTGAGTGTCTATCACGGACCTGGTACTCTTCTAGGCACTGCAAATAAAAGAGTGAGCAGAGGACTAAACCCTTTTCCTCATGAAACACACTTCCCACTATTTCAATACGAATGCTCTGGCAAGCTACAAAAAAGGACTAGAGGAGAAGGCTCAGAAGTTGAAAATAATCAATGAGAAAAATGGTACTCTAACATAAGGAGCTACAAAATGTTCAAATCTCTATTCTAGAACTTTAGAACCTTCCAGGAAGTGTAATTTGTTTCTAAAGCTTAGGAGGCTCTCTAGCTCAGCCTTCTTTATTTCCAGACCTCAATAATCCAGAACCACTGGATATTTCACAGACATTTGTATATGTGTACTGAACATACAATACCTATGTATGAATAGCATACATATAGCATACACATGTATCAAATCACATTGCATACTGCAAACATATTTCAACTTTGTCAATTATCTTTTAACAAAGCCAAAAAAATTTTTTTAAGATAAAAAACGTAACTGTTTCGGACTGAACTTCTCATCTCCTCACCCACCTGCCGACACACTAGGGCTGCCCAGACCCGACGGGGACGTTGCCATGTCGTCTCTCACTTTTGTTTCCCTGACGTCTGTGCTTCCTTTCCCTTTGAGAAAACCGCTTCTTCCTTGCTCTTTGTACATGTGGGTTGACTGAGGCCAGTCCTAATTTAAGTAAGAAGATGGCCATATGATCTAGAAGGAAACTAATCAGCATATTCAGAGATAGAAAGTGTGAGTCACGCAGTCATGTCCGACTCTTCGGGACCCCGTGGACTGCAGCCCACCCGGCTCCTCGGTCCTTGGGATTGCCCAGGCAAGAGTACTGGAGTGGGTAGCCATTTCCTTCTCCAGGGGATCTTCCCCACCCAGGCATCAAACCCCAGTCTCCCGCATTGTAGGCAGATTCTTTATCTTCTGAGCCATCAGGGAAGCCCACTCAGGGTGAAAGTCAGGCGCAGGACATTTTTAGAATTATTGGGCCGCACTCCTTTTCCTGTGGTGGTAAACGAGCAGTCTATGAGCCAGGAGCTGCTGGTTGCATCGCACCGAGACCAGGAACAGCCAGCCTGAAAATGGCACAGCACATAGGAAAGCCAAGCACAGCGACCGGGAGAGAATGGCTCCTGATGAATGGATCTGAGGCTCTGAAGTCATCTGCCCCAGGACTCCCTGTCAAGCTTTTTTTTCTTTCGCTTGTTTGAATAAATAAAATTAAATAAAAATAAATAAATAAAGTTCTCTTTGGGCTTAAGCTAGCTTGTGTCAGGTTACTGCTACTCATGACTGAAAGTGACCCAATCAATAAAAAGGAAGATGATGCAGAGAATCTGGGAATGTCTTGGCAAAGCACGATGGAGGCCTGGACAAGAGAATACCAATTTTTCAGAGAAAAAAAAATGAAACCTGAGTCGCTGTGTGCTTGCTCTCTTGCCTTCTCTGGCACCCGAGCCAAAAGCCTGCCTCGCTGTTCAACAGATAGAGCCAGCAGCACTTGTCTCAGAATTTGAAGAAGACACATTAGGATAACATTATGAAATGATGAAGAGAAGCATCTTAGTGTTTACAGAGTATTAGAGGGATAGATGCTGGTATTTGATGACCCAAAACATCAAACAAGGTGCTCTGGGTCCAAATATGTAAGGTCCAAGTGCTAGACAAGAGACACAAGTGTTTCTTTACGTGTATTAGTCAGAGTTCTCCAGAGTAACAGGGCAAATAAGATGTCTATGTATAGAGAAAGAAAGATTTATTCTAAGGAAATGGCTCATCCAGTTCAAAATCTGCAAGGTGAGTTATTACACTTGGGAATACATGAAGAGCCAAAATTGCAGTTCAAGTGTAAAGGCTGTCTACTAGCAGAATTCCTTCTTGCGGGGCAGAGGTCAGTCTTTTGTTCTGCGTGGACCTTCAACTGATTGGATAAGGCCCACCTATATTATGGAGAGCCATCTGCTTTACTCAAAGCCCACTGATTTAAATGTTAATCTCCCTAACACTGTCACATGAACATTGAGAATAATATTTGACCACGTATGTGGCACTATGTCTAGCCAAGTTAACAATAAAATTAACCATTCCATTAAATACAGAAATGACAAATTTTAGCAAATTGCTCCATGCAATCAACTAAAATTTTTTCTGGCTTACAAAATCCAGATCTGTAGAAAAACATACTCCTAGTGTGCTATCACTGACTTCCATATCTGAAATACACAGTATGCATAGTTGGATATGATAGGAAGAGCATTCCTAAATCAGTAAAAAAAAAAAAAAGCCTGAGTTCCAGTCACAAATCTGCTGCTAATTCAACCAAGTCTTCTCACCAAGCTGGATTTCAATTTAAGGTGAGGCGTATGCATGCATGCCAAGTCGCTTCAGTCATGTCTGACTCTTTGTGACCCTACGGACTGTAGTCCAGCAGGCTCCTCTGTACACTAGATTCTCCAGGCAAGAATACTGGAGTGGGTCCCCACACCCTCCTCCAGGAGATCTTTCTGACCCAGGGATCGAACCCTCGTCTCTTACGTCTCCTGCACTGACAGGCGCGTTTGTTACCTCTAGCACCAAGATGAGTGGAATAGAACTAGTGGTTTCCAAAATACCTTTAAACATTTAATTTTACTATGCTTCTAATCTCTCTTGTCAATGACCACTATTTTACCCTACCTAGAAGCTCTCCAGTCTATGTTTATAATATGGACTTCAAATGCCAGATTGGGTATTGTTCTCTTTTCCAGCTCCAATCATTATGCTATTTAAATAAAAGTGGAATGTGTGTTCTGAGAATAGCAATAACGGGGTCTGTGGGTGTTGGCAGCAACCTAGGCAAGGTGACGTGAACTGCTAGAGGCAGCCCACACTAACAGGTTTTTTCAGCTTTATCAGGTGGATGTTTGCTTTTTCAAAGGAAAACAAGTTGGATCCAAAAGACAGAAATGATGGCAAAAGCATTCAGCCCTTCTCTGTGTTTCTGAGAAATTTCTGCTCAGAGGGAAGAGATATTTCAAGATGATCAAGAGAAGTTTGAAAGCTTACCTGAGGAAAGAGGATTTGAGCTAAAGCCAAGAGGCAACCCACTTCAAATTGCATTTTCACTATTCCTGGAAACACAGAGATGCTCTTTTATCCCCTATACTTCCTATCATAGCACATTTATGTTTAACACCTAAGATGTGATTTTTAAAAAATCAAGGGAGTTACCCTGTTGATCCAGAATGCAAAATGACGCAGCTGCTATGCAAGATGGTATGGAGATTCCTCAGGATATTAAAAATAGAACTGGTAGTTTACGTGATCTCTGAAGAACATTTAGCTTCAGGACTAGAGACCAGGCTTGACCACAGGGCTCCTGTGTGGCAGAAGTTTTATTACAGTGAAAAGAGACCGAGAACGCTTCTGACACAGTTATCAGAGGAGAAGGAGAGCGCCCCCCTCGCTAGTCCAAGCAAGGGAGCTATAAATCTTTTAAATTAGTTATTACAATAAATCAAAAGAATGTCTCAAGGTTGTAACAATTTTAGCAGACCCACTCCCACAATTTACATTTTAAAATAACAGGATTACAATTTAACAATGGAAAGACTTTACCAGACCCACTCCCATAATATACATTCTAAGATGTCAGGATTAGTCATGAAGGTTTTCAGGACGGAGAAACTGTCCTCAAGCAGGATACACTGATGTCACATAATCCTTAGTACACAGTTTAAGCTGAGTTGTGTGTTGTCTAATCATCAGTTCCGGGCTTATAGAGAAAGAAACATTTTATGTGACTAAGACTTAGGAATGTAGAAACAAAAAGTTTGTCCTTTCCTCCTCCTTGTGAACCCCAGACCCCTCTCTCCTCCTCCAGCACCCCAGACTTCTCACCTACCTGCCTAGAAACTGACTCCCTCAGAACCACCAGTTACCCCAGTGTTCTAGGTATTTATTCAGAAGGATTGAAATCGGCATCATGAAGAGACATCAGCACACAGTGTTCGTTTCAGCACTCTCCATAATGACCAAGATACGGAAGCAACCTGAATGTCGGTCAACGGATGACGAAAATGTGGTGTATACATACAATGGAATATTACTCAACCTTTAAAAAGAAGGAAATTCTGCAATATGCACCAACACAGATAAGTTTTGAAGACATTATGCCAAGCAAAATAAGCCAGTCCCAAAAGGACAAATACTATATTATTTCACTTATATGAGGTATCTAAAATAATTAAATTCTATCATCAGATAGTAGAATGGTATTTACAAAGGACTGGGCAGAGGGGGAAATGGAAAATTGCTAATCAATGGGCACAAAGTTTCACTTATGCAAGATGAATAAGTTCTAAAGATCTGCTGCAAAATTGTATACTATAGTAAACAATACTATACCTAAAAATTGTTAAGAAAGCAGATCTCAGTAAATATTCTTGCTAAAATTAAAGAAAATTTTAAAAAATAAGAGCTACAAGAGACATGCATTCTAAGGGGCATATATTCTAACAAGAAAAAAAAAACAATATGGAAAAGAGGCAAATAGGTTTTATAAAGAAGTGACAATAGATTACAAAGCAGGAAATGTAACTTATCATAGGTTGCTCTGAATTAAAATTATCTTATAGCTGTTCTGGTGATTTTAGTCGACCTCACAGTCCCTGAGGGCAAGAGTCACATCACATTCTCTGTGTTTGTGACTTCACTCAGCACATTGCCTGACACAGGACAGGTGCTACACGTTTGTTGGGACAATGAAGAATGAGTGCCACTCCAAGTCATAGCTATCTCTTTGACTTAAATTTTTTGTCAGCTAATATAAAATTTCCTAACATTCAAATAAAGCCTTTCAGAAGTCCAGTGATTAATTATTAAGAAACACTTTTTTTAAAAAAGAAATATTTTAAATGCATAAAATATTCCAACTATGGATGAAGATTCTTAACTATTGAGGGATATATTGAGAGAATAAAATGTTTAAAATGTGTTATTGTCATAGTTTTTTTCACTATACTATTATGCCCTTACATTAATCTGCAATATGAGAAATAAATGTAGCAAAAATTCATAACATAACAATGATTTCCAGTTTCTAACAAAGTAACAAGAATTTCAGGACAAGAAGGTACTCCAAGTATATGCTGATGGTTCCCACTGCCAAAATCTAATCTCACAGGAGAAGTGGGGAGGTTGAGAGATCTCAGAGCCATGCTTGCAATAAACCACGAGAAAGCTTTGGGGAGTCAGAGGGTGGCTACTTCCCACTGAGGAAGAAGAGTCTGCTGGAGACAGATCTGAGGCCACACCAGAATGGTTAAGAGAGTTTTCTATTAACTCTTTTCCTTTCTTCCTCATTGCCCTGTGAGAATACTGATTACCACTTCACTACAGTAGTGAAGGCACAGATGTTAAAGAAATAATATATAAAAAAAAAAAAGAAATAACATCAGAGCAACACTGGAATGCAGCAGGATAAAGTACCTATAATGATGAAACCTAGCAGAAGTACTGGCCACTGAATATTCCCTCCTCTTCTTTTTACTCACTCTGTGAGCTGGGTAATTACATACAAAGGTGCTGAGCTGGCCTCTGGATGGAGCCAGGCATGGGACACCTGAAGCAGAGGAAACTGGAATAGGTGAAACCCAGATTACACACCAGCATCTCTCCCCGTGCACTGAAATCTTAAAATTACCTGAGGACTACAAACTGGAGCCAGAGCTTATGCCCATCTCCTCAGTTCAACACTGCAAGTCAAACCAGCTGCATCTGTAAAGGAGTAAAAGATACATCTATAAAAATATTAGAAGCCATTGAGGCGAATACAGATTCTGAAAGAAAGATAATAAATAGAACACCTTACACAAAAACTAAACTAAGCCAATAATTTTAAACAAAAAAATTAATGAAATTGACAGAAAGCAAAAACATAAAGTGTCAAACAGATAAGCTTTCAAAATCCAGGCTTAGTGAAATTATATTAAAATTTTTCTAAACTTTTAACTCTTTAAGAGTGAAAAGGTAGACAACTTACAATGTACGAAGAATCAAATGGATATCAAATTTCTCAACAGTAACATCGATTTAGAAAAGGCAGAGGAACCAGAGATCAAATTGCCAACATCCACTGGATCATAGAAAAAAGCAAGAGAGTTCCAGAAAAACATCTACTTCTGCTTTATTGACTATGCCAAAGCCTCTGACTATGTGGATCACAAAAAAAACTGTGGAAAATTCTTTAAAAGATGGGAATACCAGACCACCTTACCTGCCTCCTGAGAAATCTGTATGCAGGTCAAGAAGCAATAGTTAGAACTGGACATGGAACAACAGACTGGTTCCAAATTGGGAAAGGAGTACATCAAGGCTGTATATTGTCACCCTGCTTATTTAACTTCTATGCAGAGTACATCATGAGAAACACTGGGCTGGAGGAAGCACAGGCTGGAATCAAGACTGCCAGGAGAAATATCAATAACCTCAGATATGCAGATGACACCACCCTTACGGCAGAAAGCAAAGAGGAACTAAAGAGCCTCTTGATGAAAGTGAAAGAGGGGAGTGAAAAAGTTGGCTTAAAACTCAACATTCAAAAAACGAAGATCATGGCATCCAGTCCCATCACTTCAAGGCAAATAGATGGGGAAACAGTGGCAGACTTTATTTTGGGAGGCTCCAAAAATCACTGCAGATGGTGACTGCAGCCATGAAACTAAAAGACACTTGCTCCTTAAAAGAAGAGCTGTGACCAACATAGACAGCATATTAAAAAGCAGAGACATTACTTTGCCAACAAAGGTCTGTCTAGCCAAAGCTATGGTTTTTCCAGTAGTCATGTATGGATGTTAGAGTTGGACCATAAAGAAAGTTGAGTGCCAAAGAATTGATGCTTTTGAACTGTGGTGCTGGAGAAGACTCTTGAGAGTCCCTTGGACTGCAAGGAGATCAAAAGAGTCAGTTTAAAGGAAATCAGTCCTGAATATTCACTGGAAGAACAGATGCTGAAGCTGAAGCTCCAACACTTTGGCCACCTGATGCGAAGAACTTTAGAAAAGACCCTGATGCCTGGAAAGATTGAAGGCTGGAGGAGAAGGGGATGACCGAGGATGAGATGGTTGGATGGCATCACTGACTCAACGGCCATGAGTTTGACCAAGCTCTGGGAGTTGGTGATGGACAGGGAAGCCTGGTGTGCTACAGTCCATGGAGTCGCAAAGACTGGGACACGACTGAGTGACTGAACTGAACTGAACTGAACACTGATACATGAAAATATTGTAATAAAAATCTACAGAATGTTGAACAAAGAGTTTTGGATCTGTGGTTTTATATCAAGCTAAACTATTACCTAAATGTAATGATGAGATAAAGTTATTCAAAGCCTTAAGAGATCATAAAAATTTATCATACAAAGACTTTGTTTGAAAAAACTCTTGAGAAATGGTCTCCAATATAATAAGTTATGAACCCAAGGGGAAACAATAAGGTGTGAGAAGTAAGGATGAGGCAAAACCTAATTTACTTTTACCTAATAAGCAATAACCATAAATGTATATGCATAAAAACCTAAAACTAAAGTTCCAGACTATACTAATATTACAATGAAGTTTAATGGAAGATTTAAGAGGGATATGAGAGAAATTAGAATATACTAATGATCTTGTCCTATTCAGTTTGATTGGAAAAATTGTTTGATATGGAAAAATATGCACAATTTTAAGTCTTACTAAGTTGGGAGTAAAAAAGTATACACCACAAGTATAAAAATAAAATGTTTATTTTTAAAATAGAAGAAAAACTGTCATCTACCTAGTGGAGCATATAAAAGGGAAAAAATAAGTGAAAGGAACTGTAAATGGAAAGCAAAAAATAAGATGACAGAAATGTTTAGGGAAAAAATTTAATTTAATATAAATGAACCATACTCAGTCAAAAGGCAGTGAATCCAAGGGTAAATATTAATGGGTAAAAAAGTAAAGAAAGTATACAGAAATATCAACAAGAGAACAGAAAATATACCAGGAAAATAAGAAATAAAGCAGGTTATAGAACTTATGGTGGAAATTATAAAGGAAAAGAGGACCATCATATACTGATAAAAAGAATATTACATGAATAATATACAAAAATCACAGGTATATACATGTATGTAGCCTTGAAATGTATGTTTATTTTTTAAATCACTAAAAATTAGGGCAGATTAATAGCTAAATCAACAATGTAAGTAAAGATTTTAACACATTCATATCAGAAACTGCTATATCAACAGACAAAAGTAAGCCAAACAGAAAATGTATAAATCCCACAATAAGCTTGATCAGATAGAACATTAAAGCCAGTAACACAGATTGCATACAATTTTTGAGCCCACAGGAACATCCGAAAGAAATCACATTTTATTTAGCACGTTTTTCAGAACAGAATTTACTAGATTGACATTTTTTTTCCTATAATTCAATGTTGCAGACTCTCATGAGAATTTCCTAATCTCTTTTAAAGATACAGCCTTTAAGAATGCAAGCTAAAAGTCAATAGTTGCATGTATATTGCCATATGTAAAATAGATGACCAGTGCAAGTTCGATGCATGAAGCAGGGCACTCAAAGCCTGGTGCTCTGGGATGACTCAGAAGGATGGGGTGGGGAGGGAGGTGGGAGCAGGGGTTCAGGATGGGAAGACACATGCACACCTGTGGGTGATTCATGTCAGTGTACGGCAATAACCATCACAATACTGTAAAGAAATTATCTTCCAATTAAAAAAATTAATTAATTTTAAAAACTAGTATAAAAAAGTTAATAGTTGCTTTCCTGCTATATGAGATTTATTTGTATTATTTCTTATTCCTTCTGTTTTACTTAAATTTAGAAATAACTCCTATGAGTAAACTGTATTTTCCCAGGTATTATCTCTGCCTCCCTTGGAATGAATATTACAATCTAAAACATATTCTTTTGAATCCTCTGACATTAGTAAATTACCTTTATTGTTATCAACAGTTATTTAGGGTCATATCTGGCTTTCCTGGGCTTCCCACGTGGTGATAGTGGTAAAGAACCTGCTTGCCAATGCCGATACAGGAGATGTAAGAGATGCAGGTTGATCCCTGGGTTGGGAAGATCTCCTGGAGAAGGAAATGGCAACTCCCTCCAGTATTCTTGCCTGGAGAATCCCAGGGACTGAGGAGCCCGGCAGACTACAGACCACGGGGTCTCAACGAGTCGGATACTACTTGGTGACTAAACAGCAAACAACAACTTGTGAAGAAAGTTGATGTTTTGAGCCACAAATACATTGTGAGTTTAAAAGAGTCATATTGACTGTAGAATGAAGATCTGCTTCTTCCAACAACAGCCCCCTATTTTGACTCTTAATCTCCTCCTCCACGCTTGGTCCATGAAAGTGAAAGTTGCTCACTCATGTCTGACTCTTGCAACCCCATGGACTATACAGTCCATGGAATTCTCCAGGCCACAATACCGGAGTGGGTAGCCTATCCCTTCTCTAGGGGATCTTCCCAACGCAGGGATCGAACCCAGGTCTCCCCCACTGCAGGTGGATTCTTTACCAGCTGAGCCACAAGGGAAGCCCAAGAATACTGGAGTGGGTAGCCAGTCCTCTCTCGAGCGGATCTTCCTGACCCAGGAATTGAACCAGGGTCTCCTGCATTGCAGGCAGATTCTTCACCAACTGAGCGATCAGGGAAGCCCTTCTTGGTCCATGCGTATTGGATAAAAACAAAGATTCCATGGGGAAGCACATGCCCCTGAATGAAACCAAAAGCCACAGTGCATTCTCTTGACCTCAAAAGTGGTTTCACTGTGAGCGTGAGGCCTAAGTCTCAGGAGTTATCTGGGAACTACCAGGAGTGCTGCTGTCTGCTTCTGACGGATTCTAGCCTGAAAGAATGGCAGTGACTTTTGCCCCCACACAGGAAATCCTGCCTGATAATGGGGTCAGCACAAACAAAACACAAGATCCTGATGAAATTATTAGAGTTTCTTTATATATCTGTGTGTGAAAACAGAGCTCTCCCCTAAAGTTTCTAAAGACATGGACCAATAAATTACTTTCTTATTTAATTAATTTGTGTGGGGTCTACTATAACTTTCAACCAAAAGTTTTGATGACGTAACTTGCTTTAAAGGCAATTCCAGAAAATAAATTCAAAAGTATGTTGAACCATGACAACATAATTGAAATGAAATCTCCCAAAGTAATTACAGTAGGAATAAACATTTGGATGCATAGATTCCTACACATTTGGTAAAATATCCATCTCTGTTTAATTTTAATTTATACTTTAGCTATTCTAAAGTCAGATATTCTTCTTGCTGCAGCCTGAGTCACATGCCCACCCTTATAACTAAGTAATTGAGCAGTGTTACCAAAAGAGAAGGATAAAAATGGGTGCCAGGCAGATAAAGCAACACATATTCACCAGGTTTCCCTAGTGGCTCAGATGGTAAAGAATCTGTCTGCTGCAATGAAGGAGACCTGGGTTTAATCCCTGGGTCAGGAAGATCCCCTGGAGAAGGGAATAGCAATCCACTCCTGTATTCTTGCGTGGAGAATTCCATGGACAGAGGAGCCTGGCAGGTTATAGTCCATGGGGTTGAAAATAGTTGGACACAACCAAATGGCTAACACTACTATTCACTATGGTTTTATCTGATAATAGGAAAGCATTTTAGGAAATAGGAAAATAGAAAAGCATAATAGGAAAGCATTTTAATTTTTCATCTTTTATCATATTTAAAAAGGTTTTTAAGAAGGCTTATGCTTCATATCAAGGATTTAAACCTAGAATCCACCAGTTATTATAGGATTCAGATTGTTCATAAAACCTCTGATAATACGCAAAAGCTGTGTACATGAGCATATGAAGATTTGAGGGAGGGAATCTATAGCTTTTATTAGATTCTCAGAACAGCCCACAATCCTAGAAAAGGTTAGGAATTGCTACCTTGAGTCAGAAAATGAACAAATTCCAAGGGAAATATATCCACCTTTTGAAATGACTCAAGATAGAACAATACAGCAGTAGGCTAACAGTGGCTATCTCTGGGGATGGGACAAGGGCTAGTTTTTCTTCTTTCTGCATTTCCAGCATTATCCATGATGAATATGAATGATGTCTGTCAAATAAAAGGTTAACTTAAGGAAAAAAGGGGCACCTAAATCTCTGGGTGAATCATAAAACTTTCAGACCCAACAAAGCAATAAGCCATTTCAATATTTAAATTAAAGGGCAGTACACGATCAAAGCATCAACATATAAGAGGCATTAAAAATTCAAAGTAATCAGAAAATCTCATATTCTCCAAACTAAAATTGTGCCATTCTCTCTTAAGCTCACTAATTGCCCAACCATTCAAGATGTAAAAAAGAAAAGAAAAAGTAAGGAAAATGTGAACAACGTCTCCTAAATCAATCCTGCTATCACATTCAAATTCTCATTCAAATACTCCCCCAAGAGCTTTAAAACCTCATTGGTGAAGAGTGTCCCCCAATAAAGTGTACCACTGTGCTCTGTGCCCAAAGATTAATAAAACTTAACCAAGATAATGACTTATAAGTAGTCTCCACTGGGTGAGTCAGGGTGGGAAAAGACTCATTTCCTGCTAATGATAATTATTTCTGGGTAAATTATTTCCTAACTCTCTCTCCCAAAGGTGACTTCTTCTAGAGAGCTCCCACAGAGAAACCAATAGCCTACTAGGGTTTATTTTAAGGTCATAATCTACTCGTCAGCCCATGTCAACATCACAGTCTTCCTCTTTATCCTTTTTTCTTTTTTTCAAACCTTTCTAAAATGTATTCCTTATTCCTCTCCCTCAACTAAAAAATAATAACAACAAGTAGCATTAATGCAGTACTTAGCATAACGTCCACTATATAGATGGAGAAGGAAATGGCAACCCACTCCAGTATTCTTGCCTGGGAAATCCCACGGACAGAGGAGCCTGGTGGGCTACAGTCCATGGGGTCGCAAGAGTCAAACACGACTTAGCGACTAAACCACCACCACCACACCAGTATACAGAAAGGTTTTATGATCATACATTCACTTTCTCATTGCTTTATTCTTTGAACAAGTATTTCCTGAGTATCCACCACTTGTCAAGTACCATGTGAGATTCTTAATGTTCATTAGTGGTGAAAGCAGATCATGCTCATATGGGCTTTTCATTGCATAGGGAGATGAACAATAAAGAATAAGCATAATAAGTAAATTTAACAGCATATAAAAGACTACCCTGGTGAGCCAGTGGTTAAGAATCCACTTGCTAATGCAGGGGATGCAGGTTCGGTCCCTGTTCCAGGAAGATCCCACATGCCACAAGGCTGCTAAGTCCATGCAACACAACTCTTGAAGCCTTCGTGCCCCAGAGCCCAGGCTAAGCAGCAGGAGACGCCACGCAATGAGAAGTCTGTGCCCCACTGTTGGAGAGCAGGCCCCCCTTGCTGCAACTAGAGAAAGCCCACACGCAGCAATGAAGACCCAGCACGGCCCAAAAGAAATGAGTAAACAAATTTTAAACTAAATAAGTAGTGTATAAGGAGGTGATAATAAAAAGTAAAGCAGGGTGAGGAGATTAAGAGTGCCATAGGAAGGCTGTACATGGTGCATTGATTTCTAAGCAAGGCGGCCAGCACCAGCTTCTTTTTTTTTTTTTTGGTCACTCCCTGCAGCATGTGGAATTCTTATTCCCCCACCAGGGATCAAGCTCACATCCTGACATCAGAAATGCAATCTTAACCACTGGACCTCCAGGGAAGTCCCAAGATTTGAACAAAGATTTACATGTAAGAAGTGTGAAGTGAAGTGAAGTCAAAGTCGCTCAATCGTGTCTGACTCTTTGCAACCCCTTGAACTATACAGTCCATGGAATTCTCCAGGCCAGAATACTGGAGTGGATAGCCTTTCCCTTCTCCAGGGAAATATAAGAAAGTTAGCCCCAAAAAGCTGATGAAAGAGCGTTCTAGGCAGAGAAAATGGTAAGCACAGAAATTGTAGAGTGAAGAGTATAAGTGACTGACTCAAGGAATAAGGCGGCCTTAGACTGTGGTGGGGTGAGAAAGGAAGGGATGAGAGAAGGGGAGGACAGATCAAGGACAACCTTGCAGGCTTGTGTAAGGACAGAGTTTCCTGAGAGAAATGGAATCAACTAAACAGCGTTATGACCTGACTTTATTTTTAAAGATCTCTCTAACAAGCTCAAGCTACTGAGAAGAGATGGTAGAGAACAATGCTAGAGATAGTGCAGGAGGTGAACTCAGATCTAGGCGGTAGCAGCAGAAGCAGTGAGAAGCAGCTGGTTTCAGGACAGTCTTTGAAGACAGTGGCCAGGTGGGTGTGGGGTCTGAGAGAGAGAAACAGGCTGACTTCAAAGGTTTGCGCTGGAATCAAGATTGCCAGGAGAAGTATCAATATCCTCAGATATGCAGATGACACCACCCTTATGGCAGAAAGCGAAGAAGAACTAAAGAGCTTCTTGATGAAAGTGAAAGAGGAGAGTGAAAAAGTTAGCTTAAAGCTCAACGTTCAGAAAACTAAGATCATGGCATCCAGTCCCATCATTTCATGGCAAATAGATGATGAAACAGTGGCTGACTTTATTTTTCTGGGCTCCAAAATCACTGCAGATGGTGATTGCAGCCATGAAATTAAAAGACACTTGCCCCTTGGAAGAAAAGTTATGACCAACCTAGATAGCATATTAAAAAGCAGAGACATTACTTTGTCAACAAAGGTCCGTCTAGTCAAGGCTGTGGTTTTTCCAGTAGTCATGCATGGATGTCAGAGTTGGACTATAAAGAAAGCTGAGTGCTGAAGAATTGATGCTTTTGAACTATCGTGTTGGAGAAGATTCTTGAGAGTCCCTTGGACTGCAAGGAGATCCAAACTGTCCATCCTAAAGGAAATCAGTCCTGAATATTCATTGGAAGGACTGATGTTGAAGCTGAAACTCCAGTAGTTTGGCCACCTGATGCAAAGAACTGACTCACTGGAAAAGACCCTGATGCTGGGAAAGATTGAAGGCAGAAGGATGAGATGGTTGGATGGCATCACCAACTCGATGGCCATGAATTGGAGCAAACTCTGGGAGTTGGAGATGGACAGGGAAGCCTGGCATGCTGCAGTCCATGGGATCACAAAGAGTCGGACATGACTGAAAGACTGAACAGAATGAACTGGAGAGAGCCACCATGAGTGAGATGGAGAAAGCTGTGGGTGAAGCAGGTTTGAAGCGGAAGTTCTGGATTTTAGTTTTGGACACGTCACTGTTGTTGGAGATGTATTATGTATTGTATTAGCCATACAGTGGAGATATCTAATAACCAGGTGGATGTATGGGTGTGAGGTTTAAGAAAAAGATCTGTATTAAAGATAAAATTTTAGAAGTCATCAGCATACGATTGATATTTAAAACAATTAACTTCCCTGGTAGTCCAGTGGCTAAGACTCCATGCTCCTATTGCGGGGGCACTGCGTTTGATCCCTGGTCAGGGAACTAGAACCCATATGCTGCAACTAAGAGTTCACATGCCACAAAAAAACTCAAAGATTCCATGTACCACAACTAAGATGCTTCACGGCCAAATAAATCAATATTTTTAAAAATAAAATAAAACCATTAGGCTGGTCGAGGAGAGGGGAGGAAAGAAAAGAAAGCAGAACAAGGTCTGAGCCCTGTGACATGCACGCATGCTCAGTCACTTCAGTCGTGGCCAACTCTGTGACCCCATGGACTGTAGCCCGCCAGGCTCCTCTGTCCATGGAGTTTTCCAGGCAAGAATGCTGGAGTGGGATTCCTCCATGCCCTCCTTCATGGAATTTTCCCGACCCAGGGATGGAACCAGCATCTCCTCTGTCTCCTGCACTGCAGGCAGATTCTTTACCCACTGAGCCACCTGCGAAGCCAGAAACCTGTAACATTCCAACATTAAAATTCAAGAAAACAAGGGGAAAAAAACCTGAAAGGAACGGAAGATAAGATATCTGTGAAACAGGCCAGAAATACCATAGTCTTCAAGCAGTACGCACATACAATTATTATTCCCATTTTACTGATAAGGACACTGAGGCTTAGCAAGGCTATGGCACCCTGGATACAGCACTATTTGACTCTGCTTTTCCTGATTTCATCGACCAGAATGCTAAACTGCCATCTACCTAGTCTTCAAGCATGTCTCTCCCCGAAAAACACTGCTCTCTTTACTTACCTCTCAAATGCTCATTATCCTACGTGTACTTCAACGCCAAAATATGTGGACATCATTCTCCATTCTGCCACTGTTTCCTGTAGATCATCTTAGCTCTTTACACCTTCGATTTTTTTTAATGTGTGTTTGCTTCTTCAAAGTACCTGTGATTCCACCATCACTCCTTATAGCCTTTCTTATTATCATCTATTCCCCTGCCCATCATTTCTCAAGACCCACGGAGGACTCTGGAAGTCGAGATAATTCAGTATCAGTGTGTGATTATCCAACAACACTTTTACCACCACTGAGACCTGGCTTGGCCTAAATATCCGAAACTAATACTCTTCTGCAAACAGAGCCTCTAGACTTGCATGTAGCCTGCTCCCTCCTGCCCACCAACGCTGACTATTGACTTCTTGTAGCCTTCCAATTCCTCACCCCCTCTAGTTCCTTCTCTCTGAAGACAATTCTTCTGCTCCTACACCTCAGCATCTCAGGATTGCTAAGGGAGTCATACCAGCTTGCTACTGTGTTATTGTTTCCAGTCTCAAACAGACCTTCAGTGTTGCCGGGCAATACTTTTTTATTCTTGTGTGTGTTCTATTTTCCCTCCCATTCTCGGAGCAGCTACTGCAAGCCTCCAAGACTCTAATCAATCTTCACCCACTCCACCCCCACTACACATACCATGCCCTTCCAAATCATCACAAAACCTTATCTCCTTCCTATCTCCTTCCTATTTCAAAGAGAAAATAGAAGCTATCAGTCACAAACCCTGAACCCCCAAAGTTAATTCATCTGCCTCCCCTTCCTTTGTTCCTTAGAGGAACAGATGTCACATCTCTTATCTAAGACTAACCCTCTGTCTCTGGAGCTCATCACCTCTTACCTCTTCCTCTTTGGCTCCTGCATCTTCAGCCTTTCTCACGCCCCTTGCTCCGACCTGCAGCAATTAAACCTACCCTATGTAGTAAGACAAGCTAGTGTACATGTATTTTTCTTCTGACACTCTTTGGATCAGGAGTGCTTACATGGTCTTTTAGTTATGATGGAACAAATTATATGTAGTCACATTTGACTTTAGAAATCTCTTCGCTGTCACATGATTGAAGTCCTTCATGCTATCCTTCTGTAACTCTAGAAAATCCAGTGTTCCCTTCAGTGTTGCAAGAGATATGTAATGGGTTGGCCAAAAAGTTTGTACAGACTTGCTGGCCAAACCAATATGTGTTTATTCTGCTGAATGCCAAATGAGGTCATTTGTTTGCATCTTGTAGGACAATCTTGGACCTTTAAACCCTAGAATCACTTATAGCTGGTGAGATATCACACAATGAGAGACAGGTGAAAACTGGAAAACTGAAATCAACCAATAGAAGTACAGATTCCTCTTTCCTAACCCACAATCCACACACACAGAACATGCTTATCAAGGGTAACGGCAGATAAACTTGCCCAAGTTTCTCGTGCTAACCACATCTCATTGAATCTGAACACGTTAGCTGTAAGACACATAATGTTGTTTACCATTAAGAAATTTTTAATGCTGCCACTTCACTATGTCATGCCATC
Source organism: Cervus canadensis (assembly GCF_019320065.1). Classification (NCBI taxonomy): domain Eukaryota; kingdom Metazoa; phylum Chordata; class Mammalia; order Artiodactyla; family Cervidae; genus Cervus; species Cervus canadensis. Next base: position 52,297,089 of record NC_057410.1, read on the forward strand.
AACTGTAAGAAGAATCTCAGTATTAGAAATGATAAAATATGTAACATAGAATCAGTAAGTACAGTACTGACATTTTTAAATCAAACTGTAAGATCCTCAAAAGCAAAAGAAGAAATTCATTTTGTGTACCCTGCAGAGCCTTCTTTGTAGTAGACCATCTTTTATCTAATTTAACCATATATGTAAAACTCAGTTTAAATTTTCTCAGTGGGTTAGGGACCACCTTTTAATCTATGAAGAGACATAATGGTTCAGCGTCTTATAATGTCGCTAGAATAAAATAAGTTGGTAGGAAATTTCCACCAAGCACTGTTAGGCTGCACCCTGCAGGGCTGCACTTGTATTTGCTCAGACAGGAAACTGAAGAGCCCAGAGACTGTGACAGAGACATCGACGGTTTATTAGACAGGGTATCTTACAAGTCAGGAGCAAATTCGCCGAGTGATGCCCTGCTGTGTGCGGCAGACTGCAGGCAGGACTCAGCAACAGTCTTCTCGGGGGAAAGGAAGGCTCATCAGTTACCAGGGCCACCAGCACCCAGGGCAAGGGGCAAGCACGCAGGCAGCTGCTGACTAAGCCCTGCGATTAAGAGAACTGGACAGTCCTGTGAGTAGGGCGTAGGTGACACAGGCACCGGTCAAGCAGGGGATGCACAGACAGCAAAAGTCATCTGGAGTGGCCTGGCCAAACAAACACATAAGCAGATTTCTCTTTGTTATAAGGATAAAACCCAAAGCATGAGGCATTTTGATCCCCAATGTCCATTTGTAAATAAGTGCAATCTCATTAAGACAAATCCTTTTAAAATTATGGAAAATAATCAACAGGATCCTTGAAAGTTGTAGGTAGAACCAAGAAACGGAGCCATCAACCGAACTCACCCCTTTTACTATTTATATATGAACTTCTGGTGTTGGGGACATTTCTGCCTTTCTCCTTGTGTTTCTGCTCTGCCTACAGGGGTGACTTGCTCTGTGCTTCCACCACCATCCACTTCCTTACTAGCTGAATTCTCCAGAACCCAACTAAGGTATAAAAGGTTACAGATGAGTCACAGCCTGAGGCAGACCCTGGCTTCACTGCACAAATGGACAGGATCACTAAAGTGACTTGGGAGACATTAATTCCCAGTTTGTGGCTGGGTGAGTCAGAGTGGGTCTACCCTGCAGGTCAACCATCAGCTAAGAGGGAATCGGGAGTTTCCCGACCCAAGTCTTGTGCTACAGCATTTGTTAGACAGAACCATCAGGCATCTACTCAGATATTATTTCTGATTTAAATACAGTTCTTAGTATCTATGTCCCCTCTTTTGGAATCTCTAGGAAGGAGAACAACAAATGATAAATTCCAGCAAAAAAAAAAAAAACAACACCCAGAACCATTACAGGGAACCTCCTCTCCCGGCCATAGCTACTCCCACTGCTTTGGTCTAACCACATGGTTCTAACTATCTGGGTCCACGGCGTTTTAGTCTTGGTCCCGAGCTCACTTATTTTTCCCTTCATCCTCAGCTGCCATGCAAGGGAAGACCAGGGACAACTCTCTGAGCTTAATCTAACAAGGGAACAGCTCTGACCCTCATACACAGAATAAATGAGAAACAAGTCTCATGCATCTGAGTCATTAAATGACCTCGAAAGATATTTGATAGATATGTGCATACATACATATATAATACATGTGAAGTTTTGGTGAAACATGTGAGAGACTCAGTTTCTAGGCAGGTTGATAAGAAGTCTGGGGTCCCTGAGGAGGAGAGAGGGGTCTGGAATTCTCAAGGAGGAAGAAAGGACAAACTTTTTTTTTTTCCTACATTCCTTAGTCTTTGTCACATAAAATGTTTTTTTCTTTAAGCCCAGAACTGAAGATTACACAACAAACAACTCAGTTTAAACTCTGTACTATGGATTATATAACAACAATGTGTCCTGCTTGAGGACAGTTTCTGCTTCCTGAAAACCTTCTGGCTAATTCTGTTACCTTAAAACATAAATTATGGGAGTGGGTCTAGTAAGATCTTTACAACCTTGAGACTTTCTTTTGATTTATTGTAATAACTAATTAAAAAGTATATAGCTCCCTTGCTTAGACTAGCGAGAGGGCGCTCTCCGCCCCCCTGATGTCTGTGTCAAAAGTGTTCTCTGTCCCTTTTTATACTTTAATAAAACTCTGCTACACAAAAGCTCCTGAATGATCAAGCCTGGTCCCTGGTCCCAAAGCTAAATCTTCCTCAGAGATCACAAATCTGACATCGTTCACAGTACGCTATCACATGGAATAAGACTTTTTTTAAAAAAGAAGGAAAAGTTTGAGAACTATTCAGAAAGTATGTTCTCATCTAGTGGGTAAAGATTTCTGTCAAACATTATTATTATCTTCGCAATAATTTTCTTCTTAACATTTTCTTCACAATTTTTCTATATATAATTAACCTTATATCATTTACCAAGATATAATTTAAACAGGGCATGTTACATCACTTTAAGGACACGTGCAAGATTTCAGTGTTCCTGTGATCCTGAGCTTCTAGAGATAAAAAGGACATATATGATCATGAAATCCACTCTAAATATTCTATAGATAAAGAAACTAAGATGGAAAAATTGTCTGTGATGCATTCAGCCACTAATGAAGAACTAATGTTTTAGGCAACTACATTTTTACTAAAGAACACCAGCCACAGAGCCTGATCAGTTAAGAAATAGAATGAGAAAGAATATATATATATATATATTGCTCTTTGTATGAGGCCAAAATATATTGAAGGAGAATGGGGGGAAAGTCATATAATACAGACAAATGGAATGCTAGCAAGGACACTTGAAATACCATCCAAAGAAACATTCTAGGAGACAGGGAGACCCACATAGTTATTTACTAAAACCAGACTGATATTTCAAGACAAAAGCAAGAATGGCTGAAAAGTGTGCAAGAATCTCATTCAGTTCAGTTCAGTTCAGTCGCTCAGTCGTGTCTGACTCTTTGCAACCCCATGAATCGCAGCACGCCAGGCCTCCCTGTCCATCACCAACTCCTGGAGTTTACTCAAACTCATGTCCATCGAGTCAGTGATAACATCTAGCCATCTCATCCTCTGTTGTCCCCTTCTCCTCCTGTCCCCAATCCCTCCCACCATCAGGGTCTTTTCCAATAAGTCAACTCTTCGCATGAGGTGGCCAAAGTATTGGAGTTTCAGCTTTAGCATCCGTCCTCCCAATGAACACCCAGGACTGATCTCCCTTAGGACGGACTGGTTGGATCTCCTTGCAGTCCAAGGGACTCTCAAGAATCTTCTCCAACACCGCAGTTCAAAAGCATCAATTTTTCAGCACTCAGCTTTCTTCACAGTCCAACTCTCACATCCATACATGACCACTGGAAAAACCAGAATCTCATGAAAACCACTCAAATTCCACTTTCAGACCTCAACAGAATATCAAAGGAAACAGCACAATCTTTTCATTTATAAACTATCAGATATTCTTTTACAGTCATTCTTGATTTATTCTGAAAGATTTCAGATCTTCCTAGTACAACTGTATCTGATATATATCCATATTCTGCATCCTTACATGTATACATTCAAATATATATCTAAATGTACAAACTGTTGTTGCAATTTTGTTTTACAAAAACTGGATAGTGAAATGATTCAAGTTTTTTTTTTTCCAAGGCTGCTATATTTCTACTGACATAAACACAAATCACATGGGCTTATCCTTCTGGGGAAAAAAAAAAAAAAGTTTTAATCCCTCAGGTACTCTCTTCTTAACAGAATCAACTTAATTTCATTTGACATTGTCCTTTCCAGAACTGCAAATTCAATGAACGCAGCAGGTCCTGATCTTGGTTTTTAACAGATGGCCTCAACAATATGACAGTAATAGCATTTGACATGTGTTGTTTCAACGATCTCCTTTACTCTTGGAAAAGTATGGAAGCATTAGATCCCGTGTGTTCCTTCAGATTGTTATTTCTGGCATGCTCTTCTTGGCATATGCTATGATGAACCATTCATAACAAATTAAATTTTCATTAAGGTAAAAAAAAAACTTTATAATCCATAAGTCTACAATTTGTCTTGGTTCCCAAGGTAACATATTCTCTGCAGAGGGGGCTAGTTCTACAAATAATGGAGTGTGGGGCTGGTTTAGGTTTAGTTTGTAAAGAAGTAGCTGTTTTGCTAAAGGGGAGTGGGAGAGAGGGCAGATGGGAAAAGCCTAGAATCCCAGGAATGGAAAAGAAAGATATCTACAAGATGCATGGCCTTGCTTGCAAAGCATTTTTGCAGCGACACAAAAATCACAGGATCCCAGGAAACACATGAAAAGAGGCTAAGCCACATGACACCACATGAATGGCACCACATGGGTTGGAGAGAAAGACCAGCTGACGCAGGCAGAATTCATGTACCTTTAAGGTCAAGCTTTAGAGCTGATTGTGGCTGTAATTAGCAGCTTCCCCTAACTGCGTGCTTTCCTGAAAGACTCAGTGGTTTTACTCACTGGCAGGTTTAGTAAAATGGGATTTCAGGCAGCACAGTGCTTTCAACTCAAAGTAGCTAAATCTAGTTAAAGCAGAAACATCAATGATTTTCAGTGAGCATGCATCATAGAAATGTCTGAGCATCATAAACCACTGCTGATTGCTTCTTTCAGAAGCAAGCTGCCGCTAAATGGGACCAAAGGAGGCAAGAAAGCTAACTTAGGCCTCTCTCCTCCTGAGCTGGAATTTAAATCCCATATAATTTTTTTCCTATAATAATATATTCAAGCCTACTTAGTAACTGGTAGGCTACTTTATTTTCAATATACTCTAGAAATATTGGCTACCATTTGGGAAAGAATTTGAATTGAATTCTTTACCTCACCTCACCTTGAGCACAACTTTCACTTTGGTGGAATTTCAGAAACTGCATAAGACAGACTCTCTTTTGCATGAACTTTTGCTATAATGCACTTCATTAGACTCTTATTCACATTGTCTTTCTGCTAAAAATTGAGTTCAACTATTCACAAAGAGAATATACAAATGTGTAAATTTAAATCCAAAGTGGTATAGAATAAACAGGTTTACTCTTGAATATCTTATAATGAGTATAAGGAGCTTCCCGGGTGGCTTAAATGGTAAAGATCTGCCTACAGTGCAAGAGACCTGGGTTCAATCCCTGGGTCGGGAAGACCCCCCTGGAGAAAGGAATAGCTACCCACCCCAGTATTCTTGCCTGGAGAATTCCACGGACAGAGGAATATAAAATATAATGAGTATAAAATATTAACTATGCTTATGAAATAAACACTTTATACTTTCCCAAGTAGTTTAAGAAAACTGAAAAAAAAAACAGATGAACAAAATGAGAAATAGAGGTTTGGCAAGAGTTTTCTCAGCTCATCTGCTTACTAAAAAGAAGAGAAAAGAGGCTAAAAGAACCCATTTAAAGTGGCAGTAACAAGACTGTCACTCTATTGCAGAGAAGCTGCAAAATATGTCTTTAGAAAGGGAAGTTCCAAGAAATGTATGTGTATGAGATTCAGGACTTCATGGGTTGCTAGCAAAGAACTCACAGAAATGAGGGTTTGTGAAAGAGGAGATGCAAGCAGCTGAGGGAATCACGATAAGCAGACACTTGAGAAAGAAGCATCTGTGATGGGAAGAGCAGCACGTCCTGGAACCCGCGGGTGGCTCGAGGCTGGAACACAGTCCAGTGACGCGAGTGTCCTGAAGACGCCTTGTAACACTGGAGTAGCTTCAGTTGCCTCCATCCCTTGGAAGAGGCAAACTGGACAAGGTCCAAAATGAAACCACCTTTGTCAAAGTCATATCTAAAGTAAATGGTTCTGTAGCAAATGTTCATTTGAAAACTCACATGTGGAAAATGGTAACATAGCTTCATGAGGTTAATTTTTTATTAGCTGTTTTCACTGATAGAGACTCTAATTTAAATAGAACAGTAATTCTTTCTTGAAGTAAATCTGGGTGTGCTGGGCTTAATCGCTCAGTCGTGTCTGACTCTGTGCAGCCCTATGGACTATAGCCCGCCAGACTCCTCTCTCCATGGGATTTTCCAGGCAGGAATTCTGGAGTGGGTTGCCATGCCCTCCCTTCAGGGGGTCTTCCTGACCCAGGGATTGAACCTACATCTCTTATGTCTCCTCAACTGGCGGGCAGATTCCTTCCACTAGCACCACCTGGGAAGCCCTCAGATTTTGAAGCCCTGGAAAAATAAAATTGATATAAAATATGTACTTCTTTCCAAAAGAACCAGTTTTCTTTTAGATACAAAGAAAATCTCGATGAATTTATAAAAGGAGATTCTGAACAGACTCCACTTTCTAACCACAATTCAATAAAAGAAGTCAATAACAAAGCCAGAACCACTTAGTTATTTTAAAATGTTCTCCTAAATAGGTCTGGATCAGAAAGGAAATAAAAAATAAGATAGACTATTGAAGGAAATCACCAAAAAATAAAAATAACAATCTTGATAGAGTCAAACAGAAATGCTATCAATTTTAACAGAAATAATAAGTGAACTAAGTATTCCATGTAAGAAATTAGAGGAAGAACTTATCCAAAATTGAGTTCTGCTCCTACTTGGAACTTAATCCTTTCCCCTTCTTCACTATCTTCGTAGATGGCATCACATCTACCCTGCTTCAGCATCAAATCTCTGAGACAGTCTTGATCTGCTTTTTTCTAATTTATTGTAACTCAAGTTCACCTACTTCCATTGCCACCTCCACATATCAGGGCTACCACTTTCACCTGGATGGATAAAGGCCATGACCTTCTTTTACTCTTGCCCACCCAGGAGCCACTCTCCACACAGTGGCCAAGAGGTTGTTTTGGAAATGTAGATTATATATATCACTGCTATTAAAACTAGTCAATAATTTCCCATTGCATGCAATTAAAATCCAAATTTCTCACCAAGATCTTACCACAAAGACTGTAGACAAAGATCTGTGAACAGAATTTGACACACAGGTGTATTTTATTTGACATAAAGAGGTATTTCAAAAGATTTTTAAATCATTGCTAATGTTTGAAAAAGAGGATATTGCACATTAAAAATGGAAATGTCTGGATTTTCTTGAAAAATTGAAAAATATATCTAAACTAGACCCATGTTTCCATATGGTGAGTAATAGCTACAGTTCCTACCCTCCCAACCTTGTCTCCAGACCCTCGGTCTGAGTATCAGTAGTTCATCCTCAAGCAGGCACACTCTCTTTTTTTACATCAGTCATGAATATTTTTTTCTGTGTAAATATCTTTGACCACATGAGAAAATGAAATCTGGACTGAAAGAACCACATGTCTCTTACCCCTGGGGCATTTTATTTATGACACCTACTTCCAAATGTCGGACACGACTGAGCGACTGAACTGACTGACTCCAAAACAAGACTGTGAGTTTGTTACTGAACGTGCATGCTTGCTCAGTCGCTTCAGTCATGTCTGACTCCTTGCGACCCTATGGACTGTACCCCGCCAGACTCCTCTGTCCATGGGATTCCCCAGGCAAGAATACTGGAGAGGGTTGCCATGCCCTCCTCCAGGGGATCTTCCGGACCCAGGCATTAAACTCCTGCACTGGCAGACAGACTCTTTACCACTAGCGCCCAATGGGAAGCTAGTTCTTTACCATTAGCGCCCACCTGGGAAGCCCAATATACTGAACAGAATCTTCCAAATCACTAGGTGTTTCCAATATTCAGATATTTGGCATCACACAGAAAAAGAGAACTCCCATGACAAAAATTTTTACTTTTCATGTCAGTCAGTGAATGCCTAAAATACAGGAAAGAAGGGAGGGAGCGGGCACAGGAAGGAGGAGAGAAAGGGCGAAAACACAGAACATGTCGCAGAGAGAGAAGAAGAAAACTCACAGGACGACGCAAGACTTTAATACAACTAACAACACAGCGGACTTCCCTGCTGGCTCAGTGGTAAAGAATGCCAACGCAAGAGATGCAGGAGATGGAGGTTCATCCCTGCCTGGGTCGGGAAGATCCCCTGGAGAAGGAATGGCAACCCACTCCAATATTCTTGCCCGGGAAATCCCATGGACAGAGAAGCCTGGCAGGCTACAGTCCACGAGGTCACAGAGAGTTGGACATGACTTCACAACTAAACAACAACAACGAGTCTTTAGAGATTAAACACCAACAGACAATGCAGTGATGTCTCTGACATTGTCCACGTATTGATATGTATTCATTTCCATTTCTACATGTAGCTGCTGGGGGAGAAAATGTGGTCTGTGGTCTGCAGATTTCAAGCTCCTCGAGGATGGGGTACGTTTTATCCCTGACCCACCTAACCCATTGATAGTATCTTTCAAAATCTCCCTAGACACAAGGCAGAAAGAAAGGGTAATAACAACACCTTGTCTTTAGCTGTGGTTCTCTGTGAAATCGTTGGAACATTCTTACAACAAAAATTGCAGGTATTCTTATGTCTCCATAAGGGAAGCAGACAAAAAGCTTTTATCTGTAATTCAGACACGATGAATAAAGGTGTTAAGCAACTGGTCCATGCTATGTTTCTGGCTAAATTTGAGGTGACTAATTATTTCGCTTTTCAGGTGGCTTTGGAAATCCTCCTCCTCTCTCCAAGCAGAGCGTTTCCATTGTCTTTCCCACTCCTGCCGCAGGGCTAATACGTCTGTGCCCATAGTCAGCTGCAAAGGTGTCATCAGCCTCTCCCCGGTCCATCAGCTCACCTCTCATCCAAAAAAAGCTTCAGAATGGTTGGCTAGAAGTTTCCTATTTGACTTTTTTCTCTTCTTTTTTCTTATTTTTTTCTTCATGAGCTCTGGTTTTCCTGACCTAACTCTGAACATGGAAAATTCAACTGGAATCCAAAGATAACGGCTGATCCATTCAAGCATCCCTCTGTATTTGAATCCATTTTGGGCACAAATCAGATTTTCAATAACCCTCAGACACAGGAAATCCTTACTTCCCACTTAAACTATCAATCCAGCCATGTTTTCAGCTCAAGTGAGATAGGAGAGGTACTGAAATGGCAATCTTCTCCTTTTCAGTCAATCCATGTAAATAAAATTACAGTCATTTCTGTCACATTGTAAATAGAATAACCCTACAAGTTGAGGGTTGAATGTCAGACCCCACTCTGCCATAACTTGCTATCTGATACAGTGGAAAGTGTCCAGAGTTCTGACACAGAGGTAGTTCCTTAACTTCTCTGACGTGTGTAAAATCTTGTTGGTGTTCAGTTGCGAAGTCATGCACAACTCTTTTGCAACCCCATATCTGGTAGTCCACCAAGCTCCTCTGTCCGTGGAATTCTCCAGGCAAGAACACTGGAGCCCTTCTCCAGGGGATCTTCCCAACCTAGGGATCGAACCTGCATCTCCTGCATTGCAGGCAGATTCTTTACCACCGGGTTACCTGAGAAGCCCAAAATAAAGATAACACTATTTAATTCACATGATAGTTATGAGGATCAAATGGATTCACTTATAAAAAGAAATTAATGGGTAGTATTCAATAATATTAGTCTCCTTTCCTACAAAATGAGGGAGCTGAATTTGGTAAGCTGTACGTTCCCCTCTGGTGCTAACATTTTATGTTTTGTATTATTTTTCCCTAGGTTCTATAAATTGTATAGCAACCAAGTTCCCTCTCCTAGGCTCCAAGCTGCCCAGCCTCCCACCTGTAGACTCAGACCAGCACCAGGCTGGCAGGCTCATGGCAGCCCACCCCAGTCCTCTTGCCTGGAGAATCCCACGGACGGAGGAGCCTGGCGGGCTGCAGTCCATGGGGTCGCAGAGTCGGACACGACTGACCGACTGCACTTTCACTTTCCGAGACTCATGACAAACGCCCACACTGAACCCTTTTTTCAGAACTGAATCGCCCTGATTCCCTGCCTGTAGCGTGCTCCTTGTGAGTTTGATGGCGCCCCCTCCCCGCCTGTCCTCTCAGGACGTGGAGCGACCTCCGGGCAGGTCAGCACTACCTGCGATGGGCCTCCCGGCCCCGGCCACCTGACGGCTTGGACGCTCACTGCCTGCCTGCTGCCAGTTTGAGGGCCCTCGGCCTCCAGCCAGGACATCTGTCCCCAGACCACTGCCAGGCCTCCCAGCTCCCAGCCACCCGCCTCGCGGCGCTCGCTGGGTGGAAGCCAGCCCCGTCCTCTCCTGCCCGGCTGGGCTGGCCCTCCGTGGGCCCTGCACGAAACCTGACCTAACGTGCATGTGAGCGCTGAATCAGCACAAGGATGCAATGGCTCTTGTTATTTCTGAAACCAGTGCATTGTTTTCTATATTTGAAGGAGCTGTCTTAACACCTATATTTAGTCTATTTTGTAGCTCACTTTTTATTATCTAATTTCTTCGTCAACTGGCATTTCTCTGGAGGTAAAGCACATATTCAGGAAGGCTCACAGCACATAACTGCGTATCATCACATAGCAAACATTTCCAAGCAACCAGTTACCAGGTGAAGAAATAAAACACCACCCCCCCAGAGGTTCCCTGAAGCCACTTTCCAGTCACCACTCTTTACTTCTCATCCAAGGCAACTTCTATCCTGACTTCTAAACCCACAGCTCCCTCTTGCCTTTTTTTTAAATTTTATAGAAGGGGAATAAGACATTATACATTCTCTTTAGTCTGCCTTTTTTACTCTGTACTTAAGATTAAGCCATGTTTAGTTTCGTGGCTGTGATTCATTTGTATTATTATTTTAAAAAGTCCATTGTATGAACCTACTGTTATTCATATATTCATTTTACTCATGATGACTATTTGGGCGTTCTCTTGGTTTGGGCTATAATTAATAATACTGCTTTGACTATACTTGGGCACGTCATTTACAGCACATGTGCTTGTGTTGCTATTGGGAAAACACTGATTGAGTTATACGGTACACATACCTCCAACTTTAGGACACAAATACCAAACTATCTTCAAAGCAGTTGAACTAATTTGCATGCCTCCCGACAGTGTGTGAGGATCCCTGTCACTCCACATCATCATTAATACTTGATATTTTTTAACTGTTTTCAATTTTAATATTCTGATAAGAGAGTACTACTATCTCATGGCTTAATTTCCAGGAACAAGAAGTATTCACTTTAATGTAGTCCAATTTATTATATTTCCCTTTTTAAGTGCTCATTTTGCTGTCCTGTTTAAGAAATCTTTCCTCATCTCAAGGTTATGAACATAGTTTCCTATAATATATTGAATAGCTGCACTGTGCATTACCGTAGTCACTAGGCACACATGGCTATTTAAATTTAAATTTATATCAACTAAAATTTTTAAGACATAAAAATTCAGTTTTTCGTTCACATTAGCAACATGTCAAGGGCTCAACAGGCACATGAGTCTAGTGCTACTGTAAAGGACAGCATGGTTATAGAATATTTCTGACATCATGTAAAGTTCCACTGAACGTAAAGTTCTCTTCTAGAAGTTTTATTGACTATTACTTTACTTTTTCATATTTATGCCTATAACTCATCTGGAATGATTTCTGTGAGACCCAGGATATTGTTTTCCATGTGGTTAAACAACTGATTCAGCGCATTGAGACGACTGTTCATTCTCGGCTACACTGTAATAAAATTATTGTCATAAATAAAAATATTTATTTATACACGTATTTTAGTATATGTATATACATATACAAAGACAATAGGCAAAAAGCATATTTGCATAAAAATATTTTACATATATTTATTTATGGCGACTCCTGAATAAAATGAGTCTTTCTGGCTTGCCCTTGGGCTTCCCTGCTGGCTCAGGCGGTAAAGAATCTGCCTGCAATGCAGGAGACCTGGGTTAGATCTTGTTCTTCAAAGGAGTCTTGACTACTTTTGGTCCCTGACATTTCCATATAAATTTTAAAGTCAGCTTGACACTTTTCACTAAAAAAATAATTGGAATTTTAATTGATATGCCATTGAATCTATAAATCAATGTGGAAAATGTTTTCATATTTATTATACTGAATCTTCTATCCATGAATATGGCATATCCATAGAAATATTTGAGTCTTCTTTAATTTCTCTCAGTAATACTTTATATTTTTATGAGAAGAGTTTTACTCATCTCTTAGATTTACTTTAGAGTCCTTAATGCTTCCCTGGTGGACCAGTGGTAAAGAATCTGCTTGCCAATGCAGATGTGGACTCGATCCCTGGGTCAGGAAGATCCCCTGGAGAAGGAAATGGCAACTCACTCCAGTATTCTTGCCTGGGAAAGCCCACAGACAGAGGAGACTGGTGGCCTTAATGTCCATAGGATTGCAGAGTCGGAAACGACTTACTGACTAATCAATGACAACACAGAGTCCTTAATACTATTTGATACTACTGGATTTTCTTATACTCTGTTACTGTTAAACAGAGATGTGGTCAATTTGAAAAACTTTGATGATGCACCTAGCAGCCTTGCTCAACTTATTTTTTTAATTCTACACACAAGATCATAGGCAAATAATTCTTGTATCTTTTATTACTTTTTCATGACCTATCAAATTGGTTAAAGCTGTAGCGCATGTATCTTTTGGGGGGTCTCCGAGCGCACCTTCAAGTTTTATGGCTCATTAGAAGGACTCACAGGATTCGGTATTTAGTTATACAAGCAAAGAGATACAAAGCAAATTCAACAAAGGCAAAAAGCACAAGGAGTAAAGTATGGAGAAAGCCAAGAACAAGTTTCCAAGAGTCTTCTTCCAAGAGTCAGGACATGCTGAATCCCTCCAGCCTTTAACTGTGACAACACAGAAGCAGTATTGTCCACCAGGGAGGCTCATTAGAGACTCAGCGCCCAGAGTTTATAATCCCGGGCTGGTCACGGAGGTGCCCTGCCTAGCACATACTAAAATTCCACAGTCCCAGAGCAATCATGTTTCTTGTACAAACAGTTTAGGCCCAGTGTGTCATTCATCAACCAGGGAATGGGGGGAATACTCCTGAAATTCAAGTTTCCAGACACCAGCCAAGAGCTAACGCTGCCTTTCTAAGGGTGGAGTCTCAGGCCTGCTAATGCTAGCTGTTTTGTACCATGGTTGAGCATGACCAATAACAGCTCTTTCTTCATAAATGCTTCTCAGGATTTATTATTGTTTTGCAATCTTCAAAAAGCAAGCGGAAAGTACTCTCTCCTTTTTCTTTACCTGAAAGAGTTTGTGTAAGAGTGATATTCTTTCTTATTATTTCCTAGAATAAACTAGTGAAGTCACCTGAGATGTAGTTTAATTTGTGGGAAAGTTTTTAATTATGGATTCAATTAATAACTATGGGACTATTCTTCTTATGTCGGTTTTAAATATGACTTGGTGTAGGATTTGGGGCATTATCATCATCAATTCAGTTACAGATGAATAAAATGAGTCAAATAATTTGCCCAACATTGCATAGCTAGTAAGTAGTGTCACTGGGATTTCAGTCTATAAATTCGACATCTAGAGGACATGCACAAAGCCATTTTGCTGCCCTTTTTTTTCAGTGAATGAGGGTTGGAGTGTAGCTGCTTTCCAACGTTGCGTTAGTTTCTACAGCACAGCAAAGTGCACTAGCTATACACAGAGCCTTGACAGAGGTCCCTGAGGCACAGGGTGTCCTCCCTAGCTATCTGTCTTATACTCAGCATCAGCGGTGTCTGTGCGTCATCCCCATGGCCCAGTTCATCCCCCCTCTTCCCGCTTGACGTCCGCATGTGCGCTGTCTGCACAGCTGTTTCATTCATTTAGTTCCTCATCTGTTTCGGCTTCACTGTCTCTCCTGCGCTGTGCATGGGCTTTTCTCCAGTTGCAGCAAGGGGGGGCTGCTCTCTAGGTGAGGTACACGGGCTTCTCACTGCAGTGGCCTCTCTTGTTGAGTACGGCTCTAGGCGCACACACTTCAGTAGTCTCTGCACCTGAGCTCGATCGTTGCAGCTCAAGGGTCCTAGAGGGACTGGGCTTCTCTAGTTACGGCTCACAGACTCTGGAGCCTGGGCTCAACAGCGGTGGTGCGCAGGCTTAGTTGTCGAGCAGCTTGTGGAATCTTCCCGGACCAGGGATCAAACCCACGTCCCCTGCACTGACAGGCAGATTCTCAAGCCCTGGACCACCAGAGTGGTCCTATACAGCTTCTTAAAATCATGTTTTACCTAACAGAGCTTCATTTAAAAAAAAAAAACAACAACTAAGCTCTCCGTTTAAATAACCATAATCTCCTAGGGACAGATGTCCTCTGGATAAATGCTGATGTTTTTGAACAAAAATTATGACATCATTTTATATTCTAAAACCAGTATATTCCAAACTTAGCAGAGCATTTGAGATATTGTGTCAAAAATACATATTACAGGGCTCCATCACTAAACTACTAAATCAAAATCTCTCTAGGTAGAATCCAGTAATCTGCAATTTTTAAAATCTCACAGTCATTAGTAAATGCAGACAGACTTGCAAAGCGTTGCTTCAGAGCTAATGAACCTAGAAGTCACGACTGCTTAGTTCATGTGCTCAGAGAATTAGCTAAAATAAATCTTGTTCCTGGTTCATGTCCATGGACAATACATCTACCACTGGCCAGCGTATCTCCCCAGATGCTTGCTGCTCTTCACACAGAAACCAACTAAGATGGGAGAGTCCTCCATCCAAACTCACCTGCCGGGGTGTCTTCCCCGTCTCATAGAAGCACCAGCCCACCAAAGGCCCTGTCCCTACGACCTCATTCGCCTTCAACTGCCTCCTACAGGCCCTGTCTCAAACACAGTCACACTGGGTGGCTAGCACTTCAACATACGAAATGGGGCGGGGGGATGACACGATTCAGTCCAAAACAGCTGTAGTAAAAACTGCATCAATTACACACAAATAATAATGCTCAACGTGTATTCTGAGGTTATATATGTCAGTACCAAGGAACTTTATTTGCACTGTTCTTTTAAACCTCTGGTATCCTACTGTGTAACTACCATTACGGTCCACTTTTCACATGGAAGTAAAAGATCCCCCGAAAGACTAAATAATAAAAATCAGAACATGCCTTTCTCCTGATTAAAATTTTCCAGTTACTTTCTATTATTCTTAAAGTTGAATCCAAATTCTTCAC
Organism: Cervus canadensis; assembly: GCF_019320065.1. Lineage (NCBI taxonomy): Eukaryota > Metazoa > Chordata > Mammalia > Artiodactyla > Cervidae > Cervus > Cervus canadensis. The sequence continues at coordinate 52,312,176 of NC_057410.1, forward strand.
CATGGTGTACATGAACTTCCTCAGCAGTTCTCTCTAAAATATTCTCTCACAGATCTCTGCATTTTTGGTTGCTTTGTGGTTCAAGTCTTAAATGAAATAACATCTTCTCAGACCTTGCTACACACTCCCGTGCCGTCCCTCACAATTACCTACCAACACGGTGGCCTGTTTTTATTTTCTTTATAATATCATTTAAAAGTGTTTTCTTTTATTATTTTGATGTTTATTTTATTATATTCCTGTTTGTCTAATATATCTTATTAAAATGTAAGCATTATATAGATAAAAGCCTTGTCTTTCTTCCTCACTCTTTGACCCCCATGTCTGAAAGTGGTCATAGGACAGAACCAAGTCACACTGAATACACAAGCAGGTCAATGCAGGAAGGAACAGATGACTGTCCAAGATCACACAATTAAATGGATGATAGAAACTGAGCTCCAAACTAGTCGTTCTCATTTCAAACCCTACAAAGTAATGTCTAAAAGAATTTCTTCCAAAATTATACATTGAATTTTAAAACAAGGAATAGATTAATTTCTAGAAGAATTTGATCAAGTAACATGTAACTTCCATTTATTAAGGGCCTTACCTGTGCCATGAGGGCTTTCTTGGTGACTCAGCAGTAAAGAATCTGCCTGCAATTCAGGAGACATGGGTTTGAGCCCTGGATCAGGAAGATCCCCTAAAGAAGGAAATGGCAACCCACTCCGGTATTCTTGCCTGGAGAATCCCATGAACAGAGCAGCCTTGTGGGCTACAGTCCATGGGGTCACAAAGGGTTGGACGTGACTTAGTGACTAAACAAGACCACCAACAGCCCTGTGCCATTCACTCTGTCAAGGACCTTGCAAGCACTGAATGCTTAACCTTCAAGACATCACACAGAATCACTGTTATTATCCTTCTTTTGCTCTGAGGAAATTGAGGTTCATAGGGGTTGAGTAATTTGCCCAACTCACACCTAACAGGTGACTGACAGACAGAACCCAGGTCTGTATGCCTCTAGAATCTGAACTATCACACTCCACACCATGCTTCAAAATAATATGTCACATTGCATCTATTTCCTGATCTAAGTATGTATTTACTTGATACTTTAAAATAAATGTAAGACAATTTGTGTCAAAAAATAATATGTAAGTTTTATCATCACTCCTGACACTGTTCTTGTCTTCAATTCTTTCCCTCGCTAGGAAACAAGATGTTACTTGATGGTGAAATTTTCCCAGCACTATAATCTAATATGTTATGGAGGAGCACAGTTCCACTAGATGGAAATTATAGCTGGCAGATGTCCAGAGCTAATTCATTGCCTTTTAAATGAAATAGCAAGAATGTCTTTGAAGGGACATTTATACCACCTAATAAGTAATCTCCCAAGTGTAGTGTGTTAGCGATTATTAGCCAGCACAAACTGCTGAGGTTAATGAATAATGCTAATCTGAATCCATCTGCAGAAACTCCTTTCACTTGATTTTCTTCCTAGTTTTCTCTTGAGATGGCTATTTACAAACTAAAGTAGGATTTAGAGAGTTGCAAAGAGTTATCAGACATCTACGTTTAAACATCTGTGGATGCAGAATGCTGAGTGGAGATCACAGAGATGGTCTCTTGACTATTTCTTACCCAAGAACCTGTGTCAAGCAGGCCTGGAAAACCAGCTTTCAACAGAAGCAGATGCGCTATGATCTGATAGATAAGAGAATTCTATAGGGGAAAGGAAATGTTAAAAACATTCACAACTGGGCTACCCTGGTGGTTCGTGGTAAAGAATCCACCTGCCAATTCAGGGGACACGAGTTGGATCCCTGATTTGGGAAGATCCTGCATACCGAGGAGCAGCTAAGCCTGTGCACCACAACTACGGAGCCAGTGTCCTAGACGGCGGGACAGCAGCCGTGAGCCCCGGGCCGTAACTCCTGCAGCCCGAGGGCCCTGGAGCCCGTGTTCTGCACCAAGGGGAGCCGCAGCAAGAAGGAGGCTGTGCCCCGCAACCAGAGGGAGCCGCACAGAGCGATGAAGACCCAGCACAGCCAAAACAGAAGCAAAAATTATTGTTTTACAGTGAACCTCTCTTATACCTGGCTCTATGGTCTGAATGTTCATGTCCCTGCAAAATTCACATATTGAGATTCTAACCCACAAGGCGGGTAATACCAGGAGTTGGGATTTGGGGGAGGCCTTTAGGTCACGAGGGTGTGACCCTCATGAATAGGATCGGTGCCCCAGAGAGCTTGCTTGTCCCTCGAGCCATGTGAGGTTACAGTAAGAAGAAGCCTGTCAACGGGAAGCTGGCTCATACCAGACACTGAACTGGCTGGCCCCATGACGCTGGACTTTTCAGCCTCTGAACCATGAGAAATAAACATTTGTTGTTTATAAGCCACCCCGTCTATGGTATTTTGGCATTGCATCCCAAAAAGACTGCTTCACTCACTTACATTACCAGCCTGGTCTCTGAAGTCATTTTGATTTGCAACCCCAGATCTAGACTGTGAGCTCCAAGGTGGAGGTAGGAGGAGAGCAAAGAAAGAAAAAGAAGGTGCTCCAATATTATTTTGTTGTTGTTACATACTGCCATATTTTCCATGCCTAGAGCAACGCCTGGCACAAAATAGATCCTCAGTGTTTGCTGAATAAGCACAATCTAACAGTAAGAGTGGAGAAGGCAATGGCAGCCCACTCCAGTACTCTTGCTGGAAAATCCCATGGATGGAGGAGCCTGGTGGGCTGCAGTCCATGGGGTCGCAAGAGTCGGACACAACTGAACTGACTTAGCAGCAGCAGCAGGTTGGTCATGACTCTCCTTCCAAGGAGCAAGCATCTTTTAATTTCATGGCTGCAGTCACCATCTGCAGTGATTTTGGAGCCCCCAAAAATAAAGTCTGTCACTGTTTCCACTGTTTCCCCATTTATTTGCCATGAAGTGATGGGACCAGATGCCATGATCTTAGTTTTCTGAATGTTGAGTTTTAAGCCAACTTTTTCACTCTTCTCTTTTACTTTCATCAAGAGGCTGTTTAGTTCTTCTTGCTTTCTGCCGTAAGGGTGGTATCATCTGCATATCTGAGGTTATTGATATTTCTCCCGGCAATCTTGATAGTTGCTGAATATTGCTCTAGAGGACAGAAACTATTTCTATTATTTTTATAGTTGGTTGAATTGCTGATACATAATTTTTGCTCACTTGAAGCAATGTTAACTGACAATAAGTACCTCCAGAAAAATGCTGCTGCAAAAATAGCAACAGCAGTTTTTTGTGCGTGGCTTCCTAAGGGAAGCAAAAATCTTTGGACTTTCACAATTAAAGCCTTGACCTCAATATAAATGCGAGGTCTTAAAAAGATCCCAGGGAGTATCAACTTAGAAACCTAAACACTTGTTCTGGTGAAGAGAAAATTGACCTTATTATCCTATTTTCTCTGATGAGAACTTGAGGAATGGTATTTATTGAGATCACGTTGGTTCCCTAAATTAAAGCTTAGATATCTGGGCTAGAAAAAAAAAAAGGATACCATATTACACATATAAGACATTCTCTTGATGAGAAAATAAAGCAGTTCTTCAGATAAAAGGAAAGAAAACGTCTTCACGTAGGAAATCCTAATCTCTTTTCCTGACTGTCCCCAGTGGAGCTGGAAGATAACTATTCTATAATAGAAAATTAAGGAAAGTATAGAGAAAGGAGACAGAGAACATGGAGAGATACAAAGAGTAAATAATGAGGAAGAGAATAGACTAGAAAGAAAGGAAACAGTAAGGAAAAACAAAAGAGATCAGTGTGCCTGTCCTGGGAAGCAGCAGGTTGTCAAGAATTTCTTCAAAGTCACATAAGTATTCCAAGGTCACAGATAACCAAAGTTCACAGTTTTGTTTTGTTTGGGCTGGTAGGTCGTATTTTACAGAAATTATGGTAACCTACTTGTTTCAGTTCTATGTATTGGCTTGCAAATTGTTCCCCTTCCTCCCTACACACACACACACACACACACACACACACACACACACACACACACACACACACACACACACACACACACACACACACACACACACACACACACACACACGACAAGGAGAGAGTGGAGAAAGAGGGAGGCCACTTCGGATTGGTAAGTGGCATGTTTTATAAGCAAGAGAACTTAATGTGGTTTAATAAGCAAGGGAACTTACCAGGCTTGTCCGAGGCCAAGGCAAAACGAGTAGAACTCCACACCAGTCCATCAGAATCTTTAAAGTTCATATAGAGGTTCCCTCATGTGTTCCGTTCAGATGGTCTCAACAGCACTTGACTCTCTCAAGGCTCCATCCTCGAAGCAGCTCCGGCTGTACAATGGTGGTCAGAATGTACATTCCAAGAGCAAGGTGGGGCAGGGAAGCCTCCAATTGCCCCAGTCCAGATCGCGGGTCAGACGGCAGTCACGACCTCTGCATGACCTCCCCCAACACTATAAAACAAACATCTCTTTTAAAATTCAGGGCAAATATAATTGTTTCTGCGTTACCTCGGTGTGTTTGCATCGCTGGAATCTGCGCTGGTATGCACTGCACTTCCACCATCTGAGATCTCTGTTCTAAGAATCGTGCTGCATTTGCCAATGAAAGAAAATACATGGGCGGTAAAATAGGTCGGAAATGACTAAAACAGCATTAACTGCCTGTGACATGACTTGTTGATTTCAAGGAGTGACTGAGAATATGGTTCTTACAAGTGTCAAATGAGCATGTGAGGAACTCTAGAAAAGCTTAAGTCCCCTGCTCCACTCTGAAATGATTGCTGAAACCCAAATGGTGAAATTCACATGTGTTTTCTTTTTCCTATAATTTCCCTTCCCAGTTACAAAATGGCCACTATGTCTTTACGTTTTCTTTTCAGGGGATTTCACGTGATAAGGCCCAAGCAGAAAGTGCCTAAAGATTATGCCTCTTTCTGAATTTTCTTTTTCCCTTAAAGTCACATTTAGGGAGTCACATTTAGGGAGTGAGGCGGGGTCTGAAGGGAAAGAAAAGAAGGAAATAAGGTAAGCGGTTGGAAGAATAGCTTCTCCTGAGATCTAGGAAAGGAACTGAGAGCTGTGGGATCTACAACAAAAAAGGTTCTGCCAAGTGAGGAGACAGCAGGACCTCTGAAAGGAATGACGGTTTTGTGTAGGTTTTGTGTAAGTAGGGAGACCAGACAGGAGGAGGACCTGAGCAAGCAGCTAGCCTCACAAAGACCCAGCCCCGACGGGTCACAGAACAGAGAAGCTGTGTCGTACCACTTAAATGTGAACTCTAAAAGATAATGAACTCATGAGATAGAATGGTGGTTGCCAGGGGCTGGGGGTGGGAGAAATGGGGAGATGTTGATTAAAGGGTACAAACTTTCAGTTATAAGATGAATGAGCTCTGAAGAACATACAGCATGCGACTATAGTTAATAACACTGTAATGTACATTTGACAGTTGCTAATAGTTGGACTATAAAGAAAGCTGAGCACCAAAGAATTGATGCTTTTGAACTGTGGTGTTGGAGAAGAGTCTTGAGAGTCCCTTGGACTGCAAGGAGGTCAAACCAGTCCATCCTAAGGGAAATCAGTCCTGAGTGTTCATTGGAAGGACTGATGCTGAAGCTGAAACTCCAATACTTTGGCCACCTGATGCAAAGAGCTGACTCATTGAAAAGGACTCTGATGCTGGGAAAGATTGAAGGCAGGAGGAGAAGGGAATGACAGAGGATGAGATGGTTGAATGGCATCACCGACTCAATGCACATGAGTTTGGGTGGATTCCGGGAGTTGATGATGGACAGGGAGGCCTGGTGTCCTGCATTCCATGGTGTCACAAAGGGTTGGACTGAGTGACGGAACTGAACTGAACTGAACTGAAGATAGTAGATCTTAAAAGTTCTCATCACAAGAAAAAAAATTGTAACTATATGTGTGATGGAATTACTACAATGTAAATTACTACAATAATAACTAGAATTATTGTTATCATTTCACAATGTATATAAGCTATTGAATCATTATGTTGTACATCTGAAACTAATATGCTAAATATAAACTATGTCTCATTTAAAAAAAAATACTGAATACTGTATTGTATATCTGAAATTTACTAAAGATTTGGATCTTAAGGCTTCTTACCACCACCAAACAAACAAACAAACAAAAAAAATGCTAACTATGTGATACGATGGCCTTCCTTGGTGGTTCAGTGGCAAAGAATCCACCTATCAGTATAGGAGATGGGTTCTATCCCTGGGTTGGGAAGATCCCCTGAAGAATGAAATGGCAACCCACCCCAGTATTCTTGCCTGGGAAATCCCACGGACAGAGGAACCTGGTGGACTATAGTCCATGGGTCACAAAAGAGTTGAACATGACTTAGCGACTAAACTACAAGCACGTGAGGTGATGAGTGTGTTGATTTATTTGAGGATGGGTAATAAGTTCACAGTGTATGTGTGCGTGTGTGCTTCCGTGGTGTCCAACTTTTCGACCCTGTGGGTTGTAACCCACCAGGCTCCTCTGTCCATGGGATTCTCTAGGCAAGAAAACTGGAGTGGGTTGCCATGCCCTCCTCCAGGGGTCTTCCTGACCCAGGGATCAAACTCACGTCTCTTGTGTCTCCTGCACTGGCAGGCGGGTTCTTTACCACTATCAACACCTGGGAAGCCTTCACAGTGTATCCTTATATACATAATCGTCACATTGTACATTTTAAATATATACAATTTTATTTGTCAGTTATACACCATAAATCTGGAGTTGGTCAGGGGGTGGTGTCGTAGAACAAAACAGCCTCTCCCCATCAAGAAGAGATGTGAGCTTGAGCAGGTATCTATCTATTTAAACCAAAGACATAAGACTCATCCCCAAACATTCTCACTGTAGGATTCGTCTCCCACCCATACCAGCCTCACCAGCACCTCTGCCCAACCTGGAGACAGAGAAAACTCCAGTAACTAGAGAGCCGTTATCTCCAACCTACATAATGAAATATAGGCTCAGAAGAGATTAAATTTGAGGTAGAGAAGTCAAAGAAATTTTTTACACCTAGATTTTGGGGTAGAATAAAATTCATTGCTGTTGTAGCACTTTTTAATGAGTCACTTCAATTTTGTAGAGCTTAGTCACATCTCACATTAAATGCAAAGTAGTCTCATCGTTATTCTCAGCCTCCTCCACTCATGGCTCATGAGTTACAATGTGTCAGACACTGTTGTCCACACTTGACTGCAACTCTGGGGGGGAGATACCATGATTACCCCCATATCGCAGATGAGGAAACTGAGGCACAGGGAGTTTGGATAAGTTACGAAGGTCCCACTGCTTGTGGGCAAGAGAACCGGGGCTCAAAGGCAGGCCACAAGACTGCAGAGGCCCCGGTCCCCATCAGATGGGTGCTCCCGCCCATCTCCCCTCGGACAAAGCAATTTAAATCACTCACAATAAGAACTTCCACGGGCCTGCTCTGTCCTGGTGTAGCCATATGATAGCAGATGTGGAAACTGAACATCAGAACAAAATAAGCTTCAGTGAATAGCTGTTGATGAACTGAATGTTTTCCTTGACAAGTCTTAAAAAGCAGAAACTTAAAGCCTTTTTCGACAATAGTGGCAATTCTAGTGCTGTTAAGTTTTTTAAATGGTGTCCTGAAGCCCAACTGGTCCCTTTTTTTAGATCTCCAGAGAAACAGAGAAAGCCTCATCAGCAGATGCATGCGCGCTCGGTCGCTCAGTCATGTCTGACTCTGCAGCCCCATGGACGGCAGCCCGCCAGGCTCCTCTGTCCTTGGAATTTTCCAGACAAGAATACTGGAGTGGATGGCCACCTCCTACTCCACAGGATTTCCCCAACCCAGGGATCAAAGCCATGTCTCCTGAGTCTCCTGCATCGACCAACAGACTCTTCACCACTGAGCCATCTGGAAAGCCCCCTTCTATCACCACGTCTCTCCTCAAAGCCCCGCGTCCTTTCAGAGGAGGGAAAGGCCATTCCCTCCCAGTGCGTGTGGGTGCGGCTCCAGCAAGAGGCAAACTGGGCCAGGAGACTGGCACGTGGTGGGAAATGGGGAGAGACCCTCCCTCTCTGGAGGGTCGCCCTCCCTCCACTCCAGACCCCAGAGAAGACCGCAGCGCGCCTGACACCCGAGGGGGCCGGCTGCAAAGGTCTGATGAAAGCCCCATCGCAGAGTCTCAGGCTAATCTCTTTTTTCCTTTCCAACATGATTTCAGCAATTATATTTTTATCATTTAAATGCCTCCTCTCGTTCATAACTTTGATGATCCTCACATGGGCTGTAGACTGTTTACTCTAATTTTATTCTTATTAACATTTCCATTTTAAATGGCTAAAAATAAGTCTCTGACCTTCCAAAGTGAATGCCTGATTACTGCCCTTCCTCCAGGAGAAATTAACTTTGGAAATATCCGCAAAGTATGTCCAGGGTGATGGGACCATTTATTTTCCTCCCTAATTGTTTCCTTAAGATAGAGTCTCTCATTTCCCATCTAGGAAGAGACATAAGGGTAGAAGATTCCCTGGACCCCAAAGAAAATATCACAAGATACTAGTGACAAATGGAAAAGGTTTTCACAGGAGAATGTGAAAGCGTTTAGTCTTTCTCACAGACTCACTGATCTAATGCTTTTGGTTTTAGGTAATAGATCAAATAATGAATATGAAGTATTTTTTGTAACATATGCCAACAGTTAAAAATGGCTCAGCCATTAAACTAAACCATTTAAGTTCAATTTTTCCATTTAAAGAAAAACTATCACTTCATTATTTCAGGGAGAAAAGATAAGATTATGCTTTCCTACCAAAGAACAAAAACCAAAAAAGAAAGAAAGAAAACTCTCCTTAGGAATGTGGGACATGAAGGATACTGAGGATTTTTTTTTTATATACAAAATTAAAGATTAAAAAATATGTGTTAAACACCCTTTTAAATGAATTAAAACAATCAAAGATCAAAAGAGCTATTTGTAAAGACTTGGAAAACCTAACCCAACATATCCCATGTGCCTTAATAAATGTGTGTGATAAGTGGTAAGTGTCAGTGCCAAATAATAATTCTATACATTTTATTGATAATTGTCTTCAGCCTGACATATGGAAGGAAGCATAATAGTTGCAGGGAATTGCAGCAATATATTTAGTTCCTTTAAACCTCTACTTCAATCACCTTTCATAAAGCAAAAGAAATGAAAGGAACTTTGTAAGATATACAAAGGAAGCTAAACTTATTGATATATGCCAGAAGATCCAAACCAATTCCTTTCATCCAGACACACATAATTCTTACTGCAGACTAGGCTCTATTTTTTGGATGAGCAGTCACTCCCTCCCATTAAAGCTGGAGGAGAATGACTACTTCTGATCAAGTATCACTATCATTAAAATTGAGGAAATATGCCCACCCACCCCTTGCATATGAAGGGGAAGAAAAGTAAAAAATAATCATCATCAGCTTCCAAGCACTGACATTTTATGTCTTTTATAGGGATCCATGAATCTTCCAAAATTTATGACAATGGATAAGCTTACTCTAAGATTCTGCAGGATGCTACTGGCACATTTCTCCAAAGTAAAGCGATTTACTTTGCCCTCAGAGGAGGAAAAAGAAGAGGGAGGACTTAGAAAAATAAACTAGCTTGAACATAAAATTATAAAGCTGAAGATATAACATATTAAAGAAACATCCCACCTAGTCTCAATTTTAATCACCTAAAGGAGAATTAAACTCATTTATTCCCCCAACTGAGGCCATTTTGCTGAAATTACAAAACCTGTCATTTTGCAAAAGAAAAGGAACAAATGATAACGATTATGTGCTATCCAGAGTACACAATATGGATCAAAGAAGGAGGAGGAAAGATAAAAATGAAGCTACTTGAAAAGAAGTGATTTCAGTGAACATATTTTCTACTATGTACTCTAGGAATAATCAACATCCAAATCACAAAACTTTTCAAACAAAAAAAAAAAAAAAAAAAACTTTTCAAACAAATAATTTCTAAATCTACAGCTGACTCTGTTCAGTTCAGTTCAGTCACTCAGTTGTGTCCGACTCTTTGCGACCCCATGAATCGCAGCACGCCAGGCCTCCCTGTCCATCACCAACTCCCGGAGTTTACTCAAACTCATGTCCATCGAGTCGGTGATGCCATCCAGCCATCTCATCCTCTGTTGTCCCCTTCTCCTCCTGCCCCCAATCCCTCCCACCATCAGGGTCTTTTCCAATGAGTCAACTCTTCGCATGAGGTGGCCAAAGTACTGGAGTTTCAGCTTCAGCATCAGTCCTTCCAATGAACACCCAGGACTGAACTCCTTTAGGATGGACTGGTTGGATCTCCTTGCAGTCCAAGGGACTCTCAAGAGTCTTCTCCAACACCACAGTTCAAAAGCATCAATTTTTCGGTGCTCAGCTTTCTTCACAGTCCAACTCTCACAGCCATACATGACCACTGGGAAAACCATAGCCTTGACTAGATGGATCTTTGTTGACAAAGTAATGTCTCTGCTTTTTAATAAGCTGTCTAAGTTGGTCATAACTTTCCTTCCAAGGAGTAAGCATCTTTTAATTTCATGGCTGCAGTCACCATCTGCAGTGATTTTGGAGCCCAAAGAAATAAAGTCTGACACTGTTTCCACTGTTTCCCCATCTATTTGCCATGAAGTGATGGGACCAGATGCCATGATCTTAGTTTTCTGAATGTTGAGCTTTAAGCCAACTTTTTCACATAGCTGACTTCAGGAGACTATAAATAATCAACAATATTTTGAAAGTTAAACATCCCTAAGATATTTACTGGTGATTATTCACAATTAAGCAGAGGACTGATCTTTCTACCTGTTATGAACTGAGTGCTGAGGAACAGTAAAATTCATTCAGTCATTCCTTCCCTTCAAGCTTCATAGATGGCTCAAGAGTGAAGAATCCTCCTGCCAGTGCAGGAGAGGCAGGAGACAGGGGTTTGATCCCTGGGCCAGGGAGATTCCCTGGAGTAGAAAATGGCAACCCACTTCAGCATTCTTGCCTGGAAAATTCTATGGACAGAGGAGTCTGGCGAGCTACAGTCCATGGACTCGCAGAGAGTCAGATGCAACTGAGTATTGAGCACACACCCACACATTCCTTCACTCAAAAAATATTTATTGAAGGATTACTATGTGCCAAGCATTCTTCTAGACACTGAAAGTACAATAGTGAACGAGAGGGGGTTGGAAATCTCAGCTAGAAGGATATAGGAATAGAACTTTCTTTCCAATAAAGACAAAAAATAAATATATGTATGTTTGATGGTGATAAATACTAAGGAGAAATAAAGCAAGAAAGGATGATGGGGGAGTAACGGGGATGGCAAGATTTGGAGAGAGGTTGGAGGTAGAAAATTAAATAATTAAGTTATTAAATAATTAATAATTAAATTAATAAATTAAATAAATAAATAAGATTTATTAGATAATTAAATTTTAAAAATTGTGCAAAGACCTGAAGGAAGAAAGAGTGTAACTCATTTTGATATGTGGAGTAAATGCATTTCAGGCAGAGAGAACAGCAAGTGCAAAGGCCTTGAGGAAGGGATGTGATTGACATTTTCAAGAGACATCAAGGAGTGAGGTTACTGAAGGAAGCGCAAAGTAGGCTTGGTGGTTACCAGAAGTAGTTGTTTGAAACAAAGTTTATGGAGAGGTTACAGTTATTGACAGCAGGAAGTCGGGATGTGGCTTTTGAGAAGAAAGAGCAGGAGGGTAAGGACAAGGTACTGAATAAGCAGAGGCAAAGGAAATGAGAAGTCAGTGTATTGGAGGTTTCATCTGGGCTCCAGAATTGCCAAGAATTACATCAAGAATGTTAGAATTCCACTGAACTAAAAGGTAAGATATTCCGGAAATTCAAATGAAAAGCTTTCTGGTTTCCACAAAATATTTATTTCAGACCTTAACTGAAATCACAGTAAGTGCTGTTTAAATTTCATCACAAAACATTTCATAGGGATGTTAGAAATGCAGGAGAACTCTGTCTCTCTCTCTTTTATTTTTTTAGTGACGATGTCTGCCAGAGATGAGGAGACCTGCAACACTTTTTAGTCTGCACTGGTCTCCGTTGCTGTGCATAGGCTTTCTCTCATTGGGAGTGTGCGGGCTCCTTTATGTTGCAGCGCACAGACTTCTCATTGCTGCGGCTTCTTTTGTTGCAGACATGGGCTCTAGGGTGCGGGGGCCTCAGTAGCTGTGGCTCACAGACTTAGCTGCCACATGGCATGTGAGGCCTTCCCAGATCAGGAATTAAACCTATGTCTCCTGCACTGGCAGGCCGATTCTTAACCACTAGACCAACAGGGAAGTCCCAGGAGAGCTCGCTTAATCCACCTCTACCAGACTAATTCACCACATTACCTGATGCTCCCCCACCTCCCTATAAAGCTTGTAACTGTGGAAGCCCAGAGCAGAGACCCTGACCTGTCTGTTCACTCAGTTCTCCTCCCATCAGTTGCGCGCTTGCCAAGACTTGTTTGTTCCCAACTCTGTTTATGTTTCTTAAGCTTGTTAATTTAATTGCATAATTGCATAATTTAATGAAATATCCTTCCAGGCAATGATATGTGATTACAAAAAGAGAGTAGTGGCTTCTTCAAAACCCATATTGAATGCTTGAGAAAAATGTTATAATAAAGGTGAGTCACTAAAACATACACTATCAGATTAGATGTGAGTGAGACCATTGTAAAAGCTTTTTAAACGATCATAGAAATGTGGAGAAGACTCTTTGAGAGTCCCTTGGACTGCAAGGAGACCAAACCAGTCAATCCTAATGGAAATCAACCCTGAATATTCATTGGAAGGACTGATGCTGAAGCTGAAACTCCAATACTTTGGCCACTTGATGCAAAGAACTGACTCATTGGAAAAGACCCTGATGCTGGGAAAGATTGAAGGCAGGAGGAGAAGGGGGCGACAGAGGATGAGATGGTTGGATGGCATCTCCGACTCAATGGACATGAGTTTGAGCAAGCTCTGGGAGTTGGTTATGGACAGGGAAGCCTGGCGTGCTGTGGTCCATGGGGTCGCAAAGAGTCGGACACGACTGAGCGACTGAACTGAAAAATGTAAAGGGTGGATGTGCTCATGTCTTCAGGCTATTATTCCACTTGAAAAAGGCATACCAGAAGTTACAATGAATTACAGGTGTGGTTGGTACAAAAAAGACTCAGAACTCCAACCAGGGAACCATACTAAAAATGAAACGGGGTCTACACTAAAAATGTTGGTTGCTGTGGTTCAGTTGCTCAGTTATGTACAACTCTTTGCGACCCCATGAACTACAGCACGCCAGGCTTCCCTGTCCTTCACCATCTCCCAGAGTTTGCTCAAACCCAAGTCCATTGAGTCGGTGATGCCATCCAACCATCTGGTCCTCTGTTGTCCTCTTATTGGTGAATGAGCATAAGTTTATGTGTTTTTTGAGGTAAGTAAAATCTTTAAGGTGTTTTTTTCAAAATAATTCCCTGCTTTAATCAACTTCTCCTATTAAACATTTTAACTACTGCCCTGATGTCATTAGATTAAAAGGCTTCTGATGTTATTTTAAACTAGACCAGACAGCAAACCATAGAGATCAAATGATTCATTCCTAAAGTAAGTCCTTTATATACACAGGAAAAAAATTACCTGGTTGAACTGGACAGTGACTTTGATTTTCGTTGTTATTTTTGTCATCTTATCATTACTAGAATGGGAACAGTGTTACAAAAGTATTGAGGCCACTGCCTTTAAGGCAGGCTGCTCCTGTGAATTCCTAAATAAATGAGAATCTCTGCATTGAAGTTTCCCTTTGATTCCTTTTATATCCGAATAAGAGTTTTGATGTAATAAATTATATGTTGTAACTTAACATTTACCATTCAACAGTGTGGGATGCATGCCTATAATTATGAAGTAGGCAAATAAATAATTAAACTGACCTGCTCTAGTCCAGAGGATATATAACAGTGTGACAGAGGAAACACAACAGTGATTATGCTGCTATACAGTCTGACCCAGTATTCCTGTCCAACCCAGGACATTAGATAAAGCCACCATAAGCAGGCAATCCACCAAACAGAGGTGCTCTGACGAGGACTCCAAAACCAGGGCAACCATCGCTAGGGTAGGCAGGAATTCCTATGGCACGGAAGAAGGGGAAAACAGTTTCATATATATATTCCCTTGGTAATTAAACCTCAATAAAGCTGGAAAATAAACAACATCCTCTCTCAGAAGTTTGTGCTTTTTACTATGGGAATAGCTTGGATGCTATGAGAATATGGTTCAATGAGAATTTAGAGGAATATTAGCTAAATTTGAGGGATTCCCAGGTGGTGCTCATGGTAAAGAACCTGCCTGCCAGTGCAGGAGATGTAAGAGACAACGGGTTCAGTCCCTGGGTCAGGAAGATTCCCCTGGAGGAGGGCATGGCAACCCACTCCAGTGTTCTTGCCTGGAGAATCCCATGGACAGAGGAGCCTGGCAGGCTACAGGTCATAGGGTCACAAAGAGTTGGACAAGACTAAAGTGACTTAGCACATACGCTAAGTGAACTAGATTTTTCCTCTCCTACTTACACATATAAAAAAGCAGGAAAAGGTCACTTTTCAAGGATGCAATTAAAGTTAGTTTTGCCACAAGAATAGGCTCTTTAGGGACTCTTAGTAGTGAAGCTGATCAGTAACAAAAACTAAAACTAAGTCCCATAAGGGTAACAAGTTGGGATGTCAATACTAAAGACATGATCTTTGAAAGCAATCTCTTTTGAAGACTGAGATGGATTCTGTGTTTTGAGTAGCAGAAGGAAACTAAAAATTGGCTCCAAAGAGTAAGACATGTCCTGTTCAAAGGAAGGCGGCTTCTGCTGTGCAACAGGAACATGGTGAGACACACAGAAAAAGAGCCCCAAATTTGGAAGGCACAGCCGAGAAAACTGGAGCCAAAACCATGCCTCTCAAAAATATTTAGCTGAGGTCTGTCCTCATTCCTTAGTGAAGAGGAATTGAAATTCTAGCCTCGCTGTCATCATCTGAAGTTTGTCATCTATGATTATGCCGAGGTTATGTGAATGGCAGTAAGGCATGCAACTTACAGATTGCTGCCTGAAAGATCAGCTCTTTCCCCTGCACTAGTCCTGCCCCCCACTGTCTCCTAAGAATTGGAACTCAGATATGTCCATGAACCAGCCTCAGCCAGGCAGGAAAAGACATGCTCTAGGGAATGGCAGAGCAAAAAGATGGAAGAATCCTGGATTCCACAGTGACTGCCTGGAGCAGACCCGCCCCGTTAACTGGAGTGGGACATAAATAAGTTCATTTAAACCACTTGAATTTGGAACTCTTCAACACAGCAGTTCAGCCTTTCCTGAAACTTTATAAAGATCACGAACTGGAATAACCACATGCATATCCCAAGCTGAGAAAGCTGACCTTCAAAAAACACCAAAAGGAAGCAAAGATAAGAAAACCTTGTGCCTTAGAGAAATGAAGAAACTAAGCGTTACTGCTGTCTTCTCAGTTACTTGTGAGTAAATGTGAAAGTAACATTCTTTCTTAGTATTCTTGGATAATTTCATGGATGTCCTTTCAATAATGTCCATTTATGCTTGAGCTAGTTTGAGTTTCTGTTGCTTGTAGCTCTAAACCTCCCACTAAGACTGAGTGGAGGAAGCAAGAGGGAGCATGAGGAAGAGGAAGACGTACATCAAAATGTCACAAGCAGTTGTGTCAACGAAGGAGGTAAACATGTCATTTTTAAAAATTTACCTATTTCTTTTAATTGGAGGCTAATTACTTTACACTATTGTGGTGGTTTATGCCACACATTGACATGAATCAGCCACGGGGGTACATGTGCCCCCATCCTGAGCCCCGCCTCCCACCCCCCTCCCCTTCCCATCCCTCAGGGTCACCCCAGTGCACCGGCTTGGAGTGCCCTGTCTCACGCATCGAACTTGGACTGGTTGTCTTTTTTCTTTAAGGTTCCAAACTTTATATAATGGAAAGACATGACTTTTCTAATAGAAATTTTTCTGAACTTTCTAAAAGTTTATACCAAAACATGTTTCTAGTGCAAAAGAGAACAAATCAGGAAAATAATCTTTCTAAAAGCATTCTCTATTAGTCCTATTTCGTGGCTGGGTGTGCCAGATGTTCCATTAATAACAATAACTTTATCAAACCTCTATCGTGTGCAAGGCACTGTACTTGGAATTTCTAACATGTTATTTCATGAATGTTTGTACCAAAGTATAAGAAAAATATTATCCCGATTTTAAGAGTAAAGCAATTGAGGCTCTGAGAGGTTAAGGATCTTTCCCAAGGTATCAAGATGAATCATGGAGAAAATTCAGACTTCGGTTTGTGTAACTCCAAAGCCCATCTCTTGTCACTAGGCAATAAATAAGCTACATGTATACATATATGTGTGTGTGTGTGTGTGTATGCATTTTTTGTTTTTAATTGCTTTACGATGTTGTGTCTCTGCCATGCAACAACAAGAGTCAGACCTAAGGATACATATCGCCCCTCCCTCTTGAACCTCCCTCCTGCCCCCAAGTGCATCCCGGCCCTCTAGGTCATCACCAAGCTGCAGGTTGAGCTCCCTGCATCCTACAGCAGGTCGTATTTATGGAATTGTGTATATGTTTCAATGCTGCTCTCTCAAGTCATCCGACCCTCCCCTTCCCCTACTGCGTCCGTAAGTTCGTTCTCTGTGTGTGTCTCTATTGCTGCCCTGCAAATAGGTCCACTAGTTACAGTTTTCTAGATTCCACATATGCGTTACTATAAGATTAAATAAAAAATACTTTAAAGAAAGAAAATCACATGCTAAGGGCCCACCCAATTATTTTTTTCAGCAAAGAACTGCTTTGCTGCTACTGTGATTGACAAGGGGACTTAGATGCTATGTGCCTGAAAAGTGTCAGCCGCTCAGTCGTGCCCAACTCTTTGTGGCCCCATGGACTACAGCCCACAAGGCTCTTCTGTCCATAGGATTTTCCAGGGAAGGATACTGGAGTGGGTTGCCATTTCCTTCTCCAAGGAATCATCCCGACCCAGGATCGAACCCAGGTCTCTTGCAGGGCAGGCAGATTGTTTACGACTGAGCTACCAGGGATAAGACTCTACTTGCCTAGAATCTTCCCATTAACATAGGGCACCTGGGAAGTGTGACATTATCTGAGTTTTCTCTGAACACCAGGCCTGTAGAACACACCTGGCCAAGAAGGAATGACTTTAGGAGGTGATAAGGTGATAATTTGCCATTATCCACACATAGTGCTCAGTTGATAATTTGGGGGCATGTAGTACCCCTTTCAGAGAAGGCAATGGCAACCCCCTCCAGTGTTCTTGCCTGGAGAATCCCAGGGACGGGGGAGCCTGGTGGGCTGCAGTCCATGGGGTCACTAAAGGTCGGACACGACTGAGCGACTTCACTTTCACTTTTCACTTTCATGCATTGGAGAAGGAAATGGCAACCCACTCCAGTGTTCTTGCCTGGAGAATCCCAGGGACAGGGGAGCCTGGTGGGCTGCCGTCTTTGGGGTCACACAGAGTCAGACACAACTGAAGCGACTTAGCAGCTGCAGCAGCAGTGCTCCTTTACTCAGCATTAGTAATGAAGAAACTGAAGTACATCAACCCAAATAAGCCAAAGATACTCAAATGAAGGGGTTTTTTTTTTTTTTTTCCAATTAACTAATGAGGACTCTGCAATCTCTAAGGCTACTAAATGTGAGAAACATTGCTCAAATAAACTGTATTCGAGGAGGGAGTGGGTGACTGAAAAACAAGGGACTGTCACTGCAAATTTGTTCATTTTGTAAATTCTAACAGGTATTGGGAAGGCTCCATCCTTCCTCTGTATCTAAACCTAACATTGCCAACCTGGATTTGTGTGTAACTCAGCCAGTGCACACTTGAATCCTTCAAATCGCCTAACTATTTGACCTTGTGAGGAAGGGCACAATGTGGATGGAGCTGTGTAGGAAGTCTGGATGGTGGTGCTACAATTTGAAAAGGTGTCTCCTTGTAGTAAGCAAAAGAATGCCCCCCAAGGACTTCCCTGGTGGTCCAGTGGCTAAGACACCACCTTCTCAATTCAGGGGGCTCAGGTTTGACCCCTAGTCAAGGAACTAGATCCCCCACACCACAACTAAGAGTTCACATGCTGCAACTAGACCTGGAGCAGCCAAATACAAACAAATAAACAATATTTTTAAAAAATAATAATGCCCCTCAAAATATGTCCTTGTTCTAATCTGCAGAATCTATAAATATTTGGAGTTACATGACGAAGAACTAAGGCGGCAGATGGAATGAAGGTGGCTGATCAGCTGGCCTAAAATTATGGAGATTATCCTGAATTATCCAGGTGGACCCAGTGTGTTCACAAGAGTCCATAAAGTGGAGACATGAAAGCAGATGGGAAAGAGAAGCAGATGCAATCGTAGAAGCACGGTCAGAGCCATACTGGGTCGGACTCAGCCTGTCATTGTTGGCTTTGAAGACAGAAGAAGTAGCCACAAGCCAAAAATGCCACAGTCTTTAGAAGCTGGAAAAGGCAAGGAAGCAGATTCTCCCCTGGAGCCAGCAGAAAGGACACAACCCTGTGGGCACCTTGATTTTAGCAGTTAGAGTGGTGTCAGACTTCTAGCCTAGAGAACTTAATAAAATTGGGTTGCCTTAGCCACTAAGTCTGAAATGATATGTTACAGCAGCAATAGAAAAAGAATGTACTACTAATGTGAGAGAGCTACTTGTGGACATGGGTAGATAAAAAAGCAGAAATTTAACAGAGGCTGAGGTGAAAGAAAATCTGTCTGCCTCTCTGGCTCAAACTGGCCTCTGGAATGGTTTTCTGAAAGTGATTAGAGGGAACTGCAAAGTAATTGAGATGTAAAAGAGAAACGATTGCTGTGATATGGTGGCAGGATACTGAGAACTGTTCAGTACACTTTCTGCCAGATTAATCAGATCTGAAAACACCCAGAAACCTTTAATAACCACAACAGAGGGGTAGACAAGCCTTATGGAATCTGGGGAAAATCTGCCCTGTAGTCACTGACCCAGAATCAGAAGCACAGAATCATATGTTAAATGAATTTTGGAAATGGACGAGTTAGAAATTATATAATCCAGTCCTCCTTTTTTTCCTATTTATTTTTCATTTGTTAACAATGTTATTGAGGTATACTTGATACACAAAAAACTGCACAAATTTAATATACACAATTTATGAGTTTGTAGATACACAAACACCCATGAAACCATCACCACAATCAAGGTGATAAAGATATCCATCACCTCCCAAAGTTTCCTATGCTCCTTTGTTTTCGAGGCTTTTTTCTGATAATAACACTTAACATGAGATCCACCCTCTTAACAAATTTTTTTAATTGTACAATACAGTACTGTTAAATATAGGCAGTATCTTATACTCAGATTGTTGGAAGGTATTCACCTGACGTAACTGAAACATTATACCCACTGAGCAGCTCCCTATTTTCCCCTCCCCAAGCCCCTGGGAAACACCATTTTACTCTACTTCTATGAATTTGATTATTTTAGACACCTCATGTAAGTAGAAATAGGTAGTAGTTGTCTTTCTGCAACTGGCTTATTTCACTTAATATAAGTCCTCCAGGTTCAAACTTGTTGCAGATGACAAGATTTCCTTCTTTTTTAATGCTGGACCATATCATTCATCCATCAGTGGACACAGCTGACATTTAGCTTGTTTCCATACCTTGGTTATTGTCAATAGCACTGTAGTGAACACAGGCATACAAATATCTTTTTGATATCCTGACTCCGTATCTTTTTAATATATACACAGAAGTAGAATTGCTGGATCTTCTGATAGTTCTATTTTTAATTTTCTGAGGAAACATACTATTTTCCGTATGCGTGGAAATATTTCAGTAAGTATGTTAAATGAATGAGTTCACCGAACTGCATCTTTGAATCTTAAAACAATGGTCCATAGTGGCTGCATTACTTCACATGGGCTTCCCAGGTAGTGTTTGTGGTAAAGAACCCACCTGCAATGCAGAAGACATAAGAGACTCAGGTTCAGTCACTGGGTGGGGAGGATCCCCTGGAGGAAGGCATAGCAACCCACTCCAGTATTCTTGCCTGGAGAATTCCATGGACAGAGGAGCCTGGAGGACTACAGCTCATAGGATCACAAAGAGTCAGACAGGAGTGAAGGGACTTAGCACGCAGTTTACATTCCCACCAACGGTGTACAGGGGTTCCAATTTCCCCATATCCTCACCAACCCATTCAATCCTCTTTATACTGGAAAGAAACTAAGGCTCAGTTAGATGAAATGGCTTGCCCAAAGTAGTTAATGTCACAGCCAATACAAGAACACCGATGTCTGAATCAGAAGATTTGCCTAAAAAGTATAGAATCTGGCCACAACTCCATAGATACTCTATTTCTTGATAAGCTCTGAAAGTAAACTATAGAAGCAAAATAGTTGTCTTTTAGTAGTGAGAAAATATAAATTATTCTAAATCCCAGCCAAAATAACACATTAATATTGGCCAGGAAGGAGATACTCTAAAATTAAAAAGCACCACACCCTCGGGAAAAAAACAACTTTTTCAGAATCTTGGTAGCAGAGTACCATGAAAACACCAAGTAATACTCCCAAACGAAGTTCCTTCATCGATACACTTTGGGAAGCATGGAGAGCCTCTTTGAGACCCCAGAACTAATCTTGTTCCTTCAGTGGGTGTTACAGCCCAGTCTTAGCCAACCTCAATGATCACGATAAAGAAAGTGAAACTGTTGGTTGCTCAGTCGTGTCTGAGTCTTTGCAGTGCCGTGGGCTGCAGCCCACCAGGCTCCTCTGTCCATGGAATTCTCCAGGCAAGAATACTAGAGCAGGTAGCCATTCCCTCTCCAGGGGATCTTGCTGACCCAGGGATGGAACTTGGGTCTCCTGTGCTGCAGGCAGATTCTTTACCGTCTGAGCCACCAGGGAAGCCCAATAATGACAAGAAGAAGAGTAACAGCTCATGTCACTGAGCACTCACTGCACGCCAAGGACTACTCCAGTGCTTCACATGTAGCATCTCATCTAATGTCCACGGGAACGAAGTCTTGTTACCCTCGTTTCACACACAAGAAAACCAAGGCACAGGAAGGTTAAGTAACTTGGCAAAAGTCATTCAGCAACTGAGCGGTAGAGCTGGAATCTGAACCAAGCTAGCCTGTGGCCCGTGATTTTAGCTTTTGTCTAAACAATGGGTTACAGAGGGGAAAGAATCAGATCTTTATCTGTGCATTTCCGGTGCCTGGCACAGATTCAGCACAAACAAGGCAGAGGCCCTAAAATTCAGAGCCCGGGCCATGAGGTCAGACACTCCAGGTTTTAAATGACGCCAACACTTAGCATGATCTATGGTAAGTGATTTATTTTCTCTGAATTTTCAGATTATTTATCTAAAAATAGAAAAGAGTATAATAAACATATCTGCCTCATGAGATTGTTATAAAGAATTAATGAGGGCTTACCCTCATTGAAAGGGCTTAGCCTAGCACCTGTATTTGATAAAGAATAAGCAAGACAGCATAAATGGGAGTTATTTTGTTATCTCTCTTTGCCTTTCAAAAATATCTTTTAAATCTTCCAAAAACCTGAATGTTTCCCAAATTCTCTCCCAAGTATGGTGAAAAGTCCATTTAAAGAAGAATAAAAATTTTTTTGTTACTTAAAAATCATAAAAAACACTCAAAAGAGGTTTGACTCAATGCTCAGAAGGGAAGCCAGGCTAAAATTTGGTAAACCTGGCAATGGCAGTGGAAAAGGACTAGCAAAACACAGAGGTTTGTGAATACACACAGGAGTGTATTCAGGTCAGCAGACCTTAGAAACCGCTCAGGCAGTTTTCCAGTTGCTCACCAGTAGACCTTCTTTGGGCTAATTCTTCCTGTTCCATATAGTCCTGCTCCTGTGACATTGGTTTCCAAACCTACTTTTCTTGGCCTTCCATCAACAAATACTAAATTTTTTATTAAAAGAATTTTTATTGTGGTAAAAATCATATAAAGCATACTATTTTAACCATATTCACATTTCAACGGCGCTAAGTACATTCACATTGTGGTGCAGCTCTCAGCATCATCTATTTCCTGAAGTTTTTATTTTCCTAAACTGAAACTCTGTCCCCATTAAAAAGGGGGAAAAAATTATTATTGAGCTCCAAACTGTGTCTGCTTAGAACTTTGCATAAACTAAAAAAATTGAAAGTGCCACTGTCAAAGTATGGCATGGAAGATTGCTAGAGATTATGGGAGGACTGTAATCTCCCTAAACAAAAGCTTGATGATTGAGTTTGTGGAGGGCAGGGATGGGGTGACTTGCAAAGGGGAATCATTATATTTTGTTCTTTGCTTTTTTGTATTCTAAACTCTTAACCAAAATTTTAATAAACTGACATATTCATTGTATAATAAAAGAAAGGTTATGAAGATAGAACCAGGTGGTTAAAAAAGAACAATGTATAAAATAATAATAGCTCCCATTTATTAGTTGTCAACAAATGTCATGGGGCAGGCATTGAGCCAAATACTTTTTATATATTTTTCAATTTAGAAGAACTCTGTGAGATGGATGAGAGCCGCTCCTCTGTGAATTTTAACTGTATCATCTCATATAATGTCCACAACCATACTATGAGATCACTACTATTATCTCCCATTTCACAGGCACAAAAGACTGATTAAGCCAATTATCCTCATTAGTAGCAAAACTGGGCACTCTTCATTAGTAGCAAAACTGGGCACTCTGACCCCAGCCTCTATACTCTGAGCACTACATTTTAGAGGAGAGAAAAGTCTATATAGCTGCTAGGCCTACGCATCCACATGTTGAAGAATACCGACTGTCTTACAAACTCTCACTCTGATTCAGTAAGAACAAGGAATGAGTCTGTAAAGTAAAAGACATTTTAAATTTTCTCACATGCACGCCTCTAAAAAACAGGGCAATGTGATGTCACCTTCAGACAAATCCACCATTATGTTCTCTTTGGTTTCACTGTGAGAGTCAATTCCTAGACAGGTTGATAAGAAGTCCTGGGGTCCCCAAGGAAAGAGGGGTCTGGAATTCTCAAGGAGGAAAGGACAAATGTTTTTTTCCCTCTACATTCCTTAGGATTATATAACAATAATGTATCCTGCTTGAGAACAGTCTCTGGAAAAAACCTTCTGGCTAATCCTGCTATCTTAAGAATGTAAATTATGGGAGTGGGTCTAGTAAGGTCTTTACAACCTCCAGACATTTCTTTTGATTCACTGCAATGACTAATTAAAAAGTATATAACTCCATTGCTAACACTAGTGAGGGGGCACTCTTTCTGCCCCCTTCTGGTGTCTATGTCAGAAGCTTTCTCTATCTCTTTATATTTTAATAAAACTCTATTGCACAAAAGCTCTGAGCAATCAAGCCTCGTCACTGGCCCCAGCTTGAATTCTTCTCCTCTGGAGGCCAAGAATCCAGCATCTTTCGTGGTTCAGCAACAACCTTTCAATTGTATGTACAGCAATTATACTAAAAATAATGGATATGAAACTAAGCCTGGCAAAAGAGTCTAATTAATAATAGTGCTCGGTTATCTAATTTTCCCTGGATTGAAGAAGGTAATTCTAAAGGATAAACTATGATTAGCTAGTGGAACACTAATTCATTTTTAAAATATACTATACATCTCAAAAGAAAGAGAAGGAAGCTATAAATAACGTTAAAAATAAAGTGTGGTCATTCAAATGCAACATTTTTAGCAAAGGCAAAGGCTTCTACTCTGAAGTGTTAGTGAAGCTAAACAGGCAAGTTTTTTCTACAATTAAGGGAGGCATTTGACACTGTATAGACCTCTTAGACTTAACCGTCCGCCTTTGTTTTTCTCGGTGATATACCCCAAATCACCACAGGTCACAGCATATCAAGAAAAAAGATCCTGAGAAAGTTTGAGGCAGAAAAAAAAGGAAGCAGGGCCCATTTTTCCCATAGTAGGTACCACATCATCTCACATATGCGTCATCTCAGTAGTTAAATGAGACTTGATTCACTGTATCAGCCTGCCTTTCCATTAGTATCTTAACAGAAACTAAGTCACACTAAAATTTACCTTACTTTCCAGAGGAAGATTTCACAATCCAGGCTTTGCCAGTGATTCTGCTCATACCTGGGGACTACGGATGGGGGGGACGGGTAGGGGTGTTGAGGCTCAGCCCTTTGGAGTCCACAGCTCCTCAGCCCTTAAAGCTCTTCCCCTTCAGCTTCTGAAACCACACATCCCTGACCCTCCTGTCACTCTTGACCCTCCTCTTGCATTTCCACCACGGTGCCTCCTCTCTGCCCACCACTTCACCGTAAGAGCGCCTCACAAGGCCTTCCAGCCTGCATGTGAGGTGATGGCAGGTGCAAAGTGATTACGGAGCAGAGGTGGGCAGAAGAATGGGTTGACCAAAGGTGGTGTTTGCCACTTGCATGGGTAACAAGAAACAGGAAGTTAACAAGTCCAAAAAGAAAAAACTGATAAAAACGGACCACAGTAGATAAAAGCCCACCTCAAGTCTGAGCATTTAGGATCCAAGGACAAGTTCCATAAGCATGATGATTTCTTTAAACAGGATGACAGTTGTAGTCTGGACTATCATTTGGATTTCTGCCTGTAAGAACGCCGCCGCGGCAAGATGAAGAGAGCGCCGGAGAGTTAAGAGGCTTTATTGGGCAGCGCTCCCAAGGACGAGCAGGGGGGAAGGCAGGAGTCTGCAACCTGCGGGCAGGGGGGCGACACTTATATACCCTGGCGGATGCGGAAGTGGCGGGACCTTTCCATATATGGTTAGAATCGGGCTCTAGGGTGCTGATTGGACTTTTCGGTCTCGTGTCAGTTTTTGATTGGCTGGAGTCTTGGCGCCTTCGCGTCCATCATTCCGCCTGGCAACGGGCTGTTGATTGGTGGATGTCTTATCTGGGACTTTCCGGCGGGGGGTTCTACGTCAGCATTTTCCGGCTGGCGCTTTCCCGCCTGCGGTCAGCGTGACCTTTCACTGCCCACTCCCCAAAACTGCCTCCCCACCCACAAGACAGGGAGTCTGCAGCCGTATTTAAACCACCTTTCCCTTCCACTCTGACCTCAGTCAATCGGACCAGGTATGAACAGCTGACCCACACTGGATCAATCAGCTTCTCTTTCCCAAAAGTTTGAAATTTCAACTCAGAGGCAGTGAGTCTGTCTTTGGCTAAAACTATAAGATATAAAACTCGGGAGTTTTAGAGCCAACCATATATCCACCTTGCAGATGGGTACGTAGATAAATCCCATTTGCAGAGAAAGGGGAAGAAAAAAACAGAGTCCCAGAGAGTAGGACGAACAGATGTGCAGAGAAGCCAGCAGTGACAGCAGAAACATCTGGAAGTCCTTCAGGTGATGGGCTCCAATCTCTTCTGAAAGCTCCTACACCCCTGCCATGGGTTCATGCCCGTGCTTGCGCTCAGTCCCTCAGCTGTGTCCCCACGGACTGTAGCCCACCAGGCACCTCTGTCCATGGAGTTTTTCAGGCAGGAATACTGGAGTGGATTGCCTTTCCACCCCAATGGGATCTCACCAGCCCAGGGATCAAACCCACATCTCCTGCATTTCCTGCACTGCAGGAAGATTGTTTACCACTGAGCCGTCATGAGTCTTGGGCTTCCCCGGTGGCTCAGCTGGTAAACAGTCTGCCTGCAATGCGGGAGAACAGGTTTTGATCCCTGGGCTGGGAAGATCCTCTGGAGAAGGAAATGGCAACCCACTCCAGTATTCTTGCCTGGAGAAATCCATGGACAGAAGAGCCTGGTGGGCTACAGTCCATGGGGTCACAAAGAGTTGGACACGACTGAGGGACTAACACCCCCTATGTAATACAGCTCCTGTGTGTGTCAGTCACGACTCGAAGGTGTCTGATCCTTGTTTCTAGGCTGGTGATTAGAACCAGCCATCCATTCAAGGTTGCTCAATTTATAAGAAAGACGAAAAGGAGGAAAGAAAAAAACTCAAAGTAAAACTGAACCCAGCTACTGTTCTCCTTCCCGTATTAGAATATTTCTCTAAAAGTGGATTCTCCAGGGAAGAGAACATCACAAAGGAAACAGATGGCTAGTTTAAGGCAAGCAGGAGATACTCCATATAGCCTTTAGCAGGAAGGACTTAATCAGTTGCGGTTATTCCTCACGTGTGTTCCAACCTCCCTGTTTATGCAGTGCAATAGATAGGCAGATAATTGTACTCCTGCACTATCAAACCAGCAGCTGAATGTGGAAAGGGACTCAGAAATGGAAACCTCGTCAGTTAGTTAGTGAATTACCACATGAAACAAATTGTGCACTTTTTGTTCAGTCCATTAGCTGCAAGGATGAAAGGAATTGCTCTCCCAACACATAATATTCCAATTTCCTATTTTCACTTAGCACTTCTCTTTCCTGCTCTGCAAATAAAATGCATTTATATTCTGCATGAAATTGTTCCCTCTGACCAGGGCTTTATTTTCATCAGAGACAACCGTAAGGTCAATTGCTCTCTGAAAGGGAGCCTTGGGAGTGCAGTACCTCTGACACGAGAGGAGGTTGGCTGGGCCTGCCTTCTAGTAGCTGGATGATGACTGGAATGTACACCCACCAACCACTCTGCCTCCCATTTCTGTGTTTCTGAGATAGACAGTGGCGGAATGGCTCAGAGTCAACTTGCCACAATTCAATGAACTATGAATAATACCTCGATTTGCTCAGTTTCGTTCTTCCAGGAAACGCCAACCTTTATATTGTTACATTAATTTGAACAAGGTTTTATATTTTTATTCCCATTTCATAGGTATAAATTTTGATGTCCAGAGAGAAATGCAAACCATCTCTGAGGTCACTGAATCAGTTCGTGTCCATTGCCTTTGAATTTCTAGGTAATGATTTAAGACTATCATGCAAATGACCACAAGCCTACAGATTCACATCTCAGTGAGATACAATTAGTTCTACTAAAGCCTGGTCAAATGCAAGTATGAAAAGTCATGGAAATAAAAACAATGGCCCATAACAATGGTGTAATACTTCTCTGGGCCGTTAAGGTACAAAGATTTTTATCATTTAAAAGTGTGGGGAAAGCTGGGGATGGTTAAGGGCATTTAAATTTAAAAACAGGAAGAGAAGGAAATTAACATTTGCTAAGTAATTTTTATGGTTAGGCATGTATAATATTTAATTTTCATGATAAGTATATAAATGAAGTATTTTTATTCCTATTTTACAGAAAACTAAACTCCTAAGCTCAGAAAATGCCTCCAGTAAGTCTGTAAACATCCCCTGGCTTGTAAGTAGAAAAATGAGCATTTGTACCTCTGTGAAGAGCTGACTCATTTGGAAAAGACTCTGATGCGAGGAAAGATTGAAGGCAGGAGGAGAAGGGGACAACAGACCATGAGATGGTTGGATGGCATCACTGACTCAATGGACATGAATTTGAGTAAACTCTGGGAGTTGGTGATGGGCAGGGAGGCCTGGCATGCTGCAGTCCATGGGGTTGCAAAGAGTCGGACACGACTGAGCGACTGAACTGAACTGAACTATCTCCATTTACCTGATTTCAGAGCCCAGGTTCTTTGCTAGAGTCTGAGAGAGAATTTTTGTTTCAAAGAGCCCAATTCTAATGAAAATCAGATCCTTCTAATACTAGTCTCAATAAAAAGCTGGAACAGAAAACGTTTTATCTAGTTATCTTATTTAATTTGCTTTGATATTCTTTTCCCAAGGATGAAATCAGTGGCCTAGAGCTTGAGTCTCAGTCTCCTTGAACCCAGTTAAACCTTTCTATTGAGCAGTTATGCTGGCCACATCTCACCAGAAGAAGCCGTGCCATTACCAGCATTAAAGGAGGGTAAAGAGGTCAGGTATCCTGAATTTCTACGGCAAAGACTAAGCCAAAAGGAAATAAATAGTACTTCTTCAAGAAGTTGAAATTGCTAAAGCCAAGAGGAAAAATGTGAAGGAAAAAAAAAGCAAATGTAAAATCTCCTGCCTCTCCTCTTGTGCTTTTATCCTGGGTATCAGCACTTTTTTGGTTGCTGATGACAGTGAAAGAAAATGACAGTGGGGAAGGGGGAAGCATTCATTAGCTCCCAGACACGGAAAATCCAAAGATACATGGAGCGTCAGCCCGGGCACATCCATGAGTCTGACACTGAGACGCTGTCCCACCTCACACTCTTGGCCCTGCATTCCCTCTACAGAAGCCCCCTGAAAGTTCCAGACTCACACGCTACCACTTTCCAACCACAGAAGAAAGCACACCTCTCTCCTCGGTGGTTCCAGAAAAGTCCAGGTGTTGACCTTCTTTGGCCCAGCTCAGAACACGGCCAAGCCTTGCACAAGTCATTTAGGGCAGGAAGATAAAACATCTCATCGAAGCCTTGGTCAGAAGCCCAACCCTTGGAACTGGGAGGGAGAGTCAGCCTCACCCCAGGTATAGATTGAAAGTAGGAGCGTATTCACAAAAGAAAATTGGGGGTGTAGTCATTGGACCAGAAAAAGGTGTAGATGCTGGGCAAACAACAGCCGGCACTGTGAGCATCAGTGACAACCATCCTCCAAGACATATTTCCAACGTGGGAAAAATACCTCCATCCAGGCTAGGTAGGAGTCATGGTGATTTTTCCCCTCTGTTCCCAGGCAGAAGCTCAAGAGACACACTCACTCTGGCAATTAGCTGTCAGCTGATCACCAATTCAAATGTGCTGGACTGAGCCCTGCTGATGATCTGCACTTGCAGTAATCACCTGGCTGGGTGAATCAAATTATGCTTTCCAATGCCACTTCAAATCAGGATTGCTGTGTCTGCACTCGTTTTCAGCAGTAAGGATTAACCTGCAAGTTATTTTCTTTGATACTGACTATATGTGGGCAAGGGAGGAATTTAGGCTTCTTTTAAGTTCTGATCAACAGGCAAGACCAAAAAGTTTTAGAGATTTGTAAGGAGGCTAATCAGAATCTATTCCAACTTAATGGCTACGCTTTCACAATGAAATGGATAGGGGACATGTTCTGCCCTTGCAAGGTAGAGATTTTTCTTCCAAGTAACTATCTGATTTAGGAACCTCATTCTCTCATAATGCCACGTTCAGTGATCAATCAGATGTAATGATCAAAAAGACATTTGCTTCAATCAATCCCAATAAACAAATAAGTGCTATTGTGGCAAACCTGTGCTCTTCACTTCAAATTCACTTGCCGATAATTGGCCTCATTAATGTCTGTGAAGTTAGTTGTTCACTAAAATTGGGCAAGCTGTACATTAGATGTGTTCAGTGGTTTGCAAACCTTTGGGAATAATAGACGTACTGAATCAGCAAGTTCCATGAAAATTCTAGCAAGTTCCATGAAAATTAACATACTTAAAAAGTAAGCAGACTGTAACAGAACTGGAAGGAGCAAAGGAGACATCAGGAAAGTCCTACACCCTTCCTATAATTAATATTAACTTTCTCAACCTACAAAATGAGGGTTAGCTTTGCATCTTTTTTTAAAGATTTGATTTTGACAGAAAATGAACTTGATTTCTTTTGCCACTAGTTTTCAAATTACCCTGCCCGCATCTGTCAGATCGTTCTGTTGTTCAGTTATAAAAACTCTATCCAGACTGGATTATGAGAAAGCTGTTTGCTTGCACCATCACCACAGATGCCCTTGGGCTGAACACCAGGCTCACTACAATCCTCCCAAAGAAGGAAACATCCGTTCAGCTGCTGCACCAGACCCATCCTTCCTAGAGAGAGGAAGACAGCTCAGCAAGTGAGCCTTGCCTGGTATCTCAGATACGTGTTGAAGATGGACAGCAGTGAGAAGCGTGGAAGTAGACTTAATAAACTCCCTTGCATCTATATGACCTACTCCTATAGAAATGACCAGGGGGACAGTGAATACGACTATTTCCGTTTGCCCAGAGGTGAGGGTGCTTTTTTGTCTTGAATTACCCCGTATATCAGCACCAGCGTTCACCAATAATCCCCATTCCTTACTTCATTTCTGCTTATGCAGTGACTATGAGTCTCTAGGGGGGAAAAAAAAGTGTTTGCTCTCCAGTCTGCTTTCTTACCCTTAAAAGCTGTCCAGGGAAAATTAAACATGAGGTGATACTTTGTTAAAGGAAGTGTTAATTATTTGCATAAGACACAGGATGTCATTGGATGTCTGCTTCTCCAGTCAGATGATAATCCACCCAGGTACTGGTTATTCCAGTTTCCCCTGGTGTTTCATTTGACAGTTCTGAGTCACTTAGTAACTTATTTAATTATAACTATTTTTAATGATGTCCACCATGACCCAGTAAGATATTGATTTTTTCGAGTCTCAGTATTGCAATGGTCTCCTAATTGGTTTTCCAGCACTCTCCAATCCCCCGACAATTCATTTCCACACAGCAGCTTGAGTCACCTTTCAAAATGTAACTCAGATCTTGTTTACAGCCCTCCAGTGACTCCACTGCATTGAGAGCCCACCCCGCCCCCTCTGGAACCTGTGTTATCTCATCCTTGCTTCCCAGGCTGTCATTCTATCCTTCCTCTCCAGCCCACTGGCAATCTGTCTTCCCTGAACACATCCATTTCTGCCTATGATCTTGCTGTTCCCTCTTTCAGAGGACACTCTTTCCATGGCTCCCTTCATGCCTGGCTTCTGCTTATCCCATGGTTCTTAGTCAAATGCCATCTGCTCAGAAATGCTTTCCCTGGCCGGCTTATTCCCTCCCCATTCCATTGCTCTGTATCACATCACTCCAACTATTTTCTTCATAAAATTTGCCATGATCTCAATCTGGTTTTTTGCTGATATCTCTCATAGAATATAAGTTTGAAGTGGGCATAAACCTCTTCTGCCTAATTCATCACTATATACTCAGTGTTGAGAACAGTGCCTGATACAGCCCCTGATATGGTCTAAGCCATATCTGAACATTTTGAGACCACGAGTGACATTATATAAAGACTCACCATTCCATGTTTCAGAGCTGGTTTATTTTGAACACGTGCAAATCTAATATGAGAAGAGCAATATATCACTATTAATTCCCTTGCCTCTTCCCAGAAAATGGCAATCTGCATAAGAATAATTTTCCCAATAAGAGAATGTCTTTGGAAATTGAAGAAGGGAAAAAAAAAAAACTCAGACACACTAGAAAACTCTGGACTGCTTTCTTTTTCATTATAAGTAAGACAAGGTTCATGAGAGTAAGCATCAGGGCTTGATTCTTTAGAAGTTGAAAATTAGATCCAATGAATTAGAGGACAACTACATCTTGTGTTAATGTTTTCCTCCTCAAATGAAGAAAATGAGATGATGTGAGCCATGACTGCATTTGAAAATGAAACTTTGTATTTCTATTTGCTTTCACGTTAAAGCACACTGTTTTTCATTTTCAAACTTTTCATGTTGGAAAATGTTGCAATACATTACATTCATTAGGCGCAGGCCCATTTACCATGTGCAAGCAAGACAGGCACAGATATATCATTCCCATAAAGCATCATCTCTAAATTACACAGTAAATAAATGAGACTAAGCCAGACACTCGTTTCACAACCCTTAACACTAATGTAAAAAAAAAAAAGTTATTTTTTAACCAGCCTGGGTCACAGTTACCCACTCTTAAAACCAGCAATTTATGGGGAGGGAGATGGAACAGAGGTTCAAGAGGGAGGGACATATGTATACCTATGGCTGATTGATGCTGATATTTGGCAGAAGCTAACAAAATTTTGTAAAGCAATTATCCTTCAGCTAAAAAATATTTTTTGAAAAAACCCTGCAATTTATGAACCAGTTTATTAGGCCAAATAAACTTATCATCCAGGAATACACTGGTTGACTGACCCCAACTCATAACAGACAAAAATGCTTTAAGGAAAAACTGAACTAATCAGATTCTAGCTGTTTTTTGCAAAGGATGATACATAAGAAATCTGGTGTTACTAGGAACCTTGAGTTGATTTCTGATTAGCTGATTACAGAAGACAGCAGCAAAGCCAAAATAAAGTAGCGAGTCACAGTGAGATGACAGTGAGCAAGTGTCTTTAAATTTATAATTGCCCTTGGATCTATTTAATTTAGCTTTAAGTCAGGAGGCATAATTGAGACAAATGGTTGCACTGAGCAGGTATCAGATATGACAAGAATCTGGCTGTGATTATTTTGTTGTACTATTTCTATTTGGGGACTTTTTCTGCCAACACTTCTCCTCTGATGGCTATTAAACTTTATAGGACTTTTCCCACTATTAGTTGTAATGACATTTGCATGTTAAATGCTCACAACAAATGAAAACCACAATTCCATTGTTTAACATGGCGAGAACCATGGTTACTGCTATTCCAAAGGGATAATAAATCTATAAAGAATCAAGTAATCCCTCCTCCTTGTATGATACCTCTATAAGCCTGTGTGAAAGCCTTTGCAACTCTTCTATTTTTGAAACACATAGATTTTTGCCCATGTAAGAAAACTGAGGATGCCACTATAGCCAGTCAGAAGACAGATCAACTGTTATTTTTGTTGAGGGAGTTTGTCTATAATTAAGCACAATTCTTCCTTCAGTACATTTAACAGTACATTCTTAAGTACATTAAGAAACTCCGCTTCCACTGGGGCTAGAAGGGAAAAGCTTGATGGCTACTTTTGGGTTTTTTCCTTTTTTACTGAATTACAGTGACTGTAACATAAGTATAGGTGTATAGTATTCAGAATTTTTAAAGGCTATGCTCCCTTTATAGATAATATAAAATGTTGGCTATACTCCCCACGTTGTCCAGTATATCCTTGCAGCTTATCTTATACTTACTGCTCTGTACCTCTTAGCCCTCCAGCCCTCTCCTGCCCCTCCCGTCTTCCCCTCCCCTGGTAACCACTGTTTTGTTCTCTCTGTGACTCTGCTTCTTTTCTGTCATATCTACTAGTTGGTTGTATTTTCTTATTTCACGTATAAGTGATATCACACAGTATTTGTTTTTCTCTGGCTGGGTTATTTCACTTAACATAACATGCCCTCCAAGTCATCCTTGTTGCTGCAAAAGGTAAAATATTATCTAAAGCAACACCAAATTATGGGAACAACAGCAAAAGCAGACATGAAGAGTTTCTTAGCCAATTTTCTCCTTTGAGAAAATTCAGCAACCAGTTCTGGAAATTTCTTACTGTTCCTAGTCTCTCTTAACTGTTTATGGGAAATTTCTGGACTCATTGTTCTGGGTTATCATTCTAGATTAGTATTTATAAATAATTATTCAGGGTCATGTAGATCTAGCAAAGCAAGATGTAAGAAATTAGGTCTTTATGGATTTAGAAAATGATTGGAATTTACAACTACTTGATCATTTCAGATCCTTTTATTTGGGCCCAGCTTGCTCATCATTTCTCTACCACTGATAATTTTTCAAGGCACTACTCTTTCAGCTCAAACAGCATTTAAACTGCATGATTCTAACATTCTAACCATCAAATCCCTTCTCAAAAACTCCATTCTCAGATCTGAGAGGACAGCATCGAAACATGTATATTATCAAGTGTGAAACAGATCGCCAGTCCAGGTTGGATGCATGAGACAAGTGCTCGGGGGCTGGTGCACTGGGATGACCCAGAGGGATGGGATGGGGAGGGAGGTGGGAGGGGGGATCGGGATGGGGAACACATGTAAATCCATGGCTGATTCATGTCAATGTATGGCAAAAACCACTACAATATTGTAAAGTAATTAGCCTCCAACTAATAAAAATAAATGGAAAAAAAAAAAAACTCCACTGTTTTGAGAATCCTTCAAAAATGAAAGAGCCTCAATCATCAAGATAACCAAGAGTCAAATGTCTGATTTCTCATTGTAATTTTACCTCACTCTGATGTGTATTTTAATTTTCTCATATTCTTCCTGAATATATTTAGTCCCAAAATTTCTGACTTGTAACAGGCCATGCAACAGTATGAGTTAGTTTGAAATTTTATGCAATTTCCTATTTAAAGAAAATCCTTGGAAGTAAATATTTGAGAATTGCTACCTTAAAAGTTATTCTGTCATCTTACTCTTCTCTCCTTTTTCTCATCCTCTCTTTCCCCCACCCAGTATTCTGTGCTACTAAAGCAGACTAGAGGAACGATGATTGCATTTGTTAAGGGAGTCAGAAGCTAAAATTCATTCACTCATTCAGCAGTTATTTGTTCACTTGATCACCTGACTATAAGCAAGGGATGACAGGCCTGCAGCGCAGCGTTCCCTTCCCGCTGCTGGAGGGCGGTCACTTCGCCATGTTCTGTCAGTCACCGCGATACAGCAGTGAATCGGCTCTATGTACACATACATCCCCTCTTCCCTAGATTTCCTTCCTGGGCTACATCACTACCATTGACCTAAATTTGCCCAAACTTTGGACAAGTGGCCGGACTCCCAGAGACCTAGCCTGATTTGGGGTTGTGAGGGGAAACATCTGTACTGTTGTCAATCCTTGATCACAAGCCAAGCCCTGTTTACTGATAACATTAGTTCCGATAAGCATTACTTTCCCTTCTGTGACTACACGTCATAAATTACACACATACACCAAGCTGAATGTCTTAGCAATCCAAAAGTGAGATGTGAGCGGCTGTTCACATGGATGCATGGCTAACTGCTACTCTGAGCAAATCACTTAACTCTCTGTGACTCAGTTTCTGCACCAGAAATCAAAGCTCTGTGAAAATTGTTATTCTCCAAGAGAAATGGGTTAAACACCTGAGCAGAATAGTCACTTTATTCCAGCATAAAATTCACAGTCCCAAGATTTATTCTCTACTGTTTAGTCTTTCCTAATGTCCACCCTGGAAGGATTTTCTTCCAAAATACTTTGGGAAGCTTGCCACAACTCAGTCTCCACAAGGTCAATGCAACCTACATATTCTATGTGTGAAAAGTTCACTTTTCTTACATTGTATAAATAATCATCCTGAAAACCATTCCAACTAGTGTGTTCACTATCCATTTTTAAAGAAAATACTGAATCTTTTAGTAAGGTGATAAGAAGTTTCATACAATTCTGGGTTTATCTCAAATAGTGCTGTGAAAACACTCACACTGGAGAAAATAAACAGTCTCACTGCTATTTTCATTGTATCTAGTGAACACAAAGGAAAGGCTGGGATCTGAGAAAGGAAAGGTCACAAGCTAGAGTCAGAAGAGGGCTATTTGTTACCAATTTTCAACAGCTGCAGTTTGGCTAAGGACACTAAGCTGGAACGTCAAATTTATTTAAGACATTTAAACCTGCTTCATATAATGAGTGGCTCTCTACCATTGGGCTCTTTATGGTGTTTCACACATTATCACAGTAAGTTACAAGTAGGTAGGAATACACAGAACTGCGTGCTTACTAGCCAAGCCATGACACAGAAAGCTATTGGTGTTATATGACACTGAATTGTTGTTAAGCCCCCGAAACATCATGCTGGCAGTGACACGGGTCCCAGGCATCAAATCCCCAGATACTGGTTCATTTTGTTCAAGGCATCACACACGGTGTTCAAATCGCTGCGGAGGTCCTGCACCACATTCTCAATACTCCTGGTGTCTTTCAGAATTTCAATACTCTGAGTGTAGGGATTGAAGTAGACTGAGAAGGGACGGGTAATTGACTTTGCGAAGTCCCTGCAAAATAAACAGAACAGAGAAGAATATGGGATCAATCCTCACAGGTTCAAGAGACAGATATTAGGAAGGAACAGAGCCAGCAAAATAAAAAGTCATGTTCTCCAGATGGAAGCAAAAGAAATTTACCTCATCTTTTCTTTGGCTTCTTCAAAACTTTCTGAAACAAAGTAGGCTTCCTGGAAGGTGGTGATAAGGCATTCCTGCAAGCAGGTTGTCTTTGGGTCAAAGACTTTCACACAAGCCTTGTCAGAAAGAGCATGCTGCAAAACACACCATGAAACCTGTTAAAGTCCCGGATGAGACTGCCGCCAGCTCACACTCCTCCAGAGCAGCTCAGTCCTCCCATAGAACTGCCCGGTCACTCATCCACCGTGGCATGGGGACTCTCCCCACAGAAGTGCCCAGGTATCATCCACCGTGGCATACGGACTCTCCCCACAGAACTGCCCAGGTATCATCCACCATGGCAGGGGGACCCTCCCCACAGAACTGCCCGGTCACTCATCCACCATGGCATGCGGACTCTCCCCACAGAGCTGCCCAGTCACTCATCCACCGTGGCAGGGGGACTCTCCCACAGAACTGCCCAGTCATCCACCGTGGCATGGGGACTCTCCCCACAGAAGTGCCCAGTCACTCATCCACCGTGGCATGGGGAATCTCCCCATAGAAATGCCCAGTCACTCATCCACCATGGCAAGGGGACTCTCCCCACAGAGCTGCCCAGTCACCCATCATGGCATGGGGAATCTCCCCACAGAACTGCCCAGGTATCATCCACCATGGCATGGGGACTCTCCCCACAGAATTGCCCAGTCACTCATCCACCGTGGCATGGGGACTCTCCCCACAGAAGTGCCCAGGTATGCATCCACCATGGCATGCGGACTCTCCCCACAGAGCTGCCCAGTCACTCATCCACCGTGGCAGGGGGACTCTCCCCACAGAACTGCCCAGTCATCCACTGTGGCATGGGGACTCTCCCCAAAGAACTGCCCAGTCACTCATCCACTGTGGCATGGGGACTCTCCCCACAGAGCTGCCCAGTCACTCATCCACCATGGCATGGGGAACTCTCCCCGAGGCAGAAGAAACGGGCTGTGAAGGGTTTTGTTTGGTTGGTTGGTTGTTTTGAAGTCCCTTAGTAACTGAGGGGACAAAAAGGAGATAACGGTATTATTTTATTAACTATTAACCAAATTCATACTGAAAGACTGTTCAGAGCTGGAACCCCACAGAACATGCATGCGTGCATGGTCATGTCAGACTCTGTGACCCCATGGTCTGTAGCCCACCAGGCTCCTCTGTTCATAGGATTTCCCAGGCAAGAACACTGGAGTGGGCTGTCATTTCCTCCTCCAGGGGATCTTCCTGACCCAGGGACCAAAACTGCCTCTCCTGCATCTCCTGCGTTGGCAGGCAGATTCTTTACCACTGCGTCACCTGGGAAGCCCAACTCCACCGAAATGAAATTTTAAATCTATGCTATGAATAGAAACAGGAGAGAGAACAAATATGGTCTTAAATTTATTGCTATAAGCAATGGACTGGAATTTCCCTTAAATGGCAGAAGTAATAATTACCTGCGTGCAGAGGTAATTGGGACTCTGACTGAACTATTTGTGGACTCACTGTGAGACATTCTGAGGCCAGGTACTATGATTCAGCAGAGGCTGGAGTGGGCCTGAATATTTGAGGATACATGCAAAGCATTCCTTTACCTTCCCTCAAGCACAGCAGAGCAATATACAGTAGATAAATATTGCCAGGTGGGAAAAAAAAAAGAGCTAATATTAACAGCTATATTTATGCTCAGAGCAGACAAGACGGACACAGGAAAGCTAATGCAGGTCCTCTGCGAACCATCATCAGCCCTGTTCGGGTCACTCCATGACTGACGCTAAGAACAGCAAGCAACGATGAATGGTCGTATTCAGGATAAATCCAGTGATGCTAAAAGTTAGCACTCATTTCCTGCCACCTGCGTGCATATAGCCCCTGGATCTGTGGTTCTCACACAGAATGTGCCTGAGACCACTGAGGAGCCTGTAGAAAATGCAGAAACCCAGGCCTCAGTTTTATTTGGAAGATCTGGATAAATCCCAGAAGTCTGCATTTGAAAGGCATCCACGGTGATTCAGACAGGTGGTTGTAAATTATATTTTGAGGAACACCCCTTTAGATTCTTTCCTTCTTAATTTAAATGATAAACTGGTTGGGAGAGAGAGGCAGAGAGAGAAAAGGTAGCAGAAACAGCCTTGAACTGAGAGTTAGAAAACCTATTCGCAGGGCAGGAATGGAGACGCATGGAGACTGGACTTGTGGACACAGAGGGGACTGAAAGGGTGGGATGACTTGGGAGTTGGAATCGGCATGTATACACCACCATGTGTGAAATAAATAGCTAGTGGGCATGGGGTGGGGAGGTGCGAGGGATGCTCAGGAGGGAGAAAGAGAGAGAGAGAGAGTGTGTGTGTGTGTGTGTGTGTTTATGAATAGAGAGAGAGAGAGCGAGAGAGTGAGAGACAGAGCAAGAGAGAGAGAGAGAGCAAGCGAGAGCAAGCTGATTCACACTGCTGTCCAGCAGAAACCAGCTCAATCCTGTGACGCGTTTAGTCTCCAATAAAATAAATAAATAAGAATAAGTGGTGAATCACAGAGAAAGAAAGAAGAGAAAACCTGGACTCTAGTCCAGGCGTTGCTGCTAACTGGGTAACCTTGGCAGATGATTTCACCTCTCTGGGTCTCCATTTCCTGAGTGTCCATGAGCAGTCTGGGCTGGCTGATTTCTGAAGACACTCTATTCCAGCCTCTGGTCCACCCAAAGCACTTCTCAATCTGTAACTGCTAAGGTTTTCCCAGAGAAACACTGAAAAACCTTTCCTGTTCAATATTCCTGGTGCATTCCCGCAACAATTTCACAATGCTTGGAATGATTTGTAGCCTTCTATGAAGAAGGCTGTGGTTTCCTAAGTGTGAAAATACAATAGTGAACCCAAGGACTGACGGGTGAGAGAAAGGGCACACGGTCCTACCCTGGGTGAGATTTGCTTTCCCGCCAAGTCCCATTGTCCAGATCAATGCAGATGTGAATCAGGGAATGCACAGGGCCCCATCGAATGAACTAATCTTTTTCTTGGCCCACAGAACAACTTCATTATATGCGGAAGGTCACTACACCAGCACATGCATTTGTGCTATATTCAAGGCAGTGCAGCGAACATCAGGGGATTCGGGGTTCCACATGACTAATAATTCTGTCCACATTTTTAAAACGACTTCACAGTTTCAAGAAATAAAATGTGCTTTGATGAGAGTTGTTGCTCCTCTTGGGGATGGTTTTGATTCCTGTCTCCTGTACAATGTCATGAACCTCCGTCCATTGCTCTTCAGGCACTCTGTCTATCAGATCTAGTCCCTTAAATCTATTTCTCACTTCCACTGTATAGTCATAAAGGATTTGATTTAGGTCATACCTGAATGGTCTAGTGGTTTTCTCCACTTTCTTCAATTTCAGTCTGAATTTGGCAATAAGGAGTTCAAGATCTGAGCCATAGTCAGCTCCCAGTCTTGTTTTTGCTGACTGTATAGAGCTTCTCCATCTTTGGCTGCAAAGAATATAATCAATCTGATTTCGGTGTCGACCATCTGGTGATGTCCATTTGTAGAGCCTTCCCTTGTGTTGTTGGAAGAGGGTGTTTGCTATGACCAGTGTGTTTTCTTGACAAAACTCTATTAGCCTTTGCCCTGCTTCATTCTGTACTCAAAGGCCAAATTTGCCTGTTACTCCAGGTGTTTCTTGACTTCCTACTTTTGCATTCCAGTCCCCTATAATGAAAAAGACATCTTTGGGGGGTGTTACTTCTAGAAGGTCTCGTAGGTCCTCATAGAACTGTTCAACTTCAGCTTCTTCAGCACTACTGGTTGGGGCATAGACTTGGATTACCGTGATATTGAATGGTTTGCCTTGGAAACAAACAGAGATCATTCTGTCGTTTTTGAGATTGCATCCAAGTACTGCATTTTGGCCTCTTTTGTTGACTATGATGGCTACTCCATTTCTTCTAAGGGATTCTTGCCCACAGTAGTAGACATAATGGTCATCTGAGTTAAATTCACCCATTCCAGTCGATCTTAGTTCACTGATTCCTAGAATGGCAATGTTCACTCTTGCCATCTCCTCTTTGACCACTTCCAATTTGCCTTGATTCATGGACCTAACATTCCAGGTTCCTATGCAATATTGCTCTTTACAGCATCGAACCTTGCTTCTATCACCAGTCACATCCACAACTGGGTGGTGTTTTCGCTTTGGCTGCATCCCTTCATTCTTTCTGGAGTTATTTCTCCACTGATCTCCATCCTAAAGGAGATCAGTCCCGGGTGTTCATTGGAAGGACTGATTTTGAAGCTGAAACTCCAATACTTTGGCCACCTGATGCGAAGAGCTGACTCATTTGAAAAGACCCTGATGCTGGGAAAGATTGAGGGCAGGAGGAGAAGGGGATGGCAGAGGATGAGATTGTTGGATGGCATCACTGACTCAATGGACATGGGTTTGGGTGGACTCCGGGAGTTGGTGATGGACAGGGAGGCCTGGCATGCTGTGGTTCATGGGGTTGCAAAGAGTAGGACATGACTGAGTGACTGAACTGAACTGAACTGTTGCTCCTCTGCAAAGAATAGGCCTCCTATTGGTCCCCCATGATTTCTGGAACTAGAAGTTGCTTTCTTTGCAACCATACAATCTGCGTGCATTTTATTTAGTATGTTGCTCTAACTGTCCATTTATCCATCGGTACATACAAAAAGGAAGACAGTGCCTGCCTTAGTGTCCCCGATGCTTGCATGTTCCCACACTCGCATTGAGGTGCACGGGCAGAGAGGTAGCAGAACAGGCTGTGTGAAAGTTCAGGGCACGGCCCCCTTGGGGCTCCCCGCTGAGCCAGACTTCTCACTGGGCCAAGGACAAGCAAGGGAAGAGGAGGAAACTTATCAACCTAGGTCTGCAATGTGACAGACCTTGGCTGCAACAGGACCGGAGGACCTTTAGCAGTCACCACGTGTAGAGAATGCCTCTGGTATACAATAACAGAGATCAAAATTAGTGTAGTTTTAGAAAAATGTGTCATATGATGATTCTACTAGATACTCAAATGAGCTCATCTCATCATTTTAACAGATAAACGAGATGAGAGTAGACCAAGAAAAAGCCCAGAAGGCAAGGTGCTCTGCCTCTAAGAGAAGTCAGTGCATTCACAGCATATGATTTGAAGCAAAGACCATTAGCTAAGATATCTCACACTTGACTAATACAATCATCAAAAGGACAACTGGAAGTTCATTGTTCTAAGCTTTCAACAATGTAGTCTATCCTCAAGATCCTGCTGCATCCAACAGCTGGTTATATGTTGGGGACCGCTCCGTCCGTGGAGTATGAGACCAGTTCTCCCCTGTGGCTGTTAAAAATACAGGGATGATAATAGTACCCAAGGATTAGCCTGGAAAATGAAGAGTCCAGAGTTGGGGAAGCAGCCACTGAGTGAGGCCAACAAAGGAGGTGGCAATCACACCAATAAATGTCTCACTTACTAGTGGGAAGTTCTGTGTGATGACCTCCAGGCACATCCATGCAGCCCATGAAGGGCCCCTGCTTCGGGAAACTAAAGCACAGCTCAAGGCTTATAGAATATCGGTCACGTCTCCACTGGTTCCACTGCTCAGTGGAGCAAAGGCCTACTGAGTTTGCTTCTCAACTCCTATCCACATCTCTCTGTAAGCCACCTTGGTCTTAGGGAACAAGTTTCACACTCTCTCCTCTGTGTCCAGAGTCGATTCTCTGTAAACATACAGCCAAACTGCTTGGTGTCCCCAGGGAGCTCTGTGGTGAATCCTTTCCAAAGTGTTAAGAGTCTGATATCCTGAAGTCTGCAAAAATTAATCCAATTTCCTGCAGAGAGAGGCTTTCTAATGCTGAGAGAATCTGGCTGAGAGCTTTTTACTCTGAAGCCATTTTTAAAGTGCAGGAATGCTTGAGAATCACCTCCTCTCATCTACATCCTCTCTCAAAGGGCTGTTTTGGATTTATCCACAGGGCAAAAGGCACACAGGACTAGGAGCCAGGAGACCTGGATTCTAAACATAGCTGTCCCAAAGGTTTACCAGATGAGTGAAAATTCCCCAGGTTAGGATGCATTTTCCTCTTTGAGAAACTGCAAAGATTGTATCTACCTGAACTCTAAAGCTCTTCTTGCAATATGGTTCTAACAGGGCCTGTCATACACAGGGCTTCCCTGGTGGTTCAGATGGTAAAGAAACTGACTGCAATGCTGGGAAACTGGGTTCCATCTCTGGGTCAGGTAAATACACAGCCTTCGTACCATGGTCCCCTCCCTCCACCCCAACCCACATAAATTCACCATAGCAGCCTTTCCCATTGGGCCTGGGTATGGTCTTCCCACCCTCCCCAACAGAGATGGCCATTACCAATTAACTGACTTTAGTGCACTAATTTAAGACTTTTTTTTTTTGCCTGTTCCAGTCTTTTAAATAGAAATTTCTTTTCAGCATCAAAAATTTCGCTGAGTTATTCCACCTCTGAAAGCCTATTCCAGTGTTCATCTGGAAAACAGGAATAGTTCCAGTGTCTATAACCCGGGAATGTGGTAAGGATTAAACGAAAAAATGCATGCGAAGTGTCGGGCAAGTGGGAAGCACTCTGTAAACTCAGTTATCACGGCTGCTTCAGGCTCCCAGTGATGCCTGGTGTACATATGCAGTGAGCCACACCTTCTTGCACTGG
Organism: Cervus canadensis; assembly: GCF_019320065.1. Taxonomy (NCBI): domain Eukaryota; kingdom Metazoa; phylum Chordata; class Mammalia; order Artiodactyla; family Cervidae; genus Cervus; species Cervus canadensis. Next base: position 52,354,708 of record NC_057410.1, read on the forward strand.
GGCAACTCTTCTGGAACCATCGAGAAAGATGCATGGCCCTAGCTATGAGACTGCCAGGTCCTAGACCGCAACTGTGCCGGGCCTGAGTTTATCAGCTTAAAATCTTCCTTCCTCCCAGCCACCTGCCTTTGCAATAACACGGAGTTATTATCTCAGCTCTTCTAGATGTCAACCTGTGATCCTCACCCTCTATATTAGGACTGGTTAAAGTTGGGGAAAAACTCAAGTGTGAAGTCTAGGTAGTTTGGGCCCTAGATCCTAAATAAAAATTTACAAACACCCTTACACTCACACTACAATCATCTTTTCCTACATCAGAACAACAAACATATAATATAATAAGTATGTATGCATGTCTATAGTATTTTTTGAACCCCCCTTAAATGTTTTTCCTTCTAACTGAGCACAGCATGGTCACAACATCCCTACTGCCAAACTGAATATCACACTTTTTTATCAGTGATGTTGAAAGTTTCAGCAGTTTGAACAAGATTCCGGGGGCAGGAGGGGGCATTGGGACAAACTCCCTCAACAAGAAATCCCTGTGTAAAAGCCAAAGACCCTGCTCCAGCGCCCACTGTCTGATCTTTGCTCTGTTCTTACCAACAGTGCTGCTTCGGGAAAGGAAGGAGGAAGGGAGGAAGGGAGCTGGGAGCCGTCTGAACACAGTACAGGCAGAGCAGCTCAGAGGCTCTCAGAGCCCTATCTCCAGCCACCCCGCCGCCACACTGGAAGACCCAGGGGAACACACAGGGGCCCTGGGCCGCCTCCACAGCCTGGCCGTAACGACCAGCCTCTGATCACCTCACAGAGTTGCTGCAAGTGGCCGTAAATACAAATGATCGTAGTAAATATAAAGCTGTTCTGGGAATGCTGATGAACAGCTACGTAAATTCACCATGCAAGGATATCCTAAAACTAAAGCCAAAATATAGTAACTAAATTTTCAAAAACCACCAGCCTTGTCAAAACCTGAAAAGCAGAACAAATGTATTTGTATGTAATATTCCAGCGACACTTATGAGGTAGATGCCATTTGCCAAAAAAAGTATAATCTCTGCCCTTAAGGAAACAAAGAACTTATGCTCTTACCTGCAAAAAGGAAGGAGAAATTACCTTTCATTTTTGAGATGGATTAAGATGGTTGGATGGCATCACTGACTCAATGGGCATGATTCTGAGCAAATTCCGGGGGATAGTGAAGGACAGGGAAGCCTGGTGCAATGCAGTTCACGGGGTCGCAAAGAGTCAGACACAACTTAACGACAGCAAACTTTTTGAGATAAGATTCAGTCAATTCATCAACTAGCAAGCAGTCCTTTACCCCCTAACAAGAACAACCTGCGCTGTTGCTTCTCCAGGAGGACTGGATTCAGCAAAGACCCATGTTCACCCCTTTCTTAGATTTTATCCCCTAAAGACACAAACTTTCTTGAAAACTGAAACTTTCAGTTTTGAGCTTGTTGAGTAAAATAAGTGAAGGAATGAGTGAATAATAAATTTTTTAAATGACAGTCATACAGTTAAGTCAACTCTGAGATAGAAAAAGAATAGAAAAAGGAAAGAAACATGCTAGACTGTGAGTGAACAGCAAGAATTATCCCATTTTCAACCTTTTGTAAAGTCAGTTTTCCAGATGATCTAGCTCATTATCAACTGCTCCCCATAGCGATGAAGGTTTGGAAAGGTCCTTCCCAAGTACACTTCTGGAATTCCTAAAAGCACATCACAGATAAAATGACTAGAACAAGAGAGGGAGAGCAATCACTGCTGAGATGTTTTTGATATCCTTTATAGTTAGCAGATGTATGGTAGTTTTTATAAGCACTTCCATATTTATTTCCTTTATATCTTCAAAGATAAAAAATAAGCATTGTCAAAAAATACGAAGGAAAAATGAAAGGTATCCTTCAAACTATAGAGACACTGCTTGGAAGTACTTGGGCAACTCTGAAGTGCAACATTTATTCCTGAAAACCGAGCCTCTTAAAGCACACATTTTAAAATGTGCCCAGTTCAAGAAAAGAAGAAGAATTGTGGAGAGTTATGTAAAAGTTAGAAGGACTACACCAAAACTTCTGACAACTTACCCAGAATGGACTATAACTGGAACAGCAAAACCAGATTTTACCGCAAAAGGTAACCACATTCAAAACTGCATTAATAGGCAGATTTGTACAGGAATTATTATAATGCTGTTAATAAAGTTATCCCCACCTGGGCTCAAAACTGTCATCTGTTCATGCAAATAAAAGTTGGACAGATGTATTCACAAGTGCTGGGAGAGGACCCTAGACACTCAGGCCAAGGTGAGCAGGGATGGGGTAAGGGCAGGGCAAAGCTAAGACACCAGGGAAAGCTCTTGTGTTATGTATTCTCTGCAAACAGTCAGAAGACATTTCAGAGAGAAAGAATTTCTGAGTTGTAAAAATGGTCCAAATAGCAATCATAGGGATGTTGGAGTGTTGAAATATGGGAATGGAAGAATGCTAATGACCAGAGCTGATGGACCAGAACAAGAAGATTCACGGCAGACAATGCCCTTCAGTGTCCATGTTTCTGGCTGATTTCCATTTCCAGATGACTCGATCCGTACCGACGGAAACAAAAACAACAGATTCACCCGAGTGCTGCCTACACATGCCTCGTTAACCAGACCAGAGGACCCTGACAAAAGTTGGGGCAATGAGAGATTTGTTTCCTTTTTTTTCTGGTGTCATTTGTAAGCCCTCTGAGAAGAATGTAAATAGATGTAACTCAAGAGCTACATCATTTTCTGACTAATTCTTTTTTCTAGGAAATCAAGAAAGAGTCTATAGAAGGCATGGGTCACACAGGGAGATGACATCACACTATGACTTGTGAGCTTTGAGATCAACCCCAAATGGATGTTTTTGTTGTTGAGAACTTAGAAAAAAAATTTTTTTTCACCACATCATATCAGGCCTTTGTTATGTTGAATATTATCGTCTGTTCCAGAGAGGCCTGGCCTCACAGCTCCCGTAACAGGCCAGGCTCTGAGGAGGGCACACTCACGGCGCGGTCTATGGGCTGATCCAGCACCTCCCCTCCCTTTCCTACTCCTCCAAGTCATCCTCCCCTCTCCTCCGGAGTCATCCTTCCCACTCCTCTGGAGTCATCGTCCCCACTCCTTCGGAGTCATCCTTCCCACTCCTGGGGGTCATCCTTTCCACTGCTCCAGAGCCATCTTTCCCACTCCTCGGGGGTCATCCTTCCCACTCCTCCAGGGTCATCCTTCCCACTCCTCCGGGGTCATCCTTCCCACTCCTCCAGGGTCATCCTTCCCACTCCTCCAGAGTCATCCTTCCCACTCCTCAGGGGTCATCCTTTCCACTCCTCCAGAGTCATCTTTCCCACTCCTCGGGGGTCATCCTTTCCACTCCTCCGGGGTCATCCTTCCTAGTCCTCCAGAGTCATCCTTCCCACTCCTCTGGGGTCATCCTTCCCAGTCCTCCAGAGTCATCCTTCCCACTCCTCCAGAGTCATCCTTCCCAGTCCTCCAAAGTCATCCTTCCCACTCCTCCAGAGTCATCCTTCCCACTCCTCTGGGGTCATCCTTCCCAGTCCTCCAGAGTCATCCTTCCCACTCCTCCAGAGTCATCCTTCCCAGTCCTCCAGAGTCATCCTTCCCACTCCTCCAGAGTCATCCTTCCCACTCCTCTGGGGTCATCCTTCCCAGTCCTCCAGAGTCATCCTTCCCACTCCTCCAGAGTCATCCTTCCCAGTCCTCCAGAGTCATCCTTCCCACTCCTCCAGAGTCATCCTTCCCACTCCTCTGGGGTCATCCTTCCCAGTCCTCCAGAGTCATCCTTCCCACTCCTCCAGAGTCATCCTTCCCAGTCCTCCAGAGTCATCCTTCCCACTCCTCCAGAGTCATCCTTCCCACTCCTCTGGGGTCATCCTTCCCAGTCCTCCAGAGTCATCCTTCCCACTCCTCCAGAGTCATCCTTCCCAGTCCTCCAGAGTCATCCTTCCCACTCCTCCAGAGTCATCCTTCCCACTCCTCTGGGGTCATCCTTCCCAGTCCTCCAGAGTCATCCTTCCCACTCCTCCAGAGTCATCCTTCCCAGTCCTCCAGAGTCATCCTTCCCAGTCCTCCAGAATCCGCATAGGCGGCAGCACCCTCATCAGGGAGGCTTCCCAAGCATGGCCAAAAATGTGACAGGTGCATTCGTCACACTGTCTGTGTTACCTCAGTTGTTCGTCTCCTGCACTAGAACGTTACCTGCTTGTAGCAGGGGCCCCAGGTGCTGGGCTCAGATCCTGGAGCTCACACCGCCTGGGCTCGGGGCCACCTCCGACACTCACTAACTGTGGGACCTTCAGCACGCTCCTTACTGACCTTTACCCCTCTGTTCCTCACCTGTGATGACGATGTTACTTATCCTACTGTGTTGCTAGGAGAATTAAGTGGGTTAATAAGTTTCACCTTAAATTCTAAGGTTTATTGAAGTGTCTTTTGAGAGAGCTGTTATCTTTTTCATATTCTTATTCTTCATCATGACTATCTGTCTTTGTATCCTCAATGCCTGGCCCAAGTACACAGTGCATAGTAGGTGCTCAACCAAATATCTGAGAATTGAATGAAGTCATAAAGTGAGTGGACTGAATAAAACTACAGCTAAATCACATTTTTCAAAAGTACAAACATCTGAAAAGCTCTAGTAAACATACACATCCTAGGATAATAAATATCCTGTAAGGATAAAGAATATCAATATTCAAAATAAAAACCCTAGGACTGTTCATACTCCTGACCTCAGTGTGAGTAATCAAAGAAAGATTAAATTATTTTCAGTACCATTTCCAGATTAGATAACACAATGCATTCTAAATTCATCAAAACTTCCTATCCCCCAGTGGTATACAGATAGAAATTCTTAATTAACCAGAATAGTTAAATGATCAGAATGTCCCAGACCTCAACATTTCTGAACAAATTATTCTACTGTATTTTAAGGCAAAAAAAAAAAAGTATATATATATATACACCATCCATTAGGCATCACTGCCCATGTTAGATACCTCTCTGACCACATGTACATTTAAGTGTTTTTTTTTAAATTGTACATGCCCATAAATATTTTAATTTACATCAATTGTGAAGAAGCTAAAATGAGCTCAAAATCCCCTTTGGAAAGTAGATGCTAGGGAATCCATGGGAGCCATGGGGGTGACAGAATTGAGAGTAGCCAAGCCACCCTCACAAAGAAATTTTATATCAGTGGGATCACTGCTAGCTCAGTGCGCACTTTTCAGCACCATATTTAGGCCAGTCATTTGTTACCCAACATCTGAGCATACATTTGTCATTCCTGTTGATTCGGGCACATGGCTGCTCATCCATTTGAGTCACACCACAAACCCAGAAAGGCATGACCCATTTTCAAAAGTGTAAAAAGTCAGGTCAGCACCCACATATGAGGTGCCAAGTCCTCTGTACTAAATATTTATGGGGTATCTGTGAGTAGAGAGACTCAGACAGACGAATCAATATTTTCTGTGACCTTGAACCAGTTTGCTCGGGAAGGATATTTTGCTCACAGCTTCATACCTTTAATTCTCCAATGGAGGAAAGCAGTCCAGCGCCATATGCCCGCAGCTGCCCTTCTTGTTTGCAAAGGCCAAACTCAATCGTGAAGAAATAGCACTGCAAAAAAAATGTGTTTAATGGACACACATCCAGGGAACTGGGCAACAAGTTCTTCTATAAAATAAAAGGGCGCCCAAAATAAAATGGCGCCCTGTGCATAATTTCTTCAGCACCGTCAATGCAAATGCATCTGAATCAACACTTACTGACATTATTCTCTTGCCTAATAACCCCTCCCTAGGTTAAAGGTATATGGGAAAAGCGTTAACTGCTAAGAGTCTTATTTTTCCTAGATTCAGAAACCCTATGAGTCAAATCGTATCCCTTGCAACAATTTTAAAATTAAAAAAAAAAACAGATTTATAGAAAATTAATCTGTCACAGTGATAATGCCATAAGAATATGCTACTATATTTACTAAGTTGTGGTTCAGTAACATAAATAAATCTGTGTAAATGTGGAAAAATAACTTAGAATTCAACGATCCCAAACTGATTTTTACAGTTGGTTTATTCATTTAGCAAACATTTGTTGAGTTCCTACTATGTGCCAATGCTCGGTAAAGAATTGTGGTGAAGAAGCCAGGAGAGTTCAAGAAAACAAGTGTATGCCTTCCAAATTACCATTTTCTTAGCAAAATCTTAAACGGATGCCAATGTATGCACTTATATGTGTGTGTGTGTGCATGCTAAATCACTTCAGTTGTGTCTGACTCTTTGCGACCACATGGAATGCAGCCCAGCAGGCTCCTCTGTCCACGGGATTTCCCAGGCAAGAACACTGGAGTGGGCTGCCATTTCCTTCTCCAGAGGATCTTCCTGATCCAGGGATCAAACCCACGTCTCCTGCACTGGCAGGCAGATTCTTTACCACCAGGAAAGCCCACATACTTACACACGCATACATTAAATACATATAGTAAGAACCATTTCATTGACCCACGTTTTAACTTCATCGACTACTGCAGCTTCCCCAAGATACTAAAATCTACACTTGCTTCTGTTAAGTTCCTACAAATCAACCTAGATAAACAGAAATCTCTGTACAATCAAGCGACTCACAATGCTCTTGAGAGCAGCTGAAGTTACATTATTTGTGCTCTAAAAGTAAAGTGAGAGGCTGACAATGAGCAATAAAAAAATGCATCAAATTAACGCTGTTCTATACCAGTGATGATGGAGCAACAAAGGTGCTGAGAAAGAGAATTTAAACACCCCTGAAAGGGAGAGAAAACCACAATTATTTCTAGCCTGTGGCAGTTTGCTCTGCTTCTATTTGGAGGTTAAGATGTCCCTTGGTTCCCAAGCATTTTATATTTTTATTACATGTGGATGACCTCTGAACTGGAGCGGCCAATATGCTGGCGCCCTGGACTGCACCTCAAGGACTGCTCATTCCAGGTCACAGTGCTGAACCTCTGGAGGCAAAATTTCCTTTCCTGACTCATCTCCCCAAGAAGCTAAAATCACAGCCCTTCTTACCTTGTCACCACCCACAGCACCTACCAGCCTCCTCCTTATCCTGTTCTGACTTGGCTTTCTTTTCAATCACATCACTTTTTGACATGGATTTTCATTGGTATATGAAATGTACTATTTGTCATCTGTTTCCCCCATAACATTATCAGCTCCAGGAGAGCGGTATCCCTGTCTGTTCATCTAGAACAGAGGTTCCCACTCTCAGTAGGATTGACGCATTGGGGTGGCTAGCTCTTTGTTCTGGGGGGCTGTCCTGCACTTTGCAGCTTCCCTGGTCTCTGTCCCCACTAGTCCTCTGATGCCAGTAGCACCCCACCCCACTTGTAACAACCAATAACGTCTCTAGACATTGAGAAATGTTCCAAGAAGGTCAAAATCGCTCCTGGTTGAGAACAACTGATGTAGAATAGTGTCAGAATCATGATAAGAGCTCAATAAATCGCTGGTGAATAAATAAATATTGAATGAATTATTTCTAAATTAGGCTTTTTGTAAGGCAGCAGAACCTAGAGGAAGGAAACACATGAGGCTACCCAAGTCCGATTGTCATTTGTGATTGGCTATGTGACCACAACCTCCCTGCGCTGTAGTTTTCCTGCCTGTGACAACCATCCATTCATTCATCTACTTATTCTACAAACACTCCTACAAATCTGTGTATGCCAGACTCTGCTCTATAGAGAACAAGGGAACAAAGTGCCCCATCCACGAAGCAGGCATGCTACAGGGGTGAGACAGACAAAACAAAATCAGCATACAGGGACTTCCCTGATGGCCCAGTGGTTAAGAATCCACCTTGCAATTTAGGGGGTGTAGGTTCGATTCCTGCTTGGGGACCTAAGATCCCACATGCCGTGAGGCAACTAAGCCCATGCACTGCGACTGTGGCCCACCCGCCACAACCAAAGAATCCACATACCGCAGGTGGGCGCCCTCACATGAGGTAACTGAGACCCAATGCAGCAGATAAATAATAAATAAAATATTTAAAATATGTTAGACGATAATGTCAGGTGAAATCTGCTATATAAATCACAAAATCACGTGACATTCTGACATCAAGCAGAGGATATGGCTGTTTTAGATGGAGGGGTCAGGGAAGGCCTCCCTGCGGGAAGGATATTTGAGCTGCAACTTGCTTGCAAATGGCCCTTTCTTTAGGACGTGAAAAGGCCAGTTGTATAAAGACTACAAGAGTGTTCCCAGTAGACAGCCAGTGCAAAGGACCTGAGGCAGACATATATCTGTATTTCCAAGGGTGTCAGGAAGCTATTGGAAGGTCTAAGGCAGGAGAAAGATGTGTTCTGATTTCCTTTTCCAAAGATCATGTTGGTGCTGGGTAATGAACAGATTGTAGGGAGGCAACAGTGGAAGCAGAGAGACTATTGGAAGGCAGTTGCAGCCAAGAGACAAGGCTGGTAAGCCACTTCGAACTTGACTTCGGCCAGGGGTAGGAGGAGGTTGGGAGAAGTCAGTGTCACAGAGGCCTCAGGGGAAGATCCAAAATAAGAGATGTTAAGATGTGTCATGAGATGAATCAAAATAAAAGATGTAATGTACAGCATAGGAAATACAGTCAATAATACTGTAATAACTCTGTATGGTGACATATGGTAATTAGACATGGTGATAATCATGTTGTAACATATAGAAACATTGAATCATTACATCGTATATAGGAAACTAATATAAAACTGTAAGTCAAATACACTTCAATTGCAAAGGAGAAAGAATAGTTAAAATACAATCCTCAAGTGAGTCCTCAAAAATCTTTGTACAATCCTGGGCACAAAGGAGATGTGATCATACAGTCATAGAATGGGAGGACTGGAAGTTCAGCTTCTTTAACAAAAGGAAAACTCAAGTTTAAGGAGATGAAGTGATTTATCCTGGATCAGTCTAGATGGTGATATTTAAAAGATCCAGAGCTCAGTGTTGTATGAGCTCAACATCTGTCACATTTTAAAGTTTCCAGGTAAAAGATTAATAGATGCATGATTTTCCCTTACAACCAAAAAAAAATTTTAAAAAAGGTGGGGGGGGAATGAAAGGCTAAATCAGGAAAACTACAATCTCATGACACCTTAGTATGTTTTTGGTTGATTTCTCTAATTTATGCTGCATCTATAGCACATGATGTGAAATCCTTAGAGTCTTAACATTAACTACAGAAGAGTTTGTGAAACAAAAAAAAAATGTGGAGCCAGCTACAGGAGCACTTAGGTCAGCCTGTAACATGCATTTTTAATTTTCCGTACACTACATCAGCACATACATAATCCATCCTCATGATTATGATCTAAACCAAAGTAGGCTGAGAGAGCCCCTGAGAAAATCTGCTACACCATATTCACATGGTCTTCACATAGACCTGGCATCCCGACCTAGCATGAGGCAGGAAGTGAAAGGTCTGAAAATTCTAAGCTAAAGCGATCAGTGTGTCTTGGGTCCTTGTGCTTCTAGAACTGGAGTCGCCTCAGAGGAAAGAACCTCTGGGTTTCTTCCTCCCTGTTGTTTGAATGCTCTCGGGCCCCCTCCCTTATCTGGGAATCCTTCCAGAAACTCCGACCGTACACAGTTCCACCTGCTCGTTCCTTACCTGCCTTTCCCTCTGGTTTCCTGCTCTCCTCCACCAAGGAATGAGCTGAGATGCTGCTTCCGCAGGCTTTGCTCCCCAAAGAATCAGACCTTCAGCTTTGACACAGCTTTCTGTTTGCAGCTCCATGTGTGGCTAACAGATCAAGAGGAATGGTAAAGTGTACCTGAAGCTGAGGTGTTGGCAACATTTGAATTATGGACTTGCTCAGGGTAATTTTTCTCTTTCTGTTTCTAATGCCTTAAAATGCATTAGGTGGAGACCTCAAAATGCAGAAGACCCTGAGCACATCAGCAGCGGGGAGGAGAGGGCAATGACACACTCTTCTGCCTGGTGGTCTATTTCTTTTTTGCGGCCAAGCCACGCAGCACGTGGGATCTTAGTTCCCCTACCAGGAATCGAACCTGCTCCCCTTCATTTGGAAGCATGTAGTCTGAACCTCTGGACCACTGGGGAAGCCCCTGCCTGTTTTTTAAATGCAAAGCCTATTTAGAGTTGGACTGGATGACCCCTGCAGACCCTTGAGAATTCAAGGGTAGCTAATCAGTCCTTGAAACTTAAGGAAATAGAATTTGTTTTCCGCAGAGCACTCACCAGATGTGGATCTGCAATATATTCCCTAGAGACTTAACAAATAAATATCCTACCTATTATTTAAAAAAAGCCAAAAACTGAGCCCTAAAAGAACTTCTGTAAAAGAGAGAATTGCAGAGTCTTGGCCACTAATGCCTTTTAAACAGAAACAAATAATAATACTAAGACTAACACCTCCCAAATTGAAGGGTACCTTTCATCAAAGCTGACGTTCATGAATTCAAGTTTTACATACCACTAATTATATGTAATTATTTATAAATATTTTATTTGAATATAATTACACATAATCAGTAACTGAAAACCAAAACAAGAATGATAGATCGGACCTCTTCCCTAGAAGAAAAGCAGAGTCATTTACACACACAGTCATTAGGCAGAAGGGAGTCTGAGTGACAGAGTGAAGTCCAAACGCAGCCAGCGGATGAGCCAGCAGCGAGGCGCTTCGGAACATGAGCTAGGTCGCCCAATGCTGCCATCTTCAGATCACGACTGGTAGGACACCGTTCTGGCGGACGCTCTGGCCTCGTCAAAGAGCGGCAGGGAGAGCAGGCAGGAAGAGGCCACTGACGCTGGGCACGTCGGCAAATCCACCTGATCGCACACGCGCGTGTGCTCACGCTCAGTCAGGGCCAGTCCTTTGCGACCCCATGGACTGTAGCCCGCCAGGCTCCTCTGCTCATGGGACTCTCCAGGAGAGAATACTGGAGTAGGTTGCTGTTCCCTCCTCCAGGGGATCCTCCCGACCCAGGGATCAAACCCATGCCTCCTGTGTCTCCTGCATTGGCAGATGGGTTCCTTACCCCCAAGCCACCTGGAGAGCCCTGATCCCACATGATGATTTACAAAAGGACATGCTGCGATACCCTTCTCCTGTTTGGTGGCAGACATCTGACGCTCTCGCTAAGGCACATACTCCAATTAAAGAGTGCACATCCATGCAAGCTCTGTCGTTTCTGACTCTTTGCGATCCTGTGGACTGTAGCCCACCGGGCTCCTCTGTCCATGGAATTTTCCAGGCAAGAACAGTGGAGTGTGTTGCCATTTCCTCCTCCAGGGGACTAAAGAGATGTACACCTTTTTCAAGGGCCTTCCCAGGTGGTGCAGTGGTGAAGAATCAGCCTGCTGATTCAGGAGACCCTAGAGATGCGGGTTCGAGAGACACTTCCTGGGTCAGGAAGATCCCCTGGAGGAGCAAATGGCAACCCACTCTGGTATTCTTGCCTGGAATTTTCCATGGACAGAGGAGCCTGGCATTCTACAGTCCATGGAGTCACAAAGAGTCAGACATGACTAAGCATGCATGAACACGTTTCTCTCTTGATGAAAAAGAAATTTATAGTTCTGATCTTTCTCTGGAAGAGTTCGTTTGCCTCCTACTTTCCCATCTCTCTGCATCCCTTGAAATAATTATATAACCTCTTCCTGAGACTCAGTCTGCATTCTTAAATTAGATTTAAATGGTGCACAGTCCTAGGAAGATGCCCAAATATCCTACTTCTTTCATTTTGTTCAGGAAATTTGTTTATACACATCATTTAATAAATGCTTGAAGGGGCTTCCCTGGTAGCTCAGTGGTGAAGACCGTGCCAGTGCAGGGGACACAGGTTCGATTCCTGGTCCAGGAAGATCCCACATGCTGAGCAACTAAGCCCAAGCACCACAACTATTGAGCCTGTGCTCTGAGGCCCAGGGAGCCGCAACTACTGAACCCCGAGCACCCCACAGCCCATGCCACAACAAGAAAAGTCCCCACAATGAGAACGCACGCACGACAACCAGAGAGACGTCCACACTGTAAGGAAGACTGGCACAGCCAAAAATGTTAAATAAATGCCAAGTGAGGGACGTATATTCTCTACCACCGTCACTGAAAATGTGGGTTTTTTTGAGCTGGTAGCACATACTTCTAAGTAATCACATACATCATTTCACATCTGGAATTCCGTCATCCACACATACAGGACAGACAAGAGACAAGAAGCGAGCAAAGAATGTTTAAAACAGCCCTAACTGAGATGTGCTAAACATAACAAAAAGTCATGTGCTAAATTTGATTTGCTTTACATATAAAAGAATCCCTCAGGCCCTCACTCAGATGCCATTTATCCATATCTAGTACACAGTTCAAATAAACTTCAGATATGTAGCTTCTAAGTCAACACCCTGACATGAGAGGGGAACAAGAGAAATATACAAAATGCAGATCTGACGGAGAAACACAATATTTGGTGCTTGGATAAACAACCCTAAACACTTTCATACTTGAAGTTTTCACCTAACAGCAGAGCTCAATCATGACACTAACGGCAGAGGAGGAGGGTGGAATGCATTGAGAGAGCAGCATTAGAACATGTACATCCCCATGTGTAAACAGATAGCCAACGGGAAGTAGCTGTGTATCAGAGGAGCGCAGAACGGTGTCTGCGACAGCCTGGGGGCGGGAGGGGGATGACGGGGTGGGAGGTTCAGGCGGGAGAGGATGTGTGCACCCTCACGGCTGACTCACGCTGCTGTAAGGCAGAAGCCAACACAACACTGTAAAGCAATTCTCCTCCAGGTAAAGATACGTTTTTTAAAATGAAAAAGATAATAGCGAAACAGCCAGTGGACCTCCAGTTTAACATGTCCACACATATGTCATCTTGCTACAAATCTGCTACCTTACTACTAACTGAATAGCGTAGCTATTATTATTTCCATTGTACAGATGGGAAAGCTGAGTCTCAGTGATCCAGGAATCTTCCCAGGTTCCTGGACCCATGGCTGGCAGAGCTAGGAGTCAAGCTCCAGCTTCCTAACCTCAGACCCCACATTCTTTCCTCATCAACAGGTGCACTGACAGAAGCAGAGCCACTCCCAGTCCGCCACACTAGCACAGAAGCCCTTGTTGAAATATTGAGATATGTCCAGAACAGGTATAAACCCCTGTGAACACTCTCCAAATGCTCCCGGCCAACCAGGCTCCTCCAGCCCTCTTCCAAGCTCTGACCTCTCCCCCTCCCCGAACCCTTCCCCTCACTACCACTTCTCCATGATCTAGAAAATAAGGTCTTAATACCTACGAAGCTTGGACCTACTGTACCCTGATCCCACACAGGACTGATGAGCGTCGTTCTCTTTTGTACCTACGTCATCCCAGAAAGGAAGAAGGCCACACAAAGATGCTCTTCTACCTCAGGAAGCGCAGATAAAAATGCAGAAAAAGAGCCCTGTGTCTCACAGCCTCCCTTTCTCTAACATCTTTCCACCGAACGACTAGCATGTCAAAGACGACACTAGAAAAACTGTTGAGAAAATGAAGAGGATCCAGGACCCCAGTCACTCCTCTACCACTTGTTGCCAGCTGCTAGAGTTTGGATTTTAGCCACATTGAATTTCAGTCTACAAGCAGGAAGTACCTTCACACCTATAGCCGAAATTCCCTTAATCTTGAATAAATTGCAAATGATAGTAGGATTGGGACAGGAATGAGGTTTGATAGATAAGGGGGAAGCTCTGAGATGGACATGCGAAGGCAATACAAACCCACATGGGGAACAAAAGTGAAAGCGCACGCTGCTCTACTTAAGCCTTACAGGCCGTCAGTCAAGGTCACAAGGTAGAAAACTCTCCAGACACCCATTTTTACTGTAGTTTCTTTGACCACTTAAACTGTCAACACTCCAAGAGTCATGTATAAAGTCAAATCACACTAGGTTGCAATGATTACTACCCCCAGGCTTTGTTTGCAGAGCAAGTGTTCCTGGCTGGGCACAATCTCTGGAACTTAGCTTCAGAAAAGCAGGAAGCGGGGGAAGTGGTGGTTTGCAGTCTTCATGAGCTGACCCTGGGCTACTTCTGGGTGAAACAAAAGTGTAAGAAATGCTAGACACTTAGAGCTGGAAGACACTGGTCTTTTGCCGTCCCAGGCTACAGCCACTCTGTAACCACAGGCCATCCGCACCCCACCTTGAAGCCTCCCGCTGGTAAAAGGAGTGTTTTGGCAAAAGTCTTCCCCCATGTTTGGGGGCCAGCTGCTGTCTAGATTCTAGTACCATCATCCAGATGACTGCAGGATTAGAACCACACTCAGATCCCCACACTCATATGTTACCGCCAGCCCCTAAATGAAAACCACTATAGCAGATCACAACTTAATACATTTTTTAAATTTATATTTGCCCAGTTCTACTGTGTCGAGCTCGACTGGAGATTACAAAAGTAGTTAAAGATATGGTCTCAAGAAAGGGACAAGACAAACAGGTAGACAAGACATATAATAAAAACAACAACAGCAATAATAAAGTTCTGCTGCTGTGATGCCATCCCAAATTTCTGTCTTGAAACTGCAGCATGGCTTATCTGTCTCAGAAGACGAGGAATATGAAGCTTCTGCTGGACTTTGAAGGATCAATGGGACCTCAGACGAGCTTCTGGAAAAGAGGAAGCTGCTGGAAAGAGCAACTAACATCAAGGGCCTAGGGACGGGTGATATTTGGGAACCCAAAACATTAATAACAGGAAGTTAAAGGTAAATCAGATTATGGAAAGGATCGGCTCACAGGCTCCACTGGAGTAGCAGAGACTGCCTCATTTGCCAGTGGTTCTCCTCAAACCAAGACAGACAAACAGAAGCTGAGAAAAAGAGGAAAGCTGGGATCTGAGTATCGTCTTGTCAGCTAGAAAACAGTGACCCTGAATTGTGAAAACAGCATACACTGTCTTAGGCTAAGATCAGCCACAGAATGAATTAAAATGTAAAAACCTGAGCTCTGAGGAAACATTATGGCAAACCTTGTGGAAAATTGATCATCAAATACAAGAGGCACATCCATAGGGAGAATAAAAAAAAGTCAGCAGAAAACAACTTTTATTGAAAAATACATCGACATAGGCGATTTTCAAGCAGCACTGTTTTCAGCAAGATTTTTCTGTGTGTTTAACTACCCTTTCCTCTATCTTTTGGGTTGCTTACAAGAACAAATGGATGATTTGTTTAAGTGCCCTCTGACTGTTTCAGTTTTATGGCCCCTTGTTCAGCTTATCTGAGAGCATTTTCAACTTCAAATACCACCTGACTTGGAACCATTTTACACTTACAAGTTTTTATATCAGGCTTTAATGGCATTTTTTAATTAGAAAAAGAAAAAAAAACAAATGTCTCATCCCCTGGCTCCTGCTCATGGACTAACAGGAATGACAGGCATTCACCCAACATCTGGGCCATCTCATTGGTCCACGCCTAAATTCCAACAGGATCCATTCCACAGCCTCCATCCCCAGGGCTCAATATCAGGTCACAAGGGCCTCATGGTGACCCAGTTACAAGTCACCAGCCTAGGGTGCAGGTCACACTTCATATGGCATAAAAGTCCCTCGGGACTTCCCCGGTGGTCCAGCGGTTAGAATGCACCTGTCAATGCAGGGGACACGGGTTCAATCCTGGTACGGGAACTAAGATCCCACATGCCTTGGGGCAACTAAGCCCACGTGTGTGCCACAAGTATACCATCCAGGCTCCAGAGCCCACCAACCTCAACTACTGGGCCCTCAAGCTGCAACTACCGAAGTCTGAGCGCCCCAGAACCCATGCTCTGCAATAGGAGAAGCCACACAATGAGCAGTCCACACGCCACTACTAGAGAAAGCCCACCCAGCAAAAAGATCCAGCACAGCCCCAAGCAGAGAAAGACAGAAAAAAGACCCCCAAGGACTTGGGCCCTGCCTCCTGCAGCCTCATCTGCAGCCTGCCCTCCCTCCCTGCCGCCCACCCTGCTACCGCCCCTGGCCCCAAGAACTACTTGCAGCTGTGTGGATGGACGCGCTCTTTCCAGCTCCCCACCTAAGCCTTAGAACACTGCCCTGCCTCTGCCAGGGATGCTCTCGTCATGGCTCAGCCCCTCTGCCTACTTCCTGCTGGTCTGCCCCAAGAAGATGCGCTCACAGAGCCAGACGGAAACTTCCAGGCTTCCTGCCACTCCCTCCTCCAGGCTCGGGCCAAGGCTAGAGTCTGCCCTGTTTTTGCCGGTGCTGCTGTTTCACGGCTGGTCTCCTGCCCCCGACCTGACATGTAGCGGGCGCTTGGCAAACACTGAAGGCAGGGAGGAAAAAGTGAATGGAGAAGAATTTCCCAGCAGGCCAAGCCAACAGGGTCCACACCAATCTCCCAGATCAGTAAGTACTCCCCTCAGCACCCTTTCCAATGTTACAGACTCTTTGAAAAGATGAAAATCCCACGACTGTAGCCATCAAATCATTTTTAGCCTATACCTTCAGAAACGGATCGGTCTCTTGACCTCTCTCTACACCTCATTCACCAAAAGCCGAGGGTCCTCCAAGCTAGTGAGGAAGGAGGGGGCCTTCGGGACCCGGCATGCAGGCTGATTGGCAGGCGTCTCCTTCTGGAAGCTGAACAGGCCTGTGGTTACGTGACTTCTGGCCTCCGTCATCTGAGAGGAAAGCTTTTCAGTTTGCTGTTTCTAAGACTGTAGCCAACTGGAAATAAGCCAAGAAAAACGCTAACTGTGCTTGGTCAGAGGATGGAGGAGTTTGTGCTCACTCCAGCCCTCAAAGTACCCTAAGCATCTTCTGAACCTTCAGGTCTTTGGGTTCACAAATGGAAAGCTGGTGTTACGTTCAGTATTACTGCTTGGACCCTAGATTACTGCATGAGCCTCAGTGAACCATCTCCAAAACAAAGTGATCTACAGAGTTTGGCTCTCTTCTTTTAGGGCAATTCCATCTTTTTTCCAAATGACCCTTTGTTGAACCTACTATATAACTGTGTGCATGCTCAGTGGCTCCCTCATGGCCGACTCTTTGTGACCCCACAGACCATAGCCTGCCAGGCTTCTCCGTCCATGGGATTCTCCAGGCAAGAATACTGGAGTGGGTTGCCATTTCCTTCTCCAGGGATCTTCCCGACCCAGGGATCAAACTAGCGTCTCTTGTGTCTCCTGCACTGGCAGGCGTGTTCTTCACCACTGAGCCATCTGGGAAGCCCAACTATATATAACCAGCTACCTCGAAGTGGCTAAACTTCACTCTGAGGACACAGACACACACACACCCACCATTTTCATAGCGGGTGTATGGATCAACATTCCCTTTATATACGTGCTTAATCTACTTTGCACGGAAGACCTACTTAAGCAAAAGCTATAGGTTTGGAAGTGCCCAAGAACTGACTTTTATAACCTAAGCAATTCTGAGCTCCTTGAAGAAGAAAACTGATGAGCACATTCTTGGCCATTCATCCTTCTGCATGCCCTAGAATGCTCTGCCTCAGATCACACATTCTCCCCAGATGTGGTGATTCTAAGATAGGCTCTCAGATGCTTGTATGAAGAATAAGGTTTTTACTGACTCCCAAGTAAGCCGAGGGTAGTCACCACCACCTTTAAAGGGTCATTTTATTTTTATCCCTGTGTTATGAAAAGCTACACCCTCCCAGACATCAGGACTAGAGAGCTGGCATTTTCTCACCTATTTCTTTCCAGGCAAGGCCAAAGATCTTGGGAAATGATTATGTGTCTGAAAACTGAAGAGGAAAGTCCACTGAGTGGAGAGAGCCGTTTTCACCGCCCCACTGCACTGAGCTTCCTCTATATTAAGTTTTTATTAATGAAGTCATGTTTCTTTTCCAGTCACTAACCAACACCACGGTCATCATCATCTCTCACACTCAGAGTCGACACTAACCATCTCTATGTGCAAATGGAGTTGAAAAGATTTACCTATGAATTGGGGTCCCTGCCGCAATGAAGGTCTATAGGTAACTGAACCTCTAAATAGAATTTCAGCTTAGTTGAGCTCCCCTACCTCTAATAACAATCACTGCCAATTACTGAAACCTACAACCTACCACCACACCAAATGCATTACACGGCGCTCACCACAGCCGCAGAGGCAGGCAATGTAACAGTAACATGATAGGGTGGTTTCAGGGTTTGACTTTGGAGCGAAAGGCCAAGGTTCAAAGGCAGGCTCTGCCATTTCCTTGACTTTAGGAAGGTTATGTAGCCTCTCTGAGTCTTAGGTTTCTTGTCTGTAAAATGGAGAAAAATAAATGAATAACATTTATTGAACTCTTACTATGTACCAGTGCTAATACACTAGGACAGATGCTGAAACTGAAGCTCCGATACTTCAGCCACCTGATGAGAAGAGTTGACTCATCGGAAAAAACCCTGCCTGACGCTGGGAAAGATTGAAGGCGGGAGGAGAAGGGGACGACAGAGGGTGAGATGCTTGGATGGCATCATCAACTCAACCGACACGAGTTTGAGCAAGCTCTGGGAGATGGTGAAGGACAGGGAAGCCTGGGGTGCTGCAGTCCATCCATGGGGTCGCTAAGAGTCGGGCACGACTTATCAACTGAACTGAACAACAACCGGAGCTAAATCCCCCCATTTTACAGATGGGAAAACAGGTGGAGTTACTTGGGCAAGTTCAGGGGTGACAGAACTGGGTTGGAATTAGTTGTGCCTGATCCCCCCTGTCCATGCTGTTTGTACTACACCATACTGTTCACCTCTGTTCTTGGTGACTGCAGGCCCTAGAGCTGATGTTCACGTCACCTTTGTGACACTTGAGCTTGGTGGGTTCCTGGAAAGACGGACGCCCGTCCAGCTTGCCTACAGATATCCTGGCCTGGCTTGCACTGGGTCTCATAGCGGTCCAGGAGCGCGTCACAGACATATGAGGAGCCAGTAAGGAGCATAGACTAGAAACCTTCCATGTCAGGAAGCCCAGGCTTTCGAGTCTTGCCAAGGAACAACAGTACTACAGCTAAGCGCGGGAGAACCGAGATGACAAGAGAGGCTGGGCTGGAAATAAAATATATCATGTTTATGTTAAAAAATCATATTACAAAGCCCCAAACCAAACACTACATTGTACTGCTTTAAGCTGCAGCAATCGATTTACACTGGATACAGATGCGTTATTTGATGAGCACAAAGTAGATTTGCTAAAGGGTAATGAGAATTCAAGAGACAGTAAAGAAAGTGTGACCGGAAATGCTTTGGTGCCTCGTGACAAGCTGTTGAACCAAACGTATCCGCTGGCTCTGGCCACCAAGAGGACTGGCATGTCTGCTGCTGCCCAGAACATCAATCCTTCTGTTCTCTCTCCATTCCCCTGACCACTAAAGGATGGACAGGCAGGTGACTGGAAATGAAATTTCATTTCTCAACTCAGGATCATGTACCCCATCTAATGGGGACAGCAATCAGGTGTGGTCACGTGCGTCCTTGGATAAAGACAGTCCGACGGCTAGAGGCACTGGTCTTTTCAAGAGAAGCTGGGAATCTGGGTGTCCATGTGATGGCCTCTGAAGTGGAAACACAGGGCATTTTTTAAAGCTTCATCAAGGTGTAGACTATATTTTTTTCCCATTGACATTAGCCAGAAGACCCTGACTTGTAACCCCTTTAGAGAGGTGCATGATTTTAAAGAGCCCGAATCGCACTTCTGTACCCATAACTTGCCTCCAGGACACCAGTCACACCTTGCCTTGACATCCTAAACTCCTAAGAAGTGGGCTGGTGCACCAGATCAGGACACAGGAAGTCTAGTAGCTCAGCCTCTGCCATTATTGTAATGTATGATCTTGGACGAGTCAGTTCTCTTGTCTCAGTCTCATTTACAAATGGGGACTCCGTTCCTTGCCAAATTGTTACTGGGCACCAATTGTGTCTATAGCAACATGTGAACACCAGGAAGTGTGCCAGCAGGTAATAATGTGAGTCCCATCTGTCTCAGAGAGCCACTGAGACTCAGATGAGTCAATACATGTCAAATGCTAAATCAACGAAGAGGTTAAGTTTAGGTGAAGGTTCCCTGCTCTGAGGTTATTAAGACCATAGTCATATTCACATTGACTCATCCCTTGTCCCAGGACTCTGATTCTACAGAGAATCCCCTGTGGATAGGGGACAGCAGATTTAACTACAGGTCAGCAGTTCCTGACACCCAATCAAGGAGCTCTGCAATATGAAGATAGCCTGTTGAGAAGCAAAAGTTCCTCGAAGTTTTAACATCTATTCTGTCAGTAAGCATATATCACAGCAAATTAAAAAAATAACAATTAGACTGCTAAGAAAGTCTTCCTCAGAAAACCACTTCTGATCATCCATTCCCCTTCCTGAACCTGACCCAAGCACCTTCCTTTCCCTATCTTTGCACTTGTTACATTCAAATCTTTATGTATCCCTCAGTAGACTGTAAGTCCCCAAGAAACAGGGCCATGCCAGCCTGTTTTACAGTTGAATTCCTGATGCTTGACATGTAGTAGATGCTCATTCTCTGAAAGAATACGTGAAGGGGCCACAGTTGATTCTGTCAGAGCTATGGAAAAGATACGCAGTAGGCATCCAGCAAGGTCATGCCTTTGCTAAACATCTTTGCAAAGAAGCAGAGTCCAATGCCCCTTTCCTAGCCAGTTATAGCCTTGACTTTTATCTTGGAGGAACTCTTCTTAATTAGAGTTGAGAGAGGAAAAGGTGAACAGCCCCCAAAAAGTGTTTGTGAGAGCTAAACATTTAAACATTTCTGAAGTATGTCATTTAAAGGTGTGTCCCCTGGTTTTGTTACAGAGAATTTTCAAGCCTTGCTTTTTTGTTGTTCAGTCTCTCAGTCGTGTCTGACTCCGCAACCCTACGGACTGCAGCATGCCAGGCTTCCCTGTCCTTCACCATCTCCCAGAGCTTGCTCAAACTCCTGTCCACTGAGTCAGTGATGCCATCCAATCATCTCATCCTCTGTCACCCCCTTCTCCTCCTGTCTTCAGTCTTTCCCAGCATCAGGGTCTTTTCTAATGAGTCTTGCTAGTTAGACACTAACATAGGATCTCTGTGTATAAGTATGGAGACACATCCAAAATGCATCAAAACTAGAGCAAACACCTTTTGGAATTCTTCCAGTAGCTTCCTGGCATACTTTTATGTTAATACAGCCATCATACAGCCAAACTGCAAACACCTGGCTTAAATTCTCAGGAACTTGAACTCAAGGAGGGAGCAGTCAAGATTAGAAACCCTAAATTGATTGCTTTCTTGAGTTATTAAGAAAGCAATAAATTGGATGCAATCTCAAACATGACAGAATTATCTCTATTCGTTTCCAAGGCAAACTATTCAATATCACAGTAATCCAAGTCTGTGCCCTGACCAGTAATGCTGAAGAAGAACAGTTCAATGAAGACCTACAAGATCTTCTAGAACTAAAACCCAAAAAAGGTGTCCTTTTCATTATAGGGGACTGGAATGCAAAAGTAGGAAGTCAAGAGATACCTGTAGTAATAGGCAAGTTTGGCCTTGACTCCAAGGCCAAATTTGGAAAACTCAGCAGTGGCCATGGGACTGGAAAAGGTCAGTTTTCATTCCAATACCAAAAAGGCAATGCCAAAGGATGCTCAAACTACCACACAATTGCACTCATCTCACACACTAGCAAAGGAATGCTCAAAATTCTCCAAGCCAGGCTTCAACAGTACATGAACCGTGAATGTTCAAGCTGGATTTAGAAAAGGCAGAGGAATCAGAGATCAAATTGCCAGCATCTGTTGGATCATCGAAAAAGCAAGAGAGTTCCAGGAAAACATCTACTTTTGCTTTATTGACTATGCTAAAGCCTTTGACTGTGTGGATCACAAAAAAACTGGAAAATTCTTCAAGAGATGGGTATACCAGACCACCTGACCTGCCTCCTAAGAAATCTGTATGTAGGTCAAGAAGCAATAGTTAGAACTGGACATGGAAGAACAGACTGGTTCCAAATCAGGAAAGGAGTACATCAAGGCTGTATATTGTCACCCTGCTTATTTAACTTCTATGCAGAGTACATCATGAGAAATGTTGGGCTGGATGAAGCACAAGCTGGAATCAAGATTGCCAGGAGAACTATCAATAACTTCAGATATGCAGATGACACCACCCTTTAGGCAAAAAGCAAAGAACTAAAAAGCCTCTTGATGAAAGTGAAAGAGGACAGTGAAAAAGTTGGCTTAAAACTCAACATTCAAAAAACTAAGGTCATGGCATCCAGTGGCATCATTTCATGGCAAAAGATAAGTAAACAATGGAAACAGGGACAGACTTTATTTTGGGGGGGCTCCAAAATCACTGCAGATGGTGATCACAGCCATGAAATTAAAAGACACTTGCTCCTTGAAAGAAAAGTTATGACCATCCTAGACAGCATATTAAAAAGCAGAGACATTACTTTGCCAACAGGTCCATCTATTCAAAGCTATGGTTTTTCCGGTAGTCATGCATGGATGTGAGAGTTAGACTCTCACTGAGCACCAAAGAATTGATGCTTTTGAACTGTGGTGTTGAAGACTCTTGAGAGTCCCTTGGACTGCAAGGAGACCCAACCAACCAATCCTAAAGGAAGTCATTCCTGAATATTCATTGGAAGGACTGATGCTGAAGCTGAAACTCCAATATTTTGATCACCTGATGTGAAGAACTGACTCATTAGAAAAGATCCTGATGCTGTGAAAGATTGAAGGCAGGAGGAAAAGGGGAGGATAGCGGATGAGATGGTTGGATGGCATCACCAACTCAATGGACATGAGTTTGAGCAAGCTCCGGGAGTTGGTGATGGACAGGGAGGCCTGGTGTGCTGCAGTCCATGGGGTCGCAAAGAGTCAGACATGACTGAGCGACTGAACTGAACTGAGTTATTAAGGGAGTGCTGCATGTACCAATGAACAGCATCACTCCTAATCTGCTTGAGAAGTTTAAGTCAGGAATTCATTATTTCATGTGCTCTCATTGGCACAAACAGTTCTCCCCATTTGTTCTCCCCAGCTGGTTCCTGCAACTTGCCTTTCTCTATGCTCACTCACGGGAGGTGTGCTATTAACTCCACGGAGGCCTCTTCCATCTCCAGGGAGAAGTTTGACATCATTCGGAGGAGGCCTTCCCTTTATTATTTATGGTTAAAATACCTTACGTGGCACAGCAGCATGCCACTCCATCTACAACCCCTTTGTAATATAAACCGCACAGCCTGCGTTTCAGAAGGGAAAACCTGAGTTCAGTTAAAAGTTAGAGAACTTGGCAACCCACTCCAGTGTTCTTGCCTGGAGAACCCCAGGGATGGGGGAGCCTGGTGGGCGGCCGTCTATGGGGTCGCACAGGGTTGGACGTGACTGAAGAGCCTTAGCAGCAGCAGCAGCACTTAAAAGAATGGTTATTCCATGCACTTTAGTGGCACCTCTCTACACAGAGATCATTTTTCACCTTAGACAAAATAATCAAAATAGTAAATAAAGTCTATCTTTGGAGAATTCCATGAACAGAGGAGCCTGGTAGTCACAAAGTCAGACACAACCTAGTGACTATCACTACACTTCACTCATTTCCTTAGCTTCCCTTGTCTACCAACTCAGTGGATCTTTCCCCTTTTGACTGCTCCAACTTAAGAATTCAAGGTCATCATGCTCCTTTCCACAGATACCTAGTAAAATCTGCAGTCAAATAAAGTAGTGCTCTTAATTGTCCAAGCCTCTGTTTCTTTATCTGAAACTAAGGAAACTTTTTAGAGCAATCTGAGACCTGTGTACTAAAATCATCTGTATACACAACTCTTGCTAGTGTTATATACACAGAAAAGCTTACAAAGGTCTACCCTAAAGTGTTAACAGTGGTTATCTCTGAGTGAAAGAATGCAATAAATTTATTCCTTATGCAAAAAAAAAAAAGAAAAGAAAAGTTAGAGAACTAACCAAGATCACCAGAAAAGTCACAGTTCTCCCCAGGGGTCTTTCCTGCACTTGAGTTTTACTGACTTGACCACCTAGTGCAATTTGAGTGCAATTTGTCAAATACTCTAGCTGGTATTTATTGAATATCTAGCTCTGTGCTACGCAGCTTTACAATGCCTTATCTTATGAATCCTCAATAGTACTACAAGACTTGATAGTATTACTATTCTCATTTTAATGTTGAAGAAACTAGGGCACAGAGAGGCTAACTAATTTATCCAAGGTTATCCAACCAGTAAGTGATAGAGCCAGATGTGAAGTCACATAATTTGACCTTGAAGCCTGCATTCTGAATACCTACTACACTATACTGCCTTGCTAGCAAGTCCCTAAAGTGCTCAAGAAAAACCCTCATATATTGGAGCATTCACTCTATTTCATTCCAGCTTTTCATTTCTTCCTTACCTGTATGATTATCTGAGATTAAGGGCTCTGGGTAAAGATGTTCATGATCTTATTAAAAAAAAAAAAAAGAACAGTAGGAAGGGTGAATATTGGTTAGATAAAAGTAGAAATCACTAATCTGGGGACAAGAATAGTCCAAATTTTGAAGACTGAAGTTTAAAAGATATATGAAAACCAATTTTCTTATTTTAAAAAGTGCTAACTTTTTTCATTAGCTGCGTCTGATGTTCACTAAAGCACTTTGCAAATCACATGAGTGAAAAACCATAATCCCTATATTTCTAGAGTACTTCCAATTTACTTTTTCTTCCATTGATGTAAAAGGTAAAGTCTCTCCTGACAGCACAAGTGTTTGATCAATGGATCAACATCTTGCTGCTTCTTTTTCCAAAGCCAGGACTCCCCTTTACCAAGTTCTTATTTGCCGTGGCAAAATGACTTTTCAGAAAAACTAGGAGACTATGTACCAAATTGTTAACACTGGTCATTGTTGTGATAGTACAAATGATCTTTAAATTACTTTCCTTGCTTATCCATTTTTAAAATTTTCTACAGTGAATATGTGTCACTTGTATAATAAGAAAGAGAAACAAAGGTTTTTATAAAGACTTCTCAGTAGAGGAGTCCCTGATTCACTCTGCCTTCTCTTCATTGCTGAGGGAATGGGGTTTTTTCCCAGTTTTATTGAGACATAATCAACATATTTCACTGTATACACTTAAGGGGTACAGCAAAATGGTTTGACTTACATATATTGTGAATGATTACTACAAGAAGTTAGTTACACATATATATGGAATTTAGAAAGATGGTAACGATAACCCTATATGCAAAACAGAAAAAGAGACACAGAAGTACAGAGCAGACTTTTGAACTCTGTGGGAGAAGTGAGGGTGGGATGTTTCGAAAGAACAGCATGTATACTATCTATGGTGAAACAGATCACCAGCCCAGGTGGGATGCATGAGACAAGTGCTCGGGCCTGGTGCACTGGGAAGACCCAGAGGAATCGGGTGGAGAGGGAGGTGGGAGGGGGGATCGGGATGGGGAATACGTGTAAATCTATGGCTGATTCATATCAATGTATGACAAAACCCACTGAAATGTTGTGAATTAATTAGCCTCCAACTAATAAAAAAAATTTTTTTTTAATAAAATAAAATAAAAAAAAAAAGAAGTTAGCATCTCATCTACCATCTCATACGTATGTATGTGAAAGTAGCTCAGTCATGTCTGACTCCTTGCGACTCCATCTCATATAGACACAATAAAAAACAGAAAGAAAAAAGTGTTTTTCCTTGTGATGAGAATTCTTAGGGTTTACTTTCTTAGCAATTTTCATGATGTTTTATGGACACTGTAAAGGACAGACTTTAAGGCTGTTTAAAGAAGGATGAGGGCCCCGTGGTGATTTATTCCTTCCCACCCTCCTGGCAGGTCTTAATTGACACCTACTCTGCACTGAAGCCCTCAAATGATAGTATTTCCATTTTCTGGGCGCCTTCTCCCCAGGATGAAATCCACCCATCAGAAATGTTCCAGAAATGCCCATTCTCACAGTGACAAATATATAAAATTCTAAGCCAATTACAATATTTCTACAAAGGGAGCAAAGAGACTTTTAATCACTGTGTGTTCAGTCTCATGTTGCGTTCCTTATTATGCTTTCTTTCACTGTGGATCATAATGTGCAGTAATACATTTTACATCTACTAAATGTGTTCTGGGTTTTTATATCACTGTTCAGAAGAATAGCTCTGGAAAATCTTTTGACTCCTTTATTTGAAAACTACATTTGTGGAATGGGGTAATTAAATTCCTATAGTTCAATATAACATTACTTTTGCTATTCTTCTTCATAAAAAAAATCCCAACCACCTCTCTCTGCTTTTGCTAGAAATGGAATTACACCAGCAATATTTCTGTTAATACAAGTCTAAGATTTTGAAAACCTACTTTATTGTAGTTAAACTAGAAAATTCCTTCTTCTCTACATCTTTATGGAAATTAAAATGACTGCACAAATCTGTGCTTGAAGAAGGCATTCCAGCTTACTTTGAGCAGAGAAAGTAAGAAGGACTCAATGTCAGAGCTTTTGAATCACAGGAAGAAGTTGGCTCTGTGTGAGGAACTAGAGGATTTAAGGGCTTGAAATGACTTTGAAATTAATCAACAATATAACTCCTTTGGTGCAGTTTGGATTTGGGGAATGATAGTGAGATTAATATCACATGTTGATGTGATATATTAGACAATAGCACAGCATACATCACAGAAGTATTTCATCTCATTTGATCCTCATTCAGCATAGAGTGGTAGAAGAACATCTCCATTTTAAAGAAGAGATTTGAGGCACAAATAGGGAATATAGTTGGTGCCTGAGTACAAGATCAAGAAGCAACAGAGCTGGTACTCAGGTCACCAAAAGGTAAGAGCCAGGTTATCAAGAGTCAGGTTCACAAGGATGTGGAGAAAAGAGAACCCTTCTGCGCTACTGGTGAGAATGTAAACTGGTGCAGACACTGTGAAAAGCAGTATGAAGTTACCTCAAAAAACTGAAAACAAAAAAAAAACAAAAAAAAACTGAAAACAGAACTACTCTATGATCCAGAAGTTCTCCTTCTGGGTATATTATCAAAGGAAGTGAAAGCAAGATTTCAAGAGGTATCTGCACTGCATGTTTACCACCATGGCATTGTTTGAAATAGCCAAAATATGAAAACAATCTAACAGTCCATTTGTTGATTAATGGATAAAAATGTGATATGTATATATATGGTATATATATATATATGATATGTGTATATATATATATACACACACAGTAAGTCACTCAGTCATGTCTGACTCTTTGCGACCCCATGGACTAGCCCACCAGGCTCCTCTGCCCATGGGGACTCTCCAGGCAAGAACACTGCAGTGGGCTGCCGTGCCCTCCTCCAGGGGATCTCTCCAGCCCGGGGATCTGCATCTCTTGCATTGGCAGGCAGGTTCTTTATCACTAGCGCCACTTGGGAAGTCACACACACACACACACACACACACACACACTGTAATACTACTCAGCCATGAGAAAGAAGGAAATCCTGCCATTTGCAACAACATCAATGGACCATGAAGGCATTACACTAAGTAAAATAACTCAGAGAAAGACTAATATCTACGATATCGCTTACATGCGGATTCTTAAAAAATTGACCTCACCAAAACACAAATTAGAATGGTGGTTGCTTTCCTGGTGGTTCAGCTGGTAAAGAATCCACCTGCAATGAGGGAGACCCAGGTTCGATCTCTGGGTTGGGAAGATTCCTGGGAGAAGGGAATGGCTACCCGCTCCAGTGTTCTGGCCTGGAGAATTCCATGGATAGCATAGTCCATGGGGTTGCAAAGAGTCGGACACGACTGAGCGACTTGCACTTTCATTTCACTTTACCAGAAGATGGGAATCGGGGAAAAGGGAGATAACAGATCAAAGGATAGAAACCTCCAGCTGTAAGACAAGTAAGTTCTGGGGATCTAATGTATAGAATAGGGATAATAGTTAATAATGCTGTGTTATGTACTTGAAAATTGCTAAGAGAGTAGATCTTAAACATTCTCACCACAAAAAAGAAATGGCAATTTTATAAGGAGATGCAGGTGCTAGCCATCACTATCGTGGTAACCGTTTTGCAACAGGTAAGTATATGACCTATACAAGGTTGTAAGTCAGCTACATCTCAATATAGTTAGAAAAAAACAAAGCTGGCACTCCAGCCCCATCGGGCTCACTTCAGGTTCAGACCCTTCCCAGCACATTACCCCACACCATACACTGCCCTGCAAAACATCCATCTAGTAACTTCATCAAGTTCTGAGACCCCCAACTGCTAACTTGCAGTGATCCTCGAGGATAAAGTCAAGTGGGCACAGAGTTTAACACACAAACAGGATGAACAGTTACTGAAGCAGCTCTAACTTTATGAGTTTCCAAATATCTAAAATAAGCTGTTGGGTTGCTTTTATTTTTCCTCATCTGCAGTTATATGACGGCTCTCTGAGGCCCCTAGGATACAGTTATAAAATGATGAACAAAGATTTGACTTACAAAAATGGATGACCATTCCGGACTGAAAATAGATTTGTTTCTAAACATAGTGAGCAATGTAGAGCTCACTTTTTAATTCCCAGTAACAATGGTGTTCTCATCATAATATAAATAGATGACAAACACGTATAATAGCAACAATGAATATCATAAGTGAAACATATACAGATAGTGCAAAACAGCCTCAGCTCCAGTATCAACGACCTCAGGAGAGAGCACAGTCAGAAGAAAGAACTGCCTTGGGGCACTCAGGTAAGAAAAAGACCAAGGGCGGAGGTGGTAAAAAGACAACGACAAATGTCAGAAGTGAGGCTCTAAGGGGCTGGTTAAAGAAATACAGAGTTCCTTGCAGGGCAAGACCACTTTTCCATATGCACAGAGTACATAAGAGTGAAAGTAATGAGTTGGAATAGATATTATTAATTTTTAATTAAGTTACTCTCAGAAATAGCACACTAACTCATCATCCACCCAAACATCTCAATTAAGAGCGTGTAAATGTGCATTCCTTTCAGCTTTTTGTCAGCTTTGTATCAAATGTTCCAAATGCCTAAACTAGTTCAAAGACTCTACATGGAATAAATAAGCCTGGGGCTTATTTTGAGCTTTCTATAGAGATATTAAATGGTCATTTTTAATGTAATACATTTCAGAAAGAAGTAGAACTGGGCATAAGCTTTTTAAAAGCTGCAAGTTCCCCATGCCGAGCCAGGTAGGCAAACTCATAAGAGACAGGGTAACAAGCTAATGTCCTCCACAGACAGGAAAATATTCATTAGCAATTCATAAACTAACGTTACCTTTACAATTATACTTCTAATGTGAATTACAGTCAATTGTTAGTTTAAAGCTGACTGTACATTTCATTACCACTCTCAGCAAGAGAAAGTCCTACTTATACCTGGAAATTCAAACATACTTCATTAACAGCCATCAAAAGCCCCAAATAATGCAAACTTTTTACTTGGAACAAATAAATTATTTGTTTTTATAAAGTATAAACAGAACCCTATATTGTTAATTTTTTGACAGTCCTTTCTTACAAAAAAAATTAGCTGGTGATTTTTTTTTCATTCAGAGATTCTGCTCACAATGAATCTCATCCTTTCCAAAAAACATCTAGACCTGTAGCTCCTAAACTGTGCTCCTTGGAATATGAATAGCTTGGGATGCTAATACGTCTTCTTTGAAAACAGACTTCAGCAACCATCTAATTACTGGGTTGGCCAAAAAGTTTGTTCAGGTTTTTCTGTAACGTGGGGAAAACTCAGATGAATTTTTTGGTCAACCCAGTACTCTGTTAATTTTCAAGTTCACATTTTAACATTTCTAAAATAGAGCTTCTTACAAACAATATAAAATAATTTGCTAACTGAATCTTTTTTCCCCTTTTAAAGAAAGCTATTAATGATATGTCTTACCACCAATGTCATGTTAAGATGGAAGAAACTTCAGTTTGTAAAAATAAAATTTTTATCACTTATAAGATTCACTCTGCACATTATCTTAGGAAAGGCCCTGAAAACTCGATACTTTGAAAACAAAGTTGTTTATTTCACTTAATCTAGTTTTCCCCAAATATATTTGTCTATGGATCCCTTCTGTCACAGAGCTCATAATAACATTTCACGAGACTAATATTCTGGGAACACATTGTGGAAAAGACTGGTTATTCCTTCCTTACCCTTGGCCAAGACTCTGCTCATCAGCTTCACCAAGGCTCAGCGGCAGAAGTGCTTCATTAGAAAGTGAGGGTAAACATGTTTTGGAGTTGACAGAACTGAATGGATGACCTAAAACTCTCTGTAAAGGGAAAATTCTAACTGGGCCAGAGGCCGATTTATTCTGCTTGGGAAACATCTGTGGTGTATTCCTACTGATTGCTTTCTCCAACAAATGATGCACAGCTTTGTCTGTTTAAAATGCCTTTATGATGTGAGAGATGAACAGACTGAACTGAAGCATCTGCACCATGGGGAGGGGTGCGCTGCGTGGAGAAGGCATCCCTTTACATTTCCTAACAGTTGGGAAAGAGAAATCAATAATCCTTTCGGGACGAGCTCCTAAATCTACCTGATCAGCAAGTTTCTGTCTGTGCGTTCCTGTAAAACTGAACGACATAAGTCATATGGCAAATGAGCAGGTGGCAGGAGAGTGTGAGAGCAGACACACAAAATGGGACCAGGGACACGCACTCAGAGATACCAGGCTCCATTTCCAGGCTCAGGAGAAGTCCTAAATACACTCAGGTCACACCGCACAGTATTTATCCGGCAATGCCCTGTGAGCCCAGTTCTTAGGAAAAGCATTGAATCTGGAACTAAGGCTAAAGGATTGCCATATGCCTTCTGAAAAACACACCCGAGCCTCATCTAGCGGGCACACCTGTGTACCAGGTCACCTGCATCTCTGGACCACCAGCGTCACAGTACCTGGGAGCTCATCAGAAGTGCCAGCTTTCAGGCCCCATTCCAGACCTACTTGCCCAGAGTCTGCCTTGTAACGAGATCTCTAGGTTATTTTATACACATTACCATTTGAAAAGCACTGACATAGGGAATATACCCTTTGCCTGTCTTCCTATTTATATTGATTGAGGCCCAGATGCTGTGAAGTCAGGTGTCAATTTTGTGAAGATTGATAAATTTCAAGTTATTTTTGTCCACTAGACATGCAAATGATTTCTGCCTGGTAGAAAAGATAACTTCAAGCTTACTGTTCTTTGCTCCACAGAACATAAAACATTTTGCACCTTATTCCAGACTGGTCTCAGTCTCTGAAATTCTTCTCTGAGCGAAATTTACCATTTCGCTTTTACCTCATGAGTGAGTTAAATAAATTGTCAACACATGCTTAGCACATATGTATGACAGTCATGCTTGTGACTGTTTAAAGTTGTAATTCAAAACCAGTCACCTCTCAATAGCAGTAAGATATGTATTTCTAGTGAACACAGTAATAGCCGTCTTTTCTTGGGAAAAATAGCCAGTTGTCCAGTAAGTGGTAATTGAGTATGTCCAATATGAAATAAAGATGAATCCAGCATGGGCTGGTCCCTCTGCCTGGTATAATATAATGTATAATCCAACTTTCAATACAAGGGCTGGCAACTGAGAGCCTATAGTTCTGTTTTAGCTTGCAAACAAAGATTTGTAGTCAAAGAATATTTTGTTTTATTTTTATTTTTGGATGTGAAGGCTTTTAGGTATAAGATGTATTCTCTAGTTCTCCACAGGCTCCAATACTCCTTATTATCCTATATCAGGGTATTTCAGACATCCTTGCTACTATCTGGCTCCTGAAGGCATTTAAGTTTACAGCCCTTAAAGAAGACACTAATCTATTAAAGCCATGTAAGCCAGAGCTACTGAGAGAAATGGCTGGTCTGAAAATTACAGCACACGCTAAGCAGGCATTATTGGGAATATTTTTGCATATCTATCATGCACAGACCCTGGACAGCTACGATGAGTATGAAAAGAGTACCGCTGCCAAATCCAGTGACCTTATTCATTATCCACCAGAGGGCAAATTATTTACATGTATAACAGTGCATTTCAAATACAGTTACTGAGCATCATCATCAATTTATTCAGATACAAAAGAGTTTCATTTAAACGGTTCTCAGGGAGTTGCAACCATTGCCCACATAGAACAGCAGAGATAGCTTCACTCTCAAAAATGAGCATTATTAAAATGTCAAAATAAATATCATGCCGAAATATAGCAGAAAGAGGCAGTAGCTATAGGCAATAACCTGGCCCCTCTGAAATCATACCCAGAAGTTCAGAAGCAGCTTTGAACAAGAGTTTGGTGGCATCCACCAGGCTTAGCAGAGGTTGCTCTCTTCCTTAGATGGATTTGTTGACAGCACACGGCAGAAAGTTATTAAGTGTCTACTTTTACCAGGCGTGACTCTCTTTTTCCTAAGTGCTTAAATTCACTAAACAAGGAAAGAGAGGCAGTATATAAACAGAGTCATTAATAATATAAATCTTACCTAGAGTAAAAGAATAATATGGGCTGTCTCATTTTTCTGCATAAATAGTGATTTCTGTGCTTTTCCATTTGTCCTCTCTATGGATTTTTCTCCTTTGGTACATCTCATCTCTCATTTTGTTCTAATACTTTTTCAGGAGACTTAATGGAAACTACTTGGAGGAAATCAGCTAATAATACCTCCATTTCTCATCTGGACAGCTGAGAGGCCTCACTAACCACCACTCTGCCCCCACCATTGGTCTTTTTACCCCTCTCATTGAGGCCTTACCTCTTAATCTCTTAGTCCTTGCAACAGAGTCATTAAATTGAGCTTCTAGCTTCAGCATATGGCTTGACAATCCTTAATATGTGTGCCATCCAATAGGTTATTTATTCCCAGGTTTACTATGAACTTGCCCAGCTGGAATCCGTTTTCTTTCAAGCCAAATTCCAGCAGTGTTCTATTCACTTCGTTTTTAACTGAGGGATAAGATGTGGTTTTGGAAGTCAATGGCAGTATAGTATTATTTCAGCACAAAACCTCCCTAGCGTCCTCACACTGGGAGTCTGTCTTCCTCTATATTCTCCCTATCATGTGGGTAAAACTTTCCAAATTTTTCCTTGGTCCACAAAATACTTTTCAAAGTAAGTGGGCAGTCTATAAAATTGAGAAAAATGGAACTACAAGGCTTGTGAGAGACAGAAAATCAAAGAGAGTTGCTCATGCAAGATCTGCTCAAGCAAGGTCAGGAAAAGAGGAGGAGATCAGGCTCCAACTCTCCACTGTGTTTAAAGAAACTGGTAATCTTTAAGTTGAAGTCTCTTGAAAGCTGATGGTCTCTTTGGTTTTATAAGAGTCAAAGCCACTATGAGGTTCCAGACTTATTCTCTCCCTTGAGAGGCTCTTGATCCTCCCTCACCTGACTCTGCGGCCCAGTCTCCAACAACGAGCGCAGAACTCAGACACACTTAAAAGACTTACATTTACTTCTCCTATGTATCTGCTTATGTGTATGAATGAAAGCTAACACTGACTGGTTTACTGTATTTTTGTGTACTGGATCATGAGTTCTTTGAAGTAAATACTACTTCTTTGCCTTTCCCCTATTCCCACCCGTGGAACCTGGGATTCTTTAGCCACTTAAAGACTATCTGTTGACTTGAATCAGCTTCTGCAGGAAAAAAGTGGTATTTTCTAGGCAAAGAACAATCGAAAAAGAGGAAGAAAGATAGCAAAAGAAACATGATTAGTGATCTCTAATAGATGGAATTGTTTCTGGCCACTGGAACTAAAGCAATCCATGGCTAAGGGTATTGGAACCATGCAAAGGAATGTAAGTTCCAAAGGAAAACTTATTCTACAAATTCACTGGCCCTAGTAAAAAAAGGTTTCAAGCTTCAATTATTAGTTTTATCTTGCAAGCGTAAAAACAGAAACAAAGAAGAATGCCCCCTCAAAGATATCCAGAACCTATGAATATGCTATCTATGCAGACATGGAGTTTGAATGGGGAAATTCATGAATAACCCAGGTAGGCCCCACATTACCCCACAAAGCAATAGTCAATGAGAGACAGAGAGAGAAGTGACAATGGCAGGAAGGTCAGAGAGATGCAACACGGCCGCGTTGATGGTGGATGAAGGGGGCTACGAGCCAAGGAATGCAGGCAGCCTTTAACAGCGGGAAAAAGGCCAGGAAACAGATTATCCCCTAGAGCCTCCAGAGAGTGACACAGCCCTGCCGACACCTTCCTCTTAGCCCAGTGAACAGTGAGTCAGACGTCTAACTCTATGAAACTGCAAGATAACACATTTATACTGTTTTAGATGAGGAGTAATTTGTTCATTGTAATGACAGAAAAGGTGATCCTTGGTTTCAGCATGGTCCTCTAAACTGGTGAGCAGGCCTTCCCTGCCGAGCCTCCAAACCAGAGAGATTTCTTCTAAATGAAACCATCCCTCAACTCTTCCCTTCCCCCTCCCACCTTTCAAGACTCAACACAAAGTTTCTCTCCTCTGACAAGTCTCAGTTTTATCTATATAGTCTATGACTTTCTGAAAGGTGAGGATCCTGTCATATTCTTTGTAAATGTTAGTTTGAAAGATGGAATTACTTAATTGTCATTCAATGGAAGAGAAAATAAAACTGTTTTATTGTCACTGCTTTTAAGAAAGAAATTAGATCACTCACTAGGCTCCACCTACATTCACATCCATGAAGTCCTACCTCACTCCTTCTCCTCCTCTCTTTGGACACAGATACACACACACACACAACCTGGCAGGGTTGACCCCTAGTTTGCAGCTGTTCAGAATAAGACAAGCAAGCAAACCATCCATCTTTGATCAAGAAGTATAAGCTACAGGGGTCAAAGACTGAAACCAGAAAATTTCAAGGAATTTGCAAGGCACAACAAAGTTCTGAAATGTAGCATTTAAAGCCAGAGCTAAGGTTTGAGAATCAAGTAGCAGGACTTACGGTGCGGTGGTCTTAAAGCGCATCTACAGTGGCAAAGGATCACCGGCCGATACTGGAGACATGGATTCAAGCCCTGATCTCGGAAGACTCCACATGTTGCAGAGCAACTAACCCCACGTGTCACCACTACTGAGCCTGTGGTCTAGAGCCCACGTGTCACAACTACTGTTCCCATGTGACTTAGAGCCCAGGCTCCACAACGAGAAAAGCCACCGCAATGAGCAACCCACGTCCCACAACTAGCGGGCAGCCCCTGCTCGCTGCCACTAGAGGAGGCCCTCGCAACAGCAAAGACCCAGCACAACAATAAACAAACAAACAAAATAAAATACACCCACGAACGCTCTGACGCTCCTTCCTCCAAACAACAGAGATGAATTGTCCTCCCCTTGAGTGTGCACTGGAGTGAGTCCCTTCTAAAGAGCAGAACGTGGCTGACGTGATCCGCACCTGATCAAGTCACCAAAGGCATCACAGCTCCCTCGATCAACACCCACCTCTGCGCTGACCTGTGGACACAGCGGGGAAGGAGAGGGTGGGCGGACGGAGGAAGCAGCTCTGAGATACACAGCACCATGTGTACACACGTCGTTGCGTTTATACATCGTCTCGTGTGAAGTGGAGGGCTAGTGCGGAGCTGCTGGGTCACACGGGGACTCCGTGCTGACCCAGGGGGTGGGGTGAGGGGAGGGGACGTGTGTATAATTAATGACCGATTTGTACTGTTGTGCTGCAGAAAGCAATACACCATGGTAAAGTGCTTCTCCTCCAACTAAAAACCAAATTTAAAAATTAGCTATCTCTCTCTCTTCCCTTTCTCTCTTTCCTCCCCCCTCTCTCTCCCCTTCCTGTCTCCCTCTCTCTCTTCCGAAGGAAGCCAGTTGCCAATATCCACATGGCTGAGCCATCTTGGGAGAACTTTCTCAAATCTGAAGACCTCTATAGGTCTAGCCCACATCCTAATAGCAACAACAAAAAGCCCCTGAGCCAAAACCATTCAGCTAAGCTGCTCCCAAATCTTCAAACACAGAAACTATGAGATAACAAATGTTCATTCTTTTAAGCCACCAAGTTTTGGGATTACTTGTTACACAGTAATAGATAACCAAAATACATGAGATACAATTCCTACAGCAGAGGTTACAAATTGGAAGAACAGATCCTAATTCAGTCTACAAATATATTTTCCTGAGTTCATAATGGTAGAATTTTTTCATGAGCTAAAATTTTTAAATCATTCAATTTCACTTAGAAATCTAGATTTCCAATCTGTCTCAAATTTAGAAGATCCAGCAACACAAAGGCCTACATTCCCATCTGGCAGCTTCTGCTGTAAAAGACACACACTCTCCTGAGCTCACGGCAGCCCCCACCAACCTCTGCTCATCGCCACACGGACCCCAGCAGCATGGCTATTCCACTATTCTCTTCGAGTAGAATAATATTTCTCAGTTTCTATATCTCTGTCAAAATTAGGAAACAAAAGATATACTGAAAGGGCTTGGCATCTTAAGAAATCTAGGAGACCGTTTATTTCCTTGTGGGAGTGAAGAATATTCCTGCATGCCGAATATGTCACCAATGTATGTCTGTCAAACACACAATTTAGGATCCTATTTTTTCGTCCTCCAGTAGCTTTGCTCATTGTTGTCAATAGACTGTCCCCTGTAAATAAGTGAGTTTGTTCAACCTGCTCTTTGTTACTCTGGCTTCTTCATATGGGGCTAGGATAAAACATATGAGTTTGCTGGATCTGGCTCTTCAGCAGCTTAAAGGTAGCTGCCAACATTACACCTTTCCTCTCATATGACTTGCTTTGCAAAGAACCTTGCTGAGATCATAGTATCTATTCAATCTTTCTCTGGTTTTGTACTTATAGTAATTGTTTAGCATGAGCTGCTTAATGCTGGCTCAAATTGAGTCTGAAAAACCCATACTGACTAGTCAGAAATAATCCCAAGTACAACTCCTGCATGCACATTAAGTCGCTTTAATCATGTCCAACTCTTTGTGACCCCGTGGACTGTAGCCCGCCAGGCTCCTCTGTTCATGGGATTCTCCAAGCAAGGATACTGGAGTGGATTGCCATGCCCTCCTCCAGGGGATCTTCCTGACCCAGGGGCCAAACCCATGTCTCACGTCTCCTGAGTTCAACTCCTACTTTACCGTAAATGCACACTTTTCACTATTACAAACAATTCTAGAAAATAAAGATTGAACTAGAACAAGGGGCTTCCCAGGTGGCACTGGCGGTAAAGAACGTGCCTTCCGATGCAGGAGACGTAAGAGACGAGGGTTCGATCCCCGGGTGGGGAAGGTCCCCTGGAGGAGGGCATGGCCACCCACTCCAGTATCCTTGCCTGGGAAATCCCACGGACAGAGGAGCCTGGTGGGCTTCAGTGCTGGGGGTCACAGAGAGTCGGACGTGACTGAGCGACTCGGCAGCAGCACGAGAGTCAGCAAACAGGCCAATCCGCCCGCTGTCGGCTTTATACATAAGGTTTTATTGAAATCCACCCACGCATTCATTTCCTTACTGTCTGTGGCTGCTTTCACACCACGCTAGCTGAGCTGAGCAGTTATGAAAGAGACCTCAGGACCTACAGGCCTAAAATGCTTACTATCTAAGAGCTAGCCCCTGAATGAGGAGGATAAAATACAAAGATTCTGGCAGCTAATAAACCAAGTACACGTTGTGCTACAAAGGAACACACATGGGGGAAAATAAAGCCGCCACGCCCTCTCCAGAATGCTTGCCTTACTATTCACGGTGCCTCTAAAGCTTCCCTCATCTTACAAAGGACATACACAGAGTGGGTTTCAGGCTGAAGAGGAACTCACTGTGGCTAGCTTCTGAACATCTTCATCCGAAGCTCCCAGAGACGCCAGGCCTATTTCTTGTGAAAACTGAGCAAACTTAGGATCCGCAAGCAGAGGGACATGTCCCAGGAGTTCATGACATGTGTCTCTGACAAGAAAAACATCACAGAGAAATGTTAGATGAGTTAAATTATCACTGGTAGAAAAAGGCCTAAATTCTAAATAAAACTTTGTTACTATAATTAATTACTGTTACTAAGTTTTACCAATCCTAAAATTTTTTTATCACATTTTAACAACTGAAATCCATATGCATCCTACAACAAATAGCGTCTTAAATTATAGGATACACAGTACTTTAATATTTTGCTATTAATATTACAGTATCTACTATTTTCAAGTAGTAGATATTTGGCAGCAGTAGATACTTGGCATTTTATCACGTGCCAAGCATGTGCTAAGTGTTTTGTTACATACATCATCTCTTTTAATATTCAGAAGAAACTTGAATTAAAGTAACTTACAGTGCAACGTTCTATAGATCATGGGTGGGCAAACTGCAGCTGTTGGCCACATTGAGTCTGTGGCCTATTTCTGTAAATAAAGTTTTATTGGAACACAGGCATGCCTATTCACTGATGTATTGTGTATGGCTCCTTTTCACTAAGACAGCAGAGTTGACTAGTTGTCACCGAGATCATATGGCCCACAAAGCCTAAAATATTTACTAGCTGGCCCTTTACTGAAAAAGGTTGACTCTTGCTACAAACAGTGATAAAGCCAAAATCTGAATCCAGCTTATCATGATTTCTAAACTCTTGCTCTCAACCCTGAAGTCACACTGCATCCCATGTTACACTTTTCTGGCACTGGCAAAGAGCAGAGGACAATATTGTCATCAAGGGGCTTTTCCCATAGACCAAATTTTATGTCTGTAACACAAGCAACTTCTGGAGCCTTCACAGTGGAAGACCCCCAGTCCTCTGCCTTGTCCAGCCTCAACTGGGTCATAACAGAAATTCAGATCCTCTCTCATTTGCCTGGGCTTCCACTTGGAGCCAGATGACCAGGCAAAGGCGGGCATGTGCCGCGATGAGACAAAGCAGATGCCTTCCTGAGTCGTTGCTGTAAACCACAAACTGTTTCCTGACACCAAACAACACCGCAATGCTTCCCCCGATGATTCTCTGGAAATGAGTCAAAAAGCAGACCATATTTCATTTTCTCGACAAAACTAATGAGCCAGGTAGTAATTGAAAGATGCTTCCTGATATGGCCTGGCCTTCTCTTAAGTGTTATTACTTCAAATAGATGCTACAACATAAATGCCAGGTACTGCCACCATTAATACAGGCAGAAAGTAAGCCGGAGGGTTATGAGGTTGAGGCAAGGGGAGATGACGGATACCAGCGTAAAACAGATGGCATGCCTCAGTCAGAAAACCTCATTCCCACAACTCAAAATACACGTCCAGCCCTGGCCAGCCACTTCCCAGTACATCAGGTTGAGAGGACAGCCAAACAAGAATGCATGGACATGATACTGAAAGAAAATCCAAATTCATTCCCCATCAACTGTGTGCTGAGAGTCTCCTTTTTTGCACAGAAGTTGAATTTGTGGAAAAGACTATGTGGAGGTTACTCTCCAATCACACTGCTTAAGGCAGACAATCAGACTCACTGGATTTTAGTGCATCAGAGGAATTTAAATGTTATCAGAAGCCCTCATTTTACCTGTAAAGAAGTTAGAGACAGGAAGAGGAAAGAAAGAAAGCTAACATAGAGTAGGCTCCTGTTATGTGCTGAGTGTGATGCTAAATGTTTTCATATCCCATTAGTAATTTCATCTTCACTTCCAAAGAGGTCTTATTAATGTGAGAAGAAGTCTTTCTAATGTGAGACTGGGACAGGTCATAGTTACTGTGGTGGTGGATTTTTGGTGCAAAACTGGATTCACTTTTGAGCTTGTTAAATGCTTGATGGGGACAGTCTACTATTAATACCTGCCGAGGCACCAATGGAGTCCAAACACTTCTAGGTAGAAGGGAAAGTGAAAAGTAGCAGCTAAAAAAGAATGAAGGAAAATGTGAGAGATCCAAAGTCTTCAAGGAGTCGATTCTCTGTGGTAGAAAAGGAGCTATCACCTGGGTTTTGAGTTAAGGTGTCATTATCAGAAACCTATAACTCAGAGTCAGCTTAAGAGTCTTTAATAACATTACAGTGATAAGGTAATCCAGCCATATATAGAAGAGGAAAGAAATTAAAATTTGAAAGAAAAAAATCATACAACACAGCAGAATGAGTTATATTGTTTCATTAGGAAGGAAAGCCTGAAGCCGGAAGTCTAACGGATCTACTGATGAAGCATCTGGATGCCTCCGCTCTGTTCTGAGCAGAAATAGTTGCTATGTTTCGCTGGCCTGTGCTGTCCTCACTGCTCAGCCCACACAGAGACCCCTACAGAAACTTAGATGTAGTTCACATAGTAACCCCACTTCTCACCGAGCCAAGGCTCTAAGCACCGAAATTTCAAGACCATAAATAGAGCTGTTATCTTTTATGACTTTGGTGGAATATTCTCAGAGATAAACACCGGACTGGTCTCATTCCAGGTTCTTTGGCTAAGGCACATTGTGTAGAGAAAGGAAACTGAAGTGCCTGGAAACTCTTCAACCAGCAGAGAGAGATGTTTCATGTTGCTAGTTAAAAAGTTGGTATTTTCTTTAGCTTCTCTGAGACCAAAAGACTTGGAAGCTGCATTGACTTCTGACTCAGAGGCTGAAAGAGGTTCCAGACTATTGGGAATCTGAGGGAGAAGGCTGAGCCTTCTCTTCAAACTTTGTATCAATTAAGTTCTGTAGGGCTGATATCATGCTATTTCACACTACTTTACAAAGTGCAATCCCTTTTATGTCCAGCAGCTAAAGTAGTTCATGGTCCCAACACTGTGTCATCCACAGCGGGATCCCTGAATATCTAATTATGAATGGTTTCCGATGTGAGTTCATAACTATTGCCTGATCGCACCGCATCTCTCTTAAAACATTCAATTATCTAGCTATAATTGCACCTGTCAGCACACGCTGCCTTCAATCTCCACATCGGCAAACTCCTCTCTTTTCAACTCGCATCCCTTTGATGCATTTCGCCTGAATAATGCTTCTCAGAGCCCTTTTCACAAAAGCACTCTGTTCGCTGGAAATATGGGAACTTTCAAAAGTGTTAACACTGTAAAACATCATGTCTCCTTTTGAAAAAGAGAAGAAGAAGAAGAAAAGCTAGAGCTGATATCAGACACTAAACTTTTTGCTGCTCTAAATTGGAATCTTCTCTGATAAGCCCTGTTTGGAGTCTAAAGCTTACAAAGGGACCTGGGTGAAAACGTCCCCAGGGAATTCTGAAATCATTCTAAGGAAGTTGTGATCACTGCTGCTGGGAAAAGAAGGGTCCTAGTTGTTAAGTTCAAATTCAAAACAAATCTAGCATTCTTCGCTTATCAGTCAGTTTTTCAAAGCTGACTCCTCCTGCCTGGTATTGAACAACTTTTTATTTTTGCTGTAAATTAAAGCTTTTAAGAAGTGAGTGAGCATGCCGCATTTGCTTCCCATCCCCAATCAGCACATCTGTCTTTGAAACCCTATTTTGATAGGTTTTGTTTGTTCTAAATAACACAGAAGCCAACACTTCAGCTAAATCCTGAAGAGAAGGAAAGGAAGATGGGGGTGGGGGAGGGTCACATTGATGAAAAGAGCAGGAGGATGAGCTGGGAGCCGAAATAGTGGTGGGTTTTTTTTTGCTTTTGTTTTTTTCCAGCTTTCACACAACATTTGGTGGGTAAGTGCAAGTAATCCGGGATAACACACTGGGACACATTGGGGGTGGGGTGGGGGAGGGGTGACTTTGTTTTCACTTCACTAAAGAGATAATAACAGGAATTAATTTGGTATTGAGGCAGTTTTTCTCCGTTCTCATTTTAGAGCCACATACAGAGTTTCTGTAGTTTTAAAATAGCAGACTGTAAAATCTGGCCCAGATAAGCTTTTAGGCAGCTCTTGTGATCACTCCCTCTTATGTCCCTGTCAGAGCACAGATACATTCGTATGAGACCCTCTTTTCATGAAGCTGAGCATCTGGATATTGCCCTTGCGGAAATCTTCTTTCCTTTTCTCCCCCTAGGAATCATAAGGAAAGCCACCAATGTTACTCTTCTTCACAGCAATTCTTCTGAGACGGGCAAAAGATAGTACACTTAATTTTTTTTAATTTAGTTCAAGAAGCATTTCTTGTACAGCTATTAAATACTAAGTACTATGTTAGGAACTGAGGCTTAAAAGTAAGTAAGACAAAATCCTAGGATAACTCTTAGCAAAAGTCACCTCTTGGTTCCATAAACAGCAAGTACTAACTTTCCTGATTCAATTAAAAAAAAAAAAAAATCGTTTCCAGGTCCTCAAGTACCACAAAAGAGCTTCAGGGGAAATCTGTACTTAATGTCTCCTGTTCCCCATCATCCTAAATATTTCTTATTTCCTGAATAAAAAGAGATTTCTAACTCTTCCCCTGTCTGCTCCCTCTCCCCAAATTTTCACTAGATATTAGGGAAGCAATGTAACATAATGGTTATCAGTTTATAATCTGGAGTCAGAACAAGCCCACGTTGCACGTTCCTGTGTTGATAAAATGACTTAGAGCGGCGTGGTGCAATAGGGTTTCCTGCAATGACGGAAATATTCTGTATCTGCATCATCCAATACGACAGCCACTTGTTACAGGTGACTACAGAGCATCTTAAACGTGACCAGCACTACTGAGGAACTAAACTCATGGTTCTATTTCATTTTAATTAATAAACTTAGATAGACACATCTCTACCACATCGGACAGCACAGATGTATTGTTTTTTCATCTATAACCTGGAGATTATAAGGGTCCTTATCTCATGGAGTTCTTAGGTTTTGTCCTTTTTGAATCTGTTTTATCACTTCAAAAAGCAGCAGTAAGTTCCTCCAGGACAGAGGTCATGCCATGTTCATTTTTGGGTTTCTGGTACATAGGAAAGCCTGGCACATGTTAGATGTTCAGCAACTGCTTTCTGACTTAACAGAATAAAGCAAAGACGGTGGGGCCCTACTGCACCACAGACAGGCAAATCCACAGGAACCCCAAGCATAGTTTTCCTAATCTCCAAAGTATCTTAAGGGTTCTGGACTTGATCTTGGCCTTGCTATTTTCTAGTCAACTGTCCTGATGCTGAAGCTCTAATACTTTGGCCACCCGATGCGAAGAGCTGACTCATCGGAAAAGACCCTGATGCTGGGAAAGACTGAGGGCAGGAGGAGAAGGGGATGACAGAGGATGAGATGGTTGGATGGCATCACTGACTCGATGGACATGAGTTTGCACAAACTCTGGGAGATAGAAAAGGATAGGGAAGCCTAGCATGCTGCAGTCCGTGGGGTCACAAAGAGTTGGACACGACTTAGGAACCAAACAGCAAGTTATGCGTACATAGGGGAATGATCTGACTTCACTGATCTCTGGAATTACCATCTGTAAAATGGCGACAATCCTGCCTACCCCACATCCACAAGCAGAATGACGTGAGCTGACAGGGGAAATGGCAGATCTCTTTTTCCTTCTCTCTTGCGGGGCCTTCTCTACCTGTTTCTCTACACGGTAGTGAAGAGGTACAACCAGTGCTTACCTCTTCCTTGCCTAAAATTCACTCACCTTGAATTTCTTCTCAATTTGCAATCTTAAAAAGCAAATATTCCTTAAAAAAATTTTCCCAGATCATCTCCATCTTCCACGCCTGAAGGTACATGAATGAGCTTCTCCCTATGACCTGGCACCGAGGGAGTATGAATTGTGAGTCTGCTGTGGGTGCATATGGGTGCTAATTTTGGATGACACACACCACACAAGGGTGGCGAACCTTGGTGGGGGTGGAGTGATGGGGGAAAAAGAAATCCTGCTTTGAATCTGCTAAAATATATACATTCCTACAACTGAAAGCTTTACCCCAAAAAGTCACTACCATTAATAGCCTAAGCGAACAACAGGG
Source organism: Cervus canadensis (assembly GCF_019320065.1). Lineage (NCBI taxonomy): Eukaryota > Metazoa > Chordata > Mammalia > Artiodactyla > Cervidae > Cervus > Cervus canadensis. The sequence goes on from NC_057410.1 coordinate 52,398,584, forward strand.
CTCTAGCTGGCATTCAGGCACAAATATGGTTTTAAAATGCACAGGTTTTAAATAATGTATAGGGTTGTGTGGGGTGGTGGTGGAGTTCTCAGAATGTTTATTGTTAGAATGCTCAGAGCTTTTGAGACAAAAAAGGCTTGCATAAAAATTCCTAGGGCTTATTTTTGCTTTGAGGTACCTCACGAAACTAGACAAAATACAATGACTGAAAACTTGGGAGGCTGGGTCTAGGAACATGTCCTTGTAACTAAGAGTGACTGGAATGTTTCAAACACATCAGTTTCCACATGAATTTCAGAGGTGACAAGGGAAGAGTGGACCTATTTGGTATTTTCTATAAAGCCTTTTTCTCTGCGAAGATCAAAGCCTTACTTCATCAGCCCTCACACAGGGAGGTTAAGTGTGGTTTGCCAACAGTCACACAGAGCTGCCAGCGGGGCCTGGACCGCGGGCACGTGGTCCAGAGGGCCTTCTGCCTCAGGGTGCACACAGCATCCTCCCATCTGCACCCCTGCTCTGGAGAGAGGCACCTCCCCTCCTTTTTCCTAGCGAAATAAAAGATGCCTCCTCCAGATGAAGGGGCGGGCTAACTGGCCCTGTGAAGATCAAAAGAGAGAGTGGGCTTCTGACAAAGCTTGGTAGTTGGATCATCACTGGATGGAATAGCATGGCACAAGACCACCCAGTAGACACATCCAGTACTTAGGGTCCTGGCAAAGCAGAGCTGCCAGATTAAAGAAAGAAAGTGTCACTCTCAACTATTTTATATAAAATCTGTAATTGGAAAATCGAGAAAGAAACTATTCAACTTTAGTACACATACAAGTTTGGAGTTTTCTCCTGGGCTTGTGTGCTAAGTCGCCTCAGTCGCATCCAACTCTTTGTGACCCCATGGACTATAGTCCACCAGCTCCTCTGTCCATGGGATTCTCCAGGCAAGAACACTGGAGTGGGTTGCCATGCCCTCCTCCAGGTGATCTTCCCAACCCAGGGATCAAAGCCATGTCTCTCACGTCTCCTGAATAACAACCCCTATTGGTAGGTGGGTTCTTTACTACGAGTGCCCCCTCTTGTGGGGTGAGCTTAATACAGAAGAGCAGTCAATCCCACAGACGCCGGCACCACTCCCTGACTCCCCCCCTTACCGGCTGTGTGACCTGGAACAAGGTACTTAACCTTTCTGTGCCTCAATTGCCTCATCCATACATGCAAAATTATAAAAGTAACTCAGAACTTAGAAGGTTGTTGTGAGTACTGAGTTCATCCACTTACAATGCTTAAAATAGTGCCTGGCATATAATAGTTGATAGAGACATGTTTACTGTTAGTAATAATACACACACACACACATATATATGTATATATATACATATATTTAATTGCTTCTTCTGCTATTGTTTTTGAACTAATCTCTGTTGGAGAATGGAAGGGGTGAAAACACTCCCAGGTTTTAGGGCCTCTAACATTCTACCTGACCCCGGTGTGTGTCAGTTGCTCAGTCATGTCCAAGTCTTTGCGACCCCATGAACTATAGCCCACCAGGCTCCTCTGTCCATAGAGTTCTCCTGGCAAGAATACTGGAGTGGGTCGCCATGCCATCCTCCAGGGATCTTCCTGACCCAGAGATCGAACCCAGGTCTCCCACATTGCAGATTCTTTACCATCTGAGCCACCAGGGAAGCCCTGGGTATAGCCCAAACCAAAATTCTTCTGAGGAAGGAGATGGCTGCTAAGCTCGGAGTGTGAACTCCTGTTAAAACTCGGGAAAGGAAGGCCAGATGGGATCAGCTTTTTGAGAACAAGCCATTCTCTGAGAATCACTGGTACAATGCTGCTCTGCTATCCTGAACGGCAAAAACGGTGACAGAGCTGGGGAGGGAGCCAGCTGGCTGGGCAGGAAGCTTGGCATCACACTTGGCAGAGATGAGGCTGATCTGTGGGGGAGGCAACTTTAAGCTAAACAAGAGCTCACAGGGATGAAGGTTCAACCCTATAAAGCTCTGGCTCATCTTCCCAGCTCACCAGGAAGACCATGCCCAGACCTGACTTCAGCAGGCCCTGATATTAAAAACACCCAGGACAGTCAGGGCTTAGATCAGACAAATCCACAGACCCAGGATGTCTCAGACAGCAAGGAGGGAAAGTTGGGAAAGGAAAGGTCCAGTGAAAGGAATCTGTTTGATCCAGAGAGCGGTAGTCAAGCTTCTTATCAATGTGAAAGCCTCTGTCTTCAGCTGCTGGTACTGTTAGTTAACAAATGAGGATTAATGTCAGAGCCACAAGAACAGGAGATGAATGACATCTGCCCATGTTAGACAGGGTTCTGTTGTAACACACAAGGACTAAGCATTAAGTTCACTGACTCGGCTTAGATGAAAACCAGCGTTAGAAATAATTCACTTTTATTTTTCTTATAAAATAGAAACACAGCAGCAATTATAAGAAAAATCACCTGACTGCAAAACCTTTTTTAAACTTTAAAACAGTTATATTTTAAAATAACATTAATTGCCCCTGAAATGTTCAACTATAACAAGAAATATTTTTCTGAATGCAAATGCATTAAGCAATATTATGACAATAAACGTTGCAGTGTGAGCCCATGGTGTCATGAATTATTTCCTGGCGGGGAAAGTTTGCTCTCTGATTTGAAAAGGGACACACGGGGGAAGAGCAGGACAGACTCACATCAGCATGTGCTGGAATCATCAGTCATCAACGCAGCCCTGAATGGGGACTCCCTGACTGAATAAGCTTACACTATGCTGTGCCAAGGATATTTTTGTTACTAGCATATTCAGCACAACATCTGAAAATAAAATAGAAGAAATCTTTTTTAATGTCTTCATTAAAACATTTTTTAAAGGGATTTCTGGTGCAAAAACTGCACTATTACTTTGGCAAGAACTCTACTGGAAAGACACATACTGTACTGGTTTGACCTCGAAGAACTGACATTGAAGAACGGATGTTATATTGAAAATGCCAGTCTTCTCCCTGAGCAGAGGAGAAGGGGTCAGAGTGCTGTGTTATGGATCTGTGTTTCAACACTGCTCTGGGCAATATTTTAGGTTTCTAAGCTACAGAAACAGTTAGAACTGGACATGGAACAACAGACTGGTTCCAAATAGGAAAAGGAGTACGTCAAGGCTGTATATTGTCACCCTGCTTATTTAACTTATATGCAGAGTACATCATGAGAAATGCTGGGCTGGAAGAAGCACAAGCTGGAATCAAGATTGCTGGGGAGAAATATCAATAACCTCAGATATGCAGATGACACCACCCTTATGGCAGAAAGTGAAGAGGAACTAAAAAGCCTGTTGATGAAAGTGAAAGAGGAGAGTGAAAAAATTGGCTGAAAGCTCAACATTCAGAAAACTAAGATCATGGCATCTGGTCCCATCACTTCATGGCAAATAGATGGGGAAATAGTGGAAACAGTGGCTGACTTTATTTTTCTGGACTCCAAAATCACTGCAGATGGTGATTGCAGCCATGAAATTAAAAGACGCTTACTCCTTGGAAGGAAAGTTATGACCAACCTAGAGAGCATATTAAAAAGCAGAGACATTATTTTGCCAACAAAGGTCCATCTAGCCAAGGCTATGGTTTTTCCAGTGGTCATGTATGGACGTGAGAGTTGGACTATAAAGAAAGCTGAGCACTGAAGAATTGATGCTTTTGAACTGTGGTTTGGAGAAGACTCTTGAGAGTCCCTTGGACTGCAAGGAGATCCAACCAGTCCATCCTAAAGGAGATCAGTCCTGGGTGTTCATTGGAAGGACTGATGCTGAAGCTGAAGCTCCAATACTTTGGCCACCTGATGAGAAGAGTTGACTCATTGGAAAAGACCCTGATGCTGGGAGGGATTGGGGGCAGGAGGAGAAGGGGGCAACAGAGGATGAGATGGCTGGATGGCATCACCAAGTTGATGTACATGGGTTTGGGTGGACTCCGGGAGTTGGTGATGGACAGGGAGGCCTGGCACGCTGTGGTTCATGGGGTCGCAAAGAGTCGGACACGACTGAGCGACTGAACTGAACTGAAGGCTAGAGAACCTTGAACTATCTGGCCACCTCTGGTCTCCACCCAGAAATATAGATGGGTGGGTTTGGCCTATACTGGAGAAAACAAGACTAGATTATAATACTTCAGAAAATGGGACCTTCTTGGGACTTCCCTGGTGGTCCAGGGGTTAAGGACCCACCGTGCAATGCGGGGACCCAGGCTTGACCCCTTGCTGGAGATCTAAGATTCCACCTGCCAGGGGCAACTACTCCCTTGCAGGGCAACTACAGAGCCCACGAGCCTCAGAAAGATCCCACGTGATGCAAAGATCCCACATCACAAAGCCAAATAAATATTCTGTAAAACAGAAAAAAAATAGGCCCTTCATGCTTTACCCTCCTTCCTTTCCTAGACCTCAGTCAGTCCACACAGCTTCTGAAGAAAAGCATGAGATTTGGCCCCAGGAGAATATGGTTTTATTAAACCATATTTCTCATTAAAGAGCTCTACATTTCTGAGATACCACTGGCCATCAGGACTACAGATAAAAATAAAAATCATATAGGCAAGTATACATGCACAGGCAAATTCAGAGAGCAAGAATTCAACATCACTTTGCATAAAACACAGCCAAGAAGTCTGTTGCAACTATGAAGAATAGAAACCACAGACCCCCTAAAAGGAAGTGTCTGGGGAAGAAAAACCAAATGCACTAAAGCAGAACTAGGAAGAAGGGGGATACATACAACAGCTGAAAATCCAGAACGCCTCTGAAAGCTGACACCAGAGACAAGACCAGGGCAAGATCCCTCCCTCCAACTCGCTTGCTGCAGTGTGCCCTAGACTTTCCTACACTGCATCTCCACCGCCCCTCTCCAGCAAGAATCTTCTAGAGATTCTTCTAGACAAATCCAGAGATGCTCACTGTTCTACCCACTCACTGCAAACGTGGACAGCACTGCCCAAGACTTTCCTGCACTGACTCTCCAGTGTCCCTCTGCAGCAAGAATCTTCTAGAAACAAATCCAGAGATGTTTCTAATGCTCTATCCACTCAGAGGACAGTCCTGCAGGGACCTACATCAACGCTTGCAGATACAGTCTCAGCGTATCTCTTCTTTATGTCACGTTTAAGACGTTCATATAGAAGTCGGAACACTTCACAGACTGACACTGTTTTTTAAAGGAGGGCAATGAGCTTTCCCGCCTTTAAGGTGAAACTAAATTCGGGGTTTTTTTTACCCAAAGGGGGAAACACCTTCTTAGCACCACATGCCATGCAGTCGGGTCTCCTTTTCTTTCTTGAGCTCTACCCCATATTCATGAAGGGAAGAAGGAAACAACCTTCACATTTCCTTTACGTCCACTCCTTCAGCTTCACAGAGAACAACTAGTTTTGCCATCTGAAACAACGTGCCTTCTCAAAGCAAAAAGGTGAACAGACCAGGCCGCCCCTCCTGGGGATGATTTAGAGAGAAGACTCTTCCAAATGGTCCAAATGGGCTAACTTCAAAGCTGCAACTGATGCCTAAAATTCCACCATTAATGGTTCATGACTTTACCTGAAGACACTGACTATATAATGACTTATTGATGGAAGGGAGTCCAGCCTAGTTCCTGAAATCAGGGTGAAGCTGCGGGAGGGGGTGGAGGATCTGCAACCCTGCAGGGGTAGCCGCTCCTGGCACACGGGGCGCCGCCAGGTCTCCCCTGGGCCCCTCTCCCCACAGATCTCAGACGGAGCCTGGCACTCTGCATATGGCTCCCTAATCGGGCACCTCCTGGTAGCAGCGGCATTCGCGGCTCCAGCCCACCTTGGCCTCCGTTTTCACTCTGGACGCCAGGTTTGGGGATCCACTCCAAACTCAGTCTGGATCTTCTTGTTCCTCTGTTGCCTTTGCCAGCTGGCCTTGAGTTAATTATAGTCTGATGAAGGAGACCAACACATGAACAAACAATTACCATGCAGGGCTGTGAGTGCTCAAATAGAAGTAAGGCAAAAGGCTACAGGAATATCCAGAACTGCCTGGGAAAGTCTTCACAGGAAAGGTTGCAATTGAGTTTTAATCCTGAGACTTAAAATGATCTCACGAGAGTCATTCCAGGGCTAATGAACCATCTGTGCAAAGAGATGCTGGCAAGAACCAGTAGGGCCCCCAGGATGGTGAGAAGTCCAGTGTGGCTGGAGCATAAGGTTTTAGAAGGGGCAGAAAGAGAGACAGAAGATATGATTGGATGATCTCAGACATTTTCCCCCTGAATGTAACAGGGAACCAACAGAGGTTAAACATGAGAATGCTATACTCATATTGGTGTTTTAGAAAGGGAACAAAGCCTACAGCTCGATTTGAAGAGTACAGTAACTGTCGGACAGAGTAGCCATGTTAAGATGACCTGTCAAATATCTCAAACAGTGGCTCGCACTGGGGAAGATGTTGCCCCCTGGGGATATTTGGCAATGTCTGGAGACAACTTCGGTTGTCACATCTGGCAGGGGTGGGTGCCTATGCTTGACATCTAGCGGGTAGAGGCAAGGGATATTGCTAAACATTCTACAATACACAGGACAGCCGCCCACAGCAAAGCATTATTTAGCTCAAAATATCAATACTGCCAAGGCTAAGAAACCCTGCTCTAAAAGACGAGATGGCCAGAGGGTACAGGATGACACAGCCCACAGGGACTCCCCAGAGAGGCAGAAAGGGGACCAGGAGATTGTGGGGCTTCTCACATTTTTGTCCTGCCCCCACGGTAGGTGTGATGCTCACACACCCATGCAACTTGGAGCTTAGCTTCTTTCTGTCTTTCCACGGACTGAGAAGAACGCTATTACTGCAACAACCTTGAATTTGACCCAACTGATTTTTTTTTAAGGAAATCGTTTGTAAACTTCAATACTTGATTAGTGACAAAGGTGCTTGCTGATCAAAGTAGGCTGATCAACGAGGTGCAGAATCCCTGCCTGGGGCAGTGCTCCAAGGGAGAAAGAGCCAGAACACCATCTCCGTTCGGGCAGGATCAGTGACCTTTCAGTCCAAGTAGAAATGCATGGAAAAGAAGCTCCTCCCTCCTCTTCCTGAGCGGGAATTGCTGATTCTCCAGGACACTCTCCTCTACTGTCCCCCAGGCCAGACCACTCCCCACGGGGCAAACCCAAATTGCCATTGCCATTTTAAATTCAAGTCCCAGTTCCTGGCGGGCTTAGAGACACCGGAGTTTTAAAATGTAAAATGGTAAAACAAGCCATGTTTGAAAGTCAATAATGTATTGAGAGTGGGGATATCAAAATACATTCTATCCAGACCAAAATGGAAAATAAAGCTTTTTTTCAGATAACATGTTTTTGCTGCTTTCACTCTCTTTGCTAGCTGCGTCTTCAGGGCTCACCTTTGTCTTATTAGTGCTGCCTCCACCACAACAGTTCAGCAGCTAGAAGCAGTTATTTGGAAGCAGGGTACAAGCACCAAGCGCAGGAGTCAAGTTGAACTCCGCAAATTGGAGAAACTGCCCTCTTGTTGGTTCTCAATTGAGGGAATGGGATTGCATTTAAAAGACAATGCCTGTGAAAGTGCTTGGGCAGGAAACAGAATTTCATAGATTCAAACTACAGCCTGTGGCTGGGAAGAGATCTGGGACTCTGCAGGACCTGAGGACTGAAGGGCTCCTTCCAGAGCACTGTGTCCACACAGGGTATTCCTGGAAGGATGTGGTTGCCGCCAGGGAGGACGCAGCGGGTGTCAAGGAGCAGAGGAAGGGAAACAGTCAATGTTCACAGTGGGCCCTTCTGTAAGCTCTGAATGCTGGATTGTGTACAAGCGTCACCGACTCACAAATCATCATCATCATTTAAGAGACAAATGAATGATATAAAACCCACAGAAGAGGGGACTTCCCTGGTGGGCCAGTGGTTAAGACTGCGAGCCTCCAATGCAAGTGGTGCAGGTTCGATCCCTGCTCAGGGAACTAAGATCCCACATGCTATGTGGCTTGGCTAAAAAAAAAAAAAAAATTTTAAAAATAAGAGTAACTTTAAAAGTAAATAAAATTCATAAAAATGAGCCTGTACAAACAATCCCAAGTTTGCGAATCGCAAGTCTCCATGCTTTCCTTCAGCGTCCTCTTGCTGTGTGGTCAGGGGAGTTGTGAAAGAAGAGAACAGTAAGATCAACAGCGGGAACTAAAATTCACTTCTGAGCTCTCAGCTCTGACTTCCAACCACCAGGAGCTCCTCCATCTGGAGGTCCCTTCCATGGGCCTCTCTAAGACAGGGTGCTCCAAACTCAAAGCCCCCTGTTGTCTCCCTCTTTCCTCCAGGCCTAAGCCCCTTCTGATATTTTCCAGTATTATGAGAAACAACTACCGATCCAGCTTCCCAATCTAAAAACCTGAACACTGCCTTAGGGACCCTCTCACCCTCATTACAGTCGCAAATGCTGTAAATTCCATCTTAAGGAAGCGTTTCACAGAGGTGGCCTCTCCTGCTGTCCTACTGATGCCTTACACACTGCATTCCTTCCTGCATCTCCCAGACAGTTCATGCTCCATATGTCCCAGCCCCCAGCCCCATCAGCTTCCCTAAACATGATGACTTCATCATGCTGAGGAGCCTTGGATAGCTCCCTGCTGCCTACAGAACTATGTCCAAATGCCCTATTTTGACAAATGACTGTTTACATTGTGGACCAGTCAATCCTATCCATCCTAAAGGAAAGCAACCCTGAATATTCATTGGAAGGACTGATGTTGAAGCTGAAACTCCAATATTTTGGCCACCTGATGCAAAGAGCCGACTCATTAGAAAAGACCCTGATGCTGGAAAAGACTGAAGGTAAAAGGAGAAGAGGGTGGCAGAGGATGAGATGGTTGGACGGCATCATCCACTGAGAGGTCATGAGTTTAAGCAAACTCTGGGAGTTGGTGATGGACAGGGAAGCCTGGCATGCTGCAGTCCACGGGGTTGCAAAGAGTTGGACATGACTGAGTGACTTAACAACAAAACTGTGGACAGAAGAATCATTTCACCCCTAACACGTACCTGTGCTCTGGCTACTCTGAAGTAATCAGCCTTGCTCATTTCTGCCTCTCCCTGCCTCCATATCTTTGCACTGGTTGTTTCCTTGACTTGAAAGCGTCCCCCTCACCCCACTTTGCTTATCCAAAGAGAAACTCCTGTCCACCCTTCTAGACCCCTACTCATGTTACATTTCCTCTGAAAAGCCTCTCTGGACCGCTCCCTCCTCTTTGCTCCTCCAACACTCTGCACATATGGCCCCTTACCACACTCTTTTGTAACTGTTTATGCTTCTATCTCTCCTGCCAGAAAAGTCAGAGGCTTTAAAAAAAAAAAAAAAAGCAGCTGCTATATTTTATTCATCTTTGAATCCGCTGCACCTCCCTGCTAGCATTGCACATAAATGTTTGCTGAATGAATTGGCAGCAAGTACTTTGGTAAAAATATAACACATTATCCCCCCAATTCTATAGACCTCTGTGGCTAAAATCTCATTTCTTTGGCCTCTCTCTCTGCATACCTATTGGCACGCTACCACAGGTCTCAGGAGGGCCGGTTATTCAGAGAGCTAACAAAGTGCCTGCTATTTGTAAACAGGGCCATTTGTAAACCCTCTGGGCCAGATTTAGAGATGGCCTATCCAACTGTAACAGCAATTCTTTGAGCACTCATCCACTCTAACAAGTGTTTCTTTCCCAAATGTCTGGAGTCCTATAAGTAACCTTTGTTTGCCCTGAAAACATTTTCAGGGAAGCTGAAAGGAGATAAAAATAAAACTTAAAAAATAAAAGCCATGTAGTGACCCTAGAGGGACCCGCCTGTCAGTGAGCGTCAGGGCCCCTAGGGAGGCGGGGGGCTTTGGACTCAGCTGGAATCCCTGGCACTTCTGCTGTCATCAGCTACTTTACTGCCTGAACCTCCGAGGCTCCCTGCTCCCTAGCGAAGACCTTGGCAGTCCATTAATCACAAGACTATTCAGGTAAAACAGCATCAAAAGCAGAGTGATGAGCTTGGTGGCCCGAGGAACAGTGGTCTTTAGGGTTCCTGGACCCAACTTGTCTCAAATAAAGTGGGCACTGGGACGGCGGTCTCCACCCCACACAGGCTTCCAGCGCGGGTACTCACGGCTCCGGGGTGTAGAGGGGATCTGAGCCGTGGCGGACGTACTGGGTGCAGTGGAACACTCTGTAGGCCAGTCCCGCCAGAAAGTCCCGAGGGCTCAGGTATCCGGCCACCGGCCTCACCGTGAAGCCAGATCTTTCTAAAGAGGTAACAGAAAGAGTCAAGTAAGTATTAACGCAGCAGGACTTGACGGCCCCAGCAGGGCTTCCTATTATTTTTAAGGACGCTCCAGAAACAATGTAATCAAGGTCCTAAAACTCTTGACAATTGAATGACATACACTGCTTACAGCTATCACATTTGTGGCTTCTGATAACTAAAATCCACTCACGAATGATGGTTTCCAGGGGAACAAGACATTCATTAAAATGGAAAGAAAGGTGAAAAAAAAAAAAATTAAGGATTTGAATTCAGAGGCCAAATTAGGATAAGAAAGCTCAAATGCACAGAAGAAGACTACAGTCTAAATTTTTGGTGGTGAGCACACTAGACTGTACACAGAAATAGACATATAAGGTTGTACACATGAAACTTACCTAATAGTCTAAACCAATGTGGCCTTGGTAAGAAATAAATTCTTTTATAAGACATCAGATGTGAAAGACTACTACACATTTTGTGCTTCTATTTATGTGATGTCCAAAGAAGGAAAAGCTAGAGACAGAAAGCAAATCAGTGGTTTCCCAGGGCTAAGGATAGGAATAAGGATTGATTATAAAGGAGCAAAAGGGAACTTTCTGTAGAGATAGAAATGTTGTAAAACTGAATTGTTGTGACGGTTACACAATTCTATTAATTTACTAACATCACTGACTTGTACAGTTACAAAGGGTAAATTTTATTTTATGTAAACTATACCTCAATGAAGTTGCTAAAAAATATAAATAAAATATAGTGATGCTTACCGTGTATCACTTGATATCTTTCTAAAGACACACCTAGATAAGAATACTTCCTGTATGTATGTGGTCAGTGAACACGCTGCCAACTTAGCCCGTTGACTAGCATTATGGAATCGGTTCATACTACAGCTTTTTATTGACAGTCAAACCTATGGTTTGTCCAACAGTCGTGTATGGATGTGAGATCTGAACCATAAAGAAGGCTGAGTGTCAAAGAATTGATGCTTTTGAACTGTGGTGCTGGAGAAGACTCTTGAGAGTCCCTTGGACTGCAAGGAGATATAACCAGTCCATCCTAAAGGAGATCAGTCCTGGGTGTTCATTGGAAGGACAGATGCTGAAGCTGAAACTCCAATACTTTGGCCACCTGATGTGAAGAGCTGACTCTGGAAAAGACCCTTATGCTGGGAAAGATTGAGGGCAGGAGGAGAAGGGGCGACGGAGGATGAGATGGTTGGATGGCATCACCACTCGATGGACATGAGTTTGGACAGGCTCTGGGAGATGGTGAAGGACAGGGAAGCCTGGCGTGCTGCAGTCCATGTGGTCACAAAGAGTTGGACACGTTCGAGCTACTAAACAACAACAACCCCCTAACCCCTTCATTCTACATTGTCATATCCCATTTCTTTGATATTATGAAAACAATTATATTAATTATGACAATTTGAAAGATACACTAAAGCTCTACATGCTCTATAGGTTTGTGGTAAGAGGACAAAAAAAATAAGCAGGATACAATAAGATCTATGAAAATCACACTAGACGGCTAACCCAGTTAAAGACTGCCTCATGCTTCCTGCTCATCAGGGCCCACAAAAAAATGACAGGAGGGCTCTTCTCTCTGATATAAGCACTGTAAAGGCTCCCGTTTTAAAAACCTCAGTTCATTCGGAAAGCACTTCTGAATGGTTAGAAATAGTTTTTAAAGATAAAAACCAATTAAGTGTATAAAACAAGTCCACCCTGGGATCCTGGGTACCTACAGGGAAATAACCCTATTCTCAGATATCCTCAAGCCTATGATTCTAACAGTATTAAGGTCATTCCAAAAGTTTCCAGGTAGATTCATTATTCCCCACTGAAAATCAAAAAGATAAGTGTATTTTCTTCTTTTTGTATTCTATGCCAGTATCCCACATGTGGGGTACAAGGGGACATTCTTTAATAGCTATATATTTTATTTTCTTATAAACTTTAAAATGTGTATCTATTACATCAAGAACTTTGAATCTGTGAATACCACTGCTTAAGAAGTTTCTTTTTAAAATAAAGTTGGTATTTTAAAAGTGAGTCAATTAAAAGAAATAAAAATACACACAACTTATATTGTGCTTGCTGTTCACCAATGAATGATGCAAACTGACTACCCAGGACAACCAGTTCACCAAGCATGATGCAAAACAATAGCAATAATAGTAGTAATCATAACTAAAACTCTGGTACACTTAATGTGTGCCCAGCAATAACTTTAGGCACACATTGTTAGTTTCCCCTCCCAACCTTGTAAGGTAGATAAGATGATGACCTCTGTTTGCAGAGAGGAAATAGAGGCAAAGAGAAGCTAAGGCAATTCATCCATCTAAGGTCACACAACCAGGAACTGGTGGAGCCGGCCTCAACCCCAGGCATTCTGCACCCAGAATCTGTTCTGTACCATACTGCCCCTCATAAAAATATTAAATTGGGTGACAGATATGGAAAATATTGAGATGGGAATGTAACTACTGGGGTTTGAGAAACAAAGCAGTAAAAAGCAATCCTCATACGGGAGTAATCGAGCCCATGGTAAATATATAATACGTAATTCCATGGGAAAGAAAGAGGCAAGCCAGAGGCAGGGCCATCAGGGAGCACAGAATCTAGTTAAACAACACATAGGTATCACATAATTAGGGGCTAATTGGATGATACTGATCAGTGGTTCTTAATCTCTTTCAGTAACAAATACCAAGGATGGCGACCCTGCACAGGGCCCTCCCATCATGCTGAGGGTGGTTCTCAGGGGACCACTGTCAGGCCACACCTGCCTTTCCCCCGATACACACATGATCTGGGATGAAATCGGGAAAGGGAGAGGTCACGGTGGCTGTATGATCAGGATTCAGAGAGAATCCAGGGCTTGCTCCGAGTCTTGAGGAACACAAAGAATTTGAGTAGGTGTAGGGATGACCGTGGTGCTGGAGAAGACTTCTGAGAGTCCCTGGGACAGCAAGGAGGTCAACCAGCCAATCGTAAAGGAAAGCAACCCTGAATACTCATTGGAAGGACTGATGCTGAAGCTCCAATACTTTGGTCACGTGATGCGAAGAGCCGACTCATTGGAAAAGACCTTGAGGCTGGGGTGGGGGGAGGGCAGAAGAAGAGGGTGACAGAGGATGAGATGGCTGGATGGCATCACTGATTCAATGGACATGAACTTGGGCAAACTCCAGGAGATGGTGACAGACAGGAAAGCCTGGCATGCTGCAGTCCATGGGGCTGCGAAGTCAGACACGACTTGGCAACTGAACAACAACTCTCCTAGCAAGTCACAGAGCCTAAGTAACGATATGAAGACCCACAGCTAGAACAAAGGGTCTGTGCAGAGCGGTCACAGCAGGAGACACACTGGGAGAACGGGGTCAGGGCCGTGAGCTGAGGATGAGCAGCTAAGAATTTGCCTCTGTTACAAAGCAGAGGCCAGCAAACTGCGGTCTGTAGTCCAAACCCAGGTTGCTGCCTGTTCATGTACACCTGTGAGCTAAGAATAGTTTCTGCATTTTCAAATGTTCACGTTTAAACAGTGATATAAGTATGTACTAATAGCCTCAATTTTGGCTCTTGGCCCACACAACCTAAAATATTTATGGTCCATCTGGACTTTTACCAAAAACATTTAAAAGTTTGCCAACCTCAGTAAAATCAAGGGGAAGCCACTGCTAGCTTCTGAGCACGGATGCCAGGAACAAAGGAACTCTCTAGGGAGCTTCATCTGGAAGCTGCGGACAGGAGAGGAGAGGGGAGGAGATGCTGGGGTCAAGGGTGCAATGATGAGGCCTCCGTGTGAGTGCGGCACGGGGATGGAAGGATGGGGCGCAAAGCTAGAAGTGACAGTGCCCGCAGACTGGGGTAAGCTCAGTTCCGTTAGGCCCTTCTAATAAGCCCCTGCTCTAATGCCCTGGGCCTGAGAATGCATTCCCTTAGGTGGCAAAATGAACTTTACTCATGGAGTTAAGGTAAGGGTCTTGCGCTGGGGCAATCAGCCCAGATGATCCCGGTGGGGCCACGCAGAAGCATCCTTCTGAGAGATAGGCAGGAGGGTCAGAGAAGGAGGCAGGTGATGGAAGCAAATGTCAGAGTGAGGCGAGGAAGGCGCTCTGTGGCAAGGTATGCGGATAGACTCTAGAAGCTGAAAAGGAAGGAAACAGAAGTCTCCAAAGGGATCCAGCCTTGCCAAGACCTTGATTTTAAACTTCTAACCTTCAGAACTTTAAGATAATACGTTCATGTTAAGTCATTAAGTCTGTGGTAATTGTTGCAGCTGAATAAGAAGCTTCTACAAAGGCTGATGAAGTGTGGCAGGAAGGGGGTGGGTAGGACTTCACAGAAAGAGTGTTACCGAGCAGGACTCTCTGAGGCCTTCCCAGAATAGACCCCATCCATGTCCTCTGCCTGCCTTTTGTCTGTGGAAAACTCTTTGCCAATGAATAAATTTAATCAGAGAAGTAAGAAGAGAAAAGAAAACAGCCAAGCAAGCCAAAATAATAATAATACAGCCATTAAACAAAGTCAAGGACTTTTCATTCTTCCTCAAGGAATATGGACAATATTCTAAGCCATGTTCTTTGAGCTGTTTTGCAGAAACTGAAACCTCCAGCAGGTGGAAGAAGTTAACTGTGTGCTGCCCACAAGCTGGCTGGAACCAGAAGCTTGATGCTGACTCCCAATCACCTCCCCAGCAACCAACCAGAAAAACGTCCACGAGCTGCCCACAGCCCATTCCTGGGACACTCCCAGACTCCTGGACGCCCCCAGGGCGGGACACACAGTTCAGAGGGGTGGACCTGCTGCAGCCCCTGTGCCCGGAGCAATAAAACTACTCTTTAGGCAACAGGAGTCCTTAGCGCCTGAGCCTAAGAATCCATCACCCCCGATAGAAACAGGGAAGGCAGGCGAGGAAGGAAGTTCCAGGGAGGGAGGCAGGCAGCAAGATTTTAGCTTTTAGAACCGTGTGCTTGAAACAGGGGGGAGAGAGAGAGAAGAGGAGAACCCGAGGACTCAGCCACAGTGAAGGACTGAGCAAGAAGCAGGGCCACCCTGAAGCTTCACCTGTACCCCCAACCCCGCGAGAGCCCAGAGTTCCCCCGCTCCCATCCCAGCAGGGCCAGTGAGGACAGCGGCCACGCAGAGGACACGAACGCCAGGTGACTCCGCTTCCCGTGTTCACTGCCTGCGGCTACCACCTCCCTGGGTGCGTTTACACCAATGCGTTAGACTAGTGATCGGACTGACCGACTCCCTGCCAGAGGAAAGTCACTGTGCTCAACATCATCCAGGATATTTCTTCATCCAGTATAAAGCTTTTCTGTTTCACTTGTGAACACTAGTGTAATAAACTGTTCAATTGTTCACGTGCCTCTCACGGGTGGTCCAGGTTCTGGCGGAGCAGCCCCCTCTTTTTAAACCAGAGGGAGTCCTACCTTGTGTGGGAAAAGGGCAATCGCTGCCCACTGTGTCCTTGGCAAGCCCACGCGGATGCTTAGCCTGAAAGAGCCCGTGTGAAGCTCACCTTTCAGAAACGTCGAGACGTCTTCCAGTTGGGGCACATTATCCTCCCTGTAGCCACAGTGTTTAGTCAGCAGGGGGAAGTTTTTCAAATACTCCCGGCAAGCGTGAGTGGGATAGAGTTTGGAGAGCTCCCGGAACACAACACCCCAAGTCTTCGTTTCTTCCTCCGTGTACTCCACCCTGGGGATGGGCTGACCGCTAGGCAGGAGAGAGCAGAAAAGCATGAGTCTATAGCCCTGGGCCACTGTGTTGCGTGTGTCCTCACCCTCGTACCTATGCAAGTCAGGTTACTGCAGAAGGGGATGCCTGAGTGTCTCAAAGGACCCCACGAGGTGTTCTGTTTTGGAAGTAAATGCTAACATTCTAAGTTTGTGTTTGTGTTTAAACTTTAACATAAATGATTTGTTATGTCTTCACACATCCTTCTGGACATTTGATGAAATTTTTGTTCTGATGCTGGGATCAGTAATGAGGTAAGAATTCTGGGTTGAAGGAACCGGTTTAGCTATAAAACTGTGCCCTGAGGACTTTGTCTGCAATCCCCTGACAACAGTAAAACATGGACATTGCCTTTTGAAAATAAAATTGCCCATAGATCTTCTCTGTCTTTTGTGGGGAGCTCGCCCCAATCTCCAAGGATAACTTTGAGGTTATTTGTTCAGTTTGCAATACACTGGGAAACACTAAAGTACTGTGGAATTTAATAGTTTTGCAAACTGCAAAATGGGAGTATTTATTAGACATCAGGCTAAGAGGCGTACACATTAAGCCCTGTCTGTTAGGAGAGAGGACAGCAAACTTTTTCTGTAAAAGGCCAAAAAGTAAGTACTTTAGGCTTACACGCCATACAGTCTCCAGCAAAACTGCTTAGTTCTGCCATCATATCTTGAAGACAGCCACGGATAAGATGTAGACACAAGAATGTAGCTATGTTCTAATAGAACTTGCATTACAAAAACAGGCAATGGTCTGGATTCAGCCCATAAGTCATAGGGAGCTGACGGCTGGTTTGAAATACTGAGAGGCAGCCCTGGACTGGAGTGGTCAGAGAGAGCTTCCTGGAGGAGGCACAGCTTAAGCTGAGACTGTTGGCCAACCAGGATGTGCAGGTTCCCTGACAGAAAGAAAGGTGAGTTTAAAAATGCTCTTCTAATAACAGACAGAAGAAGGGGGCAGCAGAGGATGAGATGGTTAGATGGCATCACTGACTCAATGGACATGAATTTGAGCAAACTCCAGGAGACAGTGGAGGACAGAGGGGCCTGGCGTGCTGCAGTCCATAAGGTCACAAGGAGTCGGACACGACTTCTCGACTGAAGCAACAAAAACGGCAGATGGCATCCAGGAGCAGAGACCAGAGCTCCTGAGGCCACGCAAGCCAGGAGGAAGTGGAGAATATGGACGTGTACTTTCAAAAACTATTGCTTGAGCAAGAAGAATCTAAATTTAGCCTCTGATTACGAAATCTATTCCGAAAGTGAAGTTGGGGTTGGAGAAAACTTCTCATGACATGTTCCACAGTTACCAGCGGCATCCCCCGACCACCATCCCTGGCCATTTGTCACGGGTTCTGCCCCGCAGTCAGCAAAGACACACACAGCATGTGTGTCCAACACACACACATAAGGCTAGGGGGTCTCCCTCTGTGAGCTCATCAACCAGCCTGCAGAGCAACCCCCCAGGAGCCCAGGCAGAGGCAGCCACTGCCCCTCAGGCTGCTCCAGCCTCAGGCACGGTCAACACGCTGTTGTGTGGTCAGTCGGAAGGACCGCTGGGGCAGTGCAAAGGGGAGGCTTTTGTAATCAAAGCAGGCTCACAGCAGATCCCCCCTTCCACTCCTCTACAGACTTCAAAAAGTTCTTACCAAAATGCTTTCTAAGATTCAGGTTCAAATCTGGTTCCCATCATCCCAAATTATTTTTGTTTTAAAAAAACTAACGGCAGTACGTGAAGGATGAACGAATAACACATACTGAAGAAAACCCCAGAAATTAACATTTATTTTCTCTAAGTACCAAGACTAGGGTTTATGACAAACCAAATTAGAACAAGATTAGCCTTGTTTGAATTTGACTGTTGATAATAAATACAAAATTACAACCTGGCAAATATTTGCTGTGAAGATTAAGACTGCTAAAACTTAGCATCTGTGATGAATTAAAAGAAAGTTTGAAATGAAGAGTAAAAATAGAAAGGATGTAAGGAAATAAAAATAGAAGCGATCTACTTCTGGTACTAGAAAATTCAACACCGTCAATCTAAGGCAGGGAAGACGATAAAGCTAGTAAGGGCTGGGCACAATTGGCAGGTGGAAAGCAAAGAGGCTGAAACAACACATGACCCACTGAGAAGCCATTTGAAAAGAATCGTAAGGTCAAACTTGCCCCTTCGACATCAATCTGCAAACATGCAGCATTTCAAAGGGGAACTGACCGTAGCCAACAGGAAGCAGCAGAAGAAAGACAAGTGTGAGCTGGGGTAGAAAGAAACAGTGATACAGACCCTCCTCCACTTACAGTGGGCTAATCGTGACAAATTGAAAATAGCGTTGTCGAAAACACCTTTAAGACACCTAACCTACCCAACATCACGGCTTAGTCTAGACCATGTGAAATGTGCTCAGCCCACTTACCTTGGCCTACAGGTGGGCAAAATCATCTTACACAAAATCTGTTTTATAATAAAGTGATGAGTATCTCATGTAACTTAAGGAATATGGTACTAAAAGTGAAAAACAGAATGGTATGTGGCTTCGGAATCGGGTAGCTGACTGTGGCTCCCTGCCACAGCCCAACATCATGAGAATTTCTCTGCATACCACACTGAGAAAAAAGATCAAAATTCAAAGGACAGTTTCTCCTGAATGCATTCCACTTTCATACCATATTGAGGTGGAATCATCATTAAGTCGAGGACTGTCTGTATTAATATCTGTAACTTCCTAATGAATTTCCAGCACCGCAGTCTTGGGGGTACAAACAGTCACACAGAGTCTCGTCCGCTCCCACTTGTCCGTCCTACCTGGGTAACTAGTGAGGCTGCTCTCTGAGGGAATGGCTGGTGGACTGCATTGCTGCTTCACCGAACAGGTGATTCTGACTGATCGTATAAAGAAACCTCTTACCCTGCTCTGACCCTCATCCTGGGTAACTATTTAAGGTAAGTGTTTAAATATCAGCTTCACACCAAGTAAAGGCTAGTTTTACCCATTTATTTTTTGTTAAAAATATCCCTAAAACAGACAAAATAAGAAATGTCCCATTTTTCTATGTAGTTAATACAGTTATATAATTATAGCTTATTTTTGAGAGCTTCCTATGGCCAGATAGTTTTTTAAGTTCAGCCTTTTTATTTAATTTAGTCCATCTGATTCTCATAGCTTCATTGAGGTAGACCCCCAGACACAGTTTACAGATAAGGATACTAAGGCTCAGAGAAGTTGAGTCATTTGACTAAAATCATGGCACCAAGCTTAAAACTCAGTCTGTCAGGTTCAAGACTGGCTGTGGTCTTAACCGATTAGCATACACCTATGAAATAAAGAATTTTTCCAGGTACCAGCTTATTTCCACATACAAAATTAAAATAAGACTTATAGGTATCCGTACTTAAATACAGAAAATCTCATGTATAATCATATGCAATCGTAATAGCAACATGTGTCTGTAGATTCCACAAAGTCCTGTCTTATTTATTCACTCATCCAACCTTCTCAGTGAGACTGCCAGCTAGTGCTGGGGGCACCAGGAATGCAGGGGCAGTTTTTAAAAAGAAAAACAACTTTGAGATCTGACATTTAGAAAAATAAAAATTGTAGTCATGAGAAATATCTAAACGTGCTACACTTCTCTGTACTTGTCATGGGATAGTAGGCCTTTTGTGAATTATATGTGAGGATGACAGGGTCGCGTCCTGATCTTTTCAGGGCCGAGGACATATACCCACACATCATTATGCATCTGTCCCTGGGTACATGTCATAACACATATGTAATAGGCAACCAGCGTCCTAAAACTCTGCTCTCCCACAGCTGAAGTCCTGAAGCAGGCCACATTCTAGAGGGAGCTCCCAGCAACTAGCACCAGCCACCTCCCTGCAGGGCTCGGCAGGAGGCAGCGGAAATGGCTCTCCCAGCAGCAAACCCCTCTCGTACCAACCTTCCCGCCTCACCAAGCCTCACCCACCAGTCTAGCAGGGAGTCAGACACGCAGGACCGCAAGGGAGGCCAGTGTTGGAGAGGAAATTCCTGCTCTCTCTCCTTCCCTAAGGGGAGAGGGCAGCCTGGGCCCCAGAATCACTGTAAGGCCTGCAGAGCCCTCGAGAGGTAGGGTCTGGCCTCTCCTTTCCCATCTGGACGCTTGCCGAGCAGAATATCCATGCCCTCCCTGGTGCCATCACCAGAATGGAACAGTAGAGGGCTTCCCTGGTGGTCCAGTGGTTGGTTAAGAAGCCAACTTGCAGTGCAGGAGACACTGGTTTGATCCTTGGTCTGGGAAGACCCCACGTGCCATAGAACAACAAACCCCACGCGCCACATGCCCCCAGGAGCCGCAGCGACTGAAGCCGGTGTGCCCCAGAGTCCTGCTCCAGTTCTGCTCAGCTCTCGGGGGACAGAAGAGGGCTTCAGGGGCTCCCCTCAGCCCTGACGAGGCGGCACTAACGGCCAGGTGCGTGCGGGAGGGGTGCCCAAACTCGGATGCAGTAGAGACCACCTCATCAGAAAGAACCTTTCCAAACCAGGCTGAAAGAGGCCTGCGGCCTGCCCACCCCTGACATTCAAACAACCCCACAGAACGCCCTCAGCCGCCTCCCCCTCCTCAGTGCCCAACTCCAGAGGAACCAAGTCCTAGAAGAGAGAAGAGAAGGAAAAACATCTCCAAACCATGCGTGCACACACACACACACACACACACACTCCAAAGAACTGAGGAGGAGAATACACTTTGAACCAAATTTGAGATTAACTTCTTTTTAAATGAATGGGCCTAGGTCTTAAATACCCTGGTGAGACTATTCTAATAATTGAAAATGACAGGAAATTAGATGTTGCTAAGGAACTTGCTTCCCAGCAGGAAAGTAGGATTCAACACGATACAGTTGAAAGCAGTGAGTGGGGAAAATAAAATCATTTTACATTTACATCGGTATAAACCCCAACAAGATGAGACACCTCAACAAACTAATTACAAGTGAATATTATAATTAGATCTCTAGGGAGTTGCCTCCACTTCTATGGAATTAGTTGTGATTCCAGAATTCTAAACAACCACCAAAATTATTGCTCATAGATTCCTAACTCACTGGAGAAAAACAGATGTGACTTTCAGTGACTACCACTCACTGCGGACTCTGCCCTCTTGCCAAAGAATGGCCAGCTAAGATGTTACAAACACGATAGGGAACCATCACTCAGCCAGGACAGTGCGAGGAAAAGGGCCAGAACCTTCATCGTCAGGATTTAGCTTGACAACAGGAAAAACTCCCTGGTACCATATGTGACTCAAAGATGACTGAGAACTTTCTTGGGAAATACTGAAGGCTGTGGGAGGTGTCCTTCTGCCTGGACAGTTGAATCCCACTGTTTCTACAGGAAGGGTGATGATTCTGAAAAATCTGTTCCTTACAGAGAGGAGAGGGTGGAAAGTACATAGCCAAACCTAACTGGAGGCAGGTCAGATAGAGCTAGGGCTTCCCGAGTGGCACTAGTGGGAGAGAACCCACCTGCAGGTGCAGGAGACATGAGAGACGCAGGTTCGATGCCTGGGTCAGGAAGATCCCCTGGAGGCAGGCCTGGCAACCTCTAGTACTCTTGCCTGGAGAAGCCCATGGACAGGGGGGCCTGAATTCAAGCCCACAGGGTCGCAGAGTCAGGCACAACTGAAGCAAATTAGCACACACGCACAGGGTTATTCTCTGTAAGTCCTGAGCTTGTTAAAACAATGCTGTTTAACAAACACACTTTTACACTGAAATCAACCCCACTGAGGCTGAAGTTACGGAAGTTCTCCCTACAGCCAGATGAATAAACTTTGTTTTAACTATTTGTCTGATCTCCACCAGGTCCAACAGAAAGCTCCTTTTCTTATACATATGTATATTTTTTTTAATTTGGGGGATTGGAAAACATTTGATTGTGGTGGTCCAGCCTGGCTACCTCCTGGAGTCCCTGCTGCTAAAATTCCCAATAGGAGACGCAGTTCCTCTGCTTGTATTATCTTTAGAGGAACTCCAGGGTCAAGAAGCAATCCCCCTACTCAGTGGAGGAAGAGGTGACAGGCTGCAATTGACAGTATTCACAGCAAGATGGCAAAACTGGCTGAATCATGATGCAGGTTGTGTTCTTGGGAAACAGTTGGAGTTCCTCCGTGGCAAGGACTGAACAGAGCAGAAGAGAAACTGAGAATTGTTCAAGGGGGGATGGGTGAATCTGATATTAACAAAAACAGGAATGGACTCATTTTCTATTTTATTTCATTACACTTTCCTCGGGGCAGGGGATGCCTCACTTACTCAGGCACTGTTTATCTGCCTGGAATAAACAGCCCCTTTCATCTCTGCCTCATCTTTCCTCTCCTTTCCCATCTCAGGCATTTCTCTTGTGATGGAAGCTTCCACCTGGGACTGCTGAAGGGAAATGATAAGAGGTGACATGTAAAAATCCATCAACTTTGCAACTCATTAGCAATTAGCAGCTCCTCTGAGGGGTTGGTCAAAGCCTTTGGAGAAAGATTATTGGAACAGGAAGGCATGAGGTTTCTGCTCCTCCTCGAATTGAGACATGTGTCCTGCGCTTCTCACTGGGCATACCCTCAATTCTGCCGCATTTCCAGGGAGCTATCTGTAATTCACCTTCTCTCCTTCTCATCCAGGGCACATAAGAATATGGCAAAGTGAGACTGACATGATTCCAACATTATTCTCAAAATAATCTTGATTTTGATCTAATGTAATTTTAAAAAGACATCACTTTGCTGACAAAGGTCCTTATAGTCAAAGCTATGGTTTTTCCAGTAGTCGTGTCCGGATGTGAGAGCTGGACCATAAAAAAAGCTGAGGACCAAAGAACTGATGCTTTCAAACTGTGGTGCTAGAGAAGTCCTTTCGGAATCCCTTGGACAGCAAGGAGTTCAAGCCAGTCAATCCTAAAGGAAACCAACTCTGAATATTCATTGGAAGGACTGATGCTGAAGCTCCAATACTTTAGCCATGTGATGCAAAGAGTCGACTCAGTGGAAAAGACCCTGATGCTGGGAAAGATTAAGGGCAGGAGGAGAAGAAGGCAACAAAGGAAAAGCAGGTGACAGAAGATGAGATGATTGGACGGCATCATCGACTCAATGGACATGAGTTTGAACAAACTCTGGGAGATAGTGAAGGATATAGTGAAGGAGGAGATAGTGAAAGGAGAAAGTGAAAGAGACAGTGAAGGGCAGGGAAGACTGGCGTTCCTGGGGTCACAAAGAGTTGGACACAGCTTAGTGACCAAACAACAATATTTAAAAAGGGAAATATTCATTATTTTCGAAACTTGTTAGTATTGCCCAGCATTTGTCATACTGCTAAAAACTAGACGACACACCAATATGCAGAAACCAGTGCTGGATGACTCTCACCCATAGCCAGTGAGAATAACGCCACCTCCTACTGTGTCGGCTGACACCACCTTCATGAACAGCATCACCTGCAGCCCGGTGTCCCCAGAGTACAACCATATAGTCAATAAATGTTCCACAAGATGATGGCTCATGTCTTTGAGACTGGAAAAAAAAAATGTTGCTACATATAAGAAAAAAAAAAAAATTCTCAGTAAAGTAGATAAAGTCCATTAAAGTTTAACCAGGAGGCAAATGCCATTTTTATCTACTGATTTTTAAGAGTCAGTGAGAAAAGTCTAAGGCTCTCGAATTTGATAAAATCATCCTTCAAAAGACACTCAATAACTTTATGATAAACTACTATCAGTAGTACTCAGGGGGGAAATAAACAAGTAAAATATCCAAAATTATTATTCTGCTCAATCTATGCCCCATTACCATGTGTCCTCCTTGAAGACAGGGACTTCTGTTTGCTTCGTTCATTTTTATAGCCCTGTCCACCCCCAGAACAAAGCCTGGAACAGACTGGTATTCAATAAATAATATTTGTTGAATAAGTAAATCAATCAATCAGAATAAAACAAGCCACACATTTAAAGGTTGAGAAAAAGTACAGTTGTTTATCCAAAAGTCTGGCAGACAGTTTCTTTTCAAAAAAGAAACTCACAGATCAGTACAGTGACTTAAATCTTGAGTTATACCAAGATTTGCAACCATTCAAGTCATCTGACCTTAAGTGGCTCCATGAGGGGTTCATCTGACGAGGAGCTGGGCGGATGGGGACTGCTAAACTACACCAGAGAGAAAACTGTGAAGGCACAAACTCATTTTCAGCAAGTCCCCTAGGCCAGTCAGGTAAAGAGCACTTATGATCACATATTTTATTTGCTTTTGCAAATGAGTCACCTCATCCCTGTCTCATGTATTTCAATTGCTATGGAAAAAGCAACTCCAAAGACTTTGAGATTTCAATATGTTTTCTGGAAACTTCTGATTAATTTTATGTCCTGCTTACTTTTCAGGCAGGGGTTTCTCTTTTCTGATTTTCTCACTCAGGTTTCCTAGGCATTGTCACCCCTCACACTTGTAGCCAAAATTTTTACCAGGAAAGAAAGCAGCCTATGCAAACCCAAAGTGAAGTGAAGTCGCTCAGTCGTGTCCAGCTCTTTGCAACCCCATGGACTGTAGCCCACCAAGCTCCTCTGTCCATGGGATTCTGCAGGCAAGAATACTGGAGTGGGTTGCCATTTCCTTCTCCAGGGGATCTTCCCGACCCAGGGATCAAACCCAGGTTTCCTGCATTGTAGGCAGACGCTTTATCCTCTGAGCCACCAGGGAAGCCCAAAGGGACATAACTAAATACAGAGACGTTTCCTTGGCTAGACATCTTTTTTACTCTGGTTATTTTTAATCGCTTTACAATACCGTGTTGGTTGCTGCCATGCGTCAGTATGAATCAGCCATAGGTATACATATGTCCCCTCCCTCGTGAATCTCCCTCCCATCTCCCACCCCATCCCACCCCTCTAGGTTGTCAATTGGCTAGGTATTTTAATGAATGAACTTTCAGAGATATTTTCAATGCCACAGGCATGATGATTAAACTATATTTTTCAAAAAAGAAACTCACAGATCAGTACAGTGACTTAAATCTTGAGTTATACCAAGATTTGCAACCATTCAAGCTATCTGACCTTAAGTGGCTCCATGAGGGGTTCATCTGACGAGGAGCTGGGCAGATGGGGACTGCTAAACTACACCAGAGAGAAAACTGTGAAGGCACAAACTCATTTTCAGCAAGTCCCCTAGGCCAGTCAGGTAAAGAGCACTTATGATCACATATTTTATTTGCCTTTGCAAATGAGCTTTGCACACATGAATTTTCGTAAATGAGTCTATAGGCCCTAAGGAACTTTCAGATGGTAGCAGACAAAAACGTTGGTGTGTTTTGCTCACATTGGTAATAGTGGCACTGCTTTTACAAGAGACATAATGAAAATAAACTACTACACCTAGGGAGCCTCGAGGAGAGAGAAGATTTAACTCCTGGAAATCATGTTTTTATTTGTCCTGTGCACCCCAGGGTAGGGTTTCCCACCATTTTCTTACCTTGCAGAAAGCCTTCACCACATTCTAGAGGAGTGATTTTCTTCTGTCAAAACTACCATGAAATTAAATATCAATAGCAGCAACAGCAGGTCTAACATCCACTGACAGGCACATGCTCAGCATACACAGGGAAGGGGAACTCAGAGGATGCAGCCCAGAAAAGAACTAAAAGTTAAAAGCAGCCAACAATCTCAGGTCAATTTTAGGATGAAGAGACTCAGGCCAGGGTCTTGTAGAACCTCAAGTTCAGCCCCCTATATCCTGCATCTTGATCACCAGGGACCAAATGTTGCTGACTGCTGGGCCCCAATCTGCCTCTTTCAGGAGCAGATGACGGAATGCAGTCACCCTACAGCTCACAGGCCTAACAGCGGCATCCATTATCCACCATCCACTTAACTGTAATAATAACAATAATATCATAGCACATGACATGGATTTTCTTCTGTACCGCTGCCCTTATACAGTGATTAAACGACTGTTTACAGTTAAAGAGGTTAAGGCTTACAGACATAGTAATCTAGCCAAGATCAAACAGTAAGTGGCATAGCAGGTGCTGAGATTCAGAAACAGTAGCTCTGGAGACCCGACTCTAAACCAACATGCCTCAGTGAGAAATCTACACTACCTAGCACTGGGTCTGGCCTCTCTTTCCTCGTTTGAAACTGAGGGAAGTAAGGCAACCACACAACACACAGTATCAAATGGGACATCTTTGCAAAGCTCCAGGGCCAATGCCTCGTATCTAAAGGGACTCAACATAGTTGGTTCACTTCCTCCAGGTGTATAGAAATGAAAAAGACTTCATCACTTCCCTGCAGGGTTGGAAATAGGTCTGGAGATGAAAAACCACATTCTCCCTTATAAATCCATTCACCTCTCAGACAGCACTTGTGGAAGTAATTTTAATCCTTCATGTTTGTGGAAATCATTTCAAAGTAAAAGCACGCAGACCTCATTCCGCATGAAAGATGTTAGAACTCGGTGCAGAGGCCCTTTCAGTAAGTCATCCCGGCGGCACTGTGCTCCTGCTTTCCCCAGCTGCGGGAGCCATGCTATAACCAGGCAGCATCCTCCTAAAGCACCGACACACACCTGAAAAACCCACCAAGCCCCCAAAAGGGAACGGAGAAAACTTTTCCAAATCAATTGTCTCTTTCGTCTTTCTTAGGAATCTTCAGGCTCCCTTCATTTCCGCCATTGAGTTGAACTTCAGGTAGAGAGAAACATTTGGCATGAAAATGATTTTGCATAAAGCCTGACGTCTTTTAAATACCTACAAGAGTTGTGCATTTAAAATATACTGAGAACTCTATACAGAGAATAACTTTTTAAAAACCCATGTTATTTAATTCTGTTGCTTTTGTTTTCAACTTGTGTATGATACCACCTATGTCAAATGGAAGTAGCTATGCAGATTTTTTTTAAGACAACAAAAAGAAGAAAGCATTGCCTCTTGGGCAGAAATTTAAAAAAAATATTTAGATTCTCCGAGAGAGAGACTCTTGAAATCTCTAATGTGACCTTCCTCAGAAACTATTCAAGTCATCTGGGAAATGACCCCCATTACGACAAATATTTGGTTTTGTTCTACTTTTCAATTTACCGCTCCATTTCAAAGAAATTAAAGCATCAACAACTGGTGTTTATGCAGGAGTCACAAAGTACCCAAACAGCCACATACATCTCAGTTTCATTCAAAAGCCGGGAAAGCAAATCAATGGAGGATAATGGAATGGGATAAAATTAGCTCAGTCAGGGAGAAAACATATTTGCCTTCTCAGGTGCCTCTTCTCAAATGGGCAGAGAGGGGGAAAAATTAAAACCCAGGCCCCCATCACTATAGACCCCATAATTCATCAAGGTGACCATCTGCTAATGAAACTGATGAGGAAAATGTTGTTAAGGAAAAAAACTTGCAACCCCTGTTAAGTTTTTTTCCTGTTAAGAAAGCATAACTTTTCTCTTTCCTTCTTGCTCCACCTTCTATTTGTTACATTTCCAATTAAGATTCGGCTATCTAAAAATAGGTAACTTGGCACTCAGGAGTCCGGTTAGTAATGCAATCCTTTAAGCTATATTATGAAATCATGCAGGGTCCATAAATCATGGCTCTTCTCACGTGAAATGAGAAATGCTAAGGTCAACTGAAATTTCTGGAAAGGTGAAGAGGTAGCGGCACCCCGGTTATTTTTCTGCAAGTTGCAATAATTGCAAATGCCTCCTAGGAACAACTCAGCATCAGTAATTCTCCAGCTCAAACATAAGCTGAATCATCGAAGCTACCTGTGAGCAGGTAAACCCCAAAATGCACAGTACTGGGTAAGAGACCAGGAAGAGCTTTTGTCTCTGATCATCCATCTCCTTCCTCTTCTTTACAAGCCTTTGGCTGACTCCTGCCGAACCATCTAGCGAAGGGAAAACTGAGACCTCCTAGGAGGTGAGATGCTGGCTTGGAAATCCAATATGTTTATTCCAAGGAAAACCCAGTCCACAATTATGTATCTATTCAGCATCTTTAGAAACATGCATTCTATCCCTGAGTTGGTAAGATCCCCTGGAGGAGGAAATGGCAACCCACTCCAGTATTCTTGCCTAGAGAATCCCATGAGCAGAGGAGCCGGGTGGGCTACAGTCCATAGGGCTGCAAACTGAGCCACTGAGCACAACAACTTAGAATCACAACGCAGTACTGAATCTTAGTCCCTGGGTGTTTCCTTTTGACGACTCGCAGTGTTTGGGGCTGTGGGTGGGAGGAAGGAAGGTGGTAAGAAAATGCCTGTCTCTGTTTTGATAGGAAGAGGAGCTTAGAGTCATCACAATTCCATGTTGAATGAAAGCATTCTCTCTCTTCCTCCCTCTGATGGTGCTGCATAGAATATTTACAAGCTCACCCAAATTGAATGAGCCTGCTGGGCTGGGTGATTGCACTTTTCAAATATGCTAGTTCCCATTGGGGGTTTTTTTGTTTTAGAATCTCTGTTTAGCTGTGTACTTACACTTCGACCAAATTAATCACAAAAGGTGCAGTTCTGTAAATCAAAAAATCAAGAAATAGTCTAGCAACTAGAAAAAGCCAGAGAGGAACAAATCCCTGGCAATTGTTTTTCAAGCCTCAACCCAGCCATGTTTATTTCCAGCCGTATTATATCCCCTGAGGGTCAGGCTCCGGCAGGAGGAGAGGCGCTCAGGGCCTAAGAGAGAGTGCACTTGCTGCGCGGGGCAAGCATGCGGCTCTGCCATGCCAGGGCCAGAGAGATGTCCCAGGCACCCGGGAGAGAGAGCATAGCCTTGCAGGCAGGGCCGGTCGGAGTCCTGGCTTCATAAAGTCTGAAGTGTATTAAGTACACACAAAAACTGTGCATTTCAAACACCTGAGAATTCTCTAAAGAGAAGAATGACTTTTTAAAATGCCAAGTCCCTTACTTCTGTCACTATTATATTCATCTGATCTCAAGGGAAACGCTACAGACACTTCCAGACCAAAAAGAAGGAGAAGATGTGCCTTCTTGAGCAAAGAAAGACATTTAGATTCTATGAGAGAGGCACACTTGAAAATGGTCTTTTTCCGAAACTATTCTGGTCGTCTGGGAAACAAACCTAGGACTACAAATATTTGCTTTCGTTGTACATTTCCATTTACTACTCAACTTCAGAGAAATTAAAGCATCAACCATGGGTGCTTATCCGGGTGATACAATCAGCTCTGTCACCTCTAGTAAGTTTCCTAATGTCTCTGAGCTTCAGTTTCCTTATCTTCAAAATGAGATCACATACCTATCTCAAAGGCTTATTGAGAGTTTACTGGAAGACCATAAGCAACATGTTTAATTAATACCATGTCCAGCAGATAGCAGGAATTTAACAAAAGGAAACTAAAACCCCCTGTGCATTACAGCTGAGAAGTCTAGCTTTGGTGAACAGTTCTACCACCATCAGTCATTCAGAAATGAGTCCAACACAGCCCAACCCCTATCTGCTCCCTCTGACCTTAGCTGAGACCCACTGGCCTGCAAAGGCAATGCAGAGAGTCAATTTTTCAGACTGAAGAAGCAAGCTGTGTGCATGAGTTACAGGACACTATAGTGTATACACACACACATATACACACACCACACACATTTTTTTAAACTCCTTTAACCCAGTCTATTGTGGGGGTTGAAATTCCCTAATTCATTCACTCCTTAAGGTACTGTGTTTATTTTAAAGCTTAACAGATGATTACATGGAATCAAGGAACCACCAGCTACTCAAGACGTGATAATAATAATCGTATCTGTCATAGAATCAACCCCAGCTTGTAGCAATCAGCATCTGAGCCCTGAAGCACTGATAATCCTCCCAAACATTCAAGGTGGACACTGCGTCCATTTAAGACACGGGCGCTGAGACCAGGAGCCTAGGTCAGTGCTCATGGCCACAGAGCTCGTAAGTGATGGAACAGGAATTCAAACCCAGTTCTGTTTAGCTCCAAAGCCTAGACTTCTGTCACATGTTTCGCCACACCAGAACTGAAGAGTTTCAGATCTGACAGCCCCAGCACCACAGTCAAAATTTTGTCTTCCTCCACATAGCATCTGCGCCAGCCCCATGCACTTCCATTTCCTCTGAAGTGCATGCCCATATACTCTTCACATTATCTAAGCAGGAGGCGCCTTTATCTGTTTATGCCAGGATTTCTTTCATTTGGGTGGAGGAGGTCAGGGTTTAGAGGATGTGGTGTCTCACAGATGACTTCAGAAATGGTGCGTTCCTTCCCCATCCACCGCCTTCCGTCTTAGGTCGGCCATGGACAGTGATATTTGCACTGACGAAGGCTTCCTCTGCTGTTACCGGCCAGGCAATCAGGCCTTGCAGACCCTCGCGGCCCACCATTCAGGCATGTCTGCAGCAGCCACAGGCCTCCGGGTAATCAGTCCTGTTTCCCAGCAGCTCTGCCAATCAGAAACTCCCTGAGTGGCCCCTGTGGCCAGTTCTCAGCAGGCCGCATGTCCCCACTCCCTTTCTGCTTTCTGTCTCAAGGTAACACAGACTTTGAGCCTGCTGTTTTTTCATCATCTAGAGGAATTTTTTTCATTTTTCTCTGCTTGTGTTGATTCTTTCCCCCTGCTTTATCCTTTCAAGACTATCATAGAAAATATGGTATTCAACACGAATTCCCCAGAGGGCTTCTTGGCTGTGGTTTCAATATACATTATTCTGTATTTCGCTTCTTCTCCTCTTCATCTTTTGACACCTCAGACTCCATCCTGCCAATTGCTACGACACCACTAAAATATCTGTGCTCCATCTCCATCTATATTTCTGACCTTTTCAGTGTCCTAAAAGCCTGAATGAACTATCAACAGGGAACTGAGTTATTTCCCCCATGTTCAAATAGTCCCTAATTTTATTATTACCAAACTATATTTGCAGAAACCTCACTTGCTGAATTTTTTTCAGGACCACCCCAATTTCAACTAATCTGGCTCCTCAGACCAGTGGTTCCAAGCTTTGCTTTGGAAAAATCCAGTCACAGCATGCTGCCAGAAGCCACTCAAGCGAACTTAAGTAATTACTGTATTGACATCTTTCCCCTTTGCTCACTTGGAAAACCAACAGCACTAGAAAATACATACTGCAATTAGAAATTGCATCTTTTTTTCGTGTTAAACCAAAAGGAAACCTTCCCTACCGCATGGCACAGTGGAGACCATGGCCCAGGCCCTCTTAGGACTTGTAAGAACTTGTGCCCCAACCCACCAGCACCATCGCATGAGCTTGCACACACGCACACACATGCGTAACAGCTAGCCCACAGCCATCCTCAAAGCCACAGTCAGAGAAGCCACAGCGATGACGATGACGGCACGAAGGGGATCAAGGAATGATCCTTTTCTCTCCACTTCCCTCACACCATCCACTTACAAGAAGCACCTGAGGCAACGGGTGACCTTTCTCAGTATCTTGGCAGCTTCCCACACATACCCAAATGGGAATATGACTGTTTTCTATGAAATTTCTCCATAAAGAGGGAGGCTGTTCAGCATGAAGAGTTATCAGTCTATGAGCAGCCTTTTAAATGAGAAACTGGAGGAATTTTCTTTCAAGGATTACTTCTCGGGATGTTCAAGCTATAGTATTTCCTAAGATGGTGCATAAATGGTGCTGTTAAGATGGCTAAAGAATGAATCAGTAGATCAAAGGGAAGCAGAAGCCAGCCTGAGGAAAGGGAGGGGGCGGATGTAAGAGCAGTAACTGACACCAGTGATCACAAACCGCGTCCAGCTTCACGCTCAGCACGGCGTACACACTCCCTCGTAGCCCGGACAGCCCTGAGACGGGCCCTCCTGTCAGACACGCTTCCCAGAAGGAGGGCCTGCGGCGCTCACCAGCTAGGAAGCAGTGAGGCTGGAACTCCACCTCCGCCCTGTCTGACTCCAAAACCCCAGCTGTGAACCACTTTCTTATTCTTTGTGGTCAGCACTGTCCAGGGGCAGAGGGTGACAAGGCCCCTGGGTTCCAAACTCTCATGTCCAAACACCCTTTGCTCTGACGCTGTTCCCACTGACTAGTGTAATCTGACCTCCCTGGCATCAGGACCACAGGGAGAGTGGTTTCTGCCTAGGTAATGAGGAAGAGGCAGTGCCCTGCCTATCTCAGCCTCCTGACCATTCGGTTCCTAGGAGTCAGTCCCCTCCAGACGGGAACCAGATCCTGGACTGCTCCGCCTGAGTGCAGCCCTCCTTTGTATAAAACCTCCACCACGTCCAACCTCCAGTTTTTACTTTCATTTTCCGTAGACATCAGGCCTCAATTTCGCTTTAGCTAATGGGAAATGGCAACTGCAAGCTCCTGTTAACACTTTGAGGGCCTCACCCTACATCATTATAACTATCTGCTTCTTTCCTCTCCTCCCCAAACAAATATGCTTCCTTTAAAACCATAAAAGTCCCCATTATCAGTGCTCCTTGAAACGGGTGGACTCGTGTATACCAGTTTCTACTAGAGCCACTACATTATAAGCCTGTCGTGGTCCAATTTCTGGGGTCCGCAAGAAGAAATAACTAATATTTGAGGCAGTCCCTTGATTGTAAGTACAGGCTTCCTTGGTGGCTCAGTGATACAGAATCCACCTGCCAATGCAGGAGATGCAGCAGGAGCTGAGGGTTGAATCTTTGGTTTGGGAAGATCCCCTGGAGAGGAAATGGTAACCCACTCCAGTATTCTTGCCTGGAGAATCCCATGGACAGAGGAGACTGGTGGGCTACAGTCCATGGGGTCACAAAAGAGTCAGACACGACTGAGCACGCACACACGCACTTGATCCCTATGCTGACAAAATCCTTTACATATATATAAATACACACACACACACACACACACACACACACACACACATACTGTTCTTATATATATAATATATTCCATGGAGCATCTGTGTATAAAATACTTTTTTTTAAAATACATTTTTGTCTATATGTTTTATCTAAAGAAAAAGTGTCTGCCAAGAACTGAGCTTTTACCATGTCCTGGGCAGATTGTGCCCCAAAGGTCTGTCCTGCCTACGTTCTGCCTACACAGACATGACCAGATTTCACAGGGAGGGTCTGTGAACCAAGGGGGCCAATGTTAAGGTCACAGCCCTCTATCGGGGCCTGATGTGGAAAGGTGCACGTGGCCCGTCAGAGTCCTCACTGGGCAACCTGACTGGGGACCCTGGGAGACGGAGCTAACAGTGATGGTGCTGAGGGTGCGGGGGCCATGAGGTCAGGCGCGGGCGGGATAAGCCGAGCACGCTGCCGTCGGAGGCGCCAGAAAGGCACTGTGGTCTAAAGAGGGTCAAGAACCTGCTTGGAACAGAGGAGTCAGGCCGAGAGGAGACACACGCGGAAAAGCGTGCCCAAGAGTCCGTTTTTCATGCTTATAAGAAAGAGTGAGCGGTGCCTGGGGCTTGGGAGGAGGGAGCAAAGAGCATCCAAAGCATCAGAGGAGGTTAGGAACGAGCACAGACTGCCAGCCAGAGGGCTGGGGGGATGCGCTCACGTCGCTCTCATACCTGTGTGTCAGATTCCTTTAAATCAAGGAAACATGGTACCCTCCTTAACACTCATAATGGCCCAATTCTCAGCAAGGACAAACCTGCCCCACACGACAGTCAAGCCTCTCAGCAGTCTCAGTGAGAAGAAGAAAGACGCGTTCCTACCAGGCACGGGTTTACAGTGTGTTCTGTTCAGAAGACGCATGGAGCTGACCGAACGGATGCGGCAGCGCTGTGACGGTCCCTACGCGATTTTCATCGGCGTGAGCAGAAGAGGCAGGGGCTGACGTCCACTCCAGCTCTCCGGGCGTGGCCTCTGCTGCCAGTCACAAACCTCCTGCCCCTGCCGCGTGGCCCAGTCCCGAGGCGCTCCAGTTTCACCTCAAGCCTAATCCCCGACTGGGGATGAAACTTCCAGTGTAGGGACGTCCCTGGTGCTCCAGCGGCTAAGACTGTGATCCCACGGCAGAGAGCCTGGGTTAGATCCCTGGTCAGGGAAGTAGATCCCACATACCACAACTAAAGATCCCTGGTCCGCACACCGCTATGAAGACTGAAGATCCCAAGTGCCGCAACTAAGACCTCGTGCAGCCAAATAATAAATAAAAAAAAATTTTTTTTTAAACCCTCCAGTTTACAGGAAGTTTCCTTTTCCTATAAAACCACATTTCTTTTCTGTGATGGCTGCTTACATGAGCCTTTTCGTCATTCCTGTGGAATCCTCTACTTTCACCAGGGAAGCTGGACGTGGAAGGGAGTTAACTAAAATGTCAAATCAAAAGTAAAAGTAAAACACATTTCCCAGGCCCTGCAGAGTGTACAGAAATGGCTCCTTGCCTTAGTTGATCTCTGAGTACTATGGTGAAAATGTAGCACTTGGCGTCAGCCCACAGCACTCATTATTTTGCAATTATACCCACATGTCAAACATCCGTGTTGGCAATTAAAGCCTACAGCATTGGTGAGTGTATAAAATGGTTCATGTCTGCTTTCTGCAAAAGTTAAAAGGGACGAGAAGACAGGTCTGTTTAACCCAGCATGTGATTTACCTAATCCGCCAGCAACAAGTCACAGGACAGAGTCACACAGGTACTTACTATTTGTAGCCCATGGCGACATCCACAAAATACTTCCTTCTCTGTCGATAGACATTGTCTTTAAATCCCTTAAACAGAAAAGAAATGAAGTTATTT
This sequence comes from Cervus canadensis, assembly GCF_019320065.1. Taxonomy (NCBI): domain Eukaryota; kingdom Metazoa; phylum Chordata; class Mammalia; order Artiodactyla; family Cervidae; genus Cervus; species Cervus canadensis. Next base: position 52,433,316 of record NC_057410.1, read on the forward strand.
AACAGACTGCCAAAAAAGTTAGTTACAGAAGACCTAAAAGAAAATTGCTGTGATGTTTATTGAGGGTCCAATTCAAATGTAATTTTTTCCCTTGGATGACCACCTTGATGATACAGGAGGAAGCAAATTGTACTTACAGTAAAACCTCATTAAATTTGGGCTATCCTAATTTGGGATGCGTGGGAATTCAGACTAAAGTTAACCTCTCCATAAGTAAGCAGAATGGCTTAGTTAAGCAAATTGATATTGTGAACAATATCCTTTGGTTTTTAAGTATCATTTACATGTAACTGATCTTAATTACAAATTAATCTTATCTGTTCAATAAAACAGATCCCTTTAACATGGCTATTCAGTGAGTTAACCTAAATTTAATTGCTTTGTGCAAATAACCAGTAAATGTTCATACATTAAAATTCTATCACTCAGAATAATCATCAAAATCCCAAATTAGGATGAATTAAAGAGGTTTTGCTGTATGTTATGAGTATAGCCACATAAAGCAAAATCGATTACAAGGGATCCAGACACAGGATAGCAAGCTAGCTCCATTTCCCTCTGAGTTCCTATAATTCTGACTAGTTTTCAGCCAAGTTCAAGATTTTACCCAGCATCATGCACTTGGGAAATTAACCATCCTGTCTGTATCAAGTGGAGTCCTTCCAAGAGGACTTCCTGGTTTATTCAAGAGTCTCTGCTCTTGTCAACAGACTTTCAATTTTCCTTTCTTTCAGGTACTTTCAGACAATCGGTTCTTTCCAGGGGTGTTTCTTCAAACAGCTGGAAGCCCAGATGGTATGGTTTCAATTTAACTTCTTACCTCTGCAACCCCTGGAACCCTGAGGGATAAACCAAGATGGGAGGGCCACTCTGAGAAAGAAAGTCGGGCAAGAAGACAGGCTGTGGGATCAGGGCTCCGGGAGGAGAACCGGGACAGGCCCACGAAGCCCTGAGCCATCACCGCTCAATCGGCATCCACTCAGACACGTTCAAGGGGAACCTTAGCTCATTTTCCTCTCTCTTCCGGCTGAAGGAGAACTGGCCTTGAGGTCAGAAATCTTCACAGGACTGAATGCCGAACAGAAACAAAGAATGTCCACTGCCAAGAGCCTTTCTCTCAGGAATGACAAGAGGTCAGGAACAGAGGGAGACAGGGAGGGCCCTGAGCTCACCCAAAGGCCCTGCAGAAGGGAAGGGCGCCCACCCTCAAGGCCAGCACTGTCTTTTCTGCTATGAATTGAGGGTCTTTAAACTGGAGTCCAAAAGCAGGCTGACAGAGCCTTCAAATGTCTATATACAAAATTTGTGATTACATTTACAAAATGTGTGACCACCTTTACAAATGGGTCTGTGACCTAAGAAAAATGTCTTATGCCACAGAGGTAGAAGTGGTCATGCTAGAAAATGCGGATTTCAACACTCACTAGTCACACCCAACAACCTGGGATGCTAAAACTGAAGAATGCCAAGCACCCTTAATACTCAAAGAGAAAGCAGGCTGCGACAAAAGGAAAAGAGTGATGTGAAAATCTGAGCATCTGTTCCCTGATTCCTGCCAAACCAGACACCATGGCAACCACATCATAATCTGCTGGGCTTCCCAAAGAATCTTGACTGTCTGCTTGGCAAACACCTGCACCTTTTCCAGGCACACAAGAGAATGATTTACTCATCATGGCTCATCAGCCTAGCCTGGTGGTAATTACACAAGTGTTATGGGCGAACCAGAAATTTCAGCATTGAAACGTGCGTGAACTAGCAAAATAGAACAGAGATGCTAGCTACTCTAGTGATTACAGAGAAACAGAATTCCCTGGCCATCCATTCTAAATTGATGCCAGGGATAAGGTTACCAGGTAAAATACAAGACACTCAGGCAATATTTGGGACATTACTTATACTAAAAAAATGTTATTGTTTATATGAAATGAAAATGTAACTGGGCATCCTGTACTTGTATTTGCTAAATCTGGCAACACAAGCACTCAGAGAATGTCTGCTAGACATGACCTTTCCTCTCTCAACGTAAATCAAGGGGAACTGAAGACCCAACCAGCACCCAAAAGTGCTCAGCTGAATGTACTTTGGCGAGCACGGCTATCCCAAATCGGTCAACCCTGGCAGAACACCAGTATCATCCGCCAAGCTTTTAAATAATACTCCAAACCTGGACGCATTCCCAGAGGTTTTGATGCAAGCACACTGAGAGGAGATGCTGGCATTAGTATATTTTTCTAATTTCCCAGAGATTATCTAAATGGAAAGTGAGGGCCGAGAATCACCGAGTTAGCCTCACAAGCTCTCAAACTTGAGCGCTCACTGGACTCTCCGGTAAATCCATTTAAAGGCAGATTCCAGGCTCCATCCCTGGAAGTTCTGATTCAGTAGGCTTCAGATGAGCCCCAAGGTACTGCAGTTTTAATGAGAGCCTTATGCAGGGGACCTTGAATCCCACTTTGAAAGACCCTCGCAGTCTAGATCCTGGCTATTCAAAGTGTGGTCCCTGGACCACCAGTGTATGCCTCACCCGGGAGCTCCCTAGAAAGGCAGCATCTCAGGACCTCCACCTGCATTTTGAAAAGATCTACATGATTTGTATGTCCTTTAATGTTTGAGATGGACTCACCTACATATTTAACCCTTTCTTGAGAACCTCAGCAGCATGACTCATATTCCAAGCCCCCTGTGAGCTATCTCAGCACAAGAACGTGATCCTAGCATAATAATCCCTGCCTTGGGACTGAAATTATTCCCAGGCACAAAAATTCCTTAGAAACTTTTATCTATCTTCATCAAATAATAATTTTAAAAACACCAACTTACCAATATTAAATTTTGCATAATAAATATTTGGTGTGCTTATATAAAAAAAATATATGTGGTAAAAAATGATGAGTCAGGTAGGAGATTGCTAAGTACTTGCAATTATTTCAAGTGGCTGCATAGAAAATAAGAGAAGGTATCATAAGACGGGTACAATTAGGAATGATGGAACGAAATTAAGCATAGAAAAATTTATGCTGGATATTAGAATAAATTTTTTCACAGCAAGGTCAGCGGTTCCTGTGGTTGTTCTGACCCCCTTTCTCCAATTCGAGTGATTTCCAGACTAGACTAAGGGGAGCATTTGGAAATAAGAGGTTAGCAAAAAACTCCTTTACTGTCCAGGCATTGATCTGCATGATTTAATACAGCATTTCCTTTCCCAGAATTAAGCATTTACTCTTGCCAAAATGCTTTCCAGTTGTTTTATTAACTAGGCCTTTCAAACGCCCCTTTGAGCTCAATAAGCATTTTATGCCCACATTTGATGTAAAGAATCTGAGCTGCAGAAGTAGGGGGACTTGCCCAAGGTCATCCTGAAATTAACAGCTGGTGTCTGAGCCATCCTGCTCCTGCTAAGATCTTAGATCAGCTTCTGTACTAATCCTGACTCCTCTGAGGTGAGAAGGGGAAGATAAACAAATGGATGATTCTTAAAGACACTTTTGAGTATTTCTGTAAAGTTCAGGAACCTTTCATGTGAACTACTGTGAATTACTCTGAATTTTTAAGCTATACTGGCAAACGTAACAGAATGTGTCTTTGAGCGAACTCAGTTTTTTGAATCATGGAATTGAATTAGGTTTGTCTGACCACTAAATGGTATGCTATGAATTGGTCTGAATTTGTGTTTTATGCCAAAAGACTGGTTTGACTGAATAGCTCGCTCTTGCTGAAGGTGTCCTGGTCTCCTTTAAAGCAGTGGTTCTCACGCTCGAGTGTGGGCTTAGTGAGACGAGCCCCTGGGTGATACCAAGGCAGCTGGCCCAGGACCACACTGAGAGCGCCTCTGCACAGTCTGTAAGATTTCCAGACTTCCTCCATTTAAATAAGATGGATATCTGAAAACCATTACCCCCAGTCGACAAAAGGCTCTATAAGCATGACCAATCTGCTCGGGTTTCACCCTTTAATCCACCACTTTTAGGCACAGGGCACTGGGGGAAAATCTTTTGTAACAAAGGAGTACATTGCTTGCTTCTCCCAGACTACTAACTGTACTTCATTCTGACCATAAAGAAGTTTCAGGTCTCCTGTGTTAAATAAAAACTGATGTAAAGGGGAAGAGAGGAAATAATGGAAATGCTTACTACATATCATATTTCTTTAAAGGTGGTCATTTTTACAGCTGTAGAGCTGAGATGGCGGTAAATAGATTCAGGAAGGCGAGATGAGTCTTCCATCATGGTCTGATTCTATCACCCTCTGCCTTTCCATTGAGACTGAAGTCCACCACATTGCTCTGCTCCTGACTACTTCCAGTCCAGGAAAATAACAAGGGGAGTTCTACTCTCTCACTGAGTCGCACAACACCCAGTCCTCCCTCATTTCCCAAAGAGGTGATCAATTTCAGCTCCTCCTTTCTTCCAAGGGCCACCATCTGTAAGTATATTTCAGGTTGTCTAATTCTATAGAAAGGTTCTCCAAGGTTTATACTCTCCTCCTCTTTTATCCAACCCTTTTAAAAATAAAAGCAAGGTGGAACTACCATCCCTCTAACCTGCTTCCAGCCAACGCATACGTACAGAGAAGCCTTATCATTTAAGAGTCTGCTCTCAGTTACAGGGAATAAATAATAAATTGCTCTATGATAAAGCATCCTGGCACAGAATATGGCACTCTGCCATATGCTTGAAGAGCGCACGTGGGATGGATTTGACCGGGCACTTACTGGGTGGTCGGCATCCAGCTCTGAACCATACATGAGGACTCGGTGAGAGCACCTATCTAACTCCGAGATCTTCCGGGGAAACCAGGGCACATCCTCCAACTCTGCTGGAAACAGGGCAGGTTCAAAAATATTAGCTTTCCCCTTTGCAACACGCGTCAGCTTGCAAAATCACCCAACAAACAAAAACTGGCCTTGCCTTCTTCCTCCGTCCAAATGTTCTCTGGCGGATTCAGCGTCACAATCGTGGTTTGAAATTTCAGCGACTGAATGAGCTCATTGAATTCCGTTTTGCCACACTCACAGTCCACAAAGATTTCAACTTCCGAACTTCGCCGCCGGGATTTCCGGGACTCAATGTGAATCATGTTGACATGTTTTTCCTGTGAAAGTATAAACAACATATCTAAATCAGCTCCAGGGAACAATAAAAGAGATGCCATGGACTGGCCTTGTTTAACATGTAAGCAAAAAGGTGCCAAGTGCCCACGAAAGAGGAAAAGACAATTATCTCACTGTTTGCTTGACTAAAACACGGAAATGTTTTCCAACCATTGTCTCTATTAATAAGAATAGTAACTGTGTGTAGGTTTTCCTGTCTCTTTTTCAACAAGGAGGGACATTACGGTATATAAAAGCCCCACAAAATGTATAATAATTATGAAGATTATCATTTCCTAGAGGACTCCACATCCCACTGATGGTATGCATGATTATTTGGGGGGGAATTTAGTTTATCATACTGTCAGGTTGATTTTTTTAAATATATTTTCCCAAAAATCTTATAACTCAAACTCTTGATTTTATAGTAATAAAACATTTCTTTTTGAAATAAAACTTAAGCTAATTGTAGAAGAAATAATTAATAGTATGAACAGCAGGCAAATAAGGCAGAAACGGGGAAGGTGATATGAAAATGACCGAAATTTGGGACACACTAACCAAAGAGCGGCCCACATTTTAGGGGGTGGGGTGGCGGAAGGAAGCAAGAAAAGTAGCCAAAGAAGGGTCTCTATAGGCAAGGAAATAAAAGAAGACTCCCTAATGGAACCACTTAGGAACTATTCTCTTTCAGCAACCTCCAGGCTAACTAACTTCACCCAAGAATGTGTTGCTGCAACTGAAGAAGGAATTCATAGGGCCAGGACTCAATCTCAGGCCTATCTGTGCTGATCGTGCTCGGCTGCCTCTCCAGTGGACTCTGAACTCTCTGCTTAGTGCCTGTGGGAACGACAATGGAAGGATAAGACCCCCTCCAGACAGGGGAATCTTGAAGATCACATCCAGGTTACTCATTGCCTAAGAGGAAACATACCGTAATCACCCCTGACTCCGGACAGGTCATAAACTTTTTCCGTATCTATCAGGATGTAATCACAGGCTTATCAATTATTAACTGGTTGGAACGTGACCACAAGCTTATTGATTATTAACTGTTTGGAATGTAACTGCAGGCTTATTGATTATTGACTGTTTGAACACATAACACGTGAATGATGGGGTTATTGTAGTTATATTTACCTTACCTTTGTTTATGTAAGTCTCAAGGGAATTTGGGTGGTGGGTTTGGACACGTACACATGGGGTATAAAAGATTTTCACAAATGCTGGTCGGGGTCCTTGGCTAAGAGGAGACTCTGCCTTGGGCCCGCCAGTGTAATAAACTGCACTCCACTATCTGCATTGTCCTTCTGAGTGAGTTTGCTTCCCGGAATGCGTGGCTATAACACAACTATCACGATGGATTTCATGAGTAAAATCTCCTTACAATAAGATGTTCAAAGCAGGGTAGCAATTTCATACTCAAGTCTCAGGTTTAAATTCCCCCCAGGGACGTAGTCTTTCTTTGTCCTCAGGTAACTGAAGACTAAGTTCTCCTCTCCATCCTGACCACCCCCAGACAAGCAGATCCCTCCCCATCAGTCCACGGTATCCTCTGATTATCAGCATAACTCCTAGTAGAATCTGGGAGGCCTCAGACCTTTCAGCACAGCAGCAGGAGAGGCAATTTCCAGTACCAGACCAGGATGAAAGCACAGCATCCTTCTCTGTATAAAGAAACTCATCCTGTGACCAGGCTGCTAATTGTTCTATTTATGTTTTTAATAAGTTCTGCAATAATGCCATATTTTCTAAATTGGGAGGTAATAAAGGTAAGATTGACATTAGGTTCAAAGTTCAAGCGTCTTCACACAACTGGGTCACTGTGTGTGTGGACTTTGGTTGAAGCAGAGTGGATATTTTTAGACAAGAAAACTGGGGTTCAGATGGGTTAAGTGATATAACTAAGACCCCATCACCAGCTGATGGCCAAGTGAAAACTCAGAGCTGATGAGTCTGTCTCCAGGGGTTTTTGCGCTGCACCCAGCGGTCTAGTTGAATTGGCCTGCCTTTGGGCACTGTATGGAGACAGCAGTGGATGATATCATTATGTGTAAAATAGTTCCCCAAACTTCCATTACCACTGTTTATGGTACCTGATCCTTTCTTCAAGGTCAGAAGAGAACAAGGAAATATTTGCCAAATCAGGCTGCTAATTCCCCCTCTATGGTCATCAAAGAGGCATCACAGTAATGCCTCACGTCTGCACACTTCACAAAGCACTTACACTCCTGTTATTTCAGCACAACAACCTTGTTAGGTAGGAATTATTACTGCTATTTTACAAATGAAGCTATTGAATCTAGGAAGCAGCTAGTGATTAGCCGAGCCAAGAGAACACGGGTCTGAAACCTCTGACTGCAATTCAGTCTTTCCATGGCACCAGGAGCCCAAGGCACCATACAGCGCTAGGCCCCTGTGACAGCTCTAATCATGGCCACTGCCCCCAAACAAAACTAAGGGAATTAACTTTAACGAACAGTAGTCTAATACAGTATGTGGAAGGCTTGCTCATAGCTAGTCCAGATTCTACCAGCTCTCAAATGGACACTATTAAAACTCTAAATTTCCTATATGAAAAGGGTTATCGAGTATCCCCCAAGAAGGCTCAGATTAGCTCAACCCAAGTAAAATACCTTGGATTTATAACTAGGGAAAGGAAAAGAATTCTTGACCCCGAGGGGAAATCCCTCGTCTTAAATACCCCTACCCCGAAACAAAAAAACAGCTTAGGGGATTTTTAGGAATGACCGGGTTTTGCAGGGTCTGGATTCCTAATTATGGCAACCTGGCCAGACCCCTATATGAAAAGTTAAGGGGGAAAGAAAAAGAGCCACTCAACTGGGATGAGACCTGCAAGGTGGCCTTTAATGCCCTAAAAGAGTCCATCACCACAGCCCCAGCTTTAGGCCTCCCAAACCTGGAGAAGCCTTTTAGACTCTATGTTTCTGAAAGGATAGGAACTGCTCTTGGGATGTCAGGGCAGATGATGGGGCCCGTATTACAACCCGTGGCTTATCTCTCAAAATAACTAGATGAGGTGGCCAGAGGGTGGCCCACTTGCCTCCGGGCAGTAGCAGCCACCGCTCTTATGGTTAAGGAGGCATCTAAGCTGACCCTGGGTCAGCCCACCACAGTGTATACGCCTCACCAGGTGCAAGCAGTCTTGGAAACTAAAGGGGACAGGTGGATGACAGGGGGAAGGATCACCCAATACCAAGCCCTCCTCCTCGACACTCCAGAAATAAAGTTGAGGGTCTGCCAGACTTTAAATCCAGCAACCTTACTGCCAGATCCCCCTACTTCCCCTCTGGATCACCAGTGCAGACAAATCATAGACGAGTTATACTCTTCTCGCCCGGACCTATCAGAGACACGTTTATCTGACCCAGAGGAAAATTGGTACACAGATGGCAGCAGTTTTGTAGAAAAAGGAGAGAGGAAAGCAGGATATGCTGTAGTGAGCCTAGAAGAAACTAAGGAAAGTGGGTCTCTTCCCCCAGACACCTCAGCCCAGAAAGCTGAACTTTTTGCCCTGACAAGAGCTTTGGAGTTAGGAAAAGGAAAGAGGATTAATGTGTATACGGACTCTAAGTATGCTTTCCTCATTCTGCATGCCCATGCAGCAATTTGGAAAGAAAGAGGGATGCTCAGTGCCCGAAGCTCTCCTATTAAACACAAAGAGCTCATTCTCAGGCTCCTGGAGGCAGTCAAACGTCCTGCAAAATTAGCCGTCATCCACTGCAAGAGTCACCAAAAGGGGCAAGAAGAAGAGGCCCAGGGAAATAGGAGAGCTGATCAGGAGGCAAGACGAGCTGCCAGGGAAGCTACCTCTGCCACTGCTCTCTGCCCCCTTTTCCCCAAGGAAACCCTGACTCCAGATTATACCCCAGAGGAACATTCCTGATATGCTGAGCGGGGCTGGGAGATTGGGTCACATGGGTGGTTTCAGACTGATCAGGCCCAAATAATACTCCCTGATTCTCAGGTTTGGAAAATTACTAACTCGTTACATAAGAGCACCCATTTTGGAAGAGATGATCTAGAAATCTTGCTTAAGTCTATTCTCTACCATCCCCAGTTAGCTAAGGTTGTTAGACAGGTCACACAGAATTGTGATACCTGTCTAAGAAATAATCCAAAAACCAGACCCTTGCCACCTCCTCTAATTAAACCTGTCCAACATCGGGGATCATACCCAGGAGAGGACTGGCAAGTAGATTTTACAGCCATGCCAAAGACCCAAGGGTTTTCTTATTTGCTAGTCTTTATTGACACATTCACAGGATGGATCAACGCGTTCCCTACTAAGACAGAGAGAGCTACAGATGTCTGTAAAGCTCTGCTGAAGGAGATAGTGCCTAGGTTTGGGCTGCCTCAGTCACTTCAGAGTGACAATGGGCCCTCATTTACAGCCACGATATCCCAGAACCTAGCCGCATGCTTAGGCATAAAATACCGGCTCCACTCATCCTGGAGGCCTCAAGCTTCAGGAAAGGTAGAGAGAGCCAACCAGACTCTTAAAAGGGCTCTGGCTCAGCTATGCCAAGAAACACATAATAAGTGGACACATATGCTACCCATGGCCCTCATGAGGGTACGGACATCCCCCAAACGGCCACGATTGTTAAGTCCTTATGAAATGATGTATGGACGTCCATTCTTAACCTCTCATTTGTTTTTTGATGAGGATGCCAATACACTTTTAAAACACATAATTGACCTGGGAAGGTTTCAACAGGAACTCCAACGGTATGGAGAACAGATCCTCCCTAAACCACAGGGAGACTTGAAAAATCCCCAGGTAGAGCCAGGGGATCAAGTATTAGTAAAGACCTGGCAAGAAAAAGGGAGTCCAAACCAGCTGTCTGAGAAATGGATAGGGCCATATCAGGTTGTTCCAGTGACTTCAACTGCTGTAAAAGTGAAGGGTCTATCTGCCTGGGTCCACAATTCTAGAATAGAACCCTATGGCCTACAGGAGGGGGAGACAGAAACTGAGACTCCAAAGCTAGAGGACAGCTATTCCTGTGAACCTGTTAAAGATCTCAGGCTCTTGTTCAAGCGGAACCCCATCAACTCTCCCTCAGATAAGTAAAATGCATCATATGATGTTCTTCCTCTTTCTAATCATATCTCCCTGTATGGCTATTGATCTCTCCCTAAACGAGGCATATACACTTGCAAACCACACTGCTTCTCAACTCAACCTAACCAGCCCGTGCTGGATCTGCATTAATGGCAGAAGTTGGGGATATGTCCAACCTATCCCAGGGTATCAATGGCCCACCCTTCCAGCCGAGCTACGGGCTGTTACGCAGCACACCCCATCTGGTCGTAATATGGCCTTTTGGGAAAAAGGGGAAAAAAACTTCATGCCTTGGTACCAGCAACAACGGTCTCTATTTACCCCCTCGATGACATCTGCAATCCCACCTGAGCCCTTATTTTCTCTCTTGACTAACATCCCCCAAGTGACCTTCCCTATCTGTCTAAGAAGCCACTCCCTAACAGGGGTGTCAGTGGGAAATCTAGACGACTCACAATGTGGGGTGACCTTCACTGTTGAAACTGATGGGAAAAACCGGGACCTAGAAATTTCACTAGGGTATTACGATTTAGCCCAAAGTTTGGGAACTGAGGTTCTGGCAGAACCGACACACTATACCTATCCCCGAACATGAGGCTCTCCTCAGATGCCATTAACCAGTCTCGAAAATCCATGTTCTGTGCTGGACGACCAAAGAACCACACTCGTTCGTCCTGGTTTCTAAACCAGACGGGCAACTCTGACCCCTGTTATTCCCTTGTAGGGGTACCCACCCCTAAAAACCTAACCCTATGGTGGGAGCCCAAACGAAATACTCTCTACCTTGAGGACAAAACCCAGGATGCCTCACAACACTTAAATCCGTTCCTAAATGCCCTCACTGCTGCCGGTTTTGCCGCAAGTGGAGTGACAGTCTCCTCCCAGCTGCTAAAGGACTGCCCCTGTTCCATTATGCCATGTTCCAGTTGTAAGGCAGATGAAAATCCTGTTCCTCTTTGGCAAACCCATTTTGCTGCCCAACTTAAACCTAGTCATGGTGTCTATTTCATATGTGGAGATAAAGCTTATTTATCCCTACCACCTTTTTGGTCAGGAACTTGCTCCCTAGGGTATGTCACGCCCCACGTAGATCTGGCCTGGAGTAATACCTCCTTGCCTTTACCAGTATATACCAACCAGAGGATACGTCGTGCGGTAATACTTACCCCTATTTTCCTGGCATTAGGACTGACTGCTGGTTTAACAAGAGTTGCCATGGGGGGAACTTCTTTACATAAATTTCAGCAGCTTTCTACCGACACTGCTGTATCCATAGAAAAAACAGCGAGGACCCTCCAACGCCTACAATCCCAGTTAGACTCCCTAGCCGCAATGGTCCTACAAAATCGTCGGGCCCTAGACTTATTGACTGCAGGACAGGGAGGCACTTGTCTATATCTAAAGGAAAAATGCTGTTTTTATTATAATCAGTCTGGGCAGGTCCAAGAAGATATCAAGGGGCTTTTGGAACAGGCTACAAAGATCCGAGATTGAAGTTCAACAGGTGTATGGAGTTCTCCTTCTTTCCCTTCTTGGCTCTTACCATTCATGGGTCCAGGGATAACTATCCTATTAGGCCTCCTATTTGGCCCCTGTATACTCCAACTCCTTACAAAGTTTATCTCCAGCAGACTCCAGCAGTTCCAGGCCAAATTGATGTTACTACAAGGGTGGGAGCTGATTTCAAATATAGAACACCCCAACTTAGATCAGGTAGAGAGAGACTTCTGCTCTGCTAGGCAGGCCTACGCCCAGGCACAGCAGGGAAGAAGTTACAAAAAAAAAGAGACCTCCGCCCCAATTCCCAAAAAGCATCTTGAGTATAAAGTCTCTCAGGGGCGAGTTGTTAGGGGAAGCACACTGATTGAAACCGCCCACCCTGGCCAGGCACCATAGTAACCATTTGCATGAGTTGTTTTATGACAGGAGATCCTGATAAGGAATACGGAACTAATAAGCCACCACCAGCCGGGAGAGTTCGGGAAAGGTCAAGAGGAGACACTACCTGTCCGTCCACTTCCCAGAATCCCTCTCGCCAGCATCCATCTTGGCTGAGCGATGCGTGCGCCACCAGGAAAGACTGTGAATTAGAATGACTGGCCAAAGACCACCCGGAAACTAATCCCGTCACCATAAAACCCAAGACTGTGAGCCACGCGGCAGAGCAGTTCTCCTGGGTTCCCTTACCCTCCTGCTCTCCACCTGGGTGCCCCTCCCAATAAAATCTCTTGCTTTGTCAGCACGTGTCTCCTCGGACAATTCTTTTCCGAGTGTTAGGCAAGAGCCCAACTTCGGGCCCTGGAAGGGGGTACCACTTCCTACAACAACTGGCGACCACGAAGGGACACCCCCATTTCTACTGGGGCTGACATCCAGACCGCTCGGGGTACCCCAGGACCAGCTCGCCTGCCGACGGATCTGACCCAGGGGCCGCAACTGGGACTTGTTTGTCCCTGGTCTCCTCCTGACGCAGACAACTGGCCAGGGTGCCCCAACCGGGTAAGGAACAAGAGATTTTGTTGACCCCTCTTTTCTCACCCCTCTTTTCAACCTATCCTATTTTTCTAGTCCCCCAGTCTGGACGCAGGAATCTGGTCGAAGGGCCTCAGCTTAAGCTGAGGATTGGAGACTGATCACCTCCTCTTGGCAAAGAACTCAAATTCTAGTTCTGGTAGGGCCGAGTTCCAGTCCTCCCTTCTCTGGAAGCCCAGGGAAAAGTCCTGTAATGCCTGGGTGTCTGCAGGTGGCAGGAGACGTCTGTAAGGCCACCCCTTTTTTTCTCTTTCTCTCCCCCACTCCTAGACCTTCTGTCTCGTCCCACTCCTTTTCTCTCAACCTGGCCCTTTTCCCTCTCTTTGAAGACCCAAGTTATTTCCGCTTACTCTGTCTGTCAATACTTGGACCTGAAGTTCTGGGTCTTTGTAAGAGATTTTCAGAGAGGCTATGCCCTCTGCTCCCCATCAACTGTGCTTTCTGTTCTTGGGGAGACGATCGGGCATTAGAAGCCCTCCATCGGGTGCCCTGTTTCTATAAATTCAGCCATTTAATTGAGCATTTGGCTGAGTGCTTCCACGTGGAAGTGATTGACGGGGTTCAGTATAGTCGCACCCGGTCTTGGGTGAAAATTAACACCCTAGATACATCCTTAGGGGTTAATTTACCTTTTGGGACCAGCCCTACAGCCCCGTTGATTGTGCTTACTACCGAACATTTCCTTTGGCGCTTATACAATCAGGCCCTTTGGGACCAGGAGAGAGCTTACAATCTCTCTAGAGTCAGATATAGAGACATCCGCCCCAATACTGGTCCCTTGGGAAGGAGATATAAGCTATACCATCGCTAAAATGAGAAATAAGCCTAGCTTCCCTCTAGACACCCCGCTTGGTTGTCTTTTGGCCAACTGGGAGGGATACCAACTGGGAGGGTTAAAAAAGAAAAAACTTATCAAATACTGTACTCAGTACTGGCCTACTTACTCCCTGGGAGGAGGGGAAAAATGGCCCCAGTCAGGATCACTTAGACACAACACCATTTTACAGCTCAGTCTATACTACAAACGTGAGGGTAAATACAAGGAAGTTCCCTATGTCCAGGCCTTTATGGCCCTCTACCAGGATTCTGAAAAAAAGGGAAAATATAAGCTTGAGGACTTTGATAAATGCTCTTCCAAAATCCTTTTAACAAGGTCTGAAACAGAAGATCCCCTTGACCTTCTCTTGACCTCCCCTGCTTCAGCACAGAGGCCATGAGGAAGGGAGGGTCAGACAAGCCCGGAAGTCAGGAGGCTGGGCCCGAAAGTCATGGGATCAGAAGGGGAGTCACTCCCAGTCGCCTTGGCTCCTCCTCCATATGTCCCCTCCCCCATGGGGTTACGATCAGGAAGTAAGCTTTGTCCTCTACAGAAAAAAAGGTCATCCTCAGACAAAACCTGCCCCCTAAGAGAGGTACCAGATGGGGAGGGGGGAACTATGCATGTTCATGTTCCGTTCTCTATGCAAGACATTACCCAATGCAAGGAACAATTGGGTTCATATTCAGAGAACCCAAAAAAATTTAAGGATGAATTTGAGCATCTTAGCCTTAAGTCCTCCCTCACCTGGAGGGATATAATGGTCATCCTCACCCGGTGTTGTAATGATGAGGAAAAAGCTCAAATCCTAGATCAGGCTAGAAAAGTGGCTGATGAAAGACAGTGGGTAGATGTCAGTCTGGCCCCTGCCGAAGAGACAATTCCCTCAACAGAGCCAGACTGGGATCCTAATACAAGGGCAAAAAAGGAATCCTTAAGATACTTCATTACTTGCCTACTACAGGGAATGACCCAGGGTGTGCGAAAGGTTGTTAATTATAATAAGATAAAAGAGGTTACACAGGAAAAAAATGAAAATCCAGCTCTTTTTTTTTTGGACAGACTCACAGAAGCCTTTAAAAACTTTACCAAGACAGATTTAATAAGTATGGAAGGACGAGTCCTGTTGGCCCATTCCTTCATAACCCAGGCAGCCCCAGACATAAGGAGAAAATTACAAAAACTAGGAAAAGGACCAGAGACCCCAATTTCCGATTTGGTGGAGGAGGCAAATAGGGTGTTTTTGAACAGGGACCGGGAGGAGGAAGCAAGAAGGGAGCAAAAAGAAGTCCAAAAAGATAGGAGAATAGAGAGGCAGACCCAGGCCTTGGACCAACAACAGGCTAAAATTCTGGCCTTGATTCATCCTGCCACTATGCGAGAGTCCCAGAGAGAGCAAGGAATAAAAAAAGATCCTAACAATCCACCGCGGCTGAGCCGCACCCAGTGTGCCTACTGCAGAGAGGATGGGCATTGGAAAAGGGAGTGTCCATATCGCCCTAAGGGAAGGCGTATGGCGACCCCTACAACTGCTCCCTCTGTGTTAGTTCTGGGCGACCGGGTGCCCAGTGGCTCGAAAAACCCCCGCAAATGGTGAGATCCAGATCACTCCTCTCGACCCTTGGGTGACTCTACAAATAAAAGGTAAAGATGTGAACTTTCTTTTAGACACGGGGACTGCCTTCTCCGTTCTTCCTTTCCAATTAGGACCTTTAGAATCCCAGGCTAAAATGGTGATGGGGTAGATGGAAAACCCCAAAGCCGGAATTTTACTAAGCCCCTCCATTATAAGGTGGGAAATTGGCAAGGAACCCACCCCTTCTTATACATCCCCGGTTGCCCTGCTCCCCTACTGGGGAGAGACCTTCTTTGCCGCCTCCAAACCAGAGTGACTTGGGGAAAGGTAGAAGTCGATAATTTTCTTTGCCTAGTGTCTGAATATTTACAGTCAGAGGTAAAAAAGGAGGAGTCTGTCCCTTTCCTAGATGAGGTCAATCCCCAGGTGTGGGATGTCTCCAGCCCTGGTTTAGCCATAAATGTTCCACCGGTAAAGATTTCTCTGAGGCCAAATGCTCCCTACCCTTGGAAAAGACAATATCCCTTAAAACCAGAAGCTCTTGAGGGTCTTAGACCATTAGTTAACAAATACCAAGATACTGGAATTCTAATCAGCTGTGAGTCCCCCTGCAATACTCCAATCTTGCCCGTTAAAAAACCAGATGGATCTTATCGATTCGTCCAGGATCTAAGAGCTGTTAATGAAGCTGTGGTTCCCATCCACCCCATAGTCCCAAACCCGTATACCCTCCTATCCCAAGTCCCAGGAAATGCCAAGTACTTCTCAGTCTTGGATCTTAAAGATGCTTTCTTTTGCATTCCTCGCCATCCTGAATCCCAAAAGCTCTTTGCTTTTGAGTGGCGGGACTTGGAAACAAGAGAGCCCATACAACTCTGCTGGACTCGACTACCACAAGGGTTAGGGATAGCTCTCGTATCTTTGGGACTTCCTTGGGGAGAGAACTAAGGGAATTAACTTTAACAAACAGTAGTCTAATACAGTATGTGGATGACTTGCTCATAGCTAGTCCAGATTTTACCAGCTCTCAAATGGACACTATTAAAACTCTAAATTTCCTATATGAAAAGGGTTATCGAGTATCCCCCAAGAAGGCTCAGATTAGCTCAACCCAAGTAAAATACCTTGGATTTATAACTAGGGAAAGGAAAAGAATGCTTGACCCCAAGGGGAAATCCCTCATCTTAAATACCCCGTACCCAGAAATAAAAAAACAGCTTAGGGGATTTTTAGGAATGACCGGGTTTTGCAGGGTCTGGATTCCTAATTATGGCAACCTGGCCAGACCCCTATATGAAAAGTTAAGGGGGAAAGAAAAAGAGCCACTCAACTGGGATGAGACCTGCAAGGTGGCCTTTAATGCCCTAAAAGAGTCCATCACCACAGCCCCAGCTTTAGGCCTCCCAAACCTGGAGAAGCCTTTTAGACTCTATGTTTCTGAAAGGATAGGAACTGCTCTTGGGATGTCAGGGCAGATGATGGGGCCCGTATTACAACCCGTGGCTTATCTCTCAAAATAACTAGATGAGGTGGCCAGAGGGTGGCCCACTTGCCTCCGGGCAGTAGCAGCCACCGCTCTTATGGTTAAGGAGGCATCTAAGCTGACCCTGGGTCAGCCCACCACAGTGTATACGCCTCACCAGGTGCAAGCAGTCTTGGAAACTAAAGGGGACAGGTGGATGACAGGAGGAAGGATCACCCAATACCAAGCCCTCCTCCTCGACACTCCAGAAATAAAGTTGAGGGTCTGCCAGACTTTAAATCCAGCAACCTTACTGCCAGATCCCCCTACTTCCCCTCTGGATCACCAGTGCAGACAAATCATAGACGAGTTATACTCTTCTCGCCCGGACCTATCAGAGACACGTTTATCTGACCCAGAGGAAAATTGGTACACAGATGGCAGCAGTTTTGTAGAAAAAGGAGAGAGGAAAGCAGGATATGCTGTAGTGAGCCTAGAAGAAACTAAGGAAAGTGGGTCTCTTCCCCCAGACACCTCAGCCCAGAAAGCTGAACTTTTTGCCCTGACAAGAGCTTTGGAGTTAGGAAAAGGAAAGAGGATTAATGTGTATACGGACTCTAAGTATGCTTTCCTCATTCTGCATGCCCATGCAGCAATTTGGAAAGAAAGAGGGATGCTCAGTGCCCGAAGCTCTCCTATTAAACACAAAGAGCTCATTCTCAGGCTCCTGGAGGCAGTCAAACGTCCTGCAAAATTAGCCGTCATCCACTGCAAGAGTCACCAAAAGGGGCAAGAAGAAGAGGCCCAGGGAAATAGGAGAGCTGATCAGGAGGCAAGACGAGCTGCCAGGGAAGCTACCTCTGCCACTGCTATCTGCCCCCTTTTCCCCAAGGAAACCCTGACTCCAGATTATACCCCAGAGGAACATTCCCGATATGCTGAGCGGGGCTGGGAGATTGGGTCACATGGGTGGTTTCAGACTGATCAGGCCCAAATAATACTCCCTGATTCTCAGGTTTGGAAAATTACTAACTCATTACATAAGAGCACCCATTTTGGAAGAGATGATCTAGAAATCTTGCTTAAGTCTATTCTCTACCATCCCCAGTTAGCTAAGGTTGTTAGACAGGTCACACAGAATTGTGATACCTGTCTAAGGAATAATCCAAAAACCAGACCCTTGCCACCTCCTCTAATTAAACCTGTCCAACATCGGGGATCATACCCAGGAGAGGACTGGCAAGTAGATTTTACAGCCATGCCAAAGACCCAAGGGTTTTCTTATTTGCTAGTCTTTATTGACACATTCACAGGATAGATCAACGCGTTCCCTACTAAGACAGAGAGAGCTACAGATGTCTGTAAAGCTCTGCTGAAGGAGAGCTAGGTTTGGGCTGCCTCGGTCACTTCAGAGTGACAATGGGTCCTCATTTACAGCCACGACATCCCAGAACCTAGCCGCATGCTTAGGCATAAAATACCGGCTCCGCTCATCCTGGAGGCCTCAAGCTTCAGGAAAGGTAGAGAGAGCCAACCAGACTCTTAAAAGGGCTCTGGCTCAGCTATGCCAAGAAACACATAATAAGTGGACACATATGCTACCCATGGCCCTCATGAGGGTACGGACATCCCCCAAACGGCCACGATTGTTAAGTCCTTATGAAATGATGCATGGACGTCCATTCTTAACTTCTGATTTGTTTTTCGATGAGGATGCCAATACACTTTTAAAACATATAATTGACCTGGGAAGGTTTCAACAGGAACTCCAACGGTATGGAGAACAGATCCTCCCTAAACCACAGGGAGACTTGAAAAATCCCCAGGTAGAGCCAGGGGATCAAGTATTAGTAAAGACCCAGCAAGAAAAAGGGAGTCCAAACCAGCTGTCCGAGAAATGGACAGGGCCATATCAGGTTGTTCCAGTGACTTCAACTGCTGTAAAAGTGAAGGGTCTATCTGCCTGGGCCCACAATTCTAGAATAGAACCCTATGGCCTACAGGAGGGGGAGACAGAAACTGAGACTCCAAAGCCAGAGGACAGCTATTCCTGTGAACCTGTTAAAGATCTCAGGCTCTTGTTCAAGCGGAACCCCATCAACTCTCCCTCAGATAAGTAAAATGCATCATATGATGTTCTTCCTCTTTCTAATCATATCTCCCTGTATGGCTATTGATCTCTCCCTAAACGAGGCATATACACTTGCAAACCACACTGCTTCTCAACTCAACCTAACCAGCCCGTGCTGGATCTGCATTAATGACAAAAGTTGGGGGTATGTCCAACCTATCCCAGGGTATCAATGGCCCACCCTCCAGCCGAGCTACGGGCTGTTACTCAGCACACCCCATCTGGTCGTAATATGGCCTTTTGGGAAAAGGGAAAAAAACTTCATGCCTTGGTACCAGCAACAACGGTCTCTATTTACCCCCTCGATGACATCTGCAATCCCACCTGAGCCCTTATTTTCTCTCTTGACTAACATCCCCCAAGTGACCTTCCCTATCTGTCTAAAAAGCCACTCCCTAACAGGGGTGTCAGTGGGAAATCTAGACGACTCACAATGTGGGGTGATGTTCACTGTTGAAACTGATGGGAAAAACCGGGACCTAGAAATTTCACTAGGGTATTACGATTTAGCCCAAAGTTTGGGAACTAGAGGTTCTGGCAGAACCGACACACTATACCTATCCCCGAACATGAGGCTCTCCTCAGATGCCATTAACCAGTCTCGAAAATCCATGTTCTGTGCTGGACGACCAAAGAACCACACTCGTTCGTCCTGGTTTCTAAACCAGACGGGCAACTCTGACCCCTGTTATTCCCTTGTAGGTGTACCCACCCCTAAAAACCTAACCCTATGGTGGGAGCCCAAACGAAATACTCTCTACCTTGAGGACAAACCCCAGGATGCCTCACAACACTTAAATCCGTTCCTAAATGCCCTCACTGCTGCCGGTTTTGCCGCAAGTGGAGTGACAGTCTCCTCCCAGCTGCTAAAGGACTGCCCCTGTTCCATTATGCCATGTTCCAGTTGTAAGGCAGATGAAAATCCTGTTCCTCTTTGGCAAACCCATTTTGCTGCCCAACTTAAACCTAGTCATGGTGTCTATTTCATATGTGGAGATAAAGCTTATTTATCCCTACCACCTTTTTGGTCAGGAACTTGCTCCCTAGGGTATGTCACGCCCCACGTAGATCTGGCCTGGAGTAATACCTCCTTGCCTTTACCAGTATATACCAACCAGAGGATACGTCGTGCGGTAATACTTACCCCTATTTTCCTGGCATTAGGACTGACTGCTGGTTTAACAAGAGTTGCCATGGGGGGAACTTCTTTACATAAATTTCAGCAGCTTTCTACCGACACTGCTGTATCCATAGAAAAAACAGCGAGGACCCTCCAACGCCTACAATCCCAGTTAGACTCCCTAGCCGCAATGGTCCTACAAAATCGTCAGGCCCTAGACTTATTGACTGCAGGACAGGGAGGCACTTGTCTATATCTAAAGGAAAAATGCTGTTTTTATTATAATCAGTCTGGGCAGGTCCAAGAAGATATCAAGGGGCTTTTGGAACAGGCTACAAAGATCCGAGATTGAAGTTCAACAGGTGTATGGAGTTCTCCTTCTTTCCCTTCTTGGCTCTTACCATTCATGGGTCCAGGGATAACTATCCTATTAGGCCTCCTATTTGGCCCCTGTATACTCCAACTCCTTACAAAGTTTATCTCCAGCAGACTCCAGCAGTTCCAGGCCAAATTGATGTTACTACAAGGGTGGGAGCTGATTTCAAATATAGAACACCCCAACTTAGATCAGGTAGAGAGAGACTTCTGCTCTGCTAGGCAGGCCCACGCCCAGGCACAGCAAGAAGAAGTTACAAAAAAAAAGAGACCTCCGCCCCAATTCCCAAAAAGCATCTTGAGTATAAAGTCTCTCAGGGGCGAGTTGTTAGGGGAAGCACACTGATTGAAACCGCCCACCCTGGCCAGGCACCATAGTAACCATTTGCATGAGTTGTTTTATGACAGGAGATCCTGATAAGGAATACGGAACTAATAAGCCACCACCAGCCGGAAGAGTTCGGGAAAGGTCGAGAGGAGACACTACCTGTCCGTCCACTTCCCAGAATCCCTCTTGCTAGCATCCATCTTGGCTGAGCGATGCGTGCACCACCAGGAAAGACTCTGAATTAGAATGATTGGCCAAAGACCACCTGGAAACTAATCCCATCACCATAAAACCCAAGACTGCGGCAGAGCAGTTCTCCTGGGTTCCCTTACCCTTCTGCTCTCCACCCGGGTGCCCTTTCCCAATAAAATCTCTTGCTTTGTCAGCACGTGTCTCCTCGGACAATTCTTTTCCGAGTGTTAGGCAAGAGCCCAACTTCGGGCCCTGGAAGGGGGTTCCTCTTCCTACAACAGAATAACGAGTGCCTATACTAACATATCTCATTTTATGCCATCAATGTGCTCTAGGACATATGCATGATTCAAACGTGAACAAACTGAATCAGGCTGCAAGCTCTTGATATTTAAAGATACCTTCTTTGGCTTCTTTTGTGTTTACATTTCCGGGTGTGAAGCTCACACTTTCAAATTACCTACTTCCTCACCTGACAACAGTATGCAGAATTATGAATCGGCTGACTCTAAGTTAATAAACCATGATTTCCACGAATGTTTATTTTATTGTTTGACAGACTAACCCCTCTTATAGAGTGTCATGAAGTTTGGTCTCTTTGAACCTTTCAACACATTATCTAGAAATGGACTCAGTGATATTTCATAACAGATGACAGGTTTGTAGACCAGCACAGAGACAGTTTTAAAATTAGATAATGACATTTTTACATTCACCTGGAAGAGTTTCAGTGCTTTGACCAATCCACCAACTTCATTTTTCAAGGAGAATACAACTGCCGTCTTGCCACTCTCAGTAACAGTGTCATTTTTGCTGCTTCCCTTGTTGCCTTTTTTATCATCATTTTTGCCAGAGTTAGTTTTATTTAGCTTTAAAAAGGTAGAAACACACATGAAAGTATTAGTTAGGATTCCAGAGTTCTCTGTAACCAGATTCTTTTTCAGACATTCCATTCATATGCTGGAACCCTTAGCAAGCATACAAACTCAAGGAGAAGTTGCCAAGTCACTTATAACTATCGATCATAAGTACTGGTCTAATTTACTCATGGACACTATTTTGAAATGCTCAAAGATATCATCCAGTGGTTGAAATTAAAGGGAAATCATATTTGTTTCATTTTAATAGCAACAAAAACCTGACCATCATAAAGTCTCTTGTGTGAATAACTCCCTTCTTTCTAACAGATTTTACAGCATGAAGTTTGATCTGTTAGCCTAGTTGAATTATATCGAAGATATATTAATTAGTAAACATAAAATTAAGCTATGTTAATTACTAAACATATTTTTCAAAATAATTTTTTAATTAATCTTAAAAACAAAATATTAATTTTGTTCTGAAATATGTCAGGACATGCACTAAAATTGACCACCTTACTTTCTGCAGTTAGATCCACATGGTCAATGTGAGTCTATCTGCAGAAGTTTAGCACATAGGAGTGCATTTAATGAAGGCCACCTGTGTCAGCAGATATCTGAAAAGTGGCCATAAAAATTCAGCTACATGAAAAAACTGAAGAAAAGAAAGAAAGATGAAGGAGAGGAGGGAGGGAGGGAGAGAGAAAGGAAGGCAGGAAGAAAGAGGAGGGTAAAAAGAAATCAAGAAACAAAGAGACTAGCTCATCATTAGGAGCCAAGAGTAGAATCTGAGAAATTGAAAAATATTAGCACTTCATTGGCCAACCAAGATACCATAATAATACATAACTAAGTAATGACTATTGGTCCTATTGGCTAAAGACAAAAATGACAGATTCCAGAAACTTGGATCATATTGTCAGAAATACACAATTAAAAAGCTGGAAACTTACTCAGCAGAATGCAAACCGGAGTGTACCTTTCCATGTTCTTTATATGCAGATGAAGAACTGGGCAAATAGAACGTTCTCCCTGGCAGACAGTGATATAGTGCAGTCATACCCATCTATTACTTGCTCATGAAACTGAAACATGCACATTTGATATGGAACCCAGTGAACAGTTCTTTGTTATTTTCTTCCTCTCACTTCCCTACTGGCTTTATTTTCACATATTACTATTGCCTCACTCACTAGATTTACATATCACAGAAATAAACATTTTATAATTTACGACTTGAGGGACAAAAGAAGTTTATGCGGGCATTGGCATTTGACAGTATGTTCCATCATTAAAAGCTCGAATGTTGTAGTGCTCTCAACATCTGCCACAGATCTTATATATTTAAGTAGTATTTTCTATATGAAAGGGTTATTACGCATTAACCATAACTCTGAGTTTTCCTTGTTTTCCTCCCAGAAGGTCACTGTGGCTTCAGAATTCTTCATTGTAATATCTCATTCAAATATTCATTTCTAACATTTAAATGTTAGAAAACTTATTTATGTTTTAGACTCATTTTTGCAAATTGATTTAAACAGTTCTTCAAAACTTGCCCTGATTACTTTCCAACATTTTTAGGAGTAATAATATACCAGTACAATACAACCCTCTGGCACATAGTCAGAGCTATGATACTAAAACAGATTTTTCTATAATACACATTGAATTGTAATTGGTTGATTAACTCTGGTAGTATAGTAATGAAATATCATTTAATATTTTTAATAACTAGAAATCTGAATACATTTTTCATTCACTGTCTTCTTTATCAAATCCTATGATTATTACCCCATATCAGGCTCTAAAGCCTGCAAAATGTTACTTTTTTATTTACTTTTTTTTAATAAAACTGCCTTTAATATTGAAACAAGTGGTGTATTGCTTTCATTACCCCATCAGTTAAACTGAAAAATAATGAAGTAATGAGGAACACAGGAAAACTTTTGAAAGGAATCTGATCTTTCTCTTATTCCAAAAAACAGCATCTATAGACAAAAACAGAAAATATTACTTTGTGTTTAAAGACCAGGTTTTGTAGATGGAAGAGGGTACAGAAGACACAACAATCTTGCAGGAACCACAGAAATCCATTTTATTTCTTCTCCCTGTTCCAACTCATAATAAACGATCCTCTCAAAAATTCTGCACACTTATTTTGGTTGTTGATGTAAGACATTATTTCATACAACTTCTCATTCTTAACATTCGGGAACTTCTTTACTTCAACTCAAAAACTTTGAGGAAAGAAAGTTGTGCCCCGTAGAGATCAGGACACCTGCTTTACTTTATGGAGAGAGAAAGAAGGGTGGAGAGAGGCAGCAGGGAGGCAGGTTAGACAGATGAGGAAGGAATTAAGGGCGTGTGTTTAGAGTAGGTGTCCCAGCGGCAAGGATAAGGCTGTCCCCGACCTGGAAAACCCTCCTCTAGAGAGTGCCCACTACTCAAGACTCACTGTTGAGCTGGCGAGCAGCTGATGCTCTTCGGGCACTGCTGAGTCCAGGGAAAGCCCTCTTCTTGCCCAGTATTTACTGGAAAACATCATCATTGCTGGCTGCATGGGTCCCGGTGTAATTTGCTTCCTCTGCAGCAGGGGGACGAGCAGGGCAGCAGCCGCGGTGAGGTGAGAGGGGCTGGCCGGCGGCGGACCTCTCGGGGCGCTGACCAGAACCCTGGTGCTGAAGAAAATGCAATGCGAATCTTCCCCTTCCAGGCCCTTTATATGAGTGACTGGGGACTGATGGAAGGCTGATTAGAAAGAAACTCATTTCTGGCTGCCGATGGCCACAGTCAGATTACAGACCTGAAGCCTGGGGTTATCTGTGTTCCCCGGGCTCTTTGTTTGTTTCATAGGTCGAGTAGCTGCTCGGGCGTGGGTGGTGGGGAACAATACATAATGGAGTGCTATTTGTAAAAGAAAACATCTGTCCCCTGACCTTAGCTCTCATCTCTCAAACCTGCTACTGGCAAGCTAACCTCACCCTTAAGGTAATGAGGAATTCAATGTTTTCCAAAAGAAGGAAAATAATTCGAGAAAGATCAGTATTGCAGAGTCCCTAAGCCATTTTACTTTATGTTAATAAATTTTTTCTGATCTGATGTGTTATGACTGTGTGAGTGGAATTGTGTGTGTGATGGTGTTCATAAAATGCACAGCTTCCCAGTTGTGTGATAAAACTATGCAGTGATGTTTAGGCAACTGTAAAGGAAATGTGAGGCTGTGATTTAGCCACATATATGCATAGTTGTAAGACCTCTTCAAACAGCCATTTTGCTTTATTGCATTTCTTTTCCATGGGGGTGGTCTTGATCCCTGTCTCCTGTACAATGTCACGAACCTCCGTCCATAGTCCATCAGGCACTCTGCCTATCAGATCTAGCCCTTTAAATCTATTTCTCACTTCCACTGTATAATCATAAGGGATTTGATTTAGGTCATACCTGAATGGTCCAGATGTGCAGGCTGGTTTTAGAAAAGACAGAGGAACCAGAGATCAAATTGCCAACATCCGCTGGATCATCGAAAAAGCAAGAGACTTCCAGAAAAACATCTATTTCTGCTTTATTGACTATGCCAAAGCCTTTGACTATGTCGATCACAGTAAACTGTGGAAAATTCTGAAAGAGATGGGAATACCACACCACCTGATCTGCCTCTTGAGAAACCTGTATGCAGGTCAGGAAGCAACAGTTAGAACTGGACATGGAACAACAGACTGGTTCCAAACAGGAAAAGGAGTACATCAAGGCTGTATATGTTATGCCCGATGTCCGAATCCCCGAGCGGGGAGAGAGAGAAGGCTTCCAAGACAATGCAACTCGCAAAAAGGGAAGTTTATTACTGTCTCGAGCCAGGGCTTTCTGCCACAAAACATCACAGTGGTGCAGGGTCAGAAAGCGCCGAGCTCAAGCTTGGTACACAAATTTATAAGATATGCAAAAGCGGTTAGTAGCTGGCTTAAGCGGATTGGTTACATGTTTGCAAAGTAATTCTATCGGTACAGACTTTCACGGGCTTTTCAGCTCTCCCTTTGTTCTTACTGGGCGCATATTGATTGGCTGGCTCCAGGTTACCTGATGGGGGTAGGGAATCTTACCATTTCGGGGGAAGCTAAAACTTAGGTCCAGGCCGCCCGTCATGGTATTAACCCTGGCAGCCTCACAGTATATTGTCACCCTGCTTATTTAACTTATATGCAGAGTACATCATGAGAAACGCTGGGCTGGAAGAAGCACAAGCTGGAATCAAGATTGCTGGGAGAAATATCAATAACCTCAGATATGCAGACGACACCACCCTTATGGCAGAAAGTGAAGAGGAACTAAAAAGCCTCTTGATAAAAGTGAAAGAGGAGAGTGAAAAAGTTGCCTTAAAGCTCAACATTCAGAAAACTAAGATCATGGCATCTGGTCCCATCACTTCATGGGAAGTAGATGGGGAAACAGTGGAAACAGTGTCAGACTATTTTGGGGGGGGGGCTCCAAAATCACTGCACATGGCGATTGCAGCCATGAAATTAAAAGACACTTACTCCTTGGAAGGAAAGTTATGACCAACCTAGACAGCATATTAAAAAGCAGAGACATTACTTTGTCAAAAAAGGTCCATCTAGTCAAGGCTATGGTTTTTCCAGTGGTCATGTTTGGATGTGAGAGGTGGACTGTGAAGAAAGCTGAGTGCCGAAAAATTGATGCTTTTGAACTGTGGTGTTGGAGAAGACTCTTGAGAGTCCCTTGGACTGCAAGGAGATCCAACCAGTCCACCCTGAAGGAGATCAGTCCTGGGTGCTCATTGGTAGGACTGATGCTGAAGCGGAAACTCCGATACCTTGGCCACCTCATGCGAAGAGCTGACTCACTGAAAAGACCCTGATGCTGGGAGGGATCGGGGGCAGGAGGAGAAGGGGACGACAGAGGATGAGATGGCTGGATGGCATCACCGACTTGATGGGCATGGGTTTGAGTAAACTCCAGGAGTTTGTGATGGACAGGGAGGCCTGGCGTGCTAGGATTCATGGGTCGCAAAGAGTCAGACACAACTGAGCGATTGAACTGAACTGATGCATAGTTGAGACACTAACCCTAGAATCTTCCTCACTAGGTAGGAAGGAAAAGGATATGAAATGTCCATATAATCATTCCTTTGATGACTTCAAACTAGAACAAGTCCAACAATTTGAAATGCATAGATCAACTGATAACTTACCATTCAAACTTTAGTAAGTCATAAAATTACCAAGGAAAATATTAATAGCCTCCTGAAGGATTGAAGACTCTTGATCAAATGGACATGTTTATGGAGAAACAGATATAGGGAACAGACTTATGGACATGGGGAGAGGGAGGGAGAGGGTGAGATGTATGGAAAGAGTAATTTGGAAACTTACATCACCATGAGTAAAATAGAGAGCCAACAGGAATCTGCTGTGTCGCTCAGGAAATTCAAACAGGGGCTCTGTACCAACCTAGAGGTCCAGTGGACAAGGGAACCTGGCGGGCTGCAGTCCAGAGGGTCGCAAAGAGTCGGACATGACTGAAGTGACTTAGCACACACGCACGCCAAAGGTTTACAAAATTAAAAGGTGGCTGAGGCAGGATTTATATTCAGGCAGTTTGGCTCCAAAATCCATGGTCTCAACTATTACATTAAACCTTTGAGTATTCCAAACAAGGAAATAAAAGTAAGCTCAAGAAAACATACATAGATTATTTCATCTAGAAGAGGATTTGGGAAGATGTATAATTCAACAAAGATTTGTTAAGGACTCACTCTGTTAGGACTTCCCTGGTGGCTCAGACGGTAAAGCGTCTGCCTACAATGCGGGAGACCCAGGTTCAATCCCTGAGTCGGGAAGATCTCCTGGAGAAGGAAATGGCAACCCACTCCAGTATTCTTGCCTGGAAAATCCCACAGATGGAGGATCCTGGTATGCTACAGTCCAGGGGGTCGCAGAGTTGGACACGACTGGGCAAGTTCACTTCATTCTGTCAGGCACTGAAACCACGTCCTGGGGATGCAAAGATGAGGTACACTGCCACCCTCAAGCAAAGCACAGACTGGCTGAAGGAATATACATGCAAATAAATAAGTGAAACAAAACATCGAATTCTCTACAGAAGACAGTAAAAGCACAAGGGACAGAGTGCTCAGTGTTACCTTAGGGGAGTTAATTGGGCCTTTCTAGAAGCTGAATAATTAAAAGTGAGTTTGTGTTTATTAATTGGAATGGATAGGAGATAGTGAGGAGGTGATTCCATGTAGACAGAACAATATAAGAAATATATCGACAAATGATGTTGCTCAACAAGAATGGAGTGTGGGCCAGGGCAAAGGTGCCCTTGAAGGATAAGGCCGAAGGGGAAAACGGGATCCAAATCCTGATAAATCTTGAATGGCGTTCAGTGGGCTTTTCACTTTATCACCTTATCCTGTAAGGGAAAGAGAGCACTTGGAAGGGCATTAGGCAAGGCAACAGTGTAACCATCTTGGTATTTCAGAAAAGCAGCAGCTTGGGGGAGGACCTAAAGACTAAAGGTATAAACCATTTAGGACGTTAAATAGTCCAACTGGGGGACGAAGTAAGCAATGAAAAGAATAAGAGATGTTAAGGAGTAAAATCCATAGGATAACATGTCTACTTGGATGTGGGAGCAGATAAAAAGCTCCCAGAATAACTCTCAAGTTTCTGACTGGGTGGACTGGGTAAATTACAGTCTCATTCATTGAACTAGACCACACATAAATAATTGCAAGTTAAGAAAAAAAAAAAAGAAACTCTTAAAAGTTAGACCTTATATACATTGCATGTGAATGACCAAGTGAAACTGTCCAATAAGCATTTGAATATATGGGTTTAAAACTTGAAATGAGACCTAAGCTGGATATAGAGCTTTGACTATTGTCAAGTACTGAATTGGTTTAATACAGCTTCACTCACAAAGTATATGTTGTTTGAGAAGACAGTCAAGAACAGAAAACCCTGGGGAACATCAAATTTAAGAAATGATTTAAAACAACAACAACAAAAAAAACAGAACCATAAAAAGGAAAATAAGAAAGGAAAAATTTCAGAGAGGTAGGAAAAGCAAAGCCAAGAGAAGGTAAGTTTTGGGAAGACAAACATGAAACTTGAAAAACAGAATGAAGGACTGAGTGTTTGTAAATCTGAATGCCAGGACTGTTGCCGTTGTTTAACCGCTAAGTCCTATTTGACTCTTTTGCAACTCTATGGACTGCAGCCCTCCAGGCTCCTCTGTCCACGGGATTTCCCAGGCAAGAACACTGGAGTGTCCTTGCCGTTTCCTTCAACAGGGGTCCTCCGGACCCAGGGATCAAACCTACGCCTCTTGTCTCCTGCATCGACAGGCGAGTTCTTCACCAGAGCCACTGGGAAGCCCAAGCAACAGTACCCTGGGGGAAACTGCTCCGCCCCCAGAGGCCCTGTCTGCTGGTTCCGGGGCGGCTGCACCTCTCCGAGGCAGGTAGGGAGAGACCCGCAGCCGCAGCGCACAGGCCCAAAGCTCCCTGCCGTTTGTAACCTCAGCCACTGACCAGGAAGTCTGTCCACGTTCAGACAAGGGGCCCCATGCGCCTGGATCTCGGGCGGGAAGAAACTGCTAGCGCAGCATGGAGAGAAGTCTCTGGGCGTCGTCGGCCGCCGCCGGAGCTCCACCCCACACATCCGGGGTTTCAGACATCCCTGCAGCATACAAACCAAAGGCCGTGGCCACTCGGCACCTAAACTGGCTTCTAGGCACACAGGACACCGGAAGTGGTCAAGGGACTCAGCCTCTGCCCCGACCCTGCCGGCAGCGCACCATCCAAACAGTCCTGTGGCAGCCCAGCCGTGCCGTAGCGCAGCCGTCGTGCAGCTCCGCGGCGCAGCGGAAAGGGGCGGAGGGGAGGAGGGGGCGGGGGGCGGCGGGGGCAGGGGAGAGGGGGGGCGGCGGGGGGAGGGGAGGGGGGGACGGCGAGGGGAGGGGGGGGCGGCGGGGGGAGGGGAGGGGGGGGCCGGCGGGGCAGGAGTCAACGGGGTGGGTCTCCTGGCCAGCAGGGGCGGGGTGAGGGCCTGAATATTGCTTCTGAAATAGAAGGTGAAGTCCAAAATAGGAAGAAGACTCAACTTTCAAGCTTCCATGGCTGTAAATGGTGGTATTTTCGCTATTTCCAACGAAGGAATAAGTTTTGGGAAAAAAAGAGGGGAATAAAGTTTTGGAAAAAGAAGAGTGAAATTGAGTTGACTGCAGTACTATAAAGGAACTTTAAATAGCGTGCAATTATAAATGTTAGACTGGAATTTGGGAAGTAGATTAGAGCTATGGATAGAAATCTGAGAGTAATTCAGTGATGTTAGCTGGCACAGGCCATGGACTATCCAAATAAAAGAATATAGAGAAACATCCTCTCTAGAGAGACTGGAATCCTTTTGAACTATTGAGGGAAGTATAAAATGGTACAGCCTCTGGGAAAACAGGAAAAGGATTCCTCAAAAAAGTAAAAGAATTATGGCATGATTTAGCAATCCTAGTTCTGGGTGTGTGTATGTATATACATATATATACATGAGTCCCTTAGTCATGTCCAACTGTTTGCAACTTCATGGATTGCAGCCCACCAGGTTCCTCTGTCCATTAAATTCTCCAGGCAAGAATTCTGGAGTGGGTTGCCATTCCCTTCTCCAGGGGATCTTCCCCACCCAGGGGTTGAAACTGGGTCTCCTGCATTGCAGGCAGATTCTTTACCATCTGAGCCACCAGGGAAGTGTGTGTGTGTGTCTCTGTGTGTGTGTGTCTGTGTGTGTGTCTGAATCCAAAAGAACTGAAAGCAGGGACTCAAAGAGGTATTTTTGCACTCATGTTGAGTTGACTTTAGTCACGAAGTCTTGTCCGACTCTTGTCGCCCTGTGGACTGTAGCCCACCAGGCTCCTCTGTCCATGGGATTCTCCAGGCAAGAATACTGGAGTGGGTTGCCATTTCCTTCTCCAGGGATCTTCCCAACCCAGGGATCAAACCCAGGTGTCCTGCACTGCAGGCAGATTCTCTACCATTTGAGCTACCAGGGAAGCCCCACATCCATGTTAATAGCATTGTTATTCACAAGAGCCAAAAGGCTGAGCAACACAAGTGTCTATCAATGAACAAAGTGGTAAACAAAACATGGAATATACCTACAATGGAATGTTATTTAGCCATAAAAAGGAAATCCTGACAAATGCGCAACATGGATGAACTTCAAGGACTTTATGCTAAGTGAAATGTCAAACACAAAAAGACAAATACATTCCATTTATATGAGATATCTAGCATAGCTGAACTCACAAGCAAAACGGAGCTTGTCAGGGGCTGGGGAGAGGGGAAAATGGGGCACAGAGTTTCAATTTAATAAGATAAAAAGTTCTGGAGATTGGCTGCACAATAACATGAATGTACTTAACATCGTTGAGCTTAAGAATGGTGAGAGAGAAACTTTATGCTCTGTGCATTTTACCACAAATTTAAAAAATTCTAATAATAAATAAATAACCAAGAGAACCCAGGAACTAAACCATAAAAGATGCTCATAATTAAAGGTAGAATGAAAAAGAGAAGTCATCCGAGTAAAAAAGATTAAAGGAGGTGAAACATAGAAAGGAGATAAAACTTATGGTCAATGGTTTCAAATACTATAGAGAAGTGGAAAGGAATGAGAACTAGAGAAAGACCATTAGATTTGGCTATCAAGACTGTCACTGGTGACCTTAGAGAGTGCAGTTTTAGCAAGAGAGAGGAAATAAACCCAGATCACAGGCGTTAAAGATAATGTGGTTTCCAAAGTGTAGGTAATAAGTCCAGATCATCTATATAAGATTTTTAAGTACTCTTTCTAATTAAGAGTGTAGATTTAACTATTTTTGCTCCCTCCTGAAATCCTACTAAAGCAACAGTAAAGGATTTCCTTTCCTTTTTAAGGCACAAAAGATTAGCATAAATTGGAGAAACAACAGCAACAAAAAAATTGGAAACTTAAAAGAAGATGAAAAACTGATCAAAGATTTTGTAAACGTGAGAAAGCTGAACCCTAAGCTATCAATGAAGAAGACTGAGAAGGAACTCAGCTAACATTACTGAGTCTCCTAAAGGCTCAAATACCTCTAGAAGTGGGAGTAAATGGAGGAGACTGAAAAAGAAGTGTTCAAAGACTGTTTAAGAAGTCGTTAAACAATTTCAAATTTTAACAAAGTAATCAAACCAGTGTGGCACTATAAGACAATGTGTTAAGTCACTTCAGTTCAGCTCAGTTCAGTCGCTCAGTCATGTCCGACTCTTTGCGACCCCATGAACCGCAGCACGCCAGGCCTCCCTGTCCATCACCAACTCCTGGAGTTTACTCAAACTCATTCCCATCGAGTCAGTGATGCCATCCAGCCATCTCATCCTCTGTCATCCCCTTCTCCTCCTGCCCCCAATCCCTCCCAGCATCAGGGTCTTTTCCAATGAGTCAACTCTTCGCATCAGGTGGCCAAAGTATTGGCGTTTCAGCTTCAGCATCAGTCCTTCCAATGAACACCCAGGACTGATCTCCTTTAGGATGGACTGGTTGGATCTCCTTGCAGTCCAAGGGAATCTCAAGAGTCTTCTCCAACACCACAGTTCAAAAGCATCAATTTTTCGGCACTCAGCTTTCTTCACAGTCCACCTCTCACATCCAAACATGACCACTGGAAAAACCATAGCCTTGACTAGACGACCTTTGTTGGCAAAGTAATGTCTCTGCTTTTTAATATGCTATCTAGGTTGGTCATAACTTTCCTTCCAAGGAGTAAGCGTCTTTTAATTTCATGGCTGCAGTCACCATCTGCAGTGATTTTGGAGCCCAAAAAAATAAAGTCTGACACTAAGTCACTTCAGTTGTGTACAACTCTTTGCAACCCTTTGGACTATAGCCTGCCAGGCTCCTCTGTCCATAGGGATTCTCCGGTCAAGAACACGAGTGGGTGGCCGTGCCCTCCCCCGGGGGTCTCCCCTATGCAAGTCTCTTATGTTTTCCGCATTGGCGGGCAGGTCCTGTACCACTAGCGCCGCCTGGGAAGCCCGTAGGACAATAGACAAATAAATGGAATAGAATTTAGAGTTCAAAACAAGTTTTGACCATTTACAGTGAACTGATTTTCAACAAGTGTGCTAAAACTGTTCAATAGCAAAGAATAACTTTGGATATCCACATGAAAAACAATGAACACTGACTCCTACCTTACTTCAGACACAAAAATTAACTCAAAATGAATCACTGACCTAAATTAAAAGCTAAAACTGTAACAGTCAGCAGAAAACACTGGATTATATCTTCACAACCTTGGATTGGGCAATTTTTCTTAGATATGATAACAAAACTATAAGCAACCAAAGAAAAGATAAATATGATCTCATCAAAATTAAAAATTTTGTGCCTCAAAGGACCTCATCAAGAAAATGAAAAGACAACGCACAGTATGGGAGAAAATATTTATAAATCATGTATCTCATAGGAGACAGTAACCAGGATATATAAGATTCTCTTACAAGTTGACATTGAAAAAACAAGTAAACCAATTTTGAAATGGACAAAGGATTTGAACTGACATTTGTCCAAAGAATATATGACCAATAAGTATATGAAAAGATGCTCAACATTAGTTATTAGAGAAATACAAATCAAAACACAAAAAAAGATATTTATAAACCACTAGAATGGCTAAAATAAAAAAGACAGACAAATATTGGAAGAAAATGGAAAAATAGCAAGTCTCATACATTGTTGATAGGAATGAAATGATGAGTCACTTTGGAAAAGTTTGGTACTCCTTCAAAATATTAACTACAAAGTTACCATGTGACC
Organism: Cervus canadensis; assembly: GCF_019320065.1. Lineage (NCBI taxonomy): Eukaryota > Metazoa > Chordata > Mammalia > Artiodactyla > Cervidae > Cervus > Cervus canadensis. The sequence continues at coordinate 52,466,745 of NC_057410.1, forward strand.
CAACAATTTTACCTCTAGGTATATGTTACAATGCAGTAGTCATTTTGGAAAAATGTTTGACAGCTCATAATAACAATAAAAACCCCAAATTCATAACAATGCAGATATCAACTAAGTGAAAAGACAAAACAAAATATGGTGTGTCCATAATGGTAACATAGAGGAAGAAAGTACTGAAATGTGTTAGGACATAAATGAATCTTGAAAACATCATACTGAGTTAAAGAAGCCAGTTACAAAACGTCACATAGTGCATGACTCCATTTGTGTGAAGCGTGGTGAAGAGGTGAAAAGAAACAAGAAAAGGGTGGGGGAGAGGAGAGAGATGGCAGACAGACGCAGGTTAGTGGTTGTCGGGCGCTGCAGAGAGGGGGGAGGCAGGAGTGACTGCTACTGAGCCCCGAGTTTCTTCTGACAGTTATGAAGATACTCTCAACATTAGAATACTCGCACAACTCTGTGGATATATTAAAAATCAGTGACCTGCACACTTTAAAGGAGTGCATTTTATGGCACATGAATTATATCCTAATAAAACTGTTATTTTTTTTAAGGCAGTTAAAACTCTATGTTCCCCTCTTCTATTCTACATAGCCAAGCCACTTCCCTTCCTGCCCCCAGGGGGATGAATGGAGCTTATTTTCTGGAAACTGTAAAACAGAGGACCTCTGGACAGAAGGGCACTAGACATGTTTGAGAACAGCATTACCCTGAAAGTAAAGTGATTAAAGGAACGTGTGCACTGAGTACCGAGACTCAAACCACAGGAGGCTGGGAGCCAGGCATTTACCCTGCAGCCAGGTCGTGGGAAAATGGTTGGAGACTCTGACCAGGAAAGAAAGAAAAACCTGAAGACTTTGAGAGCTCTGAACAAAATAGAGCAATCAGATTATGGTAAAACCCCCATCATTGGCAAGCCCCGATTTAAACATTTGGTAGACTGGATTAGCGATAATTATGTAAAAAACAAACAAACAAAAAACCTTAATAAGAACTGACTCCCAAAGAAAAATTAAAGGGTCAAAGAAAGACATGTCTCAGCTAAGAACTGCATTGCCCTAACCAATATAATGAGTTTCCCTGGTGGCTCAGTGGTAAAGAATCTGCCTGCCAATGCAGGAGATTCAGGAGACACAGGTTTGATCCCTGGGTCAGGAAGATCCCATGGAGAAGGAAATGGCAACCCACTCCAGCATTCGTTGCCTGGGAAATCCCAAGGACAAAGAAGCCCAGTGGGTTGCAGTTCATAGGGTTCACAAAAGAGTCGGACACAACTTAGCGACTAAACAACAAGAACAAACTGATATTATATCAACTATACTGGAAGATGGAACAATAAAGAAGGGTGCATGTATACAGTGGGAACTGAGGGGAGAGGGAATAAACAAACAATTCCTGGTCGGAGAACTAAGATCCCACAGGCCACGTGGCATGGCCAAAAAAAAAAAAAAAAATCCAACTGAGATTACAATGTCATCAAAGTGAATTTTCAGAGATGTAAAGAAATATGTTTGGGGGAAGGATAAAAGGAAACAAGCTGACAATCAGAAAAAACTTTCCTGGTCCCTCCCCAAGATGAATGGAGAAGGCGAGTGCAGTTATTAAAGGACAGACACGGGCTGTCAGAATACGGAGGTACCTGAAAAACAATCAACAGTGGTTATTTTGAGACTGGGAATTAAAAAGGCTAATCTCTTTCCCTTAAGTCTTTCTGGTTGCAAGCCATCATTCCAGCCTATCAAGTCTGTGTCACAAGCAAATGTGATATGTATGCCTTCTGTGCTTAAACCACATTGAATAAGGCTTAACTTCATAGCACAAAACCAACCAACCTAGTGATCACTTTGGTTGGATTTTTTTTTTTTTTCCATTGACATCTGACTCCTACATTTTTGGTTCTGTGACAGGAATTGTTCACTACTATATCATCCATTCCTAATTCCTCCAACCTAACCACGTGAATACCATACCAAAATAAACGTATGCCATAGCTAAAGTATTTCCTTAACTTAGTAGTATAGTAACTTATCAGTAAAGGAATGAAACACACCTGCCATGACTAACATTTAAGAAACTCAAGCAGGCATTTACATAACACTATTTTCTTTTCAACATATTCACAAACCAACTGTCATATACATAGTTAACGAAGTTGCCATCTATTCTAGTACTCTGCATGTGAGCATCACCGCTCGCATGTCATGTCTGATTCTGTGTGACCCTGTGGACAATAGCCCGCCAGGCTCCTCTGTCCATAGAATTCTCCAGGCAAGAATACTGGAGCAGGTTACCACGCCCTCCTCCAGGGCATCTTCCCAACCCAGGCATCAAACCTGCGTCCCTTACATCTCCTGCATTGGCAGGCAGATTCTTTACCACTAGAACCATATCCTGGTACTTTAAGTATCTACAAATGGATTAAAAGAAAAAAGCAGCAGTATGGGGGAAAAAGTCTTAGGCTTACATGAGAGCTTAGGAGATCCCACTCTTTAAATGAGAAGTCTTCATAAAATTGATTATGCCATGATAGTATGGGGCTTCCCAGGTGGCGCTAATCCACTGCCAATGCAGGACACAAGAGATGCAGGTTCAATCCCTGGGTTGAGAAGACTGCCTGGAGTAGGAAATGGTGACTTGCTCCAGTATTTCTTGCCTCGAAAATTCTGAGCCTGGAGGGCTACAGTTTATGGGGCCACAGAGTCTGACATGACTGAGCACACACTCATAGTCAGTATGAGGTATGCACTTGTGCTCACAGGAAGACTATCCCCAAACAATACCAACTCAAGTGGCTTCCATTATGCCCACTCATACTATAATACATGAAAGAGTGCAGACACAATGGAGATGATTTACTCCTGTGGAACACACCCAAAGACTATAGAAACTATCATTTTGAGAAAAAAAATTTCAACAAAGATAAAGATGGATTTAAATTTTGCAAGAACATTCTGTCAACCAGTCAGACATCCAGATAATATAATCTGAATTAAGTCATGGAGGATAAGGGTGATTTGGTATCAAGAGTCTGACTGAACTGACCTAATGTTGAACCATAACTAAAAACAGCTGCTAGAGCCTTAAGAATCAATTTTTTTCCTGATAAAATGTTCACGTGACTGTCAGTTCAGTTGCTCAGTCATGTCTGACTCTGCAACCCTATGGACTGCAGCATGCGAGGCTTCCCTATTCATCAGCAACTCCCAAAGCTTGCTCAGACTCATGTCCATCGAGTCGGTGATGTCGTCCAGCCACCTCATCCTCTGTCGTCCCTTTCTCCTCCTGCCCTCAATCTTTCCCAGCATCACAGTCTTTTCTAATGAGTCAGTTCTTCCCATCAAGTGGCCACAGTATTGGAGTTTCAGCTTGAACATCAGTCCTTCCAGTGAATATTCAGGACTGATTTCCTTTAGGATTGACTGGTTTGATCTCCTTGCAGGCCAAGGGACTCTCAGGATTCTTCTCCAGCACCAGCAAAAGCAGCAATTCTTTGGCACTCAGCTTCCTTTTTTTTTTTTTTCCCCAGCTTCCTTTATAGTCCAACTCTCATATCCATATACAACTACTGGAAAAACGATAGCTTTGACTCAAGGGACCTTTGAATATCAAGTAGACACTATAATTACCATACCACTAAAATACTTAGTGCAGACAAACCTGGTGATTTTTATTTTTTATAATTTTCTATATTGACCAAGATGGTTGACTAGAGACTTCTCTATTAATAAGCAAAATATGAAATCTTACATTTGTGTTCTCATTATCATGTTTTTATGACAACTTTGATAAAAGGAGACTCATAACAGGCAAGCACATTTAAACCAATTTGAATAGGATACAACTAAAGCAGAAAAGGAATAGTGATTTATTCTGGGGTCAGTGAGGCAATGGCTCAGATGAAACCAGAACACAGTTCAGATTTAAAATCAAAATGACCTCAATGAAAACAAATCAAATGGTGCCCCCCAGGCCATACGTGTTGGATACTATGTTTTGGCAGGAAAAGCAAACCATATAGCTTTAAGAATAAAAAATGATGGCCTGCCGTGGTATCTAGTTGGTTGTCATCAAATAATAACAATAGCATTTATTTATCATGCCAGGCACTGTACTAAACATTTTACATATACTCCATTTACTGGGAACCGTTATGGTCACAATATTAAGAAACGACAGAGCCAGGTCTCAAATCCATGACCGCCTGACTCTAAAACTTGTGCTCCTACTCAAATAGTTTAACCCTTCTGTTTTGCATTCGTTAAGAAAATGTTTTGCATTTTCTAGTATGAACAATTCAGTGCGAATAAATCTTTTTCTGACACCTGACTCCCAGAATGTTACAGGATAAACTCCATGGCCGTGACAAGAACACAAAGCACTTTATGACCCAAGCATCTATACCCCACCCGAAGTCACCTTTAACTCAGAAAACAAACACCTCAAACTAGTTGTACTATTTGTCCATTAGCACCACCCATCAAAAGAACTCATCTTTGTGTTGATACAGTCAAGCAACTCTAAATTGTGGCCAAGAAATCAAGTCAGTGATAGCAAATAAAAAAGAAAAAAAGAAGAAAAAGAAGCTATACAAAACTTCAAGGTTTTTAAAAGCAAGTTAAAAAAGAAGCTCCTGTATTTAAAAAAAGAAGAAAAAAAAAAAAAAGCCATAGTGATGCTCTCAGACAATGTGAGTCCTTAAGAATAACTTAGGAAACTATGGAAAAAGATTAAAGAGGGACACCCTAGACCGAGGCCAGGACTCTCATGGACTCACTCCACACTGTAAAGCTAACAAATAAAATGCTCACAATTACTCAAGTCTTCTTGCAGAATAAACTTGTATTGGGAGAGGGGCGGTGTGCTCAGCTGCTCAGTCACGTCCAGCTCTTTGCAACCCCACAGGCTGTAGCCCACCAGGCTTCCCTGTCCGTAGGATTTTCCCCACAGGGATACTGGAGGGGGTTGCCATTTCCTCCTCTGGGGAGCCTGCCCAACCCAGGGATCGAACCCGTTTCCTGCGTCTCCTACACGACAGGTAGATTCTTTGCCACTGAGCCACTCTTCTAAACACACCTTCTTCTAATTCTGAAGAGTTGAAAATACGGAAAATTCAGCAGCCCACGCATGTGAGAAGCATCACAAAATCAAACTTAAGAGTGACCAAAAGAAAATGGGAATTTCTGTGGTAAAGAATTTCCTTTTCCACAAGTGTTCAAAAAAAAAAAGGAGTGGGGTGGGGGTATGGATTCTCATGGCTGGAATGATTCACCTACAGGAACAAGGGGATAGGTTAGGAAAAAATGATTCTGCTGAGGCAGATGGCTCCAGGATTCTGCCACCTGAATTCAACTCACCGGACTACAGTTGAAACATTCCTATTCCTTAAATTCCTTCCCTAAGATGTACCTGTCAAGACTAACCCATCCATTACCTGTGTATGTACAGCTGAGTCCCTTTGCTGTTCACCTGAAATTGTCCCAACATTGTTAATAGGCTATACCCCAACTACCCCAATACAGAATAAAAAATTTAAAGATACCAAAAAAAAAAAAAAAAAAAAAAAGAATAACCGCATCCATTCCGTAAGTTGTAGTTTAAGCAGCGAAGGGTTTTTTGTTTTTTTTTGTCACTCTTCTTAGGTATGAAATACCAATGAAAGTGATTCTTTTCCCCCTGATCTTCACCAATCAATAAAATTTTGGGATAAGTCATATTAAAAAGTTAAAAGGCTGGCCTGGAAAACTGTTAATAGGATATGAAGGAAGCTAGAAACATCAGACTGGGTTCCCCCTCATTAACCTACATATAGAATCCTTAAAAGCTCTGTAAACCAGAAGAGAATAAAATATTTGTCCCAAATGTATTCAGAAATTGCATTTAAATTGAGGAATTTAACAATACTATTTATCGGGTTACCGTCTTTACACCCTGACGTGTGTGAAAGAACTTATCGTGAATTTTGGAAGTAGGGAAGGCAGAAATAGGAGCATGTGTGTGTTTATAATAGCATTACTTCTATTAAGAGTACAAAAAAATTAACAATTTCACTCAGAAAACAATTTAAGTCTTTACATTATCTATTTCGGTCAGATGCTATTCATTGTTAATGACTTCCTGGTCAGCAAATACTCCATTTGGCCCATTTAACATCTGAGTCAGTTAACAAAAAGCACGTGACTCATATTTTCTCTGGACGTACCCTGCATTCCACGCTTGCCAGGTGCAATGGCATGCAGTGTTAATACTAAGCACTCAGAAGTACCTTGATGGCTTCTCCGCTGGAGAAGAATTTGCTTTACAAAGTGAACCTGTGACACTCATGAAAAAACGATGTACAATCAGGCCATAAAACATCTAAAGCAATCTTAAAAACAGCTCTCGTTGTGTTTTTAAAGCAGTCAGCTAACTCACTGGGTCTGGTACTAGTATGGTATTGAAAATATGTATTATTGAATGTCACAGCAAAAGCCCATTTCTGAAGTTAATACATCTTCTTAATTAAAAAAACCTGAAAGGAACTGTTCATTGATCACAGCGAAGCTTGCTGGCATTTGTTCTTTTCACTCTGTCTACTTTAGTACACAGAGATGTGAAGAGCAATGTACCAGAGACCTCTGAGGAGAAGCGTAGTTAACAGCTGACCTATTTACTCTAGGGCTTCCCAGGAGGCTCAGTGGTGAAGAAACCGCCTGCCAATGCAGGAGACAGGGGACAGAAGTTTGATCCCTCTGGGGAAGACTCTCTAGAAAACGGCAACCTACTCCAGTATTCTTGCCTGGAAAATCCCAGAGGAGCCTGGTGGGCTAAAGTCCATGGGATCACAGAGTCAGACATGACTGAGCAAGCACTCACTCTATTATTCTAGTATTCCAATTCTAACTCTAGGGATTGAACTACATTAGGTAAGTCCAGCATTTCTGATGCCTGATGGTTCTTAGAAAGAGATTTGGATTACGATCTGTTTTTCTTTACAGTGAGTTTGTTAACAGTGCAATTTCCCATGAGCCAAGAGTGCTTTGGATACCCCAGAACTTATAGAAGTATGTCCAATCAATGCCCCACCCCCACCCCTCTTTGCATCTAAGGATGACACACTTCTTCCCCTAAGTCAAGACAGCCTGAAAAATAGTCTACTTATAAGACCTAAGATAAAAATGTTTGTAATCAGAGCAATCCTCAAATACCTACAACTTAAAAAACTCCCATATTATAAGGACCCAAAGGGAGGACAGGCCAAATACACTAGCATTTAAATTATGGCAGTATTCATGTTAAAAGTATTGAGTTGACCAAAAAGTTCTTCCAGGTTTTTCCCGAAGATGTTACCAGAAAACCCTAATGAACGTTTTGGCCAACTCAGTACAGTAAGTACAGACGTTTACTGTCAGATAATGACATTAGGTACTGATTAAAACAACTTTCAGATTCATCTCAAATTTAACCCTGTTTCATGTTCAGAAGTAAAATGACACTGAAAGTTTCTCTTCAAAATGTAAGAACAGAGGAACCTACATAAAATAGTCAAAGTTGACTGTCATTACTTTTTACTAAAAATGATGACCAGAACTAGGGCAAATCCACCTTAGAAAATCAAGGTACTTAAAACAAAACAAAACAAAACAAACCCTTAAGGACCTGTCTACCTAACTCTAAGTCAAAATTTACTCCAAGCAATACAATATACAATGGCAATTCTCTAAATCTCCAATGCAGAAAGGTTGCCCATAGACTCCTATCAGAATTGAAAACTTTTTACAGCACATAATATAGCTGAGCTGGTAAAGAATCCACCTGCAATGCAGGAGTCCTGGGTTCGATTCCTGGGTTGGGAAGATCCACTGGAGAAGGGATTGGCTACCCACTCCTGTATTCTTGGGCTTCCCTCGTGGCTCAGCTGGTAAAGAATCCGCTTGCAATGCAGGAGACCTGGGTTCGATCCCTGGGTTGGGAAAATCCCCTGGAGAAGTGAAAGGCTACCCACTCCAGTATTCTGGCCTGGAGAATTACATGGACTGTGAAGTCCATGGGGTTGCAAAGAGTTGGACGTGACTTGCACTTTCACTTTCAATATTTCATGTGTCATCCGCATGGAGAGAGCACCTTGTGAAAATTGAAACAAGCAAATCTTTTAAAAGTCAGACTAAGACACTTACCTGAACTCTATCTTAGCAATATCAAAAGTTCAAGTTTACATGGTTACTTGCTAGCTGGTTTTGCTAGCAAGGATTAAGTCAGACTTTACTTAGCACTGTATTATCATTATTTACATATAAAAAATGTGCCAAAGAGAAATATTACATGTTTAGTAAAAATGTTTTTTAACAAGTAGTTTTAAAAATAAAAGTTCACAAAAGTTAAACTTACTAAATGTCTTAAAATTTTTTTAAAACTCTGAAGTAGACATTTTATTACATAGTTGGGGGAAAAAAAACCCTCCCCAAAGTCCCTGCCCAGGAAGAACAAGGAGGACATCAAGATGTTCTCAGCAATTTCCTCAACACCAGGAAATGAAAGGCTGGAGATGCCAAGTTTTCATCAGTTTACTTTTTTTTCTGAATAGACTTACTTATTATTAACTGATGAAAGATAACACACATATGATATTAAAAAATACAATCTAATGGTTCTACTGTCATGACTGTCAGTTAAAGCTCAAGTAAGAAAAAGTTCATTTGGTTCCCTAGTTCTCTGAGTGGGGGGAGGAGGGGGGTGCTGGGAATCTATCTACTGGACCATTTTAGAACTATGTAACTTTTATTTTATTTTATTTTTTTCTTTTATTCAGTAACTTTTATTTTACATTATTAACATCACTTGCAGGAAGTTGCTTTACGGATTCATATAATTATATCCTCCAAGGTAATACTATACCCAATTTCATGCTAATAAAAAGTTTCTTTATAAAGAATCATGTTTCTCACTTCTTTCCACAACTCATTCAAATGACTGTTTCAATCATATAAAAATACAAGATGCACTGGGGTCCATCTTAGGGTTTTCTTCTTCTCATGAAGAACAAGCAGATTATTTCCAAGTGCAATTTAACTGAAAACACCATTTCAACTTCAAATTTATTTTAATGATATGTACAGAAGTAAACAAATTACAATTAAAATGGAATCAGTTATGTTCATTACACATAACTTAAAATCATGCAACACTGCATGGTAAAAACAATAGCTTCATTCATATACAAAAGAGCATTATTTTGAGACTTGTGATAGTATAATGAAATTTTTGACGTAAGCTTTTGGTAAAGAGTATTTCATAAAAATTTAAAGACCTGATTAATCAGTTAATGCATTATTAGGAAAGATAGTAAACATTATTAGTAAAATGAGACTATAGGCAATGAACTTGAAAATTACACCAGGTATGGGGTTGAATGTAGTCTCCTGAAATAAATGTTTGGTTAAGAAAATAGCATTGAAAAAGATCTCATATTGAAGCTATGTATTAACTTTGTGAAATCAGGTTATATAAATCAATAGTCAAGTTTATTCTGTTAAAGAAAATATGCCTATCCTTTCTTATACTCATAAATAAGTACTTATACAGTCTTTATATACAAGTGAAGAAAAGTTCAATGTAAAAAATATACTGCCAATCCACTTATTATGGTTGAAATAGCTCTTTATCTACACATTAAATTGCATTGATGAAAATGTCCAATTTAAATCACATTCAACCAGCGTAAATATTTAAGCTGAGTATTTTTGTAAACAAGAGAGAAAAATAAATTCTTTCATTTCATCACTGGGCCACAATCTACTTCTTAGCTTAGAAAGCTATAGAAAGGCTCAGCATTTAATCAGATCCAAACCTGCTAAACCCGGAGTAAACAAAGTGAATGTTTTCAAAGTGCGTAATTTCCAACTCATCCACTTGTACTGTTTTTCCAATTCCAGTTCATCAGCAAGAAAATAAAATGTACTTAGCTATAAAAAATACCAAGGAATGTTATTGAAAAGGAAAGGCTATTTGGTAGAAGTAACTACAAAAATAATTAGTTTAAATCTTTGTAAAGCTTTAATGCAAGAACATCAGTACACATTCTTTCCATAAACCTTAAAGCATGATCAATACCAAGATTTCAAATTTCCACCTTTCAAGTACTTGAAAAAAAGTTGTAACAAAGTGTCTCTTCAAAGAATGATCATGCAGGTGTTAATCTGCTGACACTTGGGGACATGGATATCTCTGTTGGGCTGTCATCTCTGCCTCCACTGGCAGTAAGGACAGGCAACGAGTTACTCTGAAATGCAGATGCAGGACAAATAGTCATGCTGACATTTTCATCTTCCCCATTGTCTGAATCCGGTGTTGTAACTTCACTTTCCTGAAGCCCCAGGATCTCACAAACTGCTTGTGGCAACTCCTGAATAAGAAGAACCAAATATAAAATCATCATTCACCATAGAGGAAAAGTAACCACAAATTAATACGTACTATTGAAGATAACATCAAACATTTGTTCTAACAGTGCAATTGTTACGCACCTTCTCAGGCCTTCCTTCTCCACTCGAAATGAAATCCAAACCACTCTTTGTAATAAGTGGTCTTCTGATCTATTCCGAATCAGCCACTCTCCATCCTACCCCACCCCACCACTCCCACAAACATGCTGTTTTCTAACATTTTGCATTTATTTCACTCTTTATTTACGTCATTCTTTTCCCTCAATACACAAATGTTCCTTAAACTTAAAAAGCATCACCGACAAATTTTGAACAGAATAGCTATCAAATAAATATTTGTAAAACTGAACTAAAATAGGGATTCCCTGCTGGTTCAGTGGTAAAGAATCCACCTGCCAATGCGGAAGACATAGATTTGATCCCTTATCCAGGGAAGAGCCCACAGGCCATGGAGCCACTAAGCCTGTGCGCCTTGAGTGAGTGCCGAGCCTGGGAGCCTCAGTGACTGAGCCCACGTGCTGCAGCCACAGAGGTCCTAGAGCCCAAGCGCCCCAAGCAGAGGAGCCCCTGAAGAGAGGAGCCTGAGAGCCGCAAGAAGAGCGGCCCCCATTGTCCTCAACCAGAAAAGCCCAGGCAGCAATGAAGTCCCGGTGCAGCCCTAAGTACACAAATACGTAAAATTATAAAGAAAAGAACTGAGCCAAAATAAATATTTGGAACCATGAACAAATGACACAAAGACTAAATAAGAATTCTCTTAAAAATCTGAAAACCAAAATACACCAAAAAGTGTAATACTTTGGTTTAAATTCAGGACAGAACACCTCAAACTTGCCTTGTTTTTAGAGATAATTAAGAGCTTGACTGATATAAATGTAATGACATTGACCAAATAATATCCATTTGATTATTTCTGATTAGCATCTGTCCTGACTTGAAGGCACTATATATTCACTATGAGGTCCTAGTCTGTGCTCACTGCTTTGAAAATAAATCGACGCTTCTACAGCCTCTATTGTTGTTGCCAAGGTGTTTTCATTACTTTTATCATTCTGTCTTCTTCTTGTCTCCTAGCATAATTATTCAATTGTTTTCAATTAAGTGCTGTAAATCTATAATGGTAAACAAATGCTGGTCAATGCTTTGTGTCTGCCATCAACGTGCTAATTTAACTTCTAAAAAGAAAAAGTTTGTGACCTCAATCCACCAAAATCATACAGACAAAAAAATCTTTCAATTACTGAAAATACTGTATACCTTGCATTTTACCATCTGTAGTGAAATTGCTTCTGCCTTGCACAGTACATCTTCCACATCAATTTTCATGGACAATTCATTGATATGCTAGAATAAATCAATAAAATAATTGAAACTGAAACACTGTTATACTCTATTACACAATTTATTACTAGGTATATTCAGTCAGTTCAGTTCAGTCGCTCAGTCATGTCCAACTCTTTGCAACCCCATGGACTACAGCATACCAGCCCTCCCTGTCCATCACTAACTCCCAGCGTTTACTCAAACTCATGTCCATCGAGTCGGTGATGCCATCCAGCCATCTCATCCTCTGTCATCCCCTTCTCCTCCTGCCCCCAACCCCTCCCAGCATCAGGGTCTTTTCAAATGAGTCAGCTCTTTGCATGAGGTGGCCAAAGTATTGGAGTTTCAGCTTCAGCATCAGTCCTTCCAATGAACAGCCAGGACTGATCTCCTTTAGGATGGACTGGTTGGATCTCCTTGCAGTCCAAGGGACTCTCAAGTCTTCTCCAACACCACAGTTCAAAAGCATCAATTCTTCGGTGCTCAACTTTCCTCACAGTCCAACTCTCACATCCATACATGACCACTGGAAAAACCATAGCTTTGACTAGACGGACCTTTGTTGGCAAAGTAATGCCTCTGCTTTTTAATAAGCTGTCTAGTTTGGTCGTAACTTTTCTTCCAAGGAGTAAGCATATTTTAATTTCATGGCTGCAGTCACCATCTGCAGTGATTTTTGAGCCCAAAAAAATAAAGTCAGCCACTGTTTCCCCATCTATTTGCCATGAAGTGATGGGACCAGATGCCATGATCTTAGTTTTCTGAATGTTGAATTTTAGCCAACTTTTTCACTCTCTTTTACTTTCATCAAGAGGCTCTTTAGTTCTTCTTAGCTTTCCTCCATAAGGGTGGTGTCATACTAGTTATATTACACTGTAGATAAAATCCTCAAAACAAAATACCCCCAGACTACAAGTAAACAGGAAATTTAACATATCCCTCATTAGATCATTTCAAGTTTTAAAGCTAAGGAACAGCTATTAATAATAAGCTATTGGAACATTAAATCCAGCAGCTGTCCCAAGTCTACTATCTCAAAGTTATAAGCAAAAGAATTACTTTTTTTAGAAAAGTAAACAACATAAAAGAGCATTTGTTGAATCTGCTTCTCTTTCTAATTAGCTAGGAGAAAAAATAACTGGCCAATATGTTCAACTTGCTGAACTGTCATTCTCAGAGAACCGGTCCTCGTATTGACTATTACTGATTAAATTTTAAGTCACTCAAGAGATTCAGTAACACTCAAGGAAATGCTTGTTTTCCAACAAAAAGAGGAAAGAGTCAAAATATTAAAATCTAAATTAAAAGAAAAACTACCTTAAGTATTTCATTAAAGCCATAATGTTTTTCCATTATTTGTTGTTTTTCTGACTCCAGAATAGCACAACAGAGAAGAAGATGAAAATTTTTACATGGTAGTTCAGTCCACATTACCTATAGAAAACAGAACACATATTTAGTAAACTCTATCAATTCTAAAATATTTTCTTAAAAAAAAAAATAAAATATTTTCTTCATAGATACGATGCTCAATTCTGAATGACTTCTATGCAAAGCAGAAGTTGTCTAGATGGAGTAGTCCATTCTTTTTCTAGTTAAGAAATGAGATGTGGGGAATGAAAGTCTTACCTTTGCCCACAAACAATAAATGAATTATGATGAATCCCAAACATGTCTCTTTAGGTGACTACAGTTAGCACTGAGCCTAATCAATATGATAAATGGCTAAGGTATAAACGTTAGAGGTATTTTCAATATTTTTCTGAACCTTCAGTTTTTACCTTTTAAATCATCTTCAGTCTCTGGGGGTGAGGGGAAAAGCTACATCATAGGATTAAAAATGCAGTTATACACTGCATGGAATCAAAAACACCCAGAAGTAGCTCTATATTCTAAGCAACATATTATATAATAAATCAGAATATCTCTGATTGTGACAAAAACTCAATCAACCACCCAAAATTTATACCCAAATGTGTACAACATTTGATCATTTCTTCCCAATAAATGTCCTAAAACTTAAAGTCTTAATTTCCTCTGGTTAATGTACTTAATATCTTTTTTAGAAAGATCAAAGACTCATGTAAACAATATTATTAAAGCATACCAGAAATGTCTTTATTTCTTTTACTAAAAATAAACCATTTTCAGACTAAATCCATTTTTGAAAGTTTAATTACAATGCAATTAACCTCAAAGATTTCATTAAAAGTCCTAATTTATTTGGTAAACACAGATTAAGGAGTTATTACAACTACTGAAAACTTTTGAAACGAAGCTGAGATACTAATTTAATGAAACTGATAAACTTTAAAGTACGATTCTAGGTCGAGAACATGTAAGTTTTCCTTCTAATTTCAAACAAAGACGTGTTCCTTCAGTTAATGCATCACCTTCTCTAACGGGAGCACAGCCACCAAAAGTAAGGAATCAACTTCCAGGTGTAAGAGCCTCAGGATACTCACTGTATATTAAGTTCACTTATTATTCAAACAGATTATTTCCCCCATTCTTTCCTTGGGAAAGTTTCTGTCATCTTTACTTTCATAAAGATAAGGTAGTGGATGGTCATTATACCAATAGTCTATTTTGAAAGCATACCATCTGTTAACAATTAACAGATACATGAAAAGAAAATAATACTTTTCTGTTTTTCATCAAGAGTTGCCCTGGGTACAAGATGGAATGAAAAGATATAAACCAAAAACATGATCATGAATACTCTCCAGAGTGAGGAAAAGGGTAAAGGTAATATTTTTTGCCTTGGAAAGAGAGAAAAAACTATTGGATTGGCCAAAAAGATCATTCAAACATTTATTTGGCCAACTTGATAGAAGTAAATAAGTAAAATATGTAAAAAATCATTACATACGTTGAATGCAGATAGTAGCATATTTGTTACATTATTGTTAGTATTTTGCTCTAACTTAAATTTCTTTAAAAAGTAAAACAAAAGTCAGTTCCCTCCCAATACTCCAAACTGCAAATAAAGTACCATCTCAACTGACTGGCCTGCCAAAACTTTCTTAACTATATTTAAACCTGCACCCAATCCAGCACAGTCTCACATAAAGTGCCCCAAGGTCACATGGCCTACAGAGCTGGCTCTGGGCAGCCTACTGGCCCCAGTCTCACAAGGATCCGATCTACAGAAGAAAGCTCCCAAGACCACACATTCAGCTCAACACAGTGTTTAAGGAGAGACCAGAAACATCAGAATTTCAGAACTGCTTTAGAAATTTCAGTCAGGATATTATAATCCATTTATACTCTATAGAAACAAAATGGTTATTTTCATAAAAAGTGTTACATTTTTACAATAATTAAGAACTTACCTCCCATAATCGAAGAATATCTAGAAAACTAAATTCCCTTTTAAATCTGATTAAAAGCCATCTGAAGCAAAAATAAAGGTATCCAGAGTCCTGGGATTCTACAAAAAAAAAACAAAAAACCCTTATTTTCTCTTACAATAATTATCTCAGAATAGGGTACCTATTTCAAACTCAAATTTTTCTGTGCATCTTAGGCTATTAAAAGTCCTATAAATTTAATTATCTTCTACTAATTCAAGGAAACTATTCAGAATTGCAGGCTAACTTCTTTAAAAGCAAGCCACCAAAAAACAGCTGACTCTCCATATCTCTTCAAGTTTGTGTCTGTGGATTCAACCAATTGTGAATGGAAAATATTTGGGGAAAAAAAAATTTCAGGAAGTTCCAAAAAGCAAAAGTTGAATTTGCTGCACCTGGCAACTATTTAAAAAGGATTTACATTGTATTTACAACTATTTACACAGCAATTATGTTGTGTGAGGTATAATAAATAATCTAGAGGTGATCTAAAGTATACAGGAAGATGTACATAGGCTATATGCAAATACTATGCCATTTTACGTAAGGGACTTGAGTCTCCTCGGATTCTGACATGGGGGTGAGAGTGTATGTGTGTGAGTCACTCAGTCATGTCCAGCTCTTTTCAACTCTGGATTGCAGCCTGTCAGGCTCCTGTCTATGGAATTTTTCAGGTAAGAATACTATAGTGGGTTGCCATTTCTTCCTCCAAAAGATCTTCGCAACCCAGGGGCAGTCGTCACAAATGAGAGATGACTCGTATTTCATAGTATGAATAAACTGTTTTAAGGCCAAACTGTACAAGGGGGACAGTTTGGTCCCACAGTTTTATTCCTCAGAGGAACTCAGGCAACATTGGTGGATTATACAGTCTTTACATTTTTTCTCTTTGCGTATTACCCTACAATTTGCTGAGTATAGCTTTGTTTCACTCAACTCACCTAAGTAACTGCAAAATCCACTGTCCAACAACCGAAGTAAGGTACTTAGCTGAATAAGCTGGGTCTTCATGCCTTGCATCTGCTCTTCAAAATTTTGATGCTTTAAAAAAAATTAAGTAATATTTAATAAATATTTTACCATACATAACCACTGATAACTGTGCCATTAAAATAAGGACAAATGTACTTACACCATACTGGTTATATTTTAAAATCACAACTAATTAAAATGCTAAAAGATTATTTTTTCCCACTATTCAATTTTTTAAGATAAAGAATAATGCAGACAACAGCAGCTGTAGACTGACTGATAGACTATTCTTATATCAAATAAGAAACCTGGGTGAAAGGAACATACATTTGGGATACAGACTTATCAAATCACTTTACTGCTAAATATTTCTTCAAATTAACATAGGAAATGAAATTAATTTTAGCTTTAATATGTGTCCAGTGTTAAAGAATTAGCTAATTATTTCTTATGATTTGATGACATTAAGGAATCTATGAAGTCAAAACCATTTTCATGACAACAGCAATACTAAAACAATCTATGAATTTTGCACTTTAAATTCTCCCATAATTGTAAAGGCTATAAAAAGGCTATATATTGCAATAGACTGCATATAAGAGCAGATGTGAAAGTCAGCTGTCTCCTATTAAACTAAATACTAAACAGTAAAAGAAAATGAAAACTGGAAGATAATCCCTCTTTTCAGTAAATTGTTTTGGAAAAGTTATTTTTCATTTTAAAAAAAGGTATGTAAAATTTCAGAAGGTTTACTGTTATCTCTAAATTAATAAATAAATAAGTATCTGGGCTTCCCAGGTAGCTCAGTGATAAAGAATCCACCTGCCAGCGTAGGAGATACAGGTTCCATCCCTGCATTGGAAAGATCTTCTGGTGAAGGAAATGGCAACCCACTCAAGTATTCTTGCCTGGGAAATCCCATGGACAGATGAGCCTGGTGGGCTATAGTCCACCGGGTTGCAAGAGTTGGATACAACTTAGCAACTAAACAACAAGATATTTATCAATTTCCTAGAACTTTTCATGACAAACATCAACAGATATAACCCACATAAAAAAGCTCTTAGAATCTGCAATAATATTGAAGAGTGTGAAGAGGTCCTGAGATCATAAAGTTTGAGAACTACTGTGGTTTAAATGTTTTAATCTCTGAAACTGAGTAGATTCGCTACCAAAATTCCAGTCAAGGTTTTGGGGATGCGGAGGGCACCAAAATAAATGAAAGGTTTCTTATGATTATGATCCCTTTAACCCTCGTGTTCTAACCCCTTTATGGAGAACCACTGCCCTAATCTTTGTGAAAAGCCTAAGAGTAACATCCTTTCCCCCTCACATTTCTCTTTTAGTTTTTGAGACAATGTTGTTTGGTCGTTTAGTCACTAAGTCATGTCCGACTCTTTGCGACCCCGTGGACTGTAGCTCATCAGGCTCCTCTGTCCATGGGATTCTCTAGGCAAGAATACTGGAGTGGGTTGCCATTTCCTTCTCTAATAATAGTGCTTTATTAGAAGTATCGATACTATCAGATTAGTTGGTTAAAAAAAAATTAAGGCTACTGATTCTCAATAAACTGGTTTCTCTTTAGTGATCTGAATAGTTTAATTAGCAAATGAAATGCTTTAATAGACGAACACAAGTTTTTGGGATATAGTTTCTTCACATTTCCCACTGGAAAATAAAAGGGAAAGGCAGGACTAACTCTTTGATTAACAGTATAATTTTTGCTGTGACATGGCCAAAAGCTTCCACTGTTTTGGAAGTACCAGCGTGGCATGGCCACTGCTGCCCACTCTGCTATAAAAAGTAGCACTCTCAAAATGACAGAAGCCAACTTCAGAGAAGTAGCTATTCCTGCAGAAAGGAAAAGGTGGTCAACAATGGATATACAAAGGGCTTCAAGTCTAACTATAAATGTGTATATACATTATATATGCATGTACATGTGTGCATATATACATATATGTATATGTACATATATACAGGTATGTGTATGTGTATACACACATATATGTATATGTACATATATACAGGTATGTGTATGTGTATACACACACATATGTATATGGAAGGGGGTAAGAAGGAAGGACAAGTTAAAACTATACGGCAAAATGAGTGCTGGCTATAAGGAAGTTCATTAAATCATTTTGCAGTTGTTTCTATAATATGGCGATAAGAGACAGAAGTCTATGCCTAGACCAACACTAGATGTGAGTAAATACCAACAAAAGTAAATCTACAGACACTGGATTCAGCCTCCGTAAAGCAGTAAAAACTTACATGAAATAAAGCTGTAAAACAAAAAGAAGGAATCAAACAGCAGAAGAGATTCAAGGACACCAAAACAATAACAATGCAGTGGAAATAATTGTGCAAACTATTTTGATTGTAACTTACTGCCCTTTCATATTATGAAATGTTTCATGTTATGTTTCACATCATGAAACAAAAAATGTTAGCAGACATTAAGAAATCTTTTTAGAATAAAGACTAGAAATATCCCCAGACCGTTGTCAATGGAAAAGGCATCTACTGTGAAAAAGACAGAACAAAGAACTTGAACCTCCATACACAAAAATGACAGACTGTGAAATGTGTATTAAAGACGTTCAGAAAGTGGTCTTTACATCTGAGGCCTAAATACATGCACACATCTGCATGTACATACATATCTGACACACAAGATAATATACTTGAACATGCCAGTATTAGCTCTTATGAAAACTATTATTGTAATGAGATGGTTAGATAGCATCACTGACTCAATGGGCATGAATTTGAGCAAACTCCAGGAGCCAAAGGAATTTGGAGTGCTACAGTCCATGGGGTCACAGAGTTGAACACGACTTAGCGACTGAACAACAGAAAAAGTAAATGCCATATGTTTGTATGAATTCTTAGAAAACCTACTGTAAGCTGAGATCTAAACTAAGCACTGGGGAAATACTCACGTATTTATTTTACAAAAATCTGTTGAACAAACACCTCATGTCAAGCATCAGGAAAATTCTGGCAGCATATCACAGAACGAGTTAAACAAAGACATGACCTCTTTATCAAACTAGCTCTAGTGAAAAGAGGATAAACAACAAAAACAAGGAAAACAAAACAACAGTTTTTATACAATTATTATCAGTTGTACAGACCTTTATAACAAATGCCTCAGGTTTCTAGAGCGCTTAGGAGTATATGGAACTAAGAAGGCAGGTAAAAATCAACCAATCAAAAAGGTAAGGAAGACAAATTATGATATTACCAGATTACTGCAATTAACAATCTTTCTAGATAATCCAAAAAAAATTAATTCATGGTAAAGGACTACATAATTTGAATATGTATTACTTTAATAGTAAAAGAATATTTTAAAACTATCAAATCTTATTAAGGATGGAAAAGAACTAGGCAAAGTAGTGATGAGTTGAAACCATTGAGAAGAGACTTGAGAAAACAGGTAAAACTGAGACAAATTAGAAGGGGAAATAAAAACAGGCAAGCAAGAGAGGAAGAATAGAAGTCATCAAAAAACAGAAGCAATCAAAAAGTTTCACATCTGTATCCCAGACTCTTTATAGCAAGGAATCATTTCATATGATTATATATTTGAAATCTTTATCCCCTTACAAGCAAGCCATTTCAATATCCGACCATGAAGGGCCAGCATCAAGTATATTAATTTTATTTTGAAACAAGTACAGAGACCTATGTAGTCAGGTCTTTGGATTTCATATGCTTTTATCTGCTCTGAGCCCCTTTGCTTTTTCTTCCCCCTTCCACTTTCTAAAGATTACTTGAGAAGACTGTTCTATTTTATTTTCCTGTTAATACTCTCTCTGTACTATTGTCCTAGAACTCTGTCTTTAAGATATATCAATGATAATAGATAAAATGTTCTTTGTAATAACATGTATATAGACAGTTCAACTCTAATAATCACATGCTTATGAAAAAACTAAGAAAGTGTCAATGTTACAAATAGTTCAAAAACATCTGGAGAAAAATCAGTCACTATAATGATAAAATCTAAAATGTTCACAAAAGGTAAGGATATTACTTGGCATGACTAAGCTTTATCTCTGAAACAGATGAAATGAAAATACCTCACAAGAACTGAATCATCTACTTCATCAATATTCTATGACTCATTACCCTTCTGCAGATCATAAGCATTTACCAATATTAAATCCTGATTATTCCTATTCTATAGGCACTTACTATCTACTTTTAATATTAAAAATAGTACCAGCATTTCCAAGCCTCTTGAAACAAACAACAGGGCAATTTGTTTCAAGTTCTACCATGACTGGCTAAATATAAACATCCATCTTATATAGTAAGATTATTATATAACTAAAATATTCAAAATTAATTTGATTAAAGGAAGGAGTCTCTGTTCTTACCATTTGGTCCATGTAGGAGGCAAAGCACCAAAAGGCATCCACTTCATTTTCCATCACATATAACAGAGGTGAAAGTAAGTCACTCATTCCTTGCACGTAGCCTTAAAAAAAAACAAAAAAACTAATCATACCTCTAAAAACCTAAACTTTCTGTATCCATCTATGCGTATCTCCACCAACTCACTTAAAATTACATCTTTCTCGGGTTTCACAAACTTGTGTATACTGATGTTCTTAAACAATGAGAAGGAAATCTAGCAACCAGGTGAGAAATGGGAGGTGCTTGAGAGGTCAAGCAGATATGTAACTGCTGTGTGTCTCAGTGTAGGTATCACTCACTATCAGGAGAGGATCAGGAGAGGATAATACTAAAAACTTATGTGCAAAAGCATTATGATAAAGACGGATGATGGGAAACCCAGAGGGACATCAAACTGAAAAGAACACAGCCAAAGAAGATTTGTGAGAGAATAGTCAAGAAGAAAGGGGGGAAAGCAAGGGAGAAGAATGTTGTAAAAGTCAAAGGGAAAGAAGTTGCAAGGTCAGAGTGGAAGAAGTTGCAAGGTCAGAGTGGACAACACCACCAAACTGCCATGAATAAGCCAAGTGAAATAAGAACTAAAAAAGGGTCCAACTGATTTAGCAACCAGACATCGGTAATCCACACAAAAAACCACAACAAAATCACCTCTTTTAATTTCTCTTTTTTTCCTTTTGCTGTTACTCTAACCCAACCAATGCTAGCAAATGGATTTAATCCAATCAATATTTTGTATGTAAAACTACCATTTCAACCATCTTTCTCTTGACACTCTTACAATTTCTCAATCATGACACTAATTTAAAGCCCTTGATTAAAAGAAAAATTGGAAAGTTAAAGAAGCAGGTCCCTCCCTTAAAAACCAGAAAGTCTTAGTTTTGCTTTTCACCAGACCATGTCAAAAGTCTTATTTTTTATATTTCCATCTTAACAATTTTCTTAACTATTTTACAATTAGATTTCGGACTTAAAATACAGAGACTTGAATGAACCAAGGGACAAGAGCTCTTACAAAGCCTTTTCACATACATATTATCATTCAACTTTGGTAACTTGTGTATTTGTTAAAGTTACACAGAGATGTTTTTCCCCCAATGATAGTCTGAGGAAAACAGGCTTTCATTTGCAGAACCAAAACTTACATTCTTATCATTCACCAAAATCTATGTGAACTGAAGTCATTTAAAACAGAATGCTTATTTTTAAAGGAGAGGGGATATTTCTGACAAAATTATACATAATTTTACATCATTCTTCCTATTTTGGAAGAAAGCTTTAAAAATGACCCCAGGAAGCAGGTAAGCCAAAATCTCTTAAGAAAATTTGGGTTAAAAGTGTAATAAAGACACCCAGTTCACTTCAGGACCTCCTTACAAACAGAAGTCTAGTTCTATCTGCTATTAGCCTCTGCCCTGTCATCTACTGCTACGCCTAACCCCTGCCAACCTCACTATGTCTACACTACACCCCATGGGAGAGTATGGCTCCATGCACATTAGTGCGCACGCACGCACACACACACATACACAAACTTGGGATCCCCTTATTACAGTGCCAAACAATGGCGTTACCAAGACGTTCAGAGAAAAGAGCTAGAAAAAACGCATGTGACATGACACCTAAATGTAAGCATATAAACAAACTTACTGCAGATGCTTTTTAAAACAATAATACACACTCGTGATGGTGAGTCTTGGGTGTCAATCTGAGTGAGCCACAGGGTGCCCAGATGTCTGGTTAAACATAATTTCTGGGAGTATCTGCAAAGGTTTTTCTAGAAGAGATTAGCACTTGAATCGGTGAACTGATTAAAGCAGATGGCTTTCAGAAATGTGACTGGGCATCATCCAATTCACTGAGGGCCTGAACAGAACACAAAGATGAGGAAGGCTGAATCTGCTCTCTGCCTGGCTGCCTGACCTGAGACACCCATCTGCCCTCAGTGCTCCTGGTCTCACACCTTCAGACTCGGGAATGAGACCTCTGCCTCGGCTCTCCTGCCCTCAGAAGGCTTTCAACTATACCACTAGCTTTCCTGGGTCTCCAGCTTATAGATGGCAGGCTGGGAACCTTTCAGTCTCCATAATGACATAAGCCAGTATCTTATAAGCAATCTTTTTTTCTTTCTTTCTTTCCCTGGCTAAAACAACATTTTTCTTAAGTAGGTCAGAAGGAAGACTAGATTGTTATCATCAAAAGTTTCCTACACGGAAACGACACAGTGAAAGCAACAACAAACATAAAGGCTAAACCAATCAAAGCATGAAGGAAATTTATCTGGACTCAACAAAGTGCAGAAGAGCACCACTTTACTGGGTCTGACTACCTACAGTCTACAATGGAACTATTTCAAAGTGTGCTATTCAAAAGATTTACGAAGCACCTTTCTTCTGGGGGGAAATGAGCTTTATTATAAAGTTATAATGAATAAAAATTTCTAAGAAGCTAATTTAATCCTTTAAGTCTTCAGCTTTCATACCAGATCAGTACTGTATTTCGTCTGTAAGTTTTAGTTAAATCAACTAGTCAAATTATTCTCCACACTCTTGTTGCTTTTAATCTATTTTATACATGATGTTCTTTGGGGTATGTCATGAGTTGTGGGGGTGGAATTAATGTACAAATTCCTTTTAATTAAAGAAAGATTAAAGCTGTTTAAATTAGCATTCAGTGATGTTCAGATTCTGCACTAGCGCTGACTGATGTACATCTTAATCAGTACTACTACAATGTCTGAAGAAGTTCCCCTAAATTATTTTCATAACAAAGTTGTTTCAGTTGGGAGGTGTTAAAAATGAACTCCTTATCATCCTAATGCACACATTCTTAAAGAGAAAAGAAAGAGTTCATCTTTACATAGGTCAATTTTCCAGGTTAACTGAAGCTTACTCAGTTATTAGAGAATAAAATTAAAAAAAAAAATCTTAAGCGTTTGAAATCATTTTTTTTCTACTGGACACACTCCTGCCTTCTTACATAGAGTATTCTGAGTATAATTTAACCTTCTGTTGTTTATTCAGGATCATGATTATAAACATACATTGTAGAAAAAAAAAATAGGTACCTCCCACAGAAACACCTTAGGTGTACCCTCTGCACTAAGTAAAAGTTACTCTTTCTTGAGTTCTTCTATCTGCTTTTGGTAATGTTTGTCTTCTGTATGCTTTTGATGGTTTTTGCCTTCCTCCTCACTACTAATGAGATTGTATTAAATGCAAACACACCAATACCTGCTCTGTGGGTTAAGAGGCCAAACAACTCACTATGACAAAATCAACTACAAGAGTAAACTTACAGCCCAGGTTACTTTACTGTGAGTAAACAGCAAGATGGTGGGGGAGCTGGTGAAGGAGCCACCTGCTCAATGCATGAGATGCAAGAGATGCAGGTTCAATCCCTGGGTCAGGAAGACCCCTGGATTAGGAAATGGCAACCTTCTCCAGTATTCCTGCCTAGAAAACTCCATGGACAGAGGAATCTGACAGGCTACAATCCACGGAGTTGCGAAGAGTCAGACATCACTGTCTGCTACTTCAAATCCATGTCAAACAGCAAGCAATTTGGTCCAGGGCTTTATGAAAACTACCCTGGCTTCTTTCAAGGCCAGAGTTCTTAATAAAATCCCTGGGTATGTTTCAGATAACTTAAGTATCCAACCAGAAAGAATGTGGGGTTAATATAGACAAATGGAAATAGCAATTTGTCCAAATAGCTTGTCTGTGACTCAATGCATGGAAAAACTGAGCATTCAGGAATGACTTCTGAGAACATACATTCGTACTTCACAATTACCCCTGGAGAGGATGCCTCCTGTTCTCCACAGTAAAGGCCCTATTTCCAATAGTGGTTAACAGAGACTGACACGGCAATGGGTCAGAGCACTGAATGTGTGGAGGTGAGAATGCCACCTGGAAAATGCCCTGGTGGTCCAGCGGCTAAGACTCTGTGCTCCCAAAGCAGGGGGGCCCGGGTTCAATCCAAGGTCAGCTCACTAGATCCCCATACCCTGCAACAGCCAAATAAATTTTAAAAAAATATTTTTTAAATGCCAGCCTGAAATAAAGAGCTGGGCCTCTACCCCCAGCCCAGTATTTACTACTTATGCAGCCCTGAGTCACTCTCTAAATCACTATAACTTTATTCATACAACTGGGATTATTAATCTACTTCTTAAAAGAGGCTGCTAATACAATCAAAATTGAGCAGGACAACACTCAGTAACCTGAGAAGCACTCCAGTCCCTAGTATATTCAGCGATCCAATCTGAGGTTCATTATAGGTGTGACCCGACAGGACTGGGCATATTTCACATTTTAAAGAGAAATCTGAGATATTCACTTACTGTCCTAAGAGGCTGATGCTGCAAGATCCTCAAGAGTTTACATCTTTCCCTAACCCACATATAAGAAGCCAAGAAGAATTCTTGGTTCATAGATACAAACAGTGAAGAAAATATACTCGCAATTCAAGGTTCATTTGGGTTTAATATGACAAATATTCAATTACCTTCTCCAAAAGAAAGTCTTAAGTTCTATTAAGGTAATCTGGAAACATCTACCCTCACTATCCTCTACTGGGAGTCACTAACATCAGTAGGTAACTCAGAAACTTGTTCATTCTTTATACTCACTTAAAGGTAGATGCTTAGGGAGTTTATTGGTCCCTTAAAGAAACAGCTCAAGTCCTCTTGTCCCTTAAAATACTGTTTTCCTCAGGTTTTCTAGCCCTTAGCATCACTTTCCCATGCAATCCCCCACTCCAACCTCCACTCCTAGTCTTTCCAACCCATTCCTGGTAGAAAGCAGACTAACCAGGAAAAAAGTGAAGTTTCACATGCCCTAGATAATTATCTGCACCTCTTATCTATGATATCAAGTCAGCATTTTTCTTCACAAGGGAGAAAGCCTATCAAAAAAAGGTTTCCAAACTTTCTCAGGTCACAGTACGCCTCAGAAATTTTTTTCCACGGCTTCCCAGGTTCAAAAATATTAATAACATTTCCATTTATTAAACATACCCAAACAACTTAATAAGTATTTACATCCTATGAACTTTAGGACCTGCTGGGCACCACACTACTTCTCAAACTTTGGAATCCAATTGGATACCACCATCCTCATCTATTTTCTCACAGTTCTTGCTTATCACAGCAAAGTCAAAAACTCTCCTTTGTAAACATAACTTCATCAGAAGGAAGGAATGTGGTGATTTAATGCTGAAACCCTGAACTACTCCAGCTAGTAGTTAGGGCAGTATCGTACAGATGTCCCTCTATTTCCCTCAAATATTTAAAATATCCGATATCAGCCCCATGAGTTTGCTGCAGCAACCCAGTGCTCTCTGGTGCACAATTTGGGAACCACAGCCTTTTAAGCTTCCAGTCCCCAGGAGAACAACCCCTATAAAAACTACATCACAGAGCTTTTTACATACGTCTAGTTAAATTCTAAATTAAACATACATCTTTAAATTAGGGTATTAGAGGAGAACTTACCTAAATCAAAATCATACATACAGTAGGTCATCAAAATGTCATGAAGCAAAATCAACCCTGGATTATCTTGACCTTCATAAAACTTGTTTGTTCGATCTGTTCTGTTAACATCTTTTTCTGAGAAAGAAAATCACATATTTGAAAACTTTCAGTATGACAGATTTTTATAAAGCTCATATCTTACAAGTAGAGTTATTTTTCTTGTTATTAATTTTACTCTTACTAAGCTTTTACTTAATGAAAAAGTTCATCAAATTCCATTTCAGATAAGCAATAAAGCTAACATTTTGAAATTTTTTTCCAGTCAGTCCACCTCCTCTTGGGTATATTTTAAAATATTTTTCAATTTGTATCTAAACAGAAACCTTTCAATTGAATAGTAGGAAATATTTTTGATTAATTAAAACCAACACCCAAGTATTAATAGTTCACATTAGTTAGCAACAAAAATGCCAGTCATGAACACATGTGATAGGCAGTAGTATTTGAAAACAGTAATGAAAAAAGTTAATATGCAGTCAAGTGTAATCAAAGAGATTTGTTTTCATAATTGCTTCATTCATTATAGGAAGTATTATGTTCTATAATCACCTTTAGGACAAACTACTTCTGTATTCTCAATATACATTATTCAGTTTATAAAAGCAATCTATTTTAATTCTGAAAAAATGAAAATCCATTTTTCTGAAAATGATTTTAAGACACTAAAAAAAGATCCGGAAACATCACCAGAAGTGTATCTCAACTGGTACCTGCTGCTGCTACTGCTAAGTCGCTTCAGTCGTGTCCGACTCTGTGCGACCCCATAGACGGCAGCCCACCAGGCTCCCCCGTCCCTGGGATTCTCCAGGCAAGAACACTGGAGTGGGCTGCCATTTCCTCCTCCAGTGCATGAAAGTGAAAAGTGAGAGTGAAGTCGCTCAGTCATGTCCGACTCTTCGCAACCCCATGGACTGCAGCCCACCAAGCTCCTCCGTCCATGGGATTTTCCAGGCAAGAGTACTGGAGTGGGGTGCCATTGCCTCTCTGACAACTGGTACCTATTAGATGCATATTGCTGTGAAAGACCTTACAATTAAAAAGGCATTCCTCAAACTTGAATCCCTCAGTAAATTAAGAAAAAATAATGTAAAGAAATTTAAAGTGATTAACCTACTCTATAATCAGTTTTGTTTAAAACTAATAACTGTTCTCTTCCCCATCCCTGCCCCGTAAATGGAATAATCTGAAAACATTCTCAATTAACTGTTGTGAAAAGATGAGGAGGTATTTTACAACAAAGCAGAATCTAACACAGCATGAGTTTAGATTCTGTAAGAGTGTTTAAAAAATCATAAGGACACCAGTCTAGCTTTCTGATAAAACATACTACACTTGATGCAATAAATATAAGCACCTATCTATAGAACACTGTGAAGACATTTTCAAACAAGGAAAAGCAACACCAATCATGCTATAACAGTCAAATTTCATTTAAAAACATCTTTCATTCTCATAACATGGTTGATAAAGATAAGTTATTTTTATTAACTCAAGCACAATTTACATAGTCATAATGCCAACATAGAATTTCTTCCCTTACAGGTGTTTTAAACACAGTAAAAAATTATTTATGCCATCAAGAACTGTTATTTCTCTCCTCTTGTGTATTTAGTAGACATGCCAGGCAGAAAACAAAAAGGTATCAAAAATGATACAAGGGAAGTGTTTCTAGAAAGAAAATGAGCACTGAATTTTTTTTTTAAAGTCCTCATTAAATCCAACTCTAACCTGATGCAGCGAAGACTGAAGAAAGCACAGCTACGCAGACCGATCCGTCTTACATCCACCATTTCTACCCTCAAGTGGATCCTGCCTGGCATCACGCTCTACTTCCCTCATGCGTCCCCTTTCTTCCCGTATTATTTTACATCTTCTCCTCTCCCAAGCCTCCAGTACGCTATCTTCCCCCCACACCTCAGCTCTGAGGATCTTGCTTCCTATCTGTGAGAAAATGAAAGTTATCCAAAGAGAACTCCATAGATTCCTACTACTTTAACCACACAACAGCCTCTGGACCCCTAGTCTCCCTTCTCTATCATATTGCTACAAAGCTTCCATGATTGTCGCTACAACCAAATCCCTCCTCTTGTGCACAAAAGCCATGCCCTATTGGCTACTCAAAGATAGGGTCCCAGTTAATTCTTGCCTCGTTTTATGGTTTCATCCAGCATTCAACCATACAATTGCTTCTATCATCATAAAAATCTTTCTTAATCTCACTCTTCCCTCTAATTGTGGCCCCATTTTCTCTGGTTACAGCAAAACTACCTGAAAGAACTGTATATACTGTCTCCATGTCCTCTCTTCCCATTCCCTCTCAAACTCACTCCAATCAGGTTGGCACATCCACCACTCCACCTAAACTCCTTTTCCATCAAAATTTTTAGTGATCTCTTTATCACTCTGCTCAACAGTCAATCCAAGTTTTCATCTTCCTTAACATCCCAGTCACTACTTTCTGAAACGCTTTCAGATGTTCAGTTCAGTTCAGTCACCCAGTCGTGTCCGACTCTTTGCGACCCCATGAACCGCAGCACGCCAGACCTCCCTGTCCATCACCAACTCCCAGAGACCACCCAAAATCATGTCCATTGAGTGGGTGATGCCATCCAACTATCTCATCCTCTGCCATCCCCTTCTCCTCCCGCCCTCAATCTTTCCCAGCATCAGGGTCTTTTCAAATGAGTCAGCTCTTCGCATGAGGTGGCCAAAGTACTGGAGTTTCAGCTTCAACATCAGTCGTTCCAATGAACACCCAGGACTGATCTCCTTTGGGACTGACTAGTTGAATCTCCGTGCAGTTCAAGGGACTCTCAAGAGTCTTCTCCAACACCACAGTTAAACCATCAATTCTTCGGTGCTCAGCTTTCTTTATAGTCCAACTCTCAAATCTATACACGACTACTGGAAAAACCATAGCCTTGACTAGATGGACCCTTGTTGACAAAGTAATATCTTTGCTTTTTAATATGCTGTCTAGGTTGGTCATAACTTTCCTTCCAAGAAATAAGCATGTTTTAATTTCATGGCTACTATCACCATCTGCAGTGATGGTGATACTTTTTTGGAGCCCAAAAAAGTAAAGTCAGCCACTGTTTCCCCATCTATTTGCCATGAAGTGATGGGACCAGATGCCATGATTTTAGTTTTCTGAATGTTGAGCTTTAAGCCAACTCTTTCACTCTCCTCTTTCATCTTCATCAAGATCAAGAGGCTCTTTAGTTCTTCTTCACTTTCTGCCGTAACTCTATACATGGACATCACCAGATGGCCAACCAAAATCAGACTGATTATATTCTTTGCAGCCAAAGATGGAGAAGCTCTATACAGTCAGCAAAAACAAGACTGGGAGCTGACTGTGGCTCAGATCATGAACTCCTTATTGCCAAATTCAGACTGAAATTGAAGAAACTGGAGAAAACCACTAGACCATTCAGGTATGACCTAAATCAAATCCCTTATGATTATACACTGGAAATGAGAAATAGATTTAAGGGACTCAATCTGATAGACAAGAGTGCCTGTTGAACTATGGATGGAGGTTCGTGACACTGTACAGGAGACAGGGATCAAGACCATCCCCAAGGAAAAGAAATGCAAAAACCAAAATGGCTGTCTGAGGAGGCCTTACAAATAGCTGTGAAAAGAAGAGAAGCAAAAAGCAAAGGAGAAAAGGAAAGATATGCCCATTTGAACGCAGAGTTGTAAAGAATAGCCAGGAGAGATAAGAAAGCCTTCCTCAGCAATCAATGCAAAGAAATAGAGGAAAACAATAGAATGGGAAAGACTAGAGATCTCTTCAAGAAAATCAGAGATACCAAGGGAACATTTCAGGCAAACATGGGCTCAATAAAGAACAGAAATAGTATGGACCTAACAGAAGCAGAAGATATTAAAAAGAGGTGGCAAGAATACACAGAATGACTGTACAAAAAAAAATCTTCACGACCCAGATAATCACAATGGTGTGATCACTCCCCTAGAGCCAGACATCCTGGAATGTGAAGTCAAGTGGGCCTTACAAAGCATCGCTACGAACAAAGGTAGTGGAAGTGATGGAATTCCAGTTGAGCTATTTCAAATCCTAAAAGATGATGCTGTGAAAGAGCTGCACTCAATATGTCAGCAAATTTGGAAAACTCAGCAGTGGCCACAGGACTGGACTTTCATTCCAATCCCAAAGAAAGGCAATGCCAAAGAATGCTCAAACTACTGCATAATTGCACTCATCTCACATGCTAGTAATAGGCACTAAGTAAATATTTATTAAATGAATGAATATATGATTGTTTAAAATAATCAATATGATTTCTAAAAAGACCCCTGGTGATTCTAACATGCAGTCAAAGTTAGGAAACAATGCTCTAAAGACTCAGATTCCTGCCTCTCTTTTTTTCCCTAGGTGATATCATCTATTACCATGGATATTTATATTAATAATAACAAAATTTATATAACCTACCCAGACTACTCCAGATTACTGCCAATTGACATTCCATTTCTATGTCCCACCTTAAGATATATATGTAACATCTAATGCAATTTCACTATACCCCATGCCAACAACAACTCCATGCCAACAACACCACTATACTTTGCCAACAAAGGTCTGTCTAGTGAAAGCTATGGTTTTTCCAGTAGTCATGTATGGGTGGGAGGGTTGGACTATAAAGAAAGCTGCATGCCGAAGAACTGTGATATTGGAGAAGACTCTTGAGAGTCCCTTGGACTGCACGGATATCCAACCAGTCCATCCTAAAGGAAATCAGTCCTGAATATTCATTGGAAGGACTGATGCTGAAGCTGAAACTCCAATACTTTGGCCACCTCATGTGAAAACTGACTCATTTGAAAAGACCCTGATGCTGGGAAAGAATGAAGGTGGGAGGAGAAGGGGACGACAGAGGATGAGATGGTTGGATGGCATCACCAACTCCCTGAGTCTGAATAAACTCTTGGAGTTGGTGATGGACAGGGAAGCCAGGCATGCTGCAGTCCATGGGATCACAAAGAGTCAGACACAACTGTGCAACTGAACTGATACTCCATGCATCTCAGTGAGTAGCACCACCAAATGATCAATTTCTCAAGCCAAGAAACGTAGTCCCATCCCTGATTTCTCACAAAGTCTTACCAATTCTATAATAAAATATAGCCTGTATCAATCTATCACTCTACATCTCCACCACCACCATCTCCTGTTTTGGAGTCATTACTACGAAGTGGTCTCCCTGTTCCTACTCTTGATTCAATCCAATTTACATACAGCAGAAAAAATGACTTTAAAATATAAATAGGTTTTACTTCAAATACTTGAACAACTTGAACTCTTCATATTTAAAATAAAAGTCACCTTCTTGGCATGATCCAGAAGGCCTACAGATTATCTGCATATTTTTTTTTTCTAAATAGAATTCAGGGCTTCCCTGGTGGTCCAGTGGTTATGAATCCGCTTTCCAATTCAGGAACACAGGTTCGCAGGAACACGGGTTCCATCTCTGGTCCAGGAGGATCCCACATGCTGCATGCAGAGCAGCTGAGCCCTGTGCCACATCTACCGAGTTCACGCTCTAAAGCCCAAGAGCCGCAACTACTGAAGTCCGTCTACCTAGAGTCTGTACTCGGTGACCAGACAAGCCACCACAGTGAGAAGCCCGCACACCACAACAAAGAGCCCCCACTCTCCACAACTAGAGAAAGCCCACGCACAGCACCGAAGACCCAGTGTGGCAAAAATAAATAAATTAAAAAAACAATAATTACAGAAAATTTATACCAAACAACAACAAAGAGCTTCTGGTAATTCTTCCTAAAGCCCTAAGAAATATTTTGGGGAGAAAGTATGACAGGAAAAAAATGCTTTTAAACGAATGCATTACATACTTGTATTAGTAAAAAGCACAGTATAGTTGAAAGACCACTTAAGAATTAGATCTGATTATGAAATCATCCAGATATGGAACGATCCAGATAGAAGACTTAAGATAATTTACTAACCTTTTCTGAGCTTCAATTTTATTTCATTATCTGCTAAAAATGAGAAAATTAGACTAAACTTTGTCTCAATTCAAACTACATAACAGGCATTTAAAGCACCTAAATTTTTCTTTCAATTTCATGAAAACAGTGAAAACGGGACATAGGAAAGAGTGAGGAAGGGAACAAAGGATGGCATGTGGAAGGAAAGGGCTTAAAACACTGGGTTTGTTTTTCTCTAAGATCCCTTTCACTCCCAATATTTCTAAGCAGGAAGGAACAGTACATTATCATTTTCCCTACTGAAACAGAAAATAGTGGGAGGTTTCAGGTGAAAACTTCAGATACCCCATTCCTCAAGGTCTTGAAACTTTTGCCTTAACCAGAGGAAGGATGTGGTTTACTCTGGTCTAATTTATTTTTCAGGAAAATAAAGATTTTTTTCAATCAAAGATCTCAGCATTTGTCTTTACGTCTACAAAAGCTGCCAAATCAGTCTGTCATGCTAGGATTCTTAACTATGATTTAGAGAAATTTTTCTTTCATGGGATGATAGTGATGATCATGGTGGTCAAAAACATCCCTCAAATCTTTATTTATAAAGCTACAGATACACAAAACCAAATGTAAGGATTTTACAAGTAAGTTTCACTACTATCAAAAATTATCCTAAAATTATATAGAGGGCATGCAACAAACAGTAAGCATCAAAACTGGGTACTGCTCTTATTAACTATATGACTTTGGACAAGTCAATTTATGCTCTCAGTGCTTCCGTTTTCTTATCTGTAAAATGGAAGTTATGAACTGAACTTGTCAGGTAAACATGTACAGCAGTAACTATGGACACCTTCAGCAACTTATACCAACCTAGCCTTTATCATAAGAGACAGACAAGTCAGTAACTGTTTGGTGAAAGTTAATGCTTTTAATGTAAAATTCTATCAAGTATCTCTTCTTCAGAGAATAAATATTCCCAGATGAAGTTATTCAGTTCTTAAATACTGATAAAGATTTACTATCTGGAGTCATTTATTTGCTTAAAAAATAAAATATATGTATATTTAAAGAAGGTCTTGAAGGATACAAACCAAAGCCTCTTAACCATTGCTATTTTCTTTGAATGACAGAAACAAGATTTTTATTTCATTCTCTTAGGCTCATCTATAGTTTCTGATTTTTCTATAATAAACAACGTATTTCTGTAATGAGGAATACCACCATTTTTTTAATGAAATTAACAAGCAAATGAAGTTAAACATTTCTTTAATTCATGCATTGGAACTCGAAATATATTAGTACTTATACTGGCTGCACTCATATTCCTATTGGAAGAGAGACAACCAAGAATATTAAACACACATTTTAATTTATTTTCCATTCTGATTTCTCTCTCTTTTTAAACTATAGTTGACTTACAGTATTATATCAGTTTCAGGTATGTAACATAGTGATAATATTTTTATATATTATACCCCATTTAAAGTTACTATAGGGTAACAGCTACATTCCTCTGTACTGTACAATATGTCCTTTTGCTTATCTGTCTTATACACAGTAGTTTGTATCTCCTAACACCCTACCCCTATCTTGGCCCATCCCTCTTCCCTCTTCCCACTGATAAACACTAGTTTGTTTTCTACATCTATTATTCAGTTTCTGTTTTCTCATATACATTTGGTTCATTGCATTTTTTTATATTTCATATATAACTGGTAACAGATTATTCATCTTTCATCTTTCTCTTATTTCACCACATATAATACTCTCTAGGTCCACCCACACTGTTGCACATGGGAGAATTTCATTCTTTTTTTATGGTTGAGTAATATTCCATGTGTACACACATGCCACAACTTCTTAACCAATTCATTTGTTGTTGATGGAGACGGGTTCCTTCCATACCTTGGCAATTGTAAATAATGCTGCTATGAACACTGGGATGCACACTGTTTTCATTTTCTTCAGCTTTATACCTAGGAGTGGAATTGCTGGATCATACGGTAGTTCTATCTTGAGTTTTTTGAAGGCCTTCCATATTGTTTTTTATAGTGACTGCACCAACTTACATTTCCCATCAACAGTGTACAAGGATTCCTTTTGAATCACATCACCAACATTAGTTATTGGTCATGTTTTTAAATGATAGCCTTCTGTCAGGTATGAGGTAGTATCTGTGGTTTTGATTTGCATTTCTCTACTGGTTAGCACTACTGAGCATCTTCTCATGTGCCTGCAGGCCATCTGGATGTCTTCATTGGAAAGTATCTATTCAGGTCTTCTGTCCATGTTTTAATTGATTTTTGGAGCCATTTATATATTTTTGGGTATTAACCACTTAAAGGTCCTATCATTTACAAATATTTTCTCCCATTCAGCAAGCAGGCTGTCTTTCATTTTGTCAATGGGTTCTTTTTCCATGCAATAGCTTTTAAGTTTTATTTATTATTTTTTTTTGAGTAAACTAGTCTATTTTATTATTTGATTTCAGCTTTTGGAGCATTTACAG
Organism: Cervus canadensis; assembly: GCF_019320065.1. Taxonomy (NCBI): domain Eukaryota; kingdom Metazoa; phylum Chordata; class Mammalia; order Artiodactyla; family Cervidae; genus Cervus; species Cervus canadensis. Next base: position 52,501,266 of record NC_057410.1, read on the forward strand.
TAAGTCCACAACTACCTGAAAAGATTAAAATTTTAAAATATGGAATGCTTCACGAATTTGCATGTCATCCTTGCACAGGGGCCATGCTAATCTTCTCTGTATCGTTCCAATTTTAGTATATGTGCTGCCGAAGCGAGCACAGCTTTTAAGTTTTAATTAGTCCCATTTGGTTTCCTTTGCCTTAGGAGACAAATAAAAAAAAATAATGCTATGATTTACATCAAAGAGTACTCTGCCTATGTTCTCTTCTAAGAACTTTATGGTTTCACATCTCACATTTAGGTATTTAATCCATTTTTACTTTATACTTTTATATACGGTGAGGAAATGTTCTAATCCGTTTTATATACAGCTCTTCAGTTTTTCCAGCACCATTTACTGAAGAGACTATCTTTTCTCCATTATATATTCTCTCCTCCTCTGTTGTAGACTAACCAACCATGTGAGTTTGTTTCTGGGCTCTCTATTCTGTCCCATTGGAATCTATGCGTGTTTTTTGTTTCAGTACCATGCTGTTTCCATAAATGTAGCTTTGTAGTATAGTCTGAAGTCAAGAAAGCATAATACCTTCAGCTTTTTTTTTTTGGTCTCTTTCAAGATTACTTTGGCATTTTGGGGGTCTTCTGCAGTTAAGATTATTAATTTTAGGATTATCTGTTCTAGTTTTGTGGAAAATGTCATATATTTTCACCATCCCCCCTCTCCTTCTGGGACTCCCATAATGCAAATGCTGGTATAGTTCAAGTTGTCCCAGTGGTCCCTTACACTGTTTTTTTTTTGTTTTTCTTTTTGCTGCTCTGATTAGATGACTTCCATTATCCTTTCTTCCAGACCATTTATGTGCTCTGTATCATCCAGTCTACTATTAATTCCTTAGAGTGTGTTTTTCATTTCAGTCTGTATTTTTCAGTTCTGATTCTTCTTTCTATTTTCTGTGTTATTACTCATAAAAACGCTTTGAATTCTTTATCTGGTACGCTTTGAATTCTTTATCTGGTAAACTGCTTATTTCTGTTTCATTAGCTGTTTTTTCAGGGGTTTCCTCCTACTCTTTCAATTGAAACAAATTCGTCTGTCTTCTTGTTTTGCTTAACTTTTACCTAATTTCACAGAGGAACAGCTTACAGGTGTCATTGTGTGGGGCAATCCATATACAGTCAGCCTGTGCCCATGTCTTTGGAGGGAGAGCTGGATTCACCCTGAACACAGGTCACACTTTCCCTGAGAGCATGATGGTAGCTATCCCCTTGCTGGGAGGTGTGGCTCGAGGTGGAGGGGCCGGGGCCGGGGCCAGGTATGAGCTGGCTGTCTGACCGTCTGCTGTCACCTCCCTCTCAGGGACAGGGTCAGGCCTCAAATTCCTGCAGCACAAGTCCCGGGGCTCAGTCTGAGCGGGCTCTCTTCCCTCTAAGTGTGTACCCTACACACCTCTCCCAGAGGGAACAGTGCTAGAACAAGAGGGGCTGGTGTGGGCACTCCAAGTGTGGGGGCATGGGCTATCGGTCCCGCAAAGGTCACAGATCCAGACTGCTTCTGATACTCTGCCTGTAATGGGCGCCCCCACCCTGCTCATACGCTGCTTCAGGTCTGAGTTGCTTCTGTATCTCACGGCCTGTCTCCCAAGCAGGACTATGGAGTGTCTGTTTAGCTCCGGCCAGGACGTGCAAGGGTGGCTATGGGAAGCCCACCAGCCACTCCCGCAGCTTTCAATCCACCCTCTCCACCCTGCCTCAGACAAGCATGCGCACCCTCTTCAAGGGCAGAGTTCAGGCTTCCTACAGGCCTCCTGTTAGGCCCACTGGCCCTCTAAGCAGCCAAGGAGGCTCATCTTTCAGTGCTGGGCCTCATGACTGTGACCCAGGATGCGGCTTAACCCACTCTCTCCCCAAGGAGGACCTCTGCCCATGTAACTTCCCGAGTCCTCTCCCAGCAACACAAGCTCCAACCTCATCATTTATCTTCCCTTCCTACTCAATGTCACGTATATCTTTCTCTCAGCTTTGACTGTGCAGGAGTCCCTTAGCCAGTCTCCAGTTAGTTTTCAATGAAAATTGTTCCATGTGTAGATGTTTGATGTGTTTGGGGGGGAAGGTGAGTTTTGCCTCCTCTACTCCATCTTGTCTCTGAGACACAGCTTTATGACCTTATTATCTGGCCAAGTTCACAACAATGTTAGCTTCCTCAGAGGGCTAGAGAGCCAGAGAGAGGCTTGCAGCTAGAAAGAGCACCTAAATCATACTCCAAAGGCTGTCCTAGGAGGTTCGAGGTATTTTCATGGTAAGAATCTTTGCCATAAGCCTCTGATTTCTTATTTGGGCCCTAACTCTTACTATATATCTTCATTTCTTAAATCTCACCAAAACTTCCATGCAACCCTTCCAAACATTTCCAAAATTAAGAAAAAATTACCAATAAGACTTCTATAATCTCTCAACCTCGAATTTCTTTTCTCTTGTTCCTCGCTGACAGATTTCCACTGAAGTTTCATTCTGAAGTATTCATCACTATAGAAACAAAAGAAGTTACTTAAACACCTAAAAAAAAAATTTAATGTATCAAAGCATTTATGATGCTAGTGAGATAAATTTATAAATGACAGTAAAATGTTTAAAGTTATGATAAATTAGTGAAAACAAAGGAAAAATAAAATAACCTGTGTCAAACTTTGTTTAAACTATGTGAATAATTTATGTGTGATTTTAAGGAAACATTTATTTAAATCCTTAATATCAGACCTAAAATTATTCCTGTCATTAAATACTTTAACCACTAGAGTTTCTGAATAATGACAAATATTGGGTTGGCCAAAAAGTTTGTTTGGGTTTTTAAAACCAGAATAAACTTTTTGGCCAACCTAATATAAACCTAAGGAAAAAAAAATTTTTTTTTCTTTAATGTAACATATAAGTGCCATTTTCCAACAAGTTTACTGCAGAAATTTGTTGATGTGAAAATGTCTAAGACGTTCTGGCAAACATATTGAGATGAGAAAGGACTGTGTGAGTTTGAATATATACATAATGACTGAAAATGAGCTTTAAATTAAAGGTTAGACTGGCAAACTGGGAATAAGTAAAACTGGACAGTTGGTCTGTATTTCTTTTTAAGTCTGATAAATTACTTAGAAACAGAAACACACTTCCAAAAAAACAGAATCAAAGACCAGCTTATAAGAGCACCAGGAAAATAATTTAAAGGTAATTAACCTAAATAGCAAATATACTTATGAACCATTTTTATAATTTCATAATAAACTATAAAAATGAATCAAGATAAATGACATGTATTTAAAAAGCTATATCTAAGTGTGTTTAAAATGTAGATACAAAGGAACTAGAAATTTTTTAACCAGCTTTCAACATATTCACCAATGTAACTGCAATAAAATCTCTCTAATAAGCATTTCTGGTTTGAAATTAACTACTGCACTCGTAATGTTTAAGTTAAAAAGATGAAAATAAGAACATACTCTCAAATCCCAATATATTACACTTTATATGGGTAAGTTACTTGGGTTTCTTTAGTAAGCATACAAAAGACCATTACTTACGTCTTTTGTTTTTGTAACTGAGTTCTTTCCTCTTTGGTACTGTCCCAAGGAAAATAACCCAGAAGAAATTTCCATGCTTGTTTTCTCAATGCATGACTAAGTCCCTAAAGAAAATATGCATATTAAACACACTTGTAAAAAATGAATGCAATACTCTTATAAAACTTGCATATAAACAGAAAAACTAACCATTAAGAGAGAGTTTCACATAGGCATACCTGATTTTACTGCACTGTTTCACTGCACTTCTCAAACATTGCATTTTTTAATTCAATTAAACATCTGTGACAAGCCTGTGTCAAACAAATCTATCTTTGCAATAATTTTTTAACAGCGTTTGCTCATTTCATGTCTCTGAGTTGCAATTTGATAGTTCTTGCAATATTTCAAGCTGTTTCATTATTATTATTATTTGTGGTGATTTGTGATCAGTGATCTCTGATGTTACTGTTATTAAATCTTTTTGTTTGCATTTTTTAATTAAAATATGTACATTTTTTTTCTTAGACATGACACTGTTGAACAATCAATCAACTAAATACAATACAGAGCACAAGTGTAATTTTTATATGCATTGGGAAATCAAAAATTTGAGGGACTTGCTTATCTACAATATTCACTTTACTGCAGCAGTCTAGAACCAAACCCACAATATCTCCAAGGTAGTTATACATATGAAAATAGCTCAAGTCAGTGACTACTGCCTTGTTTTTGACTTTGAGATTCTGACGGTGTAAGCAGCTGCCAGAATACATGAACAGTGAAGAGCAAACAGGAGACCACAGAGCTGACAGCAGGCTGATAGTCTTTCCAAACCCAAACCTTACCGGAAAAGGCAGCTACCACAGAGAGACAACACCTCCTTCAGATCACCCACACAACTCCCCAGTAAGAAAGAGTGCCTTTCCACAGGCTTAGCAGCATAGCCCTAATACCCAACCCTCAAGGATATCACAAGCACCTCACTCTGTCCTACAGGGATTTGGAGATATCATTCATCAAAATGGAGTTCATCTCTCCAACATCTCAAAGGAAAAAGAAAATTCGAATACCAACAATTTAAAATACCAAAGTAATTACCCCTCTAAATATCATCTGCTTCATATTATCTACATTTAAAATTCTTCCTTCAGAATCAATGTTATTAGTCCATTCTTCCAATGATACTGGCTCTCTCCTTTGAACAACAGGTCTTTCGCCCAAATCAATCTAAAATAGGAAGATAAGCAAAAAGAAGTACACCTTTAACAAATGAAATGAAATCAAAGTATATAGCAACTAAAATTAAAATACTATTACTCACACATAAGTTCTAACATTTCTAATATTTTCCCTTAGTTTCCAATGTTTAGTTTATAAACTGCAGTAACACTCCATACATTTTTCCCTCCTACTAAACACACAAATAACTGAGCTATAAATTCAGAAACAGAAAAGCATTTGCTACTTTGTGTTTCAATTACATAAGTATAGAACATTCAACATACAAATTCTAAAACAAACCCTTCAAACTAAATGGTATGCTCTATTACTTAAAAAAAAGAGAGAGTACTGTTCCATTCATATTCTAAAATTAACTTTCCTTCCAAACTAAAACTGGTAGCTCTCAGAATTGATTCATGATTCATTAGCTTCACGTTGCATTTTATACAGTTTTTTATTCAATAATGTTGGTAATTTTTTTTAAATAATAAAAAAAAAAAGTTGGTAATTTTTAAATGCCATTTATAAGATAAGTTCTTTAAGTGTGTGTGTGTTAGTTGCTCAGTCATATCCAACTCTTTGCGACCCTATGGATTGTAGCCCACCAGGCTCCTCTGTCCATGGGATTCTCCACACAAGAGTACTGGAGTGGGTTGCCATTCCCTTCTCCATTAAGTACTATAATTTAGATATTTCATAATGTTCTGTGTGGAGCCTAGAATTTTAACAAATTCAAAAGTCTTGTTGAACATATGTAAAGATTTGACATAATTCAAGGCCAAAATCCATCTTACTTAAAAAGAAAATATTCACATAAGAATGAAAGCCCAAGAGTAGTGTCCTGACTAGCTGCCTGTGTAGAGTACCTGGGAAAACAAAAATCTGGAGCAGAACTATGGGCAACATGCAAGGCTTACTATTTACTCACTCCTATGCACTCAATGGACTTCCCTGGTGGCTCAGATGGTAAAGCGTCTTCCTACAACGCAAGAGACCCGGGTTCAATCCCTACGTTGGGAAGATCTCCTGGAGAAGGAAATGGCAACCCACTCCAGTATTCTTGCTTGGAAAATCCCATGGATGGAGGAGCCTGGTGGGCTACAATCCATGGGGTCACACAGAGTCAGACACAACTGAGCAGCTTCACTATGCACTCAATGAAACGAACGACCTATTCATTATTATCAAAAAGTAGTCAAAGAAAAGACATCCAACACTGATGAATAGAAAAGGAAAGCAGCATAGTTGGTGGAGAAATAACCAAGAATCTGGTGGCAGGACAAGCTTGCTTTGTTAGATATATTAGTTAGCAAAAAGTTATAAGAAAGGATTGTGAGAAAGAAGCCAGGTATGACCAAAACTGAATTTCTATTTATCATTTAATTTCTATATTTCTATAGAAATGCATTTCTGTAGAATTAAAAAGCATTTCTCCTGCTAAAATAGAAGAGCTATATTAACATAAACTCCACTCACCTTTGTGATGACTTCAAATCCTGGTTCTTCTTGTTGATTTATCTTTAAACCTGGAATAGCATCACTAAGAAAATCTGCCATCTCTGAAGGTGGTCGCTGATGTACAGAAGGATCACTGCCTCTTAAACTATCAAAAATGTAGTTTGTGACTTTGGAAAATCCTACCATAGTTGCTGTATAAGGATCCTTTTTAATTTTCTATGTGGTAGGAAGAAAAATATTGGCACAGTTAATTCCAATGAATGATAAAAATACCTCATGATAAGCAAAAGGGCAAAGTTTTTTAAAAGCGGGGGGCAGAATCAGAACTAAAACAGTATTCTAAGATTATTTTAAAATTTTGTTTCTTTCTAGGAAGAAAAATTTAAATTTTCTAAGCCAATTTTTTCATTTGGTTAAAATAGCATATCAAATGACAAGCTAACACTACTGATTGAATTGCAGATAAACAAATGATTTGCAGGCTTCATTCAATCTGCATACACCAGAAATATATGCAGTGCTTACTTTCCACTGATGAATGGCCCACAACAGCTTTCTTCTGTCTAGTAGTCCTGCCTTCACACAAAAAAAAACTTCTTAAAGTGTGCAGTACCACACTAATGTAACACAAAATACCTGACAGCTAAGTTTAAATACTCACAATATTTAAATATTAACTGACATAATTATATATGGGTAACTCATGCCAGTAAGACTAATTTGTTCTGGACAGTGCTGTCCTAGAAAACAGTAAAAAACATTTTTCTACTGCTAAAGTTATTTCTAAATCCAAAACTGCCTGCTTATTCATATTTAGCAAAAACAGCTACTTCTTAAAGGTCTATCTTTAAAATGATTATTTTTTATAATAAGAAAAACTGTTCCCTCACTTTTTTTTTTTAATCAGTGTTCAAGAGCTCTCCTGTCTTCCTTCCTAAAACGCCCCCACTTTATCATCAGAACCAAGAAAAGAACATCCAGGACAAAGTAAGCACTCAAACATTTGTTGAATGAATAAGTGAATATATACAAACACATGAGTCAACAAAACTGCCATTAAGTTTACATAGAAATCTGAGTGAAAAATTATCTTTAGTTCTGCCTGTGCTTTTCGGCCAAATTCAAGAATATACTCAAATACTTGAAGAGGAATTAAACTAACCTGACCCCAAATGAACCTACTTAACTGGAAAATAAAAATTCAAACCAGATGATACATACTATTTTCTATAAAATTATAGAGAATAGTTCCATAAAGTTTACACACAAACAGACATGTGCCTCATTCTGTATAATTGCTAGGAAAGTAAGAGGTAGCATGTATATAAAATAATGGGGTCAGACTAACAGATTAATACAAAATAGACTTAAGAAACATACTTGTATTATACCATATGCTGGTTCATCAAGAAGATTTTCAAAAGACTGTGAAAGACTCTTATTCTGACAATTTACAAGAAGTGTTCTTTTGTCCTGTGGAGATCTGCAATAAAAAAAAAGGGGGGGCGCTTTGTAGAAAACAGTATCACACTGTATCAGTGATACGTGAATAATTATTAATGCATAGTTATTTTTCCTTAACAACAACCACAAAAAAACCTTAAATGTCCAGCTCCAGGACAGTTTCCCATCAATACAGTGTTAGCAAGTACTTAGTAACTATCTTAAGTGAGTTCCAAAACTACATGAAACTACTAAATTAACAAATAAAAAAGGATGAAGTATATTTCTATTTTATTTTATTCCAAGAGAACTAAATTATAATGAACCCAAACCCAAACTCTTGTTTAGAATATAGTAGAAAAATCCTTACAAATATATCTTCCCTTATTATAAGAATATATTTTCTCTTATAAAGAAAACTGAAATGCACTTCAGGATTCATTGGTATATGTAATATGTACACTGTAGGAAAACATCGTATTTTGAAATGGACCCTTCACATTTGGGAGAATTTCAATATAAGATGTTAAAAATACAAGATAAAAAAGATTACCTGTTAAAGATCATTAATTATGCAAATCATTATTATAACACAATGGTTGTAATGTACAGTTCACAGAACAGTATATTTTTAGTTCTTGCTTATAAAGCTCTGGACACAAGTTTTTCTTCACATTTCCTAGTAACTAAAGAATAAACAAAATGCTTTCCAAAAAGAGACCTAATTTGAAGTAAACAAATGAATTATCCAGTCTCTTTTCTATTCAAAAGTTTTGTAAGTTAGTAAGCCAGCTGTAATAAATCCACAACTTTTGTGTTTAAAAACAAAAATTAAATGCACAGTTTTGCTGCTATCTACCTCTAGTTTATTATAAAAACTTGAGATAAGAACTTCAGTATCAGTTCTCTCTTCTCAATTCTTACATAAGAGGATGCAACAGCAATTATGGGGGTACATGAAATCCAAAATAGATTTTACTCTTAGTCAGAACTCACTCCTCAGAGACAATAACAGCTTACTAAGCCCCTTGGCTTTTTAAAAGAGTTAAGGTTGAGTCATTTGAAGTAGGAAAAAAAAAAACTTTTAAATGTTCGATTTTCATTAACTACTTTTCTGAATGTCTCCTGGAGGGGGGTGGTTCATGATTAACATGAAGACCTATAGGTTCTCACAAGGCATTTGTAAGTGATTGGTCAACTTGTAAATGAAGCATCAGAAAAAGAAAATAATTAATACAGGAACGTCTTTTTCCCTAACACAGTGGTGCTGGCGCTATGGTTACTTGTCTCTAAAAATAGTTTATATCAATTTTTTCTTTAACTACAAATAAGTGGTCATGAAGTCAAAACACTGGCTTCTGCATGTTGAAGGGGAGTACACATGCAACCTTCAGTTAGCTGTGTTCAGCCAACTATTTGGCTCCAGATACAACACTACGGTCACAAGACCGGAGATGCAGAGAAGAAATGACTGCTCAACCAACAACCAACCACAGATACTTTTTTAAAAGGAAGAATTTCTCTTTTTATTTTTTTAATAACTAATGCTCTGTGGTGAGGGGCTAGAAGAAGTCACATTTTACTTGTTTGCCCCTAAAGAAATCAACAGAGCATTTTCTTCAAGCACATCAGTCGGAGGACAGGTGATGCGCTGTTCAGCTACTGCAGAGCTCACCAGGAGGAGGCCTGGTGTTCCAGAATACTGCCACATATCCACCTGCCAGATTGCCACACCGACTGAATCTAGGAAGATTAATTACTCTCTTTACATATTCTGGGGTATTATAGATCCTGGGAAGTTGCTCACTCATAACAATGTTATTCAAGACTTTCAAAACCTCACTGCAGCAGTAAGACAACTTTTAATGATGCTAACATCACCAATTCTATTAGATCCTACTAAAGGGCTTAAAGAAAACCACTGTCTAACATCGTAACTATAGATGTATAATTACTGAAAATTCAGAAGTACTTTGGAATGAGCCTCTCTCAAAGACTTAAGAATTCAGAAATTACAACAGCTGAAGAATGTTTGCACAATGAGATGTAACAATAACTATTTTATATTGCTACTGAGATCAACATGGAAAGCTAAATAAATAACAACGTTGCAAAAGATACAAAGCAGAAAAGGTTAATAAAAAGGTACAGAATATTTACAGCAAAACTGTATAGTTTAATCCTATTTATGTAATTTATATATAGGCTTCTCTGAGGGCTCAGTGGTAAAGAATCCGCCTCCCAATGCAGGAGACACAAGTTCAATCCCTGAGTCAGGAAGATCCTCTAGAGAAGGAAACGGCAACCCACTCCAGTATTCTTCCCTGAGAAATCCCATGGACAGAGGAGCCTGGTGGGCTACAGTCCATGGGGTCACAAGAGTCAGACACAACAGCAACTAAACAAATGTGTACATATGTATGTATGAATATACACATACACACACACACATAAATGTATCTCACAAAGAGAATATATGAGGGTCAAGAACCTAATTTTGTAAATGGCTGGTGTTATGATACAACCAATTTGGCTTTTTAAGGAAACATTTCACTGCTTGGATATTTATGTATTAATTTTTGGCCCAATATATAAAATAATTTTAACAGAACCAATAACCTTCATTGACTTCCTAACAACCAACTTGGTTCCAGAAAAATAACAAAAATGTTTCTGTCGCTCATTCTTTGATCCCACTAAATACGATGTTTTAAATGTTGGTAAGTCAGACAATAAAGAACATCAACGAATAAGACAATTTGTTTTTCCCAGTAGTTAAGAAAACTAGTTGAGAAACTAGTTAAGTCTCAAGAAGCTGGCCTATTTTACGCTGACTGATCCACTTGATAAAACTGAAGAAGGAAATGTGCATAGCTGCCCCAGCCTTTATCTCACTAGCAAATCTGCAGTTTCCTTTCATCTGTATGGTTAAGGCCCTTAATTCATTACAGTTAGGAAGACATCACGGCCAAAGACGAAAGCCACATTCTTTAATTTAGGTTAATCAGAGAAAAAAGATAACATAGTCTGATTCTACCTCTACTGATGTTTTGAACTCAGAAGACAAGAAGGATGACCTGGGAACAGAGCGGCCAGGATCTCAGTAAAGCTGCTGAAATCAAGCTTTTCCTGGCCTACTCTCCTTCTTCTGGTCTCTATAACAATTTGTGACCATAGGAACATGACTCTGAAAACACCATCTTGCTTAGGATAACTGCTCCAGTGACAGGAAATGATACCTAATAAAGTAAAAAATGGGGGATAGCTGGGAATTTTCATTTCTTTGGACTTAATTGGAAATTCCATTTATTGGGATCCTAAGTTATGAACATAAAAAAGAAGAACCTTTAGTATCTCCCTAAGAATCTGATAACAAGAGATGGCTTATACAAATTTGTTAGTTATTTTTATACTGGTGACTGTTTATCTGGAATTTCTAATATCCTACCACCTGGACTCCGCACACAATCTCTGGTAACCTACATGACACAATGTAATTGGGCACAATTTATGATGGGAAAAAGATTAGGGGGTGCTTATTTTCTGCCTGGGGTATAGAGAGGCCTGGGGATAAAATATTTGATGTACATTTCAGGCTATTCAGGGGCAAAGAATAAACTGGCCCCCAGTGTCACAGAAGAATACACAATAGAGAAGTGGCTGGTATTAGGGATGTAGCTTTTAAAGGACTCACTTTACACTACTATCTCCTCCCCTAGAAACAGTCACATCCTTGGTTGACCATAAATGTGATAAACCCTGGTGGGAAGAGAGAAAACAAAGTGTAGGGAGTCAGACTCCTCTGCTAGGGCCTTCTCTTTGACCAGGTCATTAAAGGCTATAATTAATCACTTAAGCTCACATTCTGTCCCATATTATCCTCTCCTTAGGTAATCTCATTCTCTCTCAGAGCTTTGATTACTAGTAACACACACACACACACACACAAACTTACATATTATCCTATTATAGGCTATATTTCACTGTGCTAAATTTCTCATTCATAGCACTTGAACAGCTGAAAATTTACATTTATTTGTATAAGCAATGTTTGTCTTTCCTGCAAATAGCACAAACTCCATGAAGACAGAGGCCATATCTTTTTTGACTAAGTGCTCCTTTCCACCACTTAGTATGATGTCTAGGACATGGTGGGTCCTCTGTAAAAAAAAAAAAATTCCTGCTGAATGAAAAAACAGAGGGGAACACCATTCCCACGGCTTCTTGTCTCCAGGTGGATGCACACACATCTAGTGAAGACATACCTGACTGCTGAGAGCAGAGAAGAGGGAGGTGCACGTGTGGCATGGCCCCGTCCAGGCTCCCTTTACCTCTTGGATCTGCCTGCCAAGGGAGAAGGTGGCTTCTAGCCTGCTCTCATTCATGTCCTAAGTGCTCTGCCCTCACTAGGGAGAACTGTGACTGCCCAAAAGTGGTAACTGGATGAATTCAACAATGATTTGGGCTGAGTTATTATGAGGCTACATATCCAAGCCTCACAAATGATATTTTTATCACCATCTGTCTGATTCTTATATTTACTTCTCTCTTGTTTACAAATACAGAGAAGGGAACATAGTTTCACTTACAACCTTCATTAAAACATCAAGAACACATATTTAAGGTACATATTCTCTTTTAAGTACCTAAGTGATTGTTGAGTCTATCCTTGAACTCATCCAGGACAGAAAACTCTATCCTTCGAGCTATTTTCTTCTAATTTCTATTTCTGGAGCTATCCCCTTCTAATTTATCTATTTATCTTTGGAGTCCAGTTTATTTAACAATGCTTTCAAAATTATTTGTAGAACTGGTAAGTACCATGCCATTTATTCATGCAACTAAGATTTGCTGCACAAATACTACATGCCAGGCATTCTGGTTAGGAATTCAGGATAAAATGTAAACAATATAGATACAATCCCTCCCTTTAAGGGCTTATATCTAGAGTAGAATATAACAGAGGTAAACAGACAAAATTATTTCATTCTGTTAAGGGCCATGAAGGAAGCAAACAAAGGAATGAGAACGCAAAAAGGCATGGTAGTGGGAACCTACATTATACAGGAGACTAAGTGCCAAAAAAGCCCCTCTGAAGAAGGGACATTAAACTGAGACACCAGGGATAAGAAAGAGAGAAGAAGAATCTAAGCAAAAGAAACACATACATACAGGACTTAAGAGAGAGTTTAAGGCATTTCAGGAACTGAGAGAAAACCGGGTGACTAGAATACAGAAGAGAACGGCATGAAGTGAGGCTTAAGAAATCAGCAGAGCTAAGACAGGGCAGGTCACTGAGCATAGTAAGAAGCCTGGCTTTTATTTAACGGTGCAGCATTAAACTCTTCTTCTTTAAGTTAAATCCCCACATCCTTCTAGTGTTTTTCATGATACCATTTTGATCCCTCTCATTATACTAGTCATCTTTTCCATGTAGTACAGTCAGTCTATATATTTAAATGAAGTGTTTAAGCCTAGTTCTCCAAAACACAATCTTACTAGGATAGAGGGTGGAGAAGGCAATGGCACCCCACTCCAGTACTCTTGCCTGGAAAACCCCATAGACGGAAGAGCCCGGTGGGCTGCAGTCCATGAGGTCGCTGAGTCGGACACAACTGAGCGACTTCACTTTCACTTTTCACTTTCATGCATTGGAAAAGGAAATGGCAACCCACTCCGGTGTTCTTGCCTGGAGAATCCCAGGGACGGGGGAGCCTGGTGGGCTGCCGTCTATGGGGTCGCACAGAGTCGGACACGACTGAAGCGACTTAGCAGCAACAGCAGGATAGAGGGACTGCCACTTCACTGCAGGGAGTATGCGTCAGCCACAGTCTCAGCTTACCTCTTTTTTTTTTTAGTTGGAGGCTAATTACTTTACAATATTGTAGTGGTTTTTGTCATACATTGACATGAATCAGCCATGGATTTACAAGTATTCCCCATCCCGATCCCTCCTCCCACCTCCCTCTCTACCTGATCCCTCTGGGTCCTCCCAGTGCACCAGCCCTGAGCACTTGTCTCATGCATCCAGCCTGGGCTGGTGATCTGTTTCACCCTAGATAACATACACGTTTCGATGCTGTTCTCTCAAAACATCCCACCCTCGCCCTCCCACAGAGTCCAAAAGTCTGTTCTGTACATCTCTGTCTCTTTTTCTGTTTTGCATATAGGGTTATCGTTACCATCTTTCTAAATTCCATATATATGCGTTAGTATACTGTATTGGTCTTTATCTTTCTGGCTTAGTTCACTCTGTATAATGGGCTCCAGTTTCATGCATCTCATTAGAACTGATTCAAATGAATTCTTTTTAATGGCTGAGTAATATTCCATGGTGTATATGTACCACAGCTTCCTTATCAAAAATATGGAACACTTCACGGATTTGCATGTCATCCTTGCGCAGGGGCCATACTAATCTTCTCTGCATCGTTCCAATTTTAGTATATGTGCTGCCGAAGCGAGCACTTACCTAACTCTTAACAGTTACATCCCAACAGTGAGCGAAAGGAGCTTGCTATGATGCTAAAACCCCCAAAGAGCCAAGCCTTCTGCCCCAGTTATGACAATGCTCCTTCTGAAATCCACTTAACCTCACGGGTGGTAGCCTATTGACAGTTTCTCAGTTCAAGATCCAAGACCCACATTCTACCAAACAGATTTGACTTTCTCATGGTTACAGTTACTCATCAGCACGCCCAGTGCCAGCCAGAGGTGGTCAACATGCAAGGGAGAACTCCAGCCGAAAACAGGCAGCAACTCTCAACTTCTGGATCCCTCCTAGCTTTGTATAATCTACATTTAGGCATGATGTTTCTCTATCAAAGCGAGGGCATTAATATTCATAAAGTTAACAATCATCCTTACAGTTTCCCAAACAAAAATCTCTTCCTAAAAATCTCAACTTCTCCCTTTTTTCACCTCCACATATCCAATCAATCGCAAACTCTAACACTAAATATTGTTCCAATACTTCTTTCCTATTGCTCTCCTAGTTCATGCCACCATTAACTCCTCTAGATGACTGGAACAACCTGCTAACATGACTGACAAGAGCCTTCACTCCGTGGCCTTTACTCAGCTCTCTGACCTCATCCTTAAATCTGGTGTCCTCCCTTCTCCCACTGTGCAGACCTGTGATACTGAACTACCGTGTTCCATGATCACAGCATGCTGCATGTTCTTCCCTCTATCTAAAACATCTCTGCTCTAAGTATCTCCCTCCCTTTCGTGCTAATGTTCACTCATTTGTCAGGTTTCAACCTAAACATTTCCTCCTCCAGAAAGTCTTCCCTGATTCCTACCCAACTCCCCACTGGAGTACCATTCCTCCCTTCCTTGTACTTCCTCCATCTTAGTTCTTGAGTTTTACTGCTATTTACTGATCAGCCACCTTCACTAGACCATAAACTTGCAGATATCCAGGAACATGCCTATTTTGTTCTTCTAAATATCAAACAACCAGCACAGTGCTCAGAACACAGTAGATATAAAAAATGTATTTGTGGAGAGTGAAAGTGAGAAAAACTATGTGCACAAACACCTGCATAAATAAATTTAAGACACAAGATTTATGGAAAGTGAGAATGCCCTAACTTTCACACTTAGAATAATTTTATAAAGCCCTTAAATTTGCCCGCCTTAAATCTGTAACATTACAAGCGAAACTCTACATTTAAGAGAAACTACATAAAAGGTAAAATTGGTAAATATATAACCCATTAACTACTGATGTATCATCATACATTTAAATGTGTATTAAAAATACTGGACCATTTTTTTTCTTTAAAAGAGTAATAAGGTGATACACTGCAGACCCAAATCACTAAATTGGCAAAATGTTATTCATTCATCCAAAACAGTCAGTATTCCAGAAAGAACAAAGCTGCTTGTCCCCTAATATGCACATGGGTCACTGATACCCAACAACAAGTGAAAACAGTTTGCCTTGGGACCAACACAACAATCCAGTTTCAGTAAGTAGAAAATAATTTGATACTTACTCACATAATGCCACATATTTTTCAAGACAGTCAATCAGTAGTTTGCTGTCTCCTTGGTGAAAGTGCAGAGCAGGGAGAACGACGTCATCCTTTAGACAGAATACCAAATATGACCAGCCCATACCCTCTTTGTTTTGCTTGATTGATTTCAGGTCTGTCAAACTGAACAGGAATGACCATTTGCTTTTCCCATTTCTATGACTTGGAGCATCTTAAAAACAAGAAAGTGGGGCAAAATATTTTTGTTCACCTTTTTAAAAGGTACTGACAGCACTCTTCACGACTGCCTAACAGAAATTTGTTGAACCTAGGGAATGACTGCAGCATTCATATTACCATGGCTTCCACCTGTATTAGAAATGGCAATAAACATTTTCTTTAAAGAACAGTCTTTAAAATAATTATCTTACTGCATACAAACTGAAAAAAATGCTATCCTTATTTAAAATATCAGCTTTGCCCCAAAATGACAGTGGCTTTAGAAGCAGGTTGGCTGGATTCAAACTGCAACACCACCATCTTACTAACAATGATTTGGGGCAAATAATTGAATCTCTCTGAGCCTTAGTTTCTTCATCTGTATAATGGACATAATTATACTTACCTCCCATTGTTATTCTAAGAATTAAAAAGATAATACTTGTCAACTAACTACTATGGTGTCAAGTATATAGCAAATAATAAATATTCATCCTCTCCACTTCCCTCAAAAACAAATCAAATGATGGACTTCAACAGTCATTTAAAACAAAAACCACCCTTTATTCCTCACATCCAATTATTTTTAGCAGACTACACTGAGTGAAGGTAAAAGTATGCCAATATAAAAAGTAACACTGGAGTGAATACACAGACTAACATTTGTAAAACCCCACAAAATAGTGGGAAATTGAGGATGAAAGGTAATCAAGTTGTGAATGCTTCAAAAAGAATGAGCACATTCAGTATCACTGCTAAAATCAACCTTTTATTAAATTAAGACCCCAGTTCAAATCAAACTATAGCTATGTAAAATAAAGCATTTCCTAGTATCTGGGCTCTTTAGAGAGGCTTAAAATCCTAGGTTTGTGAATAATATCATAATCAATAACAAGCAATTTAAAGATCATCTATTTAAATAAAAATGTAAAGAACAAAGGAAAAAATGCTATCCAATACTTATAATTAATTTCTTATCTAAAAATGTCATTTTAACATTTTAACTCAGACCTTAAGCAGGAAAGCTTCTGATATCTTAAAAAACCCTTTCTTGACTGTTATTTCATAAGAAGTGTCATACTATCCTGTTATTTAAAATCGTCACTAATTCTGTCCCAACACTATCAATTTCACAAAGATAAACCACATAGATAATATTTGCTTACAGAACTTAAATTAATCAAAGGGTAGATCAGTCAGTACTGACCTGAATGTATGTCAGCTTCCTATATAGTCAGGAACATTACAGCTCCATCACCTCCAACAAACTCTCCTAAACTGACACAGAGGAATCTACACCTTCCAGAAACCTCTACTTGCAGGGAATGCAGACACCATCACACTTTCATGGACATGTGATTAAGTGATACCTTTAACAAGTATCACTTGAAAGAAAGTCCAGAAAGGCTAAAGTAAATTATCTACGCAGTGACCTGCTGACTTCCTGTTCAGATGTTGAACTCATATCCAAGGCTGATAACAGACTCAGTACTATATGCCCATTTTACTACACATCATGTTTCACTGGAATTTATATTACAGGGCTCATAACAGCATTACAAACGAACAGCAAAATGAGAACAATTCTAGAATTCCAATATGAGTCACCTACATATGAATGTATCTGGACTACCCAGAAAGGATTCATACTACTAGATTATCTACAAAGACAAAAATATTTTCACAGCAAAACAACAGTGAGAAACTAGATACAATTTTTAAATTAAGCTCTTAAATTACACAAAAAGTATTCAATCCAAAGTAATGCAAGAAAATCATATGAAGATTATTAAATAACATATGAAGACTATACGAACTATCAGAAGTTTGTGCATATTCCCAAAGTAAAAATTTTATGCAGATTTTCTCTTGCTAATAGAAGAGAAACACATTACATACTAAATACAACAGAAAATGCCTTACACGTTTCCTCATTTAAAGCTCTGATAAATGATGAGAGAAACATTACAAGTCAATTCTAGAAGTCCCTTTACTAGAGTGTAAGTTTCCTGAAAACAAGAACTTGATTCTGTTCACAGCTATATGCCCAGTGCTTAGAAAAGTGACTAGCACATAGTAGGTATTCAAAGGTGTGTTATATAGAATAACAACTTAGTACCAAGTCAACAGAAAAGTAATGTGCAATCTGGTCTACCAATGCAAGCTAGCCAGAACTAGAAATTGTCACAGAAGAAAACTAACAGAACCCAAGAGTTAACCCAAAATTTCCTTCTTTCTCCTTAGAGAAAGGTAAATAAAACTAATTAGTTCTGATGAACTTACCATGTTGCCAAATACATGTAAAAAATACCTTCAACACACTGACATGGGAAAACTGGCCAAAACAGAAGAAAAGTGAATAAAATAGTAAGTCTCCGTATGTCTTAAACAGAATTAACATGAAGGTCATGACATTTTACTTGAATATGTTTCCAGAACATCATGGCAGTCTGTTGTTCTGGAAAGATGTATTTTCAAAACATTTGATCTAGAATATAAAAACAAAGACTAAGGAGTATATTTCCTAAGAAATATAAACTTAAAAAAAGTTTTCAATAGTCGACTTTTTTAAGGTTTGCCTCTGTAAGTCACACAAAACAAGTAAAAATTGTGAAGGTTATAATAATAAAATTAAAAACTTTATTTGAAAAACTGCTTTTCAAAAATGAACAAAAATTTAATGGCTTAATTTTTAACTCTGAAACATTAAGATTAGAAAATGTTTTAAGAAGCAGTTTTTATGAAACATGACTGGATGAGGCTAAAATGAGATGGAATGGGATGAAATGGAAGACGTACTCCATTAACTCCTTGTTCTGTTAAATATGTACATGTGTTTGCACACTGGGGCATACTGTGCAATATATTTCTTACTGCTATCATAAAATTTTTTAAGTAGTGGAGAAAACAGAGAAAAAGAAAATGTGTCCTTAACTTTTAATTACTACTAAATAAAGGCTCTTTACAAGCCATCATACAGTGCCAAGATATACAAGCAGTATTTATGTCTGTTTCTTGCTAAGCTACGCAGTACACTGTTACACAGACACACTCAACTCTGCACACTAAATCACCAGAACTTCTGAAGAATACAGGCGCTTGGGCCCCATCTCCAGAGGATGATTTAATTTGCGGGATGAAACCCAAGCACTGGTACTTTCTTGATTTCTGGGTTTTCTGCCATGCATCCAGGATGTAGGACCTTAGTTCCCCAGCCAGGGATCAAACCTGTGCCCTGCAGTGGGAGCCTGGAGTCTTCCAACCACTGAACCACCAGGGAAGTCCCAGCTGGTACTTTTTTTTTACTTTTTTTCAAAGCTTAACTTCCCCATGTGATTTCAATGCACAGCCAAAGTTAAAAACCATTAATCTAAAAAGATGTTTACTATCAGATATTTTTCTCAAACATGTATTTCAAAATTTCCTTTATGAAATTCTGAAAATTCACTCATTTTGCTCATTTCTGTAACTTTTTCATTTTCAAGGATTTAGCAATAATATTAGCCAATGAAAAATAGCAATTCACATCAACCAATCCTGAAGGTCTGATCTAGAGAACTTAAAAATCCCTCAAATGCTAAATATACTAAAATTCTGTGGTTTTCTTTTTATAACTAGGCTCTTTCTTGAGGTTTCATCCCACCTATTTGGACTACTGTATTTCTATAAGAGAAAGCTAGCCCTAGCTCATAGGCTTCCCAGGTGGCGCTAGTGGTAAAAAACCCCGCCTGCCAATGTACGAGGTGTAAGAGAAGTGGGTTCGATCCCTGGGTTGGGAGGATCCCCTGGAGAAGAAAATGGCAACCCGCTCTAGTATTCTTGTCTGAAGAATCCCATGGACAGAGGAGCCTGGCAGGCTATAGTCCATGGGGTCACAAGAGTAGGACACGCCTTAGGGACTAAACCACCATGCATATATGCTTTCTTTTTTTTGGCATTCCTATTCTACAGGGAAGGTTCTTATCAGAACAATGTAAAAATGTTATAAAAAGAAAACCACAGGACTTTAGTATATTTAGCATGTGAGGGATTTTTAACTTCTCTAGATTTGACCTTCAGGGTTGGTTTATGTGAATTGCTATTTTTTGTTTGCCTAATATATGCATGAGCTGATTGTTAAAAAAAAGCCTGTGATTTACTATTTAATTGCTACTGTTCCCAAGAAATGATACAGTACAAAGTATAACTACTGTATATGAGAATGATTCCCCAGGCCACACATGAAAATCAATTTTACTTATATTATCATAGCAATACATATATTAAACATAGCAATGTATATTCTTGTAAACATAGCAATACATATTGAACATAGCAATACATATTCTTGTAAACTTTGGCTAGCCTCTTTGACTTCAGTAAAATGCCAATAAATCCTAAATTCAGACCAAAATCATTAAAAGATCAAATATCCTATTAGTTACAAAATACAAAGAAATCAAAACAAAAAAAAAATTAACTCTTTAGAGTGCTTAATATTTTTTAAAGAGATCACAAGTAAGTTGGCCATATCACAGACAGGCTAGCTAGCTTGTATCTGGGATAGTATATGTATGTGTTCTACCAGACTGCTGGCTTGGTTCTTTCTTGTTATCTATATGTAGACAGTCACCACACAGCAAACATAAATTTATATACAAAGGAGAACAACCACTGAACATATATATAACGGGGAGACTGCAATGAGCTGTGATGATCCCAGTAAACACTGAAATTAGAATGATATGGTTTAGTGGTATACTCCATCTCCCCCTGGTGCTTTAGGATGAAATAACATGACTTTTTTAAATTCTACCGAATTATGAAAAATGTACATGAGAGACAACCAAAGCAATTTTTAAAGTGTTTCTATTTTATGCCATTAATAACTTCAAACAGAACAAGTACTTTATGAAGTCACAACCAAGGAAACAAAAAGATGATAAAGGAATAAAAACATAAGAGTTATACATATTAATCAAGGCACCAAATCATCCTTCCTCTAAGGAGCATGAAACCACTTTCTTTGCACTTTTGTTCATACTGTAGCAAATCAGTTTAAGATTTCAAAAGACTGAAGTCATACCTCCATTAGTGTGTGGTTTCTTTTTAAATGAAACTGTATTAACCATGTCCCACTCTGCTTCGTAACTGTTCAGATGTTCCGCTACTCGATGAGCTCTTTCTTTTGGGGCCTGAGTCCATTCTACAACTGAGCTGGAGTCCTAAAATAATTATAACATACAAAATATTTAGGGACTAAGACTACAATTTCACTTTAATCAATAATGTCTTCTCAGCTCCTATATAAATTAAGCTTGTAGGTTGTGGCAGACATCACTGGTGGGAAAATTGAACACTATTTGCTATCCTTTCTCCCTTGTTCAAGAAAACAAAAAAAGAAAAGCGTGTCCAGACTCTTCTGCAGATAGAGTTATCAGAGAAATATAAGCTAAGTGAACAGTAGGCCTTGGGAATGCTTTGATTTTCCTAATAAAAGCCTTATCCCTTTGCCCCTACTTCCTGCTTTCGATGCAGCTATGTTGCTAAAAATATAACAGCCACCTTACAACCATAGAGAAAAAGCAAGAAAAACACTGCAAAGAGCTCCAAACCTCCAGACTTCTGGTTATTTGAGGAAAACGGCCAACAGTAGCCACTTATTGAGGTCATCATCATTGGTTGCTATATTTCTCTTAATCAAAATTACCTAAAAGCTACAAATAACATATCTACATGTTTAGTCCTAAAGAATTTTGTTTTAAAAGAGACTAAAGCAAAAAAAACAACCAAAAACCTAAAAAAATAAAAGTCTAAAATGCAACATTAATAATTTGACTAAATCAAAAAATTTAACTTCTAGTCAACAAGATACTACACATAAGTTAACGATAAGCAAAACTTGTGAAATCTTTCTAAAATACATAGAAGATGACAGAAAAACATCCAGAAAACAAATATAACCCCTACCAACTTACTTAGAAATCAACAAATATCAAGAGAAAAGGAAATGGCATGAACAAACAAATCAAAGAAGAAACATGAAGTGACAAAGAAAGAAGTCCAACTTCAGAAACAAAGAAAAGCAAGATGAATTTCAATTTTTATGCCTCTTCAATTAAAAAATAAAATATAGAAGACAGTGTGAGGAAATGCTATCTCACACTGTTGATAACAGTGATAATTAGTACTGACTGAAATGAAAATGGAGTCATATTTATTAAAATTTAAAATATGCATATTTCACAATAACTTTATCTACGTTAGAGAAATAAACATGTATACAAAGAGGCAGATATAAGAATTTTCATCATAACATTGCTTGTAAAAGTGAAAAGCTGAAAATAACTTATTATCCATCAATGAAAGAATAAGTAAATAAACTAGGGGTAGCCAATAAAATGCTAGGCAGAAGTTTTAAAGATTGATATCTATTCATGTGTATTTATGTTCAATATGTAAAAGTAAATAAAAGGAAATCATGAAACAATGTATGCAGTATAACAACTACATGGAACATACATAATTAGAATCACACTAGAGAAAACCAGGGATGATGGATGGATAAATGGATATAGACAGGTATACAGATAAGGAAGGAAATGTGTACTGATAAAAGTCTGGAAAGATACACAGTAAACAGGGACAGATGAGGGATGAGGTTCTAGTCAAGGAGGGCTTCAACTTTCTATTATTTGAATTTTTACAACGTGGATTACTAGTGTAATTCTTTTCAAAAATGGAAAAAAGATTTTATAGGAACAGGAATATATTATTAAGAAACAAAAGAAATTAGTAAGGAATAGAAACAGACTGAAGAATAGGGGGAAAAAAACTGAATGAATGAAATTATAAAGTGGAGTGCTTTTTCCTCAGAGTCCTTCCACAAATGTCACTTCTCAGGGAGTCCTCCTTGTTTGCCCAATTTAAAAAATGCAACCTTTACCACCATCACTACCAATAAAGAGGAAAGCTAAGTAGGATTTACAGAACCCAACCCCACCCGAAGGCTTGGACCTGGTGCATCAGGTACGTTTGGAAACTAGGATAAAGGTCAAGCTGAAAAAAAGGACTACTAACAAAAGTCCAGAAGGCTGGAGGTTTATTCACTGGAAAAGGTAAAACAGATTCTCTCTGGATTACAAGAAACCTGGGACACTGAGCAAAGAGATAATACACTAAAAACAGGAGAATGAATCAAAAGTTCATCAAACGAGTGGCAAGACTCCCAGCTCTCTTCCTCCACTCAGTTCCCGGAACAGTAGAATCCAGTTTTCCCTCTTCAGGCAGAAATCTGTAAACTCTTCTCTGACAAATGACCAGCCCAAGAAAAAAGACCCAGGTTTCAACATCAGGGATTCCCCAAGCAAACAGCCTAGCCAGGTTGCCCTGAGTCCCAACTATGAACAAACCTATCCATACACTGAGAGAGTATGATCAGTTTTTTGTGTGTGCTGTTTATTAGCACCAAGTACAAAGATCACCAAACAAAGGCAAGTGTCTACATAAATGATAAAAGTCTAAATGAAACAGCGGAAAAGATAGTGAATTAGAGAAAGTGGACTATATACAGAAATGAAAACATCTAAAAAATTATCCTTAAATTCCTCAGAAACAAGGGAATCATAGATGAATAACATCCAAGAATAGGATGCAAGTTTTCTTTTAAAGGGGGGAAAGGGGACACATAACAAGATGCATTCAAAATTTAAAAAACAGCCAAGATGAAAATGGTTCCAGAAGAATTGAAACATAAAACTAAAGAAATTTCCTAGAAAATAACATACACAAAGAATTAGAAAATAGTAAAGTATTAAAATACTACAGGACCAATATAAAACATGTAGAGGGTTCCAGAAAGAACGAAAGTAGAAAATGGACAGAAAGAAGAAATCACCACTAAACAATTCAAGAACATTTTCTAAAAATGAAAAGATACAAGTTTTCATATTAAAAAGGACTATCAAGTACCCAAACAGAGGATAAAAAGGACCACAAGGGCACATTTCCAGGACATCTAGAATAGTAGAAACAAAAAGGTAATTCTAAAAGCTTCTAAAGAGGAAAAAAATATAGCAAGGATCAGGATTCGAATACATTAGACTTAACATCAATAAAGAAAATAAGTGAAATGTAAAGACAGTAACTTCCAAAAATGTGGGGGTAATTTATTTTCAAACTATAATTCTATGCCAGCCAGTCATCAATTCAGAATTGACAGCTCAACCCAAATGTTCATAGGATAAAAAAGTCTGAAAACAGAGATGCCTTTGGTCTCACACACGCGTTTTCTCGGGAAGCACCGGAGGTGCACCAGCTAGAGAGTAAGCCGGGAGAGAAGACAGCACAGGAGACGGGGGTAAAACACGGGAAGGAGGCCAGAGGAAGCCAGAGCACTGCTACCCAGCAAACCAAAAGGGCAGCCAGTTCAGGAGGAGCGTGGAAGACAAGTCTGCAAGAGATGCCTCCAAGAAGGCGAAATCAGATCGTCTATGTGACTAATACTTTGAGAAGAAATGTGGAGAACTGAGCCATAGTTTCAGGGTGAATTAGAGATAAGAGAGCTAAATCCCTACCTTCCACAGTGAGGACGCAACACGTTAGACACAGTAAACATAAATTAATCCAACTATCCCGTTTCTAGGTTTTCAAGGAAAATATGTCCACAAAGAAATTTGAACCTCATCATGCACAGGAGCATTATTTAGATTAGCCTTAAGATGAAAACAACCCAAATGCTCATCAACTGATGAATGAATGAACAAAATACGGCACATATCCAGAAATGCAGTATTATTCAGCAAAAAGGAAGAAAAGGCAAGAACAGATAGGTGCTAGAACAGGGATGAACCTTGAAAATATTATGCTACGTGAAAGCAGCCAGTCACATAAAACTACATGTTATACGATTCCACTCAGATAAAATGTC
Source organism: Cervus canadensis (assembly GCF_019320065.1). Classification (NCBI taxonomy): domain Eukaryota; kingdom Metazoa; phylum Chordata; class Mammalia; order Artiodactyla; family Cervidae; genus Cervus; species Cervus canadensis. Next base: position 52,526,029 of record NC_057410.1, read on the forward strand.
CATAATAAGCAAATCCTCAGAGACAGATAGTAAATTAATGAGTGAAGAGTATTGAAGTTAAGTGGGAAAGAGAGGTGACTGCTTTTTTGGAATAGAAATGTTTTAAAGTTGGTTATTGGTGATAGTTATACAATTCTGTAAATATACTAAAGAAACTGAATTATGTCCTTTAAAAGAGTGAACTTTATGGTATATGAATTATATCTTAATAAAGCTTTTATTTAAAAACATCATTCCTTTAGTAATATATTTCTTCCATAAATACCTTTCCAGCATAGAGAATACTAGAAGAATCTAATGCATCATCCAGTGGTCTCCAATCCACTATTACTTCAGCATCCTAGAAAAAAAAATTATTAACCATATTTACTCTTCAGCAATATCTTATTTTTCAGTCACCTATGGTTAATTCCCTGAACCAAAAGTGAAATTTTTTGAGGGGGCTGCACCACAAGACATGCAGGACCTTAGTTCCCTGACCAGGGCTTGAACCCACTTCCTCTGCATTGGAAGCTCAGATTCTTAACTATCGGACTACCAGGGAAGCCCCCAAAATGAATTTTTAACCTTTTAAATTTATTAGCACCTTAACATGCATATCATATGTAAACAACCACTATTTGACAACAAACAATATGCAGATTTCAAAATTCCAATTTTCATTATAAAAAATTATATTACTGCAACTTTTCCATAGTAAATTTAAAAATATTCCATGCATTTTACTGGCTTATCTGAAGCATTTTATTTCTAACATCACTTTCATGTTAAATTTACAACCACTGTTCAATTATATAATTTTCTCTTACAAGTAAAATTCAAACTTGCTGATAATGTCCCAATTACTATTAATTTAAACAATTATTTTTAAAAATTTATTTAAACAAACAACTGTTAAATAAAGTCATTTACTAGAAACATACCTTTTCTAAAACACGTAATATTCCTGAAATCAAGCTGTCCTGGTCATTGGTCTTTCCCAAAGATGAGTGAATATAGACCCCTTCCTGTTCATATATAATCTGAAACAGCAAAAATAAGATTAATCAAACCATTTTTATGCAGTACTATCTCAATGTTTGTCTTAAAATATTTAAGAGATATTTTTCTATAATGCCTGAACCAAGTTTTTGATTATTTCATATAAAACTGTATTATCTTTTTTTTTTTAGTTCTACCAGTTTATTGCTACCAACCCATCTTCCTCCACCCTCGTGAAAACATGCTCAGTCATGTAATCCCATGGACTTCAGCCCGCCAGACTCCTCTGTCCATGGATTTTTCCAGGCAAGAACACTGGAGTGGGTTGCCATTTCCTTCTCCAAAAAGTGTATTATCTTAAAAATATTATTGAGACTTAAAAACACTTCAAACATAAATTAGAAAGGAATTTGCTTTGTTACTCATGCAAGTCTGGTGATATGTAATCACAATCTTGATCTTCTCCTTAGACAAAGATGTCAAGCTAATTGTTGTGTGACACTACATGCAAATTTCACATAACATATTTTTAACAAACATTAAGCAAAGTATTGGGTTCAACCTGAAAATATTAAAAACAAGAACATGAAATATAATGAGGAGTTAATGATTTCTAACCATTCCTGTAATAGCGTATGTTTTTACTGTAAGTTTATTTTGGTGTGCTTTTGTAGCACAATGGCCTAGAAATTCATGGAATAACATGGGAATATTAAAAAGTAATAATGAGGCCTTCTTGGGATGATCAGAACTAGTTTAAGCTCATAAACACTTGCTGAGTGCCTCTATATGTAACAGCATATAAAAAGGTAAGTATAAGACTATGACAGGCTTCCCTGGTGGCTCAGACAGTCAAGAATCCACCCACAATGCAGGAAACCTGGGTTCGATCCCTGGGTTGGGAAGATGCCCTGGAGGAGGGCATGGCAACCCACTCCAGTACTCTTGCCTGGAGAACCCCATGGACAGAGGAGCCTGGCCGGCTGCAGTCCCTGGGGTGGCAGAGAGGTGGACACGCCTGAGGGACTGAGCACAGAAGACAGGTCCCAGTACCACGTCCCACAGGAGTACAGGGGAGACCAGTTACCTCCTAAGTAAACGAGATGGTTATAAAGTTAAATCTTGTTTGCTAAAAGCATTATCTGATATATTAAGATTCTATTTCCGACCCATTTCAAACCAGTAAAAATTACTTTTCATTATGAAAATAAGTAAAAGGAAAATAAAACAGTCACTCCCAGACCGAAGTAATTTTGACATAAGTTTGGAATACAGTCTACTTTCTATTTATGTAGATCTTTTATCAATACAATCACACTATTCAAAATAGCACTTGTTGTTGTTGTTCAACCACCAGTTGTGTCGGACTCTGCAAACCCATGGGCTGCAGCACGCCAGGACTCCCTGTCCCTCACCATCTAACGCAGTTTGCCCAAGTTCATTTCCATTGCACTGGTGATGCCATCCAGCCATCTCATCCTCTGACACCCTCTTCTCCTTCTGTCCTCAATCTTTCCCAGTCTCAGGGACTTTTCCAATAAGCCGGCTATTCGCATCAGATGACCAAAATCCCAGAATTCCAGCTTCAGCATTGGTCCTTTCAACAAGTTTTCAGAACTGATTTCCCTTAAGATTGACTGGTTTGATCTCCCTGCTATCCAAGGGACTTTCAGGAGTCATTTCCAGCACCACAGTCCAAACAAAGGCATCAATTTTTTGGTGTTCTGCCTTTACAGTCCAGCTCTTACAACCATACATGACCACTGGGAAGCCCACAGCCATGACTATATGGACCTTTGTCAGCAAAGTAATACCTCTGTTTTTCAACACATTGTCTAGGTTTGTCAGTTTTCCTGCCAAGAAGCAATTGCCTTCAGATTTCATGGCTGCAGTCACCGTCACAGTGATTCTGGAACCCAAGAGGAAAACTGTCACTACTTTCACCTTTTCCCCTTCTATTTGCCATGAAGTAATGTGGCCAGATGCCATGACCTTAGTTTTTTTTAATATTTAGTTTTAAGCCAGCTCTTCACTCTCCTCCTTCACCATCACCAAGAGGCTCTTTAGTTGATCCTCACTTTCTGCCATTATAGTAGCATTACCCGCATATCTGAGGTTGCTGACGTTTCTCCCGCCTATCTTGATTCCAGCTTTAACTCACTCAGCCCGGCATTTGTCAGGATGTCCTCAGTCTATAGGTTAAACAAAAACAGGGTGACAGCAGACAGCTCTGGCGTACTCTTCTCTCAATCTTGAACCAAACAGTTGTTCCATACATGGTTTTAACTGTTGCTTCTTGACCTGCATACAGGTTTCTCAGGAGACAGGTAAGATGGTCTGGTATTCCCATTTCTTTAAGAGTTTTCCACAGTTTGTTATGAGCCACACAGTCAAAGGCTTTAGCATAAACAATGAAACAGAGGTAGATGTCTTTCTGGAATTCCCTTGCCTTCTCTATCATCCAGCAAATGTTGGTAATTTGATCTCTGGTTTCACTTCATTTTCTAAACCCAGCTTGGACATCTGGACGTTCTTGGTTCGCATAATGCTGAAGCATGCAAGATTTTAAGCATGACCTTACTAGCATGGGAGATGAGGGCAATTACCCAATGATTAGCACATTCTTTAGTACTACCCTTGTTGGGAACTGGGATGAGGATTGACCTTGTCCAATCCTTTAGCCACTGATGGCTCTTCCAGATTTGCTGACATACTGACTGCAACACCTTGATGTCTAAAGGCATCATCCTTTAGGGTTTCCAACAGCTCTACTGGAATTCTACTGGGCTTCCCTGGTGGCTCAGACGGTAAAGAATCTGCCTGCAATACAGGAGACCTAGGTTTGATCCCTGGGTCTGAAAGATCCCCTGGAGAAGGGAACAGCAACCCACTCCTATATTCTTGCTTAGAGAATTCCATGGACAGAGGAGCTTGGCAGGCTCCTGGGCCCATGGGGTCACAAAGAGTCAGACACGACCTAGCGACTAACACACACACTGGAAATCCATCGTATCCACTAACTTTATTAACATCAGTGCTTCCTAAGGCCCACCTGACTTTGCACTCCAGAATGTCTGGCTTTGGGTGACTGAACAGCATAGGGACCAAGGATGTAGGACGAGCAACAAAGCTCACCATCATCACCCCCCAGAGGACCTTTATGGAACATTTATGAACCAACAATTCCATGTTATAGCTTAATCCTTACAAAAATCATAGGTTCTATATTATTATAACTACATCATTAGGATGAGGAGAGTATTTATGGGCTGAGAAATCTGAAAGAGGTTAAATAACTTGCCTAAAGTTGAAGACACATATAGTAAGGAGTGGTTAAGGAGTGGTGTAGAGTCTGAAACCCAGGCAGTCTGACACCAGAGAACGGTTCTCTTAGCCACTGCACTACAAAGTTCCCACATTACTTTTATTACTTCTCCTGTTTTGTTAACCGCTTCTGGTACAGACTTATATCAAGTCAAGAAAGAGTCCTTTCAGTAATCAAGATCACAAGAGAAGTTCTGATCTCAAAAAATCTAAGATGGCCTTCAATGAAACAGCTGTTAAACACCAGACTAGCATGAAGCAGAAGGCAAAGACTAGGGACAGTCTGAGTTAAGGAGTGGTGGGAGACAATGCTGTACTGTTTGTATAGAAATGAAAAATTAAATTTTAAAGCATACAGATTTACTCACAGATGGACACAAAGATATGCATAAGAACATTCACAATACTATTATTTATAACATGGTGGATGGTAGAGCTGAGAGGAGGAAAAGGAAGGTATGAACCTAAATGACCACAGAAAGAAATTATCAATTACAACCTGCAATGTTCATTCTACGGAGAACAGAACTCAGAAGTTGAGAGGCAGGTTAAACAGACAGGCATACATGGAAAAAACTCCCAATTATATATAAGATAATGACACTTATATTTTTTAAAAGTGTCTCGGTGTGTGCTATATACGCTAAGTCACTTCAGTTGTGTCCACTCTTATTTGTGTAAAATAACAGACAACAAGCTCTGGAACGACACACTTTAATGTTAGCAAAGGTTACTTCCGAAAAAGAGAAGGGAACAGAGAAAGGCTGAAAGAGAAACTGTAACTTTCTATGTTACTGCTGGACTTGTTTGAATATTTCAAAGTGCAAAAACAGTGTTACACTGCTTCTTAAATTCTGTGGTATTGAGTCTTGATTCTGCACTCAACCAAGACTCTACTCGCTTTCTTTTCTTCGCTGACGCCGCTCATCCGAAGGGAACCCCTGGACTCCGCCGGGGCTGGACCCCAGCAGTCTTGCTTTAACTAGACACTGAATAGCAATCAGAACCGCAAAGAGTAAAAAGTCTGTTAATACTAAGAGTTGTCAAAGGTGGGGTGGGAGGGGTGAGCACTTGTCTGCTTTGCCATTAGAATAGTAAACTCTGGTATCCAGAGCATTCTGGAGTATAATTTGGCAGTAAGTTCTGAAATCTTTAGAAAAAGTATACTCTTTGATAAAGCAATTTTAAAGAATGTTTATCACACTGTTATTTATAATGGAGAAAAATTGGAAAATATTGGGTTGTAAGGTAAAGTGATCAAGGATTAAGTAAATTATGATATACATTCACTATGATAATGTTAATCTTTACTGATCAGGAAATGTGACCACCATATATTCTTTAAGTAGGAAAAAATAAGCTAGACCATAAAGCAGTATGGATAGAGTCACACCATTTTAGTAAAAAATTTTAAATTGCTTATGTATATCGATGTATAGAAAAAATCTAAAAGGATATATATTACAGTGCTATCTCTGTGGGATTATCTGTGATTTTTAGTCTCTTTCTTCTATATATCTGTATTTTCTGAGTGCTTAATAAAGAGAATAATCAGAATAAAGCAAAGCTTTTCTTCTTCTGAGTACAATTTAGTTTGTTTTTTCCCTCTGATCAATAAGCTGGAAAATGACTAGAGGAGATGAGGCAGAGAAACATGCAAAGGTCCTGAGACAGATCTGGAAGCCTGAGATGACAACCTTCTTTCTGGTATGAAGAAGGAAAAAAAAAAGGAAGAGTCAATAAACAGTTAAATGTAGTTTGAGTTTCTTTTAGTTTTTGTTCTGCTTGTTGTACAGCCCTGTTTTAAGAAAGTATTTGTCATACCACACTGATGTTTTCTTCCTTTTTAATATTTGAATTTTCATTAAAATGTCAAATTAAATCTGTGAAATTTCTGATATGCTCAGTATTTCACAACTTTTTCTAATCGGTTTCCAGTGTAATTTGCATTCACAAAGTTTCTGCTTAGCTAGAAGTTTGAAACTGATTAGGTTCAGTAAGCCAAGATTCATCTTCCAGCTCCACAAGGGCAAATTTTTTCCAGTGCACCAAAACATTTCTTTGAGATATGACAAGAACTTGTAAAGAATGCTTAAACCTACACTTTGCTACTCTTTTTTTTTTCTTCCAATTCACATGGAAGAAAAATAGACATCTGGGAGAAAAACTGAATCTCTAGTGAATTTGAAGGTCTGCAGTTTTACTCTTTTCTTTCATTTGGCCATGGTCCTTATTTATCTTGTAAGAAGGGAAAATAGTTAACAAATAATGATCATGCTAGGTATAATGTTAAAAAAATTATGTGAGGATGGTTAGAGTGTTCAAAAAAAGGAATAAAAAAAAAAATTCTGTGGTACTATTAATACTAAAGAGATTCTGGAACTTCAGTGAAATAATGAGCCCTCCTAAAGAATCAAATGCAACACTTCACCTAACTGAAGCACATCAAGCAGCTCTTTCTTTCCCATAAACATGTCAATGAAGTGTAGCCTTACTCTTTGTCATTTAAGAAAAACTTTCCTAAGTAATTCAGTTGGGAAAATATTTAAAAAGTACTAAAGCACCAGGCACTTCATCAAAAAAGTCAAAACTGTACTACCCATCTCATGTTCTTAACTTTTTAGCACTTTCTGAGGGACATATTACATGTCCAAAATTTGACAATTCTAAACCCTGACTTGTACTGTCTTTAGAAAGCAGTTATGTTCATCTTTCTGATTTGAAAAGTATGATGTTAACCAATACAAATTAATTCTGCTGAAGGAATAAAATTTGTAAATTTACCTTCATGTCTACAAAACTTCATTAAGTCCTTTTAGACTCAAAGGCATACAAACATAATCACTAGTACATAATTTACTTCAAATATAATATTTAGATCTTATTACCTCCATTTTTTAAAGAATTAACTGAGACACAGAGCTGTTAAGTGACTTTATATCAAAGTAAGAAGTGGGAAAAAAAACAACAACAACAAAGAAAGAAGTGGATTTCAGATTTCCTGGCACCTTCACTCATTAAATCTCAATGATTACTGCCTCAAGAATCTACCAGAAAAATTTTACATAGCTTCCTTAGAAGATGGTTTCTGAAGTTGCTTAGATGCAGAAAATAATGCTGCTTCGGGGACTAAAAACAAAAAAACAGGTTTTTTTGCCTGCACTTCTCAGCTTGTGGGATCTCAGTTCCCCGACCAGAAACTGAACCCAGGCCCTCAGCAGTGAAAGCACACAGTCCTAATCACTGGACCACCAGGGAATTACCTAAAGACAATTTTTAAATGCCTTTAGTTTATAGATCAATGTAGCAGCTAACTATTTAACAGTTTGGCCTTAAACAAAATCCTCCCCCATCTGAAGGCCTAAACATTTCACAAGAAAAGTTTAGCCCCTGTATAGCATCTTGGTTTGAATCATTTGTTTTAATATGATAACCTTTTACTCTACTTTCTTTGAGGGCATGATTTTACTTATTTTCTACTCACAGCATATATATGTTCATCACCATAGTTTATGGGTACACGCATATAATAAAACACAGTTGTATCGACTACTTGAAACAGTTCAAAATCAGAAACAGAAACAAAAATCAAAAATCAAAAAAAAAATCAAAAAAAGAAACAAAAATCCAATTAAGAATTTGATCTTAGGGAATTCCTTGGCAGTCCAGTGGTTAGGACTCCACCCTTTTACCACAGGGGCCTGGGTTCAACCTCAGTTTGGGGAACTGAGATCTGCAAGTTATGTAGTGAGGCCAAAAAAAGAAGGAAAAAAAAGAATCTGATCCTCTTGACAATAGCATGAAGATATTTCTTCATTAAACTCTACAGTGAATTGATTCCTGAGGAGGATGAGACTACCACAGGACATTCTGCTTCCTCCATTTACCAATGCTAATGATTAACACTTGAAAAGCTATCTCCAAGCTTGTTTGATATGAAAAATTATTTTGTTACAGGGAACAATTATGATATCAGGAATTTCATCTAAGGTAATATTCAGTACTTTTAGTGAAACAGGCTTCCAATTTCCTTACTCTGGTTTTATTAATAATTTCTAATGTAAAATAAAAAGAAAGGTTCAAATGCTATCATTGGCCATGTAATATTTCTACTATTCATTACTTTACAAAGCATTTCTACATTATCACATTTGATCCTCACAATTCTATTAGATACATGCTATCACTCCCACTTTGCAATTGAGGGAAAAAAAGGCAAGGAAGTAACTTTTTTTTTTTTGGGGGCCATGCAGCATGCAGTATCCCAGTTTCCTGACCAGGGGCCACACCCACGTCGTCCTCAGTGGAAGCACAGAGACCAACCATGGACTACCAGGAAAGTCCCAGAAGTGATCTGATCCAAATTCTTCTATTACTCTACTCTGGCCACCTGATGAGAAGAGCTGACTCACTGGAAAAGACCCTGATGCTGGGAAACATAGAAGGCAAAAGGAGAAAAGGGTGGCAGAGGATAGCACCACTGACTCAATCAATGGACATGAATTTGAGCAAACTCCAAGAGATAATGAAGGACAGAGAAGCCTGGCGTCCATGGGTCGCAAAGAGTCGGACATGACCTGGCAACTGAACAAAAACAACAATTTCCATTATTCCAGGGTTGAACTCAGGTCTGCTCGGACAAGTTTTATTTGTCCAAAGGGTACATAATGGAAAAGACAATCAATTTAAGGCTTCGCATGTGTGAACACTGTCCCAGTATCATTCGTTAACTCTTTGTGACCCATGGACTGCAGCCCGCCAGCTCCTCTGTCCATGAAGTTCTCCAGGCGAGAATACCGGAGTAGGGTGCCATTTCCTTCTCCAGGGGATCTTCCCAACCCAGCCATCGAACCCAGTTCTTCCACATTGCAAGCAGGTTCTTTACCATTTGGGCCACCCGGGAAGCCCCCCATCACTGCAGGAAACCTAACAAATCACAGGGCACTAGGTAGAATACTCAGAATAGTCTTGCCTCAGCAGTGGGGCACTGTGAGTCTTACATTAAATGCTGTGCTGAGGGAGGGGGGATCGGGATGGGGAATACACGTAACTCCATGGCTGATTCATGTCAATGTATGACAAAACCCACTACAATATTGTAAAGTAATTAGGCTCCAACTAATAAAGCAAATGAAAAAAAAATGCTGTGCTGATAAAAAACAAGGTCCTACTGTATAGCACAGGAAAATATATTCAATATCCTTTAATAAACCATAATGGAAAGAATAATGTGAAAATATATATATAAATGAATCCCTCTGCTGTACACTACAAACTAACACAACACTGTAAATCAACTATACTTCAACAAAAACAAAAATAAAAGCCGTGTTGATCACATCTAACAAAGTTTAAAAGCAAGTCCCAAAGGTATCAAATTGTTTCCACACAAGTAAGTGCCTTCTAGGATAAAACTCAAGAACATTTTACACAAAAAAAAATATGTATATAAAATTCACAGTAATGACATTTGGCTAAAAAAAAAAAAAAACAAAAACCCACAAACTACCAGACAGATTTCGGCATCTGGTACCAAAAAATCAATCAGAAAGATATGACTCACAGTAAGGGGGAAAAAAATCAACCAACTAAATATGACAGATTAATAAAATAGGGAAAGACATTAAAACATTATTATAACTGAGTTCTCTATTGTTCAGGACACTAGAAACAAGTTACAACTTGCTAAGACATCAAAAATAGATCCAAACTGAACTTCTAGAGATGAAAAATACAATGTCTGAGATAAAAAATACACTTAATAGGATAATGGCAGGTTAAATATTTTAGAAGAAAAATGAACTTGAAGTTACAGCAATAACTATATAAAACAAAACACAAAAGGGGAGGGGGCTGAGAAAAAAAGTGAACAAGGCACCAATGAGCTACAGGGAAATTTCAACTGATCTAGTATATGTATTAACCTAACTGATGTACCTGAAAGAGTTGACTGAGAAAAGAAACCAAAAAAAAATCTTTTTTGATAAAATAATTGCAAAAGTTTATTCAAATTTGACTAAGACTGTAAATCCATAGATGTAAGTACCAATGAACTCCAAAATGAAAGCAAGAATCAAAGAAAGTCATTTAAAGGCCCACTGTAATCAAATTATGCAAAATCAGTAACACACAGAAAATCTTAAAGTCAGCCAGAGGGGGAAAAAAAAATAAGTATAATGATTATAGAAGATTCCTTTTAAGAAACAATGGAAAAAAAAAAAAAAAAGGAAAAAAAAAAAAAAAAGAAACAATGGAGATCAAAAACAATGGAGCAATGCTTTTCTTAAATCACTTTATTGAGGAATGATTGACATATAAGAAACTATACATATTTAACACATACAACTTGGTAAGCTGTGTATAAATATATACCCATGAGACCATCACCATCAAGCCACAAACATACCCATCACCTCCCAAACTTTCCTCCTTTCTCCTTGGAGGAAGACCCAGTGCAACAAAGACCCAGTGCAGCCATAATTAAAAAAAAACAAACAAAAAAAAAAAACACAGAATTTAAAAGAGAGATAAAGACTTTTCCAGACATATAAAAACTAAAAAACTTCATCACAAACAGACCTACATTACAAACGTTTAAGTAAGTTTTTCAGGGAGAGTAGATTACACTAGAAGGAAATCTGGATCCATACAGAAATGATAGCCACCAAAAATGATAACTATGTGAATAAATATATATAAATTTGTTAATCAAATCCCTTTTTTTTAAGCCTAAATAAATAAATGAATACATGTGGGGGCTTCCTTAGTGGCTCAACTGGTCAAGAATCCTCCTGCAGTCTGGGAGACCTGGGTTTGATCCCTGGACTGGGAAGATACCCTGGAGAAGGGAAAGGCTACCCATTCCAGTATTCTGGCCTGGAGAATTCCATGGACTGTATAGTCAGTCCATGGGGTCACAAAGAGTCGGCCACGATGAGCCACTTTCACTTCACTTTCATACACACGTGGACTTCCCTGACAGTCCAGTGGTTAAGCATCCGTCTGCCAATGCAGAGGACAGAGGCTTGATCCCTGGGCTGAGAAGATTCCATAAACTGTGGGGCAACTAAGCCTGTGCACTGCAACTGCTAAGCCTGCGCTCTAGAGCCCACAAGCCGCAGCTGCTGAAGCCCACCCTCGAGCCCACGCTCCACAACAGGAAACGCCGAAGTGACAGGTCCAGGCCTCAGGACCAGAGAAAGTCCACGGTCAGCAACAAAGACCCGGCACGGCCAAAAACAAATGGATTTTTTAAAAAAGAATGAATATATGTTTTCGTGGAGTTTGCATTATATGCAAAAGTAAAATAAGAAAAATAGCACAAAAGTTGGGAGAAGAGAAATGAAGTATAGTGTTCTAGGTTCTTATATCTTATGTGGAGCAGTATAACTCCTGAAGGTAAATGTGATAAGCTAAAGATGCATACTATAGGCATTAAAGCAATCACTAAAATAAGAGTTCATAGTTAATTGTCAATAAAGGAAATAAAACTTAGACTAATGAAAACTACTTGATTAGTCACAAAAAAGGCAGAAAAAGAAAATGGAACAAAGAAGAGACGGCACAATAAAAATCAGCAAGATGATAAGACTTAAATTTAACCATACCTCATTAAATACAAATTACCTAAATTAAATACAAATTACCTAAATACTAAAAAGAGTATCAGATTGAAAAGTAAGCCCAAATTCTATGCTACCTGCAAGAAAAGCATTTTAAATATAAAGACATAAATAGGTTAAAAATAAAAAGGTGAAAATATATACTAACACTAATTAGAAAAAAGCTAGAATGGCTATATTAATATCAGACAAAAATAAACTTCCGGACAAAAGAAATATTACTGGTTAGAAAGATAATTTCCTAATGATAAAATGGTCAATGGTTCAAGATGATCTAACAATCCTAAATGTTTATGCACCTAATAAGACTTTCAAAAAACGTGAAGCACAAAGTGACAGGACTGCAAGAAGAAATAAACAAGTCCACAATTACTGTAAAATTTCAAACCCCTCTCAATAAGTGATTAAATGATAGAAAGAAAATCAGTAATATAGAAGACTTGATAACACACCATCAACCAACTGGACCTAATTTATGCTTACAAAACATTCCACCCATCAATATTCATTTGAATACTCATTTGAATGAGTGTTCATTTGAATACTTAAAAGAATACTCATTCTTTCAAATATACACAAAACATTTGCCAAGACAGATCAAAAATTGAGCCATAAAGCAAATATCAATAAACTTAAAAGAATTCAAGTACATTCTGTGACCACAATAGAATTAAATTATGAATCAGTAATAGAAATATCTTTGGCATATTCTCACATACCTGGAAATTAATAACATACTTCTAAATACCCAAGGATCAAGAAGAAATAAAAGGGGAACTAGAAAGTATTTAAACCAAATCAAAATGCAAGCTTATATTAAAACCTGTGCACGGTCTGTGCAATGCCACTAAAACAGCGCTTAGTGGGAAACACATAGGGTTACATGCCTTTATCAGAAAGGAAAAAAGGTCTCAAATTAATGACCTCAGCATCTACTTTAAGAAACTAGAAAAAGAAATGCCAATTAAACCCAAAGAAAGCAGGTAGAAATAAAGATCAGAGTAGAAATCAATAAAATACAAAAAAGAAATAAAACTGGTTAAAACTCTAACCAGACAGATGAGGAAAAAATAAACGACATAAACTACCAACATTCGGAATTAGAACTTTAACATCACTACAGATGTACACAAGTAAAAAAGACACCAAGAATATTTATGAACAATTTATACTAATGAATTTGACAACTTAAAACAAATTTAAGAGACACAGCCACCAATACTCACAAGATGAAAAAGATAATCTGTCCTGAGTAGTACAGTATAAATTAAGAAAATTAAATTTATAGTCTTTTTAACAGTGTTCAAATAAATGGATACCCATGTGCAAAAAGATAAAACTTTAACCCTTATATCACACTACATACACAAATCAAACAGGACAAGACTTAAATGTAAAACTTAAAACTACAAAGCTTTAAGAAGAAAATTTAGGACAAAATTTATGTGGCCGGGGGGAGGGGGGATCGGGATGGGGAATACGTGTAAATCTATTGCTGATTCATGTCAATGTATGACAAAACCCACTGAAAAAATAAATTAATTAATTAAAAAAAAATTTATGTGGCCTTGGGTTCAACAACAACAACAAAAATTTAGAAATGATGCCAAAAGCATAAAAGACTGGTAAATCATCAAATTGAAAACTTCTCTTCAAAAGACATTAAGCAAATGAAAAGTCACAGCTCAGGTGGAGAAAATACATGCAAGTCATGCTGTATGTGTAATAAATGACTTACATCCAGAACATAAAAATAACTCTCAAAATTCAGTAACAAGAAAATGAACAAAAAAATTTTAAATTAAAAAAAGGGCAAAAGGTTTAAACAGACACTTCACCAAAGGGATGACATAAAATCACATGAAAAAAATGCTCAGCATCATAAGTCATTGTTTTGCTGCTTTTAGTTGCTAAGTCATTAGGGAACTGCAAACTGAAACTATCTATTAAAATGACTATAAATTTTTAAACTAACATGCCAAGCGTTAACAAAGATGTGGAGCAACCAGAACCTTTATACACCACCAGTGGGAAGGTAAAATGGTTTGGAAAACAGTTTGGCAGCTTCTTAAAACCCTAAATACCCAGTTTACACTGTGCCATGTGCTTAGCCTGGCTCTGTGACCACATGGGCGGCAGCCCACCAGGCTCCTCTGTCCACGGAATTCTCCAGGCAAGAGTACTGGAGTGGGTCACCATCTACTCCTCCAGGGGATCCTACTGACCCAGGGATCAAACCTGCGACTCCCGTGTCTCCTGCACTGCAAGTGGATTCTCTGCCTGCGGAGCTATCAGGGAAGCCCGAAACTAACATTATGATCCAGCTATTCTACACCTAGGTATTTGCCCGACAAAATACAAAGCATATATTCATACAAAGACTTATACATCAATGTTCACAGAAACTTTATTTGTAAAGCCAAAAGTGAAAAAGAAAAATGTCCATCAATAGATCAATGAATAAACATACATACACCCATATACCTATATGACAGGATACTACTTGGCAATAACAAGGAATTACTAACTAATGATACATGCAACAACATAAATGAACCTCAAAATAATTATGCTGAATAAACAAAGTCAGGCCAAAAATAGAGTACATGCCATATAATTCCATTTATATGAAACTGCAGAAAATGCAAACTAGTCACAAAAAGCAGCTCAGTGGTTGCCTGTGGACAGGATGAAGACAGTGACAGATTACAATATGTCAAGAGGAAACTTTTGAGTGGTAGATATGTCATTATTTTGATTTTATTGATGGGTCTATAGTGTATTAAAAGTTATCAAATTATACACACTATGTGCTACTTACTGGTTGTCAATTAGTACCTCAATAAAGCTGTATAAAAAACAACTAACAGGAAAAGTCTATTTTATACCACAAAACCCTATATAAAAGTGAACACATGGCAGAAGTATCCTACTGGAAAAAAAAAGTTGTTGATCCTGCCTCAAAAAAATTTTTTTAATTCACACCTTATCTATTTTTCTTTGGGGATTAAGTGTCCATAGGGAGCAAAAACTATCAAGCACATTCAAAGACTCGCCACTTGGTGGTGGTAAGTCAATTATCTAAACTTAATTCAACAAACTTTTATTGGGCACTTATTATGTGCCAGACACTGTGGAGAGCAGAAAAAAATAAACAAGATAAAAGTTCCTTGCCTGGATGTAAATGGTAATTTTATAAAAAAGGTAAAATCTTTACACAAGCTAGAGCATTCTAATTTCTTCCCACCCTCTTGGGAGGGGGGAAAAAAAAGAATGGGTAAAGGTACTAAAAAAAGGAGAAAAGTTCTCTATTTGGAATAAAATGGTCTTAAATATTTGCTAAGATGCCTAACTAGGTAATTATATTTATAAAACTTCCAATGACAGCCTGGGACATTTTGACATGACATGGCAGAAACTGCCGATTTTTTTTTCCTTTACCAAAGAAACCATGTCCAACACAACTCATTAAAAGTACTCTGGGAACCATAGCAAATTATTTAGAATAAACTTACTGACCTCTTAATTTAGCAGAAATTAGAATAAAAGTTGCACAATACAATGGCAGATAATTTTTCATTTTGTCCCTACACTTAATGGAATTGGATTTTTATCTGTATTATTATAATCTTTATTTTCAAAAACTAAAGATAAAACATTCAACTAATATTTGAAATTTACTCTTAGGTTTTAGGGATAAAATCCTTGCCCTAAATCTCTGTCCAAAACTGGAAATTCAACACCTACTATACACAACATACATTCTGAACTTTAGCAACTGTGAATTTTTAAGCTAAATTTAACAAGGAAGTTACAAAATTCAGTTTCTTTAAAACTATTCGGCATATAAGTAATTTAAAGTTTTGATTAGAGATGTTATCTGCAGGAAATGCCAGAATAAGCCCAGAAACTCTAATGAGCAATATATAAGCACCCACTTGATGTCTCCACTTGAACAACCCACAGGCATCTTACACTCAGTATGTTTTATCCTAAATCTGCTCCTCTGATATTCCCAACTGTAAGACAACCCCTCCACCCAGTACCTAAATGCCTCTTTCACCATCCCCATGCCACCTCCTAAAACCCCTCAAACCTTCCCCTCTGACACTGACCCTTCATCATTTTTAGCCTGGGTTACTAAAATAATAGCCTGATCATGCCTCCCCAAGCTAGTCACCTTCCAATAATCTGTGTAAACTGTATAGTGTTTAACAACTGACAAAAATGACCTTTATAAGACGTACGTCTCACCATACCACACCTGAGCTTAAAATTCTTCTGACTCCACCCTTTACTTCTACAACTACGCAACACCTGTCACTCCGCGACACTCAGTGCTGTGGGCCCTCGGAACTCCCCTGTTCCTCAGAGCGGTGTGCCTTTGCGTGTTGTGTGCATTCTGTTCCTTCTGCCTAGAAGGAACCTTCTCTCTGCAAACAACTTCGACTAACTCCTTCAAAAGGACACAAGTATAGCCTATCCAAACACATCCAATCATCTGCATTCCACCTAACCTGATTTAAGTTTCTTTACTCATTCACATTTACTTAGCACCAACTAGATTTGGAGATAAAAGGTGCTGGTGGAAAAACATACATCATAAAAAGTGTCTGACTAAGTAGGAATGTCATGTAAGTCAACGATCATAGAAGAATGTGACAGAAGTGTACATAGGATCTTGTATGAGATGTCAAATACAGTTATTTCTTCAATAGTCATACAGTGAATGCCTGCACTGTGCCAGGCACAGAGCAAGCTTCTGGGTAAAAATAAGTAAGATTCAGTCACTGCCTTTACAGCGATCTAATTGGCGGTTAGAACAAGAAAACAAATAAAAGCAACGTATGATTTAATAAAGATGTAAACAGTTGCCAAAGCAAACCCTAAAGGGAATGGCTACCCACTCGAGTATTCTCACCTGGAGAATTCCACAGAGCAGCCTGGCGGGCTACAGTTCATGGGGTGGCAGAAAGTCGCACATGACTGAGCGACCAGCACTTCCACCCTACACAAAAGGGGTGGTGAGGCAGGATGAGAAATCAGAAAGACTGTAACTAGAGTGACATACAGCCCGAGACCTGAAGAATGGCAGTGTTACCTCAAAGAGGGTGTATGTTCTTGGCACAGGGCATGTGTTCTATGCAGAAAGTAGTTCCATGAATGGCTGCAACCCAGATCGGCAAGCAGTAACCAACAGTTTCGACACAAGAGCAGGAATCAGATCAGCTCATATGTGTCAGTCACTCAGTCGGTTCCAACTCTTTGCAACCCCACAGACTGTAGCCCACCAGAATCCTCTGTCCATGGAATTCTCCAGACAAGAATACTGGAGTCGGTTGCCATTCCCTTCTCCAGGGGATCTTCCCAACCCAGGGATCGAACCCAGGTCTCCGCATTGTGGGCAGACTGTTTACCCATCTGAGCCATCTGGAAAGCCTCCAGTGACTACAATGTTTTTAAGACACGCTCAGGAATTTGGGAGTTTGGAGTTTACCCTGCAGACAATTAATTACCACTGAAAGTCATTAGAAAGTTCTAGCAGAGGAACGCCATGTCAGACCTGCCTTTTCAAAACCAACACACCAGCTGCAGAGCCAAGAAAGAACAGCTGCAATAATCCAGAGAGGAAGCAATTCATGGGGCTTGAACCAAGGCAGCGGCAGTGGGATGAGGAAAGGCAGATGGCTTAGAATGGTAATCACGAGGTCAAAATGACAGCACTTCATGACTGATTAGATGTGGGAAGTGAAGAAGATTCCAGGACAAAACTGAGAGAGAGAATACAGGAGAAAGAATGCAAACAGTGAGTTTATTTGGGGCATGTTAGTCAGTAATGACTGTGGAACTCAAAGCAATATGGAACACAGGTGGTTTTACGAGTAACAAACCACACAAATTCTTACAATGAAGACAAAGAGACACTGAGGATGGTACAACTCTCAGTAAAAGGCAGGCGGAACTTCATTGCTTCCTAAGAGCGCCAGTGTGCACAACCATGTCAGACAGGAAGGCAGTAGAGGGATAACGAGGTTAAATGAAGGACTTCTCTCATGCCAACGACTACAGACACACCACAGACTGCGCAAGAACAGTCAACACATCTCCAAAGGATTTCCTTCCTTTCATTTAGTCTCAGCAACTAAGACCCATCAAAGCAAACAATATTTAAATTCTTTCCCCAAGTCATGTTTTTATTAAATCACAAATTGAGATGACTTCTTAAAATGGCAAACCACTGTGCTGTGTCAAGAATAAAGAACTCAGCACACAGAAGGTACTCAAATGTTTGTTAAAGAATGCCAAAAAAATAAGGAAGACATATTCATTGTATCCCACACCAGGAAGATACTACCATTTAATAAGATCTAGTCTAAGAAAAGGACTTGCCTGTAGCTCAAACAGTAAAGAATCTGCCTGCGATGCAGGAGACCAGCGTTCGATCCCTGGGTTGGGCAGTTCCTCTGGAGAAGGGAATGGCAATCCACTCCAGTATTCTTGCCTGGGGAATTCCATGGACAGAGAAGCTTGGCGGGCTACAGTCCATGGGGTCGCGAAGAATCAAACACGACTAAGCAACTAACACACACACAGTCTAAGAAAATTCTCGAGGAAAACCTACCAGATAATAAAAATATCAATCTTTCTTAAGCATAGGATTTCACAGGACTATAAACATTATCTAAAAGGAACTGGAAAGGGCCAAATTTAAGCTACAAAATAAAGTCTTACTAAGAAAACCACACACACACACACAAAAAAAAACAAACGGGGGTGGGGGGGGACAACAGGTGATTTCCCAATTGTTTCAAGCTATTTTCAACAGAACCAAATTCTAACAGTAAAAAACACAGGCCTAGAGAGAAATGTAAATATACTAACACAGGACTTATCAACTCTAAAACAAGAGTGCTTTCAGTGAACCCATCACTCTTCCTCTAGTCCCCCTTCGTTTGTGGTTTTCTCCTATTTTCTTGCTGCTTCCTCCTCAGTGAACACACCCTATGTGGCGGCACTATGCCAGGTACAGGGGAAACATTTCAGGCCTTGTGCTCATGAGGCTGAGTCCAGTCTACAAGCCTCATGAAAACAAACATCACTATTAACAGCACCACTTCAAAAATCTGAAACTCACTGAATTTATTTAAACAAGATAAGGGGGTGGATTTTAGTGAATATTTTCCTTCTGAAGAATTGAAATCTGTAATTTCCAAGGTAAGGACTATCTAATGTATCCCGAATGCCTAGAACAGTGCCTGGAAAAAATCAGGTGTTTAATAAATATTCTATAAATGAATAAAAGGAAACTGCAACCCTCATAGGCACTGGGTATAAAGGCCAAAACCTACTTCTAACTATCTCTTTTCTCCTGCCTCCTTTGTGATGTCAACTTATTCCATTAATTATCCTAAAGCAGGACAGCTTTTGCAGGGAGTGGCCCTATTTCTCCCCTAAAAATTCACAAGACGATCTACATGAGAGGATCTATCCTCATATAGAAGGATCTATATGAGAAGAAGAGTTAGCTGAACCTACCGTGGTCATCATCTCACTATACATATAAATCAAACCATCAGGCTGTGCACCTTAAGCTTATACGTCAATTATTTACTTTCCTTTTGCCTTTTTTCCCTCCAATTTATTTTACATTAACTATAGTGCTTTATTATTTGGGGGCAGCTTTAATCTCTGTAGAAAATGGCAGCAAAAAACAAATATTCAACTACTTCCAAACAAATAATAACCTTAAAACTTTAAGACAGTCTGAAAGATCCTCAACAATAATAACAACAGCAGTTAACATTTATTAAGCACTTATCTGATACCAGGCACTATTCTAAATGCTCTGTAAATATTAACTCATTTAATCCTCTCCACAACCGATGATGGAAAATAATCACTAGCTCCCATCCTACATCATTAGCTCTCATTTCTCAAATGAGAAAACTGGTGCACAGAAAGTTCAGACATTTGCCCAAAGTAACACAGCTATACAGTGGTGGAGCTCGGTTCAGAACCCCACCAGTCAGGCTCTGTCTCCTTCACCACCGCCCTACTGTGATGATTTCTCATTCATCAAAACTACATGACTTTGGAGGGGGGTTGGCCACACTATGCAGCATGCAGAATCCTAGTTCCCCAGCAAAAGAAGCACAGAGTTCTACCCATTCGACCCCCAGAGAATTCCCATGACTTCTAAAACAAGGTGTTTTTCAAATTCTAAAAAAACACTGAGAATTAGAACTTAAAACTCAACATTCAAAAAACTTAGATCATGGCATCCCGTCCCATCACTTCATGGCAAACAGGTGGGGAAACAGTGGAAATAGTAACGGATTTTATTTTCTTGGGCTCCAAAATCACTGCAGATGGTGACTGCAGCCATGAAATTAAGACTCTTGCTCCTTGGAAGAAAAGTTATGACCAACCTAGACAGCATATTAAAAAGCAGAGACATTACTTTGCAAACAAATGTCTGTCTAGTCAAAGCCATGGTTTTTCCAGTAGTCATGTACGAATGTGAGAGTTGGACCATAAAGAAAGCTGAGCACTGAAGAATTGATGCTTTTGAACTGTGGTGCTGGAAAAGACTCTTGAGAGTCCCCTGGACTTCAAGGAGATCCAACCAGTCAATCCTAAAGGAAATCAGTCCTGAATGTTCATTTGAAGGACTGATGCTGAAGTTGAAACTCCAATACTTCAGCCACCTGATGCGAAGAACTGACTTACTGGAAAAGACCCTGATGCTGGGCAAGACTGAAGGCAGGAGAAGGGGACAACAGAGGATGAGATGGTTGGATGGCATGATTAACTTGATGGACATGAGTTTGAGCAAGCCCCAAGAGTTGGTGATGGACAGGGAAGCCAGGCGTGCTGCAGTCCACGGGGTCACAAAGAGTCAGACAAAACTGAGCAACTGAACGGAAATTCAAAAATGAATTTCACCCTCATACCAAAAACCATATTCTAAACCTTTAAAATTCTACCATACTTAACCACTGACTTGCAGGGAAATCAGTAACACCTACACAGGATCTACACACTACCCATGATGAGTAACACCTACACAGGATCTACATACTACATGCCAGGCTTTGTTCTAATACATTTCCTTATCAATCCTAAAAATCCCATGAAGTAGATACTATTATCATTACTGTATTACAGATAAGGAAACTGAAACAAAGAGACATTAAGTAATTTGACTGACGTCACTAGTGTGAAGTTAGTTTTTGAAACTGGCTTGGGTCTCCAGAGTCCATGCTCTTAGCTGTTATCTTACACTGCTTCTCCATATGACAGAGATTAACTTCCTCACCACATGACTTCATAGAATCAAAGTTTCAAGCAAGTAGACTCAGTAGGAAAGTTACTCTACATCCTAGATCTCAACACCAGGGGGTTCTAATCAATAGAATTGGGCTGTGACCCAGCATCCATAGTTTTAAAAGTACCACACGTGATTCCTAAAGTCTTGGTTAACATTCACTGCCCTAGGTTTCTAATTAGACAGTTCTTAGCTGAACCTTTGGGGTGGGGGTGGGGAATAAATAAATACAGAAACACATATATACACACTCTTTCACAAATATAAGTGTGTGTTTTCTTTCCTATCCCCCTTTTCCCAAAGAAACAAGACTGAGAAGTAGAAAAGCATAAGATAAAGCCAGAAAGTCAACACACATTTTTAATGCCATGTTAACCAGCCTTGAGTATTATTTTAATGGTGACAGTAACAAGATGAAGACTTTTCTGTTTGTTTTTTTTAAAACAAGAGACAATCAGACTTGTGCACTAGAAAATAACTCTAGTGGTTGTGTAGAGACGAGACTCTGGGCAAAGAGACTGTAGAAAAGAAGAAAAGTCTGCAGAGAACTCAAGACTAAATGTCTGAATGAACCAAGCGCTGAGAACGAAGAGGATGCAGCAAATTTAAGAAATCTCTTTAAGGTACAACTAGTAGGATCTGATCAGTCCTACTATCTTATTGATTAAATGCTGTTACAGAAATGGACATCTCCATGTTTGTTTCACATGCAACCAAGTAAATGATGATGCCATTAACTAGATCTGAACTTGCTGAGGAAGGAGTAAGCAGGTTTCACTGGTCACAATAGAATTATTTGAAAGACGGGCAGCCTTTGGCATGAAAAAATAATTTAGGTGCAGCGATGAGAATGGGTGTAAGTCTGCAACGCATGAGAATAAATGTGGTGGAGAAGCAGAGTTAAATAAAAGACGCAGTCAGGTTATGAAAGGTAGTGAGTGCCTGGAAGGAAAGGGTGAAAAAAGTCCTATTTCACAACTCCGCTTCATCATCTCAAAGGTTCTATCAAAATCAATCCACATCTGAAAGAGCGAAGTGTAGTTCAAATAGAAAGGATCCCTTCTTGGAAAGTCCTAGATTGGATCAGTCCAGATAGAAAATCTTACTATATGTAATGAGTCAAAGAGAAGATCAGCACCCATCCTAAAGACTAAAACAGACAAGACAACCAAAGACCGAGAAAATTCGAAAACGATGACCATCATTTAAAATATTCAGTATGCCGAAGGATGTACTTTCTTAATGCTTATATCATTTCATATAATCTTAACTCCAATACAAGAAATAATGACTAGCACCACATCCATTCTGGAGATAAAGACCTTGAAGGACAGAGAAGTCATGCTTGCTCAATTTCGCAAGGTCACAATTCAGAGTAAAAGTATTGTGTTATTCTGGCTAGTAGTTCCTACACTAAAGCGCAAACGCTGTCACACAATTCAAAATGGGATGCAGAGGGCGGCGTAAGAAAATGAGTGAAATCAAGGAACGGAGGAAGCTATCCGCGGAAAGTAAACAGTCCTTGGTATGAGATGAGTCATTACCTCACCCAACTGTTTACGAAATACTCCTCCAACTGGAAATGTTGCCAGTAGTATGCCACGGTAGTACTAACAGGCATTAAGACGTTCCCTTGGAACATGAACAAGCACTAGGCGATGAAATATCCTCCGCACCTAATCCTAATTCCTAACGAAAAACGAGGCGATCAATGACCAACTTCGTAAAACGGCACCAGAGTCTCCCACGGGAACATCACAGCTTTGCCTCAGAAATAAATACCGTAACTAAGGCCTTCCTAGACAAGCGTGGGATGTTGTAAATCTCCAGGTCCCTGAGAGGAAACATCCCTACTGCTCACCATTACCAATCAACTCGGCAATCTGGTAAAATGGATCCAATGCGCTCCTCTAAGTGCACAGCTGCAAAGCACCTGTTTTTAGCTCCTCCCGAACAGGACAAAGATGCCTTACCAGAGTGAAGTAGAGGAAGGCAGAGGCGAATCAGAGTGACGCCTCAAAGGAAGACAGAAAAATTCCTTGAGTCCTTAGAGTGACAGAAGGAACGACAGTCAGAGAAAATCGAGCCAGAAAAAAAACGGAATAGGGGAACCACCTGTCTCTCAGAAAAGGCAATACCGATAAAAGCCCCTCACCCTGGGAAAGAGCGGGCCAAACAGCGCCAAGGCCTAGCTAGTCTTGGAGTAGGAGCCGGGTCTCTCAATTCCCGGGCTGAGCCGGCATTCTCGAGAAAACAGCTGACAACCAGGCATCTTCTCCTACATCCTCTACACGTTGTTCCGGATACAGAAAGGCCCTCGCATCCCTCCCAAGCCGGCCTCCAGGCAGCAAAAGCAGCCCTACCCGGAGAAAAACAGGAGTGTCCTCCCGGGGCCGTTACCTACCTTCCCGCTCACAACACCCGCCGCCGCCATGTTTCCTGCGCGTGCCTGTGATGACGTAGCAGCGCCTCACGTGTCTCCCAGACTCACAACAACATCCGGCAAAACTAGGCTGATATCCGGGCGGGAAAGGGGCGGGGAGAGGCGGGAAGGCGGAGGGTTGAAGGGGCTGGGGCGGGAGGAGCATTCTGACGCTTGCGCGCTGAGTAGGAATCGGAGGCTACTTGCGTGGAGTCTCAGGTACAAGTACCAGTTTAATTTTCCTTGGCGAGTACGGAAGTTGAAGTGGTCATATTTTGGGGTTTGTCTGGGAGCGAGGCTGTGAGCTGTTCGCAGGCCTCTTCAGCTTGGTATGATGGAAAGAACACCATACTGGGACCCAACAAACCTGATCTTGGCTTTGTGGCCATAGGCAAGTCACTTCCACCTTCGGCCTCAAAGTCTCATTTGTAAAATTGAGATAGGGCTATAGTGAAGTTTAACGGAATCCAGCCCTCTCTCCGAAGCGCACACACAGAGAGTTTTAGCCTTCGTGTAAAGTTTCTGACGTTGAGTCTGGTGACTGCCACTGACATATGACCAATAATAAGGTATTTTGATAGGAACTGCGATAATACCACGCCCTCGTTGATCCAGAGTCCAACGCACAGTATCTCATAACTCCTACACAGTTGACTGGAAACAAGTTTTTAAACTCATTCAAGCTTCAGGATGGAAAATGAGAATTACCTATGGAGTGGTTGTAAAGATCTCATGGGACAGTGCATATGTGGTGAGATGATTTGCTGAGATATTAAGATAATAATTTGTTTTGTTCTCAGTGTTGTAGAAAAATGTCAGAATGATAGGATCCTACCCCTTATCGCTCGGCACACAATATGGGACTTCCCTTGCCCCAGGACTGAATAAAAGTTCCCTTTGTACCAAAAACACCTGTGCACATTGAGGTACTTCTCTCTTCCACAGTGGAGAGAGGTTAGAGGCTTTTGAGGTTGGTTGAGTGAGTGGTAATCAATGGGAATAACAGAGGAAGGGGGTTGCTACTTCTGGGAATATTGAAAACCTAATGGGTGAAGGAGGTCGCAAGACCTTAGTTGGGAATGGACTTAGTAGGACTGCATTAAGATACCACCCATCACCAAGATCCCATGCCCAAGTTTGGTATTCAGTTGGCAAAACAGCTCACCCACAAAGGATGAATAAGCTGGGGAAAGGAGCATATTAGCAGTAACCAACACTGAGTGAAGACTTGAGGGCCTTCTCCAAGAGTACTGGACTGTGTGACCCCTGGAACCTTCATGCAATCCTAGGTGTGATGTGTTGAGCCCTAATCAAGACACAGATTAAGTTTTCCATCAGTAATGGGGTGCCGGGGTCCAGCCCCAGCAGGATCCAGGCGAACCCTCAGGATGAACGGCGTCAGCGAGAGAGAGACACGTAGGACCGGCCTTTATGGGGCCAAGACTGCTGGGGGGGGGGGCGGAGAGAGAGAGAGAGGGGGGCTCTGGTGAGGCAGCCCCTGTTTAGCACTCTTGGTTAAAGTTAACAATTATCTTATTGTTTTTACACTAGGGCTAAACTCTTATTTTAATCTATCTTTAACTATATTAACAATAGTTTCCACTGCACAACCTCAGCACATTAACATCAATCAAACGTTGATCTAATAACCACTTTTAAAACAATATTTTTTGTATTTTCTAATAGGGCTTCCTTACCCCCCAAAGGGCTCTGTGCCTATTAGGGCCTTTTTAATGGTTAATCTCTATGTATAATATCTTTTGGCTTTCAGGCCTGTTGACAATTTTGGCTTGCACCTGGTGCAACTTTAAGCAACTTCAATAGCCGACCCTGTCTTTTTTGCGGTTAATCTATTTTCTTTCTATTAGGTGTCATCTCCATGGGAACTAGATAGGATTACATTTTTACAGAACAGAAATGCAAAGGATTGCAAAAACAGCAGATATGGCACAAAACAGGCTCTTAGTCTAAAAGTTAATTACCTGTAGGAAGTCACCAGCTAATCTCTATCTAAACTATTTTCTATTAGGCACATTTGTGGCTATAATATTTGTGGAGCTTTTCTCACCCCACGGAGGGACCTATGCTTAATAGTTTCTTTTGTTAGCTTACTGTGCTTAGGATGTTTAGAACAATTATGAGCATTTTGTGCAATGAGAGCACACATTTATCAAACAAGCCAGAATGCCAGCAAAAGGGTTTGAATTGAAGCATTTCCTTCATCTCTGGCCCCTTCATAGGGTACCAGCGTCCAGAAGATTTATTAATTAGGGTTTTAACTTGGTCCTCATTCAGTGAAAGAGGAGCAGGAGAGCTCTCGGCAGGCAACACAAGAATCCGAAGCAGGGCAAACAAGAACAACAGCAGAAAAGGGGGGAGGATATAGGGTAGGGTAGAGGCCAAGGCCAACCTGGAGGGTCCCTTATCCTAGACGGCCTTGCCTGCCCGGTATTTTCTTCATGACCTCATCACGGGCGGGACCTCCCATAGTGGCTCCCGACAATGGGGTGTCATTAGAGAAAAATTTTAATGACATCTCTTATGCCCTGTGTTTTGGAGAAAATTGAAGCCCTTAGTACAGTACTCAGAATCCAATCCTCAATAAATGGTAGCTATTATTGATATTTATATGATAAACTTGGGAATTAAAGGCTTTTCATTGAAAATTTGGCAAAATTTGGTTCATCTGCTACTTCATGTTCTTAAGCCTCATCCTCCAACTGCCCCTTAAATTACGATGTTACCTTGAGTTTGGATTGGATTGCTTGGATTAGCCTTGGACTTCCTTCCTTTTTTCCAAAAGCTAATTCTGTATTATTATCTTGATGTTCTGATATCACCTCCTAAATGTTGATGGTTCCCAAATATCTCAAGCTTTTCTAAAATCTAGAGCCTGGATATACGGCCAACTGGAACTTTTAAGTTGAATGGCTCACTCACACCTTAAAAAATCCTAAATCTTTACTACTCAAAGTGTAGTCTGCAGACAAGCAATACCATCATCTCCTGAGAGCTTGTTAGAAATGCAGACTCCTATGTCCCACCGCAGACCTACCAAAACAAAATCGGCATTTTAACACATCCCCAGGTGATTTGTGTATATAGTAAACTTTGAGAAACATGGTCTTAAATGAAACTTAAATTTTGCTTTTCTTCTTTGAAAATGACTACCATTTCCTGAACTACAGATGCAGTCAGAATCCAGTTTCTCCAGGAAAGTACTGCTATCATGGTATGCCTTTTTGGTGTGTCTTCTGGGAAACAACATCATCATGTCTCTCCTTCCTATCCCCACTACCACTCCTGCAGTTCAGGTCTCTCATTACCGCTGATTTGAACAACTATTCTGGCATCTTCATTCATTCTCTTGCTTTTGTCTTCATCTTACCCCATCTCATCATTTGTATTCCTACCAGATTAATCTTTCTAAGCATAAACATGATCATGTGACCTCCCTGCTTAAAATCTTTTAATGGCTCCCTATCTCTTCAGGAAAAAGTCCAAATTCTCCAGCATAGCTAGAAGCACCTTCATAAATTGTTGTTACCTACCACTTTAGCTTTACGTTCCCAACTCAGACCCAGTTCTCCAACCACAGCCAAATAACTGTTGTTCCTAGAATGTCCCATGCTGTGTCCCAAGATTGCTTCTCACTGTAGCAGATTGACTTGGTTTGGATCATGGAATTATCCTTGAGCCGATCACAGTAACCCAAAATATGTAATGTTCTGATTGGCCAGATTTGAGTCACATACCCACAGCTCCAGTCAAAGTACATGTAAATAGCAGAAGAGTAATTCTCAGAGAAAAGTCCATGAGCTATTCCAGAAAAAAATGAGTGACTGCTAAGCATGCAAGCAGAGATCAACGAAAGAGGTTCCATTTTCGCACTTTCATGGTATCATGCTGGAAAATACTTTGTAGTTTAATGAACTGCCTTCCTTTCCTTACTAGGCTATGAATTACTGAAAAGCAGGGACAATGCTTTTTATATGTGTTACCACTGCACCTGGCACAAATGCCTGACCCATAGAAGATATTAAATAAAGGTTTAACAAATTAATATCAGCTAATTTGCCATTTAGAAATGGCACAGCTATACTTTACATTCTAACACCCCAAAAAGATGTCCTTTTCATTATAGGGGACTGTAATGCAAAAGTAGGAAGTCAAGAAATACCTGGAGTAACAGGCAAATTTGGCCTGGAGTACAGAATGAAGCAAGGCAAAGGGTATAGAGAGTTTTGCCAAGAGAACACACTGGTCATAGCAAACACCCTCTCCCAAGAGAAGACTATACATGAACATCACCAGATGGTCAATACTGAAATCAGATTCATTATATTCTTTGCAGTCAACGATGTAGACGCTCTATACAGTCAGCAAAAACAAGACCAGGAGCTGACTGTGGCTCAGATCGTGACCTCCTTGTTGCCAAATTCAGACTGAAATTGAAGAAAGTAGGGAAAACCACTAGACCATTCAGGTATGACCTAAATCAAATCCCTTATGACTATACAGTGGGAGTGAGAAATAGATTTAAGGGACTAGATCTGATAGACAGGGTGCCTGAAGAACTATGGATGGAGGTTCGTGACATTGTACAGGAGGCAGGGATCAAGACCATCCCCAAGGAAAAGAAATGCAAAAAGGCAAATGGTTGTCTGAGGAGGTCTTACAAAGAGCTGTGAAAAGAGAAGTGAAAGGCAAAGGAAAAAAGGAAAGATATACCCATTTGAATGCAGAGTTCCAAAGAATAGCAAGGAGAGATAAGAAAGCCTTCCTCAGTGATCAATGCAAAGAAATAGAGGAAAACAACAGAATGGGAAAGACTAGAGATCTCCTCAAGAAAATAAGAGATGCCAAGGGAACATTTCATGCAAACATGGGCTCAATAAAGGACAGAAATTGTATGGACCTAACAGAAGCAGAAGATTTTAAGAGAGGTGGCAAGAATACAAAGAAGAACTATACAAAAAAGATCTTCACGACCCAGATAATCATGATGGTGTGATCACCAACCTAGAGCCAGACATCCTGGAATGTGAAGTCAAGTGGGCCTTAGGAAGCATCACGACGAACAAAGCTAGTGCAGGTGATGGAATTCCAGTTGAGCTATTTCAAATCCTGAAAGATGATGCTGTGAACGTGCTGCACTTAATATGCCAACAAATTTGGAAAACTCAATAGTGGCCACAGGACTGGAAAAGGTCAGTTTTCATTCCAATCCCAGAGAAAGGCAAAGAATGCTCAAACTACCACACAGTTGCACTCATCTCACACGCTAGTAAAGTAATGCTCAAAATTCTCCAAGCCATGCTTCAGTACGTAAACCATGAGCTTTCAGATGTTCAAGCTGGATTTAGAAAAGGCAGAGGAACCAGAGATCAAATTGCCAACATCCGTTGGCTCATTGAAAAGGTGAAAGAGTTCCAGGAAAAACATCTACTTCTGCCTTATTGACTATGCCAAAGCTTTTGACTGTGTGGATCACAACAAACTGTGGAAAATTCTTAAAGAGATGGGAATACCAGACCTCCTGACCTGCCTCTTGAGAAATCTGTATGCAGGTCAGGAAGCAACAGTTAGAACTGGACATGGAACAACAGACTGGTTCCAAATAGAGAACTTATTTAACTTCTATGCAGAGTACATCATGAAAAACGCTGGGCTGGATGAAGAACAAGCTGGAAACAAGATGGCCAGGAGAATAAGCAATAACCTCAGATATGCAGATTACACCACCCTTATGGCAGAAAGCAAGGAACTAAAGAGCCTCTTAATGAAACTGAAAAAGTTGGCTTAAAAGTCAACATTCAAAAAACTAAGATCATGGCATCTTGTCCCATCACTTCATGGCAAATAGATGGGGAAACAATGGAAACAGTGACAGACTTTATTTTTGGGGGCTCCAAAAGCACTGCAGATGGTGACTGCAGCCATAAAATTAAAAGACACTTGCTCCTTGGAAGAAAAGTTATGACCAACCTAGACAGCATAGTAAAAAGCAGAGATGTTACTTTGCCAACAAAGGTCTGTGTAGTCAAAGCTATGATTTTTCCAGTAGTCATGTTTGGATGTGAGAGTTGGACTATAAAGAAAGCTGAACACCAAACAATTGATGCTTTTGAACTGTGGTGTTGGAGAAGACTCTTGAGAGTCTCTTGGACAGCAAGGAGATCCAACCAGTCCATCCTAAGGAAATCAGTCCTGAATATTCATTGGAAGGACTGATGCTGAAGCTGAAACTCTGATACTTTGGCTACCTGATGCAAAGAGCTGACTCATTTGAAAAGACCATGCTGCTGGGAGGGATTGGGGGCAGGAGGAGAAGGGGACGACAGAGGATGAGATGCTTGGATGGTATCACTGACTAGATGGGCATGAGTTGAGTAAACTCCGGGAGTTGGTGATGGACAGGGTCGCCTGGTGTCCTGCAGTCCATGGGGTCACAAAGAATCAGACACAACTGAGTGACTGAACTGAAGTGAAACTTTACATTCAAGAGGAAAGAGACCATTTTCAATGATAGTCTCTGTCTATATGCAAAGGGGAAGAAAGAATGTCAGAAGTTCAATGTAATTTGTTTCATTTGTAGGATTTTACTACAGTAGAAGGAAAAAAACATAGTAAATTTATGTATAACAAGTGTACAGCTTTTTTTAAACTAGCATTCATAAATTTAATGTAAATAAAGTCAGTGTTTCCTATAACTTAAAATAATTACTGTCTTAAAGGAATTTAGTAATTTTATAGTTTCTAAGTTCACTCTCATAAACTACATAGTCATTGACTAATTATAACTTATCACTCAAAAAAATCATATAATGCAAAAGAATCTTAAGAAGCACCTTAAAGAATCTTTGGACCTGGGTGGGACTTTAGAGAGAATCTTCTGGGTTTTTCAGTTGAAGAAACTGAGGCTCTTAGAGATTAATGGTTTGCCAAAGTCATGAGCTACTTTATGGCTGTCTAGAGACTTCATTAGAGATGTGTCTTAGTTGGTTGTGCTACACTTATCATCTGAAAGTGATCACTCCCCTCTCTAAACTACTGCATTTAATTAACTGTTCAGTTTGATTTTCACACACCTCAGTTTGACTGACCTGTTTGTCTTTCATGGATTATTCCATGTCACACATCATGTATTAAGATTCACCCAATGTTGCCAGCATTCATTTATCCCTACCTTGCCTGAATTCTTATAATAGTCAGACTAAAAACTTTGTTTTAGTGCTTAACTATACAAGATAGTGGGCTTCCCAGGTGGCTCAGGGTAAAAAATCTGCCTGCCGATACAGGAGAAGTGGGTTCGATCCCTGGGTCAGGAAGATCCTTTGGATGAGGAAATGGCAGTCCCATTCCAGTATTCTTGCCTTGAAAATCCCATGGACAGAGGACCCTGGCAGGCTACAGGCCATGGGGTCACAAAGAGTCAGACACGACTGAGTGAGCGAGCACACACACAGCAGTATGCACGCCCCATACAAGGTAGCGCCATGAAGAAGGCAAAGACTTTGGTGACAGGCAAGAGATTCCTGGAGTTCTCTTGGGATAAATTGGCCAGCTGAAGAAGTCAGAC
This sequence comes from Cervus canadensis, assembly GCF_019320065.1. Classification (NCBI taxonomy): domain Eukaryota; kingdom Metazoa; phylum Chordata; class Mammalia; order Artiodactyla; family Cervidae; genus Cervus; species Cervus canadensis. The sequence goes on from NC_057410.1 coordinate 52,557,288, forward strand.
CTGTAAGTATTGACGGTTGGGAATCTCCACTGAAATGACCCAACCACATCATTCTACCATGAAAAACAAAAATCAACAGGCCCCACCTTTATACCTAAAACTTCCAATCAGCTTTTGGTTCCAGTCTCTTAAATATGAACAGATAACTATGGATCACTCCACATTTGAAGAAGATCTTTAAGTAGAAAGGCAGAGACCAAAATGAACAAACCAACAAACAAGCAATTCAAGACAAAAAGGCAATGCCCAGAAGAAAATGTTTTAATTGTAATAAATTCCTTTAAGAGATGAGAGAAGACTTTGTATCCATGAAACAAGAATAAAAGACCGTGTAAAGGAATATTTAGGGAACCAAAATAAGTTTTTAGAAATTAAAAATATGCTAACATAAATTCAAAAGCCCATAAATGGATTAAAAGATAATCTGAGGAAATGTCCCAGAAAATAGAACAAAGAGAGAAAACTATGAAGAGAGAAAAGTTGAGAAAATTAGTGGAGTAGAACAGGATATCTTAAGTCCAAATAAACAACAGCAAGCAGAAAATATGGAAGAAAGGAAATTATTAAACAAAATAATTCAAAAAATTTCTCAGAAATGTCAGATGTATATTTTCAAACTGAATCAGCACACTAAGCACCCAGCATAGTGTAACAGAAAGACTAACAGCAAGGGATGTAATTGTAACATTTCAGGACAATGAGAATCAAAAGAAGATTGTAAAAACATGCACAGTTGGGGGAAAATATGATGTTGCATGAAAAGGACAAGAATAAGTATATATTTGAACTTGCTAGTAAAAGCATGGGAAGATGTAGGACAACAGAGTAAATTATTTTGTCTTATTCACATTTCTACCTGAAAGGTTCTCCATGTATGGACTCATGAGACTAGATTAAGTCCACCTAGATAATTCCTGACACTCTCCCCTTCTCAAAGTCCATACCTTTAATCACATCAGCAAAGTAATTTTGCTGGGCAAAGTAACATTTTCTTGAGGTTCTGGGGATAATAGCATAATATTTTTGGGAGGAAATTGTTCTTCCTATCACACGTCAACACACATTTTATTAAAGACATAAAAGTGGCAAAATGAGCACCTAAAAGATGTTCAACTTCATTAGTCATAAGGGAAATGCAAAGTAAAGCCATAATGAGTTATCACTACGTACTTACTAGAATGGTTAAAATAAAAAATATGGGTAACACCAAACCTTTTAAGGATATGGAGAAACTGGATCACTAATACATTGCCTGTGGGAATATAAAATGAGACAATCACTCTGGAAAATACTTTGTCAATTTCTTATAAAATGCACTTACCATATGATCCAGCAGTTGTTCTCTTGGTCATTTATCCCAGGGAAATGAAAACTATGCACAAGTCCCTATGGACTATGGACTATGGACTCCAAGGAGATCAGACCAGTCAATCCCAAAAGAAATCTACCCTGAACATTCATTGGAAGAACTGATGCTGAAGCTGCAATACTTTGACCACCTGATATGAAGAGCTGACCCATTGGAAAAGACCCTGATGCTGGCAAAGATTGAAGGCAAAAGGATAAGGGGCCAACAGAGGCTGAGATGGTGAGATAGCAGCACCAGCTCAATGAACCAGAATTTGAGCAAATTCTCTCTGGGAGATAGTGAAGGACAAGAGAGCCTGGCATGCTGCTGTCTGTGGGGTTGCAAAGAGTTGGACAGGACTCAGTTACTGAAGAACAACAAAACTGATACATGCAGCAACTTGAATGGATGAAGAGAATTATGCTGAATGAAAAAAAATCAGTTCCACCATGGTTAATGCTACATGACTCCATTTATATAATGTTCTTGAGATAGCAAAATTATACGTATTAAAAACATTATTATTTCCAGGGGTTAGGGATTAGGGAGGAAGGGGGAAAGGATGGGAGTAGCTGTAAAGGGAAGGAAGCTTTGTGGTGATGGAACAGATCTGTATCTTGATCAGAGTGATAGTTACATAAATTGACACGATAAAATTGCATACTATACTCAGTGTTCACGTACATAGACAAATAAGTGCATGTAAAACTGGTGAAATCTGAGTAAATTCTGTGGATTGTATCAAAGTCAATTGCCTGGGTTTGGTGTTGTGCTGCTGCTGCTGCTGCGTCACTTCAGTCGTGTCCGACTCTATGCAACCCCATAGACTGCAGCCCACCAGGCTCCCCCGTCCCTGGGATTCTCCAGGCAAGACCACCGAGTGGGTTGCCATTTCCTTCTCCAATGCATGAAAGTGAAAAGTGAAAGTGAAGTCTCTCAGTCGTGTCCGACTCTTCGTGACCCCATGGACTGCAGCATACCAGGCTCCTCTGTCCATGGGATTTTCCAGGCAAGAGGACTGGAATGGGGTGCTATTGCCTTCTCTGTGGTATTGTTCTACAGTTATATAAAACATTATCATTGGGAAAAAGTGGGTGAAAAGTATATGGAAATTGCCCATACTTTTTTCTTTTTTGGCAAATTTCCAAAGTTTTTATGTATATTAGATATTTGAAATTCAGTTATATATTTTTAAATGTGTATCAGGATAGCCAACTTTGGCTGCAAGTAGCAAACAATCCAAATGTGGGGGGAAAAAGGGCGGGGGTGAGTTAGATCAGGATGGGTCAGACAGAAAGTACCTGGTGAGCAGCTGGAGACACTGAGTGCAGGTGGGGAAGGAGCTCTGAGAAGGGGCTGGGAGGTCAGGGGGCCGTGGAGCCAGGATGGGAGACTCCTGAGCAGACCTGTCTGCCCAAAAGAAGGGCCAACGCCTGGGAGAACCTTCTGCTGGAAGCAGACAGGGTGACCGCAGAGACAGAGTACTTTGGGAGGAGAGGTGATGGGTCCAGGGGTGGGAGGGGTGACACGTCACAAGGGCAGATGCCCCACCGTCTATGCCAGCAGGAATCTCAGTGCAGAGGCTGCAGCTCCAGAGGCAAGTGGGGTATAGGGCTGGTGAAGCTTAAAGAGAGTCAGTAGGTGAGGGCAAAAGTGAAAGATTCGAGAGCAAAATGTTTGAAAGTCATGCTGAAAAATTATGCTGTATCGTGTAACTTTGTGCTACTCTGTGTCAGAACTGTGACAATTCCCGTGTTCTACCGTGAGGCCCTTGTTGGTTGTGCTGTGTGCTAAGTCACTTTAGTCGTGTCTGACTCTGCAACCCCATGGACTGTAGCCCACCAGGCTCCTCTACCCATGAGGATTCTCCAGGCAAGAATACTGCAGTGGGTTGCCATTTGCTCCTCCAGGGGATCTTCCTGACCCAGGGATGGAACCCTGCCTCTTACATCTCCTGCATTGGCAGGCAGGTTCTTTACCACTAGCGCCACCTGGAAAGCCCCTATTTTATATATAGTGGTGTGTGTCTATTCAATACTCTGTAATGGCCTATACAGGAAAAGAATCTAAAAATGAGCAGATATATCCATGGTACACCTGGAACTAACACAACATTGTAAATCTACTCCAATAAATTCTTTTTTTAAAATTGTCACCAAAAAATGTATTATAAGTGGATTTTGTTTTCTCTCACAAAGCAAAAATTCAAAAGATAGTCAGGATTGATTAATTCATCACTCCAAATGGGTCATCAAAGACCCAGCCTCGTGCTGTATTTCTCCCTCTTCATTTCCAGAATGTTGGTACTTGGTCCTAAAACTGTCCACTGAATCTCAAAATGATTACAGCAGCCCCATTAATCACATCCTTCTATAAAAACATGCAAAGACCAGGAGAACGTTTCTTTTCTGGGTTCCTTTTTTAAGGCTAATGAAAAGACCTCAGGAGGTTTTCTGTAAAATCATTGGCCAGAATTGCGTCTTATTCCTCAAATAGTATGGCTCTGGAAATGTAGTATGGCCCTGAGTATACAGTTCTCAATACTAGAAAGCAGTTAGCAAAGAAAAAGGGAAAACCGGTTATTGGGTAGACAGCCTGTATGTCTGTCACACCGTAAGTACAGTTGGGGTTGAAAATTTTGTTTAACCCTTGATACAGTTGAAAAGTAAAGCTCTGTCGTTACCTGTTATATCTGAGGATACTGTCGTCACTCCCATGAATAACTGCAGCAACTCCTCCCTGCCTAAAATATTTTCTCCTCCTGATCCTTTTCCAACAGTGAGGCTCAATAATCTTCTTAATCTTCCCTTTTCCCCCCCTTAAGTCACAATGTCATTAATCCCATAAATCACCCACCAATTTTTCATCAACACTGATGGAATGAAATTCAGCACCCCTCCTTGACCCTTCAGCCTATTTTCCATCATTCCCTGCAGAACTTTATACTCTAATGACCCCAACTCTTTAGGTTCTCTGAACACTATGCTATTTCTTCCTTTGCTGATGTGTCCTCTTCAACCTGGCATGCCCTTGCTTTCCATTCCCAAACCTATAAATTTCCACTAGGAAATGGCTCCTTATTCTTTAAGAATCAACCAGGGTATCAGTCTTTCTCCTGGAAGGCTTCTCCACAATTCTTCATCAGAATGGTGATAGACAAAAGAACCTCTACTAATAGAATTGTAAGAGTAAGCTAGAAAAGCAATAAAGAGCAGTTGAAAAACTAATAAACAAAAACTTCAAACCTGAGGCATGGTTATATATAAGGAGTTTTTGAGTGTCAATTGTTTCTTAGTGGCAGCCTGTATATACAATATTTTTTTCTCTGATGTTATGATGCTCTAGAAATGAAAGACCCCTGTTAGGCAAATAATAAAAAATAGCCTCCCAAACTGCTGATTATTCATAAAGTGTTTCCATTTATTTCAGAAGAATAACATTGCTAACTACTGAGAAATGGAGTTATTGTTGAAGCCTGAGGAGGTATTCTTGTTTTCTCCTATCAAGGCACATATTACCCAATATTAAATGTTTCCTTCTCAGCTTCATTGCTTACCCACTTACATATTTCTCTCCTTTAGTGTGTCATGGAGATTTATGTTGTTAAAGTTTTTTTTTTTTTAAACTATAATAGAAGGAGGAAAACAGAAAATTTATAAGCTATTTGGGGAGAAAAACTAATATCAACATAATAATCATTTAAATTATATTGGTATGAATCTACAGCATTTATCTTTTGTACTCTAATGAAGCTAATGGAAAACAAAAACTAGCAAATTCAGATATCTGCATAAATCGAACCCTTGAAAATAACAGTTGCTACAGTCTACTACTCCATCCACAGTTTGGGGGATGTATTTCTCTACAAAAGCTGGAAAGGCATTATTGCAAATGTTCCCTACAAATAGCATGTGCATGCATAATTGAGTCCATATTAAACATTAAGAAAAGACATACAGTATACATGGAACATGATTTCATTAGCTGATAGATCAGGAGTCCTGCCTCCTAATCCTGTTACTGGAATTTAAGAATGCTTCAGAGCCCACTGCTTAAGTGCACTATTTGGTTTCCGTACCTGTTAAGGCATGAAAGAGAACAGACAAAAGGCCCTGAGTATCTGCAGTGTAGATTCTAAAGCAAACGCCAAACTCCTGAGAGCATAAGAGGAATTCCACTTTCTACTTTAAGCAAGGTGTATTGTCTAAAATTTTAAAAACCAGTTTACTTTTCCTCCCTCATTGTTAGAAAGTTCTTGTTCTGTACTAAAACTGGATTCCTTGTTGTCATTTCAGTTCAGTTGCTCAGTCGTGTGTGACTCATTGCAACCCCACGAACCACAGCTCGCCAAGCCTGCCTGTCCATCACCAACTCCCAGCCTTCACCCAAACTCATGTCCATTCAGCCGGTGATGCCATCCAACCATCTCATTCTCTGTTGTCCCCTTCTCCTCCCACCTTAAGTCTTTCCCAGCATCAGGGTCTTTTCAAATGAGTCACCTCTTTGCATCAGGTGGCCAAAGTATTGGAGTTCCAGCTTCAGCATCAGTCTTTCCAATGAATATTCAGGACTGATCTCCCTTAGGATGGACTGGCTGGACCTCCTTGCAGTCCAAGGGAATCTCAAGAGTCTTCTCCAACCCGACAGTTCAAAAGCATCAATTCTTCGATGCTCAGCTTTCTTTATAGTCCAACTCTAACATCCAAATATGACTACTGGAATAGACAGACCTTTGTTAGCAAAGAAATGTCTCTACTTTTTAATATGCTGTCTAGGCTGGTCATAACTTTCCTTCCAAGGAGTAAGCATCTTTTAATGTCATGGCTGCAATCACCATCTGCAGTGCTTTTGGAGCCTCCCAAAATAATGTCTGTCACTGTTTCCATTGTTTCCCCGTCTATTTGCCATGAAGTGATGGGACGAGATGCCATGATCTTAGTTTTCTGAATGTTGACCTTTAAGCCAACTTTTTCACTCTCCTCTTTCGCTTTCATCAAGAGGCTCTTTAGTTCTTCTTCAATTTTTGCCATAAGGGTGGTGTCATCTGCATATCTGAGGTTACTGATATTTCTCCTGGCAATCTTGATTCCAGCTTCTGCTTCATCCAGCCCAGCGTTTCTCATGATGTACTCTGCATATAAGTTAAATAAGCAGAGTGACAATATACAGACTTGATGTACTCCTTTCTCTATTTGGAACCAGTCTGTTGTCCACTTCTAACTGTTGCTTCCAGACCTGCATACAGATTTCTCAAGAGGCAGGTCAAGTGGTCTGGTATTTGCATCACTTTAAGAATTTCCCAGTTTGTTGTGATCCACACAGTCAAAAGCTTTGGCATAGTCAATAAGGCAGAAGTAGATGTTTTTCTGGAACTCTCTTGCTTTTTTGATGAGCCAACAGAAGCAATTTGATCCCTGGTTCCTCTGTCTTTTCTAAATCCAGCTTGAACATCTAGAAGTTCACAGTCCACGTACTGTTGAAGCCTGACTTGGAGAATTTTGAGCATTACTTTACTAGTGTGTGAGATGAGTGCAATTGTGTGGTAGTTTGAGCATTCTTTGGCATTGCCTTTCTTTGGGATTGGAATGAAAACTGACCTTTTCCAGTCCTGTGGCCACTATTGAGTTTTCCAAATTTGTTGGCATATTAAGTGCAGCACGTTCACAGCATCATCTTTCAGGATTTGAAATAGCTCAACTGGAATTCCATCACCTCCACTAGCTTTGTTCATCGTGATGCTTCCTAAGGCCCACTTGACTTCACATTCCAGGATGTCTGGCTCTAGGTTGGTGATCACACCATCATGATTATCTGGGTCGTGAAGATCTTTTTTGTATAGTTCTTCTTTGTATTCTTGCCACCTTTCTTAAAATCTTCTGCTTCTGTTAGGTCTATACAATTTCTGTCCTTTATTGAGCCCATGTTTGCATGAAGTGTTCCCTTGGTATCTCTAATTTTCTTGAAGAGATTTCTAGACTTTCCTATTCTATTGTTTTCCTCTATTTCTTTGCATTGATCACTGAGGAAGGCTTTCTTATCTCTCCTTGCTATCTTTGGAACTCTGCATTCAAATGGGAGTATCTATCCTTTTCTCCTTTGCCTTTCACTTCTTTTCTTTTCACAGCTCTTTGTAAGACCTACTCAGACAACCATTTTGCCTTTTTGCATTTCTTTTCCTTGGGTATGGTCTTGATCCCTGCCTCCTGTACAATGTCACGAACCCCCGTCTATAGTTTTTCAGGCACTCTGTCTATCAGATCTAATCCCTTGAATCTATTTCTCACTCCCACTGTATAATTGTAAGGGATTTGATCTAGGTCATACCTGAATGGTCTAGTGGTTTTCCCTACTTTCTTCAATTTCAGTCTGAATTTGGCAATAAGGAGTTCATGATCTGAGCCACAGTCAGCTCCTGGTCTTGTTTTTACTGACTGTATATAGTTTCTCCATCTTTGGCTGCAAAGAATATAATGAATCTGATTTCAGTATTGACCATCTGGTGATGTCCAGGTGTAGTCTTCTCCTGTGTTATTGGAAGAGGGTGTTTGGAGGCAATCTCAGGTAAATCCTTACCAGCAATATGACTCTGGGCATGTGACTTAATCTTCTGAGATTTGTTCCCTCAGCCTGTCAGTAGTTCAATGTTACAGTCCAAAGGTATGTAAGATGTTGAACTTGTGGTCCTATGAGTCAGGAGCCTTGCAGCTTAACTGGAGCAGAGCCACCAGACAGCACAGAAGACAGTAGGAGGTCCACACTAGAAACCTGGTGGCCACGCATGGGCCAGTTGCAGAGTGTGAAGCTCTGGGGGCTTAGACATCGTGGTTCCCACCTTCCAGCTGACTCCCTGTAAGTACCCCACCAGGCTCCCACAGGGCCGGGGGCTGAGGGAACCCGGAGAAAACCATGTCTCCACAACACTGGCTCTAAATTACTTTTAAGATCAGCAGGTAATCAGAATTTTAAAGACACAGTGCCTGGTGATTCTCTCGTATATTTTTCTATGAGGAGAATCAAGAGATTCAAGACCCTAAGCACTCCCTTTATTTTATACAAAAAATTTGATCATTTTATTTGAAGCACAGATGTCATAGTAAACATGTCCAAATAACTGGTTCATTTCCCCAGATACTCACTGCCCATATTTTCTTAGTGGCTATTCAGTCAGCATGCCATGCCAGGAACCATGGGAATCAGGAACACCTGGGAGAAGCCCTGAAGAGAATCATTTAGGAACAGAGTTGTGTCCAGCTCTTTTGCAACCCCATAGACTGTAGCCTGCCAGGCTCCTCTGTCCATGGGATTTCCCAGGCAAGAATACTGGAGTGGTTTGCCATTTCCTTCTCCAGGGGATCTTCCCAACTCAGGGATAGAACCCACATCTCCTGCACTGGAGATTCTTTACAGCTTGACAGCCAGGGAAGTGCTAACTGCTGTGTTGCCTTTGAAATCAACCAATCTCTAAGTTAAGGGTTACAGTAAAATGCAGGGACTGAGTCAGATGATTTCTCCATCTCTATGTTAGATTGCAAAATTACCCACATGTATCTATCCTTTGCTGTATGCATCTCTCTTTACAAAGTGTCTTTACAGCTCCTTGAATCAAAAGGTGGAATATTTTACCTCCCCCCCCAGACCTATACATAGAAAACTATAAAACACTGATGAAAGAAATCAAAGAGGACACAAATAGATGGAGAAATATACCATGTTCATGGATTGGAAGAATCAATATTGTGAAAATGAGTATACTACCCAAAGCAACCCGTAGATTCAGTGCAATCCCTATCAAGCTACCAATGGTATTCTTCACAGAACTAGAACAAATAATTTCACAATTTGTATGGAAATACAAAAAAACTCAAATAGCCAAAGCAATCTTGAGAAAGAAGAATGGAACTGGAGGAATCAACCTGCCTGACTTCAGGCTCTACTACAAAGCCACAGTCATCAAGACAGTATGGTACTGGCACAAAGACTGAAATATAGATCAATGGAACAAAATAGAAAGCCCAGAGATAAATCCACATACCTACGGACACCTTATCTTCAACAAAGGAGGCAAGGATATACAATGGAAAAAAGACAACCTCTTTAACAAGTGGTGCTGGGAAAACTGGTCAACCACTTGTAAAAGAATGAAACTAGAACACTTGCTAACACCATACACAAAAATAAACAAAATGGATTAAAGATCTAAATGTAAGACCAGAAACTATAAAACTCCTAGAGGAGAACATAGGCAAAACACTCTCAGACATAAATCACAGCAGGATCCTCTATGACCCACCTCCCAGAATATTGGAAATAAAAGCAAAAATAAACAAATGGGACCTAATGAAACTTAAAAGCTTTTGCACAACAAAGGAAACGATAAGCAAGGTGAAAAGACAGCCCTCAGAATGGGAGAAAATAATAGCAAACAAAGAAACAGACAAAGGATTAATCTCAAAAATATATAAGCACCTCCTGCAGCTCAATTCCAGAAAAATAAATGACCCAATCAAAAAATGGGCCAAAGATCTAAACAGACATTTCTCCAAAGAAGACATACAGATGGCTAACAAACACATGAAAAGATGCTCAACATCACTCATTATCAGAGAAATGCAAATCAAAACCACAATGAGGTACCATTACACGCCAGTCAGGATGGCTGCTATCCAAAAGTCTACAAGCAATAAATGCTGGAGAGGGTGTGGAGAAAAGGGAACCCTCTTACACTGTTGGTGGGAATGCAAACTAGTATAGCCGCTATGGAGAACAGTGTGGAGATTCCTTTAAAAACTGGAAATAGAACTGCCATATGACCCAGCAATCCCACTCCTGGGCATACACACCAAGGAAACCAGAACGAAAGAGACATGTGTACCCCAATGTTCATCACAGCACTATTTATAATAGCCAGGACATGGAAGCAACTTAGATACCCATCAGCAGATGAATGAATAAGGAAGCTGTGGTACATATACACCATGGAATATTACTCAGCCATTAAAAAGAATTCATTTGAATCAGTTCTAATGAGATGGATGAAACTGGAGCCCATTATACAGACTGAACTAAGCCAGAAAGATAAAGACCAATACAGTATACTAACGCATATATATGGAATTTAAAAGATAGTAACGATAACCCTATATGCAAAACAGGAAAAGAGACACAGATGTACAGAACAAACATTTGGACTCTGTGGGAGGAGAGTGTGGGATGTTTCAAGACAACAGCATCGAAACATGTATATTATCGAGGGTGAAATAGATCACCAGCCCAGGCTGGATGCATGAAACAAGTGCTCAGGGCTGGTGCACTGGGATGACCCAGAGGGATCGGCTAGAGAGGGAGGTGGGAGGAGGGATCGGGATGGGGAACACGTGTAAATCCATGGCTGATTCATATCAATGTATGGCAAAAACCACTACAATATTGTAAAGTAATTAGCCTCCAACTAATAAAAATAAATGGAAAAAAAAAGAAAAAAAAAACACCTCACCCCCTTGAATCCGAGCTGTCCTTGCAACCTGCTTTGTCAAGGGATGAAGAGCACTCGAAATTCATCTTCTGTATACAGAGTATCAAAAAGAGGAGGCATCTTTCCTTCTGAGCTCCCCAAAACATCACCAGACCTGTTACTAAAGCGTAGTTATGACTATTGGCCACCTCCGTAAGGGAGGCCACTCCCTGACAGAATCTTAGCAGTGTCTCAGAAGGGAGAGAAAGAAATGGCACCCCGCTCCATTGTTCTTGCCTGCGAAATCAGAGGAGCCAATTGGGCTACAGTCCGTGGGGTCGCAAAAGAGTCAGACATGACTGAGCAACTAAGCAACAGCAGCAGAGGGAAGTCAGAAAAAGAATGTTGTAGGACTTCGGACTCTTGAGTTCAAGTGCTTTAAATTGAGTCTTTCAAGGCAAGGAGCTCATCGAGATCAGACAGATTCGTGGTATTTTTTCAAAATTTAGTGGACAAAGAGACAAGAGGATATTGAAGTGATTCTTGCCACTTGTAGTTAAGTATAAATTGTTGTAAATACTTGCAAGCTAATTGCAGAAGTGATCAGTCTACTGTCTCAGATAAATTCATCTGTGGGGTCTTCTAAAGTGAAATTATTTATTATTTACAGCAATAGCCATTCCAGGCAAAATTTCCTCAAATAACTAAGTCAATTTGACATAAGTGGTCTATAGTCTTATATAAGTCAAATTGTCACAGATTCTCAATTTTTAATCCATTTCCACTTTATGGGCATAAAATTATTGATAATCTTCTCTTGTTATCTTTTATATTTCTAATGTAATTATAGTTATGTTTTCCTTTCTCTTTCATTATATGTGTGCCCTTCTTTTTCCTTTAAAACATTTCCAAGTTTTTCTATTTTAAGCTTTTCATAGAACTAATTTCTGAACTTGTTCTTTCTCTTTTTGGTGTCTTAGTTTTCGCTTTCAGCGGATTCTACTTTTATATTTTTTATCTCCTTCCTTCTGCCTGCTTTGGGATTTATTCTATTGTTCTTTTTCTAATTTCTTAAGTTAAAACTTTATCCTATTACTATTCAGTCTTTTCTCTTTTCTAATACAAACCTTAAATATATAAATTCCCAAAAGAACAACTTCTGCTGCATATCATGAGTTTTTCTATACATATATTTATACAGTATTTTATTTATCATTCAACTCTATCATTCATTCTTTTTTTTAGTTTACAGTATGATTTCTTCTTTGACCCATAATTATTTTATATATTTTACAAATTGAAAAAAATTTAATATTGTTGGGCCTTTTATTTTTATTCATATTTTCTTCCAGCTTCCAATTATTTAATATAATTGACATACAACATGTGTAAGTTTAAGATGTACATGTTGATTTGATACATATATATTGCAAAATTATACCACGGTAGCAGTAGTTAATACCTGATCACTTCATGTAATTGCCATTTCTTTTTGGTGGTGAAAATATTTAAAATCTACTTTCTTAGCAACTTTCAATTATAGAAAACCGTTAACTGTAGTTAACTACATTGTTAACCATAATCAGCACACTGCATGTTAGATTCCCAGAATTTATTCATCTTTTAACGGGACGTTTGTTGGTAAAGAATCTGTCCACAATGAGGGAGACCCATGTTTGATCCCTGGATTGGGAAGATCCCTGGAAAAGGCAAGGGCTACCCACTCCAGTATTCTTGCCTGGAGAATTCCATGGACAGAGGAGCCTGGCGGGCTACAGTCCATGGGGTTGCAGAGTTGGACATGACTGAGCAGCTTTCACTTTCACTTTGTACCCATTGACCAAAAATCTTCCCATTTCCCCCTACTTTCAGCCCCTAGAAACAATCATTCCTGTCTGTTTCTAAGAGTGTGGCTATTTTAGATTCCACATTAAAGTGATATCATCTAGAATTTGGATGTCTCTATAAGTGTCAGACTTTATTTTTGGGGGCTCCAAAATCACTGCAGATGGTGACTGCAGCCATGAAATTAAAAGACGCTTACTCCTTGGAAGGAAAGTTATGACCAACCTAGATAGCATATTAAAAAGCAGAGACATTACATTGCCAACAAAGGTCCATCTAGTCAAGGCTGTGGTTTTTCCAGTGGTCATTTATGGATGTGAGAGTTGGACTGTGAAGAAAGCTGAGCACTGAAGAATTGATGCTTTTGAACTGTGGTGTTGGAGAAGGCTCTTGAGAGTCCCTTGGACTGCAAGGAGATCCAACCAGTCCATCCTAAAGGAGATCAGTCCTCGGTGTTCATTGGAAGGACTGATGCTGAAGCTGAAACGCCAATACTTTGGCCACGTCATGCAAAGAGTTGACTTATTGGAAAAGACCCTGATGCTGGGAGGGATTAGGGGCAGGAGGAGAAGGGGACGACAGAGGATGAGATGGCTGGATGGCATCACCAACTCAATGGGCATGGGTTTGAGTAAACTCCGGGAGTTGGTGATGGACAGGGAGGCCTGGCGTGCTGCGATTCATGGGGTCACAAAGAGTCAGACACAACTGAGCGACTGAGCTGAACTGAACTGATATGACTTATTTCACTTGGCATATAATGTCTTCAAGTTTCATCCATGTTGTCACAAATGGCAGCATATCCTTCTGTCTCAAGGATGTATATTTACATTCCCACATTTCTTTATCCATTAATCTCTAGATGGACACTCAGGTTGTTTCCATATTTTACCTATTTTGAATAACGTTGCATTGGCCATGAAAGTGCAAATCTCTCTTCAAGACACTAATATAATTTCCTCTAGATATATACCCAGAAGTAGGATTTGGGGATCAAATGTAGTTTATTTTTAATTTTTTGAGGAACCTCCATACTGTTTTCTATAGTAGCTGTACCAATTTACATTTCAATAGCAATGCACAAGGGTTCTTTTATCTATATTCTCAACAACACTTGCTATCCCTTATCATTTTGATGGTAGTTATTCTAACAGGTATGAGGTATATATCTCATTGTGGTTTTGATTTGCATTTTCCTGATGATTAGTAATGTTGAGCATTTTTTAAATTTATGTTTTTATTGAAGGATAATTGCTTTATAGAATTTTTCTGTTTTCTGTCAAACCGCAACATGAATCAGCCATTGGTATACATATGTCCCCTCCCTGTTGAACCTCCCTCCCATCTCCCTTCCCATCCCACCCCTCTAGGTTGACACAGAGCCCCTGTTTGGGTTTCCTGAGCCAGACAGCAAATTCCCGTTGGCTATCTATTTTACATATGGTAATGTAATTTTCCATGTTACTCTCTCTATACAGCTCACCCTCTCCCCATATCCATAAGTCTATTCTCTAATGTTCAGCATTTTTTGATCAGTGATGTTGTGCATCTCTTCGTGTACTTATTGGCTATGTGTTTGTTTTCTTTGGAAAATGTCCATTTAGTTCCTTAGCCCATTTTTAAATCAGATTGGATTTTTTTTCCCTATAGAGTTGTATGATTTATATGTATTAGATATTGCCTTCTATGAAATATATAACTTACTAATATTTTATCCCATGCCATAGGTTGGGAATTGTGTTCATTGTTTCTCTGCTATGCAGAAGCTTTTTAGTTTGATGTAGTTCCACTTGTTTATTCTTGCTTTTGTTGCTTGTGCTCATGGAGCCATACCAAAAAAATTCTTGCTAATACCAATAACAAGGAGAATCTTCCCTGTTTTCTTCTACTAGTTTTATAGTTTCAGGTCTTATATTTACACATTTAATCCATGTCAAGTTAATTTTTGTGAGTGGTATAAGGTAGGGGCTCAGTTTCATTCTTTTGCATGTAATTACCCTGTTTTCCCAACATCATTTATTAAATAGACTATCACTTTCCCATTGAGTATTCTTGGCTCACTTGTCAAATACTAGTTGACTGTGTATGTGTGGGTTTATTTCTGGGCTCTCTGATTCTATTCCATTTGTCTACATGTCAGTTTTTATGCCAATTCTACACTGTCTTGCTTTCTGTAGTTTTGTATTTTAGTTTGTAATCAGATGAGATCAGACATATTCAGGATGGTATGTCCATAGACAATGGTTTGTAATCAGGAAGTGTAAAGGTTCTAGCTTTGTTCTGCTTTATCATAATTTCTCTATTTGGGTTCTTTTTGGTTACATAAAAATTTTAGGATTTTTTTTTCTATTTCTGTGAAAAATGCTATTGGGATTTTGAAAGGGAGTACATTGAATTTATAAGTGACTTTAGGCTGTGTGGATATTTTAACAGTGTTAATTCTTTCAATCTATGAACATAGTGTGTCTTTCCATTTATTTGTATCTTCTTCAATTTTTTTCATCAGAGTCTTGCAGAAAAATGAATTAAGCCCCAAGTTAGTAGAAGGAAAGAAAAAAACATATCAGGGCAAAAATAAAGATAAAATAGAAAAAATGAGCAAGACAAGGAGACAGTTTTTTGAAAAGACCAACAAAATAGCTAAACTCTTAGCTAAACTAAGAAAAAAGAAAGAAGACTCAAATAAAATTAAAAAGGAAAGAAGAAACAGTAAAACTGATGCCACAAACAAAAAGATCAAAAGACAGTTAGAAGCAACTATATGCCAAAAAATAGTTTAACATAGAAGAAATGATAAATTCCTAGAAACATACAACCTACCAAGATTAAATCTTGAAGAAATAGAAATTCTGAACAGATCTGTAACTACTGAGAAGACTGAATCAGTAATCAAAAACCTCCCAACAAAGAAAAACATGGCTCCAATGATGATTTCTACCAATATTTAAATAACAAGTCGATATATCTCAAACAATTCCAAAAAACAGAAGAGGGAGCACTTCCAAGCTGTCAAAAACAAAACGAAATCAAAGGGAACAAATGTTGTTGGAGAAATTGGAACTCATGTACACTGTTGATGGGAATGCAAAATGGTAGAGCGGCTATGGGAAAACAGTAGGGACAGTCCTCAAAAATTTCAAAATAGAATTATCATATGACCTGGCAACCTCACTATTGGGTATTTATCCAAAGAATTTCAGTCAACATCTTGAATAAATATTGGCACTCCAGTGTTCAGTTCAGTTCAGTCACTCAGTCGTGTCTGACTCTTTGCGACCCCATGAACCACAGCGTGCCAGCCCTCCCAGTCCATCACCAATGCCTGGAGTCCACCCAAACCCATGTCCATTGAGTCAGTGATGCCATACAGCCATCTCATCCTCTGTCATCCCCTTCTCCTCCCGCCCTCAATCTTTCCCAGCATCAGGGTCTTTTCAAATGAGTCAGCTCTTCGCATGAGGTGGCCAAAGTATTGGAGTTTCAGCTTCAACATCAGTCCTTCCAATGAATACCCAGGACTGATCTCCTTTAGGATGGACTGGTTGGATCTCCTTGCAGTCCAAGGGACTCTCAAGAGTCTTCTCCAACACCACAGTTCAAAAGCATCAATTCTTCAGTGCTCAGCTTTCTTTATAGTCCAACTCTCACATCCATATGTGACTACTGGAAAAACCATAGCCTTGACTAGATGGACCTTTGGCTGGCAAAGTAATGTCTCTGCTTTTTAATATGCTATCTAGGTTGGTCATAACTTTCCTTCCAAGGAGTAAGCGTCTTTTAATTTCATGGCTGCAGTCACCATCTGCAGTGCTTTTGGAGTCCAAAAAAATAAAGTCAGCCACTCTTTGTACTGTTTCCCCACTTATTTGCTGTGAAGTGATGGGACCAGATGCCATGATCTTAGTTTTCTGAATGTTGAGCTTTAAGCCAACTTTTTCACTCTCCTCTCACTTTCATCAAGAGGCTCTTTGGCTCTTCTTCACTTTCTGCCATAAGGGTGGTGTCATCTGCATATCTGAGGTTATTGATATTTCTCCTGGCAATCTTGATTCCAGCTTGTGCTTCCTCCAGCACAGCGTTTCTCATGATGTTCCTTGTAGCACTATTCACAACAGCCACGATATGGAAACAACCTAAATGTCCATTGATAGATAAGCCAATAAAGAAAATGTTGCATGTACATACAGTGAATACTATTCAACCTTAAAAAGGAAGTAAATCTGAAATATGTGACAGCATGGATGAACCTTGAGAACATTATTCTAAGTGAAATAAGCCATCACAGAAAAACAAATCCTACACAATTCTACTTATATGAGTACCAGAAATACTTAAATGCATAGAAACAAAGAGTGGAATGATGGTTTTCAGGGACTGGTGGGGTGGGGGTAAATGGGATTATTAATCAATGGGCATAAAAGTTTCAGTCAAGTAAGAGAAATAAGCTCTAGAGAGTGGTTATACAACACTGTACTTATAGTCATCAATAATATATACTTCAAAATTTATCAAGAGGATTGATCTCATGTTGCAGTGTTACCACATACACACACACAAAGTAAAATAGAGGCTACGCATACTCTGCAGCCCAGAAATCCTACTTCTAAGTATGTTTCCTAGTGAATCCTCCATGTATATGAAGAGTCATATACAAGAATGTCTACTGCAGCATTATTTATAGTGGTAAAAACCTCTAAACAACCTGAATGATCACCAGAGAGAGAATGTCTGTGGAATGCTGTGTGGCAATTCATATGAATAAACTAGAGCATTTGTATTAGTATGAGTAGATTCTAAAAATAATGTTAATTTAAAGAATATTTTTGTAATGTTTGGTATAAAAGTGTTTTCTAAAAATCCATGGCTCACTTATTTTTATGCACGACTAGAAAATTAAAGTCATTTTTGTCTTTTTCACCCTTAATTGAATCCTCTACTTCTTACCATCTCCTTCTCTTTTCATTTGTTAAGAAATCATTTTCTTGCTGTTATAATAGGAAGAACAATGCTTGTTTCCTGCCTTGTTACAAGATTGTATTTCCATTCACAAATTCGTCATGGTATATTAAAACACAAATGAGGTAGCTATAATCAATGGCAGTGGAATTCTAAAATACAATTACAGTGCTTCACAATTTGACTGGAAATGACAGATTGTAATTTGGATTACAGCGTATTACAATTAATGCTAAATTGCCAACAGCAAATACATTTAACCCCGCTTCACAGTTGTAATCAGTCATGCATGAGATAAAGCACATCAGGGAATACAAATCATTACAAAATAAAAAATACAGGCACTTGAGGAAGAATTAGTGCAATATCCATTTCTGTTAAAGTCAACTTTCATTTAATGCTTTTGTTTTGGAATGTAAAAGGCAATCTTTGTGGTAAACTATTTCATCAAATTTACTCATTAGAACCAGTTAATCTGAAGGGAAAAAACTTCTACTGTATTTTATGAAAATAGCCTACTCTTTACAAAGGACTGGATTATAACTTATTCTTCTTTACAGAGAGAGTTTTTCTGTCATTGAGATGTATTTTCATAAAGAATACTAAGAAAAACAAGATACTCATGGCCAAAATTATGTAACTTTTGATTAAGCATACTTACCTGCTAATAAATCAAATGTGGTTAATTTGAGAGTATGCCTCAGGTGGTGCCTGTAGCATATATTTATCCTGAGTCTACACTGAGTCACAGAATAATTGGAAATTTCCCTTGGGAATAATACGACAGAAAGAAACTCATATATTCCCTTTTCAAGATACTAAGTTCCACTTTATGAAATTGAAATTGCATTCCAAGAACAAATTTTCCTCTGCATTGAATTGTGCCTGTTATAAAGGTTATCAGTCTACATACAATTATCCAGAATTGCTCAATATGCAAGCTCAAAACAAAGATTAAGTTGGCCTCTTTGTGATGAAAAATGAACAACAAGATACCATTTAATAAGAAAAATTAATCTAAAGTAACACAATCTGCTAATGGAATTCGTGTGTGTGTGTGTGCATGTGCACACACGTGCTCAGTCACTAAATTGTATCTGACTCTTTATGACCCCATGGATCATGCTCCTCTTTCTAATTCACCCTCTGAAAGTAATTTAAAGGTTGAAAGAGCTGGTGTATAATTAACCTTTTAGAAAACTTCAAGGAAGGAGGATTTTTTTTTCTAATTTTTTAGTGACTGTTAGTGGCCCATAAAGTAACTGTTTAGTACTTGGTCTTGCTCTTATGTCCACTCCAGTGTCTGGATACAATTACTGGTCATAAGCACAGAAAATCAGTGACAGGGACTGCCTCTGGCCCAGTGTTACTGGAGAGAACCCTATGCAACCATCAGGGCTGTTTTGCTTCTCTCAATAGACATTCTTCTTCCCTGGTATCCTCACCCCATTTCTTATAGATTACCTATTTCAGCAGTTCTCAACCCTGACTGTACATTAGAAGCATCTGAAGAATTAAAAAATACATCTATGCTCAGTCCCTAGCCCTGATCAGCATTTCTGAGAGTAGGGTCCAAATCAATATAGAAATTCCCCAAGTGATCTGAATGTGGATTTAGGCTTGAGAACCATGTCCTCTGTCTTTTCTTCATACTTCTTTCCTTCCTCTATCTTTGGTTGAAAGCTACCATTTTCAAACTTCCTTAGCAATAGAACAATTTTCAAGGAATTTAAAAAAAAATTTTTATTTTTATTTATTTATTTTTGGTTGCGTTGGGTCTTTGTTGCCACCCAAGGACTCTCTCTAGTTGTGGTGAGAGGGGCTCCTCTTCATTGTGGAGCAAGGGCTTCTCGTTGCAGTGGCTTATTTTATTGCGGAGCACAGGCTCTGAGTGCGTGGGCTTCAGTAGCTGCGGCTTGCAAGCTTCGTTGCTTTGCAGCAATGCGTGGCCCCTGCATTGGCAGGCAGATTCCTGTCTACTGTACCACCAGGGAAGTTTGGGAATCTTAATAAATAACACAAATTAAAGGGATAAAGAGCATGACAGTTAATTTTGTGTGTCAGTTGCCTGGATAAAACATTGTTTCCGAGTGTGTCTGTGAGTGTTTCTGGATGAGATTAGCATTTGCTTTGATGGACTCAGTAAACTACTAATAGATGGCCCTCCCCCACTGTAGCTGGGCATCATCCAAGCCATTAGTGGCCTGGATAGACCAAATGGTGGAGGAAGGAAGAATTCCTCTTTTCTCCATTCTTACTGCTTTAACTTCTCATCTCATATTCTGTCCGGAATCTGGTATTTAATCAGCTCTCCTGGTTCTCAGGCCTTCAGACTCAAATTGAATTACATCACTGGCTTTCCTGGGTCTGCCTCTTCCAGATGGCAGATTGTGGATCTTGTCAGCCTCCGTAATCACATGAGTCAATTCCTTATAATAAATAGATAAGCATAGATAAATAGGTAATCTCCTACTGGTCCTGTCTCTCTGGAGGCTGTTGATGAACATAGTTTCTGTTTTTGTTGTTCAGTCACTAAGTTGTGTTCACTCTTTGCAACCCCATGGACTGTAGCATGCCAGGCTCCTCTGTCCTTCATTGCGAGTTTTCTCAAATTTATGTCCATTGAGTCAGTGATATTATCTAACCACCTCATCCTCTCTCTCACCCTTCTCCTCCTGCCTTCAATCTTTCCTAGCATCACGGTCTTTTCCAATGAGTCGGCTCTTTGTATCATGTGGTCAAAGTACTGGAGTTTTAGCATCAGTCCTGCCAATGAACAGTCAGGTTGATTTCCTTTAGGATTGACTGGTTTGCTCTCCTTGCAGTCCAGCAGACTCTGAAGAGTCTTCTCCAGCACCACAATTTGAAAGCGTCAATTCTTCAGCACTCAGCCTTCTTTATGGACCAACTCTCACATCTGTACATGACTGCTGGAATAACCATAGCTTTGACTATATGGACCTTTGTTGGCAAAGTGATGTTTCTACTTTTTAATACACTGTCTAGTTTTGTCATCGCTTTCCATTCAACGAGCAAGCATTTTTAAATTTTGTGACTGCAGTCACCATCTGCAGTGATATTGGAACTTAAGAAAATAAAATCTGTTACTGCTTCACTTTTTCCTATCTATTTGCCATGAATTGTTGGGACCGGATGTCATGATCTTAGTTTTTTGAATGTTGAGTTTTAAGCCAGTTTTTTCCCTCTTCTCTTTCACCCTCATCAAGAGGCTCTTTAGTTTCTCTTCACTTTCTGCCATTAAAGTGGTATCATGTGTGTATGTCTGAGGTTGATGATATTTCTCCCTGCAATCTTGATTCCAGCTTGCGATTCATCCAGCCTGGCATTTTGCATGATGTACTCTGCATGTAAGTTAAATAGTTTCTTTAGGCAATTTAAATTTCCTTTGTTTACAAAATCCTAGTATTAGTTCATTGGAGCTCTAGGGTTGCAGAATTTAAAATTACTTTTTTAGGCCCTGGAGTATCATCCAGAAGCATTTACCAAAAATATTGGCACCGTAATGACTCCAGGACATTCGTTATACTGTCGCCTGTGGGTCAGTTGCTGAGTTAACAGAGCTAATAAAGAGATTAAACAAACAAACAAAAAAACCAGTTCCAGTATTCAAAGTGGCTCCTGATCTAATGTAGAAGAGAGGAAAATAGATCATCACAATTCAGTGCTCATTTATTCAAAACATACTTAGTGAATACCTATGATATTCTGGCATTATGCTAGGTGCTGGGTATGTAGCAGTAAACAAAGCAGAAAAAATTCCTGTCCTTCCTGATTTTACAGTCTAACCAAGGAAAACAGATAAAAACAAAATAAATAAGTAAAAATTATACTATGTTAGAGGGAATTGCTGTTTTAATTGCTCAGTTGTGTCCAACTCTTTTGTGATCCCATGGACTGTAGCCCACCAGGGTCCTCTGTCCATGGGATTTCCCAGGCAAGAATACTGGAGTGGGTTGTCATTTCCTTCTCCAGGGGATCTTCCCGACCTGGAGGTTGAATGCACATCTCCTGTATTGGCAGGCAAATTTTTTTTTTTTTTCACCACTGAGCCACCCAGGAAGCCCCATTAGAGGGAATAGGAAGTGTTAGAAAAATTATAATTTTCAGGTGGATGGCAGGTCATGGGGTACAATGGGAAAATGCACAGGGAACATCTGAAAAATAGTTGTGCTTGATCTTGGTAAAAGCAATTTTGTGGAGTGATGGGGTCGGGCACAAGAGTGCAATAGGTTAAGGAACAGAAAAGAGGTGCCAGTGTGAACTTTCAGTAAATTTGATTACAAAACAGGAGAGAAGAGATGCTCACAATTATGGACGGATTTCAGGTGGGCAGCTCTTGTGCATGTTCATAATTCTAGGAAAAGGGCCAGAACGTTCAATATGCTATGGGAAAAATGAAACCATCTATGAAGGTGGGACACAGTTTGTGAGAAGTATTAGGCTTGGGTGAAATGATACAAGCAAGATCTTCTACTAATAATTGTATAATTTCTAATATTTATTTAAAACTTAAATGTGTACAGATATTCTAAGCACTTTATATGTAACAACTCATTTAATATTCTCAGCAACCTTACAAGGTACATACTGTTACTATCATTATTTTATAATTGAGGAAGCTGGGGAACAGAAAGTTAACTGCTCAAATCACAAAGGGAAATGTAAAGTGAAATTTCAAACTCAGACATTTGGCTTCAGAGTCTTTGGTTTCCATTCCTATCCTGTACTGAAAAGTGTGAAAGGGGAGGAAGACTGGAGGCCAAGGGGTTTGAGTAATGGTTTGAATCTTTATCAAAATGGTTATATTTAGGAGTGGGCAAAGGGTTAGGGTTTTTAAGAGTGTCAGATTGAATCTGTAGCCAGAACTTTGAAACAAAGTGGAACATGGGGTTGCTCATTTTGCTGAAGCCCCGAGGTGCCCACTAGACTAAAACCTCTACCAGAAAAGACATCATGTCCATTTGGTTCACAGCTACATACACGTGCAACACCTACACTGGATATAGTGAAGAGCAGGCAGTCAGTAAAGGTATCTGTCAACCAGTTAAGATAACTGAAGGCAAATATGTGCCTTGGATTGGATGGGTATTGGAGTGAACCATACGAAATTGCATTTATGTTAGTCTTAATTCTTCTGCAAAGCCCTCCTTTATCTAACTTTTTCTTCTTATTTCCCTTCCCAGGCCCAATGCCTCAGTCAAATTAATTTGCTTGCTAAAGTTTTCCATTTACCATTTTCATGTCTTTATACATATCTTCCTCTCAAAATGTCTACTTTACTCTCAATTCATGTTTCTCCTCTTTCAAAGTTTACTGCAAAGTCTACCTACTCCCAAGTATTCTTTAAAGATTCTTAAATATTTCAGCATACCTTTGCTAATTTTTAACTTTGTGATCTCTTGTGTCCCATTCTTAAGGTGTTTCTTTACAAAAATATTCAGTATTTTAGCAAATGATCTGTTTATACACCTAAGTTTTCTTATTTTCTGGAATAGGCAATATACAGACAGTACCCAACCTAGGATGGTTGAATTTACGATTTTTTGACCTTATGATAGTGCAAAAGCAATACTCGTTCAGTAGAGACCATACCTCTAACTGTGCACTGTGGTCGTTTCCCCGACTGGCCACATGTGGTTCTCTCTGGGGCAGTGGGTGAGCCACAGTACCCACCAGCACACACTCACAGGGGGAAATAACTGATCAGCTTACAATGACCATTCTGTACCCAATCATCCTATTGTTCACTTTCAGCACAGTAGTCAATAAATTACATGAGCTACTCAGCACTGCTATAAAATGGGCTTTATGTTAGAGGATTTTGCCCAACTGTAGGCGAATGTAAGCGTTTCAAACATATTTAAGATAGGTTAGGCTAAGCTATGATGGTGGGCAAGTTAGGTATTTTAAAGGCATGTTTTTGACTTACAATATTTTCAACTCTTGAAGGGTTTATCATAACCCCATCATAAATTAAGATTTGTATCTGATGGCTCCTACATTAAAATATACCAAAAAGTGTCCAGTAAGAAGTTTGCTTCTTAAGAATAAAATAAAAAAAGAACAAAACAAAAAAACCTATAAAAAGAGGTTTGCTTCTCATCCCTTTCCCCGTCCAATTCAGCTTTTCTCCTCAGGAGCAACCAATATTATCAAATTTTAATGTAACTTTTTGGAGATATTCTAGGTTTATAGAGGCAAATATGTATAGTTACCCTTTTTTTCAACAACAAAAGGATCAGGAACAAGACAAAATGTCATTTCTGATCACTTCTATTCAACATTGCCAGTGCAAGAAGACAAGAAAAAGAAGTAAAAACATCCAAATTAGAAAGAAATCTCATTGTCTTCATTCACTGAAGATATAATACCTATATAAAAAAATCCTATGTAATCTACAAAGAAGTTATTACAACTAATAAGTGGGCTCAGCAAAGTTGTTGGATGCAAGTTCAATACAGAAAAATCAAATATTTCTATATATTGCTGCTGTTGTTTAGTCACTAAGTCATGTCTGATTCTTTTCCATCCCCCCGAGGACTGAAGCCCGCCAGGCTGCTCCGTCCATGGGATTTCCCAGGCAAGAATACTGGAGTGGGTTGCCATGTCCTCCTCCAGGGGATCTTCCTGATCCAGGGATCAAACCGACATCTCCTGCTTGGCAGGCAGATTCTTTACCACTGAGCCATCTGGGAAGCCTTGTTTCTATGTTAGCAATGAAAAACTACATTTTTAAATGTAAATGAATTACATTTAAAATATTATTTACAATACCATCAAAAACATGAAATATTTATGAATACCTCTGGTAAAAGACCTGTACACTAAAAACTACAAAATGTTGCTTAAGGAAATTAAAGAACACCTAAATAGAGAGCTATCCTACCTTTATGGATTCAAAGACTCAATCATTACCAGACGGCAACTCTTCCCAAATCAATCTATGGATTGATTGCAATCCTAATCAGAATTCTAGTAAGGTTTTTTAAAAAATAATTTTATAAAAATTAATAAGCTGATTCTAAAATTCATATGAAACTGAATGACCCCCCTCAAAATGAAAAAAAAAGAATTTTTTAAAAAGATAAAAAGGGAATGAAACTAGAATGGACAAAAACAATTTTGCAAAAGAAAAAAGTTGGAGACTAACACTACTTGATGTCAAGACCAACTATAAAACTACAATAATCAGTACAGTGTGGTATTGGCATTAAGATAGACAAACCAATGTTCAGAAGTAGAACCACCCATTAGGTGGGCAACTGATTTTCAACAAAGGTATAAATAACAACAGTCTTGTCAACAAATGGTAATGCAGTAATTTGACAAAAAACTTTAATATTTACCTTGAACCATATTCAGAAAATAACTCCAAATGAATCATAGACCTGAATGTAAAACCTAAAATCACAAACCTTTTGAAGAATACATTGGAGAAAAATCTTTGTGACCATAAGCTAAGCAAAGAGTTCTTAGAAACTATACCAAAGCACAATCCAGAGAAGAGTTTAAAACTTCTGTTCTTTGAGAGAGAATGAGAAGGCAAGCCAAGCCAGGAGGAAGAGTTTGCAAATCATGTGTCTGATAAATGACTTGTATCCAGAATACATAAAGAATCTCAAAACTAACTAAATAAAATATGGGCAAAAAATCTGAACAGACATATAACCAAGAAGATATACAGAAGTCAAATAAGCATATGAAAAACATACAACAGCATTTGTCATTACCTATTAAAAGGTATATTTAAAAAATTGACCATATATAAAGTGGTGGCAAGGATGTGGAGAACTGAAACTTTCATACTGGTGGTAGGGATGTAAAATTACTCTGCAAAACACTTTGACAGTTTCTTGAAAAGTTAAATACACACCTACCAAATAATCTAGCCATTTTACCCCTAGGTAGTTTCCCAAGAGTAATAAAAGCATCTGTGTTTACAAAGATTTGTATACTAATGTTTATAGAAGCTTTATTTTAATAACCACAAATGGAGAACAATCCAAACGTCCATCCACAAATGAATGAATAAACAAAAAGTAGTACGTGCATACAAAAGGATATTACTTAGCAAAAAAAAAAAAAAAAGGAATAAACGCAACAACATGGATGAGTCTTAACATAATTATGCAGAGTAATAATTATTATTCATAATTATTCTTTCATAGTTATGAAAGAAGCCAGACTCAAAAGTATACACAGTGTTTGATTCCATTCATATAAAATTCTAGAAAATTCAAACTAATCTGTTGCAAAGCAAGCATGTGAGGGAGAGGATTACAAAGATGCATAAGGGAACTTTGTTGGGGGTGATGGGTATATTCATTATCTATGTGATCACGGTTTCTAGGTCAAATGTGTCAAATTGCACACTTTAAATATGTATTTTTTTTGTCTATTATACTTCAACAAAGATAATTTTTTAAAACAGTATACATAATTCTGCCCCCTGGCTTTTTTTTTTCTCAAGTAATATACCCTGTTGATCTCAAGAAAATTAGAGATACCAAGGGAACATTTCATGCAAACATGGGCATGTTATGGACCTAACAGAAGCAGAAGATATTAAGAAGAGGTGGCAAGAATACAAAGAACTATACAAAAAATATCTTCATGACCCAGATAATCACGATGGTGTGATCACTCACCTAGAGCCAGACATCCTGGAATGTGAAGTCAAGTGGGCCTTAGAAGCATCACTACAAACAAAGCTAGTGTAGGTGATGATGGCATTTCAGCTGAGCTCTTTCAAATCCCAAAAGATGATGCAGTGAAAGTGCTGCACTCAATATGCCAGCAAATTTGGAAAACTCAATAGTGGCCACAGGACTGGAAAACATCATTTTTCATTCCAATCCCAAAGAAAGGCAATACCAAAGAATGCTCAAACTACTGCACTCATTTCACATGCTAGTAAAGTAATGCTCAAATTCTCCAAGCCAGGCTTCAACAGTACATCAACGTGAACTTCCAGATATTCAAGCTGGATTTAGTAAAGGCAGAGGATCCAGAGATCAAATTGCCAACATCTGTTGGATCATCAAAAAAGCAAAAGAGTTCCAGAAAAACACCTACTTCTGCTTTATGACAAAACTTTTGACTGTGTGGATCACAACAAACTGGAAAATTCTTAAAGAGATGGGAATACCAGACCACCTGACCCGCCTCTTGAGAAATCTATATGCAGGTCAGGAAGCAACAGTTAGAACTGGACATGGAACAACAGACTGGTTCCAAATAGGGAAAGGAGTACGTCAAGGTTGTATATTGTCACCCTGCTTATTTAACTTCTATGCAGAGTACATCATGAGAAACGCTGGGCTGAATCACAAGCTGGAATCAAGATTGCCGGAAGAAATATCAATAACCTCAGATATGCAAATGACACCACCCTTATGGCAGAAGGCAAAGAACTAAAGAGCCTCTTGATGAAAGTGAAAGAGGAGAGTGAAAAAGTTGGCTTAAAGCTCCACATTCAGAAAACTAAGATCATGGCATCTGGTCCCATCACTTCACAGCAAATAGATGGGGAAACGGTGGAAACAGTGACAAACTTTATTTTGGGGGGCTCTAAAATCACTGCAGACAGTGACTGCAGCCATGAAATTAAAAGACGCTTGCTCCTTGGAAGAAAAGCTATGACTAACCTAGGCAGCATGTTAAAAAGCAGACATTACTTTGCTGACAAAGGTCTGTCTAGTCAAAGCTATGGTTTTTCCAGTGGTCATGTGTGGATGTGAGAGTTGGACTATAAAGAAAGCTGAGCACCAAAGAATTGATGCTTTTGAACTGTGGTGTTGGAGAAGACTCTTGAGATCCAACCAGTCCGTCCTAAAGAAAATCAGTCCTGAATATTCATTGGAAGGACTGATGCTGAAGCTGAAACTGCAATACTTTGGCCACCTGATGTGAAGAACTGACTCATTTGAAAAGACCCTGATGCTGGGAAAGACTGAAGGCGGGAGGAGAAAGGGACGGCAGAGCATGAGATGGTTGGATGGAATCACCAACTCAATGGACATGAGTTTGAGTAAACTCCATGAGTTGGTGATGGACAGGGAGGCCTGGCGTCCTGCAGTCCATGGGGTCGCAAAGAGTCAGACATGACTGAGCGACTGAACTGAACTGATGCCCTGTTGATTGTTTCTTTTAAACACACAAAGCTTTCTAATTCTTTTTTCTAGCTAGCTACCCAGAATTATATTATATATAAGAACTATAATTGACTTTACAATTCCCCTATTGATGAAGATTTATAAATAATGCATTGGAAAATCTTGTACAAACTCATTTCCTTCATATACAAGCATATCTATAGGATATATTCCTAGACTAGGTCAAAAGGAAATGCCCTTACAATTCTGATTGCTACTCCCAAATTGATCAGTCAGTTTTCCATGGAGCAAACAGAAACCATTATAGATACTTAAAACAGGAAGGCACTTGTTATAGGGAATTTGGTGCTTACAAATTCAGTGGAAGGGCTGAAGGAGCAAGGTTGGGGAATCTAGGTTGAGTTTCCCAGGATTAATCCCACCTTGATACAAAACAAATTCACCAGGGGAGCTACTATCTCTGCGATCATACATAATTTTGCAACATTCAAAGACCTCCAGAAAATGGCCTTTGCCTCATTTCTCTTTTCAAATCATGCAGAGAACATTTAATTGAGAAAACCTAATTAGCTTCCAGAACCCTAGCTACACACACACAAAGAATCTGGGAAATGTATTTCTCTCTCAACTTCTCTGACTAGGCGGGCAAACTGGTGGTTGAGTGAGTATATCCATAAGGCACAGCACACCATCCTCAGTGGTTGTTTTAGTTTATACCTCTACCAGCAAAAATAATTGTTCCTCAATTCTAACCAATGATATCTAGGATACAAGCGTGTTTTAGAAACATTAAAAAGTCTTTCTTGTTCAAATAGGTTAAAAAATAGTTTCTTGATATAGTTTTATTTTGTATTTCTCTTAATAGTGAAGCTGAACTTTTTTTTTTTTTTCCAGTTTAAGTTGTTCATATCCTTTTCTGTGAAAACTCTGTTTACAGTTTGGACCTTTTTTCTTTTGGACTGTTGAATGCTTTCTTATTGAATTCTAGGAGTTCTTTATATATTAAGCAAAGCATGACATGATTTGCAGATATTTTCTCTACACCTGTCATTTTTCTTTACAGTGGGTTCTGCCATGAAGTATTTTTTTATATAGTGTATGATTTATCAGTTATAAATTTATAGTGAAAATCTATCTTTGTTGTTTCTGGATTTTATATCAAATTTAGAAAAGCCTTCACCACACTAAAATGTTTAAAAATTTTCCCCATGATTTCTTCAGGTACTTTAAACATTTCAGTTTTACATTTAAAGCTGGGTTTTATTTTGGTATGAGATATGAATCCAACTATTTATCCTCCAAATAGCTATCAGATGTCCTAGTATCTTTAATAAGTTAAACCATATTCTCCCCCACTGAAATGAAATGTCATCTTTGCCTTGTGCTAAATTACCCTATCTGGGTCTATTTTTTACCCTTCTATTCTGCTCTAAAGATCTGACCAGTCATATGTCAGTACCAAATTCTTCTAATTATTAGTGCTCTCTAGTTTAAAATTTTGTAAGACTAGTCTGCCTTTGTTGCTTTCTCAGAGTCTTCTTGGCTATTCTTGCTTCTTTTTCGTGGGAAGTCTGGAATCAGCTTTCTAGTTTTAGGAAATCCTGACAGTTTTATTGGGGTTGCATTAAGTTTATCGAATAATTTACAAATAACTGGCATGTATGTTAAGTCTTCCTATCCAAGAATACGATATGCCTTTTCAAGTACTTGAACTTTCTTTTCAGAAAAAACATGGTTTTCTTTTTGTAGTCTTGCATACTGTTTATTCCTAGGCACTTAAAAGGGGACTTTTCTTCAATTACATCTTTGAATAGCCTATTATTTGTGTAAATG
The DNA here is from genome assembly GCF_019320065.1 of Cervus canadensis. NCBI lineage: Eukaryota > Metazoa > Chordata > Mammalia > Artiodactyla > Cervidae > Cervus > Cervus canadensis. Next base: position 52,586,857 of record NC_057410.1, read on the forward strand.
AAAGCCTTTAGTTTCTGTGACTAATTCTATACCCAGTGACTATTAGTTTTAGGGTGCTCCTTTCAGGTGACTCTCTGAAGCCTTTTACTCTCTTCTATAAATTTACCTCCTCCTCCATTCTTAATGTCTCTGAATGCCCTCACATGTTACATAATTTTCCCCTAGATTTTTAAGTTCCTTGAGGACATGAATTATAGTAGTGCATTTTGTACACTTTTCAGAGCACCAGTAAAATCCTCTGCATAGAACGGTTTATGGCTGACTCTTTATTATGAAAACAAAAACATGAAGTGCCTGCTAAATTCTCAACCTGTCTCAGTGATGATTCACTCATATCTCTTTTTCCAGGTCTCATTCACAAATGAAACCAAAACTGATTTCCTTCTAAAAAGAAATTTAGCAGTTCTACCCATTCATAGCATCTAATTCCTTTCTCCTACTACAGTAACTTTTTAAGTAAAGTGTCACATATATATTTTGCAATAAAGTAGGCCTTTCAAAGCTTGTAAGATTTTGTCTTGGATTTACATATGAAATTGCTGGCAAAAAGTAAAAATTTTAGTCTCCATTTTGCTTAAACATCCTTGATAATATTCATTCATTGTCTATAACAGTTTTCCCAAAGGTATGTATGATTTCATGTAACAACTATACACACTAGGTATAACATGATGGGGGAAATGGCCATTAAAGCTTAACATCACATAGATCTAAACCAAAGATGTTTACATGCACAAAACAGAAGATTAAATTCCATATACAAGAAAATCAGTCTTCTTATAGTTAGAGATCTTATTAAAATATTTCCAAAGTACACCAGTTACCTGGATATCAGGAGAATAAATCAGTCATGTGTCCTTCTTTAAAATACCGCACAAAATCAGAATTTCACATGATAAAGCAAATGTTCCTTCCCCAGATCATTTTCAAATGTGGTTAAAAATTGTAACTTCCCAATTAAAATTTTCATTAGGTGAAGTAAAGTAGCAATAATTGTGTGATACAGTGAAATAAGATGAAAATTCCACAAAGTATAAACAAAAGGCAGCTTTTCTGGGGCAGGGGTGGGAGGGCATGACTTGTGGGATCTCAGGTCCTCCACCAGGGACTGAACCTGGGCACAGCAGTGAAAGCCCAGAATCCCAACCACTAGGTACTAGTGACCTCCCCAACTCCCCAGAAAGCAGGTCTGAAAACTGCCCAACCAAAAAACATACAAAGCAATTTCCATATGTTTAATATTTTAAGTAGCTCAAATGCCTGTTTTCATACCTATAGATAAAAATACACATCCAGGAAAGAAATATAAAATTAAGAATAAATAGGCATATATATATATATAAAACTGAATCACTTCACTCACTATACACCTGAAACTAACACCACATTGTAAATCAACTATACTTCAATAAATAAACTTTAAAAGAAACAAACAAAAAAAACACTGCCCAGCCAAAATGAATAAATATTTGTAGATTTTCCTCACAGGGACTTAAGATACTATCCCTCAGCTTAACTCTAAGGCTCTTCCTCATGATAAGGTTCTTTCACTTCTTCAGTAATTGATTCTTCCTTGTATTTTACAGTGGACAAATATCCCTTAGATCTTTTATTGACTGTATATATTTCACACTCCCAACTCCTAAAAACTGAGGCATAAATTTTCAAATGTGCTAGTATTCTAAGATTACTATCAAAGACCATTAAAGGCAGGCAACTGAGATTTGGAAATCTAACCAATGAGTTCATAAGACCAAGATATGAATCCTGACCACAACATTCAAATAATATAAGTGCAATTAGTTTTCATTATTTCTTATTTAGATAAATACAGGCAGACCTCAGAGATATTGCAGGTCCCACTCCAGACCATCAAAATAAAGCAAATATGGCAATAAAGTGAGTCATTTTTGATTTCCCAGTGCATATAAAACTTTTTACTCCATACTGTAGTCTATTAAGTGAGCAATAGCATTATGTCTAAAAAAAAGTACATAACAACTTTAAAATACACCAAAAATTGCCAATAGTAACAAAGATCACTGATCTCAAATCATTGTAACAAATATAATAATATTGAAAAAGCTTGAAATATGAATTACCAAAATGTGAAACAGACACAAAGTAAGCAAATGCTTTTAGAAAAATCATGCTGATAGACTTCCTCAACAACAGGGTCTCCGGGAACCTCCAATTTGTGAAAAAACAAAAAACTTTGTGCAATAAAGCAAAAGCTCACTAAAACAAGGTATGCCTGTAGATAAATGTCCATCTACAAGGCTAATCGGTGTAAATGACAACCTGAGGTTATGACTCAAATTTATTTTACCTTCTACCTCTTTTCCTGTTCATTCACTGTTTAATTCTCAGTTGGGGGCGGGGGGCGGGGGGCGTGGCTATCAGGTACATGCAAACTTTTCTTTTAGTATTTCTTGGTGTGTACATTAAAATAGCATAAAAATTCAGTTAATATAGTAAGTGTAGTGATCTGCTTTGAATATCCCGTTAAAATGTACTGAATTAATTATAAGTAACTGGCATGTGCATTTTTAACTGCAAAGTAACCAGGAAACAACAGCAGCTAAATCACCTTGAAATACTGAAGTTAGAAACATTAAAAAAAAATCCTTTTCTATTAGAAATTAAGAATTTGAGGATACTAACTTCCACCCAGTTTTTAATCTTAGGGCAAAAATGGTGAGACATGGTTAGAATTCTCTAGTTCAAGTGTTTCCAAAAGATAACAGGCAGTGTCATATCAGCTTCAGAAAGACCCTGCCATCACCACCAAAAAAAAAGAGAGAGCAAAGATGGTCAGGAAATTCAAGGACAGCATTAGCAGAACTTGTTGCATATGAAAAATTGAGAATTCATGGCAGAAATGCCAAGTGGCTGGAAGCTTCTCTGTAATTTAGTTATCATGGAGGAAGACTGTAATTGAGGGGCAGGGAAGAGCTGACTAAGGTATTAGTTAATCTTAGTAACTAAAGATCACAGAACTTATCTCAGTCTTCCCTAATAATATTAAAACTGACTTTAAATATTGTTAGTAGAAGTTATTATTAGGCGAGGGACATACTCAAATGTCTCTATTATTATTAAATGCAAGCTTTTTTTCCTTTAAAAAGAAAAAAAGCAGAGCTTAGAGCTCCTTCACTTCCTTTTTTAGCACTGCCACAAATATTCCGATTCTTTGATGGTATGTTTTTAAGTAGCTATTTTTGCCTTCTAATATTCTGAGTCACAAATCTTGCCAAATTTTATTTCTCTAATTAAACGCACCTATATTCCTAGATTCACTGTTCATAGGAAAAGACAAGTCACTTACTTACCAGATTGAATGAAGCTCTCGATCAACACAACTCTTGAACTTTAGCTTTTAGTTCTGCATTTAAGATAATTCCCCCTTCCCGCCCCCATGTATTAGAATATTTTGTTAAACCTTTCATAGATGAGAACTGCTCATGTATGGTGATTATTTTGTAAATAATTCTATATCCAGTTAATAATTCTTGAATTTTTTATTGCAAGAGGCACAGCTGTAGTTCCGGCAAAGCAGTGAGTCAAATGCTGAGGAACTAGACTGTCACATGGCAACCTCAAGGCAACACACTAAAGGTAAGTTCTCAGTAAACGAACAACGCTACACCTGGCAATCTTCAACAAAGTGCATCCTGGATTATGTCCTTAATAAATAGATTTCTTGGTCCACTACTGTTGACCGTAAGACCTTTGACGGGGAGGAACTACTAAATGCCACTTCTTCAGCTAAAGTGCATTTTCAGGTTTCATAATACCAACATGGGACTCAAAATGGGGAGGGAGGAGCTTATATTGCATAGTATTTGGATAAGAGGAATAACTTCGTTACCCAGGAGACAGCCAGAAGTCTCAAAGCCTCTTGTTCTTATGATAGTTTTTCCTTTACAGGCTTCTTACATTTTGAAGAGCTATCACTAGATTATTAAAAGTATTCATGTTTTGTGAATTAATGCCGATAAGAAGTTACTTCTTGATAACTGGTTCATGGAATAGTTTTTCTTAAAAACAAAAATCAATGATTTGACTTTGTTTTCTCCCCAAGAGGACCAAGAAGAGACATAGATAACTTTAATAATACACTGCAATATCAAAAATATTCTTAGAAGGCACTGGAAAGAGTATTAGGAAATCCTGGTATTCATTAAGGTGTCTTTCTGGCCTGTATCTTCAATTTCAGGAAGGAAAAAGGCAACCCATACTCCTCAATTGGAAAGTGCCTTTAGAAATAGACATTATGGAGTTCCCTGGTGGTCTGGTGGTTAAGAATCTGCCGGCCACTGTAGGGGACACAGGCTTGATCCCTGGCCCGGGAAGATCCCACATGCCACAGAACAACTAACACAGCTACTGAGCCACAACTGCTGAAGTCCACGCCCCCAGAGCCCGTGCTCCACCCCGAGAGAAGCCACTGCAACGAGCGGCCTGTGCACAGCTAGAGTACCACGCGCAGCAGTGAAGACCCAACGCAGCCAGAAGAAAAAATACACGTCACATCACATTACAGTCCCCAGAAGGGTTTACTGGCACTCAGGAATGGACTGTGTCCTGGATTACTATCTGATAACAAGGGAACAGCCGTCAAAGGAAAAGAAACAATTGCTTTTTTAAATACATTTTTAAGATTAAAGAAAAAAGCTGTGTAACAATCAAAAGACATGTTTCTTCAGTGCTACCACAAAATTTGGAAAAGTAATAAGGACTTGAGGACTTAATTGCCACTTAAGACTAGAAAACTTGTTATTCTATTTTAATCTGGCTAGAAAATGTACTGTTTGCCAAGACCCAAAATTCTGTTCAGCTTTACCGCAAATTCACTTATCATCTCCAACTACTGTCACTCTAATTACTGCACAAGTTTGACCAGTACCTATCTATGTGATCAAACAGAATGTGAACATGTGCTTGGTTGACCTCATACCCACAAATAAACCATTTATATCCTAGACTATGGGCAATGGTAATCAGTTCCCCATCTCCAAGCTCTAACTATAAAGAAAGTCTGGTTCCCCTGTGCATGCTCTGGGCACTCAATGAATGAATGAAATTGAGTCATGATGAACAGAGAACATATTTTAAATTTTTAAAAATACCATATGGAAACAACAAAATCATGTAAACTTGTGCTTAACTTGCTGTCTGAATTGTTTTCATTAAAAGTCAAATATGAATAAATCTGTTGTTCTGGAGCACACACATTTATGTCTCAGCACACATGCTTAGCTATAACCTTGACAGTGCAGAGAAGTACTCATAAAGTAATTGTTGGGGACATTACAATACTTTTCAAGCAGGAAAATATGCCAAAAATTACACTCGTATCAAGGACTTTGGACTTCCTCACCCCTTTTTCCTAGCCCTATTTCCAAAGGGGGCAAAACCAATAATTTATGGACTTCCCCAGAATGCTAGTTACCTCTTAAGCTTAATTTACAAAATGTACAACATCTTAAAAGTCAGGTACTTAACTTCTAGTTCAGGAACTGTCATCACTGATTTAACTTTCTTTTAAAAGGTATGATTCCGATTTGTTCTTGGAAAGTTGGTCCATTGATTGAGGGCAGAATTTGACATAGGGTAGAAATTGCTTTCGACTCAGCGACTAACACTTTCAGTCATGTCTAAATCTTTGAGACCCCATGGACTGTAGGAGAAGGGGGTGACAGAGAATGAGATGGTTGGATGGCATCACTAAGTCAATGGACAGGAGTTTCAGCCCACTCTGGGAGACAGCAAAGGGCAGGGAAGCCTGATGTACTGCAGTTTATGGCATCACAGAGTCACACACGACTTTACAACTCAACAAGAAATTGCTTTCAGGGAACTGAATATTTATAAAGACCAAAGATAAACTAAAACATTTATATATTAGATACAGACACATACCAAGTTGTTAACAAGTTACCGCTAAAGAGGGATGGTGGGGGAGGTGGAGACCTGAAGAAAGATTTTCATTTTTCATTCTGTATTAATGACACAAATTAACCAGGTTTTCAATTTTTGGTGGCACGAAGTCTTGTGTTATGTAATGCTCAAAGCTGTATAAATACTCACTTGTCCTCTTTTTCCTATCAACTATACCTTCCCCTTTTTCCTTCTTTCCTCAAATAAAAACTTATTCCGAATAAAGAAAAATCTGCTAAACTCCTGAATTTTATATATTAGTCAACAGTAGGCCAAAAGTAAAATACTTCAAATGAATTGTAGGCAGATGTCTAATTTCTTGATTCACATGCTTAAAAGAAACCCGGATTCTAAGTCAAGTCCTGCCTTGCATTTAAATTCTATGATTCTAATGGAATCCACCTAATTGGCCAGACTCCTCTGGGGAAGTTTTTTTTGTTTGTTTTTAGGCCATGTGGCATGTGGGATCCCAGTTCCCTGACTACACCAGTGACCTAAATGTGCTCCCTGCAATTGAGAGCGAGGAATCCTAATCATCAGACTGCCAGGGAAGTTTCTAGAGGTTTTATGGAGAGTCAGAAGTTATATAAAAAGGCAAAACACACCCAGAGAGATTTGGAAGAAAATGAAAATCTGTATATACTGTAATGTAAAATCTAGACATTTTGGTAGGAAAAAAAGCAAGTTGCAAAACATATGCATAGTAAGACACTACAATATGTAAAAATGCACAAAATTATATATTTCTACAGGTAAATATATATGTATGTAAATGCATAAAGAAAAGGTGACTGAAGAGTATACACTCTGAGGTACCCTAGTGGCACTTCTACAATATCTGTATTTTTAATTTTTTTCCTAGAATATAGTCATATGTAATTAAATACAAAATGAGGAACTTTTATACTTCTAGAAAGTACTTCATATGATGGTTTCCTTAAAATAGCTTGCTACCACCAAAGACTGTTGAGTTGTTTAGTCACTAAGTTGTGTCTGACTCCTTGTGACCTCATGGACTGCAGCAGGCTCCTCTGTCCATTGCATTTCCCATGCAAGAATACTGGAGTGGGTTGACATTTCCTTCTCAAGGGCATCTTCCTGACCCAGCAATCAAATCCACATCTCCTGCATTGGCAGGCGGATTCTTTACCACTGACCCCCAGAGAAACCCACCACTAAAGGTATAGTTTACCAAATACCACTGTTGTCTGTTTTTCATCATCATCATACTTTACCCCTGCTATCCCTCACCTTTCTCTCATTGCTCCACACAAGCTCAAATTTAAGGAAATCACATAAGCTGTTTCTTGAGTATTTGATAATGAAGAAATGATTCAGTCGCCAGGAAGTACCAAAATCAGAGAGAACTGATATTATGACAATAAAGATCATTTAAGTAGGTGTGCTCATCCTTTGGCTTTAATCCATTGCACTCGGAAATATGTGCATTATTTTGGAGGACCAGATGCTTTAAATAAGATTCTTTCTGGGTGTGCCATGCACCATGCCATGTTCATTACCTACTGCAGAAAAGATGCTGCAGTAGAAAGGTTAACACCCAGAAGCACATTCAGCTTCCTTAGAAGAGAGATTATATGTAAATCCCAGACAGCCCAAGCAGTGCTGAAGATCTGCCAAAGTGGCATTTGTTTAGAAGCAAAGCAGTCTGCTTAAAATTGCAAACGTTTAAGAGTATTTCTACATTTCTTCATTACATGTGATTAATACTAAAATACTTACATGTAGGAAAATTTGCTCAAAATTATAGTTTTCTTGAAAAGGGAAAAGCTATCAAAGTCAGACATATGGATAGCATGAATTTTAGCCCACAACACCAAATATATTATTAGTTTTAGTTGATAAAAAATTATAGAACAGCAGCTTACTAGAATCAATGACTATTATGAAATCAAGTAAATGTACAAATTCAATGAATCCCAGCTTTTAGTTATTAAAATCTAGGTAATGCAATTTATAATTTAGAAAAGAACACTTAAGGATCTATTTAGGTTCTCTTATCTTTAGAAATTATTGTAAGGTTCTTGCTGGTCATTACTATCTACCCCATTTTCCAGAAGATCTCAACATTTTAAATGGTTACAAATTAAGTATTCCCTCTTTGTTACACTGTATCTACTTTTTTTTGGTATCTACTTTAAAAAACACATCTTCTTTTAGATATAGAGATACTTTTAAAGTATCCACTTTAAAAAACTGTAATGGCAAACAGAAGTCAGAAGGTAAATGTCAAGTCAAAGGCATGGGTCAACCCCTCTAGAATGTAAGTTGTGTCGTCTGAAGATAACCTAAGATCAATGATCTAGACCCCTGGTAGCATCTGTAATACAGAAAACTGCAAATTATGGGTTAAAAGAAATAAGCAGTGTAACAACTCATTTTTAATGTTCTAAATATTTGGCACAATGCATAATTTGCCTTATTTAGAAACTATCTGTTAAAAGTACTATAATTTTTAAAATGATTTTAAAAATTGTAAGTTTGTAGAATTTCCTATCTACCTTTCATTCTACTTACTACCTTCCTTCTCTTTTTCTTAATAAAAATCTAATAATGAAATATTCTGCTTTTATTTTAATGCCAAATAAAAAGTAATTACTAATAACATACAAGCTAATATTTTTAAAAAGATTTTAATTTAGCTGTTACAGCCATAACATTTCATATGATAATGTGATGCTCTTTTCAGATTACTGTTTACCCCCAAATTGTGAAATGTGTATTTTTAAAAACAATAATCTTCCTCTATAATCACAATGCAAAACAAGCAGAATACCCATCGTCATTACAGAAACTATGATTGTATACTTTAAATATCTGGATGCCTTTTTAATGACTATCTTAAACCAACTTTAAACTTATATATACCAACAGTATACACTTATTAGTTGAAAAATACATTGGTTCTACCTACCTACTACTTTTAATACACATGATAATTTGTGTCTTCTTCCTAGTAGCACAATTATAAGGACAAGAACACAAAAGATGTATTAGGGAGGTAAAGCAAGTATCAGAAAAACTTTCTTAGCCTTGGTTTATTTTTTTTTTTATCTTTCCTTTGAATACACACGGCAACTGATTTGTCCTCTTTCACTACCCTTTCACTCTATTCCTACCTAAAACTTTTGAGCTTTGGAGCAAGGTCAGGTATACCATATTATCTATTGTTGCTACTGAATTAGTTTAAATTACAGGTGAAAAAAAGAATGAAATGCTTGATGTTAAGGAAGATACACAGAAACCAAGGAAGAGTAAAGAAAGAAACATAGAGTGGTTGTACCTCACCAATTACCTGGCAACTCTGGAGAAGAGGTTTCTATCTGGACTTTATATCATTAATATAGGGTCGAAAATCGAAGAGTCCAACTCTCCAATCATGACTTTTGATTTTACTTTTTAAAATAAACCTCAATTTCATCTCTAATTAGTTTTAAAAACATACTTCACTCCAATGGAGAAGAGCTTATATCCCACTACATCTATAGCCAAGACTTTCTCTATGGACAAAATAACCAGGAAGGCAAAAACGATTTGTCCCAATATCTGTACTCAGAATTCCCCCTGCCTCCCTCCAGGAAACCAAGAAACTACACAGAGTACGATCATCCCATAAAAGAGGACAACTTTAGCTTATCTTCCAGGCAACTCTTTACACCCCACCCTCCCTCAACACACACAACAGAGAAGCCATGTGTTGAGTGTGACAGAGATTAATAATTAAAGAGGGTAAAAATGCAGACTTATAGAATACTTAATACTAAGTTAAAATTGCAATATCATAACATCAAGATGGCAATTCATTCAACTTTAATCCATTTGGGAAAGTTACTTTTTTAGTAACTATAACTTCTTTATATTCTTTTAAGTGTTCAAGCTAATAACTTTATTGTATAACTACTGCTTCTTATAAGAAGTAAATCCAGGGACCATTTCATTTTATCTTAGACATAACATTTACTAGTTTTCCAAGCATGACAGAAATGGAAAAATATATATATTAGAACAAGAACAATTTATGTTAATTTACACAATTTGTGTTCTTCCTGTGCCTGATTCTATTAAAATTAACAAATTTAGGTTTAGTCTTATGCTTAAGGAAAAAAAAACCTAGTGAGACTAATTTACAAAGTATACAAGAATATAATTTTATAATAAATCTTTCCAGTGTTTGCTATAACTGCATTACATGAAATGTTTCCCTTCAAAGAAATTCAGAAGGATAGCGCTTACAAAATGAAACAAAACTTTCTGTGTTTATCTCTGGCAAGCAATGAACAAATACGATTTGCTCAGGAAGGATCTAGAAGCGCTGCCTCGGGAGCAGAAACCACCACTAACATGCTGCTGTGTAAAAGTCTTAGTGAGCGGCTACTATCTGGGGCTTCTTCCTCTCTTCTCATACCAGTGAATCCATTTCATATAAAGCCTAAGAGAAAACTAAAGCTTCGCAGAAGTGAAACTCAGCATGCTCTTCAAATACTTCTAAGGTAACCATTCTAAAGCAAAAACGGCAGAAGTCATCTCTTTTATCCCCGCCCCACAAAAAACCCCGCAAACCCCACAAAAGAACAAAACAACCCAAAACCCAAAGGCAAATGCTGTTGCTCAATGATCAGATGGATTTAGAGGCGAAAAACAGGACAACAGCAATAATTCAAGTAAAGTATATGAGAAACTTGAAACACACCACTTTCAAATTAAGACAGAAGTGAAGGGGAGCTATGACCTTTATATCAGAGTCAAAAAGCTTAGGCATTATCACCAAATGTTAATTCACTTTACAGTCATCAATGAGACTACTGTATATATTTTTGCACCTTGCACTTGTAAAAGCAGATAAAATATTTAATATGTAATTTACATTGTATTTTACCAGCTCAGCATACAGGATGTATATAGAGTATATCAAAGTGTAGTAGACAGTTAGGGGCCTGTGCAAACCCTGCAAAAATAGTACTTCAGGTATCTGCTAATTAAAAAAAAAAAAAAAAGACAGAAGAAGAAAACAAAAGACAGTTTGCTCTTTAGAAGGGATACAGTTCAAACTACCACAAAATACAAAGGACTGCAAAAATGTATACCATTCCAACAACATATATAAGTTATTAAATAAAGATCTGATTTAAAAGAATATAAATGAAGCCTTTAAGTAGGTCTTTTCTACATGCATATTATTTCTTATTAAAGAAAAAAATATGTAAAAAGGCCATTGGTAATTGCTTTGTTAACATTTGTAGAAAATGCCAATTCTCTGGTCACAAACTCCACTAAGTTTAGCACTTAAGGTCTCTGCAGTTATAAACGTAATTTAAAATACTGTTAATTCTGTAACTCCATCGGTAAAATAATGTGACTTGGAATATGGCAGTCTTCATGTTGAGGGCAATGATCCACAGTTTGTTTTTTTTACTTTCTTAGGGGTGAACAGTTATCCAGAAGAACAGCACCCTCCGCCAACGCTCTGGGCTTGAGGTTCATCATCAATAATCTGTACACCTCGCCTTGCAGCTCCCGGCTGACTGGAACCATTGCCTTTTGCCCTCTCATCCACTTGTGCTGTCTCTATCATTCCTAAGAGGGGGAGAAAGCAGACATCATTTAGGACCACAATCTGAGTCTTGTGTTTCTCTAATGTCAGTTTACCATCATGAGAGCAGATTTTGAACCAACAAGGCAACTAATTAATAGCAAAGAGTATTTGTCCACAGTGACATCACCAGAGAAAACAAGTTTTTGATCTGAACAAATGACTGTATACAAGTGTCATCCTTAAGATTTTCCAAATATACTTAGAAGTATGTCAGTTCAATTCAGTTCAGCCGCCTAGTCGTGTCTGACTCTTTGCAACCCCATGGACTGCAGCACACCAGGCCTCCCTGTCCATCACCAACTCCCAGAGTTTACTCAAACTCACATCCCTTGAGTTGGTGATGCCATCCAACCATCTCATCCTCTGTCGTCCCCTCTTCCCACCTTCAAAATATGTCAAAGAAGGTCAAATTGTTCCAAGTACAAGCAATATTTAGGGTACAAGATTATTCTTCAAGTAATGTAAAACTTTTAAGCAAGTACATTTGAAAGAACCAAAGAGATTAGGATGAAGGAGGAAGAAGAAAGCTGGAGGACTCACACTATCTGGTTTAAAGATACAATAGAAAGTTGCTCTAATGATGACAATGAGATACTGGTGAAAGAAGAAATACAGAGATCAACAAAACAGGTCCAGAAACAGACTCCCATACATATGGTCACTTGATTTTTAACACATGTGCCAAGTTTACTGAATGAACACAGAACCATCTTTTTAAGAAACAGTACTAGAACTGGACATTTACACGTAAAAAATGAAAGTTCAATCTGTATCTCCCACCATATGTGAACATTAGTAAGAAATTAATTTCAGACCTAAATGTAAAACAAAATGTTTAGAAGAAAACATAGGAGGAGGGGCTTCCCTGGTGGCTCACTGGTAAAGAAGTAGATCCCAATGCAGGAGATCAATCCTTGATCCAGGAGGATCCCACAAGACTCAGAGCGACTAAGCCCATGCAGCGCAACTACTGAGCCTGTGCTCCACAGAGCCTGCGGGCCCTGAGCCAGCGCTCCCAGCAGGGAGGGCCACTGCCGTGGGAGGCCTGCAGACCACAGCCGGAGAGTAGCCCCCGCTCTCCGCAACTGAAGAAAAGCCCAAACAGCAGCGAAGACCCAGCATGGCCAAAAATAAATTAACTGATTTTTTCTTAAATAGGAGGAAATCTCTGTAGAAGAAAATCTTTATGACTTTTGAGTTAGCAAAGATTTCTCATGTAAGACACACAAAAAATGACTCATCAAGAAAAACTGATAAATCAGACCTCATTAAAATTTAGATCTTTTGCTCTCTGAGAGACAGTTAAGAAAAATGAGAATATAAGACACACACTAGGAGTAAACAGTTGCAAAACACATATCTGAAAAGATGAGCAAAGAAAAGAGAGTCTTCAGAACAGAATAAGGGTTCTAAACTTGGGTCCAGAGACTCATTTTGAACAATGGTTTCCAAATTGAGGTATATGGGACAATTCACTGAGATGAAATTAGAAAAGAGTTTCCCCCAACCTTTCAAAATTTCTATTTTTTTAAATATATGTTTTACAATATACAAAATACATAAGCACTTGTACATGTTCTATAATTTTAAATTAACATATGGAGAACACTCAATCTTTTTATATAAAGATGTGATATATAACATTTACAAGCCACTGATCTAGAACCTCAGTACTCAAAGTATGGTCTAAGGACTAGTGTCATTAACCCTTGGGTGTCTGTTAGAAAACAGAAGTTCAGGCCTATACAAGACCCACTTTATTAAATTACAATTTTAACAAGATCTCCTAGTGACTGATACGTGCAGCAGTGGTTCTCAAAATTCAGTATAAATCAGAATCATAAGGAGGGATGATTAAAACACAGATTCAGGGAACCACCACCTGGAATTTCAATTCAGTAGGTTTGGGGTAATGCCCAAGAACCTGCACTTCTAACACATTCTCAATGATGCTAATGCTGCTGATGAGGGGACTACATATAGAGAAGTACTCTCCCAGGTGAACTACAAATGAACTTCAGGTTTACATAAAACTTATATTTACTCCAAAGTTTGTGTATATGTACATTTTTCTAGAGAGAAAACCATTATTTCATCATGTTCTCCAAAGAGTTTGTAATTTCAAGGACAATATCATCTCAACCCATTATTCTACAGACTAGAGTTTTCCTAAGTATGTATGTGTTCTATTGGTGATATGAGAAATGACTTTCAGGTTGTATATGATAAACGTTTTCCTTTCTCTTTTTTTAATATGAAAAAGCACAAACATACATAAAAGAAAAACATAATGAAAATCAATATGTCTATCACACACTTTCATCCATACTTGGCAATCATCGCTACCATTATTTTTAAATAAAATTTATGTGCCAGACACATAAATTTCATTCATAAATTATGATTTCTAAAGGTAAAAACTTTCAAAAAATAAAATTTATTTTTAGGCATAACCACAATACCATAATCATGCCTAACAAAATTCACAATATTTCTTAAGATCATCTATATCCAGTGAGTGTTCATATAGTCCCAATTGTTTCACAAATGTTCTTTTTCACTAGTTTGTCAAATTAGGATCCACATAAGGTCCATCCACTGCAACAGGTTGTTACATCTCTTAAATCTGTTTTATTCTGTATATTCCCCTTCCATTTTTATTTTTAATAATATTGCATTTATTTTAATATATATTTAGCAAACACCACACATCCATACACCTACTTTTACAAAGGTCAAGAAAGAGTTCCTCAATTCCTTTGTTCTGTTTGGCTGAAGTGTGATAATGTTTTGCTCCCACAGATTCTGCATACCTTAAAAAGAAAAGTAACAACAGTAATTGATGTAAAATAATGTTTCAAGTTTTTGCCACAACTGCTATTTGAACTTTTTTTTTAAACAGTAGCACTTTTAGTGACTTATTACTAATTAACCCAGGTTTAGTGAAATTAAGATCATATACTGTTTAATATCTCTATATATAGAACCAACTTTTAAATAAAAATATATTGTAAGACTTGAAATTTTTATAAATTAATCTGCAACCCAAATATTTTAGTTTTTGTGACTCACTATTTGGCCATGGCAGTTTTCTTTTGCATCACTTTTATACTTTTTACTGAAACCAAAAAGAGAATTGAAAGTGAAATATCTTTAAATGTCATGAAAAGTCTAGAAACTGCCAATGTAAACACGCTTCACTGAATCCAATAGCTCAATCTATATTAAAAGGTTTGAGTAATAACTAAATGGTAAAGAACACCGTGCAAGGATGAAGACTTCTTACAGAGAGTGACTGATGGAAGGAAGAGAAGCACAACACTTACGATTCTGCTTCTTGGATGGAAACATGTCTCTCCTTCTCCAAGTCTACTTTATTACCTAATTGGAAAAAGTAAATGCCAGTGTTCAACATTGATTCATTTTTATCATGAAATTAAGCTAATTCTAAATATACAATTGCTATTTTAATCCCCTAGGAAAATAATGCCAAATCCCCACCAGACTTCTCAGGGTCTTGAAACTATCAGGTTAACTCCTATGACATGAGGGTTGATCATGACTGTCAAGGTGAATGCCTCAAACTCCCTCAAATGGCTCAACGCATATCCCTCCTGAAGCTGCGGACTCGGAGAGGAAAGAACTCTCCTAAAGAGATGAGCGTTCTTTTTGATTTAGAGAATAAATGGGATTAGGATTTACTAGGGAACCCTAAGGAAAAATCTATGATTCTTATCCAAGTGGAAGTGGTCCCCAACCAACTTAGAGATGGTCAGTAATTAAACAAGGCCATCTTATTGCTCATGAAAATATATTAGGCTAGCCTTTTGGATCCTAAGAATATTTTGGTTTTCTGGATGATATGAACTGATTAAAGAAAGCATTAAAACGTATGGCTTTTGAAGTACTTCACCAGTGCAGGGGAAGAAACTGTACTGTTTGTTTTAAAAACATCAGAGAACTTAGTATATGAACACCATGCAGATTTTATTTCTTTTTGTCATTTATTTTTATTATTTTGAGGCTAATTACTTTACACTATTGTAGTGGTTTTTGCCATACATTGACATAAATCAGCCATGGATTTACATGTGTTCCCCATCCTGAAACCCTCTCCCGCCTCCCTCCCCATCCCATCCCTCTGGGTCATCCCAGTGCACCAGCCCGGAGCACTTGTCTCATGCATCCAACCTGGACTGGCGATCTGTTTCACACTTGATAATATACCATGCAGATTTTAAATTACTGAAAATAAGTTTGGCTTTCCTTAAGCAATTAAACCAAACTGAAATTATGCTACAAAGCAACCAGAATAAAAGTGAAGAAACTTCAAAATGCAGATTCCTTACTATATACAGGCTAGAGATGAAGGTAAATAGGCTGGACTGAGTGCTAAAGGCAATGTAAATAACAGACAGGAAAGGGGGAAATACACTAAGAAAGGACACATTAAACAAATATTTTCATTTCTTCTATTATGACCTATAGAGGTAAAAAAGGAAATCCTATAAATAAAGTCATTTTTTTCTTGGAACTTTAGAGCATCAGGAAGACAATTTCAGATAAAGCATTGAACTAAGCTCCCAATGAAAGATGCAACGCTTAGAACTGAGAAGTACAAGCCCAGAGGCTTTGCATATAGAAGACCTCAATAATCTGAGCCCCTAACTATATGCAGCTTCAAGTAACATTTGACACAGTAGCCTAAGGCTGAGAGGGAAGCAGACATGCTAAAGCTCAGAAAATGAAAGAAAGTGAAGTCGCTCAGTCGTGTATGACTCTTTGCGACCCCATGGACTGCAGTCCACCAGGCTTCCCTGTCCACGGGATTTCCCAGGCAACAGTACTGGAGTGGGTTGCCATTTCCTTCTCCAGGGGATCTTCCCGACCCAGGGATTGAACCCAGGTCTCCCGCATTGTAGGCAGACGCTTTTACCAGCTGAGCCACCAGGGAAGCATCTGCCTACAGTGCAGGAGACTTGGGTTCAATTCCTGGGTCAGGAAGATCTCCTGGAGAAGGGAATGGCAACCCACTCCAGTATTCTTGCCTCCCCCCCCACAAAAAAAAAACGGGCTCAAAGCTCAGAAGGTCCTAGCAAATTCAGTACTGAACTCTTCCTTCTTTGAACAGTCTACCTCAGCAAGAAAACACATATCAGTTCTGATCTCCCACATTATTCTGTCAATAAAATTTTTAATCTGCTAAATATTACAGCCAATACATCCAACAGTTGCCAGCAGAGTAAACTGTTCTATGCTGTGAAGAATGCAAAAAGCACCACCTAGTGGCAGATGGTTCCAACAAGCAGGAACAAGATTCTGCCACAGTAAAAAGGGAAAACAGTCTCCTTATAGAAGGAGACACTCGTTGAAGTTAACGAAAACCCTCTGAGTTGGTTTGATAGAGCTTAAATGTCTCTCTTTTTATTTTTTTTTCAAAATCTTCCAGAATTACTAACATCTACTTTTTAAAAATGAGGTTAGGGAAAGTAGACAATCACCTTACTGCCTCAAATGAATATTCTGGAAAAACCGAGACACTGCTTTATTATTTAATAGCATTTTAAACTTAGCCAACTTTAATAAAGCCAGTTATTTTCTTTTAGATTTTTTGGCCCGCCACCATGGCTTGCAGTATCTTGGTTACCCAGCCAGAGACTGCACCCGGGCCACAGCAGGGAAAGCGCCAAGTCCTAAACACTGGGCCACCAGGGGTTCCCCAAATCTGTTATTGTTAAAATTGCTGACTATTTTAATAACACAATTAATATTTTAAACAAAAAAATCCTTCTACTAAGTAACTACTATTTCTTTGAACAGTAAGTGCTCATGATGGATTAACAGCACAGACTAAGTCACAAAACTGCCTGTCAGTGACTGATACCTTTCCAAAGTTCAAGACCTTTGTAGCTCCTGTGTTTGTTTGAAGGCAAGAGAGCTAAAGCTGGCAGCTTTGAGGATTATTTCCCTGATAGCTCAGATGATAAAGAGTCTGCTTGCAGTGCTGGAGACCCAGGTTCGATCCCTCGGTCAGGAAGATCCCGTGGAGAAAGAAATGGCAACCCACTACAGTATTCTTGCCTGGAAAATCTCATGGATGGAGGACAGGCTACAGTCCATGGGGTCGCAAAGAGTCAGACACGACTAAGCCACTTCACTTCACTTCTGTTTCAATACTACTCTGTGGCCACATTGGGAACATTCCAATAGGCTTAAACACCTGAAAACACCAAAATAAGCACCTACTTGAGAGTACTGTATACTTTCTGAGGGCTGAAGCCATTGGAGAAGAAAAGGCTATCCTGCTAAGAACACTAAAAACTTTTTCTTCTTTAAAAATACCTATTTTAATAAAGAACATGGAAGGGATATGCCCATTGCTAAGGGCAGATGGCTAATAGCAATAAAGAGGACTTTATTTTGCTTAGACAAAATAAAGGATGGAATGCGGCCTAGTGGAAACTTTTAAATCTGATAAATTTCGCTTTAACTTCTGGCTCATTTCAAAACTATACGATTTGGGGCATATTACTTCACCCCTCTTAGTCTCACTTTGTACAAATGCAGCTAATAAACTTTCTAAGGTTTATGTGAAAATAAGATATAATGTAAAAGGCCCAGTAAATAGTACATATACAATGGAGAGTAGTTATTAAAATCAGCCATATTCATCACAGTGAATGATCAAATGAAAAATCAACACAGTTATGAGAGACTTAAAGCCCATGATAATTAACACACTTCTTATCACAATCCTGACTGGCTTAGGAAATTCTTTACCCACCCCACCCCCCAATTTAGTTGGGTTTCCCTTTGTGTTATCACAGCACCCTCCCCTTACCCCTTCACAGCATATATCACAATATACAATAACAGCTTGTTTTTCTTTCTCACCCTACACAATAAGCTCTGGGACGACAAGGACCGTATCTATTTTTTTTCCCCCTATTTTTTAACTTATTCACTATATTACTCCCAAAGCCTGGTACACACCAGCAAGTGTGTACACATATTGTTGGTTAAGCATACGGGCCTGAAGGAGCAGACAGGCCTAAACTAAAACCCCAGGCCTCTCTCTACATACTATGCAGTCTGGGAACTGTCACGTTCGCTAGGTCCATTTCCTCACGTGTAAAATGGCAATGGCAACAATGCCTTCTTGCAGTGTTGTCAGGGGGCCTAAATGAAATAATAACGGTGTAGTTCTTAGAACAGTACCTGGCACTCAACAAGTGGTAAGTAGTTATTAATAAATGTATGTTTAACAAACATACAAATGTTGAGAACAGACTATTAACAAAATATTCTATTAAATAGAGCAACCACAGCCAAGAGTGCTGATCAATGGATTAAATAAAACTAGGGGGGAAAGTCTCTGCTAGCAACGGATGGAGTTCTCTATTCCTGATTTACACATTATTAGTGGTTTAGATAAGGACCGAGAAGGTTAAGCATCTAATTTACACATGAAAAAGCTAGTAGATTATAAATATGTCAAGCATAAACAGTCAGAAGCATATGGCAAGTTGAATCTTACACTTAGGTTTATGTAACAGATATGCAGGAAGACAGGAAAAGCCTAACAGAAGAGCAATACTTATAAAAACGAAATTCTGATTTTTGTTAACTATAATCTATATAAAAGACAAATTAAGCTGACATGACTGCTAAAAAGCATATGCAATCTTAGAGATAAAAATCTAAACAAACAAACAAACAAACAAACAAAAAATCTAAACAAAAAAGGAACCAAAGAGCAATGCCAGAAGTCCAAGACAGAGTTCTAGAGTTCTCTTACTTTACCCATTAAGAATATTCCTCCACTCTAGTGAATCATGGTCTACTTTCATCTTTGGAGTCAAGAGTCACCTTTGGAGTCCTTAACTCAAAAATATGTATAGTTAAATGTAACAAGAACAGATTCAAGGGATTAGATCTGGTAGACACAGTGTCTGAAGAACTATGGACGTAGGTTTGTAACACTGTACAGGAACCAGTAACCAAAATCATCTCAAAGAAAAAGAAATGCAAGAAGGCAAAGTGGTTGTCTCAGGAGGCTTTACTAACAGCCAAGGAAAGAAGAGAAGCAAAAGGCAAGGAAGAAAGGGAAAGATAAACCCAACTGAGTGCAGAGTTCCACAGAATAGCAAGGAGAGATAAGAAGGCCTTCTTCAATGAACAATGCAAAGAAATAGAGGAAAACTATAGAGCAGCAAAGACTAAAGATTGCTTCAAGAAAACTGGAGCTATCAAGGAAACATCTCATAAAAGGATGGGCACGATAAAGGACAGAAATGGTAAAGACCTAACAGAAGCAGAAGAGACTAAGAAGTGGTAACAAGAATACACACAAAAACTGTACAAAAAAGTTCTCAGTGACCCAGATAACTAGAACTGGACATCCTGAAGCGTGAAGTCAAGTGGGCCTTCGGAAGCATGACTAAGAGCAAAGTAGTGGAGGTGACGGAATTCCAACTTAGCTATTTAAAATCCTAATAGGTGATGCTGCTGCACTCAATATGTCAGTAAATTTGGAAAATCCAGCAGTGGCAACAGGACTGGAAAAGGTCAGTTTTCATTCCAATCCCAAAGAAAGGCAATGTCAAAGAATGTTCAAACTACCGCACAATTGCACTCATTTCACATGCTAGTAAGGTAATGCTCAAAATCCTTCAAGGTAGGCTTCAATAGTACATGAACTGATAACTTCCAGATGTACAAGGTGGGTGTCGAAGAGGCAGAGGAAGCCAGAGATCAAACTGCCAACATTTGTTGCATGATGGAGAAAGCAAGGAAGTTCCAGAAAAACATCTACTTCTGCTTCATTGACTACGCTAAAGCTTTTGACTGAGTGGATCACAAGAAACTGTGGAAAATTGTTAAAGAGATGGGAATACCAGACCACCTTACCTGTCTCCTGAGAAACCCGTTTGCAGGTCAAGAAGCAACAGTTAGAACCGGACATGGAACAACAGACTACTTCCAAATTGGAAAAGGAGTACGACAAGGCTGTGTTCTGTCACCCTGCTTATTTAACTTCTATGCAGAGTACATCATGCAAAATGCCAGGCTGGATGAAGCACAAGCTGGAATCAAGGTTGCTGGGGGAAATATCAACAACCTCAGATATGCAGATGATACTCCTCTAATGGCAAAAAGTGAAGAGGACTAAAGAACCTCTTGATTAGGGTGAAAGAGGAGAGTGAAAAAGTTGGTTTAAAACTCAACATTCAAAAAACTAAAATCATAGCATCTGGCCCCATCACTTCATGGCAAATAGATGGGGAAAAAGTGGAAACACTGACAGATTTTCTTTTGTTGGGCTCCAAAATCACGGTGCATAGTGACTGCCACCACAAAATAAAAAGACAATTGTTCCTTGGAAGGTAAGCAATGACAAACCTAGACAGTGTATTAAAAAGTAGTGACATCAATTTGTTGACAAATGTCTATGCAGTCAAAGCTATGGTTTTTCCAGTAGTCACGTATGAATGTTGAGTTGGACCATAAAGAAGGCTGAGTGCTGAACAATTGATGCTTTTGACCTGTGCTCTTCAAGACTTCTGAGAGTCCCTTGGACAGCAAGAAGATCAAACTAGTCCATCCTAGAAGAAATCAACACTGAATATTCACTGTAAGGACTGATGCTGAAGCTGACACTCCAATACTTTGGCCACCTGAGTGAAGAGCCAACTCACTGGCAAAGCCCCTGCTGCTGGGAAAGACTGAAGCAAAAGGAGAAGGGAGTGGCAGAAAAGAAGACGATTAGATAGCATCACCCATTTAATGGAGATGAATTTGAGCAAACTCTGGGAGACAGTGGAGGACAGAAGAGCCTGGCGTGCTGCAGGCCATGGGGCTGCAAAGAGTCGGACACAACTCAGCCACTGAACAACGACAGTATGACGAGAACACAGCCTGAGTCACTGATTGTAATTATACTGTAGCTGCCAAGCTCTCTTATTTTCTAAAATAATCTTACGATGAAAAACTAAAGGTCAAGCTGAAGCAAGGCTGGGAGACTCAAAGCCCTACATGTTCAGGGATTCCCAGCTGCTCCCCCAAGGGCATTCCTTGAATTACAGATGCTTGAATCTCTTGAAAGATCCCTTCGAAATTCTAAATTACTCTAAAATATTAAATACTAAAATACCATTCTTCTTTTCTCATGTAACTTTAAAATGAAAATTATTCATTTACTATTCTTTAATAAAGTATAAAAGAAACAAAGGACATTTTTAAAAATTACTGTCACTTACCTACTATACATAAACAGATTTCATTTCCCAACATTTTCCGTAATTCTTTCACCCAGTTTTTAACCTGTGTATACAAGCGTAAATATTAAAACAAATCCTGTTACAATGACTACAATTACAATACCCCAAAATGCAATGTTGCGAAAATACCTCAAAATTCTGTCTAATGGTCCATATATTTAGTTATTAGGAATGATTCACTATATAGGAGCATGTATATTGCAAACCACAGACACACACATCCAATGGAAAGATTTCTCTCCCATCTACATACTAAGTATAAAGAGAAGCATCTCTAATTACAAACTTTCATAAATCGTCCACATATCTAAGCAAAGCTGTGCACCAGAGCAAAAGCATGTCCACTGCAGCCTCTGATAAGAGATGGTCATGTAGAATCACACTGGATTGAAGAACGTATGGGCTTGAGGATTCCCTAGTGGTCCAGCGGCTAGAACTCAGTGCTTTACTGCTCAGGGCCAGGGTTCAATCCCTGGTCAGGAAACCAAGATCCCACAAGGCACATGATGCAACCAAAAAAATAAAAATAAAAAAATACACACATATACAAGCTTAATTAGAAGTCTTTTATACCCCAGTTGGTTCCAAAATAGAGGCACAGGAGCTTCTGTGACACACACTTAAAGGAAAAACAAAACGTACAGGAGTAGAAAGAGAGTAAAATAAAGTTTTATCTTCTGGTGTGTGATAGGTTTCTTCACCCTCAGCATCACTGGTACTTTGGCTTTGCCAGCTCTCTCCGCGAGGGCTGTCCTGTGCAGTGAATGACGCTTAGTAGCATCCCTGGCCTCCCACCGGCTAGACACCAGTGCCACTGCCAGGTGTGACAACCAAAGCTGTCTCTAGACACTGCCACCACCGACGGGTAACCACTGGACTAGCCAGGGAATTCCCTACCTCTAGCCAATATTCTTCTTCATCTGCAGTCAGATTCCCCTCCACAGGCATTCTATTCATTAACCCATACACTCTGTGATGGGTTACAGAGGGTCAGAAACTGTCTGCGAAGAGTCCATTTCTTCTCTGACTCTGCTCTAGCCGAGTCTCCTGCTTTGACCAAGAGAATCTGGCAGCACTAGCGCCATGCCAATTCCAGACTAAAGTCTTAGGAAGTCTGTCAGCTCTCTCTTGGGATCTAGTTGTCATATAAGGTTTGGCTGGAATACAGATTAATGAGAGCATGTGGACAGAGTACTGGAGAACAAGACACCAAATGGAGTGAGAAGGCACATGGGGGAAAACCAGGCCCTCTTGGATCCAGGTCCCCACCCAGCCAACCCCAGTTCATGCAGCACTCTGAGTGACTCCACTGACACCACACGGAGCAGAGGATTTGTCCAGAAAAGAAAGAGTGTGAAAATCGCTCAGTCCTGTCCGACTCTTTACAACCCCATGGACTATACAGTCCATGGAATTTTCCGGGCCAGAATACTAGAATGGGTAGCCTTTCCCTTCTCCAGGGGATCTTCCCAACCCTGGGATCAAACCCAGGTCTCCTGCATTGCAGGCAGATTCTTTACCAACTGAGCCACAAGGGAAGCCCAAGAATACTGGAGTGGGTAGCCTATCCCTTCTCCAGGGGATCTTCCCGACCCAGGAATAGAATCAGGGTCTCCTGCATTGCAGGCGGATTCTTTACCAACTGAGGTACAAGGGAAGCCCAGGCAACCCTCAAAGCCATGAGAAATAATTGTTGTTTTAAGCCATCAAATTTGGGGGGTTTTGTTATGCAGCAAGAGATAACTGGTCACTTTTCAACCTAAATGACTCCACTTTCTTTTAGTCAATAAAATACTTAAACCATTTCTTTCCATGCCAAAAAGGCAAGAAGGGATAGAAGAGATAACAAACAGTATCCCAAAGATAAAATGTTTTAAAATATCATTAAATCTGCAAGCTACCTATTTTCATTTTTCTACTCCTTGGCCTGTTTTTCAACACGGCATTAATAATCCAAAGGCTCACTTGTATATCTGCTTCATCCATTAAATGCTAGGAAACAAATAAAAATAAAAAACAAAAAGGGCAAGTAATTTCAAGAAGTACAAACCTGTAACTCAAGGCAAGAAAAGTTTCGCCTTGGAATTACCCCCTTTAGTTACATATCTTTTCTTATTCCCAAAGGCTTTCAAAAGGTCAAATAAGTAAACTGTCACAATCCTAACTGTGATGAGAATTCAGAGGTTAAGTTTAATGGTCACTCATTTTTGGTCCCAAAAACTTTATAAAAACGAAGTACTTTAAAATAAACACTGTGTTGATTTTCCTTTTAAAATCTGTATTGAATCCTCCAGGATACCTAGTGAGGAGAAAAGAGCTTAAACTTGATTTAGTTCTTCTTCTACCTCCCCATCATTACGGAACCCACCCGTGCAGCAATACCAAGTTTTCAGGTGCCCAGTGTGTACAGAATCAAAAAAAAAGTTTGTGATTTTTCTTCAATAAGGAGAAAAAAAGGCGTCTGTATTTTTCTGAAGCTTTTACTTCAGATTATTTCCCTTTCCAATATCTGAGAAAGCCATATAATAAACTATTAATAGATGATATCCATACTGTTAACATGAATTAAATACTCCATTAAAAAATATGACTGATCATCATTTATGTACAAACTATGCTTTTAAAGCCAAGGCTAATCACACTGTTAAACAAACACGTTAATGCAGACTTGACAAATCACTGTTGCTCTATTAAGTCGTTCACCCATAAGTAAGCAAGGTACCTTCTGAAAAGAATCTTCATCTGTTATATCATAAACTAAAATAGCTCCATTTGAATCTCTGTAGTAAATTGGACCCAATGCGTGGAATCTCTCTTGACCTGCTGTATCCTAAATAAAGCAACAAACGTTTATTAGACCAGAAGAAAACATATATCTATTATTTAAACTACAGTGAGCTTCTGACTAATTATAAACTAGGGTATAAAGTTATAGATAACCCCAAAACACTGCTAAAAGAAACAAGCTATAAAAAATTTTAAGTTATAATTAATATTCAATGTTTTACTGTTTTGTAAAGGTTACTTCTCCCCTCCCCAACCCTCCTCCTCCTCAGCAATCTTTCCCACCCTCACTAAAAAGCCAACTCAGTTGTCAAAGGGCTGGCATGACCACAATGGCCTTATAAGCCAGAAACAGGCTTGGCACTAAATTTACGTTCTCCATAGAGAGAGGAGACAAGGAGAAACTGCATTATCCTTGCCCTAGTCTCCACCAGCCACTCCCTTGGAAGATTAGGACATGGAGACAGGGGGATAAAGGCCAGGCAGGCTGTCCACCTCTTTCTCTGAAATGGAATCCCTTGAGTTCACCCTTCTCCAGTTGAAAAGTTATGACAGCATTATTCACGTATAACAAGTGTATTCAAGATAGAATTCTTAGCCAGATTTTAGGGGGAAAAGATGTTTAATTAAAAAAAAAAAAAGGTTTTGGCTAACCTTGAGTTAACAACAACAACAAAAAAATCCCAGAAATTCAAATTCCTATGTCTTAAGCCAATCAGTTATTAGAGTATGAAAAACAGGTAAAGGCCTTCACTCATACAGCTGAAAACGTTAACTTACCCATATAGCAAGATTTACTCTCTTCCCACCAATATTTAACTTCTTTGTTAAGAATGATGCCTAAGAAGAGAGATATACATTAAATGATGTTTTACATAAAACTTCTTATCCTAAAAACTATAGATGAATGAATCATATCATATGAAACAAGCTATCTGGGAGAAAAAGCAATCATGAGTTTCTATTAATAACTAAACATTGTTTCCACTGAAAACAGAACAGTATTTTTATTCTAAGAAAAAGATATTTTGTTTTATGAACACAAGTTATGAAAAGTACCCAAAAGCTGGTCATTAAATATTTTTAGTTTTTTTTTTCCCTCATTAAAACATTTTCTTAGCATTTAATTTGATGCCACCTAACCTACTCATTATAGTAAGAGTCTAAGAGACTTCTAAGATGAAATAAAAGAAATGTTTACTGGTGTTTACTTAGCTGTATGAATACCATTACTACTGGAAATTTTCCCGCAATTATTTTGCAATTCAATTATTTAAACTACAGCTAAAAACTGTACCAGGTACTATCACAGAAATGAAAGAAAACAGTTCCAGCTTTCAAAGAGCTTACAGTTCCACTGCAAATATTAAAATGTAAGGAGGTTGGTTAAAATGGAGGGTCTTGCTAAGTACACTATAAGGAAAATGCTGAGAAAGGAGTGTAAAGCTTGCCTGGATAAGTCACAAAACGCTTCAGTAAGAAAGTAATGAGCTCCTCTTTATGAGTAGTAGGGTTTTTCCTGACAGACAGGTGAAACCACTGAAGCCTGAAACATGTAACTCACCATGCCACAGGAAACTCCAAGCTGGTCTGGCGTATGCCAGAGATGAAACTCTAAAGTTAGGAAAAGGTTGAATCAAAAAACCCTGAAACTCCGTATCTCAAGATATGGACTTAACCTTGTGGGTCTCAATAAAAGCTGTTTCAAGACTCTAGACAAGGTTTTTGGTTTTTCTTTGTAATGCACACTACAGTCAGGTGTATTTGCGGACTGCTGTGGATTGCTCCATATCCCCTTTGTGTATTCACAGTGCACACTGAGAGTCTGCCAAAAGAAAGACTGGCTAATTGTATTTATACAAGTATTTCCCAAACTCATTTGACTTCTTTTCCCCTAAAGAAACACCTAACTCATCCAAAGAAGTAAATGTTAGGAAATAATACTGTTGACAATGAAGAATCAATGAAGGGCTTTTAAGCAGTGAGGACATGTAAAATCTGTATTTTTAAGAGAATGACTACGATAGGAAGAAAGACAGGACTAGACCTGGAAGACAGGAGGCTATTTTAAAGCTTGAAAGAAAAGCATAAAGGGCCTGAATTAAATGCACTAAGATAGAAAAGAGAATAAAATCAAGAGTAATTGAAGAGGGAATATAATCAGAAACCTGAGTCAGCTGACATGTTTAAAAAAGGAACAAAGAACCAAGTTCAAAGCTATTCAGAGATTATCACATTTAAGTGTATCGATACAAAAGAAAGTGCAGAGATGGAAAGTAAAACAGATAAAAAGGCTAGGATGGTGAATTACTGATATTACTGAAGGAGAAAGAACCTAGATTTTAGGAAGGACTTTCTACTGTATATATACCAAGGAAAATTAAAAACTAAGAAAAGGCCACTAGATTGAATGATTAACTAAGGAATCCAGATACAAAGGAATCACAAATGGCAGAGCTGAGATCAAATCCAGGAATGTCTACCTTCAAGATACTTTATTAAATAAAACAGAGGTTATATAGAAAAGGGTAAAATATTTAATTCAATGGCAAAACAACAAAGGAAATAACTTGGAAAATAAGAAGACCAAATACATGTTATGACAATAAATATGAATGAAGGAATATTTCCCACTCATAGCATAAGGGTTAAGAATATCAACTTTGAAGCAGAACTTTGGATTTGAATCTCAGCTTTGCCACTTATCAGTTGTATAATTTATTTGAACTCAACCATTTGCCCTATTTCACTATCATTGTTATATAAAGAAACTCAAAATCTGACTCCTATACAAATGTTTAATAGATAAGTAAAGTTAAATGCCTATTTCTCCTCTTTCAAACATATTTAAAATTAAACTGATCTTCCCTCCAAAATTGGCTTTCCACTGTAACATTAGTATTTTAATCACATTCTCCAAGGCACTGAGGTTTAACATCTCAGGAATATCATCACTGAATATTCTTCCTTCCCTGTCATCCCATATTCCAAAAAAACTGATCAAGTCTTGTCTTCATATTTCCTCTCAAGTTCTATGACCACCAGTCTCATATTAAGTCATAAATATAAATACCTTTGGTCTCACCTCACACTCTGGTTCTCTAGTCTACATGCCACATTATCTTCCCCAAACCTCCATGGTTAAAAATAAAAACAAGCAAACAAACAAAAACAAAAAGCCCTTACCACATCCATAGCTGAGTTCTCTAATAAGTTATCACTTTACATTAGTATACTTGAACTACATCCTGCTGGCAGGTAATATCATAAAAGCCTTTTGTCAAGAGTTTTGTGGGGATTTCTCAGCAGAGGGAAGTGAATTATAGCTGGGAGAGCTCCATCATTTCCTTTCTACCACTCCTTCTGAAACTTACCATCATTTTCCATGGTGAGTTGAGAGACAGTGCTAAGTCTCTCCTAAGGAACCATGGATGTATAGAATAATTTTATGGAAAGAGTGCTCATTAGAGCACTGATTCTTTAGAAAAAGCAATAAAGAAAATGGAACAAAATAACCTAAGTATCTATCACTAGGCAATTCTTTAAAAAATATACAAATGTAGCCCATCGATACAGTGAGACACTACACAGTCATTTCTACTGCTATTGCTAATACCAGCTAACAGTTACTGAATGCTTACCTTTCACCAAGTACTGTGCAATGCACTTTTTACAAAGTCATTCATAAGCTTCTCCTTTAGGAAAGTCAGGGAGCCCTAATATAGAAATAAAAATCTCAGAGCCTTATCTTTGTATCCAAGGACCTCCACCATTTGTCTACATCTATCTTCCTAGAAAGCTTCCAGTATTTATAGAGTCTATACTATATATTCCCTCCAATTCTGTTTGTTCATAAAATTCCTCTCTAACTTGGGCCTATTCTTTAGTTTCTATCTTAATCTCATCTATCCAAGACCAGTTCACAGACCTATAATAATCTTCTCTGAATTTTTTAATTGTCTCATACCACCCATACAGCCCACACTGGATTTCTCTATGCAGCAGAACTTTAGGGAACCTAATCTTACAATATACAGCACATACCACCTCATATTTTAAGTTATCTTTTCATGGGTATACGTATTCTGTTAACTAGATTATATATTTTTATTTACCACTTTCACAGTGCTTACAATGACATGGGCAGTGTTTTAAATACTTTTCAATATTAATTCACTTCTCGTAAAACTCTGTGATTAGATATAGTTATTATCCAAATATTATAGAAGTGGACACAGAGACAAAGGAATGTTAAGTATCTTGTTCAAGGTCACAAGCGACAGAGTAGGATTTGAAATCTAGGCGGTCTGGCTCCAGGCATGACTCACAGGCACTGTGCTGTGGTACCTGCCAGACTGAGATGTGAATGAACACTTCTCTAACCGAGGGGGCAGGGGGAACCACAGTGCTGCCCACAGTAGACCTGCAAATGCTGTTACTGTAGATAAATGCATCTACAGCGTGCCTGGTATAATTCAAGTTATGTGAAAGATATGTTTCAAATAGTTTCCTTATAAACCAAATTATTTTAACTCAAATATCTGATGCACCAGGAAAGCACACTGTAACACGGTACTCACTAAATCTTTTCCTTCTGTCTTCATAACAAAAAAACTTAAGACTCTCTCTATGGAAAGAGTTCTTCTGTAATACAAATCATCTCATTTTATATAAATCCTAAATTCTTAATATTTCATGGATATTTTTTAAAGAACAAACATCTTCTGTTTTAAAAATAATTACAGTTGAGAATAAAGTGGAAAGATTTAACATGACATCAAGACAGCTGCAAATGACCAGAAGGTTGAAATCTCTTTTTTCTCCCCCCAACTACCTCTATGAGGCATACTTAATTTGGCCAAGCTACTGAGATACCATTCATGGTTATGTAATACTCTGGGGCAGAGGTTCTTAATTCTACTACATGGTAGTAAAAATGGGAGGAAGGTATAATCATGAACTGCTTTGAGAATCAGATAAAAGCCATGAACCCACTCAACACTCAAGAAAACAGCTCATATGCACATATAAAAAAAAAAATTTTTTTATAAAGCCCTGGCAACATCTCAGTGAAAGAACCCCACTGAGAAAGAGAAGGGGAGAGTGGCATAAACAATGTCAATTCAAAGGTTTCGAGGAATATGGGAAGAAAAAAAATAGTACATATTATGTGCCACCACGCTTCGTCTTTCTCATTTTATTTTTGTATTAGTAAGAACCCTGTGAAGTAGGCAATTAGCCCTATTTCACAGGTGTGGATCCGAGATTTAAAGAAATACAGTGACTCACCCAAGGTCAGACAACTCAGTCAGGTACTGCAGTGGGTGGAAGGCTGTCTGCCTTTTCCCACTGCACAAAGCTGCCTATTCTAGAACACACACGTTCTTAAGCTGGCTCTCCTCCACTTGGACTGAGTGCTCCTGGACACCAACTCATCTCCCAAAATACTCTCAGGGTAGCCACAAACAATGAGAATCAAAGCAGTGGTACGTTTCTCACTTTAGTCCTCCAAACCCTGAGTTGTGTTTGTGTGTAGCATGCTTGGTTGCTCAGTCATGTCCAACTCTTTGCGACCCCATGGACTGCAGCCTGCCAGGGTCCTCTGTCTATAGAATTATCGCCGGCAAGAATACTGGAGCAGGTTGTCATTTCCTACTCCAGGGGCTCTTCCAGACCCAGAGATCAAACCCACCTGTCTTGCACTTTCTGCATTGGCAGATGGATTCTTTACCAGCGCACCACCTGAAAACTCTGAGTTACAGCATCACTATTTCTTCTAATTCCAAAGATTTCATCTTCCAAACTTTAGGTGGATTAAGAGATTTATCAATCTTATTAGACATCTGTCATTCGCACCTGATGCTTATTTACCCAGCACTTTATTTGAAGTCATGATGGGTACTTTTTTAATCTCTATTTTTAAAAAATGCTTATAGGTGAGATGTAATAAGAATAAATTGAATTTGCCAAGTGAAAGTCTTTTCATATCTGGTTTCATCAAAGTTTTAATGTTTTTCTGGGTTTTTTTTTGGCCAAACCACTTGTTCTTTTGGCAAAACAAAATACCTAATGCAGTATAGTAACAACTGTAGACAAATATCCAACTGTCTTTATCTAAATTCAATAGACTTTCCAGTTATATTACTTTTGCTACAGTTACTAACATTGTTTCTGGCTTAAGGATTTAAAGCATCTATTGGGAGTTCCCTGGTGTCCAGGGGTTAGGACTTTGTGCTTTCATGGCCCCGGTCTTTCCCTGATCAGGGGCTAAGATTATGCAAGTGGGGCTGGGAGTGGCGGGCGTAATCCACTGACTCCTTTCAGCTGAAGTTGCGGACATGAAAGGGTTCAGTCAGGTAACTCATAAAATGAGTCCTCTCTAGCAAGGCAATAAAAATGAGCTACCAGAAAACTAAGATGACTTTCTACAAGGTCAAAATCATGGTACAGTATATAAAGGTAACAAATCAACATGTTACACAACTTAAGTTTATAAAATGCTATATATCAAATATTTTTAATTTAAAAAAAGAAAGAAAACTAAGCTGGGTGCTTGACTACCTCATTTCTTATCTTTAGCTTCCATAAAGAGCTATTATAATCAGTTTAGAGTCCAAGTAAATACTTTGAGGAGTCAAAAAGTCACTTCGAAGGACTAGCTCAAAACATACAGCAGAAAATAAGTTAGATATAGAACAGTTATGTGTTAGAAGTTCAAAGCAATAATTCAGAAAAACTCTTCTTAAAAAAAAAAAAATCACCCACCCTTCCATAGCCCACATATATCTAGTAAAATACTGAGGGAAAAAGGAAAGATTTTATAAAGACATTGTAAACAAATTGGCTGAATCTTTTAAGTGGCTTCCAGTACTACCTTAGAAGATCTTTCACACATTTGAAACATTAATCTTATAAACAAGGAAATTAAGATTCCTAGCTGAGTATAAAACTAACTGCTAGAGTCTGAATGCCAAGTGTTACTCTGGAGGTTAAGGTGTATGAATTTAAAAAAAAAAAAGTAGCTGACATAGATTAAGAAAAAAATAGTTACACCATCACTATACATAGGCCCTCAGAAATCTAACCCAAGTCTTTGTTTTCTCACTTGCAAACTCTTAGGATACTGTCTTCCCAACCAACTTTACAGCACTGCTTTGTTAATCAAATGACAGGCACCTACCCTAGACTTCAGGAGGCAGAGAGGTGGAATTCCAGTTAGAGTTCTAAAAGGAAAGATGATGGATGGTTCTGATTATGAAAAGTGATTCGGCAAACAAAACTAAGACAGCAGACCCAATATTAATCAATGTGGCAGCCCAAAAACTCATAGGATCTTTTCTACTTCGGAGTTAGAAAAGGATTCTCCACAGGGGAGGTGACAGCCTGCACTTTTTTGCACAGTTCAAACCACACTAAGAGTCATTTCTGCAGCTTAAGCTATCAAATTTTAAGAAAAGAGGGCAATGATTAAATATCAAGTATCCAGAAGAGATGTCAAAATAATGATATGACTTAGAACAATGTTACAGGCGGTCTAGTAAAAGGAACCAGAACTGTTTACCAAGAGAAGACAAAACTCAAGGAGATGTATAGCCATCTTCAACTATCAGAAGGGATGCCATGTGTGACTAAGATTCAGAAAGCAGGGAAACAGATTTTCTATCTAGACAGGGAAAAATGAACTGGAAAGTAATCTGTCCAAAAATGAAACATGCTATCTCAGGATACATTGTTTTCCACCTTCTGTATCAGCTCATCTCACCTCCAAGATGTTCAGACTAAACTAGGCAATCACTTGACTGAAATATTAAACAAAAGACTGAAATAGTAAACCATAAACTATCTTAGGTTCCTTTTAGTCTTTAAAACAGGAATGCTTGAGAGTGTACTTTGCAACCAAAACACAAAGTATTTTACAAAGATAAGTAGTAGGTAGTTCTTTTTGCTAAGTAAAAAGGGAAATTCTTTCTCTCACATCTTATGATGCATTAGTTCCTCTCCATCTGGAATGAAAGGTATACAAGACTCTCTATGGGTCTCACTGAAA
This sequence comes from Cervus canadensis, assembly GCF_019320065.1. NCBI lineage: Eukaryota > Metazoa > Chordata > Mammalia > Artiodactyla > Cervidae > Cervus > Cervus canadensis. The sequence goes on from NC_057410.1 coordinate 52,619,522, forward strand.
TCAGATTTCTCTGAAAAGACTGAAAAGATGAAATGATCTGATATCCAAGAGAAGGAGACTGTATATAATGCTGTTTCCATATGTTGGTACACAGCAAAATCCTCAATTCTAGAACATAATCCAGATAATGTTTGTGATCAGAGTTACATGCTATGCTTTGAGATCTATGTAGATTGCAGAGGTTTCCTCTCAGACATTTAAAAATCTGAACCCAGCTAAAAGCTTTGAGGATATTTTTGGAATGTATAAGTGTAATTTTTAGGCTGAAGGGCTAAATTATCTTTTTAAAAAAATTAAGAGCTCAATTAAAATGGTCTTCTCTTTTCTCTAAGATCTGTAGCACAAAAGAAATCACTAAGGGGTGGTTTACCAACATCCAGAAACAGTGCTCCAAAATTTTAAATCTAAACTGGATTCAAATTTCAGCTTGAGAACCAAGACTTGTAGCAATATGATGACCAACAAGTTACTCAACTTAACCATGCCTGTTTCAGCATCTGTAAAATGAGGCTAATAAAACTATCCACCTCACAGGCTGTTACAAGAACAGAAGAAAAGTAAAATACTCAGCACAGTAAGAACTCACTAAATGTTGGCTATTATTACTTTACCTTAATAAATTTTGAAATTTCCAACTGATCATAGGTATTGAACCTATAAATTTCCTTTATCTCTCTAGCAACACTCAACCGTAATTATTAAAATTGTGTTAAGTGACCTTGTACAAAAATGCAGGAAAACAACAACAACAAAAAAACTACCCAGGTTCCCGACATTCGCTCTTTCAGATCGTATGCTTTATACAGAAGTAAAAACAGACGAGTAAAAATAGAACATGGAATCAGAATCAGAGCGTCTTTGTAAATTCTAGACTCAGTAGTTTAAAAATAGCATCAAACATCTAATGCCACAATTAAGAAACTGCATTCTATCAAATAGTGTCCATGGACTTACACACTACACAATCACTAATTAACACCTATTGCGCAATTTGGGGTAGTAATAATAAAGATGGAGCACTTACACTGGGCCAGGTCCTAGGTGCGTTTATGAATATTTGTCCTGACGATCCTATGAACTATATTCTATTATTATGGCCATTTTAACAGATGGAGAAACACAGGCACAGATAGGTTAATTAACTTGCGCAAAATCACACAGCTAGTTAAACGAATAGAGGTGCAATCAGGCTCAAAGTCCAGTAGACTTGACTGCCTCTGATGAAACTGATCAGGGCGGATTCGTTGGGTATTTTTCTTCTAACACGTGCAAACTGATTTCACGCTCAATTAGTGATTACATTTTAACACTTTTCTGACTAACAATCATGTATCTGCAAATGAAAGCTGGCCCTACATTTACAAGCAAAGAAAATAAACAGCAGCAGTAAAGCTGTTAGCTTGAGGACCAATTGTTGGCCAGTATTCGTATGACGTTTCCACGTGAATATGGGTCGACCCGCATCGGTGAATATAAGTGACCCACAAGTCAGACCCACGCAGGCTGCAATGGAACTGCGTAACCCTCACCAGCAAGCGGTCATTTCAAAATCCCTCCAGAGAGAAAAGTCTTGCCAATCGGCGCGTTGTTCGAAGACAGGACAAAATGGAACTTGCACAAACACTTAGTCATCAGTAAGTGCTGAAGTTACACATCACCTAGTTCGCAAAATCAAACCCGCAGCTAAGTTCCTAATTCCGAAAGAAAGAAAAAGGGCTGACGCTCGGTTGACTGACTGCAGGGTGAAGGCACCTAGGGCCCAAGCGGAAGCGAGTCAGAGAGGAAAAACTAGCCCCACGACCGGGACCCCACCACATGCGCAGCCACTCTGGGGACCCTGGGGACTTTTCAGGGCCCTTCCACTTCTCTCCCGAGAGCCTGTACCGTCTCCGGGCTGCCCCGACTACGCGTCTTCCCAGGGTGAGACCGCAAAGGCAATGCGCAGGCGGAGGGGACAGGCCTGGGATCTGGGCGCCCCGACCCAGAGGACCGCGGTGGCAAAGTCCCCTGAGGCGCGGAGGCGCAGGGGCCCCGAGACGCCGCCCCCGCCCCCCGCGGCCCGCACCTGCAGGGTGGTGATGTGCTTGTCGTTGAACTTGTTCTCGCAGTAGCGCAGCACCAGCGACGTCTTACCCACGCAGCCTTCCCCCAGCAGCACCACCTTGAACGAGTAGGCTCGGCCCGCCGCCGCCCCGCCGCCGCCGGCCGCAGCCATCCCGTCGCGTCCCCGCCGCCCGAGCCCTAGCGCCGCGCCGAGTTCCCCAGACGCCGCGGCACCTTCACAGCCGCGGCCCGCGCAGCCCCTCCGCACCGGCGCCCCCCGCCCCGGGCGCCGTCCCCACTGCCGCCTCCGGGAGAGGCCTGGAAGCGCCGAGAGGAAAGTCCGAGTGTGAAGGGCCCCGGGCACCACGTCAGGAACCGGGGGAGAGGCGAGGAACGCTCGCTCTCCGCCTCCCTCTAATGGCGTCTCCTTCCTCCTACGTCACACGTCGGGTCACGTGACGGCCGCGACGGGGGCGGCCCCGGAGCGCGTCTGGGCGTGGGCGGGGCCTGCGGACCGCGGCCGCGGGCCCGAGCGAGACCCTGCGGGCCCTCTCCGGCGGAGCTCGGCTGTCTGCGGGCCGCCACCTCTCTGCAGCTGGTGGGAGCCTGCATACAATGAGGAATGAGGAATTTGAGGCGAGCCCAGCTCAGGTGGAATGTTCAAGTACACAATGTTCTCGTTCTTGCCCGGGGGATGTTCACGAGGCTAATGACCTCTCCCTTCCGGAGGTCCCGGTAAAACGATTTTGCCGAGGTGACCCCCTCAGTATCTTGACAGTCTTCCTCTGTGGGATCCCAAATCCTAACTATTGAATTTCTTTCAGGTCCCCAGACCACCTGGACTCCTGCTTAAATCTCAGTGTCTCGCCTTAAACCAGAAGGTTTCCCTGACCACCCATCTCTGTCCATCATTTCAACTCTCTCCCCACCGTGTATCTTCTCTAGCCCAACTTACTATACTTCGTGGAAATTACTATGTTCAATATTTCTCTTTCCTTATTAGGCTGTAGATTTCTTAAAGGCAAGAACTGTGTGAGACTCGCCCACCCTTGAGTTTCTGACTCCAAGTGCCAGACACATTACTGGTATTCTATAAATATTTGGGAAGGAATGAATAGATGATACTACTTAGGCCTTTATGCCTTGGTTTCCCATTTTTTCCTATCTTTCATGAAGCTTTTTCCCCCATGACTTTCCATGTTGACTCCACCTCGACAAACCTGTCAGATTTGATGATTTCCTCCTGTGCCTCCCCTTTCTTTAATGAAATAAGTTCTTCCAAGACACCATACCAGTGTTTCTAAGAGTTTGCAACCAGAAACCTGATGTCAGCAAACATATTCTTTTTCATGAGACTCCTCTTCCATTCAAACCAGATGGTCGATTCATTGATTCAACAAATATTTGAAGGTGCCCACCATATGCCAGACACTGTGCTGAATAAGATACAATGCCTTGTCATTAAGAACTTACTGTTTAGCAGGAAAAACAGAAACGGTCATTATTCAATTGAATGGTTTCAACTTTATAAAGCAGTTCTGAGTATGCAAATGTATATGGGGACTCAGGGGCTTCCCAGGTGGCGCTAGTGGTAAAGAAACTGTCTGCCAATGCGGGAGAGGCTAGAGATGCCCGTTAGATTCCTGGGTGGGGAAGATACCCTGGAGTAGGAGCTGGCACCCCACTCCAGTATTCTTGCCTGGAAAATACCATGGGCAGATGAACCTGGTGGGCTGCAAAGAGTTGGACACGACTGAGCACAGCACGAATGATGGGGACCCAACTGGTTTAGCCTACTAGGGAAAGCTGCTGGGAAGATGCTACCTTTGGAAAGGTGTAATCTGGGTGAAGAAGGGAGGGGAGCTCTGCAAGCAGAGAGAATAGCATGACCTACAACCTTGAGGTAGAGAAAAACAAGTAAGATAAGAATGCAGAGAACTTCAGATGAGACCAGCACAGAAGCCAGGAATCAATACTGAGAGGACGTTTCAGCAAATGAAGGGTTTTAATTAAAGAGGCTGATATAATCAGATTTGACATTTAAAGGATCACTCTGGCTACAATTTGAAAAATGGATTGGAGAACGATAACACTACTTCAATTTATTTAGAATCAGCCATTAAAGAAACCTTATGTTTTTATAAAATATCCTCATCCTTGCCTCTAAGGATATATTCTCTACTTCTGTCCACATTCCTGCTCTCAGAGTCTTTGGATATTCATGAGTTGTTCCAGAATTTGGAAGAGACTTCACTTTGAAGGGGCCCATTCCATTGTCCATTCTGAATTTTTAATATTGAATTGAAATTTACCTCTCACCGCCTACAATAAATTGTTTCTCATTCACCCTACACAACGTGTATCTAATCTCTATTCTCTGTGAAACATCTTTATATTAATACATGTGAAGAAAGCTGTATGATCTTCCTTTAAGCCTTCTCTTTTCAGTATAGCCAATCGTTTCAACCACTGTTCAAATAATATGGATCCCAGATCATTTAATAGCTTAATCATCTTAGAATCTAAGCACAGTAGTTTGTATTCATCACTGAAAAACAATGAAAACTATTGGGAAATAATTTGTTTAAAATTAAAATAATTTTCCAGTTGTAGCTTACAGTGGGGTTTAAGGAATGTTCACAGATTGCAATAAGTCAGTTTGGCACAATTTTGAGCACAGAGTAGGGAAATATAGATGTAAATTGTGGCAGGTTGGTTGAGGCCCTTCAAAGATACCAGGTTTGAATACCTTGTGGCTGGAAATGTTACCTTGTTACCCATTGTCAGATATTGTGCTACAAATGTAATCCAGTAAGATATGACTTCTGCCCTCATCCAGTTTACAGTCTAATGGGAATCACAAATAATTGAAACAGTTAAAGTTTGGTAAGTGCTCTATAGGACCTGTACATGGAGCTATGGAACCTTGGGAACATCAACTAACCGAGCTGTTCCACAAGATAAGTCAGATCAAATGGGCACATCCTTTATCCTCAATTTTCTCAATATTTCGGTAGATTTGACTCAGCTGGCCACTCTCTTTTTTGTGACATGTGTGCCCCCTGTGTCTTCCAGGTTATCACAGTCTTCCAGTTTCCCCTGCTTTATTAGCTGCATCTTTTCCATCTGTTTGCTTGCTTCTCCACCTACGCTTGAGTGCGTGCTCTGTCACTTCAGTTGTGTCCAACTCTTTCTGCCAGTCTCTAAATGTTAGTGGGCTTCCAGACTCAGTCCTCTCCAATAAAACTCTCTAGTGATCTCACCCAGTCCTTTGGCTTGAAATATCTACTACATATTCACTACTCTTCAATGTACATCTATCACTCCCTTGTGCACTTGACATGTATATAGGCAACTCCCATTTAACATCATCACTCAAATGTCAAATAGGCATACTAAACACCATATGTTTAAAGTAGATCCCTCAATTTCTCTCCAAAAGTTGTTTCTTCCCTGATTTTTCCTGTCTTGGTAAATAATTTTATTATGCATCTATTTACTACAGCTGCTGCTGCTAAGTCACTTCAGTCGTGTCCAACTCTGTGTGACCCCACAGACGGCAGCCCACCAGGCTCCGCCATCCCTGGGATTCTCCAGGCAAGAACACTGGAGTGGGTTGCCATTGACTACGGCCAAAACCTAGCTAATATCTTTCTGTTTTCTCTTAATCTTCACATCCATCCACTATACCGTGAAAAACACATTTTTTGTTTCTTTGTTTTTTAATTGGAGGATAATTTATAATGTTGTATTGGTTTCTGCATTGCAACAACAGGAATAAGCCTGTATATATAGGCTCCCTCCAGAGCCTCCCTCCACATCCCACCCCTCTAGGTCATCACAGAGCATCTGCTGGGCTCCCTGTGTGAGACAGATCTTGCATTCATCAATTCTTCATCTCTACCACCCTAGTGAAACCCACAATCACCTTTTTTGTGTGTTACTACAATAACCCTCTAACATGTCTCCCTGCTTCTTCTTCTTGTTGTCTAGTGTGTTCAACCTCAGGGACTATAGCCCGCCAGCCTCCTCTGTCTATGAGATTTCCTAGGCAAGAATACTGGAGTGGGTTGCCACTTCCTTCTCCAGGGATCTTCCCAACCCAGGGATTGAACCCACAGCTCCTGCATTGGCAGGGGGTTTCTTTACCACTGAGCCACCAAGGAAGCCCCTCCCTGCCTCTGCCTTTTGCCCTGTTACCCACTGCAATATATTCTTCAAACAGCTGCCAGAGTAATTTTAAAAAATAAACTCAGACTTCCCTAGTGGCACAGTGGATAAGAGTCCACCTGCCAATTCAGGGGACAAGGGTTCAATCCCTGGTCTGGGAAGATTCCATGTGCCTGTGCAACTAAGCCTGTGTGCCACTCTACAGAGTCTGTGCTCTAGAGCCTCTAGCTGCAACTGCTGAGCCCGCGTGTTGCCACTACTAAACCCCGTGCCCTCAGAGCCTGTGCTCCACAAGAGAAGCCACTGCAATGAGAAGTCCTTGTACTGCAACCAGAGTAGCCCCCGCTCGCCACAGCTGGAGAGAGCCTGCATGCAGCAACAGAGATCCAGTGCAGCAAAAATATATAAACAAAAATAAATAAAAACTGCCCTTGACCAAAAAATAAAACTTACAAAACTTAAAACTAAACAGGCTCAAATTCTTTACCATGACCTATAAAGTCCCCACATGATCAGGGTGTTTCCTGACTTTCCACCTTCATCTCATACCATCTTGTCTTCCTGTCATTATGGTAGGAGAGTCTTCCATGCATCCATTCTGATCTTCTTACAGGCCTAGTCCTCATCTGCCTCCAGGTTCTCATTTGGAGCAGAGAAAGATTTATTGCAGGGCTGAGCAAGGAGAATGGTTGGCTCATGCTCAAATACCCCCAAACTCCCCAATGGTTTTCAGGGAAGTTTTTATAGGCAAATTTGGAGTAAGGGCTGCAGGATGTGTGACTTTCTGCTGATTGGTTGGCTAGGTAACAGGGCACTACTCCAGGAATCTTGTCCTCAGCCGAAAGTTGCCATCCTCCACCTGGGTGGGAGCCTTAGTTCCTGGTTCTTTATCAGCAGCGCCACCTGGGAGGCCCTTAGTTCTGGCAGAAGAACTCAAAGATATTATATATGTGTGTGTGTGTGTGTGTGTGTCCCTTGATGAGGAACCAGGATCCTGACCATCCCGCATTTTTTGTTGTTGTTGACTGCTTTTTTGCTTCTGCGTTCCCTCACTTCTCTGATCAGTAACTGAATCTGCTCTTTGGAACTCATGGAAGATCTAGGAGGCTGAAGTCTTTTTTCCTGCAAACAAGAAACAGGGGACACAGAAAGGGTTTGTACCCAAGAGGACCCCACAGGCTTCTGCTCAGCTTCAGTACTTTTGCCACACTCCTAACATTTATTTGTGTCCATGTTTCTAAGCTCCGTGACAACAGACACCTTGATGACTGGCACACCACTGAGTCTCTAGGGCCCGGTACTGTGCCCAGGACATAAAGGTCACTTGGTAAACATTTGCTGCATGAATTGAGGTAGGACAAAGTTTTGATACTTTAATCTGTGGGAATTTCCTCCTAGTATTTCCACGAGCCATGAGGCATCCTATGTACCAAGGAAAGATAGGGACAGCAGAACATAGTACAACAAAATTTTAATTTTAAAAATCATTTATTTATTTGATTATTTCTGGCTGTGTTGAGTCTTCGTTGCTGCATGCAGGCTTTCTCTGGTTGCGGTGAGTGGGGGCTACTCTTCTTTGTGGTGTGAGGGCTTCTCATTGTGGTGGCCTCTCTTGTTGTAGAGCATAGGCATGTGTGCCCTGCATTACGGGTGGATTCTTATCTACTGCATCACCAGGGAAGTCTGATTTTCATTTTTAGATTTTGATTTTCAGAAGACCAAGCCACTGTTATTTAAAGAGATATTTTAGTAGACTATATAAGCAATTAGAGTAACTGCCTGTGTTTGTTGCTCAGTCGTGTCCGACTATTTGCAACCCCATGTATTTCAGTCCACCAGCTCCTCTGTCCATGGGGACTGTCCAGGCAAGAATACTGGAGTGGGAAAAAAAAAAAAAGAATACTAGAATGGGTTGCCATGTCCTCCTCCAGGGGATCTTCCCAACCCAGGGACTGAACCCAGCTTTCCCACATTGCAGGCAGATTCTTTACTGTCTGAGCCAACAGGGAAACCCAGGAATATTGGAGAGGATGGCCTATCCCTTCTCCAGGGGATCTCCCCAACCCAGGAATCGAACCGGGATCTCCTGCATTGCAGGTGGATTCTTTACTAGCGGAGCTACCAGGGAAGCCCAGAGTAACGGCTTGATTAGTAATTATCAGTCAAGGAGAATCAGAGGAAAAGCAAGGAAGTTAGACCTTGGTGAGTATTCCCCTGGCAGATACCGATATTTCTCAAATATCCCAACCTCTTCTGTCTTGCCTTCCTCTACTATAGATATAAAAAGAGAAACACTTGAATTAATAGTCTTTGAGTTATAATAGTTATACTACACTTATGAGACTCAAAATCATATACTAAAAATTGCAGAGCAGTAAGTTAGAATCTTGAATAAGCATTCTGATCTTGAATTTCCTATCTTTGGATTTCTTCTTGAAGAAGACAAATACCTAATTTATATAATCCACTGTAGTATGATTATTATTTGTGGCTCAATATCTTCATAAGGATAGCACCCCAAAGAGTTTTGGGAAATCCAAGAGCAAAGAAAACAAATTTCCCCCTTCCTTAAAAAAGCCGAGAAGGTAACAAGTTTTTTAAAGTTCACCTGTGTCTAGGTTGGACCAGGAGCTGTAGAGTAGAGACGGCTGCATCAGGTGTCTAGACAGAAAGCCTGAAATAGACTTACAGAGTTTCCTTAATGACGGTGTTAAGAGAGTCTTCAAATGTTTCTATGAGCTACAGAGAAAAATTGACAAAGAATTGGACTTGAAGACAGGGTGACTGGTCATCCCAGTTTGCCCCAGATTCTCCTGATTTGAGCACCGAGAGTCCCACACCCTGGGAAACCCCTCATGCCTGGACCAACTGGGATGGTTGATCACCCTCCTTGAAGAGACCCTGTGGCTAAGACAAGGAGGGCACAGGAGTGCTTGAGGGCCAAGTGGCTATGAGAATGCGGATGGATGACAACAGACTACATGTTTGGCTGATGATGACGGAGACCCTGATGCCCAGCATCTCCAAAGTTCATAGTGTTGCCCCAGAACCATACCCTGCTCCTCCTTTGAATGGAAACCAATTACTCTTACCTAAATTTCAGGAAGAGCCTACAAAAAGAAAAACAAGGATTGGTTAGAACCAAGTAGACCCACAATGACAGAAGATTTGACTTCCGGTAGACCTTGATCTTCATTATATACACACGGTAATAGCATGCTACATGACACACCCACCAGCACCATGGCAGCTGACAACTGTCATAACAATAACCAGAAAAGTCCAAGCAAAGACTGAAAAGGAGTGGCACCAGTTCCAGATCCAAACCACACCTGTGTTCTCAGATAAGTTATGAATATTCCTCCCTCTCTTTCCAATACACTCCCTTTTACCATGACTCTCCTCTACAGATGGTATCTCCGCCCACATTGGGTTGAGAAGTTGATTTGCAAACTAAGTTCCTGCTTCTCCATTCTTTGGCTATTGCATAAAGCTGCTGCTGCTCCAGTCTCGGCATCAGTTTCTTTTCTTTTTTTTTTTGGCCGGATTGGGTCTTTGTGGCTATGCACAGGCTTTCTGTATTTCAGCATCAGTGTCTTTGTTGGCCATGCATACCTGAGCAGAAAAAGAAGACGAGACAATGGCTCTCAGCTTGGGCTTGTTGTTGTTCAGTCGCTCAGTCGTGTCCAGCTCTTTGTGACCCCATGGACTGCAGCACGCCAGGCCTCCCTGTCCAGCACCAACTCCCAGAACTTGCTCAAACTCATGTCTGTTGAGTTGATGATGCCATCCAACCATCTCATCCTCTGTCATCCCTTTCTCCCACCTTCAATCTTTCCCAGCATCAGGGTCTTTTCAAATGAGTCAGTTCTTTGCATAAGGTAGCCAAAGTATCGGAGTATCAGCTTCAGCATCAGTCCTTCCAATGAATATTCAGGACTGATTTCCATTGGGATAGACTGGTTGGATCTCCTTGTAGTCCAAGGGACTCTCAAGAGTCTTCTCCAACACCACAGTCCAAAAGCATCAGTTCTTTGGCACTCAGCCTTCTTTATGGTCCAACTCTCACATCCATACATGACTATCTGGAAAAACCATAGCTTTGACTAGATGGACTTTTGTTGGCAAAGTAATGTCTCTGCTTTTTAACATGCTGTCTAGGTTTGTCAAAGATGTTCTTCCAAGGAGCAAGCATCTTTTAATTTCATGGTTGCAGTCACTATCTGCTTTGATTTTGGATCCCAAGGAAATAAAATCTGTCACTGTTTCCATTGTTTCCCCAACTATTTGCCATGAAGTGATGGATGCCATGATGTTCATTTTCTGAATGTTGAGCTTTAAGCCAGTTTTTTCACTCTCCTCTTTCAGTTTCATCAAGAGGCTCTTCAGTTCCTCTTCGCTTTCTGCCATAAGGGTGGTGTCATCTGCATATCTGAAGTTATTGATATATATCTCCCTGTAATCTTGATTCCAGCTTGTGCTTCATCCAGCCTAGAACTTCACATGATGTACTCTGCAAATAAGTTAAATAAACAAGATGACATACAGCCTTGATGCACTCCTTTCCCTATTTGGAACCATCTGTTGTTCCATGTCCAGTTCTAACTGCTGCTTCTTGATGTGCATAGAAGTTTCACAGGAGGCAGGTCAGGTGGTCTGGTATTCCCATCTCTAAGAATTTCTCACAGTTTGCTGTGATCCACATAGCCAAAAGCTTTAGTGTAGTCAATGAAGCATAAGTAGATGTTTTTCTGGAATTATCTTGCTTTTTCTATGATCCAACAGATGGCAATTTGAGTTCTGGGTTCCTCTGCCTTTTCTAAATCCAGCTGGAACATCTGGAAGTTCACAGTTCACATACTGTTGAAGCCTGACTTGGAGAATTTTGAGCATTACTTTGCTAGTGTGTGAGATGAGTGCAACCATGTGGTAGTTTGAGCATTCTTTGGCATTGCCTTTCATTGGGCTTGGAATGAAAACTGACCTTTTCCAGTCCTGTGGCCACTGCTGAGTTTTCCTAATTTGCTGACATATTGAGTGCAGCACTTACACAGCATCATCTTTTAGGATTTGAATTCCTAAAGAATTCAAGCTGGAATTCCATCACCTCCACTAGCTTTGTTTGTAGTGATGCTTCCCAAGGCCCCCTTTGCACTCCAGGATGTTTGGCTCTAAGTGAGTGATCAAACCATTGTGGTTATCTGGGTTATTCAGATCTTTTTGTATAGTTCTTCTGTGTATTCTTACCACCTCTTCTTAATATCTTCTACTGTTAGGTCCATACCATTTCTGTCCTTTATTGTGCCCATCTTTGCATGAAATGTTCCCTTGGTATCTCTAATTTTCTTGAAGACATCTCTAATCTTTCCCATTCTATTATTTTCCTCTATTTCTTTGCACTGATCACTTAGGAAGGCATTCTTATCTCTCCTTGCTATTCTTTGGAACTCTGCATTCAGATGGGTACATCTTTCCTTTTCTTTGCCTTTAGCTTCTCTTCTCAGGTATTTGTAAGGCCTTCTCAGACAACCATTTTACCTTTTTGCATTTCTTTTTCTTGGGGATAGTTTTGATCCACCTCCTATACAGTGTTATGAACCTCCATCCATAGTTCTTCAGGCACTCTATCAGATCTAATTCTTTGAATCTATTTGTCACTTGAATCTATTTGTCAATCCCTGTATAATTGTAAGGGATTTGATTTAGGCCATACCTGAATAGCCTAGTGGTTTCCCCCACTTTCTTCAATTTAAGTCTTGAATTTGGCAATAATGAGTTCATGACTTGAGCCACAGTCAAATCTGACTATAGATCTGAGTGGAAAAAGAAGCTGAGACAATGGGTCTCAACCTGGGCTAGGTTCCCAGCATTGGTCCGATCAATGAATTTGGTAAAAATAGGTCCCCTCAAACACTGATACAACCCAGGCAACCCAGGCAGAATGTGAAGGACATTCTGAACTGACTAAGATAACTAACACTGATATTCCGTTTCTGTTATCTAGACGTCAAACAAGTAAGTTCAATTTTAGAAAATTTCTTGTTTGTGGGCAAAGACTTTGTAACCTCTGTAGAATAAATGAGTAATCTGAATACTGAGAGAGGAGTAAGAATCAGCCAAGCAAAGAGATAAATATTCAGATTTCAAGACACAGCATGCCATTAAACAAGCACCAGGAATCAGATGAGCGTAGTAAGAAATGAATGTAAAGAACTAAGTAAAATCATATAGAACGTCATGCTAAAAATTTGGGGCTTTATCATAAAAAAACAGTGAGAAGCCCTTTAGGACAATGTGACAAAATGTGTTCTACAGAGCATCAGGGTCACCTGGAAGCCTGTTAAAAATGCAGATTCTCAGATTTTTCAGTCCCTACTTTTGCACTCCCATACACTGTACAGTCCATGGAATTCTCCAGGCCAGAATACTAGAGTGGGTAGCCTTTCACTTCTCCAGGGGATCTTCCCAACCCAGGAATCAAACCAGGGTCTCCTGCGTTGCAGGCAGATTCTTTACCAACTGAGCTATTGGGGAAGCCCAGAGCATGCTAAACCATGGCTCACTCCCACCCCCAACCCCCATCAAATCAGAATTTCTGGGGGACAAGATCCAGGAGTCTGAGTTTTAATGAATCCTCCTTGTGATTCTTATTCATACCAAAGTTTATACAGCACTGATTTTAGGAGATGAGGTTAAGCAAAGTGAGAAAGACAAGAAGGGATTAGAGTCTTGTATTTCTGGTTTAGGCAATTAGAAAATGGTGATGCCTTTCACTGAAATAAGGAACATACTAGAAGAAAAAAATGATCATATTCTTTTGGTTTGGGGCATTTTTATTTTGAAGGTTTGAGAAGTTCCCAAAATAGAAATACCCCTACCTGCTAGCATAGGAGAGAAATCTGGGCCTGAGGCAAGGATTAGAGTCATCAATACAGACGGGGAAATTGACCGCAGGAGTGAATGAGATCATACAGGGGCAGTGTGTAAAAATCAGCAGCCCCAGGGCCTAGGACCAAACCCTGGAATCACAGACTTTTTTTTTTTTGCTGCACTGGGTCTTCATTGCTGCGCACGAGCTGTCTCTAGTTGCAATGAGTGGAGGTTACTCTCTAGTTGCGGTGCCCAGGCCTCTCATTGCAGTGGCTTCTCCTGTTACGGAACATAGGCTCTGGGGCACACAGACTTCAGCAGTCGTGGCACATAGGGCTTATTTGCATGTGGAATCTTCCTGGACCAGGGGTGGAACCCATGTCCCCTGCATTGGCAGGTGGATTCTGAACCACTGGACCACTGAGAAAGTCCTGAAAGTATTGACTTTTAAGGGGTGGGCGAGGGGCTTCCCAGGTGGCTCAGTGGTAGAGAATCAGCCTGCAGTTCAAGAGACAGAGGTTTGACCCCTGGGTTGGGAAGATCCCCTGGAGAAGGAAATGGCAACCCACTCCAGTATTCTTGCCTGGGAAATCCCATGGACAGAGGAGCGTGACAGGCTACAGACCATGGGGTCGCAAAGAGTCGGACATTGCTCAGCAACTAAACAATAACAAAGAGGAGCTTCAAGGGATAGCCGAAGGGGTAAAAGGCAAACTAGGAGTCAGTGTTAAGGAGAAGAGAATGTCTTAAGAAAGAAAGAATCTTGACATGCTTTGGAGAATTCAAGTTAAATAAGGACCTGCAAATGTCTACTGGTTTCTGTGTGTGTGTGTGTATGCGCGTGCGTGCTCTCAGTCACTAGCTCCAAGGTAGCAGTTAACAAATTGGTTTAACAGTTTCAGTAGAATGGTAGGGGTTGAATTAAACTTGTAATGCTCAGGAAGGAACTGAAAATGGTGGGTGTAGTTCAGCAATTCTCAGCAGAGGGAATCATGCTCTCTAGGGGACATTGGCAACATCTGATGATATTTTCACTGCTGGTATTTAGTGAGAAGAGGCTAGAAATGAGACTAAACCTTCTAAAATGCACAACACAACTCCCCTCCCCTGCCCCAATGAAGAATTATCCTGCCAAGTTTAACTGGCAGGATAATTATAATAATGCCAAAGGTCGAGAAACCCTGCTTTAGCCTAATAAGGTCTGTACGCTTTTGTAGCCTATCATAAATAGAAATCTCCTGGGTGTATCAGGGACTTCCTAGGTGGCGCTAGCCGTCAAGAATCCACCTGCCAATGTAGGAGATGCAGGTTTAATCCCTGGGTCTGGAAGATCCTCTGGAGTAGGAAATGGCAACCTGCTCCAGTATCCTTGCCCAGAAAATTCCACGAACAGAGGAACCTGGTGGGCTACAGTCCTTGGGGTCACAGACAGTCGGATGCAACTGAGCACACACACATACATGAACGCTGGGTGTATTAATATTACTGAGGCAAACACGGTATTCCTGAACAAGTAGTAAAAGCATGAGAAACTTGGGACTTCCCTAGTGATCCAGTGGTTAAGACTGTGTGCTTCCAGTGCAGGGGGCAAGGGTTCAATCCCTGGTCAGCAAACTAAGTTTCCAAATGCCTTGTGGCCAAAAAAAACAAAAAAGAAAAGAGAGAGAGAAAAACTCAAGAGTTCAGGAAACTCTTTCCAAGGTTGCCACTATTATCTATGTATGTCTTTTAAATCGTCATTTCAAGTGTTTCTGAGCTCCATTTCTTCATGTAGAAGCATCTTGTGTTCCCAAGGTATTTATAATCCTCCATGAACATATTTTCCTTTAAGCAAGTGTTACAGGGACTACATTCTTATTCTAATGAGGTTTCTCCTTAGGGACGAAAAGGGAATTCAAACACACCTTTATAACCAATTATAGAAATTCCAGTATAGATGCATGTTTCTGTATAGCTGAATTTCTACAAGTGCAAAAAATCTGAGTTTATTATGCAATCATTTGACAAAGAATAAGTTGAGTATGAGGAGATAAAGTGGAGAGAAAACAGGAATACAACTTGGAAATAAAGGAAATGGAGGAGACAAAGTAGAGATGTTATTCCTGCAGCTGCCAGGGCTGAGGGAGCTGAGATTTGGAGCGTGGCAGCAAGATAGGGACTTTCAACATAACCATCTGATGTGCTCTCCTCTAGGGGCTAGAACTGTGTTTGTCACATTTTTTATCTCCAGACAGATCCTAGAATATAGTGCTAACTTCATATTTATAAATTAAAACAAGTGAATAAAAAAAGATAAGCCTATAAAATACTGAGGTTGGGAAATGCTCTTGGACATAGGGGGATTTGTTAAATAAAACTGTCAAAAAATTTTTCATTTTAAGAATCTGTTAAGAATAATCACTCTGTATAATGGGCTCCAGTTTCATCCATCTCATTAGAACTGATTCAAATAAATTCTTTTTAATGGCTGAGTAATATTCCATGGTGTATATGTACCACAGCTTCCTTATCCATTCGTCTGCTGATGGGCATCTAGGTTGCTTCCATGTCCTGGCTATTATAAACAGTGCTGCGATGAACACTGGGGTGCACGTGTCTCTTTCAGATCTGGTTTCCTCGGTGTGAAGAATAATCAGGGCTTACCTGATGGCTCAGCGGTAAAGAATCTACCTGCCATGAAGGGGATACCAGCTCAATGCCTGGGGCAGGAAGATCCTCTGGAGAAGGAAATGGCAACTTACTCTAGTATTCTTGCCTGGGAAATCCCATGGACAGAGGAGCCTGACAGGCTACAGTCCATGGGGCCACAAAGAGTAGGACAGGACTTAGCGACTAAACAAAAACAACAAAGAATAATTAGTAATACAAAGAAAAATAGCTACCATCTACTGCGAAATTTCTGTGAATTAAGCCCTTTTGTTTCTCTCCTTGCTCAGTCATTAAGCAGCCTCTGTTGACTGCGAGGCAAGCATTTTTGCCTTCGTAGCGCTTGTCTGTGTGGCAGGCAGCACAGAAAACAGCTACAATGAGGTGGAGTGGCCAACTCGGCGTCCCCACCTGCTTCTCCTTTGATCGGAGCCTGTTCCTTGCTCTTGCATCCACTCTCTCCTGTGCGGCACATGTGCCTCTAGCTTCCAGTTGGGCCTTATCTCATTTCTCTACAGCTCTTTCTAGCTTTTAGAGGCCACAGTTCATGCATGTGAAGCAGCAGCTCAAATGCATCTTCCTAGCAAACAGACATTGAGCTGTAATTGTAAGCACTGGACACAGAGGGGCACTAGCAGCTCAGTGGGATTCACCAGGCTGGCCAGCGTGCTGTCAGGACTGATTCTGAAGTCAATTTTCTCCTGAGTTGTAGAAAACAAGAAAATTCCAAGGGACATACAGGCTGGGGGAGGGAGAAGAGACAGTGTCCAAGCCATTTAGCCCTCAGATGCCAGTGGTGAGTAAAAGTGTCAAGAAATTTTACATATACCTGTCAAAGAAGGAATTTAAACCAAAACTTGCAGATTCTCAGAACTTATCAATTTATAGTAAAAATATATAATCTCAACAGTTAAAAAGGGAGGGCAAACAAAGAAGCCAAACAGTTTAAAAGTAATGTGTTTTTTATTTTTCCATTTATAAACTCTATGTGTATTTTGAAATAAACAGAGCATGAGGTTGTATCAAATGGAAATGCATGTTCAACATACTTGGCAATAGAACTGTGTACAAAGGTATCTAACTGAAAAGGTTCAGTTAGAATGGTAGCAGTGTGAGTCAGTCTCACTTTTTAAAACTAGATATCAGTAGTTAAATGGAACTGGAAATTCTAGAGATTTGTCCACTTGAACTAGGCCTGAATGACTATTCTATCTTGGGAAATAAATCAGTGTAGAGATAGAAAAACCTCGTAGAAAAATTGTTTTGTCCTGGTGAAATAATTTGGCTGAATTTGGTTCTTACGGGAGATTTTTGATGTTGAGCTTGGAGAGCTTTTTGATAGCTGTGGACTGTCTAATCGGAAGTTTGTAGGTCGTACAGATGTATACCGAGGATTATAACACTCAGTACCACCTGCTTGAGTGTTTTCTCCTCCTGTCCATTCATTCCTGCCTTGTATCGTCTCATTTAAAATCTTATCATTCCTCCATACCATTTCTAAATGCTTCATAGCATGTGTCTTTGAATATTACAATTGCCCATTTACCTATCATTACTTAAGCTGTAAGCTCTATGGTAGCAAATACCTGTCTGCCTTGCTGTCCATTATCTTCTGTGAACAGATTAATGTCTGGAACATGAGAGATACAAAGAAAACCTGACCAAATCTCCCAAATACCAACTCTTTTAGGCCTCCCTTTTCAATATGTATATTTTCTGCATTTGCACAAACCTCTAACTCCTTGAACCTCCATCTGCTGCCAACCCCCAACCTCCATTTGTATAGAGGTCTCACTCTTGAATATTTTAGATTAAATTCCAATCGTGTGGGTGAAGGGTGGGATTCCATGAGGCAGGGCAAAGAACAACTGCTGAGGAAGGAGCATTTCCAGAGAAACTGTGCTGCAGAAAGTTCACCCTCATCCCTTAGTCCATCTCTCTGTTGGCCTGCTTTTGATCTCTTTATACCCCTCCTTCTAGCTCCCTCGTATCCCCAGACTCCTCCAATGTGTTTAGACTTCTCTTTGAGCACCTAGATTCTCTCTGACCAGCATTCTTGGTTCTCTTATATCCTTATATTGGGTTGGCAAAGAAGTTCGTTCACGTCTTCCGTAACATGTAATGAAAAACCTGAAAGAACTTTTTGGCCAACTCAATATTTCCACTGCCATCATAGAACGTCAACCTTCAAGTTAACTTCTGGAAAAATCTTCTGAGCAGCCTAGACTTTGTACATCAATACAAAATCATAGTCCTCAAGTCCATTCTTCGGCTACCTGTCAGCTTCCTTACTTTTCCGGCTTTAGCTTCTCCCCATCCTTTTTACTACTGTCACAAACTCTCCTCAGTCTACCTCTGGCTTTAATTTAAATTCACCACAGTATCTCCTTAATACCTTTTCAGTGTTAATGGATACACAGTGATCTTTCTTCTTTTATACCTGATACTGGTTATTGTATATTCTGTTTTTTCCCTTGGTCAGTCTGGCAAGAAATGTATTAATTTATCTTTCTAAGAATCAGTTTTGATTTCATTGATTTTCTCAGTTATTTTTCAGTTCTTTTCTTTCTTTTTTAATTAGTTGGAGGCTAATTACTTTACAATATTGTAGTAGTTTTTGCCATACATTGACATGAATCAGCCATGGATTTACATGTGTTCCCCATCCTGATCCCCCCACCCGCTTCCCTCCCCATCCCATCCCTTTGGGTCTTCCCAGTGCTTAATTTTACTGAATTCTAATCTTTGTTATTTCCTGCCTTCTGCTTGCTTGGGTTTAATTTGCTCTTTTTTCTCCAGTTTCTTAAGGCAGAAGCTTAGATGGCTGACTTAAGATCTTTACTTTTTCTTGCTTTCTCTTTTAAAACTGTGGTTGTGCTAGGTCTTCTCTGTGGTGCAGGGACTTCTCTGGTTGCGGAGCTCACGCTCAGCTGCCCCAGAGCACGTGGGAGCTGAGCTCCTGACGGGGACTGAGCTCACGTCCCCGCACTGCAAGGCGGGTTCTTCACCCCGGGACCACCAGAAAAAGCTCTTTCTTCTTTTCTAACTATCTGCTATGGCCACATTCACAAATTTTAACACCATATATTTTCTCTTCCACTCCGTTAAAATATATGCTGTGCTGTGCTTAGCCGCTCAGGTGTGTCTGTCCCTTTCGCGACCTCATGGACTGTAGCTCGTCAGGCTCCTCTATCCCTGGGATTCTCCAGGCAAGAATACTGGAGTGGATTGCCATGCCCTCCTCCGGGGGATCTTCCCCACTCAGGGACTGAACCCAGGTCTCCCACACTGCAGGTGGATTCTTTACCAGCTGAGCTACCAAGAAAGCCGCATTAAAAAAAAATATATATATATATATATATAATTTTTTTTCCTCGTGAGATCTCCTCTTTGACTCATACGCTATTGTGGAAGGCAGGATAATGTCCCACCTCTCCCTGTCCCCAACCTCCAAGATGTCTATATCTTAATTTCTGGATCCTGTGAATATGTTAGGTTACATAACAAAGGGTAATTAAAGTTGCAGATGGAACTAAGGTTGCTAAACATCTGACCTTAAAATAATGAGATGACTCTGAATTATCCAGGGAGGCCCAGTGTAACCACTGTGCTGTGCTTAGTCACTCAGTTGTGTCTACCTCTTTGTGACCCAGTGGACTGTAGGCACATCTGTCCATGGGATTTCCAAGGCAAGAACACTGGAGGGGGTTGCCTGCCCTTCTCCAGGGGATCTCCCCAACCCAGGAATCAAACCCAGGTCTCCCACATTGCAGGTGGATTTTTTACTGTCTGAGCCACCAGGGAAGCCCTGTAACCACAACAATTCTTAAAATTGGAAACAGGAAGCAGAAAAGGAGATGTGAGGAGAAAAACAAGATCACAGTGATATGACCCACCACTGCCGGCTTCAAGATGTGGGAGGGCATCAAGAGTCAAGGAGTGTGTCCAGATATCCCTTCTCTGCGCTCCTGAGATCCTCTGCATACATTCTTAATTTTGTGGTTATGTAATGCACCGTAATTAAGTGCTCAGGAGCCTGTCTACTCACTGTCTCATAAGCCTCCTGACATCAGAGACTGTTTCTTATTTTTGTATGCCCAGTGACTGCCGTGAGTTTGAGTAAACTCTGGGAGTTGGTGATGGACAGGGAGGCCCGGCCTGCTGCGATTCACGGGGTCGCAAGGAGTCGGACATGACTGAGCGACTGAACTGAACTGAACTGAAGTGACCACCATAGTGCCTGGCACACTGTGGGCATTTAAAACTATCTTGTTAAATCAACAAATAATTGAAAACCATCTACTGATAGTGAGTATATTATTTGTCTCGCCTCTTCACAGGGAACCAAAAATCTCTCACAGGCACAGGTTTTATGAGCTACATTAGTTATTTTGATTGAATAAGAAGGAGGTGAATCTTGGCTCAAAGTTAACCATTCTCTTTTTCAATGGGATCCCTTAGGATGCTCTAAAGACATCCTAAAAAGATTTGTCTTTTTTATGTACCTACAACTGACCCCAGTGTGATTTTCATTAGGAAAACAACTTGAAGTGAACTATGGACTTGATATCGTTAATAGAATCTTTACTTCTTCCATTCTCGTATGCTTTTTCCACATTTAGGAGCAAAGGAACTTTCATCAACTGTTTTCAAATGTTGTAACTGTTAAGTTTTAAGAACATCAGGGACTGTTACAAAGAATCTGGTTATTAAGTCAAGGCTGTCTTTCTGCTGTTCTGGGATTCCCCTTCCCCTAACTGAAACAACTAGAAAAAGTAGCGGGGGAAGTAGGGGGAAATATGAGACAACTAGACAACAGTCAGCAAGGGACTGTGATCTTTCAGCAAAGGGAAGCAAACTAAGTGAGCGCGAGGAAGGCCCTAACTTTCCCTAAGGACAATTTTCATCACAGTGCCGGAAAGTCTTATTAAGATGAGAAGATAGAGATGAAAGTTCAGGGAGGCCAAGATAGCTGAAGTATGTGGGACAGTGACTCGGAGAGGAAGGTACTAGAAAGAGAACCCCAGAAACCTTCACAGATGTCTCTCCCTTGATTCTTTTAGACTGACTTCTAGTCTTGTGTGTGAAAAGGAAACTCCATGAGATTGGGCAAAACACTGCTGAGGAGAGAATGTTTACAGAGGAGCTATAATGCAAGAAAATTCCTAGAGCTCGTCCAAGCCTTGAGATGCTTCTAGTGCCCATCAGACAGGTGAACAGACCTCACTGAATAAATGGGTCATTAAGAAGAGATCTCAGAGGTCCCGTCGTAGCAGTGGAGCTAAACTGGTTCTAAATAAAGGCTTCAGTTCAGTTCAGTTCAGTCGCTCAGTCATGTCTGACTCTTTGCGACACCATGGACTGCAGCAGGTCAGGCTTCCCTGTCCATCACCAACTCCAGGAGCTTACCCAAGCTCATGTCCATCAAGTCGGTGATGCCATCCAATCACCTCACCCTCTGTCGTGCCCTTCTCCTCCTGCCCTCAAGCTTTCCCAGCATCAGGGTCTTTTCAAATGAGTCAGCTCTTCGCATCAGGTGGCCAAAGATTTGGAGAGGCTACACATACACATACCTAAAACACACTTAAATCCAAACCTCAAAAAGATGAGTTTGGGGACTTCCCTGGTGGTCCGGTGGCTAAGAGTCCATGCTCCCAATGCAGGGGGCCTGGGTTCGATCCCAGGTCAGAAAACTAGATCCCACATGCCGCAACTAAAGATCTCCATGCTGCAACAAAGACTGAAGATCTGGTGTACGACAGCTAAGACATGGTGCAGCCAAATAAATAAATATTAAAAAAAAAGATGAAGTTGACCTCAAAGTAACGTAACTTTCTGTCAGAACAAACCCTAACACTCATCAAGAAATACTGAAAAACTTTTAAAGAAATATAATTTTAAAAGTTGGGGAGGCAGATATGGGAGCTCGGGGAGGTGGAAGCTGCTAGAATTTCTGAGACAGAACTTGGGAGTAGGGCATGCCACAAAGAGAGATGTCTGGAGAACTGTAGAGGGGTCTCCTCAAATATCTGAGTACTGATATGCACACAAGTGAGAGGAATCAGAAACTGCCACGGAAAAGGAGTAAGCAAAACAATTCCTGGTGTTCACACAGGGCAGAGAATAGTTAGTGTTCACGCCGGTCACAGACCTTGTCATAAATAGGGCGTTAGTTACAGCCCGCAAGAGAGTCAGGCCTTAGGAGTATGAATAAAAAGCCCAGAGTAAAGTCTTCTCTGAATCCGCTATAGCAAAGCTTAATAATAAGCCTCACAAGGATCAAGTTGATCCTCAAGTAGATTGAACAAAATCAGTAGTCTAAAAGGATAACTTTTGTGCACTTTTGGTGGAAATGTAAAATGGGGCAAAATCTATCCTCACTCCAGGTAATCTATCATCTTTATGACTCTTAAATTCAATGTATATAAAGTATTTTCTCTATTCTAGTTCATAGACCTTTTTGTCTCTTCCTATTATATCACATTGATTTGATAGCATATTTATATTAAATATTCAAAATTTAATGACTTTATTGTTCTTATTTCTTATAATTTTTTGGCTCCCCTTAGGCATTTAATCTTTCATATAAATGTTAGGAGCATTTTATCCAGTTATATAATAAACATGGTTGGAATGATAATCAATATATTAATTTGGGGAGAAATACTATTTTTATGCTAATTTTTGCCATCTACAAATATAGCATATTTTCCCACTTCTTTTGGTCTAATGTTTTCATATTATCCCTACCAAGAAGATTTTATAAATTTCTTTTCATATTTTTGACCAATTTATTTCTAAGAATTTTATAGTCTTCCCACTATTATGAATAAAATGTGGAATATTTTTCTCATTCTTCATTCCTACATGCTTGTTACAAGAAAATTAAAAACCTAATTAATTTAATATATTGTCTTGATATTTAGCCACTTTATAATTTCTCTTATTAATAGTATAATAGATTAGTATTTTATTGGTTAATAAAATAAGTACTATTTTATTACTTAAATAAATTGTTTATTACTTTATTTTATTATTTTTGCATAAAATAAAATAATTAGTTACTTAAATTAATAAATATTTCACTGGATCTCCTAGGTGTTCTAGGCACTCTTTAATTGTCATAGTAATGAATTACATTGGTACATTTCCTGATGTTCAGACACATTGCATTCCTGAAACAAATCTTGTTTGAACCTAATTTTTATTTTTTTGATATACATATGGATTCTACTTACTAAATTTTGGAAGAGAATTATACATTTGTAGTTGTGAGATACAAGTATAGTTTTTGCCTCCATAAAAGAATAAATTTAAAATTTATTCTCATGTCCTAAAATAAATTGGAAAACTTTCTTATATAAACAATAAATTTAAAAAATGGAACAGAATTATCTGTTCTTAAAAGTTGTCAATCCATCTCATACTGAAGTCTTTTTTAAGTGGTAAATTCTTTAAAAAATCATCTTTAATATCTCTTTTGTAAAGACTGTAATTTTATATAAAATACACATATTTGGTAATTTATATTTTGATAGGAAATTATCCATTTCATTCAAGGCTTTCAATTTTTTTTCAGATTTATTTATTTATTTGGCTACACAAGGTCTTAGTTGCAGCATGTGGAATCTAGTTCCCTTATCTAATTAACAATGTGATAGTTTCAGGTCAACAGCGAAGGGACTCAGCCACACATATATATGTATCTTGTTGTTACAGAATTGCTAGTAGTATTCTCATAATGGTTTTAGTCTTTGCTGAATACGTTGTACACCTTTTTTCTCATATCTAATTGTTGCTCTCTCTCACTTAATCAGACCTATAACTTTATCTAGTTTATTTTCAAACAACCAGCTTATTTGTTTCTTCTATTATTTTTGTTTCCTGTTTCCTCAATTTCAGCATTTTTAAAAAAATTTTAAAGTTATAGTAAATTTTCTAATTTCTTAAGATAAAGACTTAGTTCCTTTATTTTATTTGTTTCTTATCTAGTAATAAATTTATTTAGAGAGAAAGATTTCCTTCTAAGTTCAGCTTTTGAATGTTCCCTACATTTTGGTGTGAAGTCTCCTTTTCATTGCTTCATAGTTTATAAATTATCTTTGATTTACTCTTTGATCCAAAGGTAAAAAATCAGTGTATTTCTTAATTTCAGTGAAGTTACATTTTCTGTCATTTGTATATATTTCCCCCTAATTTTTATTGGCTTATGATTAGAAAAAAAGTAGGCAGTGATATCTCTATTTGTTTATTTAATTTGTTAAACTTCTCTATGTGGGCAAGTATGTGATAAATGTAAATTTTCCAAGGAAACAAAATGAATATTGTGTATCAGAGGAACATAAGATCCTTTATATGGGCTCCCCAATGGCTCAGCGGTAAAGAATCTGCCTGCAATGCAGGAGACACAGGAGAGGCAGTTTTGATCCCAGGGTCAGGCAGATCCCCTGGAGGAGGAAATTGCAACCTACTCCAGTATTCTTGCCTGAAAAATCCTGTGCAGACAGAGGAGTCATGCTACAAAGGGGTCAAAAAGAGTTAGACACTGAGCACTTGAGCATGAAGATCCTATATATAGCTATTTAATTAAGTTAATTGATTTATTTAGCTTTCCTAGAATTGATTTCTCAGAGGGATATAGTTAAGTGTTTCACTAAATATCTTATTTTTTATCATGCATTTCTAATAGTTTTGATTTACATATCTGATCGTTCTGATGCTGGGTGCATAAACATTTTTAATTATATCTTTTTCATAAACTGTGTCTTTAAAAATTACATAATGTCAGTCCTTATCCTGTTTAGCACTTTCAACTCCAAATTCCATTTAGTCTTGAGTCTTCCCTGATGTTCCAGTGGTTAAGACTATGCTCTCAACTAGGGGGCTGTGGGTTTGATCTCTGATCTGGGAACTAAGACACCATATGCCACGTAGCCAAAAATAAATAAATAAATAAATAAAAATCCAGTCTGCCTTTTTTTTTGGCCTCGCCACATGTGGGATCTTAATTCCCCACCCGGAGATCTACTTCCCTGGAGTGGAAGCGCTGAGTGTTAACCACTGGAACACTGAGGAAGTCTCTTCTGCTTTCTTTTTGTTTGAATTTTCTTGATATCTTTTGCCTAGTCCCTTAATTGTCAGTTCTGTCAGTTTGATTATACTTCTTTTAAACAGTTTTTTATCTTTTAATGTGAATGTTGTCTTTTTATTTATTTTTATTTACTTGGCTGCACCAATCTTAGTTCCGGCACTCAGGATTTTTAGGTGGATCTAGTTCCCTGACCAGGGATCAAAGCTACCTGCATTGGAAGTGTGCAATCTTAGCCACTGAACCACCAGGGAAGTCCCTGGGTATTGTCTTTTTTAAGTCAGTGTAATGATTGGGCTTCCCAGGTGGTGCTAGTAGTGAAGAACCCACCTGCCAATGTGGTAGACTTAAGAGAAGAGACTTGGGTTTGACCCCTGGGTTGGGAAGATACCCTGGAGAAAGAAAGTGAAATCGCTCAGTCGTGTCCAACTCTTTGGGACCCCATGGACTGTAACCTATCACGTTCCTCTGTCCGTGCAGGTAAGAATACTAGAGTGGGTTGCCACTTCCTTCTCCAGAGGATCTTCCCGACCCAGGAATCGAACCCAGGTCTACCTGCATTGTAGGCAGACGCTTTACCGTCTGAGCCACCAGGGAAGTCACCCTGGAGAAGGCCATGGCAACCCACTCCAGTTTTCTTGCCTTGGAAATCAGAGGAGCCTGGCAGGCTACGGTCCACAGGGCTGCAGAGAGTCTGACACGACTGAATAGGCGCCTTGGATAATGATCTCTTTATTTTATTCCTTCCCTCATACTTTATATGTAATACTTATGTTTCACTTTTCTACATTTCCATATTTCAGCTGTTTCAATCATGTTAATATTTCACTCTCCCCTCTCTTCAACAGTTCTATTAAAACCTTCTGTTACATTTCTTAATCAGACACACATTTTTCTACAATTATTTGAAAACAAAACACAAAAGATTGCCCTATCTAGACACACAATTTCCTCCACTGAGGAACTCTGTTTCTCCTCCACTTTTTGTTACCAATATGCTAAGATCTTTAGAATAATTTCTCTTGCCTCCTTCTTCCCTCTATCCATGAGGTCTTAGAAACTTTTAATTCCTCTCTTCTTATACTGTCCCTCTGAGTTTCATACTTTCAAGTTTTCCTATTTATATTATACACGTATTCTCCACATGCCCAGTCTATCCTCATCTATTTATATGGAACTGTGCATGTGCCTAGCAATGTGTATTGCTCATTCTGTTTCTTCCACTTCTGTTTTGAAGTATTTGTGCATATTAATTTGTTTTCTTTAATACTTTTCTAGTCAAGGCAGGGGAATGATCTTATCTCTGAGTTATTGCACATTCTCAGATTAATTACATCATAGCTAACCTTGCTTTCTCTCTCTCTAAAGATGCTAATCTACTGCCTTCAAGCTACTAGTGTTACAGAGGTAATGCCAAGGCGCTTTTTATTTTCCAGCAGCTTATTCTTTCTAAATGGTAGCATTAATAATATTTATTCTTTAGAATTCAAGAATTTTACCAGGTTGTGCATGTCAGTAATCTTTTTATGTATAACCACGTGTTACTAGCCAAAAAATTCACATGTATACTGTCTCTTCCCCTACTTCTTTGGAGTAATTTCCTAGAGCTACTGAGAGAATGGGCTTCCCAGGTGCTGCTAGTGGTAAAGAAACTGCCTGCTAGTGCAGATTAGACGTAAGACACTCCAGTTCGATCCCTGGGTCCGGGAGATCCCCTGGAGAAGGGCATGGCAATCCACTCCAGTGTTCTTGCCTGGAGAATCCCATGAACAGAGGAGCCTAGTGGGCTACAGTTTATAAGGGTGCACAGGGTCGGACATGACTGAAGTGACTTAGCACAGTGCTGAGAGAATATTTCCTGGGTTATAGTCCTCAGTATGATGTTGAAAAAAACTTAATCCACTACTTTTATGTTGCATGTTTTTCTTTCAGTTGACACTGGCAGTGTAGAAGGCATGCAAGCTGTCTCCTCTCTTGTGAATTCACAGAGGTCTTACAACAAATCAGGTAAGAATATGGATTTTGAAGCCAGATTCCTTGGTTCAAATACTAGCTCTGCATTTACCAGTGATGTGGCCTTGGGCAAATCATTTACACTCTATGCTTCAATTTCCTTATTTAGCCAATGGGGAAATAGTGAGTATTCTTATGGGTTTATTGTGAGTTATGAGTCTACTTTTGTGAAGTACTACTTTTTCAAAGTCTACTTTTGTGAGAATGGTGCCTGGCAAGCACATGGGCTGTTGGAAAAAAAAAAAAAAAACAACTTGTGCTGAAAATAGATGCATATGTGGTGAACAAGAATTGTTAAAACTTTGAGCTTTCTAGCTCTCCCTGCAAATTGTTCTTAATTTTGGCTTCACATTTGAATCACAGAGAATCTTTTAGAAACTCTCTTGCTATGTACCCCAGGCTAGTTAGATCAAATTTCCCCAAAGGAGAAACAAAGCAATGGGAATTATCAAAACTTCCCAGGTGATTTCACTCTGCAGGCAACACTGAAAACATTGCCTTAACTCCTTCGTACACCAAAGAAAATTGAGTGTTTGTAGACTGAGCTTCTTTTGTATTAGTCACTGCAGATGAGTTTCCTCAAAAAGATTCTTTTGCTTTGCAGAATGCAGATCTTACAAAGAGGAATAGAGTGAGGCTAAATCTCAGATTCAAGGAAATTTGGAAAAACTTGGCAGTTGTTTTCTGTGGCACTGAGATAGAACCCAGAGTCTGACAAGTCAAAGCTCTGGCAGGGTTAAGTCCTGTCTGTCAGGGACTCCGTCCATGCTCTTTGAATGACTCTCCCCCCTGTTCACTATGCCCCAGCCTGACAGCCACCTTTGCCTTCCTTTAACAGGCTAAGCTCCTTTCTGCTTCAAGGTTTTTCTGCTGGCTGTTTCTTATTCCAGGAATGCTCTCTACTCCCTACCCACCCACTCCCCTTTTTAAAAACAAACCAAACCTGGCCATTGCCTACTATTGTGTCCTCAGAAAAATATTTCTTGACTTTCCAACACAATTAGCCCTTTCAGGTCCCACTATTGTAATCATCCACCAACATATTTGCCTTCACAAACTCCTATCATGTCCTTCACAATGTGTCATTATGTCGTGGGATTATTGGCTTAATGCTTAACTTAATGCCTAACTCCTGGCTAGAGTATAAGATTTATGTTTATTTTGTCTGACTCCCAATGCTTCATGCCTAATACTGTAGAGTACAGATAGTCCCGACTTACAGTGGTTCGGCTTATGACTTTTTGACTTTACAATGGTGTGAAAGTGAAACACATTCAGTAGAAATCATACTTCAGATTTTGAGTTTTGATCTTTTCCCATCCTAGCATTTACTAGGATGCTCTTTGATGTTGCCAGGCAGTAGCAGGGAGCTGGAATTCCAAGGGAGCTACGTGACTCGGAGAAGGCAATGGCACCCCACTCCAGTACTCTTGCCTGGAAAATCCCATGGACGGAGGAGCCTGGTAGGCTGCAGTCCATGGGGTCACAAAGAGTCGGACAGGACTGAGCGACTTCACTTTCACTTTTCACTTTCATGCATTGGAGAAGGAAATGGCAACCCACTCCAGTGTTCTTGCCTGGAGAATCCCAGGGATGGGGGAGCCTGGTGGGCTGCTGTCTATGGGGTCGCACAGAGGAGCCTGAACTGAACGGACACGACTGAAACAACTTAGCAGCAGCAGCCTTAGCAAGGGTAAACAACTGATATACTTACAACCATCCTGCACCCAGATAACCATTCTGCTTTCACTTTCAGTATAGTATTCAATAAATTACACGAGCTATTCAACATTTTATTATAAAATAGGCTTTGTGTTATATGATTTTGCCCAACTATAGGCAATGTTAGTGTTCTGAGCCCTTTTAAGCTAGGTTAGGCTAAGCTATGATATTCAGTAGGTGTATTAAATGCATTTTAATTTAGGATATTCTCGGTTTTCAATGGGTTTATCAGGAGGAACACCATCATAAGTCAAAGAAGATCTGTATATCCAATAGATCACGAATAAATATTGAAGAAATGAATAAATGAAATTTAGCCCTGAAAGGGGGTTTTGATTGTCTGTTTCAGATAGGTTGTGGTTTGGATGAAGAAACTGATACTCAAGTATTACTGTGATTTGCCCAAAATCATTCAGCTAATTAGTGCTAGAATTAGGACTCAGTCTCATTTTTCCCATTTCTCAGTCCAGGGAACTTTCTAGTATGAATGATTTCCTGTACTGATATAAAACAAGAGGATCGAGAAAGTAATTTAGATATATGGAATGAATGAAAGCTTATCACAGTAATTACTCAGAAAAACAATTTTTACTGTACAATAATGTAAAGTGAGTACTAGAAGCCACAGGAAACTGAACCAAGTGAAAGCAGAAGTGAATAAATGCTTAGTTTAACTTTTTTGAAAGTTAATGTTTGGTTCAGATTGGATTACTATTTGGAACATACACAGTTCCTTAGAAAGTGTGCCATCAATCAATAATAAACCTACTAGTCATTAAGTTCCCCTACAAGTGATTTGCATACATGAACTCCAAATCTCTGTGCAACTTTGCAAAGTATATATGACTATTCACTGATAAGAAAATTAAGCTTATTTTTGGCACAGCTTCCCTGGTGGCTCAGAGGTTAAAGCATCTGCCTGCAATGCAGGAGACCTGGGTTTGATCCCTGGGTCGGGAAGATCCCCTGGAGAAGGAAATGGCAAGCCACTTCAGTATTCTTGCCTGGAGGAGCCTGGTGGGCTACAGTCCATGGGGTCGCAAAGAGTCAGACACGACTGAGCGACTTCACTTTCACTTTTCAACATAAGGATTAAAATCACATTGGTGAATTCAAGTTTCTCATCTGACAACAAGGCAAAAGCTGAACAGACAAAGTCAATGACTCTTTGCTTTCTCAGAGAACTGAGGTCACAGAGCAAACTGCTTCCCCCCAGACTGGAGAGAGACAGGTGGATACAGAGGATCACAGCTATTATAACAGGGAGCAGAAGCCCAGGAGCAAAATCTAGCAGCTGGAACCAGTATCAGTAGAAAGACTTCATAATTGAGGAATTGTTGGAAGCTCAGTGTAGACTGTCTTGAGAGTTAAAAAGCACTACAGGACCCCAGATTAGAGAGGTTCCACAATTTTCTGAATTTTACCTCCAAGAGTCATACCACAGAGAAATATCCCACCAGCAGAAGAAAAATAATCATTTAAAATGTGCCCAGAGGGCTTCCCTGTGGGTTCCCTTAGCTGAGTGGTAAAGAATCAATCTGCCAATGCAGGAGACACAGAAAACTCGGGTTCAGTCCTTGGGTCAGGAAGATGCCCTGGAGGAGAACAAGGCAACCCAATCTAGTATTCTTGCATGGAAAATTCCATGAACAGAGGAGCCTGACAGGCTACAGTCCAAGGGTCGCTAAAGAGTCGGACATGACTGAGCATGCACGCACACACTCAAGGAGAGGTCACCTTAGCAACCCTGATTTTAACTGGGGAAACAAAAATCTGGTGGTGGGAGGTGAGAAAATCTTCCAGGAGTACCTGCTAACCTGTCATTATGTAAAAATGGGTGAGACTCATTCAGTTCTTAGGGAAAGTGGGACAGTAAGCATGACATAGAGATGGCTCAAAGACATTTCCTCTCAAGCCAGATGATTTTTCTCTTCTTCCACCAGGCAGAAACCCAGTAGGGACCATGGTGATCAGGATATTTAGATAGCACTACCTACTTTTCGTAATGTCTCTAGTTTCTTCCCTCAAAGGGTCTAAAGATAGAGGTTTTGCGGGTAGGAATATGGGGTGGAAATTAAGTAAAAGAGTAAAGGAATTTGGAAAGTGGACACAAATTATTTTACCATATTCCTACCACTCTAGGATCTGATTTATCATGTGCAAGTACATACATCTTCTCACAGATGCCAGTCAACTTCCTGCCAGAAGAGAAGCAAAAGCCTTCTAGTAAGAATGTGTGGAATAACATGGAGATATCTGAAAGCATAGGATATATCCTGAGAGTATTAATAGTCCAGATGGCCTAGATACGAGAGGCATGAGTAAGGAAATAACTGTTGATGAGCTTAAAGAGCATAGGGAGCCCTGTGATTACTATTCAGTTCAGTTGCTCAGTTGTGTCTGTTTGTGACCCCATGGACTGCAGCACACCAGGCTTCCCTGTCCATTACCAACTCCCGGAGCTTACTCAAACTCATGTCCATTGAGTTGGTGATGCCATCCAACCATCTCATCCTCTGTTGTCCCCTTCTTCTCCCGCCTTCCATCTTTCCCAGTATCAGGGTCTTTTCCAATAAGTCAGTTCTTTGCATCAGGTGGCCAAAGTATTGGAGTGTCACCTTCAGCAGCAGTCCTTCCAATGAATATTCAGGACTGATTTCCTTTAGGATGGGCAGGTTGGATCTCCTTGCAGTCCAAGGGACTCTCAAGACTCTTCTCCAAACACCACAGTTCAAAAGCATCAATTCTTCGGCGCTCAGCTTTCTTTACAGTCCAACTCTCACATCCATACATGACCACTGGAAAAACCATAGCATTGACTATGTGGACCTTTGTTGGCAAAGTAATGTCTCTGCTTTTTAATATGCTGTCTAGGTTGGTCCTAGCTTTTCTTCCAAGGAGTAAACGTCTTTTAATTTCATGGCTGCAGTCACCTTCTGCAGTGATTTTGGAGTCCAAGAAAATAAAGTCTGTTACTGTTTCCATTGTCCCCATCTATTTGCCATGAAGTGATGGGACCAGATGCCATGATCTTTCTTTTCTTAATGTTGAGTTTTAAGCCACTTTTTTCACTCTCCTCTTTGTTTCATCAAGAGACTCTTTAGTTCCTCTTTGCTTTCTGCCATAAGGGTGGTATCATCTGCATATCTGAGGTTATTGATATTTCTCCCGGCAATCTTGATTCCAGCTTGTGTTTCATCCAGCCTGGCATTTCAAATGATGTACTCTGCATATACGTTAAATAAGCAGGGTGACAATATACAGCCTTGACATACCCCTTTCCCGATTTGGAACCAGTCTGCTGTTCCATGTCCAGTTCTAACTGTTGCCTCTTGACCTACATACAGATTTCTCAGAAGGCAGGTCAGGTGGTCTGGTATTCCCATATCTTGAAGAGTTTTCCACAGTTTGTTGTGATCCACACAGTCAAAGGCTTTGGCATAGTCAATAAAGCAGAAATAGATGTTTTTCTGGAACTCTCTTGCTTTTTTGATGATCCAACGGATATTGGCAATTTGATCTCTGGTTCTTCTGCCTTTTCTAAAACCAGCTTTAACATCTGGAAGTTCTCAGTTCATGTACTGTTGAAGGCTGGCTTGGAGAATTTTGAGCATTACTTTGCTAGCGTGTGAGATAAGTGCAATTGTGTGGTAGTTTGAACATTCTTCAGCAGTGCCTTTGTGATTGGAATGAAAATTGACCTTTTCCAGTCCTGTGGCCAATGCTGTACTTCCTGGGAAGCCCTTGGTTAATATAGTTTATATAAAAGATATATATTTTTCTTCCCTCTTGAAAAATAAATGACATGAATCTAGTTAATTCCTATAACATTGGAGGTTATCTTTTTCACAGAATAATAACAATAATATCAAAATAACAGTGACTTCCCTGAGGTTCGAGCCCAGGTCCATGAAGATTCCACATGATGCGGGGCAACTAAGCCTGAGTGCCCCAACTACTGAAGCCTGTGCACCCAGAGCCCATGCTTTGCAACAAGGGAAGCCACCACTATGAGAGCCTGCAACTAGGAGTAGCCCCTGCTTGCCGAAACTAGAGAAAGCCTGAGGGCAGCGTCAGAGAGCTTGCACAGCCGAAAATAAATAAAAATTCAGAAAAAGTAGAAATAACTTGCTTTCGCATGGCACTTTGGATGTGTCAAATAGCAATGATGACATTTGCATGTGTGCATACTCACTTGCGCAGTTGTATCTGACTCTTTGTGATCACATGGATTGTAGCCCTCAAGATTCCTCTGTCCATGGGATTCTCCAGGCAAGAATACTGGAGTGGGTTGCCATTCCCTCCTCCAGGGGATCTTCCCAACCCAAATTGAATCTGAGTCTCCTGTGTCTCCCACACTGGCAGGCAGATTCTTTACCACTGAGCCACCTGGGAAGTCCAATGATAACATTAACTATCTTTTGTGTATTATAATGCTAGAGACTGTGCTAGGTATGTTAGAAGGGTGAACTCATGTGATCCTCACAGCAGCACCATGAGCTAGGTGCTATTAATAGCCCCATTTTATGGATGAAGAATCTGAGGCACAGAGAGGCTAAGTAAACAGGGTCATGCAGCTAGTAAGTGGCAGAGCTAGGCTCTGAACCCAGGCAGTCTAGCTCCAGGACTTGTGCTGCATCCAGCTGCCATTCAAAGCTCACATGGTCTATTAGTTTTCTGTGGCTGCTGAAAAATGACAAAATGATCACAAACTTAGTGGCTTAAAACAACACTGACTTATTGCCTTACAGTTCTGCAGGTCAAAGTCCTGAAGTCAAGGCATCGGCAGGGCTGCATTCTTCTGCAGACCCCAGGGAAGAATGTGTTTCCTCACTTCACCAGCTTCTAGAAGCTGTCCACATTCCTTGGCTCATGGCCCCCTTCATCCATTTGCAAAACCAGCATCTCTCTGACTTCTTCTGTTGTCACATCTCTTTCTTTGATCACAGCCTGGAAAAGTTTTCCATTTTAAGGGATGCCCGTGAGGAAGTTGAATTCACCTGGGTAATCCAGGCTAATCTCCCCACCTCAAAGTTCTCAACCTTAATCTGTAAGTCTTCTTTACCAGGTCTGGTTGTCACAGACTCCAAAGACTGGGACAGGGACAGCTTCTGGGGACCATTATTCTGCCTAGGGCACATGGTTTTCCCAGAGGCTTTTTACTTATATTGACTGATTTTATATTAACCATATGTGAAACTAAAGTATGCACATTAATATCATTTTCCACACAGAAAGACTATGTTTTGCCCCAAGGTCACAGGGTTAATATTAGGGTCCTTCACAGACAGATTCCAAACTACCAGGGCTTCCCTGATGGCTGAGATGGTAAAGAATCTGTCAATGCAAGAGACCTGGGTTCCATCCCTGGGTCGGAAAGACACCCTGGAGAAGAGAATGGCCACCCACTCCAGTATTCTTGCCTGGAGAATCCCGTGGACAGCTTGATAGGCTAGTCCACGGGGTCACAAAGAGCTGGACACGACGGAGTGACTGATGCTTTCGTTTTCAGTCTTTAGTCAGTACCAAATCTCTAGTCACGGTGCCTCAAAAGGCCACACCCTGTGGAGCTCAGTACTTGGATGTGTCGTCATGCCCTCTGGGAGGGAGTCCCCACCATCTTGACTTGACAAAGTTTTACTCATCTTTTAGTGTTCCACTTAATGTTTTCTGCCGGGTGTTCTCAGATCACCACCAGCTAGTGGCAGGGTTCCCACTTGCCTCTGTCTTACCCTTGTATCCTGGCTAAAATGTAACGTATGTGAACACACAGTGTTAGGATGCCTAGTTGTGATGGACATGCAAGTATGATATGACTGGCATCTGGAGACTGAATTGAGGCTAAGGCACACACCCTTCCACAGAGAACCTGAAACGTGCTGCAGAACGCCTGGACTCCTCAGCCGGACCAGAGCTATAAAATGCAGCCAGAGAGGAGGAAGCTTCTGTGTGGAGAGTGAACAGTTTCTTTAGAGGGAGTGGTAGCCAGGCTGTGAATCCTCAACCTGGGGAGGAAACTTCACGTGTACCCTGAGAGAGTTTTTCCTTTAGTTCAGAGAGAGAGGGAAGGCCAGTGCCCAAGTCATGCCTGAGAAAGTTAATGCCAATGTTCATCCTGAGGACTGAGCCCTGTCTGGGATTCCAGAGGGCAAGAAAGTACCCAATTCCCTGTTTGATGTTGAAGCCAGAGATTTCACTGAGATTGGCTAGCACTTCCAGGGGTTGTCAAAGCAACCCACGGAATTTTCCCATGGAGCACATGAAGTTCACCTGGTGAAACCTTATCACGAGATTGTCTTGAATCCTGTCCAATAGGGTTACCTGATTGGTAAGATGACCTCAGCAGAAAGAGGCTAGATGCCCAGTAATTGAGAAGTAACAGAGTGGGAGATTGTTAGAACAATGCCCGCCATGTCATCACATGCCTCTGCACCTTTCTCCTTTAGTATGGCTTCCCCGGTGGCTCAGATGGTGAAGAATCCACCTGCAATGCAGGAGACCTAGGTTTGATCCCGGGGTCAGGGAGATTCCCCTGAGAAAGGAAGGGCAACCCACTCCAGTAATTCTTGCCTGAGAAATCCCATGGACAGAGGGGTCTGGAAGGGCACCTTAGGAGCCGGGAGTCACAAAGTGTCGGACATGACTGAGTGACTAACACATGTAACTCTACTATTCCTGCCATGAAGGGTGGAGTACATTTTTCCACCCCTTGAATCTAAGTAGTCTTTTAACTTTTTGGACCAATAATTGTGGCAGAAATGACATCATGAGACTTCTAAGGCAAGGCCTTAGGAGAACTTGCAGCTCCTACTTTTGCTGTCTGGAAACACCTGTCTCCAGTAGGTAAAGAAGCCTACTAAAGGATGACAGACGGGTCATAGAGAGAAGCCGAGTCAAGAGGCAGCATCAAGGTGCCAGTCATACAAACGAAGCCATCACAACCAGCCGGTCCAGCCCCCCAATGACCAGTCAACTGACGGCAGACATGGCTGAGTGAGCCCAGCTGACGTCACTTAAAACAGAACTGCCCAGCTGAGCTCAACCCGAACAGCCAGCCACAAACTGTGAGCAAATGAATGGCTTTTGCTGTTAGCCACTAAGTTCTGGGGCGGTTTGCTTCAACAGATAACTAATGGAACGAACCACTTGGACTACAGATGCAGCTACTGGTGTTAAGAACTGTGAAGAAGAGGAGAGAGCGAGCAAGCCAGTACCGAGTCATGCCTGAGAACGTTAACGCCAAAGTTCATCCTGGGGACTAACCCCTGCCTGGGACCCCAGAGGGCAAGAAAGTGCTGACTCCCTCTTTGACGGTGAAGCCAGAGATTGCACTGAGACTGGCCAGCACTTCCAGAAGAAGTGCTTCCAGGAAACCTCCAAATAGCCCAAAAAAGCACCCTGCAGGATAATACCAAGTCTAACCTCCTACATGAGACTCATTCAGTAACACCAGCATTTGCCATCTGCCATGCCTCAGTTCAGTTCAGTCGCTCAGTCGTGTTGCTCTTTGCGACCCCATGGACTGCAGCACACCAGGCCTCCCTGTCCATCACCAACTCCCGGAGTTTACTCAAACTCACGTCCATTGAGTCAGTGATGCCATCCAACCTTCTCATCCTCTGTTGTCCCCTTCTCCTCCAGCCTTCAATCTTTCCCAACATCAGGGTCTTTTCAAATGACTCTGCTCTTCGCATCAGGTGGCCAAAGTATTGGACTTTCAGCTTCAACATCAGTCCTTCCAATGAACACCCAGGACTGATCTCCTTTAGGATGGACTGGTTGGATCTCCTTGCAGTTCAAGGGACTCTCAAGAGTCTTCTCCAACACCGCAGTTCAAAAGCATCAATTCTTCTGCGCTTAGCTTTCTTTATAGTCCAACTGTTACATCCATCCATGACCACTGGAAAAACCATAGCCTTGACTAGATGGACCTTTGTTGGCAAAGTAACGTTTCTACTTTTTAATATGCTGTTGAGGTTGGTCATAACTTTTCTCCCAAGGAGTAAGCGTCTTTTCATTTCATGGCTGCAGTCACTATCTGCCATGCCTAGACAATCAAAACTATCATTGCAGACTTATTTTCTTCCTACCTCTATCTCCCTTCCCACTTCTACACCAGTGTCTCAGTCCGTTCCAATGGCTGTAACAAAAGTACCAGAGACTGGGTGACCTACAAGCAACAGAAATTTACTTTTCACAGTTCTGGAGGCTAGAAGTCCAAGATCAGGGTGGCAGCGAGCTCGGATTCCGTTAAGGACCCCCTTCTGGGTTGCAGATGGCCATTTTCTCAAGTGTTCTTATGTGGTGGAGAGGACAAGAGGGCTCTCTGGCATCTGTTTTATAAGGCACCGATCCCATTCAGGAGGATCAATGATCCAGTCACCTCCTGAAGCCCCATCTCCTACCACCATCACACTGGAGGTTACGATTTCAACATGTGAGGCCATTTAAACATTCAGTCAACCAGCATCAGCAAAACTTGAGTTTATCAGCAGTCTCAATTCAGCATTTAGAATAGCACAACCTGGGTTAAAAAATAAAAGCAAAACATACAAAAAAATCTTCCCCCACCAAATCCCCACTCTCAGCTTGAACCTGCTTCAGCTGGAAGCCTGCAGTGGGAAAGGGTAACGTGGTTTTCTGCTCTCTGAGAGTTCACCCATTCTCCCACCTGTTTCTAGGAATAAGAAATGTTCATTCAGAGCTTGCTATTCACATGGCAAATGTCCACATTTCTATATAAGGTTATGGGAAGTTTGAAGGGCCAATAGAAGACAAAACTAAAGCTGCTTAAATCATAGTCCACATATCATATTTATTCAACATGCTAGTTACACACATCTGTCTTCCCCACTCTTATCAGACCTGGAGGGCACAGTCCTTTTCCAGTCATCTTTGATTCATTAGATCCAGAACACAGTGCCTGAAGCATAAAGACAGCAGGTGACCGTTGGATGACTGGATTTATGTTGCTTGAAACCCCATTTTACTTTTCAAATTCATTACTAATAGGGCTGTTTATAAAGAGAGGGAATACCATTTAAAATAACAATGGGGAAGGGTGGTGGGGAAGAGGGGTTATTCCCAGAGATTATTTTGTTTACTCTGAGCATTTTTTTCATTTGCAGAAGAAACTTATTTGATTGCAGACTTTTAGAAAAGTATTTAGGGAATTCCCTGGTGGTCCAGGGATTAGAATTTGGCGCTTTCACTGCTGAGGCCTGGGTTCAATCCCTGGCCAGGGAACTGAAATCCCACAAGAAGCACGACACAGCCAAAAACAAAAACCTCATAGAGATGTATTTAAAATTATTTTTGTATTTTGTATTTAACAGTAGCTTTATTGTAAATAATAGATCAAAAACTTTAAAAATTATTTCAAAAATAAAAATAATCTATAATCATAACAGATAACACATTAATATTTTGGTATACATCCTTCTAATCATTTTTCCTAAATAGGTGTTTCTTGGGTATAAGTACCTGACTTGAAGCAGCAAAATGACAGTGCAAATTATAAGAAAATCTGACTGATTAATATACATTAAAATACATCCCAAACAAGTAACATCTAGAAAATATCTCAAATTACTAACAGCTGTTATCTTGGGGAAGGTGGGAGAAAGCTAGATTTGTTGAGGAGGTAGTGGAGGCAAAGGATATTTTAGTTTACCTCTAGTGTTATAATTTTTAAAAAGGATAGATTCAGAGTATTAATTACACATTAAAAAATATCCAAACATTAAAAAAAGAGTTGCCACATGTGTAAAGTAAGTTTTGAAGGATGTGGTTATGATAAATGAAAGGGAATTAACATGTATTCTCAGAAAAAATAAATTCAGAAGCTTTGCCCTGTTAATCCGCCTCAACCCTACCCCTTCTACAATCATTTCCTGATTCATTAGTTCCAAAGTCATTAGAACTGTGTCACACGATTGAGACACACTGGCGTCATGGCAGTCCTGTAAAGTTCAGGTAACCAAACCGGTTTTTTAATTTTCTTCCAGAAATATGTTCCTGATCATCAACTTTTAGTGACTCTTAAATGGGAAAGCTGATTAGGCTCAAACAACTTAATTAACATATACTGAACACTTATTTTTTAAATGTTCAGAACCATTTGAAGCTAAAGCAACAGGACTCCATGGTGCAGTTGCACACTTGTGCATGCACGCTGAAAGCTCTTGCAAGTCGCCTGGGATCTGCTGGCCAAGCAGTCTCCTCTCACTGCGGGGTGTCAGGAACACCAGAGGATGGAGCCCCAGGACGCCCACGGGACAGACAGGCAGCAGCTGTCTGCGCTGCGGGCATGTGGCAACGTTTACAATATGTCAACTCATGTGATTTTTCTTTATACTACGTCTATGCCTAATGGGGATGAGGTTGGCATTTCTGGAGCCAGCATCCTACAGGTAAAGCCGCTAGAAAAAATAAAGAGATACCGATTCCTGGGTCAGGAAGATCCCCTGGAGAAGAAAATGGCAACTCACTCCAGTATTCTTGCCTGGAGAATCCCATGGACAGAGGAGCCTGGCAGGTTACAGTCCATGGGGTTGCAAGAATTGGACATGACTTAACAACTACACCACCACCATACGCACCCAGGCCAAGGCATAGATAACTTAAGGGATGAGAAAAGCTAAGAACGGAATGATTGGTCTTATCAGTTCACTGTTCTCCTGATGGCTTCCTTTGATAAGCCTTCAAATAATACTCCTTGAAGTCTTCAGATCTCCTTTAGGAGCTGCCCTGAGCCACATATACCTTGTTCTTTTCTACTGTGTGAGAGTATGGCAAGAAATAGAACGTATGCCTTTAGGCTGCCTAGGTAAGCAGCAGTACACATATTATTTTAGTAAATGGCTCCATGGAGCTCCTTCCATGAAAAGCATTTTTTACATAAATTGTTTATTTGTTACAGTAAAATATCTAGTACATGGAAATTTTTTTTTTTTAAAAAGCACATTTTTTAAAAGTCTACAATTATCATATCCAAACATGCTCTTTAAACAGAGAATTTCTTCCTAAATTCTGTGACAAAAACTGATCTGACCTGATTTGAGGCACTCAGAGTCCTTAGTTATCACATTTATTGGTGGTATTCATATATTCACCACAGAAATATCAGTGTATTTGGTAATGGGTGCCCTTCTAGACTCTTTGCACAGTTTTAAGTAAAATATTTTATATTTACCCTATCACTTGTCTAAAATCTGAAAAATTTTGATTCCAAAACACAACTAGCCCTTGGTTTTCAAATAAAGGATTGTAAAGCATACGTCCCCAAACTGTTACCAATGTGGTGATTCCGCCAAACCCAAAATGGTTCCAATGAGTATGTCTGCCCTAAAGAACGTCATGAGGCTAAATCTCCAGGAGAAAGAGAAAAGAGGAATGTTAGAACAGCTCTAGGAACACACAAGCTGCACTCAAAAAAATGACAGAGCAATGATGTGGGAAGTCACGTAAGACTCTGTATTACCAGAAGCTACCCATCCATAAAGGCAACAGCTAGTGCTGCTGCTAACAGCAGTCTGCATAAAAATGAAAAGCCCCACTCTTTTGAGACTTTTAGGTATGGGGTATTCTTTTTTTATTTTTATTGAACTATAATTGACATACAACATTAATTTCAGGTGTACAACAAAATGATTTGACACTTGTATAAAGGTATTCTTAATTTGGGGCTTCCCTAGAGGCTCAGTGGTAAAGAATCTGCCTGCCGAAGCAGGAGACACAGGAGAAGTGGGTTCGATCCCTGCGATGGGAAGTTCCTCTAGAGGAGGAAATGGCAACCCACTCCAGTATTCTTGCCTGGAAAAATCCCATGGACAAAGGAGGCTGGCAGGCTACAGTCCATCCATAGGGCTGTAAAGAGTCAAGCACGACTGAGTGACTGAGGACAGCATATTCCTATTTCATAGTTTTCAAACTGTTTAAACACTGGACCCTCCTAGGGAGTTTTCTAAAAATAACCCATGCATGGATCTCACTTTCAGACATTCTGATTTACTTGGTCTAGAGAGCGGCCTTGACAAGTGTTTTTAAAAATTCCCTACACAATTCTAAGGTGCAGCCAGGGCTTTAAAAAGTCCCAATACTCAGTCTGTGTCCCAGACCACATAAGTCAGAAATTTTGGAAGAAGCGCAGATATAAGTATTTCTTTAAAAAGATGCTCAGGTGATGTCAATGTATACACAAAGCAGACAGGTTGAGACCCACTGAGTTGCTTGGCTTAAGGCTTAAGGCTTAAGTCTGTCAACTGTTTTTTTTTTAAAAATTCTTCCTGAACCAAGTCATTTCTAGATAATCACTGAAGCAGTCACCAATAAAGAATTCTAAGCTTTCTCCACTCTGATAGTGGCTTATTCATCAATCTCTCCTCAATTTTTCTATGAATGCACAAGGCGCAAGGGAAAAAAGATATTGAAATCACATGAGAGATATTTCAAAATACTTTTAGCACAATAACCCATACTATATTAAACTCCTTTAGCACATACATCAAACTGAAGAATGTAACTGAAAAGTAGAATTCACTTTGGTTGAGGCTATAGTAGAGGAAATCACAGCATCTTCCAGTGAATTCTAGGACAGCAAATGAAACAATAATTGCACTAATTTTCCAGTGACTCTCACTGGTCAAGATGCCAATGTAAACCACATTCATAGACAAATTTCAAAGAAGGCTACAAAATGCCTTAAAGCTATTAAGTTTAAGATAACTTCTGCTCAGAGACCAACTGAAATATATAGTAAGGTGCACATTTTTTAGATCTCAGATCTCTCTTTTGCTTTTACTTAAAAATAATCTTTTTTGTGTGCGTTCTAATGGTCACATGAAAAAGACATTTACTTTTTTTCCATCACTAACTCTGAGGAAGGAAGAATAAAAGTGGGGAAG
Organism: Cervus canadensis; assembly: GCF_019320065.1. Lineage (NCBI taxonomy): Eukaryota > Metazoa > Chordata > Mammalia > Artiodactyla > Cervidae > Cervus > Cervus canadensis. The sequence goes on from NC_057410.1 coordinate 52,660,979, forward strand.
ACGTTGCAGCTCACCAGGAACCACGCTCCACACTTTTCACAGTAATAAGTGGCAGGTGACGGGAGAAGCCCAAGATACTACACTTAACGCAGGCCTCCGCACGCATTCGTTTCAATACTTAAAACGAATACAACATCTGGGTAAGTGGCATGGAGACATTTCTCCATCACAACTCAACCATTTAAAAATTTTATCACTTTTAGTCCCTCTGCTGATTTAAATAAACAAAATTTGTATCTACCATGTAGGAACATTCAGTTCAATATATTGGGACGTTATAACTTCACTGTTAAAGTTCCATTCAGCAGAAGAAAAGTAGCTAAATTGAGTATTGTCTTTCACCAGGAAGATATTAGCTATTAGAAACGCATTACAGGGAGGAAAACTGACATGCCATCAATAATGGACTAGAGGAGGAACTGGCACTTCTGCTTTGTCATTATAGGTATTCTTCTTGGGATAAAACTTGGAATTGCAAATTTAGCTAAACTCATCATAGTTTTAACTTTGGTAAATGAAATAAAGTTCACTGTCTAGGCCAAAAACCCCAAGCAGCTGTTGGGAGCAAGAGGGCTACGAGGACAGAAGAAAAGAGATTCACGGCATTGTTGTCGAGAATGGGTTTCCCTGCTATGTACTTCACCTCCTTCCCTGGGCTGTTGACCACCATGCCAGTGCTTTCATCCAAACCTGGAATGAAAAAGGAGCGAATGAAGTGGAAAATCCAAATGACTTGATTTTAAAAACAACAGCAAAAAAAAAACCAAATTAGCTTTCTCCTCTAAAGATGATAACCTTGCAAAGATTCTCGGCCATTCAAAGAATGACTTTAGTGGATAACCTACATGGTGAGTGAGACGGAACCCATGGTTACAAAAGGCTTCCTTGAAGAAATGGGTCTCAGTACGCCTCAATACTGGTCTCTCAACAATGCTGGAGTTCTTTCAGAAGGAGAAGGAAGGCCTTGAAAAGCAGAGGTGGCGTGAAACTGGCAGACTGGGCTTGCCTTCCTGGGGGCTCCCCTCTAAGACCACATGGAAGGCTCCTGAGAGCAGGGGTCACCTTTGCAACCTCTACAATAGACACTAAGAGGCCCAGCAAGGAGCTCACACAAAGGAGGCACACAGAGATGAATCCAATCTGGCCCCCAGCCCACAGTTTTTTTTCCAACCTACTCAATATGATCAGAAATTTCCAAGTTAGAACTCAGTTTAGAATAAAACCTAGGCTCTTTAACATAAAAGGTGTAATGTGTTGTGTGTATGGTTACTGACCCTTTAGCATAAATTAAAATCTGACTGCTTCCTCCCAGCATCTAGGTAAGACTAATGAAGCTGAGAGCACAGATGTTTTGTTGGTGGAAAGAGATTACACCAGGGCATGAAGAGAACTGGGAGCACTGTGTTTGGGGAACCGTCTGGAGACTTCCAGCCTCTTCACTGTATGAATCAAAGGAGAACATGTGGCTGGTCAGAGGCTGGAGCCAAGACACACCAAAGGGAACAAGTCGGTACACTGACATGACAGGAGAGCCTTAGGTGCAGAGCACAGAAAATGCTGGAGAAAACGCTTATGTATCTTGGTGCAGGACCAGCAGGCAGGACGTCACAGTAGAAAAGCACATCATCTGTGTAGCGTCAGGTTAGCAGAATAATTATTTCTTCAATGGATTTGGAAAACAAATGGAAAGAGGGGCATAAGAGTGATCTGACTCCCAGGGACTGTTCGAGGGCGGGCGGCGGCGAGCGGGCGCGGGTTTGATTTCTGAGCCCTATAAAAGCCCATCCTCCGATGGCTGTGACAATGTGGTCGTAAACCCGTCCGGGGCCGGCCAATTTGCATATTTGGAATGCGCCGCTATAAACCCGGCTGGGGTTTTGCAGCAATTTCTTAGATGTAAAAATGAGATCTCTTTAGCAGCGGGCTGGGCACATTCTCTCCTTCTTGTCTCTGCCTTGAGCCTGCTCTCCTCTCCCGGCTGCGGGCAGGAGTTCGGGCCGGGTCTAGGCGCTCGGCCGCCACGAGATGGCGCACTTCCGATCAATGTCAAAGCCGCCGGGGAGCTGGGAACCCCAGCGCGATTCTTGGCCTTTGTTCGCTTCTGATACTAAGAGCAGCACGTTACCTTATTTCACTTGTCCCGCTCTCCTCCGTATCAGAAAAAGGGGGGGCTCACCTTCAAGAAGTGGTTGGTGTTGTAATTTAAAGCAACGCGCCTTCTCTAGGCCTCGCAGGCGTCGCGGCGCGGAGAAGCCAGCTGTCCCTTGGCAGTGATTTCGGAAATGTGTCAAGGCAATTCCAAAGGCGAAAACGCAGCCAACTGGCTCACTGCAAAGAGCGGCCGAAAGAAGCGCTGCCCCTACACCAAGCACCAGACGCTGGAGCTGGAGAAGGAGTTTCTGTTCAACATGTACCTTACTCGAGAGCGGCGCCTAGAGATCAGCCGCAGCGTCCACCTCACGGACAGACAAGTTAAAATCTGGTTTCAGAACCGCAGGATGAAACTGAAGAAAATGAACCGAGAAAACCGGATCCGGGAGCTCACAGCCAACTTTAATTTTTCCTGATGAAGCTCCAGGCAATGTGGTTCTTTCCGTGTCCAGAGAACCGTTCTCCTCCCTCTTGTCTTCGGCTCTGCCCAGGAACTCGCACCTGTGCGGGAGCCCCCCACTCCTCCCTCCCACACTCGCCATCTCGCTGGCCGTTACATCTGTGCAGGGCTGGTTTGTTCTGACTTTTGGTTTCTTTGTCTGTCTGCTTGGTGCTGGTTTATTTGTTGTTTTCTGGGGGAAAAAGCCATATCGTGCTAAAATTCTATAGAGAGATGCTGTCCTCAGTGTCAAGTGGTAACTGGGATGGTTTGCTGTCTCGGGGTTCCACTGCTTGAAATGGCCTCTGTCCTCCGGGTGCAGCTGGTTTCCTGCGGGCCGGCGACCTAGCCGGAAGGCGGAGGTCCCATTGTAGGCAGCTGAGGTGTCTGGCCTGAGGTCAATGGTGCAAGGAGCCGCCACCGGGCTTGCCTGCCTGGAGTGCAGGGCTGTGTTTAATCAGGGGGCACAGGCCTCTGGGTTTCTTTTCTCTTTTTTCCTTGGCAAAGAGAAGGGCTTGCAGAAATGGACATGCAGGTTGGCAAAAGGGTTTGACTTTGGCTGATTGGTAAAATTGAGAAAGTCAGAAAGATTCATTTTTCCTTCCTCTGTAAGATAGCTCAGCTTTAAAAGAAGAAGAAATGACCAGGAGAAGGAAACATCTCTTCCAGTTTGTGTAAGGTCTTGCATTGTGGGACTAAATTATTTCAGTTACTTTGAATTTCCATGTCCTTCTGGCTGTAGATAAATAATAGAATGTAGCTTTGTTTATACATGCAGATTTAGTGCATTTTTTGTCATTAAATAATTGTTACCACTGGTAACATACGACAAGCACACCACAGTTCTCCCTATTCTGCAGAGGTCCCCCCCCCCTTCCCCCTTTTCTTTCCAAAATTCACAGAAGCCGAGGAGGGCTGGAGCAAGCGGAATAGACTAGAGAAGGGAGACATTGCTGGGTTTCCTTTATACTGTGAAGTTACATGCATAAAAGGGTCAAACCTGTAGGTGCAGAAAAAGAAAAAACTATAAAATACAAATCTGTATAAATGTCTATTATGAAAAATTGCCAATCTTGTTTTATGCAAATGCATTCTATCATTATTATAAATGTTAGTTCTAGCTCTATTTACTTCTAATCTTAAATCAGAATAAATTAATATTGTAATGCTGCTGTGCGTGGAAAAAAAAGATGATGTTTATGTTCTTATAGAAGAATAAAAGCTGTGGAATGAAAAAAAAAAAAAAAAAAAAAAAAAGAAAAGAGTGATCTGACTCCCAAATTCTGCTTCCCTGGGATAAAAATCCCACAAGCAAATGCATCTGTCTCCTGCATGATCATTCCCTGTACAGCTTCTACTCATTGCTCTGCGGGAGTAATTCTCTTTCAGTCAGTTTATCACAAAAGAATAAGAAATTCAAAATTGTATTAGAGACTTTGCCCTATTATTCTGGCTCCCTCAACAATCTGTGTCTTTGGGATTGTTTTTATTATCTTCTCTTTTTTCCTTTTCCATATTTCTTTCCCACTTCTTTCTCTTTTTTTAAACACATTTATTTCGGTTTTGGCTGCACTGGGCCTCACGGTTTTGCATGGGCTCTCTCCAGTTGTGCAGAGTGGGAGCGTCTCTTCGTTTCAGTGTGCTGGCTCCTCGCTGTGCCGCTTCTCTTGTTGCAGAGGATGGGCTCTTGCACAGGCCCGGCTGCTCCATGGCATGTGGAACCTTCCTAATCAGGGATCGAACCTGTGTCTCCGGCCCTGCTGGGCAGACTCCTACCCACTGCACCACCAAGGAAGCCCCTGTCTCTTTTCTTTTGGTTTTAAGGACACATTTATTCAGTGTCATGATCAGACCTTTAGCAATCAACAAGCAGTGTGGGTGAAAAGAACAACCCTACATTAAATATCTCTGTTGTCATGCTTTCCGCTTTCCACAAAAAGAAACTAAAATAACTTGTTTACAATTAGTCAAAAATACAGTCCTAGAATTTTTTGTCCATAAACATGACATATCTAAGATATGTCTAAAACATATCTTCTCTGAAGCAGCTAGGCACTGCTACTACTGTGTGTGGCCAAGTCCTCATTTCTTTAATACACCAATAAGTTGCAATAATAGGGTTATGTTCTTACCACTAAATTGCATGGTAGCTCCTAAATATGAATCCACAATTGATCCTAGTAGTCCAGCCAGACCCCCAAATGCAATAATTGGCCACTGGGGAGCAGAAATGTCTAAATCGTTAACAAAAACCAATTGTGTGAGGAAGTAAGCGATGCCCACAAAGGTCCCACCAAGAAGACTGGAGGCAAGGCCCACCATCGTCACTCCTCCATTGGTGCCTAAAGAAGAACATGGGAAAATCAGCTGGCAAAGAATCAACCAACACAGGAAGTAAGAAGCAAAACATCTGTTACCTGTCTAATCAAAACCAACTCAAAGAAAGGGTTCACTCTGATGCAATCCAAAGACCCTCCTACTTAGAAAAGAGGCGTTTCTCCTCAATAATTCCTGACATTTTCAGCAGTGAGTTGAGGAGAGCCAGGCTGCCTGGTTTCAATCTCAGTTCTGTCATTTCCAAGCTTGGTGACTGTGATGAAGTTAGGTAACTTCTCTATGCCTTAGTTTACTTGTTTGTGAGATATAAAAAATAAAAGGACCAATGTACATGATTATTAAGAGTAAACAGTAATAATGGAGAGCAGTTAGAATACTGCTTTGCACCGAGCAGGTACTCAAATATATTAATTGTTATGTTGCTGCTGCTGCTAATGAAGGGGACAAAAGGAAGGAAAAAGGAGAAGAAAGAGGAGGAGATGATGATAAAGCACTAGTAGTATTACTATTATCATCGGTAGCAGTAGTTGATAACAACAATGGGAAAATAAGATATACACCGAAGCACTGACCACATAACAGGCTCCCAAGAGATATTCTATCATTTCTTTCCTTTTCCCTTCCTACTGATAAGCCCTGCAGGTCAAGCTCTATGTTTCCATACAATTTATCTAGGAGTTACTAGCACTTCCTGCAACTACTACTTATTATAACCAGTTTAAATAGCCTATAGTCATTTTCCAATTAAGGGGGAAAATTGAAATTCTCTCTTTTTTAAAAATTATTTGTTTATTTGGCTGCTCTGGGTTTTAGTTTTGGCATGTGGGGTCCTCAGTCTTCCTTGTGGCATGCATGATCTAGTTCCCTGACCAGGAATTGAACTCAGACCTGCATTGGGAGCATGGAGTCTTAGCCACTGGACCACTAGGGGAGACCCCCAAACTGAAACTCTTAAAAGGCTTTTAAATAATAAGCACGATAAATCAAGAGGCTTTTTTTTTTGGCCACACTGTGTGTCATGAGGGATCTTAGTTCCCTGATTACAGATGGAACCCGGATCCCCTGCAGTGGAACCTCGGGTCTTAACTACTGAATCTCGAGGGAAGTCCCTGTTCAGTTTTTTTTTTAAAAAAGAAACTTCAATAAAGACTCACCAACTGGAACTTTCTCCCAGGTCGTTATCAGCCTTGGCGTGCTCTTACTCAGCACAGGGCCAACTTCTGAAGCCCACGTGTCTCCAGCAGAGCAGGCCAGCGCAGCCAAGAGAGACAAACACATCCAGGAAGCAGTGTGCTGTCTGGAGAAGTCTATCGGGATCTCCCCGGGGCCACTTTCTATCATGTACAGCAGGGCCAGCTCCGTGGGCACAGCCCCATTGCAGAACACCTGGATCCAGTTCCTCTGCCCACCTAGGGTGCAACAAGAAAGCGAGGAGGACAAGGATGCTTCCCCCTCAGGGGGAAGACCACACAGTCACCTGTAACTGTTCCTATTTACACTGTGAAAGTTAAGAAAAGAAAAATGACCACAATGTTTAAAATGACTAACAGTGGGATGATAACACTGCCCACATTCTATATTGTTTCAGAATAATTAATGATAGACTTCAGTACTTCTAAAATTCTGGTGTTCTTGCTATCATGGTAAAGTAATAATAAACTATATCAGGCCACTACTTTAAGTAATTCTCATATAAAATTTATGTTTCATGAGTCTAAATAGGTTCTGATTAAAAGCTTATGATATGTTAAGATGAAATAAAAGTTACTAATTTAAGTGACATTAAATATAATTCATTTTACCTTCCTTGTATTCTGAATCTAGACGTTTCTTTACTTCTCCCTTCCATTTAGTAAGTTTTGAGGAAGTAAGAAAAAACATCAGCAAAGAGGTGAAAAAGCTGAAATTTGCAATGGTTAGGATAAAGCCAACCACGAGCCCTGAAAGAAACACATATATACAAAATTACACTTAGGCCATACACTAACACTGTGAAAAAAAAGAATGAATTTTTTCAGTTATTTTCATATTAAAACTGGAAATGTTCATTTCTAATATATTTACATTTTTACCAACTAAGACATTACCAAACAGTATGCAATTGCAACCCACTCCAGTACTCTTGCCTGGAAAATCCCATGGACGAAGGAGCCTGGTAGGCTACAATCCATGGGGTTGCTAAGAGTCAGAGATGACTGAGCGACTTCACTTTCCCTTTTCCCTTTCATGCATTGGAGGAGGAAATGGCAACCCACTCCAGTGTTCTTGCCTGGAGAATCCCAGGGACGGGGGAGCCTGGTGGGCTGCCGTCTATGGGGTCGCATAGAGTCGGACATGACTGAAGTGACTTAGCAGCAGCACAGTCTTTCAAGTTTCTATTTTTTACATTTTCCCTTCATATCTGGGATATTTTTTCCACTTTACAAAAAATTCAGTAAATAGACCATCCAAGAGTGAATCTGGGAGAAAGAGGCAGATAGAAAACAAATTCCAACATGACAGAAGTAAGTCTCTCCTTATTAGTAATTATTTTAAATGTAAATGGGTTAAGTGATCCAATCAAAAAAACAGAGACTGCAAAATGATAAAAATACTGGTCCAACTATGTGCTGACTACAAGAGACTTGCTTTAAATCTAAAAATACAATGGGGTGAAAGTAAAAGAACTGAAAAAGATAATCCATGCAAATAAGTGACCAAAAGAGAGCAGGGGTGGCTATACCAATATCAGACAAAACACACAAAATAGACAAAACTGTATTCATGTGACATGATCTCTCTCTATATATATTTAAAGCATTTCTTTTCTTTCTGGCATAACAGAATGCTTGGGGCTCATCTTAAACCTACCTTGCCCCAGCCCTGAAAGCAGCCATTTCTCCGAGGAGCTCTGGAGAAAGTGGGGAATGGATATTAGAGGTCAAAATCTAGGCTCATGGTCTATCCATGTCTACTGAGATATATTTGCTTTTTGTGGACAAAGCAAGTGAATACACACATACAAATATACACTCATGCATATACACGAGTCCTTCCAGCCTTGCATTTTCCGAGACTGTGAGGAGCACAATCAGGCACAGCAATCCTCTGGCCCTATCCAGGCCACCCGCTAGGGTAATATTATTAACTACAACCTCTTCATCCCTAACTGCATGGTGGACAATCTCTGCTCTCTGTAACTCTTAAGATAAATATATTCATTTTTGCTATATGAAGATTTTTATTAAATAACACAACAAACACTACTAAGTAACAGAACAGATATTAAACAATTAAGTATGCTACTATGTATTTAATAATTTAAGTATTAAATAACAGAACAAGGGCCCAGATTCCTATTTCTTAAGTAATTCCTTCCATTGGTTAGCTCGATCTAGACTGATTCATCATTCACTGAATTACTTGATTATTGGCATTTTACTTAAGTTCAGTACATTTTAATTCAGAGTGCAAGAAACAGGATAACGCTGTATAAAGTACCAATAGTAATAAAATGCTTCACCTCTGGAGCTGAACATTCTGAAGTTAAAACCTGAACTGCTGCATTTACTATTGAAAAACTAGATGTTACCTAACTTTAAGCTTCCATTTCTCATCAGTGTATTAATAATAATTCCTACCTCACTGGCTTACAGTGAAAAGTTAAACGAGATAATTTTAATAATATGCTTATTATATAAGCCAGCACATAGGAAGTCCTTAATAAATGTTAACTACTATCATTGGCAATAATATTAAATAGCAGTTACAGTGGCAAAACCTCAACAATCACATTATTGTTGCAATTATATTATGATGTTATCCAACCTTAAAGTCTTTTCAATTGTTTTTTAGTATATTACACAAGTAGTATACAAGTGGGCTTCCCTGGTGGCTCAGTGATAAAGAATCCACCTGCCAATGCAGGAAACATGGGTTTGATTCCTGAGTCGGGAAGATCCCCTGGAGAAAAGTGAAAGTCACTCAGTCATGTCTGACCCAGGCTACCCACTCCATGGCATTCTCCAGGCTAGAATGCTGGAGGGGGTAGCGTTTCCCTTCCCCAGGGGATCTCCCCAACCCAGGGATCGAACCCAGGTATCCCTCATTGAAAGTGGATTCTTTACCAATGGAGCTATCAAGGAAGGCCCCGCCCCCAACCCCCTGAAGAAGGAAATGATGACTCACTCCAGTATTCTTGCCTGGAAAATCCCATTGACAGACGAGCCTGGCAGGCTATAGTCCACGGGGTTGTAAAGAGTTGGGCACAACTAAGCAAATGAGCACATATGCACACAGCACACAAGTCCCGGGGAGGAAGGCCAAAACATATGGAAGTACGTGAAGTAACAGTCAGAGTGCCTTTCTCCCTCACCACCACCATGCCCCACCCTTCTCCAAGGGGCTGCCCTCCACTTCAACCACAAAATACCACATGAAGCAACCAATGTTCAAGTTGAGGATAGGTTCAGAATGAGGAAATAAATTGAAGGCAACATGCTTCAAACGAATGATTTTTTTGATGTAGTCTAAAAATATCTTAGAATTTTTTGTATCTCCCAGTTATGTCTGAACTTTTAGATTAGTAACTGCCATCTGCAGCACATGTCTGTTCCACCTCTTCAACCCACCTCTAACATCTCTAACGGTTCCTCAGTGCTAAGGACTTAATACATGTAACAATGGGAAGCTTTCAAGGAAAGTGAAGACTCAAGGATTATGGCTACCTTCTGAGTTTAAAACATGTTAATTCTGTAACTCGCAGATGTCATCTGGGGAAGTGAGACAACACTGTCTATAAAGAGCTCTGATAGTGGGAATCAGTCAGTTCAGTTCAGTCACTCAGTCGTGTCCGACTCTTTGCAACCCCATGGACTGCAGCACACCAGGCCTCCCTGTCTATCACTAACTCCCAGACTTCACTCAAATCCATGTCCATTGAGTCTGTAATGCCATCCAACCATCTCATTCTCTGCCGTCCCTTCTCCTCCTGCCCTCAATTTTTCCCAGCATTAGGGTCTTTTCAAATGAATAAGCTCTTCACATCAGGTGGCCAAAGTACTGGAGTTTCAGCTTCAGCATCAGTCCTTCCAATGAATATTCAGGACTGATTTCCTTCAGGATGGACTGGTTGGATCTCCTTGCAGTCCAAGGGACTCTCAAGAGCCTTCTCCAACACCACAGTTCAAAAGCATCAATTCTTCAGTGCTCAGCTTTCTTTATAGTCCAACTGTCACATCCATATATGATTACCGGAAAAACCACAGCCTTGACTAGATGGATCTTTGTTGGCAAAGTAATGTCTCTGCTTTTTAATAAGCTGTCTTGGTTGGTCATAACTTTTCTCCCAAGGAGCAAGCGTCTTTTAATTTCATGGCTGCAGTCACCATCTGCAGTGATTTTGGAGCCCAGAAAAATAAAGTCAGCCACTGTTTCCCCATCTATTTACCATGAAGTGATGGGACCAGATGCCATGATCTTAGTTTTCTGAATGTTGAGCTTAAGCCAACTTTTTCACTCTCCTCTTTCACTTTCATCAGGAGGCTCTTCAGCTCTTCTTCACTTTCTGCCATAAGAGTGTTAACATCTGCATATCTGAGGTTATTGACATTTCTCCCGGCAACCCTGCTCCCAGCTTGTGCTTCATCCAGCCCGGCATTTCTCATGATGTACTCTGCATATAAGTTAAATAAGCAGGGTGACAATATACAGCCTTGATGTGCTCCTTTCCCGATTTGGAACCACTCTGCTGTTCCATGTTCAGTTCTAACTGTTGCTTCTTGACCTGTATACAGATTTCTCAGAAGGCAGGTCAGGTGGTCTGGTTACTCCCATCTCTTAAAGAACTTTCCACAGTTTGCTGTGATCCACACAGTCAAAGGCTTTGGTGTAGTCAATAAAGCAGATGTTTTTCTGGAACTCTCTTACTTTTTCAATGATCCAACGGATGTTGGCAATTCGATCTCTGATTCCTCTGCCTTTTCTAAAACCAGCTTGAACATCTGGAAGTTCTCGGTTCACGTACTGCTGAAGCCTGGCTTGAAGAATTTTGAGCATTACTTTGCTAGTGTGTGAGATGAGTGCAATTGTGTGGTAGTTTGAGCATTCTTTGGCATTGCCTTTCTTTGGGATTGGAATGAAAACTGAGATTTCCCAGTCCTGTGGCCACTGTTGAGTTTTCCAAATTTGCTGGCATATTGAGTGCAGCACTTTCACAGCATCATCTTTTAGGATTTGAAATAGCTCAACTGGAATGCCATCATCTCCACCAGCTTTGTTTTTAGTGATGCTTCCTAAGGCCCACTTGACTTCGCATTCCAGGATCTGGCTCCAGGTGAATGATCACACCATCGTGATTATCTTGGTCACAAAGATCTTTTTTGTACAGTTCTTCTTTGTATTCCTGCCACCTCTTCTTAATATCTTCTGCTTCTGTTAGGTCCATACCATTTCTGTCCTTCACTGTGCCCATCTTTGCATGAGAAGTTCCCCCGGTATCTCTAATTTTCTTGAAGAGATCTCTAGGCTGAAAGTTATCTAAAATTGCAAACAAAGGGGCCTGGGAATAATCTCTGAGAGGCAGAAAAGGGAAAGGTACAATTGGAATTTTTTACTCTAATAAACTCAAATGTAATCAATTGTATCAAATATACTACTGCCTAGAGAAAGACTGTGAGAATCAGTAAGAAGGCTGGTTAGCCCAAAATATAGAATATGAAGGCCAAGAGAACCAGAGGTTGGCAGACTTGAACACTATACCAAGGTCAGAACTCTCTGAACTATGTGTTTGCATTACTGACTGTTTCTCAGTAAGATGTGTCTGTGCCGTTGTGTCCAACTCTTTGCGACCCCATGAACCATAGCCTGCCAGGCTCCAATGTCCGTAGGATTTTTCCTGACAAGAATACTGGAGTGGGTTGCCATTTCCTCCTCCAGGGGATCTTCCTCATCCAGGGATTGAACCCATGTCTCCTGATTCTCCTGCACTGGCAGGCAGATTCTTTACCACTGAGCCACCTGGAAAGCAACCTTCTAAATAAAGCTGACTTCTCAACTGGCCTGACCTGAACAGTGATGTTTGCACCCAGTTGGCTCAGGAGTTCTATATTTAATCAGAGTAATAATAAAGTAGCACTGTGGCTCATTGATTAGTCCTTTGTGACAGTGGGCAACATAAACCATTTTCTTTGGCTCTGATCAGTTCTGGGTACCTGACAGAATGAGATTTCTATTTGAAAAGATTGAAAACCGTACCTAAACTATGATAACCAAAGAGGTGAGGCCACCTCCGTAAGACCACATGAAGCACAGCCACTGGCCTTTTCTGACAACACCCCACTGGCTGGGCACGCCCATCACCCTCACAGCATCTTCTTCCGGGGATTAAATGCCTCAAACACCTCCTACTTCTCATCTGTTTCCCCGACTAGAAATGCAAGCTCTTTGACAATGGAAATTTTTACCTGTTTTGTTCACTACTTAGTCTTCAGTGCCCAAGACAGTGTCTGACAAACTAAATATTTGTTGTAGGAATGAATTTAAAAAAGCAAAAATCACTAAACCCAAGAGTCTTGACAAGTGAAATTAAATTTAAACTTGTCAAGAGATTGACGACAAACTGTCTACACAGACATGTTCAAAGGAACGCTGAGTAACTAGTCTGGACAACACTTCCTTGGAGCAGATCACTTGCACAGTGCTTTACAGGTTACAAGCACATTCTCACATAAGCCCGCCTGTCATCCTCTCCTTATTCTAGAGGTATTCTTTCTCTAGAGGGGAGGAGAGCACTCCAAATACCCAGATCCTGAGGATGTTCTGAAACTCTTCTCAATTCCAAGCACACTAAAGACATGCTATTGCAAAACTGAGTAAAATCCCTATAATAGTAATTGTGGAAGGAAAACAATACTAACATTTATAAAATATATATTTTAAGTGCCAGGTCCTATGCTAATCATTTTATATGTATGACTCCTCATGATGAGTCAATGCTATAGACATTATTATTATCCCTTCTCATTTTACAGGTGGGAATAGTCATTAAGACGAAGTTTAAGTGACTTGCAGTCACATGTTAGGACAGATTTCCCAAGTACGATGATACACTTTGAATCAAGAGTAGTTTTTTATCCTTAAGAGGAAAAGAAGCTCCAAACAAAAAAGATACAAACTTTCCATAGAATGAATGATTAGGTAAAGAGTGGAGTTTTAAAATCCATCTACATGTATTTCCCAAGCACTGTTACAACAGTGTGCACGATTCAAAAAAGCATGGGACACAGAAGCATATGATAGAGTCTGTCTGTGGGGAGTTTATTGTATAAGACTTCATAGATTAAAAGATACGGTGTCCCACACATTTTCTTGTTTGAGCGTCACCAAGAAGCCCACAGGGACCTATTTCATGAAGAAAGTGAGGCTCGGAGGAGATAGGTGCCATGGCCAAGTTCACAGAGAGAGAGGTGGCAATGCCAGGGTTCAAATGCTTATCTTCTAATTCTCAATCAAGCCAAGTAGGGGAGGAATAGAGGCCCAAGGGCTAGAAGGCAGAAAAGGAAATGGTAGCAGGAAAGAAATCAAAGTGGAGAGCAGAAAAGTAAGAGAAGAAAACAGGACAATAAACAGCATGGAAGCCAAAGGAAGACAGCACTCCAAGAACTTGACACTTCTTCCCACAGGTCAAGAATAATGAAAACCAAGGCAAGGCTACCCGACAAAAAACATTTCTAGCAAGCATAACTCTGTATTATTATATTCCATCAGAGACTGCTCAAATTATTTGCTATAGATGAGTTAGTGCTTTCAAAGTGCTCACAGTGGATTTCTCAATTTCTCAACAGAACTCGAAGAGTGTGTCTCAGTTTTGAAGAACAAGAATGAGCATCATTCCCTGAGGACCTGTGCCTAATAATGGCAATCACCCTGTACATGCTGGCTATATGTCTAGGTACTGAGCTAAAAACTTCACAGAAGTTACTTCATTCTTGCTGCAACTCTAAGAATGAAATGAGGGGTAGATCAAGATTTTGCGGGGCTTGAAGCTCACTTTTTTTTTTTTTTAAATCTTTTACCCCTGAAAAATTTACAAAACAAAAGGACCATGAGAGCACAATGCTAGGGCCCTTCCTAGGACTTTAAAAGGTACTACTGCAAATGAGGTGCCATGGAGCTTAAGCTGTTACTTTCATGGTGTTGTCCTTCTCTAGGCTGGATTCTTTTAATGCACAGGAAGCATTTATTCATCTTCTGAATCCTTAAAAAGTTGAAGTATAGTTGACTTACAATGGCATGTTAATTTCTAGGTTAGATGTTAAAAACCCTCTTCTCTGAAGAGAAAACTGAGGTACAGGGAGGTTAAGTGACTTTCTCAAAGCCCCACGACTTTCCTAGCCATCATTCAAACTCATCTTGCCTGATTCCAGTGCTTGCTCCTTTACCTATCAGACTATCTTGCCTCCGTGAAGGCCCACTCTAGTTCATAATACATTATAAAATCTCTGCTGTATGTGAACACAGAGGAGAGAAAGCACGTTTACAGTACATTAAGGCTAATGATCAGCAGCCTCTTGAAGGCTGGGCAGGCGGCTTCGAGACCTACCAGTTCTAAATAATCAGCATCGTGTAGTGATCCCAGTCTATAGGACATATTTGAGGGGAATCCTCATGTCTCGGGGCTTGTACCGTTGGCAGGATATGAAAATCCCAAAGTCATATCAGATCCCATCACTCCTCTGGCTCGAGACAGGGAGATTCTAGCTTGGGATGAAATCTTTATTGTGCTCTGCAGCCCTGTATTATCTGGCCATTGCATCTGTCTTCAATGTTTATCTCTCATGACTTTTCCAGTCGAATGAGTCTTATTCTCACTCCCAAACAAACCAGGCTTGAACATGTCAGGGCCTTTCTGCTTGTTTTGTCAAGCCTGGAACATGCTTCTTGCAGTTCTTCTCATTTCTGACTTTTTCAGGTCCCAGTTCAAAACCACCTCTTTAACACAAAGGTTAATCCTGAGCCTATTCACAGAAAAGTGTCCCACATTCCCCAATATTCACACTTTATTATCTTTAGTTTCTCTCATAAACTTTATCAACATATGAAAAGGTTTATGTATTTTATTAATCTATCTGTACTAAAGAATAGAAGTTCCATAAAATCTGAAACCTTGCCTTTGTTCACAGCTATACTCCCAGTTTCTAGAAGAGCGGCACACAGTAAATGCTTAATAAATATCTGCCAGAAGAATAAATAAATGGCCTGTCCTCATCGCAATCCTGAAGATTTGAGAATACTCAGTTGGGACTACTCCACTTGAGGTACTAATAGTAATTTCCAAGTGCTATTCTTCCCAAAATGGGCTTCCCAGGTGGCTCAGGGGAAAATAACCTGCCTGCAGAGCAGGAGATGCACGAGATGTGGGTTCGATCCCTGGACAGGGAAGGACCCCTTGGAGCAGGAAGTGGCGACTGGCTCTAGTACTCTTGCCTGGAGAATCCCATGGATAGAGGAACCTGGCCGGCTACAGTCCTTGGGGTCGAAAAGAGCTGGCCACGACTGAGCACATCCTTCCCAATGGCTGCTACACTTTACCTTGAGGTAAAATGCTCCCATGTTTCGGCCTGCAGAAAATTTAATCCAACTCAGAAGCTGAATAATCAAGGTCCTCAGAAGTCTATCCCACTAATTTACTTGTTATCAACTACGAAGTTCAATTTGTTTGTCACACTGAAAGGATATGTTAGTATCTGAAATTCTGGCAGAATAGGAATGGCGAGCAAGGCATAACTTTATTATTGTCTACACAAAGTAACATTGTGATTTATAGACTCATATGTTCAGAATTTAGAAACCACCCATTTAAATTACATAAGCAATTATATGCCAAACGTTCAAAAGAAAAACATACCTCCTAAAGCCCCACTGTGATCTAGACTTTTCTTCTTAAACCCATTAGAGACGATCAAAACAGGAACAACAACAGAAAACAGCCAACGCCAAGGAGAAACAGGCTGAAAGTTACCTGAAAAATTACAGAAGTAGAGCATAAATTGTGTCAAGCCTACACAGGTTAGTCTTGGGTGCAAGCTTTGATAACTGTATTCTGGATTAAAATACTGTTCTAAGTAGAGAAACTGAGATGAAGCCACCAAAGTAAAATATTTACGTTGAAACTCAAGAGAGACAATCCTACTGGTGAGTGACAAAATAAGTCCTGTCTAAGTTTTGATAACCATTTACAACTATTTATAATAACAGGTATCTGATACATATTTGAAGATGTGAAATGCATTTCTGGTTCTTTCTTTGGAAAGGAGGCATGTATTCAACCTCAAGAACTGCAGAGAACAAACAGGATCTAGTTTTTTTTTTTAAACAGGATCCACTTATTCCTCTCTCTGCCTTTCACAGAGATTTTTTAAAAAGGTGACATTCCCACAGGCTACATACACACCTCAGGATTCAAAGGTTAGCAACTGATTTTCCCAAAGGTTGCATCCTTTGTTTTGTTTTGGCAAGCATAATTTTTTTCAGATAATTGAGTCAATAAAGATTAGGAAATTTAGTATAAAAAAATCCAGACTCTTGTTTCCTGTTTTAAAACCTGGATGCTCAGGCTCACATGGCAGAACTGACTACAGGGGAAGAGAAACAACCTCCTTTAGACCATTCATGGTGATACCATGTAAACTCGCCCCTTTAATATAAAATGATTATAGTCAAGAAAAACATGAAAAAAAAACAAACATGAATATTGTTTGTGCCCACATTTCTACTGAAAATTGGGAAATGTTATAGTCAATATTTTATAATAACTATAAATGGAGCATAACTTTTAAAAATTATGACTCACTTTATTGTATGTATATGTACAACATATAATATTGTACATCAACTAAAACAATAAAAATTTTAAAAAATGAAAAAAAAAAAAGGAAAATGCAAGACAAAGAGGGTGAAACATTAAAAAAAAAACTGGGAAAATCCTATTTCTAGAAGTGCAAACTGTTCTCATGTGCTTAACACGCAAAGAAAAGCCTTGGACAGCTTCACTTACCTGCATTAGGTGCCTGGTCCCAAGGGGCCACTTCAATTTACAAATCCTGGCTTACTCTATTTAGTTCAAGTCATAGTTAACCTGCCAGTGTTACTTACTTACCTCCCTCCCCCAGCCATCGTCCCCTACTGGGAATCATGAATGAACAGCCAGAAATCTGTAGCTTGGAAAACACTCACTAGATTATTCACACATTTCTTTGCAAAACGACTAAGGTCTAAGATGGCAGTCACTTACAACCATTTAAAAGAGTTTACGTTCTCACTCTATTTTTCACTTTTCCTTTCAACTGAACAGTATTCCGTTTTTATAAAGGGGTATCAAGGAATCTGTACAAAAGCATACTTGTGCTCTACACCAGCTTCAAAACCTTCAAGTTTTGAGTTCAGAGTACCTTGTATTTATGCAAATTGGTTTCAGGCTTTAAAACAATTTTGCTCTTTGGCAGTGACCAAACAGCAGGCAAATCTTCCAAATCTCCAAATGTGAACACTGTGTCGTTTATTTTCATTTTTTTTACCGGACACATGAAACTGATGAACTTTATGAATGTTCTTATTAAAAGTACCACTGCAATTGCTTTGCAAAATTATGTTTCACTTCACTTGCTTTTCACCAAGATAGACGTAACAATTACATAAAATATAAAACATATTTTGGAACAGGTATAACTGGTATGACAAGCAATATTTATTAAAAGCTTTAAAACGTTCAAGGCACTGTATATTTCCATGTTAGTAAATCCAAGTCAGGCCACAGAAGTTAAATAAACACAACAGTTTATAACCCTTCAGAGGATATGAGTTTTGGCCTTCAAAATGGGACATTCTAAATTTCACCGATTAAAGACAAATTAGAACATTCATACTCACCATAATAGGTGCTTGCAGTCATAGACATAATCCAGAAAGCTGAAGAAATGCAAATGATCAGGCTCAATATAACTATATTAGTTATCATCTTTATGTATTTTTTGTACGTATTGTCGTCAAGATCTCGCATGAAAAATGATATAAACACCTGGGGAAGAAACTATCTCGCGTTTCGGAGAAAAATAAAGTCAGTTAAGTGGCCAGCAAAACATTCGTACAGAGGCGAACATAAATGCAAACATTTGCCACCAGTCCGGAAAACAACAAAGCCCGAAACTGTCTCTAGATACTGGGCTGAGTACTGCCACGGGAGCTTAGGCGAGGAGATGAAGCCGCACCCGCTCGCAGAGCTCCGTCACTTCACACCTGAACTTCGCCGCTGCGCACGGGAAAGGGAAGCGGGGGCAGCCAACCAGAGGCCCGGGGCGGCGACCTCCGCCTTCCCCGCCCGCCCGTGCGCAGAGGCCGGGCGCCCGCGGCGCGAAGGGGCGGGACGCGGGACTAGGACGCGGGGTGTCCCGGCTGCGAGTCGCGCCCGACCGCGGGTGGTCGCTCCGCACGGCCGCCCGCGCGGCTCCAGAGGCCTGATTCAGCCGGCCGGGCGCAGGGCCCCGGAGCTCCGCCCGCGCCTGCCCTCGTCTGCGCCCAAGATGCGCCTCCTGTGCGCATGCTCCGCGGCCACCGCGGGCGTGGCCTCACTCACGCGAGCGTTTAAAGGGCGGCTCCAAGGGCAGGCAGGCCTGGAGGCTCCCGCTAGCGAGTACCTTCGATAGTGCCCTTTGCGTTAGCAGTACTTCTTAGAATCTAGGCAACTGGAACACCCTATAAAGGTCTTGCGTTTGAGGTCATACCCAAGCGCTGAAAAGTGAAACCGCCACCATGAGACTAAGAGGAATGAAGGCAAGTGGATTGAGATCCAGTTAAGTCCATGTCAAGCATCAAATTCGGATGAATTGTTCATGCCATACAATATTAACGGACTTTTTAGGGGGAAAGGGATATATTGGGCTGTAGAAGGGGAATTTTGACTGAGAACGTCGTTTAAAAATAAGGTCGTTCTGTAAGGTGCTGGACACTGTTGGCCACTGGAGATACACAGATAGCTCAGCATAGCTCCTGTTACTGAACTCTCAAATAGTTACTATCTGGAACTGTGGGAAATCTGTTCCCACACGTCTCCTATTTGAAGTCTGTGAATTCAGTCAGTTCACTTAGAAAGCGGAACAGCTTGTCACCATTAAAAATCTGAATTTTGTGACTTCACATTTTATTTGAAGTTAATTTTTGTTTGCTGAGTTATCAGTAATTGATAATTACATAATATTCTGAACTTTCCCCGCTAATTGCTGACAGTGTAGCCAGCAGCAACTCATTTTCAGACGTAGTACCCAAATGTGTTTTAACCTGTTAAGAGTAATTACTTATTGAAAACACAGTGTTATATGCAAAGACTATTTAAAACGCTTTCCTTTGGTAAGTAAGTGAAAGTCGCTCAGTTGTCTCCAACTCTTGCGACCCCATGGACTACAGAGTCCATGGAATTCCCCAGGTCAGAATACTGGAGTGGGTAACCCTTTCCTTCTCCAGGGAATCTTCCCAACCCAGGTCTCCCGCATTGCAGCCGGAGTCTTTACCAGCTGAGCCTAAGAGTACTGGAGTGGGTAGCCTGTCCGTTCTCCAGCGGATGTTCCTGACCCAGGAATCCAAGCAGTCTCCTCAATTTACAGGCGGATTATTTGCCAGCTGAGCCACCAGGGAAGCATGTGATTAATTACCTGAGAACCACATTTGTGAAGTAGGACTAAATAGTAATGGACTTCTTTTACTACATGCATATATAGTCTTTTTGCAGAGATTATGTGCCCACTGTAGTCTGGGTCTGTTCCACACAGGTAAACAATTGGATTACTTCAGAAAACATATTGGCCAATCATAGTGATGCTAGACTACTGGGTAGAGTTATTATTAATAAGTGACCTTGTTTTTGTCTTTGCTTAGACAAAGTTATGAACTGGTATTGCTTATTTTTCCCCTTCATATCAGTGTGGTCGTAGGGTGTTCTTGCCTGATCCTGTTCTATGAGATTTTTATCTCCAATAGGAAACCTGTGTCCGGCCATCTTCTGACAACACTCGAGTCCAGCTGTGTCAGGCTAGTTCCTGAATGTCAGGGATGATTTTCTTGCTCATGAATATGTTAGCTAAATTTGCGTTTTAAATAATAACAGTATCAGTGATTGACTCTTCAAATGAATAGTGGTCTTCCATTTATTCCGATGTCCAATTATTGCTGCTGTTCTTCATAAAATAAGTTATTCTCTCTTAAAGCTGAAACAATTTGGGGTAATTGACATAGTTAAAATATTCTTTAAAAAGAAACATCACTTTACAATTTGATAATGTTTATAGACTTTGATAATCTGAAAATATTTCAACAAAGTCTTTTTCTATTTGCTTTAAAAGCCATCTCTAGCAGAATTCCTGGGTAAGCATTTTCTAAACTATGCTCAAGATATTAGTACGTATGCTACCCTCCCCCACCACCTTCCTTCCAAAATAGTCTTAGTGTTAGTTGCTCAGTTGTGTCTGACTCTTTGTGGGACTTCATGGACTGTAGCCTGCTAGGCTTCTCTGTCCATGGAATTCTCCAGGCAGGAATACTGGAGTGGGTAGTCTTTCCCTTCTCTGGGGGAATCTTCTTGACCCAGGGATCGAACTGGTCTCCTGCATTGCAGACAGATTCTTTACTGTCTGAGCCAGGAGGGAAGCCCTCCAAAATACCTCTGATAAAATTTAAGGTTCAGATATGAGGTTTGTTTCCTCAAAGGACTGGGAGAGTGCAGTAAAGGCTCTGAGAAGTTAAGAAACTGAACACTTCCAACAGAGTTGTTTTACCACAGATTTCATTCCCTCATAAAACTTCACAGTTTGATAATTGTTATTATAATCAGAGCAACAGCCTGAAAATTCATTGTTGGACTGATAATCTTTAAATTTCACAATATAAATACTTACTTATGTGGTTTTTGACATAAACATTTTCTGGGGTAAACATTTGACACTCTAGTAGTCTTGCCTGGGAAATCCCATGGACTTAGCAACTAAACAACCACCACCAATTGCAAAAATCATCCTGCTGGCAAAACCACTTAACTGATGCTAGGAAAATATCAGTGCGTTCTGTGTACGATCACTTTGAATCTAAGCCAAAGGAGTGTTTTAGATTTTGTGAAATCTCTAAATGTGCTCATGGCTAATATATACATGTCAGACCCCTGAGGCCCAAACCAAAACACACACACACATTTGGCTGCAGTACAGGAGACCTGGGTTCGATCCCTGGGTCTAGAAGATCCCCTGGTGGAGGGAATGGCTACCCACTCCAGTATTCCTGCCTGGAGAATTCCACGGACAGAGGAGCCTGGTGAGATAGTCCATGAGGTTGCAAAGAGTTGGACAGGACTGAGCAACTAACACTTTCACTTTCACATATACATGTCAGACCCTGAGACCTAAAACAAAACACACACAGAGCCTTGAAGAAACACAGAAAATGAAAATAGATGTGTAGACAATAATGAAAGGATGACTTTATCCAAGTTATGCATAAAATAGGACTTAAGGAGAGAAGCGCTTATGTCACTTTGATAGGTTACAGGAAAGTGTCAGGGAGTGGGAGCATCAGAGCTAATACTTAAAAGGAGTTTGCTAAATGACAAAACTAAAGTACAGCCAGTATATAAAGATTTGGTGGTTAAGACCATGAAAACAGACATTCATAAGAATGGAGGATTTTGAGATAACAAGGTCTGAAATACTTAACTAAAGAGCCTCTTGATCAAAGTGAAAGAGGAGAGTGAAAAAGTTGGCTTAAAGCTCAACATTCAGAAAACTAAGATCATGGCATCTGGTCCCATTACTTCATGGCAAATAGATAGGGAAACAGCGGAAACAGTGACAGACTTTATTTTGGGGGGCTCCAAAATCACTGCAGATGGTGATTGCAGCCATGAAATTAAAAGACACTTATCCTTGGAAGAAAAATTATGACCAACCTAGATAGCATATTACAAAGCAGAGACATTACTTTGCCAACAAAGGTCTGTCTAGTCAAAGCTATGGTTTTTCCAGTAGTCATGTATGGATGTGAGAGTTGGACTCTAAAGAAAGCTGAGGGCTGAAGAATTGATGCTTTTGAACTGTGGTGCTGGAGGAGACTCTTGAGAGTCCCCTGGACTGCAAGGAGATCCAACCAGTCCATCCTGAAGGAAATAAGTCCTGAATATTCATTGGAAGGGCTGATGTTGAAGCTGAAACTCCAATACTTTGGCCACCTGATGTGAAGAGCTGACTCATTTGAAAAGACCCTGATGCTGGGAAAGATTGAAAGTGGGAGGAGAAGGGGACGACAGAGAATGAGATGGTTGGATGGTATCACCGACTCAATGGACATGAGTCTGAGTAAACTCTGGGAGTTGGTGATGGACAGGGAGGCCTGGTGTGCTGCAGTCCATGGGGTTGCAAAGAGTAGGACACGACTGAGCGACTGAACTGAACTGAAATACTTAAATAACTAAAAAGAAAAAGACAGGCACATATCTGTTTTCTTGAAGTTGAACCCAAAGGTTTTTTTTTTTAGCTTTTGGAGCACAAATTTTAAAAGCGTAGGCAGCTACTTAAAAACTGATATGTTGTTTTAGATTCAACTTACTGTAAAAGGGCAATAGGGAGATGTTAGGGCAGGAATAAACAAATGGAATATTCTTTTCCCTACAGACTTGAGGACAGGAATCATGTTCATTATCGTTTGCTTAATGTCTTTTAGTGAATGTTTAAGATAGTGTTTTTAAAATTAAAGTACTAAATAATATTTAATAATCATAAAAAATTATTAAAACATCTTATTTCCTTGTTATGAAAATAATGCTGTAGTAAGCATATCTATGGGCTTCCCTGGTCACTCCGACAGTAAAGAATCTGCCTGCAATGCAGGAGACTTGGGTTCAATCCCTGGGTTGTGAAGATCCCCTGGAGAAGGGAATGGCTACCCACTCCAGTATTCTTGCCTTGAGAATTCCACGGACAGAGGAACCTGGCAGGCTCCAGTCCATGGGGTCGCAAAGAGTCGGACACGACTGAGCGACTTTCACCTTCAAGTATATCTACAATCTGTGTGTGAGCCTCAAATTGTCAGGAGAGACATAAATTTTTATAGCCCTTCATATTTCTGGTGTAGATTATATAACCAGTACTTAAAACAGTGCAAATAAATTATAATGTATGTTTAGATATAATTTGAGCCATAAAATGAAATGATAATTCCTCTTCTAGGCTTTACATATCTTTATTTTGCTTACAGTTTGCTTCAATTTAAGGAGAGGGACTTCTTTTAAAGTATTTCAGGGGTTCAATTTAAGGGGAGGATTTCCACAGAAATGTTTATGTACATATTTTAGAAATAATAGGCATGACAGTAATTTCCTTAGAAAAGCTTTTAGTATCAACATACTCAGAATACATTTTTTTTTGAAAACAATATGCAACTGTTTAATATATTATAAATTCCTTAATTTTTTAGTTTTCAGCTGTCTAAATACCAAAAGAATCCCATAATCTGACATAAAGAGGAACCATTTTCTCTATTATACCAAAATTACAATTTACCCGTATTCTAACATTGAGAAGTGAGATTTAAAAAAACCCCAACATTATAAAGTCTACCTAGAAGAGATCAACAATGACTTCATAGACTGTCTTTACTGTATATCTATGTATCTATCTATATTTATACACACAATATTTTTTGTTTTTTAAGACACATGGCCTGCCCTATTTTAATGATGTATTTAACAGAGGGTTATAATGTAGAGGTCAGAGAATAGGATTTGGAGGCCAGATACATTATAAATGTCTGAATAATTACATTAACAAAGATTTCTTCATCTATAAATTGGAGATAACACCACCTACCACACAGAATGTTTGTAAAGAACAAGTAAGAGAACTAACTGTTGCCATAGTACATTGTGGGGTTTTTTTTTGCCATAGTGCATTGTTAACTTTAAGACTCTGAGTTAAAACTATCTTTAAAAAAATTTGTGACAGTAGGGCTTGTTGTTTGTTTAGTAAAAATATCAATATCAAATAAACTCCAATCTTGGCTTTGATATAATATTTTATTTTGTTATGTTTTCCTTTTAACAAGATATCATAAAGAACAAATTTGTTCAGTGTTCATTTTAAAGGGAGAGAAAGTCTTACAATTCATTAAATAAATACTATGTAATTCACCTTAAAACCCAGTTCTACAAAATCTCCTTTGCTAAGTCATTATAAGAAGAAATCCGTTTATTTCAAAAGAAAACTATTATAAAAAGGTCTAAAAGTTTATATGTTCTCATTAAATTCCAATTTAATGGCATTTACCAAAGCACTTCACACACATCTCTTTCATAGCATTTATCCTATTATTATAAATAATATTTGTTTGTCTCAAAAGACTTTGAGCAACTTAAGGGCAGAAAATTCATGTCATATTCAACTTTATATCAAATTCCTAGGCTTTGGCTGGTTCTCTGTAAAGGTTAGTGCCTATTAGACACAGCATGAATGATGGACATAAAACAGGATATATGTGTACAGCAGAGGACGAAGAGCTACTACAATTTTGATGAGTTTCATGATATATGGGCTAAGTGATGAATTTATCAACAAACTGAAAACAGGGTTTTAAAAGATTCCTTTAATTTTTAAAGTACAACTAAATTCCTTTAATTTTCTCTATGAATGAAAGTAGTTTTAAGGTAGATGGATATATGTTAAAATAATTTGATGCAGACAGAGTTTGTAGCATGTTATCAGACCAGTAACATGAAAATGACATGGGGAAAAAAAAAAGCAAAAAATTTACTGAGTGGTAGTTGATTCAGGGCTCTCAAATAATAATGAAGTCAAGTTAATTTG
The DNA here is from genome assembly GCF_019320065.1 of Cervus canadensis. Lineage (NCBI taxonomy): Eukaryota > Metazoa > Chordata > Mammalia > Artiodactyla > Cervidae > Cervus > Cervus canadensis. Next base: position 52,685,774 of record NC_057410.1, read on the forward strand.
CCAAAAGTTTGTTGTATTTTATAATGGTTTATTTTTGTGATTTAAAAAGTGTTATATTAAGATATCAAGGTACTGCTGTGCATGGGAATCAGCCTGCATCGGTGTTTTGCTTTGTATTGGGAGGGGTGGTGAACCACATGAGAGTTTATATTTGGAAAACACAGTTTATGTTTAAATGATTATCTGCCCAACTTATTTTGAAGTATGGAAATGGTCAATAAGTGTTGATGATTATGTTTGAAACCACATAAAGACAGTTGAAAACATGAAACAATTCCAATAAGTGACACCCAGTATTAAAGATAACATGACTAATAAGGTTTACACTATACACAAAAGGAGTTTCTTAAATATTTACTTTAAGCGCCTGATGAAAACTAAGAGAGATCTTTCCTACCACTGCTATTGTAACTCGAGTTGCTTGAGAGACATTCCTTATTAAAAGAAACGGTGCAAATAATGTAAAAAGACTGTTGCCAGGATTTAAGCAAATGTTTTAAAAACTTTTTTATCATCAAGGAGCCATTACCTTATGGGAAAGATTTACAGTAATATGTGATTATATATATGGCACTTTCATATGGTGGTGTCAGAAACTCAAGTTAGGCCTGGTTAACCTGACTGTACATTAATAAATTTTTATATGATTTGACCAAATCTGTTTGAAGTGTTCTTACTAAACATTTATCTGGCAAAATAAGGCAAACCCTTTAATTGTTCAAGCGGAAACTATAAGAAGAGTTCTGATATTCTCTGTTGTAAAATAATTAGCACCTGTATAGCTTTATCACAGACACATGTATTTTTATAGAGATCTACACTTCATCTCCTTTATGCAGTATGGTTACTCTACTTTACTCTTACTAAAAGAGATAAAAAGCAAACTGATATGTAAGATAAATTGATTCTATTTTATGTTATAAGCTGTGGAGATACAATCTGGTAAGTACTTTTCCATAGTTCAATTCTATTATGGGTTTATGGAAAAAAAAGAAAGCTTAAGAATTTTGGTATCAATACACGTGGAGACAGAGGGAGTATTTCTAACATGAAACTTTGTAGTATGTTTGCCTATTAATGCATCAACTTTGAAATTGAAAATGTAGTATTTTTATTATGAGAAAAATGTGGTATACATTTATCTTTGTGTTCAATTAAAGTAAAAGCTAGATCTCAATCTCTGTGTTATTTCATAGCATATTTTCTCAGAAGGTGAATATAACCAGTTACCAGTTTTTAGTAGTCTGAGATCCTTGGATAACCCAAAGGTACTTCACGTTTGAAAATACTATTTTCAAAGTATTTTACAAGCTATTGCAAAAGCTAATTTTGTTATGATGGAGGCCATGATTAGCTTATTTTACTGATAAAAAGATATAGAAAGTTTAAATAAAATAATTTGCCCTGTATTTCAGGGGGCTTTTCCCTATAATTTTTCCCAATTACACTGCCAATAATTTAATTAATAAAAACTGAGCAGTTTTACAGTTATATGTCGGTTAATCCCTACTAGGCAAATTACTTAGAATGTAATATCCCAACTTTGGTACTGGAAAAAAATTTTTTATAATATAAATTAAAAGCATTACTTGTAACAGGCTGTTCTTTAAAGAGGTTAAAAAAACAAAAACACAAAGCAGTCTACAAATATTCAATTTTCTAGCAAAAATTTTAAGTACATAATTCTCACAATAAGGCACTTCTATTCTCATTTAAATGTTTCATAGAAAGTTCTCCATTTTCTTGTAATCAAGTCTTCATAAATTACACAGTAATGTTGTTACTTCAAGTAAAACTCTATTAACTACTCAATTTTGGAATAATTTCTTTAAATACCTTTACCTGTGAATAGAATGAAGTTTGAGTAACAAATCCTAAATGAATGTACTCTTGGTTTGTTTCAGATTTAGAGAACTGATAATGTTTTACCCTGTTGATCTTGTTCAAGAATCTTGAAATCTTCCAAAGGAAGACTGTTTAAGGCTGCTGGTAAAATGTGTTCTGATGTGCCCTTAGGTAACACGTTACTTGTTTCCAGACTCTTCACCAAGCGCGCGGCTTTAATCCATCTTCGAGTTGCTCTGCGTTCTTTCTGTAGGCAAGTTTTCATTTTCCTTCTTAAGCTTGCTATCTCCTTTTCCAGTTTAATTATCCTCTTTTTTGCTTCCATAGGATTCCTGAAGGCATAACTGTGTTCAAGTAGTACTTGCTGACTACTAATGCTTGATTTTAAATTAGATGGTCCGGTTGGTGTACAACTGTTGTTTTTCTTCAAAAGATTCCTTGACTTGAGTTTCTGAACCGAATAAAATTAGAGGGATGAACATAAATTATGGAATATCACAAATAAGCAAATTCTGTCCAATTTTGTATAACAGTACTTAAACTGCTCTTTTTAGAACCAAACAATGCACTTCCCAGGTTTCTTTCAAATTACTGAATATGATTCTATTGACTTAAAAAATTTATTTGCAATATTCTCACCAAGACCAATATAGAATGCATTTAGACATTTATTTGTGATACTGATTTGATCTCTTTTTAAAGTAAATACTATTCTCCCAATTTGATTAATATTTCAGACCTGTGATCCTACTTAATAAAAACATTTCCAGGAATCAAGCTCCTGAATAGGTTTACTTATTAATTATGCACAGTTATATCTTACAATCAAGGATTTAAGATCTGGTTAGAAAATTTCTGTCCAGATAAGAAACCTGAGGACCCTTTTTCCCCTTTAATTTCTTTCATTCAGGTAGTCATCAAGTCCTATTAATTCTAACTCCTAAATATCTCTATCAGGACGTTTAAGATCTCCCCATCATTCGTAATGCTACTACCCTCATCAGGCCCATATCATTCATGTCTGGCTTGAATATATTAAAAACTTTTTTGATCTCTGGGCTCATTTTGATCCTCACTAATCTATTTCCCTGACCAGTAATGCTGAAAAAGCTGAAGTTGAATGGTTCTACAAAGACCTACAAGACCTTTTAGAACTAACACCGCAAAAAGATGTCCTTTTCATTATAGGGGACTGGAATGCAAAAGTAGGAAGTCAAGAAACACCTGGAGTAATAGGCAAGTTTGGCCTAAGAGTACAAAATGAAGCAGGGCAAAAGGCTAACAAAGCTTTGCCAAGAGAACGCACTGGTCATAGCAAACACCCTCTTCCAACAACACAAGAGAAGACTCTACACATGGACATCACTAGATGGTCAACACCGAAATCAGATTGATTATATTCTTTGCAGCCAAAGATGGTAGAGCTCTATACAGTCAGTAAAAACAAGACCAGGAGCTGACTGTGACTCAGATCATGAACTCCTTATTGCCAAATTCAGACTTAAATTGAAGAAAGTGGGGAAAACCACTAGACCATTCAGGTATGATCTAAATCAAATCACTTATGACTATACAGTGGAAGTGAGAAATAGATTTAAGGGACTAGATCTCATAGACAGAGTGCCTGATGAACTATGGACGGAGGTTCGTGACACTGATGATCAAGATCATCCCCAAGAAAAAGAAATGCAAAAAAGCAAAATGGCTGTCTGAGGCCTTACAAATAGTGTGAAAAGAAGTGAAAGGCAAAGGAGAAAAGGAAAGATATTCCCATTTGAATGCAGAGTTCCAAAGATAGCAAGGAGAGATAAGAAAGCCTTCCTCAGTGATCAATGCAAAGAAATAGAGGAAAACAATAGAATGGGAAAGATTAGAGATCTCGTCAAGCAAATTAGAGATACCAAGGGAACATTTCATGCAAAGATGGGCTCAATAAAGGAGAGAAATTGTATGGACCTAACAGAAGCAGAAGGTATTAAGAAGAGGTGGCAAGAATACACAGAAGAACTGTACAAAAAAGATCTTCATGACCCAGATAATCACAAATATGGTGTGATCACTCACCTAGAGCCAGACATCATGGAATGTGAAGTCAAGTGGGCCTTAGGAAGCATCACTATGAACAAAGCTAGTGGACGTAATGGCATTCCAGTTGAGCTGTTTCAAATCCTACAAGATGATGCTGTGAAAGTGCTGCACTCAATATGTCAGCAAATTTGGAAAACTCAGCAGTGGCCACAGGACTGGAAAAGGTCAGTTTTCATTACAATTCCAAAGAAAGGCAATGCCAAAGAACGCTCAAACTACCACACAATTGCACTCATCTCACACGCTAGTAAAGTAATACTCAAATTCTCCAAGCCAGGCTTCAGCAATACGTGAACCGTGAACTTCCAGATATTCAAGCTGGATTTAGAAAAGTCAGAGGAACCTGATATCAAATTGCCAACATCTGTTGGATCATCAAAAAAGCCAGAGAGTTCCAGAAAAACATTTATTTTTGCTTTATTGACTACACCAAAGCCTTTGACTGTGTGGATCACAACAAACTGTGGAAAATTCTGAAAGAGATGGGCATACCAGACCACCTGACCTGCCTCTTGAGAAACCTTATACAGGTCAGGAAGCAATAGTTGGAACTGGACATGGAACAACAGACTGGTTCCAAATAGGAAAAGGACTATGTCAAGGCTGTATATCATGACCCTGCTTGTTTAAGTTCTATGCAGAATACATCATAAGAAAGGCTGGGCTGAACGAAGCACAAGCTGGAATCAAGATTGCTGGGAGAAATATCAATAACCTCAGTTATGAAGAAGATACCACCATTATGGCAGAAAGTGAAGAACTAAAGAGTCTCTTAATGAAAGTGAATGAGGAGAATGAAAAAGTTGGCTTAGGGCTCAACATTCAGAAAACTAAGATCATGGCATCCAGTCCCATCACTTCATGGCAAATAGATGGGGAAACAATGGAAACAGTGTCAGACTTTATTTTTTGGGGGGCTCCAAAATCACTGCAGATGGTGACTGCAGCCACGAAATTAAAAGATGCTTGCTCCTTGGAAGAATAGTTATGACCAACCTAGACAACATATTACAAAGCAGAGACATTACTTTGCCAACAAAGGTCCATCTAGTCAAGGCTGTGGTTTTTCCAGTAGCCATGTATGGACGTGAGAGTTGGACTCCTTAAGAAAGCTGAGTGCCGAAGAATTGATGCTTTTGAACTGTGGTGTTGGAGAAGACTCTTGAGAGTCTCTTGGACTGCAAGGAGATCCAACCAGTCCATCCTAAGGGAGATCAGTCCTGAGTGTTCATTGGAAGGACTGATGCTGAAGCTGAAACTCCAATACTTTGGCCACTTGATGTGAAGAGCTTATTCATTTGGAAAGACCCTGATGCTGGGAAAGATTGAGGGCAGGAGGAGAAAGGGACAACAGAAGATGAGATGATTGGATGGCATCACAGACTCAGTGGACATGGGTTTGGGTGGACTCCAGGAGTTGGTGATGTTAGAGAGGCATGGCATGCTGTGGTTCATGGGGTCGCAAAGAGTCAGACACGACTGAGCAACTGAACTGAACTGAACTGAATCTATTTTCTGCCACTAGAATAATTTTCTAACAGATTTGATGTTTTAATACTGGCTACATTCTTCTTTGCCTCCCTATTTCCTAAAGAACAAAAAAAATCTTTACATGGCATATTATACCATTTAGGATCTCACCCCATTCTGCCATTCACCATCTTAATTTTCATTCCAAAAATATTAAAACACTTTTAGTTCCCAGATTCTCATTAATTTCATAAGTTTGTGTCTTTCATTCATTCAACAAACATTTACTGAAACAACACAACAGTGAACAAGTAAGATAAATATGGTTCCTGTCCTCATGAAATCTAAAACTGGCATTCTTTCTGCCTAGAGGAATTGGCAGGGGCTCCTTTTTGATCTTTATATTCCCAGCATCTAACTTGGATTTCGACATATGCAAGGCTTAGTAAATATTTGTTGAAAGAATAAATGATCCAAGTGTCAAAACCAAGGTCTACTTCAAATTCAACAAACATCTGAGTGTGTACTATGTACCAGGCACTATTTGAGGTTCTGAGGATTCAGAAGTAAAATGCTTGCCATCTTGGAGCTTTTCTAATATCTGTGATGTTAATATTAATAATTAGTTTACCACAATCTCCTCTCTCTTCTCTCCCATTCAGATATTAACCACACAGATTTGCAAATTTACCCGTCAAAAATAACTCAAGAAAAGCAGTGGTTTTTTTTCCTCTCTCAGAGCAAAAAATGTCTGTCCTCTTTTTCAAAGCTAAATTTTTTACATTTTTTTTTGTTCATTTTACCCCTTAACGTTTCAGTGACCCTGTCTTTCGCAGCTAGTTTTTCCCTTTCTGATTAGATCTTCCTTGAGTAGATAAAACATTGCTTTAATACATTCATACTATACCTAAAATTTCTCCTTCCTTTTAAATATCACTTGCTAATACTTGTTTTCCACTCATCCCTCAGCTCACTCGTTTTTGTTCTCATTTACTACTGCAGCTGCCCTGTGCAAGGTCAAGAACTCTCTCCTAAGTTCCAAACTCCAAGCTCAAAACCAGCCTAAATTCCGGAGTTCTGTGAAGTTTTCTGTTACGCCTCCCTCTGACCTTATATTCTTTGGTCTAATTCTGGTATTCTTTGGGTATGCTGCCGTGAAAGCACTTATCACACATTATTTATATGTTATCCTAAAACCAGGGCAGAATGATGCTAGAGGTTTCATTAAGATTTTTCAGTTTAACCAATGGGTCAGTTATTGATAATAATTAACAATAATGTAGAATTCCAATATGATAAAACAGTTTGGATTGGGGAAAAGAATAATAGAATCAGGAGACCTGAGCACTAATTCTAACCTGCATCTTTACTGCAATTTTCCAACTTCCTTGAGGTACAGTATTATATATTAATTTCAATATATTCTGAATCATTCCATTTTACAAACAAAAAGGGATGGATTCTAAAAATGGTAAAAATGGAGTTAAAGAAAAGTAGCATTACCTACCATGGACTTTATTTGGGTACAAAAATCAAAAATGGTTGGAACAGCATCCATTTTAAGTCGTCTAGTTTGTCCTGTTAGGTCAAAACAGGAAGCTTCAAAGTGCTTTGAACAAAGAAAAGTATGTTTTCCTGGCACAAAATTTTTGCGCCTAACCAGGCGAACCCATTCTTTTCTTCTTTTAGGATCCAAAGGAAACCTTAAAAAAAAAAAAAGGGGGGGGCAACTCAAATTCCAACTATCACACTTCTGGTTGCACTAAATAGTCAAAAGAAATTTTGAAAAGTGACAATTTAAAATGTCTTCCATTCACATAACAAATTAAAAATTTATAATACCCAAACACTGGAACAGAAACCAATTCATGTTCATCTTTGTAAGTTCTTAAAAATTAATAAAGAGAAAAAATAAGACTAAATTGATCTATATCAAATTTATGTGGAACCATTGTAAGCAGGAATAATTTCACAATGATTTGATCTGCTGTTGATATACATGGTCAAGACAACTCAGATAATCCACAGATTAAATTTTATCAAGACAGATTCTGGTATTCCTTCCTCTGTGTTCATTATGATACTTACCACATGCTTTTTAATTTTTCTTTTAAAAAAATTTCCAGTGAAATGAAAGAAGATGATAAGTTTCTTGAGGACACGGATCATTATATCTTTTTATCTATCTTTACCACTTAGGTATTGCCTTGCAAATAGTTGGGACTCAATAAAAATGTGCTTAGTTACTATAAATATAGAACATATAAATTAATACTATACTATACTACTTCCATGAAGTTAAACTGCATATATTTTTGAAAAATGAACTCTTAAGCTATGTAATACAGTTGAAAGCATAATTACTACAAGAAGTAAAATGCTGATGACAAGCCAGCTAGAATGTTTTTCCTTTTATATTTATTTCAGATATAAAATACAGTGATATCACCTAGTGTACGGCTGTTAAGGAAGAGAAAAATATAAGGGACTTCTAAAAATTCTGATGGTAGCTGTGCTGTGAAGTGAAAGTTACTTGGTTGTGTCCCACTCTTTGCGACCCCATCGACTATGGAGTCCATGGAATTCTCCAGGCCAGAATACTGGAGTGGGTAGCTGTTCCCTTCTCCAGGGGATCTTCCCAACCCAGGGATTGAACCCAGGTCTCCTGCACTGAAGGTGGATTCTTTACCAGCTGAGCCACCAGGGAAGCCCAAGAATACTGGAGTGGGTGGCTTATCCCTTCTCCAGCGGATCTCCACTACTTTATCACTTCCTTAGCCAGGTTCTGCTATACAGAACCACGGTCTCCTGTATAGCAGGCAGATTCCTTAGCTTTCCTGAGCTTTCAGGGAAGCCCCTGTGTTGACTGACTTGGAAATAGAAGAATCAACATTTACATGCAGTAAGTTAGTTTGACTACCTTAAAGTATGAATTATGAACTCACTAGGGCCTAAAAAGAACCATTAAATTTATGTTAGAAGATCCTGTGGCCCTGAAGCCCCCAGCTGAAGATTCACTAGGAACAGCTTTGGCTATATTAGATATAGTAGAGTTGCTCAAATTACCAGCAGGGAGGGGCACAGAGATGAAAGCCCAGGTTTACTTATACACCTGCCGTCTCATGTCCCCATTCCCCACAACCTCAAATACACCCTGATCTGAAGACAACACTTGTATATCACTCTACAGTTCCTATGTTTTCATAAGGTACTTTTTTCCTATTTCACTAGACACTTCGTTTTTTAATTAATTAATTAATTAATTTTACTTTACAATATTATATTCATTTTGCCATACATTGACTTGAATCCTCCATGAGTGTACATGTGTCCCCCATCCTGAACCCCCCTCCCACCTCCCTCCCCATCCCATCCCTCTGGGTCATCCCAGTGCACCAGCCCTGAGCACCCTGTCTCATGCATCGAACCTGGACTGGTGATTCATTTCACATATGATAATTTACATGTTTCAATGCCGTTCTCCCATATCATCCCGCCCTCATCCTCTTCCACAGAGTCTAAAAGACTGTTCAATACATCTGTGTCTCTTTTGCTGTCTTGCATACAGGGTTATCGTTACCATCTTTCTAAATTCCATATATATGCCTTAAAAAATAAGGAGCGCTTCATGAATTTGCACATCATCCTTGCGTGGGGGCCATGCTAATCTTCTCTGTACCGTTCCAATTTTAGTATATGTGCTGCCGAAGCGAGCACCACTAGACACTTCTGATGGAGAATTAATCTACTCTGCTAGCTCTCACTTCTTAACAATAATGTATTCTCACTTCAAAGCTCTGTTCCAATATTTAATGATTTGAAAATTCTCCTGAGGACTGAGCTAAAAATTAAGCTGTTAATTCATAAGCACACTTCTTGTTGGGCCCTCAGTAAAGGCTCAGAATAACTAAGTATTACCAGTACTATTGTATTAGCATTTGTATAAGACTCTTCAGATATATGAAGACTGTCAGATATTATTTTTCACACCCCTCTTTAGCTCTTTTTTAAATAATGAAATCAATGCCTCCAACTGGACCTTAACTTCATCAAATTCTACTTCTTTTAAGACTCAGTTTAGGAATCCCATTTTCCTAACAAGTTTTTTCATGATCAGAAGACTTGGTTACATGTTCCTGTATCATATAGCACGAACATAACTATATTCTAATTGTTTACTTTTCTATCTCTACCACTAGATCACAGGTTTCTCCTTATTAGAAGCTGTTTATTTCACTACTTTATCCTGTAAAGTAAGCATTCAATGAACTTTTCTGAGTGAATCAACGAATACACAAACTAGTGGAGTTAGTTTGGCATTACTAAATAATCTTCAGATTATCTGTTGAAATAAAATAAGAATAATCAACAATTTTATATTTGATTTTGGATGTTTTATAAAGATTAACCTTAATTATGTTTTTCACATGTTGTTTGGATTTTTCCCAGCAAATCCAAAGGGTGAGTGAAGCTGCCTGTAAGCTGAATTTAAGTAATAATAAATCCTGTAAATATTAGTTTTAAATAAGTGACGTAGTGTTAATAGATGGATATATTCTTGCCACACAAAAATACAAACAGGCTTTCAGAAACATTAGATGTTTTGGAAAATCACTCAGTATTTTAAACAGTGCTACTTTGCTTGGGTCTTTAATAAATAATTGAATGTCTCTAACATTCCAAGCACTGTCCTAGGCACTGGAGACATGGTGGTAAATAAAACTGACCTACCTTTATGATATCCTTCTTTTTTGAGGGTATACTGTAATGAGGAAGGTAGAGAATCAAACAGTTTGATGGAGCAGAAAAGAGTGGCTGAGAACAGTTTTTCTGGAATCAAACCAGGTGTCAATCCTGGATCCTTCACATAATAGCTGGGTGACTTTAAGGATGCTGCTTAACCTTTTTAGGCCTCGGTTTTATCACCCATAAAGTTGAGTAATAATGGTACCTAGTGTGGTTCTAGGAATTAAATGAGACAATGTGAGCAAATGCTTAGCTCAGTGTATGTGTGTGTGTGTTAGTCACTCAGTCCTGCCCGACTCTGCAACCTCATGGACTACAGCTTTCCAGGCTCCTCTGTCCAGGGAATTCTCCAGGCAAGAATACTGGAGTGGGTTGCCATTCCCTTCTGCAGGGAGTCTTCCCAACCAAGGGATCGAACCCAAGCCTCTTGCACTGCAGGCAGTCTCTTTACCACCTGGGCCACCAGGGAAGCCCAACCCAGTGCATAGTACATGGTAAATATTAAATACTGTTTTTATTATTGGGTTGGCCCAAAAAGTTCGTTCGGGCTTTTCATGGAAAAACCTGAATGAACTTTTTGGGCCAACTCAATATTACAAATGTAATTACAAGTGTAATTATATGAACTTATAAAAGGGTAAGTACAGGATTGCAGGGAACCATAATAGGAAGAGCTAATCTCATCAAGAGGCCTTAAGAGAGTATGGGAATTAGCTAGGGAAATGGTAGTAGTGAAGAATGTTAGAGTATCTTGGGAATAGTGAAGTGTTACGACATGAAATGATGATGGAGGGCCTGCTAAGATAAAGAGTGATTTTGAACTGTATCCAAAATGGCATTGGTAAGTCATCAAGAGCCCAATTTAGAGGTGACTGTTAACAGAAAATGTTTTAACTGGTTGTTAAACACAGCCATGATTAAAAATTATGTAAGTTTGCATTTAAGTAGATTAAAAACAAAGGTAATATATATTAAAAACCCACCACCTAGTTATTTTACTATTATCTACACTCTTAAGGTTACTTACATGTATGAAACATGCATGAAATAAATGATACAGAATAGAGTAGTATTGTACATTTCTTCCCAACTCCACGATCAGTGATGTCATGTTGGTAGCTTAAAACCAGTTATGGTTGGGAGTATTTATATCCTGCAAATTGGACAAACACTACAAATCAGGGCTTTCACCCTTCCCCGGAGATCCTGTTGTTAAACATTTAGCAACACACCATTTACTATAAAAGAGCAGTTAGAAGGACATGAATGGAAGCAGTGAACCAGTTAAGAAGTTGTTTTAATACTTCAGTCGAGAGGGAATGGTGAGAAGTCAAGGGAGGATAACCTCCCAGCTTCTGGGTGGCTGGTGTTTCCTTTTATGAGAAAGGGAATATGGGAAATGTAGTTTTGAGGGAACGACAAGTTCAAGGGTACAGTTTTAGTATGCCGAATGTGAGGAACTAAGAGACGGGGAAATAATTGAGACACTTATCTAAAGGTCTACAACCCACTGAAGATTTGGACTAGAAATACTGACTTAGGAGGCATCAACAAATAAATGTTAACCAAGACCGCAGGAACAGCTGCAATCCTTTTGATGAGAATGGGCTAGGTGGTAGAGTAGTGGAGGAGACTGAAGTTAGGCCAAAGAAGTAAGATGAAAATCACAAAATTATTGTCAAATAATTCAAAGTAGAGAGTATTTCAGGGAGGAAATGACCACATGCCATGAAAAAAGATGTAGGAGTGACAGTTCATGTTAGCAAGGACAGTTTCAAAAGATTACTGGGGAGACAATCTGGAATGGGCTGAGGAAGAGAAGAAAAATGGGGACAGTAAGTTTAGGCAATGTAAGTTGTATATGGGGATAAAGAAGTCTACCAATGTCCTAGGAAAGGAGTGAATTAAATGTTAATTATGAAATAGGAATTAATTTTATTATGAATAATGCTATCTTAAGGCCTAAACTTCTAGGGTTACACATGAATATGTTAATTTCATAGCAAGCAAATGATCAAACATGGAAAGGAGGTACATATGTTAGCGTACCACCACACATCTCCTAAACATTCATTGTTGGTGCCTTGACTCCACCCTCTTCCTCATCTTCCAAATCAAATTACCATATACACTAGTTTCTCCTCAAACATTTCTCAAATCTGTCCACTTCTTCCCGTCCCTACTCTCAGTTCCACTCTACTCTAGGCCACTGGGTGGAGTCTCCCTTATTTTATTACAGGGTCCTAACTTTTTTCTCTATCAATTTAGTGCTGATCATGTCAGCATCGGAAGTACATTGTTTAGTTCCACTGAGCTGCATCGGGATTTCCCTGTGAAACAGTAGGTATGCTAACATTCTGTAATGAGCTCCTTTCTCGTCAAATTCATTTCATGATGATGCTTAACCAGCACTTTAGGTAACACTCTAATTCTCCACACTGCAGCCTGAGGACTTTTTAGTATGGAAATCTAATCACTTCATTCTTTGTAAGCCTTCCATAGCTACTCAAGAACTCACTGGATAAAATAGAAAACCCTTAAAAGTATTGTACAGGACCAGATTTATGTCATCTTTTGGTCTCATTTGAAATTTCACATCCTTTGAGAAGTGTTATTTGACTTTCCAATGCTAAGTTAGGACTCCCTGAAAGTCTCTTCTGTGGCATTTAACCATAATTATCTATGTTGGTCTTTCTCGTTCCAAGTCCAGGAAGGTTAAGAATTTTCTGGATCCTTAGCACCATGTCAGGTGCTAAGAGCTTGGGACACATTCACTTCAGTTCGGTCACTCAGTTGTGTCCGACTTTTTGCAACCCCATGGTGCTACCATGGACTGCAGCATGCTGGGCTTCCCTGTCCATCACCAACTTCCCAAGCTTGCTCAAACTCGGGTCCATGGGGTTGGTGATGCCGTCCAACCATCTCATTCTCTGTCCTCCCCTTCTCTTCCTGCCTTCAGTCTTTCCCAGCATCAGGGTCTTTTTCAGTGAATCTGTGCTTTGCATCAGGTGACCAAAGTATTGGCGCTTCAGCTTCATCATTAGTCCTTCCAATGAATATTCAGGACTGATTTCCTTTAGGATTGATTGGTTTGATCTTGCAGTCCAAGGAACTCTCAAGAGTCTTCTTCAACGCACTGATGCTCCAACAGTTCAAAAGCATCAATTCTTCAGCACTCAGCTTTCTTTATAGTCCAACTCTCACATCCATACATGACTACTGGAAAAACCATAGCTTTGACTATAGGTACTTTTGTTGTCAAAGTAATATCTCTGCTTTTTAATACATTAGATGGATCAATGAATAAAGCACTACATTTGCATGACATACATGAAAAACATAAACACCACAAGGATTTTAAGTGGCAACTTTTAATAGGGGGTACATTTAGTCATAATGAGGTGGGAAGAAAGGTCAGGGATATCATTTTCTCAATTCTAAGATCTTATTGAGTTGCAAAGTATGTAAATGCAGAACTGTTTGCACTTAACTTCTTGAATGCTTCTTTTGTTTTTGAGTATTTCTTTTCTTCAAGCATATGGCAGGCACTTGCAGAGAAGGCAAATGTTGTACCGAGTCATTATTTCATGCAGTATTCAACGTGCTTTCCAGAGTTCTGGTTTGACAGAACTAAAGAATTTTGACTGCGCTTCAGCAAATGAACGAAGAATGTAACCTGGGTTGTTTGTATACTGCTCTGTTCTAGTAATAATAGAAAGCTTATCTTTTCCATTTTCATTCACATAGCTTAATTCTACTGCTATTAATGACAATTCCTCCGCAGTTACTGTATGTGACCATCAGAAATCTTAAACGCTTCCCATGTCAATATAGCTAGTGAGAACTGACAAATTATAACAGGAACGTAGTCGGCTTTTTAGGTGATTGCTGACTTGAAAAGGAAGATCTCGCTTCCTCTTAAGGCGTCATTAACATCAAGACCTGGTCGAATACACAAGAAATAAAAGAGCAGAAAATTAAGGTATCCTGTCACTTTCTAGAGAAGGACTAATCACTGTACAAAACTTGAGTAAACCTTCCCCGAAAGGAGAGAAAAACTGGACAGATGTGAGAAACACAAAAGGCAAAAACGACGCGTCCCTGCTACCAAATATCTAAGTTAGAACTGGTAGAATCCTCTTGTTCTTTTCACACAAGTGATACCCAGTCTAGGAACTCCCGTTCCCGTCAGCCCCACTCCCTGCCCAGGTTACCTGTGGAAGCTGATGTTAATGTGCTTGTTGTAGGTAGTAGCACAGCCCGCCGCGGCGCAATTGGTCGGCATTTCCCTTTCCACCTCATTCGGCGCTGTGTTAAGCCTGATTTGAGGCGCGGGATGCTACGCTTCCTTCGGGTGGACCCTAGGCAAAAGAGGCTGGGGAAGGGCCCACTGAGCTGAGTTGCCAGAGATGGCTGGGAAGAAGGGGTGTATGTGTGTGTGTGTGTGTGTGTGGCGGGTGGGGGGCAGGAGGGGTCAACCTGCCCTTTCTCTTTATTAATATGGCGGACTTGAGCCAGCAAAGCCGACGGGCCTGGAGCTCCAGTCGCCCTCGTTTGCCTTCACCAACATGGCGGACGCAACCCGCCCTCTCCCCGGCTCCGGAAAGGGAGTGGGACTACAGCGTCTCTTTAGCTGCGGGTCACCGAGCAACTAGACGAGGTGTGCCCTCCTATCCCCCCTATTATTATGAAACTCTCTTGAGGCCAGGATTAAATGCAGGCCCGCCTACCCCGCCACGCACCCCAAACCCCCAAAGACCAGTCAGGAATAGGTACGCGCCTCAGACTGGAAGGAAAACCTCAAAGCCAGCGGCAATAAAAAAGACTACAACTCCCAGGGAGCATCGCGCTCTCCTAATTATTATCGCGTGAACTGGGAGCCTTGTTTCCGGCGTGCAGCAGGAAGTGACGGCCGAACAGAGCCACTTCCAGAGCCACTTTCTCGCGAGGCGGAAGAGCCCCGATCGCGGAGGAGCAAGGGGGCGCTAGGGTAGGGAAGAGGGTTGCGACGGTCCGGCGAGAAAGAGCTGGGGTGCGGGGAAGTTGGGGAGCAGAGCCCGCTAGGTCTCCAAACAGGATAAGGCCGCACCGACCGGGTCCGTTAGGAAAGAAGGAAGCCGAAGAGGAAGGCAGTAGTCGGGCGGATCCCCGGATAGAGGGCTAAAGGTTGTGTGGAAAGCGCTGTTCCCGGGATGGCGACCGCAGATACTCCGGCCCTGGCTTCCAGTGGCCTCTCGCCTAAGGAAGAAGGGGAGCTTGAAGATGGGGAGATCAGCGACGACGATAATAACAGTCAGATACGGAGCCGGAGCAGCAGCAGTAGCAGTGGCGGCGGGCTGTTACCGTACCCGCGGCGAAGGCCTCCTCACCCGGCCCGGGGCGGTGGATCCGGCGGAGGCGGTGGCTCCTCCTCGTCGTCGTCCTCTTCTCAGCTGCAGCTGAGGAATTTCTCACGCTCGCGGCACGCGTCAGAGCGGGGCCACCTCAGGGGACATAGCAGCTACCGACCCAAAGAGCCGTTCCGGTCTCACCCGCCCTCCGTGAGGATGCCTTCCAGCTCCCTGTCCGAAAGCAGCCCCCGGCCGTCGTTTTGGGAACGGAGCCACATCGCCTTGGACCGTTTCCGTTTTCGAGGCAGGCCTTACCGGGGTGGGAGTCGCTGGAGTCGGGGACGAGGAGGGGGTGAGCGAGGAGGCAAGCCGGGGGGCAGACCTCTGGGAGGAGGAGCGGGATCCGGATTCGGCAGCAGTCAGAGCTGGCGAGAGCCCTCTCCACCTCGGAAGAGTTGTATCCTTAACGTGGCGGTCTGCCCTGGGTGTGTCACTAAAGTTCCCTTTAGCGTCATTACTGGGTCTATGAGATGAGTAACTTTTCTGAACCGTCAGAACCGCTTATTTGTCATTGTGTCAATATACTTAACGTAGGTGGTTCCTCGGTAAACCCGGTGTGTCAAACTGCCGCGTTGTTTCTTAAAATTGCTTGATTGGGTATATTGCTTTTTTTAACAGTAACTTGTTTTTGGATGGGGGCCAAACTAGTGGAATCTAAGTGTAAAATCAGATTTGAAATACTACATCACAAGTCCAGGTTTCATTAGCCTTTGTTTTTGTTAGTAAACTTTGTTATGTGAAGTTGTTTTAGATTGTTAGAGGGAGAAAAAAGTATTAGCTGTAAAAAGTTTGAGGAATACTGTTGCTTATATCGTATTGCATTGCCACATTGAAGATTATGAAGTGTCGATACACCGAGTCCTAATGTTTTTATTTGTGATTCTTTTTTTTTTTTTTTTTAACTTTTCTTGATTTATTCTTATACATTGCTGCGTTTTTAAGTTGGGGGGAAAAAAACCCTGGTGTCACCAACTATTAATTCAGAGGTTTGAAATTCATGTATCTTTGGCAGAAGCTTTACCTCCTTAACTTCTCTATTTCTTATGTTCATGTTTTGGGCATTTTATAACTCTTAGTGCAGACAGTTGTGGACTGGAGAGATAATGAAACTTACCAACATTTTTATTTTAATGTATTGGAAACCATGGGGTTTTTGGGGAGGTGGAGCTAATGGAGAGGTTAAGGAGGAAAATAGCAAATATCTGATTCTTGTCCCCTCTAATCTTATTGTTAGTTATCTTAAACATTCCTGAGTTTATTCATCTGAGGATTTGCTATTTTAAGATGTGTTTGTAGAACTACCCTTAAAAAGGTTTTTTTTTTTTTTTTTTACGTTTAGGATATGTATTTCAAGATACAACAAAGTGATGCAGATGTATATTTATAGTGATTAATTAATATTCTCTTTCAGATTATTTGTAGAACTGTGTCTTGACATATTCCATGATAATTGTGTCTTGTCTCCATGATAACTGCATAAAAATAGTTTATTGAGAATACTTATTGCTGATTGTAATTTCCATGCTGTAGTGATTTTTTAATATATTCATTATATATGAAACTTACATGTAATGACATTTGTTGGGGAGACAGGCAACGTTATTTTCACAGAATAGTTAAGACCAAATGGTCTTTGCAGATGTCAGGATAGAAAGAGGACCAGAAATGTAGTTTAGATAAGGAGGAGGAGCTTCTGATGCTAGTGCTCTGAAAAAACTTATGCAACCACAAGTTGGGTCAGGAGCACTCCAGGACTGTTTCAGGAAAAAAAAATCACATAGGTATTTAACTTTTAAAAAGAAAATGTTCTTTGAATAAAGATAGAAACCCTTAGCCCAAGATACTTTTTTAAACCAAGGATTTGTTAGTTGTCGGTTCTGAGCCTAAGAACAGAAGAGCTGTTTAATTACAGACTCGTAAATTATTTAAGAATACAAAAATGATTGAGGTTTGACAGAAAACAACAAAATTATGTAAAGCAATTATCCTTCAATAAAAAAAAAAATTTAAAAAAAGGATAAAAAAAGAATACAAAAATGAAACTTGTGCGTTGAAGAGACAAATGTTAATTACATTCAGTGTAAAAAGTTCAAATTGAGGTATGTAAAAAGTACTATGGGAGCTTAAAGTTTTTTTCTTATTTTATGTTAGAGAAGGAGGTGATGCATGGACTTGCCTGCTTCCTGCTTTTGCCTTCTTTCTGCCCGTGCATTCGATATCAATTTGGCCTCTGCCATATACCTTTATTAATTGTTAACCTTAGATGTTTTTATTAATGAACAAGCATATGGTGTTGTGAAACAAGTATGGAAAGTATCCAGTCTGATTTCTGTAGTAACTCATCAGAAATGAGCTGTCTTGGTGTTTTTCTTTTCACACATCCTGCACAGGGATGATTGTTTTGATCCTCTGCTCATTGTTTTCCTTGTGAAGTAACATTAATCCATCCTAGAGGTGGAATTCTTTATAAAAACTTGTGAAGAGAAACATAGTTCCCAGCCTCTTTTATGTAACGGGAGCAAATAAATTTTGTAATAAAAGATTTTGTTACTTTAAATTCCTTTAATACCATGATTATACCAAGTTTAATTTTTATTTCCACTGTGTACTTGTAATAGTGACATTTTTATGTTACAAGTATTGCATTAAGAAAGAATAAGAGTTATTCTGTGACTTATTTCTGTAATGTAGAAGTGAAGTAGCATGAGTACAGGTGAGTATTTTTTAAAACTTTTTCAGTAATAATTAAAATATGCTAGATGCAGCTTTAATGAAATAGAATAAACCAGATTCTGTTGGAGGTAGTTATTTTCATTCTCATTCATTTTTAGTTTTCCTTATTGATAGGCACTTAGTCAGTCACTCTTAGCATATGTCTCCTTTGGATGGCTGCAGCTTAAACTTTCAAATCTGGTCATAGCTAAGATAAACCAGATTTCAGTTAGAAGCTCCATGTTGACCAATTTCTTATTAAATCATTTAAGTGTTGGTTTCATTCTAACTGTTCTGTGTAGGTAGAAGTAGGAGACTTCATTTAGCTTTGAAGGAGATTAATTAGTCATAGCTCAGTTGATTTTCCTTTTTTCCTGTCCTTTAGTTATTTTATTTTTTGTTAGTGTATTGAATCTTTTCTCTTTCTGAATGTTTCCAGGGACTCCAGTCTTATTTTTTTAGTTGCTGTGACTCCATTGAAAAAGTGAGATTTAAATGTAGATAATTACCCAAGTTTATGTACAAAGAATATGTAATGGTGGGGTGGGTGAGCAAATAATTTCTAGCTTCATGTAGCAGAGGGCCTTTGAATTGGGGTCAATTTGAAGAACAGAAAAACCTAGACACAAAGCTATGCATAAATTGTGATAAACCTGGAAGAGGTAAGACTGGAAGGAAATCATGAAAGCATTATATGCCATTGTAAGGATTTTGGACTCTATTCTTAGTGAGATTAAAACAAGGGATAAGATCTGATTTGTGTTCTAGAAAGATTAACAATAGGATGGAAGATAGCTTGTGGGAGATAGAACCCCAAATACCTACCACCAGGCAGAACTGTGGGAGTGCATTAGAATGCTCAGAATGAAAAGAGAGAGACCAAGTAGGATTCACTGGAGAACACTATTGTTGAAGCAGTTGGGAGAGAAAGATGTCATTAAAGACCAAAAAAAAAAAAAAAAAACCAAACAAAAACCCCGAAAACCTAGAGAAACAAAGAGTTAGAGAAATCAGATGGAATAAGGTTTGAAAACACAATGGATAAACTCAGCCAGCAGAAGCCAGATTCCATTTGGTTGAGGAGGTAATGAGAAACCAGTATTATTTCAAAAAACCTAGCTCTAAAAAGGAGATCAGAAAACCAAAGACTTGCTAGAACAATTTTGCTGCAAAACCTTTAAAGATTTTCAGTTGTAATGATCATTTAGTTTCCGAAAATACTTGGTGGTAATTCCCGTTCTTAAGTTGGTTATTAGAGAAGTTTAAAAATCTTTGCAGATTGTTTGTCCAGTAAATTGTTTCACAGAAGAAACTATATTTAGGGAAATGTAATGTTATATCCTAGCCAGTTTAATGATCTATTAATGCCTTAGTGTGTTAAAACCAAATAAAATACTTGTCTTTTATTAATTTCTAGACTGGAGAAGTGAGGTGGAACAGTTCTTACATGTGTGAATTATTTTGAATAAAAATTTTAGTTTGGAACTTTGTAGCCACTTCCAACCATGAAGTTATGTTTTATGTATCACTATGTTAAAGAAAAGAAAGACCAAAAATAACAGGTTTTAAATATCCTTATCTTCAAGGAAAAATTAGTTTAGAAGATACATCTTGAATACAACTTAAGGTGTTTTTTTTAAAAAATGGTTTCATTGTCTTAGTTGTACCTATTTTGGATGTTAGTATACTTGATGAGTTCTAAGATTGCTATGTGTTAGGTTTTCAATACAGTGTTTCTTATTCATAACTTAGTCTTAACTATTAATTATCAGTGTTTATTTTTTATCCCTTTTTAAAAATTTGAGATGAGAAATTAATTAAAAAGAAGAAACGTCTTCTGATTATTTGAAGTGTAAATTATCAACATCGGTGACAGACCATTCAGTTTCTTCCCTCTTCCTTCAGAAACAAATCTTTAACAACCCGCTTATTATGGGCTTTCCTGATCCCTTCAGAAGGATGCTGTAAGCTAACTAGGTGCTGTTCCTGTGGATACTGTGGGTCATAAGTGACACTGGTGATCTTATAAGTGGACTGTTTATATGAATACTTGTTAAATTTGAAATATGGTCACATAATGAGAGTGCTTAACACATAACAGCACATGTGTTAAATGGAATTTAGTAATTTTAAAATATCAATTCATCTTTGAAAAACACAAAAAAGGGAGACAATTCATCTATAACTTAATGTGTTTTTGTTAAATTAACTGAAAAATTTTTGGCAACTGGTTTCCTTAATACACTGTTCAGCCAAAAGTTTTGGAAGATCTCCATCAAGAAAACAGAATTATTCATCAAAAAGTGAAAACTGTGGGGAAGAAACGTTTGAAGATTTACTTCTGAAGTATAAGCAAATACAGTTGGAACTAGAGTGCATCAATAAGGATGAAAAACTGGCTTTGAGTAGCAAAGAGGAGAATGTGCAAGAAGATCCTAAAATGTTGAACTTTGAGGACCAAACAAGCACTGATAATGTCAGTATTATAAAAGACTCAAGTAAAGAAGTAGCTCCTGAGGAGAAAACACAGGTCAAAACTTTTCAGGCATTTGAATTAAAACCACTCAGGCAAAAATTGACTTTACCAGGAGATAAGAACCGATTGAAAAAAGTTAAAGATGGAACAAAACAGCTTTCCCTGAAATCTGACACTACTGAATCTAGTCCAGGTAATGGAATTTAAAATTTCAGTTAGTGATGACATTTCCTTCAAAGGGGTAACTGGTTATTTTGGTAGTGTACTTCATTGAAATGATTCTAATATTTTGTCTGAATTCTTTTTGCACTGTCTACATAAACAGTCATATTGTTGGATGATGACAAATTCTGTTTGATTTTGGCCTTAAGTGCTGATCAGGGCTAATAATACAATTTTAACATAAGTGGTAATGGGCACTTTTGTTCCCTAGCTTACAGGGGATACTTTTGCCATTTACATTTTTTTTTTGATTGGAGTTTAGTTGCTTTACAATGCGTTTCTGCTGTACAGCCAAGTGAATCTACCATACATACACATATATCCTTTCTTTGCTGTTTACTTTTAGACATAGTGTTGGTTAAGTTTATTGTAGGAATTCAGACCTCACTCCCATTCCTTGTTTGAAATTTTCAGCATGAATGGATGTTGACGTTTATCAGATATTTTTTCTTCATTATGGAGAAGAGCATCTAATTTTTCTTGTTTATTAGTGTAATGGATTATATTAATTGATTTTTATAGAGTTAAACCACTGTTGTATGATTGGGATAAATCCAGCTAGTTCATGATACATTATCTTTATACATCATGGATATGGGTTGTTAATTTTTCCTTTTCTTCTTTTATGAGAGTGTATATTTAGATACAGTAAAAATTTATCCATTTAACTGTGTAGTTTTTTGAGTTTTGACAGATGCAAGCAGTTGGGTAATCATTGCCAGCCATCACTGTTCAGATGTAGAACAGTTCCGTTAAGTCCTGCCAGTTCCCTCATGCCACCAACCCCACTTGTAACCACTGGTCTGTTTTTCTGACCCTATACTTTTGCCATTTCCAGAATGTCATATAAATAGAGTCATGTAGAACATTTTTTTAATCCTAGCTTCTTTGATTAGTGTGTTTGAAATTGATCCATGTGGTTACATGTATCAGTAGTTCATTCTGTTTTACTGTTGAATGTCCCATTGTATGGCTTTGCTACAGTTTTTTTATCCATTTCCCACTTGAGGGACATTTGGTTCTTTCAGTTTGGGGCAGTTATAAAACCTTCATGAATAAAGTTTTGCTAATACTTGTTTATAAATTTTCATCTATGTTCATAGCCTGTAGCTTTGTTTGTTTTTCCTTGCAAGTTTTAGTATAAAGTTGGTAGTGTGTCCAACTCTTTGTGACTCTGAATTGTAGCCCGCCAGGCTCCTCTGTCTGTGGGATTTTGAGGCTAGAATACTGGAGTGGGTTGCCATTTTTTCCTCCCGGGAATCTTGCCAACCCAGGGATTGAACCTGCCCCTCCTTTATCTTCTGCATTGCAGGCTGATTCTCTACTGAGTGGGGGAAGGGGGAGCCTAGTATAAAGTTACAGTGCTCATAATGAGTTGAGTGGCTTTCCCTCTTTCAAATGGGTTTAAGGTTGTACTCATTCCTGGGATATTTGGTAGATCTTGCAGGTACAATTATCTGGGGCAGGATGGAGTTTTTCTGGGGAGGTTTTAAACTACTGACTGTTCGGGTTTTCTATTTCTGGGTAAAGCAGTTTAGGTAAACTGTAATTTTCTAGTAATGTGTTCATTTCCTGTAAGTTGAACAGTTTATACTAAGTTATTCTTAAATGTCTTACCTTTTTATTATCTGTAGCATTTATAAATTTTATCTCCCCATACCTTTTAAAATTTCCTCAGAAATAAGTTCCCTGCTTGTTAACTCATTAATTCTTAGCCTCTCTACTATTGACATCGTTTTGTGGTATAAACTTCTATTAGTCTCATTTTGGGCTATAAATTTTGCCTCCCTGATAGCTCAGTTGGTAAAGAATCCGCCTGCAGTGCAGGGACCCCACTTCCATTCCTGGTTGGGAAGATCCCCTGGAGAAGGGAACGGCTACCCACTCCAGTATCCTGGCCTGGAGAGTTCCATGGACTGTACAGTCCATGGAGTCGCAAAGAGTTGGACACGACTGAGCAGCTTTCACTTGGGCTGTAAGGTTTCTGTTTTAGTTGCATCTCAGCTTGTAATACGTAAGTTTTTTTCATTCAGTTCTAAGCATTTTTCTGATTTTTGTTGTTCTTTGGCCTGTAGGTTATTTGGAACTATTAACTTCCAAGAATGTAGGGTTTTTAGCTGTTTTTTTGTTATCCACTTGTAAGTCAGTCAACACTGTCAGAGACCTATGTGGTACCAATCTTTTGAAATATTTCTAGAGACTTGCATTATTGTCTAGCATGTGATCAGTTTTTATAAGTTCTTTGTGTGTTTGAAAGGAATGTTTGGGTTGTTAGATCAGGCTTTTATGTTCACATCTTAGAAGGAAGATGTAAACAGTTTTTTGACCTGCTTGACCTATCAGTTACTGAGAGGCTTGCTAAAATCTGCCAGTATGGTGGTGGATTTCTGGTTTTCAGTTTTTACTTTAAATACATTGAGGCTAGGGAATTATTATTCTTATTACTATGTAGTGACCTCTATGTCTAGTAGTAATTTTGCCTAAAAGATGATTTTGTCTCAAATTAATAGCCAGCCACACCATCTTTCTCTTCAGAAGTGTATGTTTTTTGTATGTCATTGCCTATCCTTTCAGTCTTTCTGTATCTTCTTGTTCCAAAGGTTATTTGCACATTAAATAGAACCGATTTCATTTGTAATTTAACCTGATAATCTTTGTCTTTTAACAAGACAAATATAATTTGTTCACACTTTTTCATGATTACTGATCTTTGTATTTCCTTTTTTTCTTTCTTGCCTCTTTTTTTTGTTTGTTTGTTTAAAATTTTTTTTTTTCTTTTACTGGTTTGACAGTTAGGTATTAAGTTTTTGGTCTCATTTTGATTCCTTTAAGAATTGTAACATGAATTCTTACCAGTGTTTAAAGTTAATCAAGGCATTTACCCTCTCCCTGATACACAAGGACAGTTTTTGCCTACCTTTGGCCATGTATTTAACTCTTTCTTAACTCACTCTTTTATGTCTAGAATCACTTAGGCTTAAAATACGTTTTTAAGAATTTCCATGTAGTAGTTTGTGTCTACCATATGAAAAAGTTACTTCTGTTTACCCCCCCTTAAAAGACAGCTTTCCCATGTTTAGAATTCTAGATTAGTTAATTATATTATCAATATGTTGAAGATATTTTCTGGCTTCCATTGTTAACTTTGAAAAGTCAGCTGTCCATCTTAACAGTTTCTCATTTGAAGGTAATCTATCATTTTTCCCTAGTTGCTTTAAAGACCCTGTTTTTGTCTTAATACTCTACAGTTAAACTGTGATATGTTAATTGTATTTTTTATTTTTATTCAGCTTGGGACTTGTTTTGCTCCTAGTTTTCATTGATTCTGAAAATAGTCATTATCTCTTATGTTGTCCCATTCTCTTTTTTTTTGAACTCTGTATTGTATCAGTATGTTTTAGTAAATCATCTCACTTCACCTTTCATTTCTCTTAAATTTGCATCTGTAACTGTGTGATACATTCTGGAAAATGTCCTCTGATGTATCTTTCAGTCCACCTAGTTCTCAAATTCTTTATCTCTTGTCTGATTGGCCTTAAGCCCACTTACTGAATTTTA
Source organism: Cervus canadensis (assembly GCF_019320065.1). Classification (NCBI taxonomy): domain Eukaryota; kingdom Metazoa; phylum Chordata; class Mammalia; order Artiodactyla; family Cervidae; genus Cervus; species Cervus canadensis. The sequence continues at coordinate 52,710,281 of NC_057410.1, forward strand.
AATTTCAGTTACAGTTTTTGTTTTAGTGTTTCATTTTTATTTTGTTCTTTGGTCATTTTAAAAAATTTTTCTTCTGTTTTTCAAATTTATCTTTATTTCTTTAAACATTTTAATTATGGGCTTGTTTTGATTTTCCTCTTTGCCTGCTAGTTTCTGGTATCTGGGTCTAATTTCTAATTTTTGCTATCCCTGCTGGTTCTCATTTCTTGGTACCTTCTTTTCTTGCATGTTTAGTGTTTTTTGTTCATTGTTTTTTTTAAAGTAAGGTGTTCATTGTCCTCTGAATTATTTTGGTAGGGAGTTTTGGTGGCCTGTACAAAGGTAAATTTCCTAGCGAGGATTTGCTTTTGCTGCTGCCAAGGAGCTAAGTAGACTTTTGATTTGGGACTATGTTATATTTGACCTCTTCAGGCAACTCATGTGATGTAAATTTGATTGCAAACCCAAGTGGTGACTGATTCTGGTTACACATTCCTAGGGACATGTTTATTCCTCCTCAATTTAGCACCATGGTTCCAGACAGGCAGTTTCGAAGATTATACCCCAGTGGGATAGAGAAGACACATAGACAAGTATGGAATATATTTGAGTTATGTATGACAGCCTGGAATATATTTGAGTTATGTATGACAGCCTGCAGTAATGCAAAGGAAGGATCAACTACCTTCATTGGGATTTAGAAAGTTTTCATTGTGATGGTAATGTTTGATGGTAATGTCTTGGAGGATGTATCTTTTCCACTTGGGAATTCCCATCAGAAGGAACCAAATGAGCAGTTGAAAGCCTAAAGAACTTTTAAAGGATATTGAGATTGATCTAATACAGGTGCAGTGTGAAATATACGTATGTTTATTGAGTGGTTGGATATAAATTTATAAAAGTACAGGTTGAGATTGGAATGCAAAGGGCACTGAATATCTTGCTTAAGGGATTTAGATTTTCTTTAAACCTCAGGTGAGCCATCAAATATTTTTAAACAGAAAAATGATATGATCAGATGTCTGCTTTAGAAATATAACAGGCAGCAGTGTAAAAGAGGGAAGAAAACCAAAAAAGCTGAAATTTATCTGAATCAAGAAATTATATTGATTAGTGTTAAAACACATGCACCCCTTCCCCAGTCTTCAGCAAAACTTGCTGCTTTGCCATTAAACCTTTTGGTTGCTATGGGTCAGCTTCCCCCCCCGCCCCCAATTTCTCTTTTTTCAGGCCATTTACTCAACCTTTATCCCTGTTGTCAGTCTGTGAGGTTGCCTCCTATTTCAGGTGATCTCACTCAACTTCTAACTTTTCACTTCCTAATTGTAAGCTTATATCCATATCAATTTTCATTTCAGTTCTCTACTGTGAGGAAGTGGTGACCCTCTCTTTGTTTATGGCCACTTTGTCTTAACCTGATTCCTGGCTCTAATTTCTCTCAGTTTCTCTGGGATCTTACTCCAAAGGTTTTTTATTCTGTGTCCTCTTTAACCACTTTTCTCTTAAGGAGTGCTTACTATAAACACACTGGTGTATTCCATCCCCAAATCTGAACAATCTCTCCTCCCCATTCTACCTTGTCCCTTAACTTCTGTCTTTTCAACCAGACTACCAGAAAGGCCAGTCTGCGCTGACTCTTTTCACTTTACATCTCGGTAACTCAATGCAATACCTTCCTAACAATGCAGTTTGCTTGTCTGCCCCTACCAGAGTACTGAAACTACTCAGGGCAAGATTACTTTAACCTAGTTGCAGATTTTACTGTTCATTTTCTTTCATTTTTTTGTTTCATTCTTCCATTTATTCAAAAGTTAGTTGAGCACTTTGTTCCAGGCTCTTGGGAATACATCAGTGAAAAAAATAAATAATCATTTATTCCTTTGTGGGCTTGCATTTTAAGACGAGGAAACAGTAATTATGATGACTAAGTAACAGTTGTAGAGAGAGAAAAAGCATCGCAGTGAGTGAGTTAGAATGGAGGCAGTGGGTACAGGCTGCAGTATTAGTGAGTGATCAGGAGAGGCCTGCATTTGAAGGTGAGATTTAAACAAAGGCTTTGAAGATGGTGGGGGAATAGCCAAATGTGTACATGTGGGAAAGAGGTTTCCAAGCAAAGAGAAGAGATAGTTTGGAGTATTGGCTTTTTAACTGTGGTCATTAGACCTTCTTTACTTGGGAACTTAATAGAAATGCAAATTCTCAGACCCTATGCCAGATCTCCTTGGAAAAGACCATGCTGGGGAAGACTGAAGGCAGGAGGAGAAAGGGGACGACAAAGGATGAGATGGTTGGATGGCATCACTGACTCAATGGGTATGAGTTTAAACAAACTCTGGGAGATAGTGAAGGACAGAAAAGCCTCATATGTGCAGTCCATGGGGTTGCAGAGAGTTGGACACAACTGAGTGACTGAACAACAGCAACCCTAGATCTACTAAAGAGGAAACTCTGGAAATGGGGCCCAGCAGTCTGTGTTTAACAAACCCTCCTGTTGATTCTGATACCTGCTAAACTTTGAGACTCACTGAACTAGAGTAATGACCCTTAGGCAGAGGGGTACTGGCACATTTGAGGAATAATAGGGAAGCCAGTGCCACTAAAGAAGAGGGAGTGAGGGGGATGAATAGTGGGAGAAAAGAGGTCAGAGAGAATGGCTGGGACAGATCATGCAGTATCTTACAAGAACTTTAGTTTTTATTCTGAGTGAAACAGGAGGTGTTACAGGATTTTGAGCAAAAGATTGGCATAATTTGCTTTGTATTCTCAAAGACTCACCCTGGCTGCAACTTTGAGAGTATTCTATAGGGAGTAGACACATCTATTACATTCAGTGATACTTTTCTCATTAATCTTGAAATTTCAGGGTTTCAGTGATACTATACACATCAGTAATTTCTTACAACTTTCTTCTGACTTTCCTGTTTGTTTATTTTATAACACTTTTCCTTTATAACTTCTTATCTGTTGATATCTTTGGTGTTCTCTTCTCCTTGGTTGTTCTCATTTGTTACAGTTTTTTTTTTGTTTGTTTATTTTTGGCTGTGCAGGCTTTCTCTAGTTGTGGTGAGTAGGGGCTAAGTTTCCAGGTGGAGTGTGTGGGCTTCTCATTGTGGTCGCTTCTCTTGTTGCAGAGCATGGGCTCTAGGCCACGCAGGCTTCAGCAGTTGTGGCTCACAGGCTCTAGAGCACAGCTCAGTAGCTGTGGTGCATGGGTTTAGTTGCTCCCCGGCATGAGGACGTCAAATTCACGTCCTCTGCATTGGCAGGTGGATTTGTAACCACTGAACCACCAGGAAAGTCCAGTTATGGTTTCAACTACCCCCGAATCCTGACTATCTCTTGCTCAGTTTAGAATTTCAGGTAATAATTTTAAAAATACTACATGGCTGCACAAGACCCATTTTCATTTTGGAAGTATTGAGTAGGAATTGACATAATAATATTGTAAAGACCTATGACAGGTGGTAGGACAAAAGGACCAAACCACGTATCTGGTCAATTAAACCATAACCTGCTTTTATTAATCTTTGTGTGAAGCTGAATTTATGGTCTGAAATTTATGGCTTGTGCTTGTTTTTCAGGTGACATTGTGCTCATTAGGTATCTGCCAGCTTAGTGGATAGTTGCTTTTACTTCCCTTACAGGGAGGTGCTACTACCTTTTTATAGAGAGCCTCATCAACTAATAGACTTCGCCTAACTTAATGATTCCTCTCGTGTCGGACAAAAGTTCAGTTCTTTTTACATTTATTATGGAAAGTCTGTCTTTTTTTTTTCCTGTTAATTTTTATGTAATAGTTATTACTATTCTGGTATTCTTTGAAGTATGGTCAGTTTTGCTATAAGGTGACATGCATTCCTGAAAATCACTACACTGGAATTACACAATAAAAACCACAGGGTTTATGGGCAAATCATGTTAGGGGAAAAGGCTCTCAACAACCTTGTCAGTGGCACATAAAAAAAAGATTGCAATCTAATAAAAATGATAGTGCAAGTTTACACATTAAATGGGTAAAAATGCCTGAAATACTATAATGTCACTTTACCTTGAGAAAGACCTAAAATGTGTTTGTGGAAGCAGGCTACAAGTTACAAGTGGAAGCAGCTCTACTTACAAGTTACTGTGAGTAGAGCAAGGGAGGTTATGTGAAATTGGACAGTAAATTGTAACACCAAATGGGGATGGGTGTGGCTCATCACATATGTACAGTGAACTGAAGAGCTGGTAGATTGCTCAGAGTCTGTGGGGTTTGTATATTCCTACATGGCTCCTCCCAGGATCGCCTGGGTACAGCTTTCTGCATTCTCGTGGTGTTTCTTGGACACAAATTGTACGTAAGCAAATGTGAAATTTGTATTGTCCTCAAATTATTTTCTAATCTGTTAATCATGTTGCAACAAATTTGTATTTCCAAAACAAGCAATATGGCAGAACTGACCTAACTCAAAGTTTGGTGGTTGCCTTCCATTTACTTTTTTAGGGTAGTTGATTAATTCTATGTATTGAATAAATTGCCTGTTCTTTTACCAGTAGATCTTGAGCAATCAAGTTAAGATATTCGGAATACTGGCAGTGGTATTACGGAAAAAAACCTAGATTTGGAATTTATACTTAGTTTGAATCCTAGCTTTGCAAATCCAGTTGTGTCATCTTGAGAGATTTTCTTAGTTTTTAACTTAATCTGTTTTAGCTATGAAAGAGTCTCAGTACTGTTACATAGGTACTATAACTTAATTGCATGATTTGTAGAGCTGTCGTAGAGGAAATAATATCGTTGTTTAGTTGCTAAGTCATGTCTGACTCCTTTGCAACCCCAGACTGTAGCCCTCCAGGCTCCTCTTGTCTATGGGTTTTCCCAAGTAAGAATACTGGAGTGGGTTACCATTTCCTTCTCCAGGGGATCTTCCCAAGCCCTGGGAAGTTGAACCCACATCTCCTGCATTGGCAGGTGGATTCTTTACCACTGAGCCACCAGGGAAAGCCCAGATTAGATAATATATAAGTAAGATTTTGTAATAACTTAATCATAAATATGGGTCTGAGGCTAGAATTCTGGAAGATGTGTGGACGGACTTAATTTTGTCATTTAATCTACTTCTACAAATACTTTTTTGGATAAAGAGAGAACATTTCTTATTTTTCTTCTTCTTTTTGTTTTTAGTACATTTTGGCCACCAGGAAAGTCCTGAGGACATTTTTTTAATAAATCAATACTATCTCTAGATGTTTGAATTCATTTCAGCTTCAAAGGTCTGAATTAGTCGTCATCATATTCTTTTTTCTGTGTTATCTATTTAGTAAGGAAGCTTTGTTTTTTGCCTACCTACTCTAAATTCTGTTCTTATTTGAAATAGTTTTTAATTCAGAAGTCATTTTTATCATGGTGCAGTTTTAATTTATATTTTATTGTTTTGAATTATTTTTGCCTTGTAACTTTCAGAAATGAAGCTGATATGTAAAGTTTTTTCAAATTTTCATTCTGGCAACATTCTTTCCTTTTGATGGAGAGATTGAGAAAATGAAACTCTTTATTGAGACCTTTAAAAATAATTATTAGTATAAATGTCACGTAGCATTTTATTTTAAATTGATTGTAGCAGTCTTTTAAAGCATTCAAAGTATGCTGTTTTATTTTAAAGGATTAGAAGAAAAGGAACAAAATTTAACCAGAAGAATTAGTGCCTCAGATATTCTGTCTGAAAAGGTAAGATAATGCTTTGTGGGATTGGATATCTCTGTAAGATTGATTCTTGTTCTGCTTTACTCTGTTCTCTTGAATGGAAAGTTCTGTCTTGTTTTTCACTTTTTTTTTTCATCATTGCTGTACGTCCATTTGGATATAAACCTTAAAGATAAAATCTGGAGAGAGATCTTGGAATATCAATGTCTCCACTGGATTCAATTAACATATTTAATTGAAGTGCTATATGTTATCTGTAGGTGAACTTTCTGCTTGTATTTTGAAACTTTTGCTTTCCAGACATTTTCTGTCCTTTCTATGGGAGGATTACACTGTGGGAAAACTTTGAAGTTAAACCTTGACCTGGCGTCCAGTTCTGGTTCCTCTTAGTAGCTGGGTGGTCTTGCGTCAGCTGCTTAGGCTTTGCCTGCCTCTCTTTTCTTTTCTACAAAATGAGTCTAATGTCATCTGTTCTCTGGATTGTTGTGAGGTTCAGCAGGGTAAAGTGCAAGAGCATCAAGCACTGTGTTTGTTTAATAGGTACTCACTGGGCCGAGCCTTTTGTTTGTTGAATTAGATTATCTGAAATATCTTCAGTTTCTTCTGTTAAGACTTCAGTTTCTTTCTCTGAGTAAATTGAAATGATGAAAACAGCTTAGAAGTTTTAGGAAAGAGATGGTCTTGAATTTAAGGGTGATAAAATAACAGATATACCCACAGGCAATCATGCATATATGTATATATGGTTTTGAATATCCTAACAATAACTCTATAAGGTAGGTTGACATTATCTCTTACAGAAGAGCTGAGGTTCAGATGTGTAGATTAACTGACTTGCTTAAAGTTTTATAAGAATTAGATATCAGAGCAAGGAGCTTGAATGAGCCTCAGTACTCTTCTTATTGATCAAGTAACTGCTTTGAGGGACAGTATCAGTGGTCTCTCTCATTCCAAAAGTACAGGTAGCAAAAGATAATCAAAGACTTTTAAGTCTCTGTGGAACAGTAATGATAGCTTTATTTTAGTTAAACTCTGGATCATCACTGTCCAATAGAATTTTCTGTAATAATGGAAATTTCTATATCTACACTCCAGTATGGTAGCTATTAACCACATGTGCCTATTAAGCATTTGGAATGTGACTAGTGTGACTGCGAAACTAAAGTTTTCATTGAATTTTAGTTAAATAGCCACGCATGACTTACTGGTTCCATTTTTTGGATAGCATGACTCTAGATCTTCAGTACCAAGCAGTAGAATTTGATGTTTAAATGACTTAAAGTAAAAAAGACTCATGATAATTTTTCAGCTCATTTTTTACATATATTTCCCAAGAAAGCAAAGAGTAACTGTATCCTGGTTTGGGTAAACTGAACTACCGAAATATGTGATGGTAGTTCAGTTAGGGATTTATAATAGTCTGTAAAATGTTAAACCACTAGATAGACTCTATTGTTTTCTTTATAAAGAATTAATTTAATTTGATTTTAAAAGTATAATTACAATTCACTTATTAGATTAAGTGAACCTTAATTTTTTTGAGTCTTAGCCTCTTTTTAGTTTTCCCTCCTTTTCTGTTTATACACATAAGGGACAAAACATGCATAGCTTTGTGTTGAACTTCAAGGAGTGGGGATGCCAGAGGACCCCCTTATTGCCCTCCCTCCAAAGACTCATGGACTTCAATCTCACACTTTTGCTTAGGTCGCCGGACATTTTCTGTTATATTTTAGCTAAAATGTGCAGAATAGATAATTTTTAAAATTAACTGAAAAAAATAGTGAAAAAATAAAGGTTATTTCAATTGGAAAAAAGTTATCAAACGTTTATTCCTAAACTGTTTCCCTGTTTTAGCTTCCCTGAAGAAGTCTTGGGTGTTAAAAATATTGTTGATACCAGATAAATATCTGTACCTTTAGAACATGGAATGCTCAAGTATAAGCAAATCTTTATATATTTTTTCCTTCAAAACTGATTTGAAGAATTATAAAATATATTTTTAAAAGTTTGCAAGTTTGAATCTTGACATTTCATTGTGCCTGTTCTGTGTAGTACTTGTAAGGCTAGTAAACACCCATGATTATGGGACCACTTTGTTCTTTGGTCATTACCTCCCCTGGGTTGGTTTCTTCTTGCATTCACTGCCGTCAGATTTCTACTTTGGGAAGCAGTTAAATGCCAGTCTCAAACTTTTTTTTTCGTCAGTTGTACCCTCCCCCTCTAACCCTTCTCATGTATACATATACCCTCTACAGACTGATCTTCAGTTTGTATTACAGGAACTGAGTTAGAGTATAGGGCTATGGTAACTTATTCAGTTTCCTTGTTTTATTTGTATTTACCATTTAAGTATTTGTTTTAAAACTAACTTTAAATTCTGATCTTACAGCAGCTTTGATTTGGTAGTATGTCTAAAGTCAAATAATAGAATTTTTAAATGGCAACTATTTCTTTTGTTAAAGAAGCTTGGTGAAGATGAAGAGGAGTTATCTGAACTGCAGCTTCGTCTTTTGGCTCTTCAGTCAGCCAGTAAAAAATGGCAACAGAAAGAACAGCAGGTGATGAAAGAAAGTAAAGAAAAGTTGACTAAGACGAAAACTGTACAGCAAAAAGTTAAAACCAGTACAAAAACACATTCGGCCAAAAAAGTTAGCACTACAGGTGATCATTTCTATTAAACTCTTTTAATTTATTTCCTATATCAGTATAGTTTCTAGATTTTAATTCAGAAAGTTTTGAGTTGGGAAATTATATAGGGCCCTGAATAAAGAACAGTCCTGTATAAACAGAACTTAATGATTGAAATAATTATTAAAGCTTTGTTTTCTCTTCTTGAAAATTCTAACTCTAATAGAGGCTGATGTTTCTATATTTTTTAAAGCTAAACAAGCATTGAGGAAGCAGCAAACAAAGGCGTGGAAGAAGCTGCAACAGCAAAAAGAACAGGAAAGACAGAAAGAAGAGGATCAGCGTAAGCAAGCTGAAGAAGAAGAGAGAAGGAAAAGAGAAGAAGAAATCAGAAAGATTCGAGATCTCTCAAATCAGGAAGAACAGTACAATCGATTTATGAAATTGGTTGGTGGAAAGAGGAGATCAAGGAGTAAAGTAAGGAGTTAAAAAATACAAAATCAAAGTATTACTCAAGTTTGAGTATCCTTGTATTAGCTCATAAATTCAGTCAACTAGGAAAACGTATTAAGTTACTTTGTTTGATAGAGCTTGTTATAGATAAATATTGCTTTGGGAAGAAGGGAAGGTAGGTTATAATTGAGAATGAATTGTTTTTATAGTTACAGATGCTAGAAATAGAAGAAATAGACTAAAATTATGATTAGAAAAGCCTCTCTTTGGCTTTTGTGTCCTTTTCTATTTAGAAGAAAGAAGCATTCCTGAGTTGCAATGAGGACTTATTCTTAAAATTACTATTCCCTTTTAGTTTTCCATTGTTTAGTGATGTAGAATTAGAAATGTATCATAATTAGTTGATATGGACTATTTTTAAGAAAGTTAAATCATCATATCATAATAGCCTTAGTGCATGTGGCTACTTCAGTTATCAAGCATTTGTGAACCTTTATTATGTATAAGTCATTGATAATGACTGGATGAGTCGTTGCCTTTTATGGCTCATGTCAGGAAGTAAACTGGAGATTTAATATTGATCTGGTGCTATTAGCAGTGACAAATTTCAGAATTCTGAACTTTGAGACTATACTTGGAAGTGTATTATTGATATTAAAGAATAGAGGGATATTAAAGAGTAAGAGCTGTTTAATTGTAGGGAGTCAAGGGTTAGATTTAAGTAAGGAATTTATAAGTATTCATACTCTGAGCTTCCAAAAAGTACTTTGATGAAATCTTTCTATAGAAAAGTATTGTATATTACTTGTATTCATTTGGATAGGTTTTGGTAATTTTTAATTTCTTATAAACTGTCTCTCAGTGGAGATTGTAAGAAGTGAAAAAAAAGAAAACAGCATATAAGCATATGACCAAGAGTTTTTAGTTTTCAGTTATCATTAATTTATTCATAACTGAAATGTTAATTCGGGCAATATTCTAAATAAAACTTAATAACATAAAACTTGAATTCATTTCTCTGATTTCTTAATTTGCAGAGAGAGGCCATTAGTATTTCTGATCTTGGTGTCATCTTACTTTCTAGAGGAATAGCTGATTATTTAGTGACTCAGTTCACTGGGGGATTTCATCTGTACATGTAGTACTTTCTAGCTTCATTTTCTGTCTGACAGTTATAAAATGTCTGCCACAATGTACCTATCATGTATATTGAATTTCCCAAATCAGATGTGATAGTTCTAAGTGGATCATCATGATTTTTGATACTGTTCTATGTAAAAGATTACTGTTAATTGTTTTATAATTTCGAGCCTAATAGTAGACTGAGACAGAAAATGCTGTGAAACTAAAAATAAATCTTGTATAATTAGTCTTCAGATCCTGACCTGAGACGATCCTTAGATAAGCAAGCTACTGATAGTGGAGGCGGCATTTATCAATATGATAACTATGAAGAAGTTGCTATGGATACAGATAGTGAAACCAATTCTCCAGGTATGAGCTAAAACTTAAAACATTTGTACATTCACAATTATTAAGTAGAAAATGATCAAGAAGCTACCCAAAACATTGAAAGAAATGTGTAAGGAAAGTAAAATTTGCTGGTAGGTTGTACAACCAAAGACATTATTTGGTGTTTAAATACTTCAAAAGCAAACCTCAAACTGTAGTATTAACCTTTATTTTCTTGTATTTCTTCCTGTATAGTATTTTAATAAAAAAGGCAGTATTCTGCTGTTAACTGTTTGATCTAAGAAGTGAATATTGTGGGAAAGGTGAGAACACTGCTTTAAAAAACCAACGAACAAAGAAATCTTTAAGTATCTTTATGTCTAAGGCATTCTTCATTTTAGTCAAAAAAAAGGATCTTTCTTTTGTTCAGGCTTCTTTTCTCCTTCCGCTGATGGTACTTTGTAGGAGTAGAGAGATGGAAAGGGATACCAGTGGTGCCTTAGGATGAGCCGATTATAATTGTTAGGGCTACACCTCTGAGAGTGCACATTTCAGGATGTGGCCCTCCCTGAGAGTTAGAGACTCACTTTAGTTGATTTTCAGGAGTAATGGACTGTGAGAGACCTATCCTCTTACTAATTAAAGCTATCCTCTTACTAATTAAAACAGATAAGAATGGGGCAGACAACAAAATGCTGTTAGTGTTCTAGAAACTAGAATACTTACTTGCAAGGTCATATGGCTAGTGTTTTTCTTCCACTGGTTGTATTGTGAGACCAGATGAAACTAGAATTCCACTTTAGTGTGTCTAGAGAGAAGGCAGAATCTATATGATTTGGTAATGTTTAGCAAAAGTTCATTTTCAGGTTATAATGTTTAGGTTCATATTTAATAATCTTATATTTTCATGTCATAATTCTCTTTGGTCAGCCTTTGATTATTTCTAAGTTCTTGGAAATGATTCATTGTAGTTCTCAAATATTGACATTATTATTACTCTATAATAGTTTTATGATTTACCCTTTAGAGGAATTTTGTAAAAAAATAATATAAAAAAATATAATCAAATGGCATCTATCAGCTCCATATAAGTCATGTGGTTAATACTCATTGACTTGAAAGACAACTGGGACAAAGAAGAAATATTAAGTTTCCCTAAGGTTATATGGTTTAGAGGTAGCAAGAGTAATCTTCAAATCTGTCAGATTTCAGTGAGTCTAAAGAAACCACTGAAGGTCAAATAAGCAGTTATTTTTATCTGCTACCAAGGAAAAAGTGCTAACAATTTAATTGAGATGCATCAGTAACTATTTCAGAATTACTAAATTTGAAAAAAAATGTATACTTTAATGATTAAATGCATAGGTAATTCTTTTCATTCCTAGTCCTGTTTGCTTTCTCTCCAGTTTAAATAGTCTGTTTCTTCACTTTTCTGCACATTGAGGGAGGGATGGGGTCTCGGCATCACTGTTTCCTTTGGTTATGATACTTTGGCAGATTCAGGGGAAATTTTTGTTTTATTATTTCTTAAAAAGTATGTTTTTTTCCAAAAAGCAATAAAAGCCTTTCCTGCTTTATTCCCTTTTACCACAAGTAGGTGAAAAGTAGAACAAGATAGAAAAGTTTTCAAGGGACTAAATATCAGCTTAAGTGGATGGCTAACTTTATAGTGATATAAGAGCAATTATAAATAGGCAGAGGTAGTCTCATGGAGGTTAAGTATTTTATTGGAGATTAATACAATCTCACTTGTACTTTACTTAGATGTAGTTGTATGTCTTTAAAAATATTATAAATTTAATTTATTCCTGTTGAATATATGTTATTAAACTCCTATAAAAATTTTTCTTAACAGCTCCTTCACCAGTGCAACCACCCTTCTTCTCTGAATGTTCATTGGGGTATTTTTCTCCAGCACCATCTATTTCTTTGCCTCCACCACCTCAGGTTTCTGTAAGTGAGGATTGGTATGATTTCTAAGAAAGTTTGGTTGCCTTGTGTCTTTTCTAATTTGTTTTGAAAAGCTGTCATGTAGTTAATAATTAGGTTTGAGAGCATAAAGTCTGCTTTCCAGAATTAACAGCTGTGAAATCTATGGTATATTAGTTATTGGCAGGCTATCAATCTGGTAGATTTTTTCATAGCTAATTTTTAGTCTCATGTTGGACTTTCTTTCAATACTTAGCATGTTTCCTTCTTTATTTTTGCTCCTCAGAAAATGTATTCTTAAGCAGAATAAGAATTATCTATTATTTTGGATTTTTTTAGAGGGTAATTGGGATTTAAGTGCATTTAAGGTGCTTCTGGAAACTTTTTCCTTTCTCGTCTTTTGATTATATAGTTGTTTTTAATTTGAAAATTCAGTAAAGGAAAAGCATTGACTGGTTAAAGAAAAGTTGATTTCTTTTCAACCTACTTTTGAAAGAACTGCCAGTCAGTCCCCTGTTAAAAAAAGAGAAAAGGCAGTGGGGGAATCACAAAGTGATTTGTAAGTTTTCTCTGGATTGAGACAACCAGGAGCTCACACTGGCTCTGTCTTAAGGGGTTAGTAGGAGCTTTGCCATTTCACAGTTCCTAGGCAGACACCTGGCGTCCTCCTGGAAAGTTTAAGATGAGGGGAATATTAGAGTAGAGAGTGAGAAAGAAACATTTTTTTTTCTTCCTTGAATTGTTTTAAGTGCCAAGAGAAATATTGGAAGGTCTTTGAAGCAAAAATGTGTGCAAATGCAGGGATTTGGGTAAAATTAACTGTCTTTACAGATGCTCTTTAAGAAGCCATTTCACACGGATTTTATGAGGGTAGTGGTGGTGATTTCTCACATTTAATTCTTGATATACTCTAGACTGTTCCCATCCAGAATCCCTTTGGTTCCTAATTTTTAATTTTTAGTTAAATATCTGTTTGTTTTCAGGTAGTCATCTAGAGAGATAGATCCTGTAAAATTTGATTTCTCTATCATGAAGTTCATAAATTAAATTACAGTTGATTTTAACTTTTTGTAAAAATTATACTTTTTCTTGGCTGAATATTGAATTTGGGTTAGTTTTGAGATTTCCAGTATACTTAGTTCACTTATTCTTACAGTAAAGTAACAACCTGATGTTTACCTTTTTCTAATTTGGTATTGCTGTAGCGATAAATGCTTGGAATGAGTAAACTTTGCATGGTAACTATTGTTTCTTTTTTTTATATTAACTAGTCTGTACCGCCTTTGAGCCAGCCTTATGTGGAAGGCTTGTGTGTTTCTCTTGAACCTCTACCTCCTCTACCGCCTTTGCCACCTCTTCCACCTGAAGATCCAGAACAACCTCCAAAACCACCTTTTGCAGATGAGGAAGAAGAGGAGGAAATGCTGCTTCGAGAAGAGCTACTTAAATCTCTAGCGAATAAAAGAGCTTTCAAGCCAGAGGTAATTTAGGTACCTGAACCTCTAGGTGGTGCTGTTGAGCTTAGTTTTAGGTAGGACTACTCTGCTAGTCTGGGATTTTTTGGGCTTTTCAGTAAAGTAGGGATAAGTCTGTTAACTAATTTGCTCAGTACTTTTAAAGATGACAGGAATTTCATTTAAAATTGCTTAACATCTGTCTCTTCCTTCTTTAGGAAACATCCAGTAATAGTGACCCACCTTCACCTCCAGTTCTGAACAGTTCACAGCCTATGCCAAGAAGCAATCTGTCCATAGTCAGTATTAATACAGTCTCTCAGCCTAGGATACAAAACCCAAAGTTTCACAGAGGACCTCGTCTTCCACGAACTGTGATCTCGGTAAAAACAAAATAATTAGTCCCTACTCTTACTTAAATATCTTGTGAGAAATTTGTATGCAGTTTTGCTGTCCTGTTCCCTGCCTCTAGTTTATTATATATAAACATACTTTTTTTTTTTTTTCATTTATTTTTATTAGTTGGAGGCTAATTACTTTATAATATTGTAGTGGTTTTTGTCATATATTGACATGAATTAGCCATGGATTTACATGTATTCCCCATCCCGATCCCCCCTCCCAAAGTGAAATGGGAGCAGTTTTTCACTTGAAAACTGGTAGAGTTTATGATAATATTTTTGAGAAAGCATTATTTTCATCTGAGGGGTATTCTTTCCCCTGTCATTTCCTCAACTTTTGTTTTATATAAATTGGTCCTTTTAGATTTTTCATCTATTCTAGAGTCAGTTTCAGCAAATTTTATATATATATAGTTTTTCCTATCTTTGCTTATGTTTTTGTAGTTAATGACTGTACTGTAATGAAAGACTTTATAATGTTTTTCACTGTTTGTTAAGGAGATTGAAATGACAGTTTCTTTCTACTTTGTTTTCTAATGACTTTGAAATAAATGTGGAGAAGGAAATGGCAATCCACTCCAGTCTTCTTGCCTAGAGAATCCCGTGGACAGAGGAGCCTGGTGGGCTGCTGTCCATGGGGTCGCACAGAGTCGGACATGACTGAAGCAACTTAGTATGCATGCATGCATAAAATAAATGAAGCAAAGCCAAGTTGAAATCTTGCCTCTGTTAGGTTAACATATCCTCTGTATATCCTCTATATACACATGAAAGCCATAAAGTTTTATTAGTAATAATATAGAATTACATTTTTTCTGACTTTGAAAGGTTAGTCTAGATTGCATTATGTTTCTTTATAGAAAGTTGGTTAAAATAAAACTTAATGAAGAAGATGATGATAGTAGTATCTAGAATATTTCATTTTAGTATATAGAATATAGAATATTTTAAGTTTTTGGTATATCAGTAAAATACAGAATCTTATGTTTTTGTGTATCTGTGGAGTGGGACAAAGTTGGTCAATTAATGCAGTATAAACAGAAGGAACCATAGACTGCTTGAAACCTATTATTTTTATGAATTTAAATTCATACAGGTAAAGTGACTTCTTCAGTGTCGTGAAGCTAATTGTGGTAGAGCTAAGAAAAGGATAGTGATGCATTTGTTGTCAAGAATAACAAATATATTGGCTTTGCAGCTTCCAAAGCATAAATCAGTGGTTGTAACACTAAATGATTCCGATGATAGTGAATCTGATGGAGAGGCGTCCAAGTCAACTAATAGTGTTTTTGGTGGATTGGAGTCTATGATTAAAGAAGCAAGACGAACTGCTGAGGTAATTAAGTGCAGTAATGAAAGATGGAAAGGTTTATTGACAGTTACTAAAATTTGCTTGTTTTTCCTGAAAACTAGACCTTAGAGGTTTAGATTTTTTAATATATTGAATTTATGATATATTTTTTGTACTTGTATCACTGAGTTTATATTATGAAGTGTGTATAAATTAAGATAGATTTAACTATTTATTTATTTATTTTTTCATTTATTCAAGATTTAACTATTTAAAAACCCCTTTTGTTTCCAGACTAATCCTTCTTTCAAAATAGTAAAATAGTGTGGATAATTGTCCTCTGTACTAAGGAAATTTATTGGTTTGCGATTATATTACCAGAAAATAGTTTTACTGAAGTGTGTGATCTACTTTTGTCCCTATATGTATTTGCAGCATTTGTTTAGATATGAAATAGTTCAGTTATTTTTAAACCGTAGGTCTTGACTGCTTAGTGGATTGTACAGTTAATTGGTGGTTAAAGGCCAGGATTGTTTCTTTTAAAGGAATAGAAAATAATGATCAAGATATTTATTTCTAAATATATAGATGTGTACTGGATAATGTAAAATATAGATCTAAGTTGAGGTTATGAAAGTTTTTGATCTAGTTGACTTCAAATGTTTTCTAGCAAGCTTCAAAACCGAAAGTACCTCCAAAATCTGAAAAAGAGAATGATCCCATGCGAACACCTGAAGCTCTGCCTGAAGAAAAGAAGATTGAGTATCGATTGTTAAAGGAAGAGATTGCCAAGTAAGTAGCATTTTTTGTAGTTTGCTTTAAAGGTGTGTGCTATTTGCAACACTTAATCTGGATAGAGTTTATTGGCATTGGGAAATGAAGAGGATGCTGTTATCCAAGATGAAGAGTTAATGTTTTTATAAGTTGCACAGAAGGGGGAGCCAGATGATCATCTATAAACTTGGATGCAGTCAGTAATGCACTGAGATACAGACAGCCTAGAAATAGATAAACGCTGTTATAAGGAGAACTGCACCATCAGCTTTGGATGCCAGCTTGGGTCATGCACATTGGTCATCATTGTTATTAGTCAGTGTTAGTCACTTAATATTTTTACTTTATTTTATGAAAAAGATTACATCTTTAAAAAATAATTTCAGTTTTTCAGGGAATAATTTATCAACCTTTATTGATTATTTTAGTCGTGAGAAACAGCGTTTGATCAAATCAGATCAACTGAAGACAAGCTCATCATCCCCAGCAAACTCTGATGTAGAAATTGACGGAATTGGCAGGATAGCATTGGTTACTAAGCAGGTTACAGATGCAGAAGCAAAGCTTAAAAAACATAGGTGAGTCTCATTATCTGGTTATACTGCATGTATCAAAATGTTCTATATTAGAAGGATGCCTTTTTGTGCTGTGTGTCAATAATAAGTACTCTGTATGCTTACTAATCCTTTCATACATGGTAGACCTAGAGAGGCTATAATTTTGTGGAATTGTCCATTTACAGTACATAAAATAATAGTATTAATATTTAAACAAAAATACCAAGACTTCAAAATAGTTTTCTTTAGATTTATGTATGGCCTATTCATTGCTAAAATGAAACTCTTTGTTTTGGAATTTTCTTTAAAACCTCTGGCACGTTTTTAGAAATACCTTTATTGGAAGCATATTTTTATTGTTAAAGGTAGACTTAATTGTTCGGAATAAGTCATTACTTAGTGTGTTCAGTAAGACACATGGTCAAATATTGTTATTATAAAAACTATGATATGCAATAACCTTAAGACATATCCAGAGTATTATTTGCCGTAACACTAAGATGTATGAAGGTTTATAGATGAAATATGGCGGTGACCATAAATCTCTAAGGAAATGGTATGGTATGTATATTTTAAAGGAAATTAAAATAAATTCATTTAGCTTCTGTTTCTTTAATAACTTTCATAACAAATGAAAAGATTTTTAAAAATTGTCTTTCTAGTCCCCATCCTCTTTATCGCATATTTATCACATAGCCTCTGTCTTTATGATTGATTCAGTTGTTGTGACTGTTTGAAATATGGTATCTTTCTGGGAAAGATGCTTTTTTTTTTTTAGCCATAATATTCAGTAGTTGAAAAGATGGAAATCTGTATCCATAAATTTGTCTTTCTGTCCTGATTTATACTTCTTAAGTTCATAGTTGTAAGTTAATTAAATGTGCTTGTTTATGTTTATTAGATGTTTGTGTGTTTAATAAACATTATAAATGAACATTATAAATGAAACCAACATAAGGATTTTCTGTCTTTAAGTCCTGGTTTTTCAGGAGTTATTTAGGGCTAAGTTGAAATTTACTGTTGATAGCTTTTCAGCTATAATTCACATTACTCAGACTTGTAAATTCCCTGGTTGTCCAGTGGTTAGAACTCTGTGCTTTCATTCCAGAGGGCCCAGGTTCAATACCTGCTGTGGATGTGGAACTAAGATCCCACAAACCAAATGGTGGAGCCAGGAAAAGATTAACCCTTAGTTGCTTTCATAAAATTTAACAGTGTGTATCTGAATACTTGTGTGATTGAGGAATATGAAAATATTTATCCTTTTAAATATTTACCTCTCTGTATCATGAACATAATTTTAAAAATGAGCTATTACTTTTTAAGTTTTTTATTCTGATGATGTTAGTCCACTACTAATTTAGAAAAACATTAATAATTTTGTTATTTCCCAACTAGGATTCTCTTGATGAAAGATGAATCTGTTTTAAAGAATCTAGTACAGCAAGAAGCTAAGAAGAAAGAATCTGTTCGAAATGCTGAAACAAAAATTACAAAACTTACAGAGCAGCTTCAGGCAACAGAGAAAATTCTGAGTGTCAACAGAATGTTTTTGAAGAAGCTTCAGGAACAGGTAGTGTTCTTTTTTAATTTAAATATTGTAGTCTCATGTTTACTACACATTTTTATGGGCCAAATTTTTAATAAAACCATAAACCAAAGCCATCAAAATATATAACCTATATATTGTTCTTCATTGAGGCATAATGTTAGCACATTTTTAATTTTCAGTTGAATACCCTAAAGCTATTATGTCTAAGAAGGTATTGCCTCTCCTAAGATTTACATTTTCAGAATTACCCTTTATTTCAGATTCACAGAGTTCAACAACGTGTTACAATTAAGAAAGCTTTGACTCTGAAGTATGGAGAAGAACTTGCTCGGGCAAAGGCAGTGGCTAGTAAAGAAATAGGAAAACGTAAACTGGAACAAGATCGCCTTGGAGTAAGTTGTTGGTAGAATTATTTTATGTTTGAAAAGGAGAAGGTTTTAATAATTCTTTTGGGGATAAGAGATGCATGAAAAATTCAAGGTTTTTCCCTGCATATTCAAAGAGAATAAGATTAAAGCTTTGTTTTTAAATGACATCCACATTTTTGGAAGCTTATTTTTTGTTTTTATTTTTTGTTTTTTATATATCACAAAATAACAAGCAAATCTGTTGGAGGCTTTTGTTAAACTTTTATTCTTGTTATTGACTTAGTTTTATAATATTGGCATTGTTGGGATAGCACAATTATCCTAACAAAAATTGTTTATAAAATCATAGCAATATAAAATATTGATATCATTTTCCCCCCAGCCAAACAAAATGATGAGACTGGACAATTCTCCAATATCAAGTCCAAGAAGGCATTCAGCAGAACTGATTGCTATGGAAAAAAGACGGTTACAAAAGCTAGAATATGAATATGCCCTGAAAATTCAGAAACTGAAAGAAGCCAGGGCCCTAAAAGCAAAGGAACAACAAAATATTGCTCCACTTGTGGAAGAAGAACCTGAATTTTCTTTACCTCAACCCTCACTTCATGATCTGACTCAAGATAAATTAAGTCTGGACACTGAAGAAAATGATGTTGATGATGAGATTCTATCTGGTTCAAACAGAGAAAGAAGAAGATCTTTCTTAGAATCCAATTCTTTTACTAAACCTAACCTTAAGCACACTGATACACCTAACAAAGAATGTATAAACAAACCTACTAAGAATACAGTAGAAAAACCAGAACTTTTTCTAGGGTTAAAAATTGGTGAATTGCAGAAATTGTATTCAAAAGCTGACAGCTTAAAACAACTGATTTTAAAAACCACCACAGGCATTTCAGACAAGGTTTTGCATGGTCAGGTAACTGAACATTTCATATTCTTTATGAAATCTAGAATTCACCCTAGCCTTATTTGCCTTTTGAAATTGCTATTTTCTTTTGCAGGAGATTTCTGTGGATGTGGATTTTGTGACAGCACAGAGTAAAACAACAGAAGTGAAGCCGTGTCCGTTCAGACCCTACCATAGTCCCCTTCTAGTTTTTAAATCTTACAGGTATAGGAGAAAGATTCAGTAAGCTTGAGTTTCAGGATTGCTCCTTATTCTTAATAATATCTTAATCTTTAATGTTTGATGACAGTGAAAAAAGTTGAATCACTGAAAGAACGAGCTCATCATTTTAGGAGATAGAAAGATTTAGGTGCTTTGTTGTAGGACTTGAACCAAACAGGAACTAAGAGTTAACTCAGACTTGGGTTTATTAATTCTTATCAAATTCTAATTTCTGGCTACTGATGGAATTGTGGAAAATTCTGAATTACTATCTGTTAAGGATTTTAGGAAAAGTAACAGAGATTCTTATGTAAATTTTTAATATTGCTTTTTAATTTTATTGTTACTTTAATGAATAAATTAGCTAGCTTTCATAAAATTGATTTGACATTTTCAGATGATTAACTTTGGCAGGTTTGGTTTTTTTTTTGAAACTCTTTAGAAGCTGTGTAACTGTTAAATTGGCATGGTTTTATTAGAATCTGTGAAACTGTTAAATTGGTATGATTTAATCATAAAATCACAAAGCACCTACCTGGTAGTATAGACTTTTTCTTTGGTTTTCTGGGTGGCTGGTAATATGTAGAAGAAATACCAATGTTATATAGCATTTTATTATGTGGTAAGAAAACACTACTTTGAAAACCCTAGGATATTTTTGTTCTTTATTTTCTATTTCAGGTATTTTATGTCCTGAGTGTAGAAGTAGTTTGTCCTTGTGACTTGATATTCTAGTTGTTTTCTAGAGTTAATTTTACTATTAAGTAATTAAATAAATAGTAAACTCAGAGTATCAACACTTTGAGAAAGAAAAAAATGAAAAAATGTAAAATTTTCTGAGGACTGTTTGTGGAGCATCGTAATGTGCCTCTCGTTTTAGATTTAGTCCCTACTATCGAACCAAGGAAAAACTTCCCCTGAGCTCAGTATCATTCAGTAACATGATCGACCCGGATCAGTGTTTCTGCCGTTTCGATTTAACAGGAACATGTAATGATGATGATTGTCAGTGGTGAGTAGTTTACATTTGTGAACATTTTATAATTTAAAAGCCAGTCTTGGTCATTAGCTTTGACATATACATGATTATCTTTTCTGTGTTGTTATTTTAGGCAGCATACACAAGACTATACACTTAGCCGAAAACAGCTATTCCAGGATGTTCTGTCATATAATCTGTCTTTGATTGGTTGTTCAGAAGGAAGCACTGATGAAGAAATTGCTGCTGCAGCAGGTTTTAAAGACCTCTTGTTTCCCAAGTGAAAATTGAATTTAGGCAATTTAAACCTTTTATACTCAGTTGTTGGTATCTTTAAATAGCTATAAAAATTCAGTACAGTTATCTGTGACACCTTATCTAGGTCTGCTCTGTCCAGTACAGTAGTCACTAAAATAAAAAGTCACTTCCTCAGTCACTCTGACCACATTTCAAGGGCTTAGCAGCCACTCTTGAGCTCAGTCGTGGTCAGTAGCTTACCAGTAAGACAGTGCAGATGTGGCGCATTTCCATCATTGTAGGAAACTCTCCACGGAGCTCATCTGACTGTTTCAGTTTAAAAAGAGTGTGCTAACATGGCTGCAGAACTTTTACTGATGATTTTAAAAGACTCTATTTTTATTCCTTTTAGAAATAGAGGGGATTGGAAGTTGAGATGACTGTAGGTGAATTCTACAATGAAGTAAAAAAGAACTTTATACAGTTTGACATTGTAGAAAGTGTAGATTACTGCCAGACATTGTGTGTAAATGTTGTTAAGCTTTTCCCCAGATTTACTGCCAAATATTAAACCTTAAACTACAAGTCTTTTGGAAGTAAGGAAATTGATATTCGTTAAATTCAGTATAATCACAATTCTTAGTGATTGTAACAAAACAATCTGTTTAATCATTCCTAATTAAGGACCTTAATTTTCACTTGTTTAGGTTGTTTACTTTTTTTTCAACCCAAATTGGGGTACGTAATATGGTAGGGTTTGCTGTTTTAGTTGAGATAATGTAGGCCTTGCCCTTTAGAAGCCATAGATGTTTTTGACTAGTACCTTTAATTTTTAAACTGTTCTCTTCTTCATACTCTTTAATTAGCCTCATCTCTTTAATCTGTGTTTTTTATACTTCTTATGAAGATAACATTGCTCTAATTTCAGAAAAATATGTTGAGAAACTTTTTGGAGTAAACAAAGATCGAATGTCAATGGACCAGATGGCTGTTCTCCTTGTGAGCAATATCAATGAAAGTAAAGGCCATAGTAAGTATATATATCTTTCTCTTACACAAAAGGACCTTATAGTTTATGAGAACAAATTTTTGGCATTGTATAAAAAATATATTTATTGTTTCTGAGTAACATGATAGAATAAATTTAGCTCTTTTTGAACACTGGTTATCTTTCAGAACTGTAAAAGACTAGTTCTGTTAAATAACAGTCTTCTCCTATCTACTTTAGCACCTCCATTTACAACCTACAAAGATAAAAGAAAGTGGAAGCCAAAGTTTTGGAGAAAACCTATTTCAGAGAACAATTTCAGTAGTGATGAGGAACAGTCTACAGGACCAATTAAGTATGGTAAGAAGTAATTTAAGATCCAGAATCATTAAATGGTGGTGTCATTTCTTTGTCTAAAACTTTGCTAATCTTTTGATATAATCTGTGGATGCACGCTCAATTGTTCAGTTGTATCTGGCTCTTTGCGACCCCATGGATTATAGCCTGCCAGGCTCTTCTGTCCATGGAATTCTCCAGGCAAGAATACTGGAGTGGGATGCCATTTCCTCCTCCAGGGGATCTTTCCGACACAGGGATTGAACCTGTGTTTCCTGCATCTCCTGCATTGGCAGGCAGGTTCTTTACCACTAGCTCCACCTGGGAAACCCCTTGGTATAATTTACTAGCCTTTTAAAATTTTTCATTTTTAAAAAGCAGTGATGCTGCTTGGTGTTTAAGGCAAATAATTCTTCCTTATGCAAGACTACCCCTTATGTAACAGGAATGTGGTTCCATGACCCATGTTCAGTAAATGCAAGGATCACCCTTTGGTAAATGTGAAGGCTTTAAATATTGCTAAACCTACTTGAGTGGGGAGACTGCTCCCATTTGAGAACTACTGCCTGGCCTATATGTCCTTCTTGAGAACAGGCATTCTGTTTTGTTTCATCTTTGAGTCTGTGTTTTCTGACATGCAGTAGGCTCACAGAATGAATGAATTAAATGAGTGAACAAAGTAATGTGTGAATGAGTGCTTTACTGTCAGGCACATCTTACGTTACAATCTCAGATTTTCATAATTACATACTATTTGTAGATTAGAAGATGTGTTCTTATGTACTTACTTACATTAACACTTTTTCTCTAATTTAAATGTAGTGGAATATATAATCTTCATAAATTATAATTTTCTCTTAAAACTTAATGAATGTGAATTATCAGTTGGTATCATTTACCCTTAGAGTAGGGAGGTCATACTTCTTGTTTGCCCAGAAGAGTCCTACTTTATATCTGTTGTCCTGGTGTTATTTTTATAATAACACCCCTTTTTACTCTTAGAAGTGTCCTGATTTGGACAATAATCTATATGACTGATTTGGTTTAAAGCTATAAGCTTTAGATTTTTATTGATAAAATTATTTGAGAGATGAAGCTGGTTTTTTCCTTAGGTTTGTGGACTAGAGAAATTGTGAGGCTAACTTACTTTTCCTCATAGCCTTCCAGCCAGAGAACCGGGTAAATGTTCCAGCTCTGGATACAGTTGTCACTCCGGATGATGTCAGATACTTTACAAATGAGACTGATGACATTGCTAATTTAGAAGCAAGTGTGCTTGAAAATCCTTCTCATGTACAACTTTGGCTCAAGCTTGCATACAAGTACTTGAACCAAAATGAGGGGTAGGTCTCCTTTTAATCTTTGTGTAAGCTGTTGCACTTTTATATTTTTATGTTTGAGGTTTATTTCATCTCTGGTAATCAGGTTTCCCTCCTAGTATCAATGGAGCCTTTGTTTTTTGACAAAGCGAAAAGTACTTAATTGTTTAAAAGCTGTTAGAAAAAGTTTAAGATTACATCTTGAGTTATGTGCATGGCTCAGTGTATGGGTAATAATTTAGCTACAATCTTTAACTTAAGTAGGCTACTTCAAAGTAGTATCAGTTAAAACAGTAAATTCTGAGCCGTCCAAGAATTAATCATTGCATTTTTTAAGAAGTCAGGTAGTCATGGTCTCTTAATAAAATTTTGATAAAGTCACAGTGTAACAGGTTAAATTTCATGTTAATTATCATTTAGAGATTTAAAGTTTGTCTAAGAACCTCTAAATTCTGGTGGACTGACTTTTCTGTTAGTGTTACATTATGTATATTCACATAAGATAAATATTAATTTATCTCAAAAATGACAACTCCTATTACATAATTATGTTTCTGACTCCTACTTATTGATAGGTTTGCAGAAATAATCTTTTATGACCAGGAGTAATAATTATTGCTATAATTTTGGAATTATAATAGGTTTATTTTTCCGACTCTTTGCAACACCGTGGACTATAGCCCACCAGGCTGCTCCGTCCATGGGATTCTCCAGGCAAGAATACTGGAGTGGGTTGCCATTTCCTTCTCCAGGGGATCTTCCGGACCCAGGGATCGAACCCAGGTCTCCCGCATTGCAGGCAGACGCTTTAACCTCTGAGCTACCAGGGAAGCCCTAGATTTTAAAGGCTGCTTTATCTAAAAACTTGGTATAAAAACTTTTTTAAGGTAGCACTACAAAGTGCTAGTACATCACACATGCCTGAATATGGTGCTTTTTAACTTGCTCTGTGTGTCATTTTCATGTTAATGGGATAAGTTAAAAGTGTTTTGTTTTCTGACTCATTTACTGAACGAAGGCCCAAAAACTGTACATTATTTTATGAATAGGATCATGAGAGACAATTTTCTTCTCCAAGAGACAGCAAGCCCTTGACTGTTGAAAAGAACTATTATATTGAAAGCCTTGATTACTTTTTGCTGGTAGTAGCTGGCCTTGAGAACCACTGTAAATCATGAGATATTACTGAATATGGACAGAAAGCACATTTGAAGTTGATGATCTAGTGGTTTTACAACACCATATTTTTATCTGGTAAATGCACATTTGAACATGCACTTAAAAAGGAATTGTTGGCTTTATGGGAAAATTAGGACATTTTTGGACAAATGTGATATAAAATTTTAATCTATTTCTCTTTATCATAGGTGATTCTAGCTCCTTGGTAGGTTCTAATAGAAAATGGAATTTAAAAGTTGACTTATTAGACAGACTGATTTTTTTAAAAGTATTTTCAAGCATTCAAATACCTTTTCTTTCAAATACGTAGGCTGTGTTCAGAGTCCTTGGATTCGGCTTTAAATGTTCTGGCTCGAGCTTTGGAAAACAACAAAGACAATCCAGAAATTTGGTGTCATTATCTCAGACTGTTCTCAAAAAGAGGAACCAAGGAGGAGGTGCAGGAAATGTGTGAAACAGCTGTTGAATATGCTCCTGATTATCAAAGCTTTTGGACTGTGAGTAGAAACAATAAAGTTGTGTGTGTGTGCATTATCAAATAATTCTTCAGGCCATCTTAAATATTGATATGTAACTTCATAGATTATATGTTTTGTCTGCATACAGATATAATAATAAGCTTACTTTCACTGTCCAGTAACCTTAAAACCACTTCTCTGGGTCCGGATTAAGTTAAACTAAAAAAGAAGACAGTATTTAGTGAAGAGGTGTTTTTTTGTTGTTGTTTACTTTATTGGTAATGAAAAAAGATAAACATTTTAAAGCATTTCACGCTTACCTATTCATAAGCAATTTTATTTTGGACACATTAAGTGAATTTTTGCTAAGTACCTGAAAATAATTTTTAAAAACTTTATTTTTTTTTAACATATTCATGAAGGCCAGAAAACATTTTGGTCTTTTTATTATGTTCTCATTACTTATGAAAATAATCTGTAAATCATACTAATATTGAACCTTGCCAAATTAAAAAGATTTGGTGAAAAAGTTTTTCCTCATTCTCTGAGAAAATGGAATGTTGCCTACCTATGCTTAAAATTATGATTACTCCACTTCTAAATATTCATTGATATGTTAAGTTTTACTGGCTGAACTCAGGAATTATTAGATTCAGATAAACTTTCATATAAACCTATGGCTGTCAGATCTATCATTTACTTGCTAACTGAAATTCGGAACAGATAGATTTGGATAACATAATATCCCTTAATGAATGAACATAACGCTTTCTTATTCTACTAACTCACTGAATAGATTTAGACAGTGAAAAATGCTTGATTTTTAACCAGAAGCTTTATATCAAAATTAGTGCTGTTGATCAACTCAAGTTAGAGTGTGTAATGTTTTTCCTGAAGTTGTTTGATCTTTAAAGGACTTCTTAATTCTTGCAGTTATTTTGTCACATATTTCTTATATGAATTTTATTCTCGAAATTTTTATACAGTCACACACCTGAGCAGTGCAAATTGTATATGGTCATAAACACATGAGCTTTTGAAGATCTGTTGTGGTCTTGCTGCCATTTATCTATTGATTCAATCAAAGGTGAAATGGCTTCAATGGTAATTCCAACAGTATATCTCTCTTGTTTTAGTTGTTATCTGATTCCACTATCCAACTTAGTACTGGAAGATGGGTTTATACATATTTGTAATTATCCTTTTTGCAGAAATTGAATTTTTAATATATGACAATTTCTTAGTAAAATGTGAAAAATCTATAGTATTAGATTATTCTTGTGAAGCAGGAGTAATCATCTGAAATCCATTTGGACAGTTTCTGCACCTGGAAAGCACCTTTGAAGAAAAAGATTACGTATGTGAGAGAATGGTGGAATTTCTCATGGGAGCAGCCAAGAAGGAAGCATCAGATACTCTGTCCTTTCAACTTTTAGAGGCTCTTTTGTTCAGAGTTCAGCTGCACATATTTACTGGAAGATGCCAGAGTGCACTTGCAATTTTACAGGTAAGCATTTATTACAGCATTTAATGGCATTATGTAGAGAATTTTTTAAAGGTTTAAAACAGTAGAGCTAGCATTGCTTAATGATGAGGCTTTAGATTTGAATCTTTGCCACTTTTTAGTAAGTTGTGTGAATTTGGGCAAGTTTGTGACTGTTTCCTCCTTTGCTTATTTAGTAGGGATAAAAATCTTTAGAACACTCTTTAGAATATTTATGAAGTTTAAATGAAAATAATACTTGTTAAGTATCCACCAGAATAAACTTCAATATTCTAGGGATTCACATCATTAAGGGGATTAGTCCATAGTGAAAATCTTCTATATAGGTGTGGTGGGGTTTTTTGTTTGTCATTTTTATTCTGACTAGATTTTGAATATTAAGACACTTTAAATATACAAATAAATTTAACCTTTTCATTAATTTGTCATAAGCCTTAGTATAGTGAAAATTATGTTAATCTGTTACTGATCTCTCTAAAGAGTTTTTTCATTTAAAAAATTGGTGACTATCAGAAGTTGGACTTAGCTATTTAAGAATCATGCCAAAGAAATAAAACACTTCTAATCTTCTTTGCCTTTGCAGTTGAATCTTATTAGGAATATTTTAAAAAATATCTTCAGATTATTTTTCCATTTTACCTAGAATGCATTGAAATTGGCTAATGATGGAATAGTAGCTGAATACCTTAAAACAAGTGATCGATGTTTGGCATGGCTGGCCTACATACATCTTATTGAATTCAACATTCTCCCTTCAAAATTTTATGATCCATCTAATGCCAATCCTTCAAGAATTGTTAACATAGAACCATTTGTAATGCCGTGGCAAGCAGTTCAAGATGTAAAGACTAATCCTGACATGTTGTTAGCAGTATTTGAAGGTAAATATAAACATTTATAAATTATTTAGAACATCAGCTTATTGCTTATTCTTCATAATAAAGTGAAACAAATTTATATATTACAAATTGTAGTTTTATGTATTTTTATAAAAGATTTATTTATGTTTATTTTTGGTTGTGGTGGGTCTTTGTTGCTGCACGCAGGCTTTTCTCTACTTGCAGTGAGTGGGGGCTGCTCTTTCTTGAGGTGTGCGGGCTTCAGTAGTTGTGGCACATGGGCTTAGTTGCTCCTGCTGCATGTGGCATCTTCCTGAACCAGGAATCAAACTGGTGTCCCTTGCGTTGCAAGGCAGATTCTTAACCACTGGACCACCAGGGAAGCCCCTGTAGTTTTATTATATAAATGCTTTAAAGATTAAATCAGATAAGGTGAGCACGGTCATGTGTGAAAACCAGGAACTGTACTACATTACATAGGTTTTCTGATTACCCGGCAAAGGGTTTCAGCTAAGCATGTAAATAATACAGCATGTTTACATAGGTTTAATGAGTTGATTGAATCACAGAACCAGGTAAATTTTGTAAAGCAATCAATGTGAAATTTAAAAGATAATACCTTATTTTTTCAAGTAGTTAGTATTTTCTCCCTCAGTCAGTTGGGTTTGATTCCTCTCTGTACTAACCAAGGTATCTGCTTTGAAATAATAAGATTTAAAGCCTGTTCCCTTCTAATAAAAAGTATATCGCCTAGTCAGAAGATAAAATCTATACATAGAACATCAATCAACATGTGAGAAGTATAACTTAGCATATAGTCTAAATTCTGTGCTTAGAGAAGAGACTGGGATCTGTGATTTAGAGAATTACATGGTACAGGCCATAAACCTAAAGGGAAGAGGTTATTGCAGGTTGGCACGATCAAGTATGTCTTCATAGAACACTTAGGACTTGGAGCTGCACTTTGAAGCTTGATTATGATGTGACTGACATAGTGACGCTCATTCTTGAAGCTGGGACTCTTTGTTTTATTTCTGTTTCTCAAGGGCCTCTGCAGCATACTGAGTGCTTAGTAAATGTTCATTGAATAAACTAGGGAAGAAAAAAGTAAAAGAAGGACATTCCTATTAGGGGAAGTAAGTAAACAAAAAGCAACAAACAGATAAGAATTGGTGCAATGTATTTAAAGAGAAATTAGAAGAAGGAAGTCCTTATCAAAATGAGTTGTGATGTTTAGTTGCTAAGTCATGTCTGACTCTTTTGTAAATCCCACGGACTTCAGCCTGCCGGGGTCCCTCTGTCCATGGTATTTCCCAGGCAAGAATACTGGAGTGGCTTGCCATTTCCTTCTCCAATCAAAGGGAGACTTTTGTGATAAAGAATAGTAGCAATTAAACTAGATAAGTGGAATGATACTAGGTTTTCAAGAACTTTGTGTGGTAGGTTTGATAGCAATAGAGAATCTTTAAGAAAGAAAGAATGTGCTGGAGAGAAATGATACCAAAGGTAGGAAAACCAACCAGAAGCCAATGGCCATAACTGAGGCATTAAAGAAAGTAACCTGGGAAAGAGTATTTATTGGAGATATCTAAGAGACAGATGAAATATCAGGGAAGAAGAGAAAAAATAGTCAAAGATGATTTCAGGGTTTTGAGACCAGGAAAAGGAAAGTATGCTAATAGAAAACTGGTGAATTAGAAAGACTGCTAGTTAGAGTGTGAATGATAATTGGTGTGACTGATAATTGGTCGCCAAAGTAGAAATCCTTGTTGCTAGAAGGAAACTAGGAAGTGTACCTTAATTGGGCAGTTATGGAGAGAAATCGATTTGAAAGTTACCAACATAGAAATTATTGTATTATGTAGTATTTTGCAATTTTTAATGTGCTCCCACACTTAAGTTATTCAGTAGTTGAAGCTATGAGATACTTCCTTCAAGGAAATGGAGATTTAAAAATACAGCAGTAAGGGGTCAAAGAGAGAATTAAGTCACTGAATGAGACCAAGAAAAAATACAATCTCTTAGAAGCAGAAGCAAGCAGAAATTAAGAAGAAGAAGAACATTATCAAATGCTAATATAAAGATAGATTTATTGAGAGAGGATACTTACAAGCTAACTTCACAAGGGCTATTTCAGAGTGGCTTTCACTTAGCAAATCTGAGAAGTTTAGTTTAGCAAGTCTGCTAAGTTTAACTTAGCAAATCTGAGAAGTCATGTCACTATTGGGCAAGAAGGAAATGGAGACAGTGGTGCAGAGTGAAGCAATGGAGGACTATTCTCTAAGGAGCAGATCAAGTAAAGGACTCTTCATAAAGGGACAAGTGTTCTGAAAGAGTAAAGAATTGTATGAATCTTAATTATGCTGAATTGGTTCATAGTGCTTTTCAGGTCTACTGTATCCTTCTATTTGCCTTTATATTCATTCTATTAATTTTTGAGAGTTTGATATTGAAACTCCTACTAAAAATCTTAATTACTTAAAAAATTGTAGTATATAGAACTATATGTAACTCTGTTCTGTGTTTTCCAATTGTCCTGCAAATGTATTACCATACTTTCATAATTAAAAAAAAAAGTTAAAAAAAAAAAAGATAGGGAAAGTGTTAACCATGACAGAAAACTGGAAAAAAAAAAATCAAGTTTGGGGGCTATGTTTAAATGACTGTAGATTAGCAGAGCAAGGCCTCTTGAAGCAGGTGAGAGAAAGATGAAAAGATAATTCATTCTTTAATTTTCTTGATATAATTTTTCAGGAATCTAGTGTAAATGCAAAGATATATATTTAGATGCAAGAGCTAATAATGGATGTTTTATTCTTAACAGGAAAGTGAGGATAAGAGATCAGTTTTAGGAGTTTGGAGATAATTTGAAATATCTCCTTTAGGTGAAAGCCAGGAGCTTAATAAAGGTGAATAAGATATGGTCAAACAAAAGAAGAAAAATTCACTTAGTATTTGATTCATGTTTTTGTGATGTTTTTGAGTAGATGCGGTGAAAGCTTGCACAGACGAGAGCCTCACTGTTGAGGAGAGAGTAGAGACCTGTGTCCCACTTTACACAAACATGATTGTTCTGCACCAGCTTCTTGAGAGGTAAAACTTAATTGACGAGCAGTTAACCTCATATTAAAAATCAATTTTTCATGTGTTAAGATGTGTATTTTTCTTGTGAAGGTATGAGGCCGCAGTGGAGCTTTGTAAATGTTTATTGGAATCATGTCCCATGAACTGCCAGTTGTTGGAATCCCTTGCTGCTTTATATTTGAAAATGAATCAGCTTGACAAAGCCAGGGCAGTGTGGCTTACTGCATTTGAAAAAAATCCTCAGAATGCAGAGGTTTTTTATCATACATGCAAATTCTTCATCTTACAGGTAAAAAAAAAAAAAGAAAAGAAAAAAATTCTTTGTTTTCCATAATTCTTAAATATGATGTTTTTGTTTCACATTCATTTGTCCTTTAAGATGTTTCAGGCATCAGGTTCTCCAGGATGTTTTACTGATTGTCTGCCCTTTGCAAACTGTGTTAGGTATTCCTTCTCTTTCTTACAGAATACCCCATCCATAGTTCAGCCATTGTATCACATTGTAAATTTGCTTATGGCTGCTTTATATACTATACTAAGAACTCCTAGAGGGAAGGGAGCTCCCCTACTCCTCACCTAGCACAGAGCCAAACATGTAATAGAGCTTAATGCCTAATTGGTGAAATTGGTGAATGAATTTGCTTGTGGTATATTGGATGTTAAGCTGTTTATTGGTTAGTTGAGTCTGGAGATCAAAATACAAAACTCATCTCTACCTCCACCTACTCAAAAAACCTAATCTACTCATTATTTTGGGAGTGATGTTGATGGTGGGCCTTTTCCTCCCTTGAAAGGTTTTAATTAATTAATTAGCCTAATGTATATCTCTCCTCCCTCTTTTAAAAATAGAATCGAGGAGATAATCTTCTTCCATTTTTGCGGAAGTTTATTGCATCCTTCTTTAAACCTGGGTTTGAGAAGTATAGTAACTTGGATCTGTTTCGGTAAGTTTGTAGAAGACTGAGAAATGGTGTAGCTTAGTGGAAAGACTACCAGTTTTTGGTGGATTGGTTATATTTTAGACTTGATTTTTTTTTTTTAAGATACTTGAATACTGTCTTATAGATCTGTTATAAGAGCAATAAAATTTAGTAAAAATGGACACAAAATGTAAAATGCTTTATACTCTGTATTATGAACACTTATAAAGGAAGTTTTATATTAACATTATGGTGATCCATTCTGCTTTTAATTATTGTCATTGTTAACTCTAGCACTTAATACTATATCAACAAACTATCCTGAGATAATCTCAGTGATTTATGGAAAAATAAATTTCAAATTATTGGATTGGTGACTTCAAGTGAATCTAAATAATATGCCTTTTTGAAAAAAAAAAATTCTGAAGAGGACTGCTTCAACTTCTGAAAGCTTATTGAGTTAGAGCCTTGAGCGAATTTTCTTTTCAACTATCACTCAGTAGCTTATCGAGAATTCTGTATTTACTACCTTTATTTGTTTCCCTGTGAGTTCTTGTTCTAACAATAAGAGACCATAGCACATCATAAGGAGTGGGTTTTTTGGAGGCTTTTAAAAAGTTCTCTTTTATTCTTCCTCCTCATCTCTCAGTAGGGATCAGCAGACTTTTTTACTTAAGGGCCAGATAGTAAATATTTTAGACTTGCAAGCCATATGGTCTGTCACTACTAGTCAACCTTGCTTTTATAGCAGGAAAGCAGCCATAGACAGTATATAAATGAATGGGCATGGCTATGTTCCAGTAAAAGTTTATTTATGAAAATAGATGTAGTTTGCTGATCCTAAGTAAAATAGCATTGAAAGGAAAATATTTATCATGATACAACTTTATTATTTTATGTTAGAAAGGGCTGAGAGAAGGAAGGTCTAAGCTGAATATCTCCTAAAAAGTATTCTTATAGAAAATACTGAGCAAAGGTAAAGTCTTGGATTTATATGTGCAAGTCTAATGCTTGCATGCAGTTTTCTTTTCTTAGGTACCCCCTCCCTGCATCCTACCCCTCTGTATCGTAATGTTATATAAAAACATATTTTCAAAAATAACCCACATTTTGTTAAGTCAATGGTTTATCTGCCATAGGTTTTGAAATTTGACAAAAAAAAGTTTGGGGTCACTATTCTTTACCAGACTTGAGTCTTTTCTTCTGTCCTCTGATGGTTGCCAGTTTATTGACATTGTGATTTTATTTATTATTTTTTTCCATTTATTTTTATTAGTTGGAGGCTAATTACTTTACAGTATTGTAGTGGTTTTTGTCATACATTGACATGAATCAGCCATGGATTTATGTGTATTCCCCATCCCAATCCCCCCTCCCACCTCCCTCTCTACCGCATCCCTCTGGGTCTTCCCAGTGCACCAGCCCTGAGCACTTGTCTCATGCATCCAGCCTGGGCTGGTGATCTGTCTCACCCTAGATAATATACATGTTTCGATGCTGTTGTCTCAAAACATACCACCCTCGCTTCTCCCACAGAGTCCAAAAGTCTGTTCTGTACATCTGTGTTTCTTTTTCTGTTTTGCATGTAGGGTTAGCATTACCGTCTTTCTAAATTCGTTAGTATACTGTATTGGTCTTTATCTTTCTGGCTTAGTTCACTCTGTATAATGGGCTCCAGTTTCATCCATCTCATTAGAACTGATTCAGATGCATTCTTTTTAATGGCTGAGTAATATTCCATGGTGTATATGTACCACAGCTTTCTTATCCATTCGTCTGCTGATGGGCATCTAGGTTGCTTCCATGTCTTGGCTATTATAAACAGTGCCGCGATGAACATTGGGGTACACATGTCTCTTTCAGATCTGGTTTCCGACATCGTGATTTTAGTACTCTTCCTAAAGGTCTTTTTGCATTGCTGTACCTAAATTAACACTTACAGTTAATTACAAAAGAATAATTTGAAATGCAGGTTAAAGAGAAAAATTAAACTATTTTATGAGAAATTTAGAGATTGTACTGCTTCCCCATGCTGACTTTCTCCTTATTTAAATTAGATTGCTTTAACATCTCAGAGCACAGGTTAAATTCAAGGCTGAACAAGACTTTTTAAAACTTGACAATTCTGATTTTCCTTTTGTCACAAAGGTAATTATTTTAGCTTTGAAGAAAATGCTGCCAGTTTGTGCCATGGTCAAAAATGTTGAGATCTTCTTGATGTCAGCTTAATAAAGCAGAAAGTTATTCTGGGTCAATAAAAATTTGAAAGTGGGCTACCTCCAGATAATCTTCTCATTGTTTACTAAGTCATTTTGCTTAATTAATTTGTTACTGTAAATAATTCACAGTTCACCAAGAATTATGAGGAAAAAATATCCTGTGCTTAGTTTATATAGACAGTTTGAAGTCCTTCTTTACAGAGTGCATTTCTGTTAACTGAGGAAATCTTTTTTGAGTCAAATATTAAGAGAATGGCAGTAAGTTAGAGAGTATTCAGCATTGCCATACTTACTTATATTGATAAAACAAATTTTTTTGGCCACACCACTCGGTATGTGGGAACTTAGTCCCCGGACCAGGGATTGAACCCATGCACTCTGCATTGGAAGCTCAGAGCCTTAACCACTGGACCACCAGGGTAGTCCCTGATACAAATATTTTTAATTTATAAAAGAGCCAAAGCTTATTAATAGTTGTCAGTGCTCTTAATAGGTTCAAGATATTTTTATTTCATGAGTAGAAACTGTAAAGTACTTAGAACTGTAATATTAGAATTGGAGTCTCATTTCTCTTTCTATGTTTAACATTTAGTATAAATTTTATACTGTAAAATTTTGCATGTCAAATTTAGTATAAAAACAGAGCTAGAAGGATAATTTTCTTGTGTTTCAAATCAATTTGAAGATGAGTAGATAACCATAAAAATTAACTTGGGTGTTTCATTCACCTTACTGTTAGTAGGGTTAATCTTACATAGATGAGAGTTGAAGTTATTGTCTCTTACTTACCTCAGTTTTTAATTGAGGAAAGCTGATACTCTTAGAAGTTAAGTGATTAGCTCATGGTGATACAGCTAGTTATGGCCAAGCTGGGATGATAACTTCTAGGTTTACCATTTTTTCCCTATCTTATGGCTCCCCTCTCAATCTTCCCCACCCCAAACCCCATATAGCCTCTCTAATACATTAAAACGTAGTCCCTTGAAATAATTTTTTAAATCCAGTTGATTGTCCTTGTTGAAATCAGTGTATTTCCTTTAAAAACATTGTTCCTGAAGATGCTGGTAGTGTTATACACACAGATTCAAATATATTGGGGAAACCTGAATTAGCAAAGTCAAAAAGATAGTTTTTAGTATCCTTTAGTATTGTGGCTTTTTAAGAGCAAACTTTATTTTGCAGTATTTCTCAAGTCTTATTTGATCATAGACCTCTTTTTGACAAGTGCCTTATGGGCCAGTATATTATAGAATACACTTTGATATGTCTAAAATTAAGTATAGTGGTATTTGTATGTATGTTATGTGAGGGGGAAACAGTTTTCAGATACCAAGTTTTGTAACTCGAATTTTTTCTTTACAAGAATGTACAGATATTGTGGGAAAATTGTAGATACTTGGTAGTCTCATTTGTTCTCTGTTTTTAATTAGATTTCATTAGATGATTATGGTGGTTTGTTTAATTTGAACTAAAATTTTTTTTAAATTTGTTTTAGAAGAGTTATTTAAGTAAATGGTGGTGGTGGTTTAGTCGCTGAGTCATGTTCAACTCTTATGACCCCATGGACTGTATGTAGCCCACCAGACTCCTCTGTCCATGGGATTTCCCAGGCAAGAATACTGGACTGGGTTGCCATTTCCTTCTCCAGAGAGGTTCTTCCTGACCCAGGAATTGAACGTGGGTCTCCTGCATTGCAGGGAGATTCTTTACCGACTGAGCTACCAGGGAATCCCATTTAAGTAGGTAGAAGATAATAAATATATGATGCTAGAGATGTGACCAAAATGATACGGTATACACCCGAAAATAAAGTCTCATTACATTATAAAAATATTTCAAGGAAATTTTAGTTGAAACTGAGGACTTTTTAAAAAGTATTAATAATCCATATGTACATAGGCATAATTTTAAAGAGTATGATTTTTTTCCCTCAGGTATCTCCTGAATATCCCAGGACCACTTGACATTCCAGCCTGTTTATGTAAAGGAAATTTTGATGATGAAATGTTTAACCACCAAGTTCCTTATTTGTGGCTGATATACTGGTGAGACATCTACTGTGGAGAGAAATGATGCATACGAGGCTTGCACTTGTTATTTACTACTGAATTACACTATATTAAAATTAACCTGTTGTTAAGATCATTGAAGCAGAATTGAAGGGATGCTAAGGTTTATTCATTATTAAAGAAGATCAAAAGAAGGATTCCATTGTAGTAATATCTGTAGTGTTTATACTTTGTCATTCCTTTATCTAATTGAATTGAGCTGTAGACATACAATGTTTTCCTTCATTTTTTAAACAGCCTTTGTCATCCTCTTCAATCAAGTATTAAAGAGACAGTGGAGGCATATGAGGCAGCATTAGGGGTGGCCATGAGATCTGATATAGTGCAGAAGATTTGGATGGAGTAAGTTTAGTTCCTCTTAATAAGAATGGGGTTTGAAATAAGGGAAATTGGTTGGGTTTCTTGTTAGAGAATTACTGGCTTAATTATTCTAAATTATAATATTTTTCTTTTGGCAGTTATCTTGTCTTTGCCAATAATAGAGCTGCTGGATCCAGAAACAAAGTCCAAGAATTCAAATTTTTTACTGATTTAGTGAATAGATGTTTGGTTACGGTCCCTGCCCGGTACCCCATTCCTTTTAGCAGTGCTGACTACTGGTCCAACTATGAATTTCATAATAGGGTAAGAGCTTAAAACTTTTTTTCTTTAGATATTTGTACAAAAGAAGGGTACTTAAATGATAGCAAAACTGCTGTTTAATATCAGGAGAGCTTTTCTTAGGACCACTTTGCTAGCATTTACTCTTATTCTTGACCTTGTTTTCTATTTATCTCTTCAAAGTCTCAAAACAGACCTTTAAAGTTCAGTTAAGATAAGTGTGCCATATTAATTATGTTCTACTTAAGCAAATTTAACATTGAAGCACAAGTGAAGCGATATTAAGGTTTAATACATATTAAAAAAGAAAGATCAAAAGAAGTAACTGTAATAATATCAGTAATATTTTTCTTGAGTAATTGGAAATTTTACTGAATGAAAAACTCCGTAACTTTAAAATTAATAATAATGTCCTTACATGTTGTAGCTGCCCTATTTATCAGTATTTTGTCAAGCAAATATAGGCATACATGGGACATAAGAAAGCTGAAATCAGATGACATTTGGAATTTTAAAAATAGAATCTGAATATTGGTATATTTATAAGGTCATCATCTTATAGGCAGTGAAGCAAAGTGTTCTTTTAAAATTGTTTTATTTTCAGAGACCCCCATCATTCAGTGCAGTGTAAGCTAAAAGCTCAGTGTAGACTAAAACATCTCTGTGTTTTATTTATTTTTTTGGTGGGTTGGTTTTGTTGCTAATCAGGATAACCAATTACTATGCTTTGTACTTCTATGCCATTCTTTATCCCAGGATCTCAAACCACTTTATGGACATTAAGTCATTTATACACAGGCGTTCCATGAGCAAGATGTGGCAGGTATTATTAGCCATATAACTTGCCCAGATATACACAGCAAGTAAAGGTAGACTCAGGAATAAAAACCCGGACTCCTGGCTTCTTGTCAGTGTTCTCAGTCCATGGCTGTCATCACTGGATCATGTTTCCTAATTCATACTTGGAAAGTCACTAATGTAATTAATGATAGGAACTATAACTCACAGCATCATACGTTATTATAATTTATACATTCATGTCTTAAAGATCATTTTAGTTTTCTCATAAAAATAGATAGGTAATTGGATTTCACATTTTGTTGCATTCCTTTCCCCCCTCAACTTTTACAGGTTATTTTCTTTTATTTGAGCTGTGTTCCAAAGACCCAGCATTCCAAAACCTTGGAACGGTTTTGCTCAATTATGCCAACTAATTCTGGACTTGCACTGAGGTAAGGAAAAATAAAATTCTCAGTTCAGTTGTATTGGCTCTTCATATAAAATGATTCTTGAAAACTTACTAAGAATAGTTGTTTCTTTCACTATTTCCTCATTCCACTTTAATTTCAGAGCTGTTAAGCAATATGTAGTTTTTCACGTAAAAGTGATTGTAAAAATCTGGTCACTTCAGAAAGCTGCAGATTATAAGGGGACAAGAGTGAAAGAGAAAAGCAGCCATCCATATATATTTTAGTTAACTATAACTTCATTTAGGTCAGTCATTCTTAAATATTAGCATGCATCAGAATCTCCTGGGATACTCATTTAAAATGCAGTTTCCTGAGTTAGAGCTCTCTCTAATGACGTTGGAGAAACACTCATCCAGGGATTTCATACATTCAGTTAGATTTTTTTTAGAGCATGTTTGTAGTTTTTCTGCTCTCATATAATAAAATCCATTTTAACCGTGAACAGTTGATTTAAAAAGGTGCCCTGCGTACTACTGCTCTGGCTTCCACTTGTGCCATCATTTCCACTGCATCAGTTGTGTCTTATGCTTCTAAGCTTGTTTTACGGATTATAAGGTGCCCAAGGACTTCTCAGGTGGCTCAGTGGTAAAGAATCCGTCTGCCGATGCAGGAGACACAGGAGAAGCGGGTTCTATCCCTGGGTTGGGAAGATCCCCTGGAGAAGAAAATGGCAACTCACTCCAGTATTCTTGCCTGGAAAATCCCATGGACAGAGGAGCCTGGCAGGCTACAGTCCATGGGGTCACAAAGAGTCGGGCACGACTTAGCGACTGAACACGCACTCACACAAGGTGCCTAAAGTAGTTATCAAATATTCCTTTATGTTTACATTCCACTTAGCATGTATGTGGGAAAATGATGTAAGAGATTGAAAAAAAATTCAAAAGCCTAAGACTATGACAAAAATAACAAAATAACACTGCAGTGTTTTGTAATAAAAATTCTCAGTCAGCGTGCTGATCTACCAAAGTTAATTACAGAAATTTGTATTATAAATCATCACTTTTGGTAAAACATGTGAAAGAGAAAATGTAGTGGTAGTTGACTAGTTTCTGTAATGGTGGGTATTTTGGAACATAAGTAGTTTAATTGTTGGTTGTATTGGTGAAGCTCCACTTTTGATCATTCTTATTTCCTTATAGTCATTCCTGTCTTATTTCTTTCAGAATAGAGAACTTAATAATTAGTCAATGTACTTACTACATTTTAGCTCAAGGAAATTAAGTATACTCTGTTTAGTAAAGAAAGAAAAATACCAAAAAATCTTATTAATATATCAATTCATTATTTTAGAAGACTTGGGGCTTAAAGGAGGGGCATGTAGAGTGTTAATTTGGAAAGGTGCTTTGGTATCCTGTAGGAATATGTATTAGTTTGTTGAAGATGGTATGGACCTTGACTGGACCTTTTGCTAGTTTGCATGTTTCTTTCCCAGGGTAATTTTAATAAGAGGCTTTCTACAAATACTTGCTGAATAGCCTAAATGGACTTTAATGGATCAAAAATGATAACTAATCAAACATTCTGCTCATAGAGCACATTTGAGGTTCCTCATACTTGGAATGCTTTTGTTCATTTCCCTGAATGTACTTTACAGGCTCCTTCAACATGAATGGGAAGAAAGCAATGTTCAGATTCTGAAGCTTCAAGCCAAGATGTTTACATATAATATCCCAACATGCCTGGCCACCTGGAAAATGTAATGCAGCAATCTTGTACATGTTCTTATAGCAATTGCTTTTATTTATAAGGTTTGCTCCAGACAGGTAAATCTGAAATGACATCTGTTTCTCCACCCGGAGAGATCTCTAATTTAGATTAATTTTCCTTGAAGGAGACATGTGGATAACAATACTGTTATCAAACAAATCTGTTAAACACATTTTAAGAGTGTCTCTTTTGAAATGCAGGGTTTTCCCCCTGTTATAATTGGATGTCTTCTTTCTTTTATAGGTGTTAGTGCTAAGTATTTTTTTTACTAGCAATTATTAGTATTTTTCATGAACCTTAATTTATGTTCAGAACACTGGTCTGCTTTATTATTGTAAAGTTGATAAAAATTGTTGAATTTTTCTTTTCACTATAGGTTACCCTCCTTGGAAGTTTAGCCTGTTACTTTCAGGAAGTTTTGTTCTCAGATTCCCACAGTCAGTATTCTGCGAGTGGTAGTATATTTCATTTTGTTCAAAGATATATAAATTTTTTTTTCCCTTCTCTATATTCCTTTTTTTTTCCTTAGAGCCATTGCTGCTGAGATTGTTCTAAAGGGACAAAGAGAGGTAAGCCATGATTATCAGATGGGTTGCCTTTTTTTTTTAAGTAGTTATTCTGCCCTTTTTGTTGATGTCTCAATTTAAAAGGATTAAAATATAGAGGTTAACATCCTGAGAACTCCACATGTTTGGAAACTCCAAAACCCAATATAACCATTTTGTCTTGAATGTTATTATATTATGAAGTACCATTCAGATGGTTAGGATTATAAAGGGGCTTTTCACCACATTTCCTGATGCAATTGTATATATATCTATCTTATAGGTCCACCGTTTATATCAGAGAGCCTTACAGAAGTTACCTCTTTGTGCATCACTGTGGAAAGATGTAATGCTTTT
The DNA here is from genome assembly GCF_019320065.1 of Cervus canadensis. NCBI lineage: Eukaryota > Metazoa > Chordata > Mammalia > Artiodactyla > Cervidae > Cervus > Cervus canadensis. The sequence goes on from NC_057410.1 coordinate 52,750,512, forward strand.
ATCTTTTATTTCATCTTGAAGTTTTCCTATAAATTTTCTGCATGTGCCATATCCATTGATGTGGTAATGCTCAAAATCTAGCTAAGTCTTACTTCTATGCTTCCCTGTCTTTTACAGCAACTCTTGTTTGAAGCATCAGAAGGAGGTAAAACTGATAACCTGAGAAAACTAGTTTCCAAGTGCCAAGAGATTGGAGTCAGCCTAAATGAGCTCTTAAATTTAAACAGTTACAAAACAGAAAGCAAGAATCACTGAACACTGGGTGCAGTCAGTTCTAAGTCCTTATAATAATTGCCAAAATTATTTGAATGATCCTTCAAGATTAGGCTGATCCCTGGCTAAGGTCTGTGTAAGGCAGACAAGCATTACTGATCATATCAAGTCCCCTACAATATCCTATCCTCAAAACCGGAAGCAATGAACATGACCCTCTTCGGTTGGATAAATGAACTTCCTGTTTGGCCTGCTTCTAGGCCCTGCCAGATTCTCATAACATCATGTACGTAAGTATAGTTCCTCAAAGTGACTGACATTTATTTTCATTTTGCTTTGTTTTTGTTTTTATTTTTTACTTTCCCCCTTCCTTTATGTTGTGCTATTCCTGATTCACTTGACACTCTCTGATGCCTGAGAGGTTCTTGTTTGGGATTTAATTTCCAGGGCTGTGTTTACAGTAAAAAGCCGGCAGTCCCTTTTAGTTTTTCCTCTTTAAACCTTTTGAGATTCTTCATTTCAGGATTTAAAACTTAAGCAGTCCATCTTAAGGAAAGTGTAACTGCCATGGCCACAAGTCTGCTAGTTGCACTTGAATGCTCTAACAGGGTGGTTTATTGCCCTCTCTACGTTCTGGACTCCTTGCCGAGACTGTTTAACTTGAAGATTAAAGAAACTATTGCAAATGCCAGTGCATCAGAACCTAAGAGTGGTCAAATATTATGTGCAATTTTTTTGTAAAGAAATTTTAATTTATAATAAAGTTTAACAGTTTAAAGAACAGTTAATATTCGAACTGCTTTGTATGGCAATACTACTTTGTAGTATTAAAATTGTTTATAAAATATTTTTAATATAAGTTAACTTTTTGAAAAATGTTGCTGTCTTTATTCACTTTGCACATTCTGGTGGGAAAGGGTTGAAGTAGGAGATACGGATATTCACTTTCTTATCCTGAACATGCTTTCCCATAAAAACATTCCACTGTCTTTTCAAATTCATGAGAAAGGTGGGTCCTTTTCTGTTTTGAAGACAGTGAACATATGGACTTGTACTACTGTTACATTCCTTTTTCTTAAGCCCATAGTATTTAGAAAGTTTTATCCCAACTATAGTGTGAATGACTTACTTAATGACTGCTATCTTATCTTGAATATCAATATGACTCCATTCAAAGGAGACTTTTTGTTTTGTTATCAGTCTATAGTGGATTGTTTGCACTTGATGAAAAATGGTTAATGACACACACACACTGCCACAAATGTGGTCTTAACAGCTACAAGTACAATCTAATTATTGAAGGCAGAGCAGCAGCCCCATGAAATACTAGGGAAATTTATACATCTGTACATTTTTATAATGCTTAGTTAAAGCCATGTTTGAGTCTTTACTAATGTGCCAGCCAGACAGTGCAGATTTCACTAGTAAGTACTGTTTGGTGAGGTCAGGCAGAGAACCCATTTGGCCAGGGTTTCGTTAAACCAAAAAAAGGCTATATAGTTTTTAGAGACAGTGCTAAGTTTTGAACTTTGGTTCAAAACCTGTCATTTGTTGCATTAACAATTCCATTGGCATGACTGTTGCCTCGTTTTCTTTCCCCCTTAAAAGAGAACGCTCTGCGTTGGTGCGTGCAACGGTAACACCCAGCCGTGCAGACTCCACTGTTCCAGCCCCCAGAGGCCCCCGTTCACATGTGCACAGTCATGCAGGCTGTGACTCAGCTTGAGGTCTTAGCGTATGTTAAGCAGCTGTTTAATTTTTAATCACTTGTCATATGGCTACTTAAAATCATGAAGCTATTTTCTAGAAATTATACTGCCTTAAAGGTAATACCATGTTTTTTCCCTACCGTTTTATAAACTCACTTTAACCTTCCCCCCAAAATAGTAAACATTGCTTACGCGTGTGGTGTATGTTCCTGTCATCCTTCCATATTCATCTGTTGTTTGATGAAGTGTTTTCAACAAGTAATAATTAGAATATTAAACAAAACTTAGGGTTAAAGTTGATAGAGTTATTGTAGTAACATGAGTATAATATTTAACATACTGTATGACTGAAGCCTTTGCTTGGGCACAGAATGTTGTACAGGGTGAGGAGAGTAGTCACTGAGAACTGCAGTTCCTTACCCTCTCCCACTCCTGTCATGGGGAAACACAAGAGGGACTTTTTAGGCTGTGGGGCTTTGTCTCTGATAAAGGAAGTGGTGTGGCAGGTTGCGGTGTATTTTTATGTGTTTTTCTTCATTTTAGGGAACAGCCTAATATTTCTATTTACCTTTTAACGGAAAGTGGACCTTGTGACATTGTTGTCACTGGATTATCTAAGGCGGTTTGCTTTCAATTAAAGGGCATATAAACCTACATCATAAAGCAGGCAGGAATCTCCAGGTGCAACATCTAAGGGCACTAAGCAGACAGAAGGTGACTAAGACTGACAGCAACTGGAGGGCCTTTGTTGAAGGTTGTAGTGCAAATATTTACTTTTCAAGGTTGAAAAAGTAGGAACACGTGGCTATAATACAAAACAGGGGCCAGTATTCCTGCTTAAAGCTGTCGTGTATTCACAGATAAGTCATAGTTTCCTTAAGTCACTTGCTCTCATATCTCTGTTAACATTAGTGTGAGGGAAGAATGGGAAAATACAATTTAAGTGACCTTGCAATTGGAGGATATTGCCTGCCCATATATCATTGCCCCTTAGTACAAATTAACAGTAATTATACAGAGCATTTTGGAATAAGAGCTTTTCAAGAGAAGGTAGGCTTCTTTTTTTTTTTTTTTTTTTAGTTGGAGGCTAATTACTTTACAAAGAAGGTAGGCTTCTAAGGGATATTTTTTGTATTCTTTTTTGTCCTTCACAGTTTAACAATTGGGTCTCTGTCTTTCCAAGCTGTGGTGGTACTTAATGCAGGTGGTATTGCTGAGCTGAAAAGGGAGGACTTTTTAATTTTTTAAAAAAATTTAGGATTGTATTACATATATCACCAAAAAACATCCCTTGGCTTTCTGAGGTATTCTTCAGACGTGTGTTCACTATTCAGGGGCCAGTGAACAGCCCCCTAAGCATGCGTGGCCCCATTCTGTTTTTCATTCCTATCTTCTACCAGCTCTCACATAGCCTTCCTCAGTAACACTTGATTGAGATATGTGCAATAATTGTGGAAAGAGTTTTTCATTTTTTTCTCTGACATATTTGAGGTAGATAATAGAAAGCAGTGTCTGTCTTTCATAGATGGTACAATGGCTATTGAATTTGTCTCCACTTTCCTTCAGTGATCTTCACAAGAGGGACCCAACAGCGTGTTTTTAGAGGACCCACAGTGAAGAGTCAGGCATTTTTTCATTCCAGAATCAATTTGAGCACTGTGTTACACACTTGCAATACAAGGAGAAATAAAGAGGTCCCTGAGTCTTAACAGAGCACAAGAGTATTTGCCAAGAAAGCATTTCCAAAAAGCCTCCATATTTGGGGAAATTTGGGGAGATTGGGAAAGTGTTCCCAGATGGAAGTGAATTATTGGCTAAGGCACAAAACAGGAGGAGAAAAAGTTGAGGCCAGTAATACTATTTTCAAAAAGTATGTACTACTATATACCTGAGTATTATAAGACAGTTTGCAGTGTTTAGAAAGCTGTTTTTAAAACTTCCTAAAAAACCTCTCTGGCTTTGTGCATAGCTGACAATTTGTTAGACACGATGCAGGTAAGATGTGAAGCTCCATAACAGCCATGTCGATCTAGAAGAGAGACCTCTTGAGACATTCTGTGGTTCTAAATCCTGATGAGCAAGACTGAGTGGGAGTCAGCCGTATCAAGCTCAGTTTAAACAGCCTTGACATAGAAAGTTAGACTGGCATTGCAGCTGCTTCTGCTGGTTTTTTCCTTTTCTTCCCCCTAACTTTGGGTAATGTGTGAAAAAAAAATGCTACATTGAACATTTATTAGTATTACAACTTGTAGAGCCCTGTTTCATTGCTACTCAAGGCTATAAGATATATTTTGTGACTCTGTTATGAATCATTTGTGTAGAAAAACTACCTGGAGATGGCCCAGCCTTCAATGCTTTAAACTGATTTTTCCAGATGACATATTTTAACCCAATACCAGAAATAATTCAACTGATAGGAACTCAGTAATGCCAGGAGAAAATTAATATAGTTGGGGAGTAAAAATTTTGCATGATCTTAAAAGGAATAGGTGCTTCTTGGTTTCAACAAGAAAGCAGAAGATCTGAAATATTTGAGGCCAATTCGACTGGTCTTAAGTGATGTGACTACAGTGAATGCTGGTGGGTCTCAGTGCTTTCCTCCAGTTTAAAGACGCAACTTATGCATAGGAGACAGTGAATAGAATGTTAATATGAGTCAATTGTATCACAAATACCATGTAGAATAATGAGTGTTTTGCTTCTGTGTAAGGCTCTTTAGTAAATTTTGGAGCCCACCCAAAGATAGAAACAAATGACTCTTAAAGGCCATCTTCAATAAAGTAAAAGCCTAAATCCAAACATGAAGGCTATTTGCACAGCTGTTCTAAAAGAGCATATACTGCCTTTGCCCTTTACTTGGTAATTTGAAAGCTTCGAGATTAATTATCATTTCAGCCAAAATCAAAGGTGGGTTTACAATATTGTTTGGTCTACCAAGTAAATTAAATCTTGCAAATGTTCTTACCTAGTGATGTAAGCCTTATGAAATGGAATGATAGCCAACAGCCTAAGGGAGCTGAACCAATTAGGAGGGGTGATAGAAGAGTTGGTGAGCTGTCTGCATTAATGGAGATAATCAGGACATCTACAGCCAAGGCCAAAACAAACAACTCAACTTGGCACAACTTACAGTCCAAATTAGACTGCCTGTGGCTGTATTTGGCACTTCATGCTGATTGAAATGGAGCTACAGAAAGATAGTTTTAGGAAATAGAGAAGTGTGAACCAATGTAATGAAAAAAACACGTATCTAGAAGATCTGGATATTAGATTTAGCTCCACCACTGAGTAGCAATGCAGTCATGACAGGCCATTTCACTGCTCCTGTCTGTTCCTACATATTCCTACATATACAACATATGCAAATAAGCGTACTTACCTAAGGGGTGTTGAGAGATCATATAGTAGAAATTAACTTAAAAAAATATTTTCCAAAATTTTGAGGGCAAAGGGATGCTGTAAGAGTTTGCTTTTTTTGTACATAATTTTATCATCATCAGTTGGAGTGCATTACCGTAACAATGAGTTAATCATTGACTTTAATTGAAAAGCACAAGAGATCACTGCCGTCTAAATTCAGTGGCTCATTATGGCCTAAAAAATCCTTGAGGGATAAGTCAGAGGGGTAAACATGAAGATTCTACTTTCAATTCTGAGGAATCTCAGCACATTGGGTGGGTTTGTTCTTTGATGTAATGGAGGATAAAGACCACTCCTTAACTTAGTACTTGTTCACTTGATGGATCTAGACCGAGCAATCATTGCTAGTTTTTAAGTGCAAAGAGTAGTCAGTAATCCAAACACTTTTCCACACTTTCATTGGAATTGCTTGTGAAGGGTGTGGCGATATTGACCAATTTATGCTTCCAGGCAGGAGTAGTAAAGTGACCTAATCAGGCAAGAGAACTTGCATAAAGTTTGCGTGATCCCCAACCTGAAGACAACCCTCCAGGAACATGCTTTTAAGAGAACTGCCTTAGTTTTCTTTTTAACTATGATTTTACTTTTTACTGTAATAAGGCCAAATCTGGCGGGAGCTCAGGTCTCAGTGGTGGAAAGAGAGAAAAATCACAGAGCACAGACAGGAGGTAATTGGTAACGTTTGCTTTCGGTGGTTGATTAATGCAGTAGTGTATAAAAGTGTGATCTGGTGAGGGGCACAGGAAGGAGAGTCTGAGTACAAATTGCCGAGAGTAAAACCCGGGACTTGCAGTGTGTGGTAAGCGAGATGCCTGTGGTAGAGCTGGCAGATGAAAATGCCATCGGCCTAGATAACCAGCAAGGACCTACTATATGACTTAGAGAACTACACCTAATATTTTGTAGTAACTTAGAAGAATCTGGAAAAGAATGTATGTGTGTGTGTATTTAATTGAATCATTGCTATACACCTGAAACTAACAACATTGTATATCAACTATTAAAAAATTACATAACTAAAGAAGTTAAAAATTGACTATAAATTTTAAAAAGGAGAAAAAAGAAAATAGCAGTGGCTTAAACAAGATAGAAGTTTCTTAAGTAAAGACCCTGGTAGGTGGACTGGAGCTGACCAATGTGGCACTGCACGTCTCGTTACTCTGTCCTCTGATCTCCTTTCCCGAGTCGCCACATGTGGTTCTGCTGGTCATGTCCTGTACCTGGTGGAAAGACTGAAACGGGCTGAAATTAAGCCAATGATCAGCTAGCGTATCAAGCATCCGAGGGCACTGGTTGAGTCGGTCTGGAGGAAGAAGGGCCTTTTTCTAATTGACGCACAAGGACCCCCTGAACACCTAGGTCTGTAGGGAGAAGGGGCCTTTTTCTGAATTGCACACAGTTTGGTGGTCCTGTTGATTCAAGATGGCTTTTCCAGTCCCAGGTCTTCTGTTCACATTCCAATTGGCAGGAAAAAAACAAGGAGAAAGACAAATTTCCTTTGGTTTTTTTTTTAAATTTATTTGTTAATTGGAGGAAAGTTGCTTTACACTGTTGTTAGTTTCTGCCATACAACAGTGTACTTCAGATATAATGATGCGTTTCTTGCCTCCCCCGGAGCCTGGCCCGCCCCCACCCCCCAGGTCATCACAGACCACCAGGCCGGGCTCCGGGTGTTATGTGGCAGCTTCTCACAAGCTGTCTGCTCTACACGTGCTAGTGTGTTAATGTCGATGCTGCTCTACTGGTCCCACTCTCTCCTTCCTCCCAAACCGCCTCTCTTAAGAGTACTTCCTAGAAGCTAAATATAACCATATCTGCTTTTGTTCCATTCTTCAGACATTAGACTACTGTAAGGGAGACTGAGGTATGTAGTCTTTATTTATGTGGCTATGTGGACAGCAAAAATTCAAGGATGAAGGACAGAATACATATTTGGGGGCAGCTAAACGTCTCTGCCACACCACAATCAGAGTAAACACACTAGGATAAGGTTTGTGGCTTTAACCTAGTTCTGATCTCTAAAACTCTTTAATGGTGAACCACTAAAAGGCCTTCCAGTTTTAAATCCTACTCTATAAATCTTTAGTTGGAAATAGGAAAACAGAAAGCACATTTCCCAGGTCTAGTTTGTATCAGACATTGTTCTCAGTACTTGAGGTTTATTAACTTAAATTCTTACATCAGCCCTATGAAATATTGTTAAAATCCCCATTTTATAGATGATAAACTGAGTCACAAGAGGTTAAGTAACTACTGAGACACAAAGGTAGTAAATGACAAACCTAGGAAGTTGACTTCTGAGTGATACCCTTAATCGGAAACCTAGAACCTTTAAAGTGACTTTAGTTGGTTCACCCAGAAGCAGTCCTGGGGCCTTTGAGGGAATTATTGAGGAGGCTTTTCATTGCTGTTGTCATTAAACTAGTAGAATGTAAGCCTGGAACCACCTCACCATGGCGCTGTGAAAGCCCACTGGGTGTGAGGCCAGGAGGAAACCGGAGCTCAGAGGGGAAAGAGATGCATCCTGGTGCTCGTGCAATCCACTGTCTGATATCCCTGGATTTCTCAGGTATTTAAAATTTTTTATTCTCATAAACTACCTCCACCTGTCCCATACACTTTTTTTTTTTTTTAATTGGAGCTTCTGAGATTCAGTAGAGTTGTCTTCTGACAGTGCAATAGGTTAACCACGTTCAGTTAGACGTTTGTGGCTCTGTGCCTGAAGAACATAAATTGCAACACTGATTAAGACACTGAAGACTGAAAATGGGGTAGGTCCTCGGAGCTACCTAATAGAGAGACTTAAGTAGTAACTCTGAACTGGAGAGGCGTGGGAGAAAGGACGGAGAGAGAGCTGCATATTTATATGTTGGTGGGGGGCACTGAAAAAAGAAGACAAACTTCAGAGACAACGATAGCAGTAATGCCTCTTTAACTTGACTTCAAGGTCTGGTTACGTAATCTTGGGAAAGTTCACTTCACTCCTCTAAGTCAACCTTTCTTTCGTAAGAGGAGATTAAAACCACCCTTTATTTATCTTGCTTGGGGTTGTGAGTCTAATATGGTCATATTGTTTAAGGGCTTAGACCAGTGCCTGAAGCACTGAATACGTGATAGCATTAGCCTTCTACAGCAGATGTGAGATTATAGAAGCAGTTTGAGGGAAGAAGCCACAGAAATGTGGGCTAGGGCAGCATTTCAGTATAACAAGAGAAGGCCTGTGGTTGCTGTGGTGGGGGGTTCTAATTACTTGATAAAATGCCCAAGAGTACATAAGACCCAAAGAACAAGTTGGGACAGGGAGTGGAGTAATCAGGTAAGCTAGTTATGATATATGTATATCAAACTAGTTTAGACCTATGTTTATTTGGCAAAATAAAATTCCAGTGAAGCTCTGGAAACAAAATGGTGCTAATGGATGAAAATAGCACTTGCAAAGAGATGAAAGGAAACTATGGCTTTTTAAAAAGCTGGAAATTCCCTACTGTGGGGAATGTACTAAAGAGATTATGGTGATCTAGGCTTTTCTCCTCAGTGTGATTTTACATCTACCACATCAGGAACATCTGGAAGCTTCTTAGACCCTCAGAATCTCAGGCCCTACTCCAGACCTACTGAACTGGAATATGTTTTAATCAGATCCCTGAATTATTTTATGCACATTAAAATTTGGGAAGCACTAGTCTTAAGGCTAGAGAAAAATGCCTGGGTCTCATTGTTTGAAATACAAAAGAGTGGGAGAATGTGGTCCCAAATCACTGGAGCCTCTGTGTAAATGTTGGGAACACAGCGCTACATGCCATGTAGTTTTCTTCAGGCTCTGTCTCATGATGAGGTTCGTGCCTACCAGGTTTCAGAAATGTAGCACTAACCATTGATCTATATCCTCATCAGTGTTCTTTACACTGAAACTGATGCTAAGGATTCTGGCTCTCCAAGTTTTAAATCTTTAAGTGGTTGTGAAATTTAAGTGCTATCTCTTTGTTTATTCACAGGAGAGTTGGGTTAGTTATGTATTGTTGTATAACACATTACCCCAAAACTAAGCAACCTAAAGCCACAAGCTATTCTATCACAGTCTCTGTGGGTCAGGAATCCAGGAGTGGCTTAACTAGGTATTGTCAAAATGTCTTATGAGATTGTATCAAGCTAATTTTTTAAAAATATATTATTTATTTATTTTCATTTTTTGGCTACTTAGATCTTAGTTGAGGCATGTGAGATCTTTCACTGTGGCATGTGAACTTCTCTTTAGTTGTGGCGCTCATGAGCTGCAGAGCATATGGGCTCTGTAGTTTGTGGCACATGAGCTTAGTTGCCCTCATAGCACGTGGGATCTTATTTCCCAGAGTAGGGATGGAACCCAAGTCTCCTGCATTGGAAGGTGGATTCTTAACCACTGGACTACCAGGTAAGTCCCAGTGTCAAGCTATTGACTGGGGCTGCAGTCAGTCATCTGAGGCTTAATATGGACTGAAGGATCTACCTTCAAGCTTGCTCACACAGTTGTTTGCAAGCCTGAGTTTCTCACCATAGACTGCATGAGTGGCTTCATGGAGTGGCAGCTGGCTTTATCAGAGTGAGTAAGAGGGGAAAAGAGACAGACAGGGGGCACTAAAGACAGAAGTGTCAGTCTTTTATAACCTAACAGTGGAAATGACATACCATCACTTCTGCCACATGTTGGTCACACGGACCAACCTTGATACAATATGACACAAGGGTGTGAATATCAGCAGGTGGAGATCACTGATAGACCATCTTAGAGCCTTTCTACTCTGCTGTAGCTTGTACAGCTGGGAGTGTCTTTGGTCTCTGTGGCAAGAAGGGAACTGAAACAACCAATGACTTGCAGATCTCATGCGTGTGCATGTGTAGTTGCCCAGGCCTGTCCAACTCTTTGTGACCCTGTGGACTGTGGCCCACCAGGATCTTCTGCCCATGGGATTCTCCAGGCAAGAAAACTGGAATGGGTTGCCATGCCCTCCACCAGGAGATTTTCCTGACCCAGGTCTCTTATGTCTCCTGCATTGGCAGGTGGGTTCTTTACCACTAGCACCCCTTGGAAAGCCCATTCAGTTGAATTGCCTTTATATTCCAAAAAATTGGATGCAGAACACTCTCAGCCATTCTTTAATTCATAATTGCATCAAAAGTAGGGAAGGTCTTTAGACAGATTCATCAAGAAAAACAGAACAACCAAATCAACAAAATTAAAAATGAAAAAGGAGAGGTTACAACAGACAATGCAGAAATACAAAGGATTATAAGAGACTATTGTGAACAACTATGTGGCAATAAAATGGATAACCTGGAAGAAATGGACAGATTCTTAGAAAAGTTCAATCTTCCAAGACTGAACCAGGAAGAAATAGAAATTATGAACAATCCAATTACAAGCACTGAAATTGAAGCTGTGATAAAAAATCTCTCAAAAAACAAAAGCCCAGGACCAGATGGCTTCACAAGAGAATGCTATCAAACATTTAGAGACGAGCTAATGCCTATCCTTCTAAAACTCTTTCAAGAAACTGCAGAGGAAAGGACACTTCCAAACTCATTCTACGAGGCCACCATCACCCTGACACCAAAACCAGACAAAGAGAACCAAAAAAAGAAAACTATAGGCCAATATCACTGATGAACACAGATGCAAAAATCCTTAACAAAATTTTAAGAAACAGAATTCAGCAACACATCAAAAAGCTCATACACCATGATCAATTTGGGTTTATTCCAGGGATGCAAGGATTCTTCAATACACAGAAATCAATCAATGTGATATTAACAAATTGAACATTAACAAATTGAAAGATAAAAAACATACGATCATCACAGTAGATGCAGAAAAAGCCTTTGACAAAATTCATCACCCATTTATGATTAAAACTCTTCAAAAAATGGACATAGGAGGAACCTACCTCAATATAGCAAAGGCCATATATGATAAGCCTACAGCAAACATTATTCTCAATGGTAAAAAACTGAAAGCATTCCCCCTAAGATCAGGAACAAGACATCAGGAATAAGCGTGTCCACTTTCCCTGCTACTATTCAACATAGTTTTAGAAGTCCTAGCTGCAGCAATCAGAGAAGAAAAAGAAATAAAAGGAATCCAGATCAGAAAAGAAGAAGTAAAGCTCTCTTTGTTTGCAGATGACATGATACTGTACATAGAAAACCCTAAAGGTAGTATCAGGAAATTATAAGAGCTAATCAGTGAATTTAGCAATGTTGCAGGATACAAAATCAATACACAAAAAATCGCTTGCATTTCTATATGCCAACAATGAAAAATCAAAAATTAAGGAATCAATCACATTCACCATTGCAACAAAAAGAATTAAATATCTAGGAATAAACTTACCTAAGGAGACAAAAGAACTGTACACAGAAAATTATAAGATGCTAATGAAAAAAATCAAAGATGACATAAAGAGGTGGAGAGATATACCATGTTTCTGGATAGGAAGAATCAATATTGTGAAAATGACTACCACCAAATGCAATCTACAGATTCAGTGTGATCCCTATCAAATTACCAATGGCATTTTTCACAGATCTAGAACAAAAAAATTTCACAATTCACATGGAAACACAAAAGACCCTGAATAGCCAAAGCAGTCTTGAGAAAGAAGAATGGAGCTGAAGGAATCAATCTTCCTGACTTCAGGTTATATTACAAAGCTACAGTCATTAAGACAGTATGGTACTGGCACAAAAACAGAAGCATAGACTAATGGAACAAGATAGAAAGCCCAGAAATAAACCCGTGTACCTATGGTAACCTTATTTTTGACAAAGGAGGCAAGAACATACAATGGGGGCAAAGACAGCCTCTTCAATAAATGATGCTGGGAAAACTGGACAGCTACATGTAAGAGAATGAAATTAGAACACTTCCTAACACCATACACAAAGATAAACTCAAAATGGATTAAAGACATAACTGTAAGACCAGAAACTATAAAACTCTTAGAGGAAAACATAGGCAGAACACTCAATGACATAAATCAAAGCAAGATCCTCTATGACCCACCTTCTAGAATAATGGAAATAAAAACAAAAGTAAAGAACTGGGACCCGATTAAACTTAAAAGCTTTTTCACAGCAAATGAAACTATAAGCAAGGTGAAAAGACAACCCTCAGAATGGGAGAAAATAATAGCAAATGAAACAACTGTCAAAGGATTAATTTCCAAAATATACAAGTGGTTCATACAACTCGACACCAGAAAAGCAGACAGCCTAATCAGAAAGTGGGAAAAAGACCTAAACAGACATTTCTCCAAAGAAGACATACAGATGGCTAACAAACACATGAAAAGATGCTCAACATCGCTCATTATTAGAGAAATGCAAATCAAAACTACAATAAGATATCACCTCACACTGGTCAGAATGGTCCTCATCAAAAAGTCTACAAACAAATGCTGGAGAGGGTGTGGAGAAAAGGGAATGCTCTTGAACTGTTGGTGGGAAAGTAAATTGATACAGCCACTATGGAAGATGGTATAGAGATTCCTTAAAAAACTAGGAATAAAACCATTTGACCCAGCAATCCCACTTCTAGGCATATACCCTGAGGAAGCCAAAATTGAAAAAGACACTTGTATCCCATTGTTCACTGCAGCACTCTTTACAATAGCTAGAACATGGAAGCAACCTAGATGTCCATCAACAAATGAATGGATAAAGAAAATGTGGAACATATACACAATGGAATATTACTCAGCCATAAAAAGGAACACATTTGAGTCAGTTCTGATGAGGTGGATGAACCTAGAACCTATTATACAGAGTGAAGTGAGTCAGAAACAGAAAGATAAATATTGTATTCTAACACATATATATGGAATCTAGACGAATGGTCCTGAAGAACTTATTTCCAGGGCAGCAGTGGAGAAGCAGACACAGAGAATAGACTTATGGACATGGGGAGAGGGGAGGAGAGGGTGAGATGTATGGAGAGAGTAACATGGAAACTTACATCACCATGTGTAAAATAGACAGCCAAAGGGAATTTGCTGTGTGGCTCAGGAAACTCAAACAAGGGCTCTGTATCAACCAAAGGGGTGGGGTGGGGAGGGAGACGGGAGGGAGGTTCAGAAGGGAGGGGACATATGTATACCGATGGCTGATTCATGTTGAGGTTTGACAGAAAACAACAAAATTCTGTAAAGCAATTATCCTGCAATAGAAAAATAAAAAAAAATTTTTTTAAAGGTAGGGAAGGGTGTTTTACTTGAAAGTAGTCAACTGACTCCTTTAAACAGGCCATACTTGCCAGTGTCCTGACCTTCCTACATCAAAGGTTGGCCACAGTGAAAGATGAATACCACCAAATGTTGGGGAAACTTGCAACTCCTCTTATAAACAGACCTTCGGATAGTGAAAAAAGCTTCTGTCACTTTGGTACCACTTCCCTTTGAAATGAGACTTCATCCTTCTGCTTCACGTGACACCATGTGCTTCAACTCTGTGCATCTTTATGCAAGCTCTCGTTCTGAACCAGCCATATGATGAGCCCAACCCATTTTACATCCCGTTGTCTATATAAACTATTAAAATTGAAAAAAAGTTTATAGAAGTGTTACTGTTGTCCATCTACATGGAATTTTGACTGGGACAGATACCTCCAGTTCATACGGGACTTCCCTGTGGTCTAGTGGTTAAGAGTCAGAGGTTTCACTACAGGGGGCATGCATTCATCCAGGGATCTAAGATCCTACATGCATGCAGTGTGGCTGAAAAAAGTTTTCTTTCATTTCTTCCTCATTACAAACGTATTCAGAGGAAAACCTCTGAATATTCCAGAGACTGTAGCTGGCAAAATCAACTACACAGTCTTTTTCTAATTACTGCAACAAAGCAGCATATCAAGAATTCTCATTTTTCCATTTGAAAATAAAGTTATGTTAATCAGAAACAATGACATTTAGTCTACTTTTGATCAAAGACTCCTCTATACCCCAGAGGGCCGAATCTGCTGTTGTTAAGACGAAAGACTTGGGTAGAAAGTATAAGGTGTTGTTTTTTTTTTTTTTCCTTCTTTTAGACCAGTTTTCTGTCATTGTTTCCAATAAACCTCTCGGTGGTCAGCAAGTTTTGAACAAAATGTCAAGTGAGATTTTTTTTCTACTGTGGAATGAAGATTTAAAATTGAGGAGCTAGTCAGATAAGTATCAGTTATACATGAACTGCAAATCCCTCCAACAAAAATAAAACCTTTCCTGTAACTTGTATACCTCCATGCCCCTTTTATATTTGATTGGAAAATGAAATTAGTTGATTTTTACATTTAATTGGAAAATGAAATTTGTTGGCAGTATACTGTGGGTGTTTTATTAGCCCTATTTTATAGATGAGCACTCTGAAGAAGTAAGGAAATCTGCTCAAGGCCAGAGACTAGTAAATGTTAGGGCAGGAATTTGAATGCAGACCACCTGGCTTCAGAATCTCTGATTCTTAATCTCTGTATGCTTAATCACTGTATTATATTCGTCTTCAAAGTAACCGCTCAGTGCATGTTTATGGAATAATTGAATTAATCTAAATGTGTGCTACACAAATTCTTTGTAGACAAATGTAAACAAAGGATGGAGATGTTTAGAGAGTTTAATAGATATTTCTCCTTATCACTATGTTAGCCAACATTTTCACTCATTTTTCTTTAATTTGAAATAAAATTTCCCCTCCACAACTCCCCTTTTCTTTACACTCAGGATAGCTTCTTTATCTGTTGTTTCCTGGTGTCCTTTGCCCTAGGAGTGACAGCTCAATTCCTCCTTAAGACCTAGCTCCCATGGACAGTAAAGTGCAGTCGTTGTAAGCTTGAGCCTGCATTAGAGTCACCTGCAAGGCCAGTTAAAAGACATTGCTGGGCTACACCCGTTTCTGATTCAGTAGATCTGAAAGGAGGCTTGACTTAGTCGGTAAAGAATCCACCTGCAATGTAGGAACACCAGAGATGCAGGTTTGATCCCTGGGATGGGAAGATCCCCTGGAGAACGAAATGGTAACCTACTCCAGTATACTCGTCTGAAAATTCCCATGGACAGAAAAGCCTAGCAGGCTACAGTCCAAAGAGTCGCAAAGAGAGTGACTGAGCACACATACACAAGTTCCTGGGGACCACACTTTAAAAATTACAAGGAAATGTCCCTGAGACCCAGCTTCACTATTCATCAGGCAAGTGGTCAAACCTTTGTTTAATCAAACCTTGTGCTACAGCTTCCTCATCTACAAAACAGAGATGATAACAGGATCGACCTCATAAACTTGTCTCCTAATTAAATCAAGTATTGTACAGAAAAGCACTTAACACTGCCAGGCATGATCAAGCCTCCAATAAAGGTTATTATTATGAGCTGGCTTTTCCAGACATGCAACCACTTAATGTATTTAATGGCAAAGTAATAGCTATTAGCAATACAAACATATTCATCAGTCTTCATACTTTCTTCTCAGCAGAGAGAGCTCCATTACTGATGCTATTCTGGCCTCTCTGCCCACTCACTCACTTCTCCCAGGGGAGTAAGAGTGATAGAGACTATTGATGAGTTTGGGAGAGACATCTGATCTGCTTGAGTAACCCCTCTTAGTCTCTTTTAAAATTTGGACCTAGGCTGTCCACAGAAACCAACAGTTCTACTACTCCATGGGGTAACTATAGAAAGCCTGGCCTTCATGTGGAAACACTGGTTATCCAGTGTAGTACTTATCGGGGAAAGAAAGTATAGCTAACTTTGGAAAACTCATTTGCCAGGATATTTAAGCTATATTCTGCACTATTGAGTTTATTATTAGAAAATGTGACAGATTGATCCATATCTACCTTATTTATTTCTTGTCATTTCTTTAGAACTCAGGCTGAGAGAAAGGATGCTATTTAATGGAACATTTGAAATCCAATATGAGGTAAAGCCTTTAGCTATGTAGTATTTTGACTTTGGCAGATTACTAAGGTTGAGAGAGGTTTGTATCCACAGATGAGTGTATGTTTTTACTCACTCTGTGCTGGGCTTAATCAAGTCTGGGGCATTTGAAAGCTGAGAAAAGACTGGGTCTTTGGAGAATATGGCATCAGAGATCCTTTTGGAGATCAAATCTCTTGCCCCAAGTGAATCCAGAAAGATACCTCTAGGAGCTGTTGATGCTTTAGGGGAGTAACTTTGTGAAGGTGGGACTAAAATTGCCCAAATACACTGCTGAGAGCTGCCTCTAAAGGCACAGCAACCCTTCCAAGTGACTACAGCCCTACTGGCTAAGCCCAGCAGACTAAGTTAAAAGAATACAGCACAGTGAGGTTGAGGGGTGTTATACTCTCTTCCAGATGCCTCCTTCTGTGTGGAAGAAGCTCTTTAGAGTAACAGGCCTGGCAGTGTTCCACTCTATCACTGACTTGTCCTGTAGGGAAGATAAGGTGACATAGTTTATTAGAATGTAGGAGAAGAACTCAGTCTTTTTCTTCCCTCTGTTAGTGCCCTTAAGACTCTTGCATCTGGTTCCGTTCTTCTGTGCTGTTATTTCACAAAAACAAGCTCCTACGCGTGTGGTGGTCCATGGTGGTTCAAAGTTCTCTGTCACTCAGTGGATGAGTTTGCTTAATTCTCCGGTTAAATATTAGGAGGCTTACTTGCCTGCAGATGAATGTTCTGTTGTCTTTTATCAGTTTTTCAGTAATAAAGGGGATGTTTGACTTCCAGCTGCCTTACTGTTCATCCTGGCTTTTCAACAAATTCAGAAAAAAGGCTAGGAAAGGAGGTTCTATTTATTGGGCTTTCCCAAACAATAGTTAAACACTTATTGAGCACTTATGAAGTATTAAGCACTTTGCACATTAAAACTCAACTACACACTAATAATTTCTCAAGGTAAGTTATGAGATGGATGCCATTATTTTATTCATTTTATAGATGAGCAAATGTCTGTTTAGAGGAACTCAGTGATATGCCTGTGCTGCATTAAAAATACATCCACCCAGAATTAAGGAATAGGCCAACCCAGCTGATAAATGGTGGCACTGGCACCGAAGCATAGGACAGTGTGACCTAGAACCCGACCATTCTCTTTGTCCAACTTTCCTATTTGAGAGCAAAAAGGGAGTTAAAAATGTAGTCTCAGATTGTAGGTAAAGCAATTATATTGTGTATTGTATATATATATATACACATATACATCTCACTCAGCAGTGAAAGCCTGAAAACTTTTCCTCTAAGATTAGGAACAAAGACGTCTGCGTTCACCACTGTAATACAGCAGTAGAAGTCCTGGCCAGAGCAATTAGACAACAGAGAGAAAGAAAAGACATCCACATTGTAAGGGAAGAAGTCATTATTTACGGAGGACATGGTTTCATACATAGAAAATTCTAAAGACTTCGCCAAAAAAATCAACCAAACAAACAAAAAACCTGTTAGAACTAATAATTGATTTTGGTAAAGTTGCAGAGTACAAAATCAATATACAAAATCTGTTGCATTTCTATACACTTTACAATGAACTATCACAAAGAAAAACTAGTAACAAGCCTACTTACAGTGACATCAAAAATAATAAAATACCTAGAAATAAATTTAACCAGGGAGATGAAAGACCTGTATACTGAAAACTATGAGACACTGATGAAAGAAATTGAAGAACACACAAATAATGGAAAGATATCCCATGCTTACAAATTGGAAAAATTAATATTGTTAAAATGTACATAATACCATACCATATCAGAGTTTCAATAGCATTTTTCTCTAAAATAGAACATAATCCTAAAATTTATAGAAAACCACAAAAGACCCAAAAATAACCAAAGCAATCTTGAGAAAGACGAACAAAGCTGGAAGCATCATACTCCCTGGTTTCAAACTGTGTTACATAGCTATTGTAATCAAAACAGTGTGATATTAGCATAGAAATAGACACGTAGATAAAATGAACAGAGAGCCCAGAAATAAAACCATGCATATATAAATAGCTAATTTATGATAAAGGAGCCAAGAATAAACAGTGGGGAAACAGCCATCTCTTCAGTAAGTGGTGCTGGGACATCCACGTGCAAATGTTTGGCAGAAACCAACACAATACTGTAAAGCAATTATCCTTCAATTAAAAATAACTTTAGAAAAAAAAACTAGACTATCTTACACTATTACACAAAAATTAACTCAAAGTGGATTAAACACTTGAATATATGACCTGAAACCATAAAATTCCTAGAGGAAAACACAGGTGGTGAACTCCTTGACATCAATCTTGGCGATGAGCTTTTGGGCCTGACTCCAAAAGCAAAGGCAATAAAAGCAAAAATAAACAGTCGGGATGATAGCTAAGATGCTTCTGGACAGCAAAGGAAATTATCAACAAAATGAAAAGGCAAGCTACTGAATGGGAGAAAATATTTGCAAATTACTTACCCGCTAAGGTGTTAATATCCAAAACATACTACTAATAGCCAAACAACAACAACAACAAATACCCCCAAGAAATCTGATTTTTAAAAACGGGCAGAGGATCTGAATAGACAGTGTACAAAGAAGGCATACAGATGGCCAACAGGCACATAAAAATATGCTCAACACCGTCAGTCATCAGAGAGATACAAGTTAAAACCACAATAAGAAATCACCTCACAACCTTTAAAAACAAACTATTTATTTATTTGGCTGCGCCAGTTCTTAGTTGTGGCACGTGGGAGCTTTTGTTGTGGCGTGTAAGATCTAGTTCCCTGACCAGGGGTCAGACCAGGCCCTTGCTTTGGGAGCTCAGAGTCTAAGCCACTGGACCGCCAAGGAAGTCCCTCACCTCATATCTTTACAACAAACAAGAAATAAATGTTCCTGAGGATGTGGACAAAAGGGAACCCTTAGGTGCTGGTAATGTATCTACATAGTTAAACTGTAAAATAAGATTTCCAAACACTGAAGAGCAAGAATGGGGCTTGTATCGTCACAAGGAGCCCCTTTATTTACCTAGGACCTACTCTCTTGTTGGCCAGTGGGCCCCTGAGCTAAATGTGATGAAACAACAACAAAAAGACATTGTATTTTTTCAGATGTTAGAGATTTTCCAGTTCTAAACGAACAAGGTGTAACTAATTTTATTACCTTTTATTACCTGACCTTTTCTCCTTTGGCCAAAACAAAAAGATGTTTCCTATTTTATGTAAGAATGATTTTCTCCAGTAACAGCTGTGAGAAAAAATTATGTGCAATGACAGACACCTAATATATTTTTATATTAAAATGTCATTCAAAACAGTTTGTAAGAAGTGCTATAAGAATAGAGGAACTGAATAAGCTTTATTGACATATGTGATTGAACACTAAAGCAAAAGTAACTTCTCTCTAAGATCTTAATTTTTTTATTTTTTTGGCTGCACTGCATGTGGTTCCAGACCAGCTATTGAACCCTTATCCCCTGCAGTGGGAAGCATACAGTCTTAAATGCTGGTCCCCAGGGAAGTCCCGAGATCTTAGTTAAAATGTGCCTTTCCGAAGAGACTTTCCTTGAGCTCTGCATCTAGAGTAACTTGCCGTTCTAGTCATGCTGTTTAGCTTCATTCCTTTCATTCGTATTCCTATCATATATTTCCTTGTTTATACTTGCTTATTTTCTATCTCTCCTCCACTGAAATACAAACTCTAGACCATGTTTTATTACCTCTGTGCCTAGAACACTGCACATAGTAAGCACATGATACTTGTTGAATGAATGAATCCGTTTTGAAAACATAAAAACGTCAACCATTTACTCTAGGCGAGCCCACCAATTTGTGTTCTTTTGTTTTTATTGTTATTCAGTTTGTCAACAGTTTGTTATATCTTTCCTCCTCACTGTAGCGTTAGTTGATCAGTCATGTCCAACTCTTTTGCAGCCCCATGGACTGTAGCCTGCCAGACTCCTCTGTCCATGGAATTCTCCAGGGAAGAATACTGGAGTGGGTTGCCATTCCCTTCTCCAGGGGATCTTACTGACCAAGGGACCAAACCCGCATCTCCTGTATTGTACGCAGCTTCTTTAATGTCTGAACCACCAGGGCAGTAGACTTATTTATTTGTGGATGTGATTCCTGTCATTCTGATTCAATGGATTATAGTGGAGAGCATTTTTCAGACACTTAACAGAGTCATGTTCGGTGTGAGGTGTATTATAACTAGGTTTTGCTAATAAAGTAATCGAGCTCGTGGATTTTTGAAGAAATAACTCAGAGTAGGGGGTTTTCCCCCTTTAAAAAAAAAAACACACCACTGACTTGTGTTTTCTGAGTGAAAGAGAAAGGGGGTGGACTGCCAGGATGCTTTTAACCCCGGGCCCCCAAAGGCAAGTATGTTGAGAAGATAGACTGTGATCCATTGCTCTAGACTTTTGTATCTGCTGCCTGGACCAGGAGGAGTGAGATTATGTTATGGCCCTTGCTTCAATTGGGCTTCCCTGGTGGCTCAGATGGTAAAGAATCTGCATGCAATACAGGAGACCCTGGTTCCATCCCTGGGCTGGGAAGATCCCCTGGAGAAAGGAATGGCAACTGACCCCAGTCTTCTTGCCTGGAGAACTGCATGGACAGAGGAACCTGGCAGGCTGCAGTCCATGGAGTCGCAAAGAGTCGAATGTGACTGAGAACTAGCACTGCTACACCACTCGTCTCGGTTGAAGAGAAATTAAGTGTAGACCGCAAGGTTAGGGGGTTAGGTTGAAGCATCCATCACTCGTGTCTGACAGATGGGTAGGAAACTCAGTGCCAGGTACGCTGGGGGTGCTCAGTCAATATGGGCTCATTGTCTTTTTTTAAACACTTTCGCACGTAATTTATTGATATGGACTCATCTTAGCAATGCTGCTGAGGCTCCAGCTACTTGATGGTTTCATTTGGCAACTTGTACAAGCACGGCAGGACTTATCATTGAAGCTGGGAGGGTCTGGCACTAGGCGTTTAGAAAAATAATTTCATTTCTTATGTTTTGGGGGATAGGAACAAAAGGGGAATAGTGTATTTCTTTGTGCCCTGAGAACGACATGTTTTCTTTTGGCCTTGACATGGTCATAAAATATGTTTTCTTTAAAGGAAGAATTTATAGAAAAGCCATGTTCATGTTGAATGATTTTAGGATTGATTGGTTTCTTTATACATTTCTTTCTCATTGTGTTTTTGTTTTTACATTGCAAAAGAAGTAGATTTTGGCTATAAAGTCCAAACTATCACTGGGGACAATGAAATTCACCAAGTCATTTGTCATGACAAAATAGCTTATGAGTCATAGTTAAAGCAATCTAGGAGTTGGTAAAGATATTTTTACTTGTTCTTGTGAAAGATTTACTTCTTAAAACAAGTCCAAAATACTTAAAATACTCAGACAGCAAATGTACTCTTACACATCAAAAGTCAAAAACATTTAGGAGATCATGTATTTAGGAGTCCATGTATGGACTCAATAAAACACTTGAAAATATTTTGTTTTATAGTCACACATTTTATTACAAATTTATTTTGTACCCAATAGAAAAGCAAGTTTGAAATCTATTTACAAGAACTATATACATTTACATATATTACATACAGTTAATGAATTTAAAGAAAAATGGGCAGAGAAACATAATATATATGAAAGACTATGCCACTGTACATGGTTTATTATCATGGTTCTTAGTGTTACTGAATCTTTATTGTAGTAATAAATACAGTTCTATATTTACACATCTTATAAAACATCTCATAAATGTATTTTTTTTCAATTTCAAGTTAAAACATCTGATCAAAATAAACATGCTTACATAAAAATAAATCTACCTAATAGTCTTTTGGTTTGGATTTATTGACGCTAATGTAGTATAACAGAAGTTGTGAATTAATCCTTTGACCTTTAGTATTTAATAATTTTGCCTCTTATAATACCTAACACATATTAAACATGGAATAAGCAGAGAAGTCATGTTCTTGACATCAAGTGGGTTGACCCAAAGACAACATAGCTAAAACCAAGCTAAATAAACAGGAGAATATGTTACCAAGTCTCTGGTGAGTCAAAACTGGTTTTAGACACTGTTGCCAAAGCTACTAGAGATACGCTACATCAGTGGATTTAATTTATGTTGTGTCTGCATTTGATTATTACCTTATGATACACATCAGTTTGAATCAAGTGATAAAACCTCCCGTGAAAAATGTGCACTCAACCAAGATAAAAAAAATCCCAGGTTGCTTTCCATCTTTTCTAAATATATTCATTGCCAGCAATGGACTTTTCTTCTCATCTCTGGGCACCAAAGAGTTAAAATGAATTAGAGAAATCAAACCTTGTTTGTACCTGACTGCTTTCATGGTAATTTAAGAATTTAAGTTCGTTTTTCTTTCAAAATATTTGTAAGCAATTTTATTCCACTGAGGGTAGAATCATCTAGAGCTGATTCATAAAATCTAGCATCTCTAAAAATGATGTGAACGTGAATGAATGTACCTTATGTTTTCCATTCATGCTGGGGATTGGTGACCTGGAAGGATCCTTTCTGGGAAAAGTGAAGCAGTACTAAAACATCTCCACGTGGTCATTAAGATGAAATCCTATTGGTCACAACCATTACTTAGTAATGTAGGCTATTTAAAATTCTTATTCTCCTGATATCTCCAAGCATATTGTAAGGGATTTCCTGGTTTAAAACCTCTTTTGTAAGTAAGTAAGTTGAAAAAGAATTCAATTGAAATCATGGAGAATTTTTTGGACATTTCAATCTGCTTTTTAAATATATATGTATTTTAGGCTTACCAGAAAAGTATGACTATCTACCATAGGTGAAAAAATTATATAAGCAGCATTTATACTCTTTTTTCACTCTCTAGTATCAACAATTATCAGCTTTTTGACACAGATTTTTTAAAACATCGAATTTCAACTCAGTTCTTTTTGATTCCTGCTCTGATGTACTCAACCTCAGATTTTGGGGTTTTCAATTTTTGACAACTTCTCTTCTCATATTAATTAGAGACACGGGACAAATGCCACAGATGAAAGATGACAGCTTTCGGTCACCGGATAAGCTGGTGGTGATCCAGAAGCGGAAGGCAGGTCGTAGGCTATGCTGGCACTGGTGAAGGTCACCAAGGCTTGGGTTGAGTCACAGGACTGTTTCTCCACATCGTCAGAGTTAATAGACATCAGGCTTGTGTGTTTCGATCTTGTCCAGAAGTGGGTTTGCTTTCCCAGGCTCCCCAGATCCTCCTTAAAATGGGGATTGAAGAGGATGTAGAGAAGGGGATTGAGGCAGGCAGGAAGGGGGACGATGACCAGGAGGATAAACGTAATGACTTCCGGGCTGATGAAGGCGAGGTTCAGTAGCGAGGAGAAGGACAGGACGGCCACGGGACAGTGCAGGATGCAGTTGGTGAAAAGCAGCAGCGCCACGTGCTTCACCATGGAGCAGTCCCACACGCCCTCCAGGTCCCCCTTTTCCAAGTGGCAGTAGAGCCTGGTGTAGGCCACGGTCATCACGAGGAAGCAGAGTGAATTCAGCAAGACCAGGGCCACCATGTAGCCGGTAGCCCGCGGCTCCCCGAAGGGCAGCGGCAGGCAGAGCGGGGAGGCGCTGTGCGCGCTGCCCCCCAGCAGGGGCACGGCGGCCACGGTCCCCGCCAGCAGCGCGCACAGCGCCAGGGTCGCTCTCAGGCTGGGGAAGGGAGCTTGCGTTTCGAATTTCGCTGAGCATTTCACCGACCACCCACGCTCCAGGGCTGCCAGGGTGAGCAGGAAAACTGAAGATTCCGAAGCAAAAATGAACAAAAAGCCGACGACCTGGCAGCCGACCGCCTGTTCCCACCAGGCACCGTGTTGCGCAAAGCTGCCGAAAGTGAAGGCGTCCACGCCAGCCAGCACTGCACTGGACACCCCCATGAGCATGTTGACCGCGGCTATTAACCCGATTAACAGTTTTATGGAGGATATGTACACTGCGGCTCTGAACACAGTGGAGGTCACCAAGGCGTTACACGTCAGTGCCAAAACCGCTATGGTCCACACTCCAATTCGGATCAGCCAGCTACCGAACAGGTATTCGCAGAGTTTGAAAGGGCCTAGAAGTCCAAAGAAGAAAAAGATGGGTGTCAAATGAGGGTTCACAACTTTTGCCACATTCCCCTTTTTGTTTCTCTTGTTGGGACACCAAGAGATAAAGGCCAGTAACAGTCCTGGGAACACACTGTTCTCTTGTGGCACACTCCACTTTATTAAGTGAAAAAAAAAAAAGAAAAAAGTGAAAGTATTAGTGGCTGAGTTGAGTCTGACCCCATGGACTGTAGCCGACCAGGCTCCTCTGTCCGCGGAATTCTTCAGGCAAGAATACTGGAGTGGGCAAGCCATTCCCTTCCAGGGGATCTTTCAGACCCAGGGATCGAACCAGGGTCTACCTACATTGCAGGCAGATACTTTACCTTCTGAGCCACCAGGGAAGCCCCTTCATTAAACCACTATTTAAGGATGAGTATACCAGATGCCCAGGTTTTCAAGCTATGTCTAGAGAAATGGAGCCAGAGAGTTTTTCCATTACTGGATTCTGGCTCCCCAAATACAGTGGTGTGGGGGCCAGGCAACAAGCCAGATCTCCTGGGCTTTTTATTATTAATATATCTTTCCAGAGTGCTTCAAAAAGGTTCTGTAAACAGGGAAGCAGAATCCTAGGGAAATACTCTGTGATGTCAGAAGAGGAAGTGTGAGTCGTATGCATTTCATGAGAATGTCTTCTTAGGTTTAGATTGACATTTGCTGTTTAGGAGCAAGGAAACACCAAACTGTTGAAAGTAAAGTATCAAATCTCCCTCACTGTCTTCCCCCTCCCCCGCACTGGACTATCCTATTTCAGAGAAAGGGACTAACAATGAAGTAATTACCATACATAGATATTTTTACTTATCTCTAAAACTATTATTTGTTTTAACCAAATAGGTTCTCTTTAGAGACAACCTAAGAAATCACTGTCAAAAGTCAGTGATTACATGAAGCAAGACTGTTGCATACCAGTTCTGGCTAAAGTGCTCATATTATAAAAATTACATATACCTCTAACTACATGATTGGTTCTTTAATTTCTATTAATCTGAATTAAAAGTCTCCTATAAAAATCCTGTTTATGATTGGAGACTAACTCCAGGGAATGGACATTTGTATTTTAAATGCCTGTGTGGGGTGGGATATTGATGAGCTGTTAAGATGGCACGGATTTTGCCTTGACGTGCAGCTGAATGGGCGGGTACCACTGCTGAGGCAGTTGTGACGCCTTTCTCACCTGGGGAAGGTGAGCACTGCACCGGATGAAGGGCTTTCAGGTCTTCCTCAAAGTCAAGTAGGAAATCTTCAAGATCACGGTCATCTGCAGGAATGAGAAATTCCGGAATGATTAGTTCTGTCTCTCTTTAGAGGGACCAACTCCCAGGGAGGAGAGCCCTGGATTGCCCTGGAGACATGAAATGTCCCAGAGGAAACTGAAGGGCAAACGTCCCACTTCTCCCCAGGCTTTCTCTCAAGTCGCTGATGTAGTTGCTTTGGGATGTTCCACTCAAGGTACTGTTTGACAACTATCCCGGCAGAACTGGGGACGAGGGATGGTAACCGACCCTGGGTTCCTTGTCATGATGTTGGAGCGCTCTCATTCTGTTCTTGTTCCCTGCAGCTCATTATGGCCCCAAATCGCTCTGACCTAAATTAGAGAGAGAGCGTGGGTCTCTCCATTCAGTGGAAGAACCACTTTATCCAATGTTCTAGCTTAGATGGCTACAGTGCAGATGTTCTGGACTGTGTTCTCTGAACACAAGAGGGAGAATTAGTAAGTTTCCATCTTTCTGGGGTATTCTGCTAAACAGAGGACAAATCACATAACTGCTTGGTGCTTGGGTCAGCTACCCATGAAACAGGAGTTTTTAAAAATCTAACACGCTTTCCCCAAGACACTGACTTAATTGGTCTGATGTGGGGTTCAGGCATCAGTGTTTTTAAAAAACTTTTGTGTAATTCCAATAGTGGAAAAGACCCTGATGCTGGGAAAGATTGAGGGCAGGAGGAGAAGGGGACGACAGAGGATGAGATAGTTGGATGGCATCACCAACTCGATGGACATGGGTTTGGGTGGACTCCAGGAGTTGGTGATGGACCGGGAGGTCTGGCATGCTGCGATTCATGGGGTTGCAAAGAGTCAGACAAGACTGAGCGACTGAACTGAACTAAACTGATTCCAATAGACAGCCCAGGATTGGGAATCACAGTCTCTGAAAATAAACTCCATGAAGAACCTCCTCTTTCTTGTTCATTGTGTGCCTCTAGGACCTAGAACAGTGCCTGGCACATTTTAGACATTCTAATTGTGTTTTTGTTTGTTTGTTTGTTTTTGAGGGGGAGGAGGGGCTGGTGAATAATTGTACTAGAAATTAGGGTGAATGAGGCAGGAAAAGCAAAAATGAAAGCAAGAACAACAGCAAGACACACGCTATAGCCTGAAACAAAAAAGCCAAGGGCTGGAATACCTGCTCCTTAATCGGATACGTGTGCAGGAAGCCAAGTCAATGAAATGTGCAGACAGAACAAAGCATACTTGCTTGGGAATCAACAAATCATTAACACCCAGAGGAAGAAAAGCCAGTCTGTTTAGACTCTGTGCAAACTTGCAAGGTTGGCAAGAAAAGAAAAGCAGCCGCTTGTTACCACAGGTGTGGCCTAAGGTGCATTGTTGTCTATTTAAGTCAGGTCTTACTTCAAGGAAAGCCAAGTGCCTTACAGACATTATCTCATTTCACTTTCCTGACAGATAGCCCTGTGGGGGGTAGGAGGTGAGACTGTTTTAGGATTAATTGGGTAAGAAGTTGGATTCTTAAGCTCTTCTGCTGAAATATGGAGGCACCTAAAATGTCTATATCTTCCACTCTACTCGGGTTTAAGATTAAAAATATTTATCTTCTGGAGTAAAAAGCTCAGCAGCATGTTTGAAAAAGGTATCCACAGGGATGAGACCCTCTTCAAAGTTTATGGAAGTACTGATAATCAGTGTTAATATTTACCCCAGGGGACACTGTATGCTAAAAAGGATCTAATGATAAGTATGAAGAATTCACTTACAGAAAAGATGACATTTCAGACTGAGTCCTAAAGGAGTTTTCTCTTTCTCTGAGACTCTTTAAAAAGCAGGACTGATTCTCATCTTGCTGGGGTGACTATACAGAGGCTTGTCTGGAGCTCAGATGATCTGTTTGTGACTTTTCAAGCCCCTTTCTGACAGTTTTGTCAGTGACATAGCTGATCTTACCTTGAACTTGAAATATTCCAGCATCTTTTTTATGAAGGTCTTCTGCACTGCTGTTGTCGCCTTTATTCCACTGATTAGAAATTTTGTAGACGTTCTCACACACTCCAAATGCACAGCACTGATATGCATAAGGCATTTCTATAACCCTTTGAAGGAACAAAACCAAACAAAAACACACACTTAAAGAAACAGATTTTGCTAAATATAGTGCTCTTCTTTCACTTAGTACTTCTGCCTGTAGATTTTAGCCTTAATAAATAATCTAAATGATTAACTATGTGCATAAAGATGTTGGTTACAGTGCTATGCATAATAACAATGGAGTTAGAAATTATTGTCATGAAATGTTGAGAGTTACTGAGGTTCAATGGATGTATTATTTTCTCTACATTTGTGCTTGAAAATTTCCATAATAAAAACATTTAAAAAAAAAAGGATTGCTGGGGAAACTGTAGCACTGTTAAGTAGTATTTATAGTATCATATAGTGTTAAGTGACAAAAATGTGATATAAGTTTGTATACGTACTGTGGTCTAACAATTAAAAATACATTGGAAACCAAATCTGGAAGGAAATAGCAAAATGTTTTTAGATGTATTTATAGACTTTTTTCCCTTTCTTTTATTTTCTAAACTCTGTTTTGGGGTTTTAAAATTATATGAAAAGTACTGTGGTTTATATATATATATATATATATATATATATATATATTCCCTTGGTGGCTCAGTGGTAAAGAACATAAAATTTTTAAAGGGACTTCTTTATTGATAATAAGTGTGACAGGTTTTAAAGAGCATTACTTCCTCAAACAAATATTAATTTAATACATTTTATGAGAACATATATACATAAGCAAGATGAATTTTAAAATGTCAACAGGAGTACAATTATGTTATAATGTTATTTAATTACATGTTCTAGTTTCTATCTCATGGATCAGTGGTTTTCAAACTCTTTCTATGAACTCTATGTTCCAGGAGGCATCTTTGAGAAACAAAGGAAATGTAGTCAGGAAGACACATTCTATTCTCCTACTCCAGGGTTTTTCCTAACAATGCCCCAGAGGTGGGGGACATGAAGGCATGAAATGGAATTCAAAAGAGTCCCATAAATTTTGAAAACCACTGTAACACGTCTATTATTTCACATGACCACAAATGTATCTTATTAGCTTTAATGACAAACTCACTTGAGTTCTGGAAAGTTTTCAGATGATATCAAGCTCTGTAAAGCATGATTTCCTGTTAATTTTAAGTGAGTTAAACCATGTAACCCAGTTACAGGAATAGACGACAGGCGGTTGGACGAGAGGTCCCTGCAAAACATCAAACAACAATTGGCTTTTAGTCTGTGTTAGCATAAAACGATTACATTAAAAAAGCAACCTCAAGATTATTAAACTGCTCCATAAAAACCTCTAAGCAGGGTCCTTACTCTTAATGGTAAAAGGAACCATTTTGGTTTTAGCTCCTGACAACTTTTCTATCTGCAATCAGAATTGCAGAAAGAAAAATGTTTTAATCATATCCAAATTGTAATTTCTACATTCAGCTTGATGTTGCCAGATGCGATGTGCTGCGTGCTAAGTCATGTCCGACACTTTTGTGATGCTATGGACTGTAGCCTGCCAGGCTCCCCTGTCCTGGGATTCTCCAGGCAAGGATACTAGAGTGGTTTGCTGTGCCTCAATTTTGCCAGGGGGTGGGGTGGGGGGACATCTAAAATCCAGTGGAAGGTGCTACATCTAATTTGAAAACATGGTTTGGGTTTTATTTTCTTCCTTCTCTCTTTAACTTCTGCCTGACCCATTTCCTTCTTTCTCTCTGAGACAGGGGAGTGGAGAAGAGGAAGAAGCAAGGGGTGGAAAGGGAGGATAAAAATGGACAGGAAGATTTTCTGTTAGTCAGTATGGCAAACTGGGAAATGAAAGCCCTTTAGAAAGGAACTGATGTCTTACTCCATTCCACCTGATAGCTTGCAAAAATGGAAAATCTCCCCTCAATAACCAGAACCAGCTGTCACCCAGATCTTCAATTATAAGGACCCACACGGCCTTGGGGAGCGGGGGCCAGCTGTCACCCAGATCTTCGATTATAAGGATCCACAAGGCCTTGGGGGGGACAGGGGGCAGGGGTGCTCCTTTCTGGTTTGATCCCACTCTTGCGTGCAGGACACTTAGGACTCAGCATTCTGTGCCCAGGCTTTTCCAGCAAAACCAACATTCATTTTTGATTAATCAGATAGTGCCCAATTATCAAAAGACATGCCATAAACAAGTCATGAAATACTCACAGCTTTCTTAGAGATGGCAAGGTGGAAAATGCATTGGGGTGAATAATGGCAATTTTGTTCCAAGCTAAATTCCTATTAAAAAAAAAAAAAAGGCAAGTGAGAAGATTATATAAAAGAAGACCTTGTGAAGTTTTACCATATATATTCATTCTTCTAACAAAATTTAACTTCCATTCAGGACATGGACAATTAACTTTATCAAATCATCCTCAGATGCAGGTATGGATAGTATAAAATGATTAAAGAGAGAATTGTAAAGCAACCTTGTTTATTAAATCAATCCAGGAAAATCACTCAGGTGGATATTTTAGTTTTTATTCTCTTCTTGCTAAAAAGTTGACTTTAACATGGTTGTAAAATTTTATTAAGGCATTTCTAAGATGAGTGGGGGTCGGGAGAGACTGGAACTTCTGAAGCTCTTCTTCTGACGGGCAAGTAAATTTTAAGTTATAAAATGTCCCCAGATATGTAATGAAACCCAAAAAGAATTTGTGTATATTGTCCATGCATGTCAGACCTTAAGATAAACACAGAGATACTTTCAAAAACACTTCTGGTAAAGAGGATGGACATTTAAATTCTTAACTGGGAAATGAAGGAAAAAAGGGCTAGTATATGTTAGAAGTAAAATTCTTTGATAACAAAGTCTATAATTTATTGAGAAATTCACTGGCCCCTCTCCTCCACACCTATGTTTAACAACATGTAGGTAACTTACAAGAATAAGAACGTCCACATTTTTAAAAAAGAGCAAGGGACTTAAAATTTGTATTTTTAAAATTCATGACTCAAAAGGGGAGCTAAAGCGTAGACATTTGAGGCAACTGAAAATGACCACTGTCAACTTTTCTCTAATGCAAAGTAATTTATTCATGGTGTTGGGCCCCTAAGTCACCTAGGATAAAGGGTATTCACAGGACATTTACATTCTTGTTTGAAAGTCCCCCCAAAGCTGGGGGAAACTGGAAAGCTTTTTTTTTTAATTGGAGGATAATTGGTTTACAATATTGTGTTAGCTTCTGCCATACATCAACATGAATCAGCCACAGGTAAGCATATGTTCCCTTCTTGAACCCTCCTCCCACCTCCCACCTCCCATCCGACCGCACACCTCTAGGGTGTCAGAGAGCCCTGCTTTACACTCCCTACATCATACAGTAAATCCCCACTGGCTACCTATTTTTACATATGGTAATGTATATGTTTCAATGTTACTCTTTCAAATTGTCCCCCATCTCCTTCCCCCACTGTGTCCATAGGTCTGTTCTCTATGTCTGCATCTCCATTGCTGCCTTGCAGATAGGTACATAAGCCTTGTCTTTTTGGATTCCATATATGTGAATCAATATACAATATTTACTTTTCTTTCTGACTTACTTCACTCTGTATAATAGGCTCTCGGTTCATCCACCTCATTCAGTCAGTTGAGTCACTCAGTCGTGTCTGACTCTTTGCAACCCCATGGACTGCAGCACGCCAGGCCTCCCTGTCCATCACCAACTCTCGGAGCTTGCTCAAACTGATGCCCATCGAGTCGGTGATGCCATCCAACCATCTCATCCTCTGTCATCCCCTTCTTCTCCCAGTTCAACCTTTCCCAGCATCAGGGTCTTTTCTAATGAGTCACCTCTTTGTATCAGGTGGCTAAAGTATCAGAGTTTCAGCTTCAGCATCAGTCCTTCCAAGGAATATTGACTGATCTCCTTTAGGATGGACAGGTTGGATCTCCTTGCAGTCTAAGAGACTCTCAAGAGTCTTCTCCAACACCACAGTTCAAAAGCATCAATTCTTCAGTGCTCAGCTTTCTTTACAGTCCAACTCTCACATCCATACATGACCACTGGAAAAACAATAGGTTTGACCAGACAGACTTTTGTTGGCAAAGTAATGTCTCTCCTTTTTAATATGCTGTCTAGGTTGGTCATAGCTTTTCTTCCAAGTAGCAAACATCTTTTAATTTCATGGCTGCAGTCACCATCTGCAGTCATTTTGGAGCCCCCCAAAATAAAGTCTGTCACTGTTTCCATTGTTTCCCCATCTATTTGCCATGAAGTGATGGGACCAGATGCTGTTATCTTAGTTTTTGAATGCTGAGTTTCAAGTCAACTTTTTCACTGTCCTCTTTCAGTTTCATCTCTTTGGTTTCAGCTCTTTAGTTCTTCTTTGCTTTCTACCATAAGGGTGGTGTCATCTGCATATCTGAGGTTATTGATATTTCTCCTGGCAATCTTCATTCCAGCTTGTGCTTCATCCAGCATGGCATTTCTCATGATGTACTCTGCATATAAGTTAAATAAGCAGGGTGACAATATACACTCTTGATGTACTCCTTTTCCTTGATGTACAGTCTGTTGTTCCATGTCCAGTTCTAACCATTGCTTCTTGACCTGCATACAGATTTCTCAGGAGGCAGGTCAGGTGGTCTGGTATTCCCATCTCAGAATTTTCCACAGTTTGCTGTGATTCACACAGTCAAAGGCTTTGGCATAGTCAATGAAGCAGAAGTAGATGTTTTTCTGGAACTCTCTTGCTTTTTCAATGATCCAACAGATGTTGACAATTTGATCTCTGGTTCCTCTGCCTTTTCTAAATCCAGCTTGAACATCTGAAAGTTCATGGTTTACGTACTGAAGCATGGCTTGGAGAACTTTGAGCATTACTTTGCTAGTGTGTGAGATGAGTGCAATTGTGCAGTAGTTTGAACATTCTTTGGCATTGTCTTTTTTTGGGATTGGAATGAAAACTAACCTTTTCCTGTCCTGCGGCCACTGCTGGGTTTTCCAAACTTTCTGGCATATTGAGTGCAGCACTTATATGCTCAGAGGACAGTAATTCCATTCCTAGTCATAAACCTGTGCATTGTGATCCTCCCAACAGGCCCAGGGGAGCCAGTTTTCCTCTCCTGCCCTGATCTCTCAGGTTGCACCTTCAAGGCTCCCCAAGGTTCACTGTTGGACTCCCAGTGGCAGTCCCCGGAGGACAGCAATTGGAGGCTTGTAGTCTGCTCCTCGGTTTTGGAATCTTGGCACAGTTGTGCACTTCCTCAACCACGGCGTGCCCTGTCTGTGCCTCAGGTCTCCTGGGTTTTGGAAACACCCTTCCTTCCTCCCTGTCTCTTCAGCCCCCGTCTCCGTCACGCTGCTGCTTTCTACATGCCCGTCCCTTGCTTGCCAAGACCTGGAGGTGTCCGTCCGCTGGGGCCACCAGGGGATTTGACTGTGAGAACTGCCTCCGAGTCCTGTGGGAGCGCTCACTTATGTGACCCTGAAAGCATATGTGCTTGTTCTAACAATGACGGCGGCAACAGCGACCTGCTGCATGTTTACTGTGTGACAGGTATGGTCACCAGCTTCTTTACACATAAAATCTCAAACCCTCAGCACAACTCTGTAAGGTAAGTGTTATCATTAGCCCCATTTTATTGGTGAGAAATAAAACACACAGTATTAAGTGACTTGCTCCAAGTCGCAGAGTACTCAGCAGCTGAGATTAAATCTAAGCAAACTGGCTCCAGAGTCCCCAATATTTTGCACAGAACTTGTTTGGAATCCTTAAAGCATTGGGTTGGCCAAAATGTTTGTTCGGGTTTTCTAACAGCTCTTATAAATAATGAGAGAACCACTGCACTAGACCCTGGGGATAAGAAAATGAAAAAATCCTTGCCACTTTCAGGCCAGGCGTGGTCTAGCTGATGGCAGTGTGTGGTGCTGAGTCCTGCAGCAGAGAACGTGCGAAGCACATCAGAGAGGAGCAGGTTCAAAGACAGGAGATCTTGTTCTTCTGGGGGAGACGGGGGCACGCTGAGGGTGGGGAGTAATGGAATGGGTGACAGGACCAGGAGAAACAGTGGCCCATGTGTCAGGTCCTGGGAGCTGATGGGTCAGAGGTGATTCCAGGGGTTGGGATCAGGTTCTTAAGGGTGGTGCTGGGAAGCTTGGTCTTGGTATTAAACACAGTAGGGGAATAAGGGAAGACTCTTGAGGCAGGGAAGTGACATGAATCAATTTCTGCTTAAGAAAGATTTTCTTTGGAGAGTGAGATGAATGGGTAGAGACTGATGGTGGACAGGCTGGTTAGGAGGGTGAGGACGGTGACCCAGGAGAGTAAATCCATGGATCTTTGGTGAAGAATATATAAGTTCTACACCCTCAGCAAAGTGTAGAACAATTATACAATACAATTATACAATGCAGTGTTATCAAATATTTCTTTGTTATTTAGTCACTAAGTCTTATCTGACTATTTTTCGATGCCATGGACTGTAGCCCGCCAGGCTCCTCTGTCCAAGGGATTTTCCAGGGAAGAATACTGGAGTGGGTTGCCATTTCCTTCTCCAATTATTAAAAATATCAACTAAAAAAAAGTTCTTTTTTTAAAAAAATTAACTTTTGGCTGTTAAATTTAAACAGTGAAAAATTAACTCTGTTAAAAAATTAACTGTTAATTTTTTAACAGCCAGAACTCCAACCTGGTGAATAAGGTGGGTTAAAAAAGTAGGTAATGCATTTTTTGGTTTGACATTTATTTTAAAAAGTAAAAGAAACTCATTAGATGATTTTAGACGGAAAGTAAGGAAAGGGCAACACAATTAAATTCAGAGCAAAACGGTTTTCAAGACAAATTCTGGGAGAAAGTGATTCTTAAAGGTGAATTTAACATGTTTTGAGGAATGGTATTATTTTATGGGGGTATGGTCACTTCAATTCCGTTCAGTTCAGTCCAGTTCAGTCCAGTTCAGTTCAGTCGCTCAGTCATCTCCGACTCTTTGTGACCCCATGAATCACAGCATGCCAGGCCTCCGTGTCCATCACCAACTCCCGAAGCTTACTCAAACTCATGTCCATCGAGTCGGTGATGCCATCCAACCATCTCATCCTCTGTTGTCCCCTTCTCCTCCTGCCTTCAATCTTTCCCAGCATCAGGGTCTTTTCTAATGAGTCAATTCTTGGCATGAGGTGGCCAAAGTATTGGAGTTTCAGCTTCCGTATCAGTCCTTCCAAGGAATATTCAGGACTGATCTCCTTTAGGATGGACTGGTTGGATCTCCTTGCAGACCAAGGGACTCTCCTGAGTCTTCTCCAACACCACAGTTCAAAAGCATCAATTCTCTGGGGCTCAGATTCACAGTCCAACTCTCACATCCATACATGACCACTGGGAATACTATAGGTTTGACCAGACAGACCTTTGTTGGAAAAGTAATGTCTCTGCTTTTTAATATGCTGTCTAGGTTGGTCATAGCTTTTCTTCCAAGGAGCAAGCATCTTTTAATTTCATGCCTGCAATCACTATCTACAGTGATTTTGGAGCCCAAAAAAATAAAGTCTCTCACTCTTTCCATTATTTCCCCATCTATTTGCCATGAAGTGATGGGACCAGATGCCATGATCTTAGTTTTCTGAATATTGAGTTTTAAGCCAACTTTTTCACTGTCCTCTTTCACTTTCATCAAGAGGCTCTTTAGTTCTTCTTTGCTTTCTGCCATACGGGTGGTTGCAGATGACTCTCTATATCTGAGGTTATTGATATTTCTTCTGGCAATCTTGATTTCATCTTGTGCTTCATCCAGCCCAGTGTTTCTCATGATGTACTGTGCATATAAATATACAGCCTTGACGTACTCCTTTCCCGATCTGGAACCGGTCTGTTGTTCCATTTCCAGTTCTAACTATTGCTTCTTGACCTGCATACTGATTTCTCAGGAGGCAGGTCAGGTGGTCTGGTATTCCCATCTCTTTAAGAATTGTCCACAGTTCGTTGTGATCCACACAGTCAAAGGCTTTGGCATAGTCAATAAAGCAGAAGTAGATGTTTTCTGGAACTCTCTTGGTTTTTTGATGATCCAACGGATGTTGGCAATTCGATCTCTGGTTCCTCTGCCTTTTCTAAATCCAGCTTGAATATCTGGAAGTTCACAGTTCTTGTACTGTTGAAGCCTGGCTTGAAGAATTTTGAGCATTACTTTGCTAGTGTGTGAGATGAATGCAATTGTGCGGTAGTTTGACATTCTTTGGCATTGCCTTTTTTAGGGGTTGGAATGAAAACAGACCTTTTTCAGTCCTGGGGCCACTGCTGAGTTTTCCAAATTTGCTGGCATATTGAGTGCAGCACTTTCACAGCATCATCTTTTAGGATTTGAAAAGAGCTGAACTGAAATTCAGTCACCTCCACTAGCTTTGTTTGTAGCGATGGTTCCTAAGGCCCACTTGACTTCATATTCCAGGATGTCTGGTTCTAGGTAAGTGATCACCTACATGGTCTCTTAAATGTTAAGAAAAACTTGAGGAAGGAAAAGGTTTATGTCCTGCAGTTTAAACATTACATACTGCCATCATAAATGACATTGAAATCCAGTTTCAGGATGGAAAAGTTTAAACTTTTTTTTAACTGTCTCACTTACATAAAAAAATCTATTACTAAGTTTTTTTTTTCTAAAAAACCTATAGTTAATATGTGGTATTTTCAATCATAGAATAGAATTTAATATTTACAAATCCTAGTCATCTGAGCAACAGAAGCATTTTCGAGGACAGTGTGCTCAAACTTTTGTGTACTTGTTAAAATGTCGATTCCCAGGCCCCACTCCAGAGGGTCTAACTCAGGAGGCAGGTGAGAACCTGGACTCTGAATTTGTTTACAGTCACCTCCAGGTGATTCTTATGTGCT
Source organism: Cervus canadensis (assembly GCF_019320065.1). NCBI lineage: Eukaryota > Metazoa > Chordata > Mammalia > Artiodactyla > Cervidae > Cervus > Cervus canadensis. The sequence goes on from NC_057410.1 coordinate 52,787,084, forward strand.
CAGAGAGACTTGCACTGAAAAACTGACCAGGAAAGAAAAACAGGCAGGAAGAACTGTGTGGTCACCCTGTTTTTGCATGCCAAACAAATCTCTGCCAATTCCTGGATGAGAAAGAAGCACATTTTGCAGGCTATTTAATAGCTTGGCCTCCTTCCTCTTTATCTAAGTTGCATGTCTGCTGACCGGCAAAGAGCAGACTGCAAATTTACTACTTTTGAACTTGTTCCTGGAAATGGTCATGAGCAAATTATTTGCCTTCTTATGGCAGATACACATACAAAGACCCAACAGTACATGCATACATTGAAAAGAAACTGTTAGAGGAAGACCCAAAAGAGATAAAAACTGCTCTATGATGGGGAAAGTACTGGGAGGCGGTACTCACAGAGATCGGAGGCTGAACAACTGCTGGAAAGTGTCAGCTTGAATTTCATAGATTTCATTATGCCGCAGGTCTCTGAAATGACAGGTTCCAGAGATTGACTTCAGAGTCATCAGTTTCAAAAAGTCTTCAGAGAAATTTTACAAGGGATTACCTTCTCTCAATCAAGGAGCACATGAACTATGACTGCCAAGTGACCACTGGAAAAAATTTCTTTTTGTTTTAAAAAGAACATGACAATTTATACACTTAAATAAGTACTGCCTCTCTTTCAAACAAATACTTATTATTCCTTTGGGTGAGCATGCTCGGTTACTTCAGTCATGTCTGACTCAGTGAGACCCCATGGACTGTAGCCCATCAGGCTCCTCTGTCCATGGAATTCTCCAGGCAAGAATACTAGAGTGGCTTGCCATGTTCTCCTCCAGGGAATCTTGCAGGCCCAGGGATCAAACCCGAGTGTCCTGTATTACAGGTGGACTGCTGCTGGGCCTAGAGCTACATTCCAAGTGCAGCATCATTCCAACACTTTGAGGATGCCTCTCCAGGTTCTGCCTTCTGAGCCTTTCTTATATTCTTTGAGGGTCTTCAGGAGTGTCAAATGTTTATCTTCCAAAGATGGATTTTCCCCCTCCCTTAATTGCCCAAAGGCATTCAGAGAAAAATTAAGTGGCAAAGGATAGATGGTTAATATTGTTTTGATCAAAACCAAAGTATGACTCAAAAAGGCAGATGTCTAGTGCAGGAGGCAATTTTAAGAGAGGAATTCTAAACTATTTTATGCAGAAGAAGCATCAGTAGCACCTGAAATAAGACAAATGTGGAATCTCCTCTGAAGGTGGTTATCGTGAAGCAAACATACTAATAAACTCAAGTTCCCCAGTTTTCAAAATGAATGCCATACATAGGAGTTTCACTTGTGTTCAGGAAAAAAAAGATATTAATGCCACTCTTTGAAGGTATAAGTTTAGAAAAAAATGCAGAGCTTAAACAAACCCAGTTCATTACTATACCAGTATGGGGAGAAGAAACTACAATAAACGCTTTACTTATAGTGTAATGTATGGTAAAATAATATTATCTATGTTTCCCAGCTTTACAGCCATCATATGCAGTCATGTGTGTAAGAAGGGCAAGCTTCACGTGCCTCCCCAGTGAACCACAGGGTAAGCAAACCAATGACCCCTGGAAATGTGAGTTTTGGCTCTTGGGTTTCACTTGGTGACTTAGAGACTCTTACAGACATACATTTTCTGAAGCTTTTGGCAGACTGAAAAACTGGGTAAATCTTCTAGCAGGTTGTAAGAAAGGTCTCTGAAAAACAGAAGGTACAAAAGGGAAAAATCTGTTACATATTAGTCGTCAGGAAATATGCTTTTCTCTCCCTTTCCCTTCATGATGATCCAGCTCCCAAAGGCAGACTCTGAATGTTTCCCCAGCCCTGACATGAAGCAGGTAGTCATAGGCATTATTGGATTAAGCTGTAGATTCAGATGTCAACTGAAATGTAACTGTTATACTTCTTTAATTGATTTAAATAATTTATCTAATGAATTTATTTATATTTTGTTAGTGATGATCTACAATGTTCTAGCTATTATCTTACAGAAACGAGTACAAATTAAGTTAAATAATTGTGCCTCTGTTTCTAAGAGCTGCTATATCTCTACAGCTAAGAGAGTCACTGTTGGTTCTTTTCTAATCAACGGAAAAAAAAAAAATCCCATCAACAATTCAAAACACAGCACTAACTTTGAAATCAATCATTACAAGGCGGGAAAAAATCTAAGAAAGTCTTCAGCCAAAACTCAACAAATTACAGAATAACAAAAACATCTGGACATATTTATAGTATAATATAGCTAATCTAAAACAAGCCATGGTAATTTTCAGAAAGCTTAAAAAAAGAAAGCTAGTAGATAAAGTAACAGATAGATATTAAAAAAATCTTGTCTCATGTTTTAAAAGTTATCTGCTAATCAGCTAATTTATTTTCATGCCTGATTCTAAATCTTAAAACCAAATCACCCTATACAACTTAAAAAATCCATACTGTTTTCTGAGTGTATTTTAAATTATTTTATTCTTGTAATTGATTACTTTATCTTATATTTATTGAATACATGGAATTTAAATAGAAGTACAGTTCAACTTACTACACATGAATAATTCATATAAAGCTGTGTGGAAACACAAATTTGTAGTTTACACTAGAGATTTAAAAGACCAAACCAAACTGGTGAAAAAAATACTCTGCATCTATACACAAATAACACTTGATTAACAATATCGTGTGTATTTTCGAAAAGTAGTGAATGCGATAAAGTGGTCACACATAAAAGCTGACAATAATTTGGTTTGCTCATCTCCACAGACTGCAAGGGGACCAACCCTTTCTGTGTGACTCTCAGTAGAGGCACAGGAAGACTTCTACATAAAGACACAGTGTTACCTCTTACCTACCTTCTACCTAATGATTTTCATGGCTAACACTGATCAAGCACTTCTTATATATAGACACCATGTTTACAGCTTGACCTGAATTATTTTGTTTAATCCTAGTGGTCACCTTATGAGGGAAACATTGTGTTGATCCCCACACAAAGAAAAATGACTAAGATCACCAGCTAGTCAGTGGGGACAGCCATGCATAGCCAAGTCATTCCCATGGAAGAGAAGTCACTTGGAGGCAAAATCACTCATGTGCAGTGATGCTGCCTCATTTAGCAGGTACTCAGCCACAGGAAGGGAGCACTCAGACCTCTCCTTCCAGAACATACAGCAGACGGGAGTACGGGTCAGGACCTGTGGTTGTGCTCCCAACTTTAATTCTACTTGGTTGATGTGCTGAACGCAGCATTAATGCCTTTTTCAATTCTCTCCTTAAATGAGAAGATATGGGTTGTTATAAAGAACAAATTAATACTATAGATTGACGTATTTTGAAAATAGTAAGATAGGGACTTCCTCAGCCTCAGTGTAGGCCGCTGTAGACTCAGGTGCTTTACCATTCTGTGTGACATTGTGGAGACAGATGCAATTTAAATACTGCCTCCCTACTTATCAGTTTTAATGGGTGAAATCCTGGTCCTGTTACTCAGCCAGCCTCCTCAAAACTGAGCATGTGTCTAGCCTGTCTTAGGTATGGCGGGCAGAATTCCAAGATGGCTGCTGAGATTTCCACCTACTAGTGTCTAGACGCTTTCTCCCAGTTGCGCACTCCCTGAAGAATGTTCCCATTCTGCCACTTAACATTGTAGAGCTGCTTGTCGTTTGCCACTGGACAAAGCTTGTGCTGGAATCACAGCTGCCACAGAAGTCTCCTTTGTGAGAACAGAGCCCTGCGAGGGACCCAGGTGCTTTCATGACATCCCCGCAGTGCTGGAGGAGGTGATAACAGAGCACTGCAGGAGGAGGCTGAAAAATGGAAGGTCAAAACCAGGCTCTCCCAGCTCCTATAAACTACTTTTTGTAAAATGTGGGGAGGGCAGAGAACAAAAGTCCCAAGGCAACAGAAATAACACACGCAAGTTGTTCACCCGTTAGATGAAACATTGTGTGGGCCTGATAATTTTATTTTGGCATCCGTATTGGGTTTCTGATTATGATTTTTTTTTTCCTGCTTTGCAGAGGATTTAGAGGGAGGTGGGAATGAAGTTACATTGGCTTGTTCATATCCATTTTCTGAAAGGAAACATGTGCCAGTTGAAACGCTAATGGGAGACTATTTGGGACTTGCAAACAAGGGGCCCACTGCCATTATTGCCGTTGTTGTTCTTGTTTAGTTGCTAAGTCGTATCTGACTCTTTGTGACCCCATGGACTGTAGCCCGCCAGACTCCTCTGTGTATGGAATTTCCCAGGCAAGAATACTGGAGAGGGTAGCCATTTTCTTCTCCAGGGGATCTTCCTGACATGGGGATCGAACCTGCGTCTCCTGCATTGGTTTTTTTGTTTGTTTGTTTTGTTTTTTAACCACTGAGCCACCTGGAACACTCCACTGCCATTATTACTAGGGTCATATCCAAGAGCCACTTCCCTGGACCAAGGCAGGCAAAGGATGCCTGACCTCCTGAAGACCTGCAAGGAAAGAACTTTCTCCTCCTTTAAAGGATTATTGAAATAATGCCTGTCATTTCAGCCCTGTTTACATAACATTATTGCCTTACTGATACGCACAGTACTTGGAGATTAGGTAACTGATCACAGACAGTTTGAGGAAGAGATGAGATCTGTGCTCCAGTTAAAGTCCTGTTGAAACATAAACCAGACATCATTCTTGTATTCAGACATCATACAGGGACATATTTTGATTCATTGATGCTAAGACTGGTCAGGCCTGAAGGGCAGTGCAGATTCTGGGCAAAGTCAAGAGCCTACTCAAGTACTTACAGACTCTCCAGGCTCGCAGTTCCAGTTAAATCAGGAAATTCAGTTATTTGTGAGGCACCATTCAAAGTCCTAGAAGGAGGAGTACATGAGTATTACCGGGAGAAAATTCTAGGAAGGGGTCATCTTTATGGCCATTTCAAAACACTTGAAATGTTCATTTCGTCTTCACAGCAACCTTGCAAAGGGAAAATACTCGGTAAGAGAAATAAACACTTACAGTGTTCTTAGTTCAGGTAAATGTTGAAAAGCAGATCTCCCAACAAGCTGGATGGGGTTGTCATAGAAATGTCTGAAAAAATCCAAACACCAATGTCTCATTATAAAACTTTAATGACAAATGAATATTCCTTCCAAATTGCAACAAATAAAATTACATTATTTATGTAATTTTGATTATTTGACTTCAGGTAAACTTCAAAACTATTTCACTCACATTATGAAGCTTTTGGTAGGAAATCCATACTATTGAAAATTTCTGACAAGGCAGATATGAATGTTAGCTACTATGGAGCAAAGCAAGTGAACTGGCTATTGTTTAGTCACTAAGTCGTGTCTGACTCTTGCCACCCCATGGACTATAGCCCACCAGTCACCACTGTCGTGGGATTCTCTAGGCAAGAATATGGAGTGGGTTGCCATGCCTTCCTCCAGGGGGATCTTCCTGACCCACGGAATGAACCCGGGTCTCCTGCACTGCAGGTGAAATCCTCACCACGAGCCGCTTGGGAAGCCCGAACTGACTGTAATTACACTTAAGACTCTTCCTCTACCTCCAATATCTAGAATATCTGTTGAGTGGCAAAATGTTATCCAAGGTGCTGGCAGTTATATCATTAGCTAAAGAAAGATGAAATTCTCTATATTTACATGAGGGTCAGTAGCCTCTGGTCAAATCTTACAACATACACAAAGGGGTCTTCAAATATATTTGAGAGGAAATTTGCTACTCTGGGTTTATAACATTCGATTTTGAAAATTTAATTATTGCTCTAAAAGGTAACACATTATTAGAACTGAAAAAATATTTTGCTTTATGGATGTTATCAATGTAGTGATATTTGAACTGCCTGGTAATTGTAGGGTAATTGAAGAGAACTTGGGGGGATGGTCAAGAGGGTTGGCTTGAGCCATGCAGAAAGCTGAGAATATCAGCAAAAGGAGTAGGTGACTAAGTTAAATAGAGATCCCTGACTGTGTTTCATAGCAAGAGAATGACAACTCGGATGCTGTGCTTCCAGGGGGATCACTCTGCTAGTGGTAGAGGCAGGCAGGTGAGTCTTAGACTGGTCAAAATCTAGAGGATTTAGAGGGGGAAAATGAAGTGGCAGAGGGGATGGAAAGAAGTTATGGATAGGATGGGGTCTACAGAGGTAGAAATTAGCCTGGGTAGCCAATGCGACAAGAAAAACAAAGAAATTGAGTCAGGGTGGGGAGTGCGGGCAGGAGTGGCATTGGCAAGGGCTAGAAATAGAGGCAGAAGCAAGTGTTTCCTGGAGAAAACATTCACGGCTGTCCTGTAGTGGATAGGAGCACTAATCAACATTGGGGACTGTTAGTCCTCTTCACGGGCCATTACCATATCAAAAGAGTGATTAAGAAAACCAGTCCTGTGGCTTCAAGAAAAAAAAGGGGCAAAGAAAGGCAATACAATCTGCCAACTTCCAGTATGTAAATACTCTCTAATGAGAACTAATGTTTATTGGCAATAAGCTTTAACCCCCTTAGTTTGCCAACAGACTGTCAGAACATTTCAGAAATGATGAATGGTATGTTTTTTTCTCAGGTGTCAGGGCTAATTGGGATTCCAGCTCATTTGTGACAAATGCTACCCAGTTCCAGAAAGCCTCTCCATCAAGTTGGCACAGGACAACCGATATCTGCCAAGAAGTGCCCCTAAAGTCCTGTTCAGAAGTTATCCTTACTCCCCCTCCTCCATATTTCAGACTTCTCCCCCATGACTTCAGGCCAATACTGTGCCCCAATCCTGCCAGCTGTCTTTTAATTAAGAGCCAGACTAATACTTACGTATTTTCCCCTTCCTATATATACCTACACATGATTAATTTTTTGTTTGTGCTAAATATGAAACACAAAATTAATCATAGTTTGAAGCTGTAACTCTATCTTATGCCATTACGGCATATAAATCATCACACACACATTTCTAGAACATAGGCACCTTTCTGGAATTACACCCTAGTTTGTATAAAAGTAACTCAGTGTTTGGACTTAAACATGAATGCGTATAGAGACTTAGTATAAAACAGTAGTTCCCTCATCTCCCCCTCCTTCTTGCAGTAAGGGCCCTCTATTGTATGTAATACTATATATATATATTTATATTTTAGCTTATTGAGGTATAATTGACACACCCATGCATGTATTATTGTGCATGCTCAGTTGTGTTTTCCTCTTTGCGACCCCATGGACTGTAGCCCACCAGGCTCCTCTGTCCATGGGATTTTTTGGGCAAGAATGCTGGAGTGGGTTGCCATTTCCTTTTCCAGGGGATGTTCCCGACCCCGAGATCGAACCCAAGTCTCCTGCATCTCCTGCACTGCCCGGTGGATTTTTTTTTTTTTTTTTTTTTTTACCTCTGAGCCACCTGAGAAGCCCTAACTGAAACATAAAATTGTATATTTAAAATTTACATGGTGGCGCCTGGATGTATGTCTATATTGTGAGGGTTTCCCAGGTGGCACAGTGGTAAAGAATCTGCCTCCTGATGCAGGAGATGCAGGTTCAATCCCTGGATCAGGAAGATCCCCTGGAGTAGGAAATGGCAACCTACTCCAGTATTCTTGGCTGGAAAATTCCATGGGTAAAGGAACCTGGTGGGCTACAGTCCAAGGGTCCCAAAGAGTCAGACACAACTGAGCATGCACACACACATACATTGTGAATGAATTCCCCCCATGTAGTTATTTATCACATATTTATCTTTTTTGGTGAGAACATTTAATATAATAATCTATTTTTCTAGTATACTTGAGTTCAAGTTCTGAATGACTAGGTGACCTTGACACTGACATTTAAAAAAATCAGTTTTATTACTTTGACAATAGAGATAAGCAAAAAAGCATTTCATAAGATGATTGTGAAGTGAGATGAGGCATTTGATGATACCAAACATAAGGCAATGCACATTTTAGGTCCTAGAAAAAGAATCTTTGATATAACTTCAGCATTCAGCTAAAAACTAGCAAAACATCTCCATATATACTTCTCTATATGGATTTTTACAGTGACTGAGACAAAACTTGGGCAAATATAGAACATTTATTGTATTATGCTTAAAAGTGCAATGCATGCTATATTGCAGGATAGAAAAATCAAAAAGAAAATATGACCACTTACATTGTAATAAGAGAAGGGTTGCCTACAAAGGCTTTCTCCGGTATCGACTTGATATTGTTGCTATGAAATCCTCTAGAAAGAGAGGAAAAGACAGTTTATAGAAAATAACCTGTGGGGTAAAATAATTTCATAGTCCCTTCCCCAAACCTGTGGCAATAATCAGCAGTTTTAGTAACCAGAGGATAAGGTTAAATTCCTTCATGCATTTTGAAACTTTCACGCCCTCACTCTCTAGGAGAAGAGGAAATCACAAGCTGTCATCTTGAATGAGGAATGAAGAATCTGAAAATAATAACCATGCTTTATGGAAACTTATAACCTAATGTTATAAAAAGAAAATCCATCCATTACTATCCAATAGAGCATCATGGTCTAACGACTTGAGACAGAGGAAACCATCTTTGGAGAAAGGATTATGATCACTCCTCCTGACCCCATTTGCAGCCAGGAGAAGAGAAAATTGACTTAAGCTGCAGTTAAGTGGAGATTTAGGTAATCTCCTTATGAGGACAAAATTTCCTGAGCTGAAGAAAGGGGCCCCAGCTCAGTGAGTCTGTAATAACAAAACTGATTCTCATCTGTCGGTGTGATGTCATCTGACTGGCAGGGGGCAGAGTCAGTGGTCTTGGTCTACGTGGGTCTGTGGCTGAAGGAGGTGAGTAGAGTGGCCATCTTGGGGCTGCCTGAGCCAGACAGTGATGACTTATTGGGTAAGCCCCACATGGGCGTCCTGCGGAAGAACCCCACAGAGGCTTTTTTCTTATGAACAAGCCCTGCTGTCTACCTCCTTCAGCTGTGTGCCAAGAGAAGAGGCTCTATGTTTATTTTTCTTTCCAAGTGTTAGAACATTACAAAGGTTATTCATATGCTTAGGTATAAAGAAAAGTAATTAATAAATGTAAAAAGATAATATATGAAACTTAATAGCTGAAAGTTAGCTTTATCATAGTAAAATGGTGGGGTTCTTTAAAAATTAAGTAATATTTATGAAGCATTAAAGGAATATGGAATAATGTATAGGAAGGCATCTAACATTATACTAAGTCTGTACACTGTATTCATCTAGTCCTAGACTCATGCAACCTAGAGAAGTTTGTTGCTGGATATGCACAGCAAATCAGTGACTTCCAACATAGTTCTCTACATACCTATAGAGCATATATAAATGTTGGAAAAATATGACTTACAGAAATACATATTTTTTCCTAATAAACACATATTAGAGAAATCCATCATAAATTTTAAAAGATTATCTGCTATTTTTGGTGATAGAATCAAATTAAAATACATTTTAGATGTAGTTAACCATTATTTATATGACCTTTCAAATTCTTCTTAGTCGTATTATATACAGTAGTCAAACACATCTTAAAATAAATTCACAAAGAATAGTTCTCTCACTAAATTTGTCCTACTTACAGTTCTTTAAGGTTGGAGAGTGTCCTGACTGCAGTGGGGAATTCATCAAGATTATTATAATTTAAGTCTCTGAAAATAAGTAAACAGCATGTTCAGGTTTTCATTAAAAAATTCATGTACATGACATTTACAAGGAACGTTAACATGATCTTCCAACGGGCCATATCACTGATAACAATTCCTTCTCTTTAAGGAGAGAGACTTTGTTGGCTTGCTGAGCACCATCATTCCACAAGAATCTGCACTGAAATGATCATTAGACTGATTGTGAGAAATTTCCAAGAGTCAAGGGTCAATGGCAGTGGGCATTAAAAAAGGGAGGGAGTTTGGGATGGACATGTGTACATGGCTATATTTAAAATGGATGGCCAACTGTGGAGGACCTACTGTGGATAGCACATGGAACTCTGCTGAATGTCATGTGGCAACCTGAATGAGAGGGGAGAGTTTGGGGGAGAATGGAAACATGTCCATGCGTGGCTGAGTCCCTCCTCTGTTCACCGGAAACTACCACAACATTGTTTGTTAATTGGCTATACCCTAATACAAAATAAACCCTTTTTTTTTAAAGGACATGTACAGCATTGTGAATGTCCAAGTGTCTAGAACACGTGGCCAGGTGTCTGTGGCTGGCTGATGCCGTTCTTTACCTGAACCTAGCTCACCAAGCTGCCAGTGAATCTGTGCCCTCCTTGACCGCCTCTGCTTTCCAGGCCCCGCCTCCACCCTCTGACTCTGGCCGGTTGCTTTTCAGAGGCTCTCCCGAGAGGACCTCTAGGAAGGAGGCTGTATTCCTGGCTCGGGTGCCTGAAGTCCACGGTGACAGCCTGCTTGTGCAGACGCTGATGTGGTACAGGGTGCTCTGAAGAAGGACATTGGGTCTAGAATCTCCACACGGTCACAAATAAGGATTCGTTTTCCTGATGTGTGGGGCAAAGCTCTACCATCCTTCATGCACGGACAGGGAGTGACCAGACAATCAATCTCAAGTCATTCGTTTCTCTGTTATGACACAAATGGCTTTTCAATTCCATTACTCACAAGCGCTTTATAGACTTACTCCACCTCTGATCTACATCTCCATATGAAAAAGTAATTGCCTCCTGATCTCTGGGAATGGCAGATTTCCCAGATGACGCAGAAAAACCTTTTGGTCAGGCAATCAGATGTGGTTAGATCTTCCTCTGTGGGGAAGAGTTGCTATTTAATTTTAAGAGAGAGATAATTTGACCGAGTTAAACATGAATCAAGATTCCTACTTGTCTGGCACAAACCATCCTTAAGCTACACAGCAAGCAGGAAACGTGTGTCTTTTGTGGACATAAATTTTCTTCCTGTTTCTAAGTCTCTCCAGATGCTCCGTTTTGATTAAATGAGGATTGGATCCTTATAAATTACTCAGATTTCTAGTGAGGGAAAGGAAGATGTTGGGAATAAATTGGTTATTTTACCTATCCTCTGGAGCCCTGGGCAAAGTGAGGGAAGAGGGGACATTGAGACTTATATGAATTTGCCCTGAATGCATGAACTGCCTGAATTTGCAATCCTGGGTCCTTATCCCAAACTTGGGGGAAAAAACAAAAGAAAGACTATTTATGGAAATAACCTATCGAAGCCCATCGTGTTTTCTGTTCCTGTTGAGTTGAAAAGGACTGGAAGGTGCTTTCCATTGCTAAGATCCCCAGACCAGCCCTTGTGTAATTAAGGGAGAATTTCTAATTTTTCCAAGCAGCTGATTGATGGGAACAGCTTGCCTGTGCCATTAAGCTGACTTCAAAGTCCTGCCTGGACTCATTCACCTTCAGCATCTCCACATGAGGATGTGTCCTCCCTTCTAAGAGGAAACACAGTGACTTAGTAACCCTGGAAGGACAGCTGTTGGTTCCCTCAGAAACGAGTGAATGCAGGTCCGGATAGATGCTATGCTGACCAGGTACATATCGCTAAATTCTGTATGCAAATGAACAACGGGCTCTAAGGCCACAGGAGAGGTGTTCTTTGGTCATGGCCTTCCGCTGTCTGGGCTAGAGCCAGTGGTGTAGATTCAGTGATTCTGAGTGGCTTATTTTGTGTGCATGCTAAGTTGCTTCAATCACGTCTGAAGGTGAGTCTTTGTGACCCGACAGGCTGTAGCCCACCAGGATCCTCTGCCCGTAGGATTTCCCAGGCAAGAACACTGGATGGGGTGGCCATTTCCTTCCCCAGGGATCTTCCCGCCCCAGGGATCGAACTCTCGTCTCCTGCATTGGCGGGCAATTTCTTTATCACTGAGCCACCTGGGGAGCCCCAAACATGGATTTTGGAGTCAAATTAGGGAAGGAAGCAAGCCTCAGTCTTGCTGCTAACTGACTATGTCATGTTGATAAAATAACTTTCAGTCAGTTCAGTCGCTCAGTCGTGTCTGGCTCTTTGCAACCCCATGAATTGCAGCACGCCAGGCCTCCCTGTCCATCACCAACTCCCGGAGTTTACTCAAACTCATGTCCATCAAGTCAGTGATGCCATCCAACCATCTCATCCTCTGTCGTCCCCTTCTCCTCCTGCCCCCAATCCCTCCCAGCATCAGGGTCTTTCCAATGAGTCAACTCTTCCCATGAGGTGGCCAAAGTATTGGTGTTTCAGCTTCAGCCTCAGTCGTTCCAATGAACACCCTGGACTGATCTCCTTCAGGATGGACTGGTTGGATCTCCTTGCAGTCCAAGGGACTCTCAAGAGTCTTCTCCAACACCACAGTTCAAAAGCATCAATTTTTCGGCACTCAGCTTTCTTCAACATTCAACTCTCACATCCATACATGATCACTGGAAAAACCATAGCCTTGACTAGATGGACCCTTGTTGGCAAAGTAATGCCTCTGCTTTTTAATATGCTATCTAGGTTGGTCATAACTCTCCTTCCAAGGAGTAAGTGTCTTTTAATTTCATGGCTGCAATCACCGTCTGCAGTGATTTTGGAGCCCCCCAAAAAATAAAGTCTGACACTGTTTCCACTATTTCCCCATCTATTTCCCATGAAGTGATGGGACCAGATGCCATGATCTTAGTTTTCTGAATGTTGAGCTTTAAGCCAACTTTTTCACTCTCCTCTTTCACTTTCATCAAGAGGCTTTTTAGTTCCTTTTCACTTTCTGCCATAAGACTGGTGTCATCTGCATATCTGAGGTTATTGATATTTCTCCTGGCAATCTTGATTCCAGCTTGTGCTTCTTCCAGCCCAGGGTTTCTCATGATGTACTCTGCATATAAGTTAAATAAGCAGGGTGACAATATACAGCCTTGACATACTCCTTTTCCTATTTGGAACCAATCTGCTGTTCCAGGTCCGGTTCTAACTGTTGCTTCCTGACCTGCATACAGGTTTCTCAAGAGGCAGGTCAGGTGGTCTGGTATTCCCATCTCTTTCAGAATTTTCCACAGTTTATTGTGATCCACACAGTCAAAGGCTTTGGCATAGTCAATAAAGCAGAAATAGATGTTTTTCTGGAACTCTCTTGCTTTTTTGATGATCCAGCGGATGTTGGCAATTTGATCTCTGGTTCCTCTGCCTTTTCTAAAACCAGCTTGAACATCTGGAAGTTCACGGTTTACGTATTACTGAAGCCTGGCTTGGAGAATTTTGAGCATTACTTTACTAGTGTGTGAGATGAGTGCAATTGTGTGGTAGTTTGAGCATTCTTTGGGATTGCCTTTCGTTGTGACTGGAATGAAAACTGACCTTTTCCAGTCCTGTGGCCACTGCTGAGTTTTCCAAATTTGCTGGCATATTGAGTGCAGCACTTTCACAGCATCATCTTTCAGGATTTGAAATAGCTCAACTGGAATTCCATCACCTCCACTAGCTTTGTTCACAGTGATGCTTTCTAAGGCCCACCTGACTTCACATTCCAGGATGTCTGGCTCTTTACTGAAGCCTAAAAATGGTTGTCTTGTTCTCTCTTTCTCTCTCTCTTTTTGGCTGCACCACTCAGAATGAGGAACTTCCCTGACCAGGGATTGAACCTGAGCCCCCCACAATGGAAGTGTGGAGTCTTAACCACTGGACCCTTAGGGAAGTCCTGGAGTCTAAAGAGGGGTCACAGTACCTGCTCTCATAGGATGGTTGTAGGATTGATTTGAAACCATGTGTGCTGAGTTGAGTGCTCAGTACAATATTTGGCTAGAGATACACTCAATAAAGGGTAGGTGTTGTTACGTTTTAGACATTTGAGTTGCTCCTGCAGGAACCTCCACTGTTTGCTGATGAGATGCCTGTTCCTCTGATTGGACAGAGTCTGGCACTTGCTCGTCGGCACCCTCTGGTTCAGTGGGGAGGGCCTCACTCATGAATGGTGAGCCTGAGTGACAATACTGAACTGATCCCTGACAGAGAGTACACATCCCTGAGCAAACAGGCCCTGCTCAGTAGAGGACATCTCATTTAGCACCTAATGATTCCAACTAATTTATTACTCTTGTTAGATTAAAATAAAATCTCAGTTTTATTGTTTGGCTCTGTAGAGTGTGTATAGGGGCGTAAGATAAAGCCACTGTAAATATCTGTTTAAAGCTCAAGCAATTAACCAAAACAAATAGCAATTTTGACTTTAAGGCTATTTTGATTCCTTCCAAATAGTCATGAAAACACTGAAAAAAGGGAAACAAATAAAAGGTCAACTCACAAAGTCTCTAGGCTGTGGAGCCCATCAAAGCATTTCTTTCCCATGGAGTGGATTCTATTGTTATGGAGATGTCTGCAGGAGAACATTACAGCCAGTCAGGAAGGCGGATTGCACATGGAAATTTAGGCAAAACGTTTTGATTGCTGAAATCCAAAAACACTTACTCTCAAGAATGCGCTAATTACATGTAAGAAATGCTCTGTTTAACATTTCTGTTGGCTTGCTTTAAAGGCTTTATGCCCCATTCACTCTTACCAGAGATGAATACCACAGAATTTCAGTCACAGTTTTACCTTCTGGGTTTGAGATATCATGGAGTGAATAATAATTGTGGGATTAGCAACAAGGCTGGCAAAAGTAAATTTAGGTTGCTCAGTGTGGAATATAGAATGTTAAATAGAGATTCTGACCAACATCAAGTGGAGGATGTAGAGGAGGAGGTCCGAGGAGGCCGCAGCAAATCTTCTATCAAAGCTGACGGCTTACTGTGGCTGCATTGCCCGGGTGGGGCCACAGGTTAATAGCAAACAACAATTTCACCCACAGAGAATGGGGATCAGATTTTTTGACTGCCCAAGGAGATTAGTTATTGTCGTAGTATAAATGTGTCTAATTATCCTCTTTGGCTCAATGATAAGTCGGTTAGGTCAGGGCCAGTGAGAACAGCTGTGTGCATGACTGAAAAACTGGACCACGTCCCAGAGGGATTTTTGGGAAATGGGCTTAAGGAGGTCAGGGGGAAAGAGAAGAGCTGAATCTCTGTAAATTCATTCCCTCTAGTGGAGGGAAAAGTTAAAGCACCTACCCAGCTTCTGGTGGAACAGAAGCATCATCTTTGTATATGAACTTCAGTATAGAAATTTGTCAATGTCACCCCACACTTGCAATCCTTTCAGACAAAGGTTGCTCTTCTAATAAATATATGCTGGTATCATGTTAGATCCATGTGATACTTACTGAGAATCTTTTACAGGCAACACATGAGGGGAACCTAAATAGATGGATGAGAGGCTGGCCAGCCCTCAGAGTACACGCCGCAGTGCGAGGCGGACCCGTCTTCAGGAAAAGTGGGATGGCTGAAGCCCACGGGTCTGGGGGCAGGCATGAGCAAAGGCAGAGACAGTGCAGAGGATGCTCTCCTCGAAGAAAGCTAATCTGTGAGCCTTTCAAGTAGCTCCTGCTGTCCTCTGTCAGCACTGACTGACTACTGTATTATACATGTGGGGCACATTGCTGCCCTCTTGAACTGTTTATTTTTCCAACTATTACTTGAGAACCATTTTAGTTTACTTAAAATAATGAAATCTAGACCTCAAAGGGAAAAAGCCTTACAAACGCATAACTTGTTGTCTAGGGTTTGTCCCTTGCTTCTGTTACCTTGGAAGGGGTTTAAGAGGTACTTATTAAATAATAAGAAGGGCATATTTCAATTTGACCTGCATTACAAATTAGTATCAGAAATAAGGGATTTTTATTAACTTTGGTCATGGGACTAACTATACAGTGTGGTGATTACCCGTGTCATATACAATGGTTTCCCTGAGATAGAGGTCATATTTTGTTATTTCTGGATGCCTAGCAGTGCTTAGCACTTACCAGGTGCTCGATAAATGTTGTTTGATTCTTTTACACGATTAGAACATTTAGGAGTCATTTTGGGGGGTTTTCCTCCCTTAAAATGTCCCTCTTCAAAGCCTGAAGTGCTATCATTTTAAGGTCAAGGTCCCACCAAGAATTACAAGGTCTTGGTGAATTTAGAAACTGTTAGAGAAGGGGGAAAAAAGTCAATAAAACTTACAGAACCACCAAGCTGGAGAGGTTTCCAAAGGCATAGTCTGGTATGTGGTGTATTTTGTTCAGGGCCAAGGTCATGGCCTGCAGCGCTGATAGGCTTCTGAGAGCCTGGACCGGGATCTCCGTCAGCGCGTTGTCGTCCAGCCACAGGTGCCTCAGAGAATGCAGGCCGCGGAAGCAGCTGGGGGGCACGGAGCCGATGCGGTTGGCATCCAGACGCCTGGGGAGGCAAGCGAGAAAGAGTGGAAAGCAGAGAGCAGAGCCCAGGCGGAAGACGGGCTCTGCAGGAGAACCTCGACATGCCGATCAGCAAGAGTGAGACGGGGCTGGGGCCGCAGGGGCCCTGACCTCTGGGGCGTCTGCCTCCTGCCAGCCTCTGCTCTGGGTGCCAGCAGGACCGCTGCTGGGAATTCCACAGGGCTGTGACTCTCTTCCAGGCTTGGGTGGACCATGCTTTCCGGCAAGGCAAACACCACTCCCCTGGGCTGTGGTGTTTCAGCTGATGATCCTTTAGCCTTCCTTTCTGACACCAGGAGAAAGACACCCCCTCTGCTCCTTCCCACATCAACCAAGTCAGACAAATGCTGTTGCCTTCCTGGACTGTTTTGAACACACAAAACATACTTATTTTGGCTCATTGAGCTGTGGGGAAAGATTATTTTAGCATTTGGAAAGGACTGAGTAAGTTTTACAAGGCTAGGTCAGGGAGATTCCCTGGAGGAGGGCATGGCAACCCACTCCAGTATTCTTGCCTGGAGAATCCCATGGACAGAGGAATCTGGCGGGATGCAGTCCACGGGGTCGCAAAGAGTCGCATACGACTGAACTGACTTAGCACACATGCATGAGTAATTTTTACAAGGCTGTTAGAGATATGCTTCAGGGCTGGGGAGGCGCCCCTCGCCCCTTAGTACTCTGCTGCAAGGCCTAAAACAAGCAGGCTTTCTTGTTCATCCTAACCAACGGCATTGAGCAGATGTTTGCTTTCCTTGACATTTTAAATGAATAGTAAAATAGCTTTCCCAGTTTTTGCTTGCTTTTTCTACATATCACTTTTTTTTTTTTTTTTAAATGGGGAAATAAGTCTAAAAATAGGTCTAGTTAATAAGCTGCTGCAGCTTCAGAGCCAGTAGAGGGAGTGCAGAACATTCATTTTACCCTCATCCAGCCTAGAAGTGGCCGTGACAGCAACGCCTCAGCTTTTCCTACTGAAGGGACCAGACAGGCACAGACTGAAGTTTTCTGTAAGGTGCATGAACCACAGGACCCTCGACATTCAGTTATGCATCCGCCAGCCCTCACTCTTTTTTTTTTTCCAATCTGTTCTTAAGACTCACACATTTATTTGCATTTTCAAAGCTAGGATTTAAAAAAGAAGAGTTGCATTTTAAGCAGTGCATGTATTAGGAAGGATTAGAACATCACGACTGGATTTTGAAAAATGTTTTAGGAAGCATTTAAGACTAAACAGATGCAGGAAGCACTCCAGGATCATGAAATAATCCCCTGCAGACCAAATTTAAACAGCTTAAAAGCAGCATTCTCTGTAGTAGGGAGTGCCTCTCCATGAAAAGTGGCTTCCCCACTTTCGGTCACACAAGTCATTCCACTCCTGCTCTGACCCCTGCTTCCCCCGACTGAATGGGGAAGCATGACCTCCAGGCCCTGAGCCAAGCTTTTAAATTTAATTTAATTTTTTAATTGGAGGAAAATTGCTTCCCAGCGTTGTGTTGGTTTCTGCCATACAACAATGCAAATCAGCCATAATTATACCCATAGTACCTCCTTCTTGAGCCTTTCTCCCCTCCCCCCCACCCCGCCACCCCTCTAGGTCAAGTTTTGATGCTGAGATAAGGTCACTTGGAACAAACAAGTCCGATGCCACAGTCCACTCACAATCAAATTTCCAGGGGAATAACCATCCCTGTAGGCAGCAGACTCGCAGCTTCCAGATATCTCAAGGTTCTGTCTACAAGCAGGACAGAAAACATCCAGGCAAGCCCAGCATGGTCCCTTTCCCTCAGTCCAGCAACAACATGCTTGGCCCATGTTCAGATAAGGTGCGCTTTCATCAGGGCATGAGGAGGTGCTTGTTTTTGTTTGACTAGGAGTAAAGCACATATGTAAACTCTCCTTAATGACTGCACTGATTACAGGATGAAGACGTTATTTAAATACTATGAATTTCCAAGTTTTTGTTGACATATTGTCTGATGATTGCCAGTGGCTTATGTGGTGAAACTATGAGTGGCTTCTAAGTCCTGAAAAGGACTGACCTTCAAGTTCAGTGCAAAGGGGGAGCATGTACAGAAAAGACTCTCTCTGCATTGAGTCATGAACTTGTCTTTTGCGATATTTAAGTTACTACCAAAGTTTCTGCAGGATCTCAAGTGATTCTGGCATCAGTTCCCAAAGTTAAAAAGCCCATTTCTCTGGATACATGTCTTTTACGAATCATTTCTCCTCCCAGTAAAAAGGATATACTCTAGTTTTCACACCATAATCTTAGAGCAATGTACTATGTGAAATGAAATGACTAGGCTCGGGCAATTGTTCACATTCCAAGCTCTAACACACCCAGACGCGTCGCTTGGCATCCCGAGTGCGGCACTAAATGTTTCTCTGTCTCAGCAGTTTCTTCGTCTAAGAAACTCCCCATAAATACACTTCTCCTCCTTGTAGTGTTTTGAAGTCCGTGTCTACCTGGCTGCAGTGGTCCAAATCTATTTCAGAGAGTGGTATATTATTCATGCTCAGAGGTAGTATCCGATTGGCTGCAGTGGTCCAAATCTATTTCAGAGAGTGGTATATTATTCATGCTCAGAGGTAGTATCCGATTGAATCTTAACAGAAGATCTCCAGACAAATTGGAGTGTGGAATTCATTATTCAACCACTTGTCCAGGTGGTTCTTACAGAACAAGGTTAAGACTGTGGACAAAGCAGCTGGCAGGGCTCAAGTTGTGCCGACTCCATGAGCAAACAAAGAGCTCATGTTATGTCAGCCTGGTCTTTAGGGTCAGCTGGGCATCGTCCATTCATCTGCTTGAAAAATGCAATATTGAAGTGCTAGAGTTTAAGGAGAACACCACTACGCAGGCCATGAAAACACATGAAGGCATGTCAGGAGCAGCAAAAATAACTATGTGTATAACTCCACCTTTTAAGGCCTTCTTTGTCATCATTCCTATTTCCTGAAAGTCACAAGGAATGTATGTGTGTGTGTGTTCAGTCATCTCAGAATCTGTGAAAAAGTGAAGAGATTTGGGATGAGAAATTTCGAGTCCAAGTCAAATAACAGCTATATTACCATGACCAAGTCAACAGACCTCAGCTTTCACATCTATAAATTGAGGGTAACCCCTCTAATAGGTGGCTTTACGATTAAAGAAAAGAATACAACAAGACTTTGTAAATTATAAAGCCCCTTGATGATTTTACGTTATCATTGCTGGAGGTTGGGTTAACAGTTAGTGTTTTTGTGTTTTGACATAGAAACCAGTCAGAAAAAAAGAAGAAACTCAAATTTTCCCTTAGTCAAACATGGGTTTACATGAGTGCACCTGTCAGTAAATTTCATTTCTGAGACATGCAGACTACTCTTTCATCCCTGTGACAGAAATAACGCAGTGGTGTCTGCAAACAGACGTAACAGAAGTCATCCTTCCTTTCCAGCCTTCAGTATTATCATACGTGTGTGTGTGTCAGTATCACAAAGGGCGAATGGTTTTGTTCCTGTTACATTACTGAATACTACATCTTCATTCTGAAGGCAAAGGAGAAGCGATGACATGTGGTAGATGGCATACTGTCAGAGAAAGTTTCTAGCAATGATCTTGGTGTTGAAATATCCATTGATAATGTGGCAGAAGCAGCATAAAGCCTGCAAGCAGTTAGGTGTAGCAAAATAAAACACTTTAATACGGCCCCTTCTTTCTGACAAATAAACCTCTTAACTCTGATATTGAAATGCAGTATGAGATGTATGGGGAGAGTACCATGGACACTTACATTACCGTATGTAAATAGACAGCCAAGGGGAATTTGCTGTGTGTCTCAGGAAACTCAGACAGGGGCTCTGTCTCAACCTAGAGGGGTGGGGTGGGGAGGGAGACGGGAGGGAGGTTCAGAAGGGAGGGGATATATGCATACCTATGGCTGATTCATGTTGAGGTTTGACAGAAAACAGCAAAATTCTGTAAAGCAGTTATCCTTCAATTAAAAAATAAATAAACAAAAAAGAAAAGTAATGACTATATGGGAAATGACACTCACTGTATGCACCATTTGTGCCTTATAACTTACAGAAAAAGATAGATAAAATAACATTTTACTCTACTTCTTAAGTCACATGGAACCACCTATATAATGAATGTATGGGAAACTGGAAAGTGCACTGAACTAGGAGAAATAAGACACAGATTTAACTCAAGATTGTCACTTATTAATTTCGAGATCAGGGAGCATCCGATTAATTTCTCTAAGGGTCAATTTCCATATCTGTAAAGCAGTATCACAACAGATCACAAAATTACTATGGGAATTAAGTAAGAAAAACCTATGTGGAAGGATTTTGTAAGTGGTAAAGCACTTTACAAATGATAGGCTTTTTATGTGAGAAAAAGTTTCACATTTAGGAAGTGGCGTCATTCCCTGCTCTTCCAAAGTTCCTTTGATTTTTTTTCTGAAGGCCTTAATCATTTGTAACGTCAAATATCTCTATAATAAGTTGCCTTTGTTTTTTTTTTTTTTGGTCATGTGAACTGGCAGGACGACTGATTTTCCACTCACTGTACATCCTTAAATGGCATGTTTTGATTGGTGTTATAGGAAGGCTTCCCTCACAGAGAAAAGGAGATGCACAAATCTTTTGTGTTAAAAGGTCCAAAAAGGACTCAAAGGCTAAAGTGGCTGAGGAAAAAGAAAATATCATCTGATGCAAGAACACAATTTTTATTAATATGAGCCTTTGCAATGTTACTTAGAGGACCACAACTGATGAGAAATATGACTTTTGGGTGTATGCTGAAACAACTTCTTCTCTGGGGGGAGGACTGGTGGGGAGCTCCACAAGTGCCTAAAGGGGTTTTATTGGACTAACTGCTGGGCCGAGGGGGCTGTTTCTCAGGGCCCTAGGTCATGTCTTCTCATCACTGGCACCTGGTCAGGACTGTCTACTTCAGCCTGATGGGCTTCAATAACTGTGAATATCCAAGGTCAGCATTTGGAGTCAGGATAACTTGAGTCCTATGAAATTTCTGGGTTACTTCTCTGTGAGGAATGTCTTGGCCTCCCCCACCAAGCATTCTTTAAGACCTGTGTAAAAACATTCCTCTGGGGCGGGTGTGTACACCCTAATAATGGGTGTGCTGTCGGAAGGTCACGCCGATAGCTGAGTGCAGGAGGAGCTGGGAGACAGGAAGTGACCACGGTGGTTGCCGTCATCGGGCGAGAAGGGATGCGTGCTAGAAGAAGTGTGGAAAGGCGGAGGAAGGCCTGGGGTGAAGGACAGTAAGTAAATAAGCAGCCTGACCAAACAGGGTGACTGGGCAGATGTGACCAGAAAGGAAGACAAGGAAGCTATGGGGGCTCAGTGTTCCGGGCAGCTGGGCAGATGGAACTGTGCAGGGGTGAACGTTAGTCAGTATTACATAAGTGAAAGATAAAACAGACCTGCATGTTCATTGTGAATACAGTTCTGTAATATCAAGGTATCCTATGTGAGGAAGAACTGAAAGGTAATGGGCAAAAAAAATTTTTTTTAATGTCAGGAAAAAAAAAAAAAGTTATTTTCTTGCCTTCTCTCTGAAGTTCTTCCCTATTGTTTCCATGCAAAAAAGCTTAATTTTGCAATTTTTCTCTTTTAAAAGGAACATTGTATTAATCTGTCCCACACTCTTGAAAGGAATTTTTGCTTTATAGATGGCATTATGCTAGTGATTAGTGAATTGATGAGGTCACTCCAGCTATTGTTTCTCTAGAAAATAGACCTTTACATGTATCTTGTATATGTACAAGATAGACCTTGTCCAATGTATAACACAAACTTATATCTTTGTTTGAGAATATCTTTGATAACCCATTAACTGCAAGGAAGAAAGCATTAGTCAGAAGATAAGCCATTGATCTTGACTAATTCTCATCTGAGATGACTGTAATATTGTCAATTATTAACATGGATGACTCGAGGGAAAAAAAGGCAAAGGTGTGAAGAATGTTGCAGCTGCAGGTTTAATACAGCTTATGGGGACTCTTCCAATAAACGGACCTATGAAGCACAGCATTTGACATAGCTGTTTTATAGTTGGACGAGCATTTCTCTTCTTTTGAAGAAATGATTAACTCTCTTGTACATTTTGTGAGGAGACCACTTTGAACAATTCCTGGGAGTCAAAGGAGCACAGTGATTTAGTTCATTTATAACATTTTAAGAAATGAGAGCAGTTTCAATGATTATCCTACTTTTGCTACTAAATGAAAAGTATGTAGTTCTAAGCTTGTATATGATACAATTTAACTAAGTCCCTCAAGTCTTTGTTATGGTGAAATTTTACTGCTTAGAAATTTTATTGCATTGGAACCAGGCGGTCACTGGAATTGAATTTGCCAGATCATTTTGATAATAATACTATCAAGATAGAATTTTATCCACATGAATTCTTATAGATTGTATTGATTTATATGAATTCTTCATAATCAAATGAGTCATTTTTTGTTATTGTTTTTTTAATATTTATGAAGTGATGACAATGTGGAATTCAACTCTCTAATGAAATTTACCATCTATAACCTAGGAAGATACTAAGCATTTGAATTCATATGAACACCATGATTGCTTATACAGGAATTTCTGCTTCTATCTTCCTATTCTCCATCTTATTTATTGATAAACTTAATGTAAACCAGGAAGAAAAGTTATTGCTTTAGACTTACCTCTGAAAAGGTAAAAAGGTTTTTTCCATCTCTGCAACTTGGGGAGAGAGAAGGTGTACAGGTTTATGGAGGTATAATAATTTAGAGACTAGTCAGCTGACTTGTCTCTAAAGTGAATGAGACCAGTGATCTCACACCGGATGAAGTGTCTAACAGAATCAAGCTCCTGTCTCTCTGGAATCATTGGGAAGTACAAGATTCCAATGAGGAACATATTTTAAAGTCAATTTACATGAAGCTGCTCAGTTTCTCGGAGGTTACCACTGCTGTGAATTTTTTAACAGGAAGATGACCCAGAATGAAAGTACCATGAGTATTTTCTTTCGCTTCATTTTTCTCCATAGAAAACAAAGACCTCCTTTTTGTCAGGGGCACCATTAGGCTCCCAGCTATCAGCAGAGTTTGAAATCTGGGGGTCATCTTTACACCTCCCATTGCTTTCCAGACAATCATTCTCCAAGGTTTCTCCATTTATCTTCATCTCCAAGATTGTTCATTTCCACTGCCTAGTAAAGTGTCTTATCTCTTCACACCTGCATTATGCAACAGCCTCTAGCTGGTCCTTTTGCCTTTGATCTCTTATCTCTTTGATTAATCCTGAAGGCTGCTGCCAGATGAGTCTCCCTAAAACGGGGCTCTATGTCATGCCCTTTAGGAGCCCACAGCTCTTCCACGCTGCCATGCCTTTCAAATCCCAATTTCTGGTTCTGATATTCAGAGCATATCCACCTTATCTAGCCAAACTTTTTTCTTAATTCTGTGTCCCACTCAACTCCCTCCCTCAGCTCCGTCCTGATTTATCGTGGGCTGTGCTGGCTCTTCGCTGCTGTGTGGGCTTCTCTCTGGTTGAGGGGAGCGGGGGCTACTCTCTGGGGCGGTGCCTTCTCCTGCTGCGGAGCGCGGGCTCCAGGACACGTGGGCCTCGGTCACTTCAGCACGTGGCTGCAGCCCGGGGCTCCAGAGCACAGGCTCCGCAGTTCTGGTGCAGGGACTTAGTTGCTCTGCGGCATGTGGGATCCTCCCAGACCAGGGACTGAACTCATGTCTCCTGTGTTGGCAGGTGGATTCTTCACCACTGAGCCACCAGGGAAGCCCCCACAGTGCTTCTGAACCTTGTCTTCAGGAACATCTTGTGACTCCTGCCAAATCTCCAATCTCCCCAAAACTCCCCAACACTCCAAATCTCCCCAACCTGAGACTTAATTTTATTACTCTTCTCTGAACCCTTCTCTTGAAGTGGGGAGTTCTTGCAGTGGGGTTAAAACAATGGGAAAGCTAAATCTTGTAGATCAACTTCTAAACCCTTCAAGGAAACAGTGGGATGTATAGCTCAGAAGAGCAGCAGGAAAGCCAGTTGCCGAGAGCGACTCTGTGTCTCCCTCAGGTCCCTTTCCCTCCTGTTAGCACATTTCTCGTGTGCCTGTTCTCTGTAGGGGATGCTCTCAGAAGGCATGACAGAACAGTGATAAAACAGGAAGATTTTGGAGCCGGAAAGGCCAGAGGTCTTACCCCAGACTCCCCTCTCGCCTGACTCTGTTAAAAGACAAATGGCCTTCCAGAGGTTCAGTGACATCTCTGAGCTTTCTCCTCCTTCATCACTAAGGAAGGGGTGACCTCAGATCCTGCTTCATGAGGTTGATTTTAGGGTGAAGTGAGATGATGTAGGTAAGAATTTGAATAAATATGAACGGCTTTTGGGCATTTCTAATTCTATCCTTGTCTTGTTCCTAAACTTGATTGCTTCTTTATGTGCCTTTTCACAGTTCATCCAGCCCCCATTATTCCAGAAAAGGGGACACTTTGTCCCATTCACAATGTGCCTTCCCAGAGTCGGCATCCTTTTAGCTTCTTGCTACTTTTCAAAGCTAAACTTTATGTTACACCACGAGATGAAAGAGCTGATTTTACTTCTCATTCCACAACATCTATGTTCTCTTTTAGTTATTTACCTATCTGATATGATTGTCAAATCTGTGACTTACAGAACTGGTAGATAACCTGTAATAGCAGTTATCACAGTATCTCATACCTCGGGTCTTGCTTAAAGTGCTCACATTTTGCTTTTGTTTTTCATCTGATTCTGAGGCTCCAATTTGAGCTCTCTCTTTCTGTGGAAAAAGGGCTTTGCCTTTGAAAATAATTTCTCCTAATTTTTTTTCTTGACCTCGTGGCATGTGGGATCCTAGTTCTCCCAACCAGGGCTTGAACCTGCACCCTGGCCTTGAAAGCGTGTGGTCTTAATCCCAGGACCACCAGGGCAGTCCCCTCTCTCGATGTTTAAATGGGAGGAGGGGGACAAGGCAAAACCCTTTCTCCTCAGAACAATTTACTGGGTGCTGGTTTACATGTGGCGTGTGAAATGAACTCCAGATAGCTCAACAGACAAAAGTCTTAGTCTCTAGAATGTCTCAATGCTCCTCCATCCCAAGGTAGACCTAATGTATAGGCCTTGATGTGAAAAACGAAACCAAGACCATGGTGGATTTTAATTATGTAAGCTTAAAACTCCTCTTTCTGTACACTATTTTAGTGGAAGGAATAATCTCACTAATACTAAAACCATTGCTTTTTTTTTTTTTTAACCCTTTTGATCTTTTAATCTTATCCGCTTGGTTACCTCCCTTTGCTTTCTTTTCATTTGTTTACACCTCCCTGTCTTCTGTTACTTCCTTTATCCTCAGGCTGAAACCCAAGAGGCTCCTGGCTGTTGACGGGGGATCTGCTGCTGCTTCTAGGCTTGCCTTCCTTTCTGCTCAGCACTGTGAGCCCTGCCTCTTCTTCCTCAACTCCTCCTCTTTCTGCTGACTCTCTTTTTGGTTTATTAGTAGCAAAACCCTACTCTGAAGAGTCAAGGGGAAGTTAGTGACATTTCACAGTGTTCAAAGAGGAGGGTGTCTATAGCCCTTAAGCCGCTGCCACAGTGAGATGCTCAGGGAGCTCATATTCCAGCAAGAGTTAGAGACTCTTCTCAGGTCTTAACAGAGAAGGCAATGGCACCCTGCTCCAGCACTCTCGCCTGGAGAATCCCATGGATGGAGTAGCCTGGTAGGCTGCAGTCCATGGGGTCGCTAAGGGTTGGACACAACTGAGCGACTTCACCTTCACTTTTCACTTTCATGCATTAGAGAAAGCAATGGCACCCCACTCCAGTGTTCTTGCCTGGAGAATCCCAGGGACGGAGGAGCCTGGTGGACTGCCGTCTATGGGGTCGCACAGAGTCGGACACGACTGAAGCGACTTAGCAGCAGCAGCAGCTCAGGTCTTAAAATAATGTCTGTACTCTAAAGATGATTATCAGCTAATTGGAGAGTAGAGACAATACTAAAGACATGTCTAATTCTCCTTTCATTTTCTATTTACCAGCTCATGATTTTTACGATTGTGCATTTTCCACAATTAGTTTTGCTATTGCAGAGTTGGCATGAAAATCAACAGATATTAAATAGTATAGTACTTAAT
Source organism: Cervus canadensis (assembly GCF_019320065.1). Classification (NCBI taxonomy): domain Eukaryota; kingdom Metazoa; phylum Chordata; class Mammalia; order Artiodactyla; family Cervidae; genus Cervus; species Cervus canadensis. The sequence goes on from NC_057410.1 coordinate 52,813,475, forward strand.
ACTATTTAATATTAGCCAGACAGACATGAATATGTCATTTTCTTTGATCACCCTGAACTTTCACTAATGACAGGGAGATGCTTGCATATCATTAATGACTGTCAGCCAATGAAGCAATGATTTTATTTTTTTTCAGTGATCTATTTCTTAACAATATTTGTGAGGATGTGGGAGGGTTAAGCTTTGAGATTCCATCAAATCACTGCAATCTGATCCTAGTCCTCCAGTGACTATAATGCCAAAAGTTTCTTGGTGAAATCCAGTTCACTGTGAGTTCTGATTACATTTCCTATTCCTTTCCAAAAAACAGAAAGGAAATTAAGTTATATTTGATTACATTACAAAACAGTCCACGTGGTGTCTGGGTAGTCACTGCCATGTCAGAAACCCAGTGTACAAGGCACGTAGTGTACAGAGGCAGGCTCCGGACTCTGGGCGTGGGTACACGGACTTGCCTTCTTACTCTTTAGCTGAACAGTTCGTAAGCATCAGGAGAGCTCAAAGAACACAAATGTACCTGTGTGTTTTCATTGTGAACAAGCCAAACTATTTGTTGTTTACATGGAACCAGTGAAAATCACATCCCTTGAAACATGAGTACAATGTGTTTCTTCCTTGAAATAAGGTTACCAGTTTCCATGTATATCAAGTTTCTTAAGTTTATTCAATGAAGCCAAGTCTACATGGGAGATGCTGATGCTGCCGTTCTATGGATACATTTGAATAGCAGGATAATACGCATGAGGCCTCCTCACTTCACCTACCCCAGACTGTCAGTACGACTCAATAGGCAGATGTGAGCTATTTCAACTAAGCACAAACAAGCCAACTTTGTGAATAAAAGGCTCTTGACTTTCATTTCACATTAGTTCATGCAGGCGTGCACGCTGAGTCGCTTCAGTCATGTCAGACCCCTTGTGAACCCGTGGATTGTAGCCCTCCAGGCTCCTCTGTCCATGGGATTCTCCAGGCAAGAATACTGGAGTGGGTTGCCATGCCCTCCTCCAGGGGAATCTTCGTGACCCGAAGATTGAACCTGAGTCTCTTGTGTCTCCTGCACTGGCCAGCGGGTTCTTCACCACTAGTGCCACCTAGGAAGCCCCATATTAGTTCCTGAGTGCTATGTGTGTAACTGCGTGTGTGCGGGTGCTAGGTCGCTTCAGTCACGTCCGAGTCTGCAGCTCGCCAGACTCCTCTGTCCATGAGATTCTCCAGGCAAGAATACTGTAGTGGGTTGCCATACCCTCCTCCAGGGGATCTTCCCAACCCAAGGACCGAACCCATGTCTCTTATGTCTACCTGAATTGGCAGGCGGGTTCTTTACTGGAATGCAAAATATGGGCTTTCTTATTATTTCAGGTTTGAAAAGAGTTCAGGAGGATATTTGCAAATCATCTCAGGACACTCGTTTTTCCCAATACTCACTTAAGAAGCACTTAACTATATCATTAAACCAGTGAAATCACTGATGTTTGGGTCTCCTACAGAGGTTCTGATTTTAATTGGTCTGCGGTGCGGCCGAGGCTCTCAGACTCTCCAGATAATTCTTCACTGCAACTAAAATCAACAATTCACTTCAGAAGTTTCAAAGCCAGGAATGCACAGGGGTGATGCATTCCCAGCCCCTGGGAAGTGCAGAATGAATGAATAACAAGGAAAATAATAAAGTGGAGAAAAATAGAGTGAATTCAAGAGAGAGAAAAAAGGAACTATTAGAAAAAGGGTGAGTAGGACCTTCCTGGTGATCCAGTGGCTAAGACTCCATGCTCCAATGCAGAGGCACTGGGTTCAATCTCTGGTCGGGGAACTAGATCCCACATGCTGCAACAAAGAGTTTGACTGCCACAATGAAGATCTCACAGGGCCAAATAAATAAACAGTTTTTAAAAAGTGTAAGTGGAGGTCTAAAGGTTGCTGGTAGTCCAAGGAAAGCTGGAGAGGCAGCTGAATAGGATCCTGCCAGGCGTCATGGATGAGACACGTGTCACCTCCTTTGTTACTTGTATTGCTGTGGAAATAGCACGGAGGCTGAAGTACGCATGGCAGATGAATGGCCAATGGATAAGGAATGCATGTGTGTAACGACCACTTGATGCAAAACCGTTTTTATTTTCTCCTGCTTGAAAGAAGCAGGAGAAATACCATTAAAACACCAACAAAGTTCTGTAAAGCAATTATCCTTCAACTAACAAATAAAATTTAAAAACAACAACAACAACAAAAGAACATCTTGAATCTGGGATAATAGTAAAACTTTAAAACAGCTCACAGTAGCCCAAATCTCCAAACTGGGTAAGGGACGCCTTTGGTTGGTTCAATATTGTGTCTGTGTGGCTGGCGGTTAAAGTTTATAATGCTCTTCTGTCCAATCTTAATGCTTGTGTCAAAGTATTACAAAAACTGTGAGACAAGTGTCATCGCGGCACACTGCCAACACCCACCACCTCCATGGTCTGTCGTGTGCTGGGCAAACGGACCCGGGACAAACATCACATAACCAGCGATATGGTCCAGCGTGCTCTGGGGGCCAGCCATCCATCCCCATGCCTCGGTCTGGACATGCCAGCATCCCACTAGAAAGTCAACCCTCGGCTTTTTCACAGGGAACACATACTTACAAGGTTTCAAAAGCCATTGTTTTTGTGAACTGGACACCAAGTGCAGGAGACACCTGGTGAACAGTGAATAGCAGATGGTAAGAAACTAAATCTGAACACCTTGATCAGAGAGGCACCGCGCAGTTCCAGTGAACAAGAGGTTCATGGTTCTCACTTTCTCAAAGAGCTCACTTCGGAGTGTGTTCCGTTTGTGATCTTCTTTCAGCTGATGGTGGCTTTTGGTTACAAACCCTTATCCTTCCATCTTCTGCCTGCCTCACAGCTGTTTAAAGTTCCTGTTGGCCTCTGCTATGATCTCGCTTTTCAGTTCACCACTAGACCCTGTGCCCTGACACAGACAACCCAGACAGCCCTCTGCTGCTCTGGCCGCTTCTTTCCTCCAGGAAGAGGCTTGTGCAACAAAAGAGGGGGTGATACAGTGATGTCATTACAGAGCTCCTGAAAATGCAGTAGACCCATCCCCGGCCACAAAGGGGCTCTTGTGGGCTTGTTTATCTCTAGGCTGGTGAAAACCTAGGAAGTCACTTTGTTTGACTGGAATCAAAAGCTTAAAATGGTCTCCAGCACAGATTTGCTTTCATTAAAAAAAAAAAAGAAGATCAAAGGAACAAAGTGTCACCTCATGTACCTCCTTCTTTGGAGTCACCTTGGTAAAAGGCATTAAGCAAACTATTTGTCATTATTAACCGATAGATTCTTTACCATGATGTTCAACTCAAGTCTGCAATATTTACTTGTCTTTTTATATACATATATTTCCCTCATCCTTCTAGACCAGAAATCAGTATTCTGTTTGACAGATGAGGACCTTCAGTGTAAGTAAGATGAAAGTGTATATTACACATGTGGATATTGGAAATCATGCAATATGTTGTAAACACATACATTCTGATGAGGTGGAGATTGACTGATCAAGTGCTCATGGCGGTGTTGTCAAACAGTCACTGTAAACAACTGCTTATTTCTCAAGCTCCAAAGCATCTAGCTGGTAAGAAAGTGCTATCTGTGAGGAATAACCAGTTTTTGTTCATTCAGAGGCGGGTGGAAACCCCTGATGGAAAAGTGGATTCAGAGTAAGGGCCATTAGTGTGCCTGTGTGTAGTGTGTGAATCTGGGGTGTGTGTGGTTATCTGTGGGGCTCTCTGAATTAGTCTGCCTCCCTGTGTGGGGTGGTAAGGACGTTCTGGTTTGTAGACCTGCCTGGTATGACCTCAAGACATACCATTCAATCTTAGCTTCCTGAATGAGGTCCCCTGCTGCACATACAGAACTTAAAAAATTAAGGAGGGAGATTCAAGAGTGAGGGGAAAAAAGTACACCTGTGGTTAATTCATGTTGATGTGTGACAGAAATCAAACCAATGTTGTAAAGCAATCAATCAATTAAAAATAAACTTTAAAAAAAATTAAGCCTTTATTTGACTCAGCAAAATTGTATTACAGGGCAGCTCTGATTATCTAAACATAGAATAAACCGATGATGCCAAGAGGGCTAGATTTTGACTCTCATTTTTCTAAATAAAAGGAGAAAGTGTCATTCCTGATTTGAATTCAGAAACTAAACTCTTGTATAGAGGGGGTGTAGTCCTGGATATTTTTGTCCTGTGATAACATATGTGTGTGTGGTCAGTCACTCAGCCGTGTCTGACTCTTTGCCATCCTACAGACTGAGCCCGCCAGGCTCCTCGGCACATGGGGTTTTCCAGGCAAGAATACTGGAATGGGTTGACATTTCTTCTGCAGGAGATCTTCCTGACCCAGGGATCAAATCCGCATCTCCTGTGTCTCCTGCATTGGCAGGTGGATTCTTTACCATTGAGCTACCTGGGAAGCCCTGATACCAACATATACAAGAGGCTTTTCATTTCAGGTGTTCGGATTAAGTCTCTGCCCTGAAACGCCAAACTCCAAAATGGGTGTTTTCCATATATATTGTTTAACGAGGGTGCAAAGAACAACTTCGTTGTTGCTCTAAAGGAAACCCTCACTTGCAGCTTATTTAAACACAGCCCCTAGCCAAGGAATTTACTAAAATGGTCAACTGGACATTTCAGTGCTCCTTCCCAAACTGATCCAGAGAACATGTTGGAATTTCAGCTATACTTACAGTGACTGAAGGCTTCGCAGGTTCTGCAGCGCCTCTGTGGGGACCTGTCTCAGGTGATTGTTCTGTAGCATACTGCATGTCAAAACAAATGGAGAAAAACATTAATGACAGCAATAATTAACAATATCTGGCATAACAATGTCAGGTACTGTTCTAGGTGTCAGGGAAACAGCAGACAGAACATCAGACAAAACCTTGGCCTGTGGGGAGCTGAAAGTCCTATGCGGAGAGACAGATAATTAAAAACCAACAAACGAGTATATAACTTGAGGCAGGTGACAGGTGCCACACACAGAGAGCAAAGCGTGGGTGTGGGCATCATCCTTGTGCACAGGCCACACTAACCTTCTCTGTCTTGGGCCAATGTTAGTATATGTGCGGCCAAAGTGAGCACCGTGGATTTGGCATAGATGGTAACAAGGGGGTGAGAGTTTAATTTGAAAGGTGGCAAGAGAAGATCTCTCTGAGGAGGTGAGTTTTCAGGAGATACCAGAGTGCTGTCAGGGAGCAAAACATTTGAACATCCGGGAAGTTTTTGAGGAAGCGAGAAGAGCAGGTGCAAAGGCCCTGAGGCCGGAGTGCTTGACTTGTTAAAGGAGCAGCAAGGACCAGTGAGACCAGGAGGAGTAAGTGAGCGTGAGAGATGGGGGCCAAGCTAAGGCTGTCTCAGGAAGGACTCTCGGGGCTTATTCTAAGGTGGTGAGAAACTCTGCTTGAAGGGTTTATGTGAGCGGAAATGATGTGATCTTATTGGTGTTTCTCATGGATCACCATGGTGACAAATAGACTAGACAAGATAGAAGTAAGGATAACAGCGTGCTTTGTCGCTCAGTCGTGTCTGTTTGCGACCCCGTGGACTGTAGCCCACCAGGCTCCTTGGTCCCTGGGGATTCTCCAGTCAAGAGTACTGGAGTGGGTTGCCATGCCCTCCTCCAAGGGATCTTCCCGACCCAGGGATTGAACTTAGGTCTCCCTCATCGCAGGCAGATTCTTTACCATCTGAGTCACCAGGGAAGCCTGAGAATACTGGAGTGGGTAGCCCATCCCTTCGCCCCATCCCTGCTCCAGGGAAACATCCCAACCCAGGAATCAAACTGGTTCTCCTGCACTGCAGGCAGATTCTTTACCAGCTAAGCTACCAGGGAAGGATAACAATAGGAGACTATTAAAGATATTCCCCCTTCTTACATGTCATATTTTGATATAAATTAAATGCTTTTGGTAACTATTGCACTTCTGAACTATTGCAATAGTTCTTTTCAGAACATGGGGACTACAGAATGGAAACACCTGGCAATGAGGAAGTGAAATACATCATTGCTAGTGGGAAACAGTATGGAAAAAATTTCCATTAGATGTCATACTCTGCTACCTTATTCATAAATGCTTATAACACTAATTTTGCAGGCACTCTGAATCCAACGCCTGATATACTTTCCACTGCCTCTTGCAGCATTCTCTTGAGGAATAAATGTACACACTCTCAGGTTGTATGTCTTACACAGTATGATTAAGAGCCTGGGTTCTTGGATCTGACTACCTCTTCCCTGCCAGTATCCCCATGGCCTCAGGGAAATCATTCAATCTCTCCACATCTCAGTGATCAGTAATAATACCCACCTCCCAGGGCTTATTGTGATGATCTAATGAGTGAAAGTACATAGAACAATACCTGCTGCCTGGTAAGCATTCAATAAGGGTTGGCCCTTTTTGTGTGAATTGTTAAACCTCTTCTCCAAACTAATGACATAGTGAGGCTGTACTGGATGTGACGTTTTAATTAATGAGAAAATAAAATCGACCAATAAAAAAATTTCTATGCCTGTGGTTCTCAAATTTAGGGGTCATCAGAATTCATCGGAAGACTTGTTAGAACAGTTTGCTGGGCCCCACCCTCAAAGTTCCTGGTTCAGTAGGTTTGGGTAGGGGCCAGGGAATTTTCATTTCCAACAAACTCCCAGATGATGTTGGTGCTGCAAGGCAAGGCACTGCACACAAAGTACCACCCTATACTCTGCTAAGTATTTCTAAGAATATGTTCACCTGAACTTGAGGCTATCTTGAGCTTGGAGATGAGGTCTAAGTTCTGAGTCTTGGCAAACAAACCATTTAATCTTCTTGACCCTTGGTGTTTAGTTTTTTTTTTTTTTAATCTGTACAATGGGAATAGAATGATATCATCTGATTGATAAGGTGTTTGAAGGTTAAAATATGAAGACATTTATTATACTTTCATATATGCTAGGGCTTCCCTGGCAGCTTGCATGATAAAGAATCTCCTGCAATGTAGGAGACCCAGGTTTGATCCCTGGGTCAGGAAGACCCCCTGGAGGATGTGAGGGTGATCTGGTTGCGACATCTGTCACCCCATTGATCGCCAGGGTTGATTCGGCTGATCTGGCTGGCTAGGCGGGTCCCTCACCGCTCCATGTGCGTCCCTTCCGAAGCTGTGCGCTCGGTCGAAGAGGTCTAAGAGGATGGTCGAAGACCATCCCCAATAGAGGAGGACCGGTCTTCAGTCAAGGGTATAGGAGTAGCTGCTCTCCCCTGCTAGAACCTCCAAACAAGCTCTCAAGGAAGACCCCCTGGAGAAGGGAATGGCAACCCACTCCAGTAACCTGGAAAATTCCATGGACAGAGGAGCTTGGTGGGCTACAGTCCATGAGATCACAGAGTCAGACACAACTGAGCAACTAACATTCACTTTTTCACATATGCAAATGTAACCTCACATCGAATAAGAGGTGAAAAATATTTGCTGTGCTTAGTTGCTCAGTCGTGTCCGACTCTTTGAGACCCCACAGACTGTAGCCTGCTAGGCTCCTCTGTCTGTGGGAATTCTCCAGGCAAGAATACTGGAGTGGGTTGCCATGCCCTCCTCCAGGGGATCTTCCCAACCCAGGGATCGAACCCAGGTCTCCTGCATTGCAGGTGGATTCTTTACCATCTGAGTCATTTGTAGATCATAAAATTTATGCTTTTCTCACTGGGACTGAGATTCAGTTTTCTAAGAAATATAATTCTGTCACTTGTAATCCTGTAGTCTTAAACAAGTAATTTCATTATTTTAATCTTGGATTCAATTAACATTTCATAAATCAAAAGTCTCAAAATATATTGATTCCTTAAGAACAAGGTCAAGATTTATTAGAGAGACCTCACATTTAATTACTGGTTAGAGAATTGGGAAAATTGTAGCTCAAATGCTGTACTTTGCATAATTTACCTAAATATTAAAAGTTTACATTTCTATGTTATTTTATACCTTTCCAAGCAGTTTTGATATATAATTTTAACTTGACAAAAATGTTTTCTAAATGCCTCATTAATTGTGTGCTAATTTTAAATACCTAAGCTTTGTAGGTAAAATGTTACTGGCTCAAAGTATGTATTGAATTGTCCTCCTATGCTTTGCTAACCAAATAGTGAAACTTTTATAATGTTGTCTTTCTAAAATGTTGGAAAATTGGAGTAGAGGATAAGAGATATTTAAATGGCTTTTCCTCACTGAATAGTTGCAGACTTTCTCAGTAGTTTTATATATTTGACTTCAGAAAATGGAACTTAAACAAACTTTACTAATGATGACTTTTAAAGCTACCCCGAGCTACCTCCCTGCAATTTAATTTTCTACCATATCTATAGTAAAACACCAAAAATACAATAAAAAAAAATCACTTAAGTCCTGGTCTCTCCCTAAATAAAGAACTTTTGTTTAATTACTTTCAAATGACAAAACAAAAGTAAATTATCTCCATTATAGACTTACAAGTCTCCAGTGAGCTAATTAGAAAATTCTGTTTTTGTTTAAGATATTCCAGTGGGAGACAAAACAAAGGGTTTATAGCACTATGGAGTGCAATTAAAACAGAGTGCATTCACAACACAGCTGCTGAATTTCTTTTATAAATAATCCTTTATTCAGTGCAGTCAATATAAGCAGGATTTACCATGAACTGAGTAAGGGTTTAGGTACTTACAACTTCATTTTTATCATTCACACATGGGTAAGAAAAGAAAATGAAACACTTTCTCTAGAGACAAAGGATGACTTCATATTTCCTTAATTTCTTTCCCCTAGGAGTTTAAAAATATTCACAATTACATTATAGCGTCCCCAAACTACTTTAACAATAAATTGTTTATCTTTTTTTTTTTTAACCAACAGCACTAAATAAGATCAGGTACAGGTACAGTGAAGTAGGGGAGATGAAATTATATGTTGAAAGGGGACTTTGTAACACTGGCTTGATCCTTAGGTATTCTCTCTGCCTACTTGCCCTGTGTTTAGATATTAAGTAGTTTCCAGGCTCTTTTCTTGGAATGAGAGAACTTTGGCTAATCGTGACACTCCTATGGTTAGTTTTATCCATTCTCTCCATGTGGCTTTGGTTCTGGTGCTGGTGGCAAAGGAGGACAAGCCATTGCTTGACTGAATGGCTTACCCAAGAGAATGAACCTTTGTTGAGGGGAGCCTGGTTCAGAATTCCATGGGACTGGGTATTTTGCAATACCAAACCAATAATTAATTTTTATGAAGGTGTATATTTACAGGGATAGTCATCTTAAATTCTAATGATCTTCCAGAGCTCACAATAAGATTTCTGATATAAAACAGCTCTCACCAAGGAGAGCTGTTGGGGTCTTCATTTCCCATCTTCTAGGACTGGATTACTACCATCTTTCTCCTCCTTTTACCAGCTGCCCTTCTTTTTACCTTCCTTATATTGGTCAGGGCCCCAGGTGAATATTACTTGTATACTACCTTTCTCACCATGCTACAGTATCATCAATTATTTCTTTCTTCCAGTGACTTCTGGACTTTATAAAACATTTGAGTCAGTTTCCACAATGGTAGGACCAAGTCTGCTTTGTTCAACATTTTACCTCTAGCCCTGTGGTTCTCAACCTTATTGGACCCAATTTTCCCTTTAAAACCAAATATTTTGTAATGTTGCATCTTTTATGTTCAGATAAAGTTCATAAAAATAGAGCTATCTGCACACATCATTTTAAAGGAATAAAATCAACATAATGTACTGCTTTAACTGTACTATAAAGGAGGAATAAAAGTAATTTATAATAAGGGGATGTATGTGTCATTATATATGTGATGCTCAGACGTGACTATCCTAGGAGGTCTTTCTACAAAAGAGTCAGATGCTTGCCTCTGTTTTTAATGAAGATGGTTGGACATGAGAAAAATACATGATCAGAAGTTATTCCGTACAAGAACAGGGAAATGAGAGTAGAGGTCTAAATGGATACTAGACTAAAATCTACAGTTAAGACATAACAGAATATGCTTACTTTATATTTTATGGTAAAGAAGGAAATAACTTTTATTAAAATAAAGATAACATGCCAAGACATAATACATTCTCACAAATGAGCATGGAGACTCTCACAAATGAATGCTTCTTATCGACAAGAGTGATATCAAAATAATCCTGTCTCTTTTACGAGATAAGACTGAAATACCACAGAGAACATCCACCCTCTCTCAAAGTTCCATCACATGCTGAAGTGACCATCTGTTCATTAGTTCTTCAAGAGGACCTAGAGGGCAAATCCCACCACAGACAACAGGGAATTGAGGCTAAATTGGAAAAAAGAAACAGTCATGATACTGCCTTCATAGAAGCTGGGTGGTAGACCCTCCTGGATAGTGGAAGAGTAAGATTAAAAATGCAACAGGCCACCCTAAAATAAATCATCATATAGTCATCAAGCATACATTTTGTATGCTTGTGCCCCCAACATTTTAAAAGGCCATAGTGTGAAATATTTATAAAGCAAACTTTGTTAATGAAATTCAATGGGAACCCTGTGTTTCACATTTCTCTGCAAATTTAATATTTTTAAGAAGATGTTTTACAACTTCACAGTTATATATCTTTAGTTTGTTTTGTGAGTTCTGAGGTAATTCTATTGGACTAATATCATTTTCAAACACATATGTGGGTAGAAATCACAGGATGTACAAACTGTGTTAATTATCCAGTGACTTTTGAGAGACTATATTTATTTCATTTAATTTTTCAAGTACAGATTATTACACTTAGGCAGAACTTTTTGTAAAACCTTTCAGCATTGTTACATCTGGCAGTTTTTCTGTCGCTATTATTTATTTAACTTCTTCCTGCCTTGAGTCCCTTTCTCTGGTTGTGGAGCGGGGGTTCCTCTCCAGTCACAGCGTGTGGGTTCAGTAGTTGTAGCTCCCAGGCTGTAGGGCACAGACTCAGTAACTCTGGCACACAGGCTTAGCTGTTCCGCGCACGTGAGATCCTCCCAGACCAGGGATCGAACCCGTGTCTCCTCCATTGGCAGGAAGATTCTTTACCACCGAGCCACCAGGAAGCCCATGGAAGTGTTATTGATTGACGTCTGGTGTGGAGGGACGGTCACAAGTCAAAAGGAATGCAGAGGGATTCTTTATGCTGGGCTGAGCGGCACATCGCAGGACAATTGACTACAAGCGAGTCATCTAGAAAACTAAAAATGCCTCCCCAAATTTCCAAGACATTCTGTGGCAGGTATAATGACCATGGTTGAGAACCATTGCTCTAACACTAAATACTGGGTTGGCCAAAATGTTTGTTTGGGTTTCTTCATTACATCGTATGGGAAAATCCAAATGAAATTTTTTGCCAATCCAATCCTTTCCAAATATTTAACAACTGAATTTGCTTGTTGTCTTTAAGTTAGTAAAATAAGGGGAAGAGTGAATACAATTCCTGGTTCGGGTCTTGCTCCTTCTGAATCACCCTCACATCAGTGATCCAGCTGTAGTGCAAAGTTGGAAGTGTCAGTCCCGTGTTTATATCTCTTTTGACTTCTCATCTTGCTCAACATAAAGCTATCCACGCTTTTCTGACATAACGCACAGGATCCCTGTGACCAGGACCCTTTCTCTTCTTCATTTCCCACCACTCTGTCCCGAATGCTCAAGCACCACTTGCTCAGGGCTGTTTGCTCCGCTCGGTTCCTCCCGCCTCTGTGTCTCTCTGCATATCACCCCCTCGATCGGCCACCTGATGCGGTTGGTTAGTCCCTAGTTGTGCTTCAGGGTCTGGGTCCCAGGTCATCTCTTTGGAAAAACACCCCTTCGAGGAAGTCGAATCTGAACCGGCAAACTAGATAGAGTCCTTTCCTTGCAGTTCCATAGAATCAGGGTGATCTGTTTGTCTGTCTTGGTCACACTGTCTTGACCCCACAATCTACCACTAGATTGTAAGCTCTTTGAGGGCATGGCCATACTTATTGATCTTTGTATGTCCAGCAATAATTTGTTTAGTGACACTTTGAGTGATACGTGACACTTTGAGTGTGAGCAGGTACACACACACTCTAGTTCAGCGTATACAATATATATTCTGTTGAGTGATTAAAATAATTGATTCTAATATAATTTAACAAGTCATCAAAATACTTAGTGGTACCTAGCAGCAGCAGCAGCTCAATATAGGAAAAACAGCTTAGCTGTTTTATCTAAACTTGATGTATCTAATGCATTTTTGAATGGTTCCAAATATTTTGGTGGATTCATGGAAATATAGGCACATTAGAATCAGTGCTACAGCCCTAAATTTTACCATATGATGAATTAACATTAGGATTTGGCTGTATGACAACTTAAAAATCTTCCTACCTAGTAGTAAAAATAATTCAAGGGTAGGGAGACCAAACCCAATCAGCTAAGTAGATCAAGACTAAATAATAGTTCTGCTTTTAAATTTAACTTTTAACAAAACATTAAATGTAAACAAAATTGTTTTTTTAAAATAGCCTGTGTATCCCTCAGGTCAGTGAAATGCAGTTTCCATTAAGCAGAAATATATCAAGTGCTTTTTTAGCATTCATAACATTTATCTAAAAGAAAGGAAATAAAATTGGGTTATTTTCTCTGAAATAACTTTCTTGGTAGAGCTTTCAACTTGTGTTATCTATTTCCTCTAAAACGTTCCCTTTTTTCCTACACAGAATAAACTGAAAAATTAAACAATGGGTACTAGAAGAAGAAGGTACCAATAATAAAGAGTTTTCTGATAGAAAATTAGGAAGTTGGACATTAGATAGCAAGAAAGCCCATTTCTTAAAAGTCTCAATGAATTAACGGTTTTCAATTAAAAAGCTACTCATTTTTACTATGCATTTACTATACATTACTACTATGCACTAGATTTTTCTACATCTATTCACAAGTGAAACATAAACTTGATTTTTTGGCTGATCTTGATTCAGTGATTATAAGGAAACAAATTCTGCAAATGGTTTGAGGCTGTAATCTCATTATGTCATCACAATAGCAATTTATTTACTTGAATCAGAATGACTCAAGAAACTCTCCCCAACTTCATAGCACAAAAAAGAAAAGGAAATACTCTTTCACAAGTTGGAGTTGATAAGCTGGTTATTTAGGGGCAAACCCATTTTTGATATTAAGGTAAGAAAAGGACAGATGAGGTTTTTTTCACACATGAACCAAGCCAGATACAACATGGTGCTATGATACCAATGAAGACAGACTAGAATTTAGATAAATTATCCCATGGCTCTAAATGGTTTATTAGAGGAACTCAGTATTTACAAGTTAATTAGCATCCACTTGACACTAAAGTCAGAACTATAACAAACAATACTCAGTTTACTTACAGAACTTTAAGACTGTGAAGGCCAGCAAATGCTCCCTTGGGAATATATGTCAGAGCGTTTCCAGCAAGACGTCTGTGGGTTTCAAGGAGAGAGGACAGAGAGTAAGTATGGCTCTCTTCTTATGGAATTCATTTAGCTGTAAAAATGCAATATGATTATGTTCAGACCATAAATGCCAAGAGCAACTCTAGAGAACCTTGTTTTGTCATGTTTTGCAAAAAATTTCTGTAAATCTCTCATCCAAAAGCAGGCAAAAGGAGAAATATAATAAATGACCTATTTTACAATAAATCACCTAATAGCTTACACTATGTATATAAACCTCTATCCGTTCATCTGTCAATGGACATTCAGGTTGCTTCTATGTCTTGGCTACTTTAAATACTGCTGCTGTGAACATAGGGATGCATCTATGTTCTTGAATTATGGTTTTCTTGGGATATATGCCCAGAAGTGGAATTGCAGGATCATATGGTAGTTCTATTTTTAATTTTTTAAGGAACTTCCATACTATTCAAAACAGAAACAGGCTCACAGATACAGAAGACAAACATGGTTACCAAAAGGTAAAGTTGAGGGGAGGGATAAATTAGTACTACTACACATAAAATAAATAATCAACAAGAATCTACTGTATGCCACAGGGAACTCCGTCACTATTTTATAATAACCTACATGGGAAAAGAATCTGAAGAAGAATATATATATATATATATATATATATATATATATATATATATATATATATGCGTAACTGAATCACTGTGCTGTAACCTGAAACGTACATAACACTGTACATCAATTATACCCCAAAATAAAAAAAAAAAACCTCACCTTAAAACGTTTTTTAACACAAAAGCTAGACAAGGGAGTAGACGGGACCGTGGGCGTGGCCGTGGGGAGGCGGGGCATCACTGCAGGCCGGACGGTCAGCGGCGGGCAGGCCCCTGCTGGGAGGCCTTTCCGCGGGGGGCTGAGCCCCGCAGGGACCACGTGGAGGGAACAGGCGTGCAGAGCCCCCGAGGAGGCAGTGCGCCCGGCGAGCCCCGGAACCTGCCGGAAGACCGGCGTGACCGGGGTGGGCCGACCAAGGGAAGGAGACAGCAGGCGAGGCTGGAGGCCAGTCCGGGGCCCCGCCGCGGGGCTCTGGCGGCCACAGCAGGACTCCGAGCAGGGGACAGACGTGATCAGCTCTGTGTTTTAGAAGGGTCCTTCTGATGGGACCCTCTCAAAGAGGGAGTAGACTTTGGGGACAAAGGTAGAAACACAGGAGGCGACTAGAGCAGCTCCCACAGGAGCGGCGGGTGTGGAGCGGCCATGTGGGGGTGGCGTGGAGGCGGTGGGTGGGGGGTATGGTGCAGAAAATTAGGGGAAATCTCACCTGACGAGCCGTTAGTATCAAGGTGAAATGTAGGTAGCCGACATTTCATGTTTATATTCTATACGAGCGCATGCATTTGATTAGTTATCCAAAGTTCTACACGTAATACTGAAGGACATGATTTGTGTAAGCCTGAGCTTCCCAGGTGGCGCTTGTGGTAAAGAATCTGCCAGTCAGTGCGAGAGACTTGACACTTGGGTTTGATTCCTGGGTCAGGAAGATCCCTAGGAGGAGGGGAATCCCACAAGGCAACCCACTCCAGTATTTTTGCCTGGAGAATCCCGTGGACTGAGGAGCCTGGCGAGCTACAGTCCATAGCGTTGTAAAGAGCTGGACATACTGAAGCTATTTAGCATGCATGCACATGCTATAAAGAGTTGCTTATTGAATTAACTGACTCAGACTGGTTGATGCTCACAGGTGGCCTAACTGATCAGACTAAAACTAGCCAGGAACTGTTATTTCAGCCAAAATGTCCTTAACTATCCTGTCCATGGTCATGACTTGACTAGTACGTTTTTTCAGTTCTAGAACAGAGCCTGAAACTGGGGCCTCATCAACTCTCACGGCTGCTCTGTGATCAGGTTCTTAGCTTGATGGCTTCTGAGTCATTTGACTTTGGAAATGAAAAGGAGAAGGTAAAATTGTTCTATTTATTTATTTCATTAGTTTAAATTATTGTTAGGGTAAATACCTTTCTGTTACATTTCCTGAAATGTAGCTCACTTCACATGAATTGTTTTTCTTTTCTGGGCAAGGACTTTCAGAACCTCAGACTGTATTCTGAACTAATCTGTGGAACCACTGACCTCTGTTATCAGGGGAGTCTGTCTTAAAGGAATTTATGATAGGTTATTAGCTATTTTCTGTGCTGGTAGGAGACATATCTCATTGTCAAAAACCACAACTTAAGAAATCATTGCATTCTTCCTCTCATTTCTTTACCATGTGGGATGGTTTTAGCAATTTAAAAAATGAAATACATATAAACTATAGGAGATCTTTTTTTATATAAATGAATACACAAATAATGAGAATTGCACCAAATCTTTCCTGTGAAGATTTGAACTGACATATTTTTGGGCAACAATGTTCCAGTCATAGAGACCCACATACCGTTTGGTTGGAAGGTTTAATTTTTCCTTCTGTTTCCAAAATTATTTCATAGAAATGTCTCTTTCACCTCTGTTTCTATAATAGGATACAACTTAATAGGAAAAAGAGTTTCCCTGGAGGCTCAGATGGCAATACTGGAGACCCAGGTTTAATCCCTGGGTCAGGAAGATCCCCTGGAGAAGGAAATGGCAACCCACTCCAGTACTCTTGCCTGGAAAATTCCATGGATGGAGGAACCTCATTCCATGGGATCGCAACGAGTTGGACCCGACTGAGCGACTTCACTTTAATAGGAAAAAACCTTTATATTGTTTTATATGATACAAAAATGTTTTTGTCCTTAAAGATACTTCTCCATAAAGAAGATTCACATTATCCTACCACTGTTAGTTTCACTGACTTAACTGCCATAAAAAGGGGAAAAAAATCAATACATTACAGTAGACACATTCCTCTTCAAATGTTTATTTAAAGCAGATGTTTTGAAGCAGATGTTTGGGTGCTGTAACAACCAACTAAACTAGTTTTGAGAATGTATGTTTCTTTGACCCTATATAGTAATTTAGTCTCTGAAGGAATCTAAGTTTGTTTGCTTTTGGTAGCTTCATTTTGTAAAATGGTGGGATGAGAGCAATGCAGTCAGACGTGGGCTGTGATTTCTTCCCTCTGGACGCTGGTCTGGAGAGAAGAGGTGTGTGTGTACAAATTGGAGGGGGCACCGCGAGGGGAGGGGTGCCTGAGCCCACTCTCTGATGGGGACTCAGGAGAATGACTGTGCAGGGGACACGGGCCAACACAGGGCCCCTTGGCTGCGTAGTATTTTCAGAGGTAAGTGAATATGACAATCCTTATGATTTAAAAGAAGACATTTCAGACTACTTAGCAATTTCATTTTGGCTTTTAGGAATTACTGCTTCATTTTCCACCTTTTACAAAGTACATGAGATCTAGAAGGCATACCTTCCATACATGCTAAATTAATTTATTTCAGAAATTTTGTGAGGGCTAATTCATGCATTGGAGAAGGAAATGGCAACCCACTCCAGTGTTCTTGCCTGGAGAGTCCCAGGGACGGGGGAGCCTGGTGGTCTGCCGTCTATGGGGTCGCACAGAGTCGGACGTGACTGAAGCGACTTGGCAGCAGCAGCAACATCAGGCTTAATAGTAATAGTTCCCCTCCCACCCCCTGCTCCCGACTTCCCCATTCTTAAGAGCTGCCTATTTCCAGTTTTCTCATACTATTTTCCTTCTTTGTGATTTCCAATATGACTTTTAGTGGCTCTGTTCTTCTTTCTGAATTTCTTTTCACTCTTCTGAGTTATAATTCACCTGAATAATTATAGTTCAGCTATCACTTACACATAAAATTTCTGAGGTGTCAAAATGTTCCCACTTGAAAAAAAAAAGTATCCTAAAACAAAGTTAATGACTTTGGGTTCCTGTATGCAGGAGCCAAGAGTCTGGGTCACTGAAGAGTTAGACACAAGTTGGGTGAAACCCAGCCCCATGTAATCCCATGATCTTGCCTCTGCTGGCAGAAATGCATCGTCACTCTAAGTCCACCTCGGCACGTCCTCCTTCCTAAGATGCCCGTGCTAGTTGGAAGGGCCCAGACACTTAGAATTTAACCTTCTGGCATTCATCTGTGGTAACATTTGCTGAAGCCTATTCAGCAAACTTGAATGCAATGATTATGACAATCTACCAACTGTTTTTCTTCCCATTGGAGAAAAAAGTATCTTAATATGCCTCAAGAATTGCCACTTAAAAAACCTTCTCTCCCCCAATAAATTAAGCCTATCTAATTGGTGAAATCCAGGCACAAATCATCCCTTCATTAACTATGTATTTATGAACTGTCCATTTTGTTTTCATTATTGTGTGTGTGCTCAGTTGTGTCTGACTCTTTGTGACCCTATGGATGGTAGCCCACCAGGCTCCTCTGTGCTTGGGATTTTCCAGGTAAGAATGCTGGAGTGGGTTTCCATTTTTTCCTCCAGGGAATCTTCCAGACCCAGGGATCAACCGTGTGTCTCCTCTGTCTTGTGCATGGCAGGTGGATTCTTTACCACTGCACCACCACGGAAGCTCCAGTTTCCATTATTACAGGAGATAAAAAAAAAATCAGATTTCAAGGTTTAAGGGCTGAGGCCACTGGCCTGATACATGAACTCTTCAGGTCCACAGGGATATCCATTTGTAGTCATGTGGCCCTATAGTTTCTGTAGCCAGAGTATGGTGTGTGCTCTTTGTGTCCAACTCTTTGAGACCCCATGGACTGTAGCCCACCAGGTTCCTCTGTCCATGGAATTCCCCAGGCAAAAATACTGGAGTGGATTGCCATTTCCTTCTCCAGGGGATCTTCCCAATCCAGGGACTGAAATTGCATCTTTTGTGTCTCCTGCATTGGCAGGCAGATACTTTACCATTAGCACCATCTGGCATGCCCCCAACCTGAGTATGTATGTGTGTGTGCTCCGACTCTTTGTGACCCCATGGACTGTAGCCTGCCAGGCTCCTCTGTCCAATGAAGTTCAATTTTCAACTCTTTGTGAAGTATTCCTTAATTACCTCAGCCAACTTTCCTGTAGGTTATATTCTGTATAACACTGTCTATAAAGATTCATTTATGCAGTCTACCTGACTTGACTCAAGAATCTTATCGCCTGTCCAAAGCAGGGAGTGGAATCAATAATTTACTGATGGATCAATCATTTGACCTTGTTTCTAAAGACAGTTGGCTATAGTGCTAGAGTTGCTTCAGGTCTGGCATAACTATTACAAGATGGCTGGCTAGCCATTACATAACCAGATCAGAAATAGCTGAATATTCCTTCTTCATCATGCATCAGATTTGGAGTCAGCAGTGTATTTGAGCACTTTCATATGCCACATACAGTCTTTTAGGGCACACAAATAGTACAGACCTTTTGTAAAACTATGAGTTCTAGGCACAATGTAAAGTGTATTTACATTGTGCTAATTATTAAAAATCACATTAAAGAGGTGATAAGATTATTCCCCTTTTACAAGGCAACTGAGGCTATTAGAGGTTATTTGCTCATTCTTACATAGAAAAGTTCACACAACTTGGTTCAACCATTGCATTTTGGCTCTGACATTTGAGGTTTTAAACATGACTTTGGTTAAAAGTAGGTTGGTCTGGAGCTTGGGTTGACCAGGAGCAACCAGTCTAAAACAAAGCACAAGGACATGAACGGGTGCATCACTTGAGGCACTGGCCATAGAAAACTGATGCTCACCGTTTCTCATTCAGAGTTCTCCCACTGCCTTCTGGATCCCAATCTGCAGTCTTTCTGCTCTCACGACTAGGACTGGTTGCTTCCCTCTCTTCTTGCAAACCCCTCTTTCTTTTAAATTGAAGTATAGTTGATTTACAGAGTTGTGTTAATTTCAGATGTCTCGCAAAGTGGTTCAGTTACACATGTGTGTGTACATGTATATATATATATATATATATATATATATATATATATATATATATTTGTGGTGGTTTAGTCGCTAAGTCGTGTCCAATTCTTGCAAACCCATGGATTATAGCCCACCAGGTTCCTCTGTCTGTCCATGGGATTCTCCAGGCAAGAATATTGGAGTGGGTTGCCATTTCCTTCATATATATATATATATATATATATGTATATATATATATATATATATTTAGGCTTCCCAGATGGCACTAGGGGTAAAGAACCTGCCTGCCAATGCAGGAAGTATAAGAGACCTGGGTTCGGTCCCTGGGTCTGGAAGATACCCTGGAGAAGGACATGGCAACCCACTCTAGTATTCTTGCCTGGAGAATCCTATGGACAGAGGAATCTGGCGGGCTATGGTCCATAGGGTCACAAACAGTCAGACATGACTGAAGCAGCTTAGCATGCATGTATATGTGTATATATGTAGTCTTTTCAGATTTTTTTCCCTTATAGATTATTACAAAATATGGAATATAGTTCCCTGTGCTATACAGTAAGACCTTGTTGTTTATCTATTTTTATATATGGTAGTATGTATCTGTTATAATCCCAGACTCCTAATTTTTATCCCTTTCTCCCCTTCTTCCCTTTTGGTGACCATAAGTTTGCCTTCTGTGTATGCGAGTCTTTCTGTTTTGCATGTAAGTCCATTTGTATCACTTTTTAAAGATTACACATAAATGATACGATATTATATTTGTCTTTCTCTGTGTTGGCCGCTCTTTTAATGCTCATCCTCTGAACATAGGAGTTCTTCAAGTTTCTGTCCTTGCACCTTGTCTTTTTTCCTGCTGCATTACATGGGATTGCAGAGAGCTGGACACCACTTAGTGACTGAACAACAACAACAGAAGTGGCACTCAAACTTTGCCATTGCCTTGCTGCTGCTGCTAAGTCACGTCAGTCCTGTCCGACTCTGTGCGACCCCATAGAGAGCAGCCCACGAGGCTCCGCCGGCCCTGGGATTCTCCAGGCAAGAACACTGGAGTGGGTTGCCATTTCCTTCTCCAATGCGTGAAAGTGAAACGTGAAAGTGAAGTCGCTCAGTCGGTCTGACTCCTAGCAACCCCATGGACTGCAGCCCACCAGGCTTCTCCGTCCATGGGATTTTCCAGGCAAGAGGACTGGAGTGGGGTGCCATTGCCTTCTCCGGCCATTGCCTTAGAAGTCATCAAATATTCAGATCACCAGGACCTAACTCAGGTTTAGTGAATCAGAGTTTCTGGAGGAAAATGACTCAGAAGTCTGCATTTTAAGAAGCAGCCCGGGTTATTTTAATATGGGTGGAGACCCACACTGGGAAACAAAGCCTCTACCCTCTCTCTCAAGGTCCTCATCTGCCCCAGCACCTTCCATGATCACTTCTTTATAAACAACTCTCCAGTCATCTTTGGAACAGACTCAGATGCTCCAGAGTCAACTCCAACTTCATGAGTGACATTTCCATGTGGATGCTCTGCTAGTACCTTGCACTTTTATACCCAGACCCAGGCAACCTCTCACCTCCAAACTATCAGTCGTTCCCCTTGATTTCCCCGTTCCATTGACAGCGCCTCACCCGTCTCCTAGCACCTAATGTTAGAACCCTACTCAGAGTCATTTCTCACCTTCAGACCTCCTTTCAGCCCCTGCATCCAGTCAGTGATGAGTGCCTGGCTTTTCCTGAAGTTGTAAAGCTTCAGCATATCCCAGTGGGTCTTAGGTCCCAAGGCAGCTTTAAAAAAATGATGTCAGTGTCTCCACTGAGACCCATTGATCTCTGGGAATATGCCCTGGTAATTAGTAGTTTTAAAAATGCTCTGGGTGTTTCTAATGTCTGTGCAAGCAGAGAAACTCTGAAATAGTCCTTACAGTTTTAGATTGATAAGATCACCTAGAGACTGTCATGGTCTCCATCCTGAGAGACATGATTCATTTGTTAATTATTGGGAGAGCCAGGAGGGGTGATTAGTTAACAAATTTGAACAGCAATCCAGGGGAGACAGTAAGAACCTAAAGTAGGTGGCAATGAAACAGAGTGAACAAATGAGAAAGACAACATGGAATTATGAACTTCAGGACTTGGAAACTGACAGATACAGGAGGTGAGAAAGAATGACAGGTGCAAAGCAGTGATAGACACACTGATCACAACTTTGGACAATAAGATGCTGATGGCGAGAAGGAAAGGCAGAAAAACAGCTGGTTGTGGGGGGTGGTGTGTGTGTGTGCATGAATGAATCTGGTTCTACACTTGCTGAGCTTTAAGGTATTGGCGGGGCAGGTGGAGGTCTCACTTGGGAAGTGGAGGATTCTCAAAGTGTGGTCCCTAGATTCACAGTATCGGTATCGCCTGGGAATTTGTTATAAATGCAAATTCTTGACATCTTCCCCTTCTATCTTCAGCCTTCTGAAGAAACTGTGGTGGGGCCCAGCAACATGTGTTCTCACCAGCACTGTAGGCAATTCTGATGTCACCGCTGACCTAGAGTAGCAGTCCTTAAACTTCCTCATGCTTCAGAATCACCCAGTGAGCTTGTTAAAGGCACGGTCCTGAGTTCAGAGCTCCTGGTTCACTAGGTTGGGGCGGGCCACACAGGTTGGGGTTTGCATTGCTCACAAGCTCACATATGGTGCCAGTGCTGCTGGTATAGGGACCACACTTTGAGAATCACTCAAAGACAAAAGAGATCTGAACTAGAAACATGGATTTGGGTATCATCTACATAATGGAGGTAGTCCAAATCTTGGGTTTCTTTCTCAGACAACTGCAGCTATCTCCAAATGAGTCTGCAGCCTTCTAACAGGTTTCTCTGCTTCTGTAATTCCTCAATGTATTTTGCATACAGAAATCAGAGACATTGTTATTAATCTTAAACCCTATCTGCACACAATCCTCCACAGACTTCCCATTGCTCTTATTTGAATTCTATACACAGCCTGATTGGTCCTGCATGGTCTGGCCTCTGTCTTCCTCTTCAACCTCATCCCCTGTCACCTCCCCTCTGTCTCATTCTATTCTGGCCACACTGATCTTTCAGATCCACAAACATGCCACAGTCTTTCCCACCTCAGGGCCTCTGTTCACCCAGTTCTCCTATTAGAAACATTCTATCCCAGGTCCTCAGACCACCGACTCACCGGAACCCTCCTGATCTCAGTTCAGATGTCACTTTCTTTGAGACACTTTCCTTCTTTGTCATCCCTTGTTATTTACTCTCCACATAGTTAACCGTGTTCTGTTCTTTATCTCTCCTGTCACAATCTGCAATGTCATATGTACTTGTTTGCTTGCTTATTATTTACCTCCCCCTCTAGATTATAAGCTCCCATGGGTGAGGACTTGCTGACTACATGAAATGTAGCAAATCATATTCAGTCTTAGGTTCCCATTGGCTCAATAAACACATGTTGACTGGATGAAGAAAACTGAGAAAGGAGGCAACAAAAATAAGTGCAGAAATCTAGGGAATGTCTATATTTCACAGGCATTGTGGGTGGAGGAGAAAAGAAGGCTACGGAAAAAAAGAAAAGGAAGCAGAGAGGTAGACACTTGAAGAACAGTGCCCTAGAACTAAAGAACACACGATGATGAACAATACAATAATTGAAGTCAAAAACACACTAGAAGGAATCAATAATAGAACAACTGAGGCAGAAGATCAAATGAGTGAGCTGGAAGATAGAATGGTGGAAATAACTGCCAAGAAGTAGAATAAAAACAAAAGAATGAAAAGAATTGAGGACAGTCTCAGAGGCCTCTGGGACAACATTAGATGTACTAATCTTCAAATTATAGGGGTTCCAGAAGACCAGAAAGAGTCCAAAAAAAATTTTTTTTTAAGAGATTATAGGTGAAAACCTCCCTAATATGGGAAGGGAACAGTGTCTTAATTGCCAAAACAATGGTCTATATACATATACACACATATATCTTTACACACGGACAGACATCTAAATATCTATACTCATCTATATGAATAGACGTTTGGAAGAGAATAAAATAATGCAAGACAAAGAAAGAGATTCAAAGAAGCAGCACTTGTTTTTTCTTTCATTAGTTATATTTTAAAATCTTAAAATTTTTTAATATAATTGTTAAAGATAAAGGTAAAAAGGCAGTATTTGTAATCAATTTCTATGAAGAGGAGAGATGGAACACTATGATAAGGCTAAGAGTCAGGAAGATTATTTATAGGCAAGGTGGTGTTTTCACTTTACTAACACAGTTCAATAGGTGAATTAGAGTTTACCCAAATTCTCTCATCAACCATTCATTTGATCCTCAAACAAATATCTCAAAAAGCAGGCAGGACAGCTTTCACTATTTTCAGCAACGTGATGATAACAAGTAGAAATAACAAGCATAGACTGTGCTTTCAGGAAGTTTGGTGGTATTTCTCATTACTAATTTCATCTGAAATAATGGATATCTACTATTTATATGGAGCTTCTTCAAGGCCAACCATAATATGAGCAAACAGTTCCAGGGAACAATAGTAACTTAAAAACAAACATCCCTAGAGTATCTCAGGTTTCTTTCCTAAATTGAGTATTTGATTCCAATAGTATTCAAATCTGGGAAGATTTTAAATAGCACTTGGAAACAAAGGCCTTTAACTTAGACTCTTTAAAATGGTAACAATTCATTTTTCCTTTTGCTTTAATCAAGCTACTGATCTAAGTTTAAAGGAAGGTGTACATGTCAGCATTAGGCACAATCTGTTAGTTTCTAAAATCTGAACCACACTCTGGTGGACCAAATGCAGGATCTATTATTTGTCCAAAGAGCAAGGAACAGAACTGGGAGAGAGACATTGGAGAGAAATGCAATTATTGCTCAGGATGTTCAAATTTGGGAAAAAACTATCTGTTTTGATTGTCTGCATCCATTAAACCTCATAGTTAGAAAGCGTTTCCTTCACAAATCCTGAATCCCTGGGATTACTGCAAAATCAAGCTCATGAAATAGGAAAGAAGGGAGGGAGAATTTTCTTAAAAGTGTTTTCATTTCAGGAACATAACTCAATACGTAATTTATAGTTTACCACAGTTCCTTCATCATCATTTCATTTGGTCCTCAGAATCTCAACATACAGGCAAAGGCTGCTCTCACGGTACTTTCCTGAGGCCCAGGAGGTCAGGTGGGGTGTCAGGTAGTAAGGGGCAAAGTCAGGACGCGTGTCCGGGGCTTGCTTCTCCCTCTAGGTTCTGTCTTCTCCTCTCAACACAGCATGGGCTGGCCACACACAGATTTTTTTTTTTTTTTTTTTTTTTAAGAAAAAGGCTCTCTTTCTTCCTTGTGCTATCATGTTGCAATAGCAGGGCATTTGGCCTTGCATGTCTAGTGACCTTGCAGATTCATAAAACATAAATAATGAATAATAAACAAGACTTAAATGAACCAACACATGAGCCTGTGACACGGGTAGTAAGTGTTCCAGAATGTCAGGTGGGAGAGAAAGAGAGTTGTGATGACATTAATTCCTCTTAAATATTTGCTCCACATAGTCACTTTCTCCAGAGTTACACTACTTTAAAAATATGTTAGTGATACCTCTGGAGTTCTATTGATTCTTAGAGGATTTTAAAATATGGCACCAGTGGTAGATGAGAGATAAACCATGGCTGTCTACACAGTTTATAACATAGTTAGATGGATTATATCAGGGAGATAATAATTAGGCAGTTAGAGCTAAGGGCAAGGGTGGTAACTTCACTATCAATAGTGATTTTTTAAAATAATTTGAGTTTTGTAGTGGGAATTTTATTCATGTTATTATTTTATTTATTTATTATATTATTGGGGCTTCCCTGATGGCTCAGATGGTAGAGAATCTACCTGCAATGCAGGAGACCTGGGTTTGATCCCTGGGTTGGGAAGATCCCCTGGAGAAGGAAATAGCAATTCACTCCAGTATTCTTGCCTGAAAATCCCATGGACAGAGGAGCGTGGTGGGCTACAGTCCATGGGGTCACAAAGAATTTGATACAACTGCATGACTAACACTTTCTTTATATTATTAATATAATATTCTCAATTATCAACTTAGAATATCAGTAGCAGTTTTGAATGAATGTATAAAGAATAAAGCATAGAGATGAACTGAGTAAATTGAATGAAAGAATACTTTCAGAACAGCTTAACATTTTAACAGTTTGACACAACAAAAGATACACACACACACACACAACCACAATGACAGATGCCTAAATGACACTTAGGTATCTAAATGACATTTAGGTATCTAGCTGTGTGGATGGTAATTTATTAGTTCAAGCAGAATACTATATAAAACATGCTGCTTAAATATATGTATGCATATATAAAAACAATAACTAAGGTTTTGTTCCTGTTGAGTAATGTGAAATTGGTGAAATTCTGCTCCTGAAATACTTTTTTCAAAGCCAGTATTTGAGGATATTGAATGAATAACCTGAATATCCAATCTCTCCCTGTGGAGAGGCAGATCTTACTTGCTTTCTGTCTCATTCTTTCTTTTTCATGCCCTCACATATACCCAGACACAAACAGATGAACACACCTATCATTATGAAACTCAGTTTAAAGTGTTCAGCTGTTTAAACCACTGTACTAAGTACTATCAGGGAAAAGAAATGCACAGATCAATCACACACAATTCCAAAGCCTTCTGCTTTCCCGGTATGGCTTTGATAGTGAGTTTGAATCTTAGTTCTGATACTTACATACTCCATTTTCTTGGGTAAGTTCCTGTTTTCTCTGTACTTAAAAAAAAATCTTGAACTGAGAACAATAATGATATCTACTTTTACAGGGTTGTTAAAAGAGCTCAGTGGGATGACGTGTAAAAGATTTTGATCAGTGTCTGTCACAGAGTAAGCTATTATTGTTGTCATTATGTTATTATATAAAAGATATTACACTCCACAAGAGAATATATACTTAAGCACAGCTAAGTCTAATAGAAATAATTAGCACATGACAAAAGCATAATCAAAATGCTCTGCTCCATGGGTGTGTGTGTGTGTGTGTGTGTGTGTGTGTGTGTGTGTGTGTGTAAACCCACAGTACCCTCAAGTTAGCCTTGGGAGGAAAGGAATAAACCAAGCAGAGTTAATCATTTTTCCAGGTTCTGTAAATACTATCCGCTTTTGCTACTAAATGAATAATGATATCTTCAAAACATCATTTAACTGGAGCATGGAATTATATATGGGAAACTGATCTTTTAAATTCAGCAAGCTGGCCAGCTCAGCAAAGAGAATTTCAGAACAGGAGAAAATGGGATGAATAGTCTTTGAAGGAGCTCCTCTAATTCTGAAATTCTATGATTCCATAATCAAGATACTTGATGGAGTTTCCAGAGACATAAAAAAAGACAATTCAGAAAAACAGCCTTTTCAAATTGTTGTTCCTTTTCCCTTTTACCATACCCCCCCCCCCATTTTTTTCTCGACTATCTTTTGAAGAACTGGTCTTAGATGAGAAATAACATTTACCACATTAAGAAAGGGGGCTTCCCTGGTGGCTCAGCAGTAAAGAATCTGCCTGCAATGCAGGAGATGTGGATTGGATCCCCAAGTCAGGAAGATCCCCTGGAGAAGGACACGGCAAGCCACTCCAGTATCTTGCCTGGAGAATCCCACGGACAGAGGAGCCTGGTGGGCTAAGTCCACAGGGTTGCAAAGAGTCGGACACAACGGAAGCAACCGAGCATGCAGCATGCATGAAGAAAGAGGACTTATTCTGAGTGAGCTGGCTCATCAAGGGAAGGACTCTACTAAGTTCTCGGGGAAGTGGATTATTTACTGATTTGGCTTGTGGTCTAAAGTTGAGGTGTGTGCTGTGGGAGAATGGAAGCCTTTTGCCATTGCATATTATAAAGCAATTAAAGAGAAAAGCACTGGGAATGCATATTTTAGAAATATGGGGATAAACAAGACTAAGTATTGCATGTAAATTAGGGTGATGGAGAGCAGATGAAAAGAATGTAAATAAGAAAAAAAGGCTGATGTTTGAAATTTACTAAAACTCTAAAAATAATGGCTAATGTCAACTAAATCTGATACTTTTTTCTAAGGTGGTGAACAAGAAGCTCCTTTTACACGTTTTGCTTTCTCATTAGTTCATTCATTCATCAAAAATGTATTGATTATTCGTTACATACCAGCAAACAAAGAGTAGGACAGGTATGGTCCCAGTCCTGATGAGGGTTAATTTTTTAGTAACAGAAATGGCCAGAGAGAAAATAGAAGCGGAAAAAGAAGAGTCTGGACAACCCAAAGTGAAAATCCATTTTCTGAATAATAAAAACTTGCTGTATAATCTAATAATCTAAGCTTCCCCACCATACCCCTCGATAACAATCAGGGCACATTCAGTTGATTTCAGTAGTAAAACAATAGCATTTGTGAAAAAGGTAATGCCATCAAAAATACATACAGATCCAGCTCTAAAGGGGAGAAATCCGAGAATACTATCCTCTTGGAAAAATATGATTGATGTACTGTAATCTAGTTGTGATGGATGGTTCTTCAACCTCCCAAGGTGGATGGTGTGGTGCATCAACAATTTAAATTACTCCTCAAATTGGACCCTGACTAGGAATTATAAAGGAAGTATTTTCAAAAGAGGCCACTGCCTAAACAATTCCTTTAATCAACAGTCAGAGGATTTATTTAGCTGATGGTGCCAAACTTTCTTCATGAAGACTACAATGGTACATCCCCCCTAGTTCCTGCCCCTCAAAAGGGTAAGAGGATCAAAAGAATTTTTAAATGCAGATTTTGGTTTATAGAGTTCTTTTTCATCTTCTGGAAAGTGATTACCAGACTTAATCAAGATTCCTCTGTGTATCATTAGCTAATTTTAGCTCTCTCCTTTTTTTTTTGTTTAAAAAAAAAAGAATTTTATTATTTTTTTACAATGAGTTTGGGAAAGACCACTTTTAAGTCCTCTGTGAATTTCATGTTTTTCTGTTCAAGCCTTCAGGGAAGCTAAATTTAAAAGTAGAAAAACAGTAATTAAAAGTGATTAGAACAAGAAGTTTTGGTGCTATGAGATGAGGACTCAATTCTCCCTGTCATAAGCTGAACCAAGAGGCAGGTTTTGGTTTTGATTATAGCTTCACTTGCTATTTTAATAAACATGAACCAGTATTCAAACTTTTAATATCCTGCTGCTTAACTATTTCCAAAGAGCCATCCAGCTCTTTTAAACAGCCTTTGTTTTAGAATTTTAATTTGTCTGGCTCAGTGTCACCTTAGAAAGCTGTAGCCTTATGGTAAACTCCTTTATAAGTTGATTTCCAGAATCCTAAGCGATTCTTTCTTTTCCCCTCCCAACTAAGTGTTTCCTCATGGGCCAAAATCGGTGGTGCTGACAGCTTGCTTGCTTTGTTTTATCTGGTTCCCAGAGAAAATATGAGAGACAAATATGGACAAACATGTCCAGCGTTGACTGGACGCACCACAATTCTGGTGATACTTACAGCTCCTCCAGGAAGCGAAGACTGTGGAGAGGACTCAGGGGCAGCTGACTGATGTTGTTCATACTGAGGTCCCTGAGGGGAAAAGAGGCAGCACGTGAGGAGCAGCGTTCGCCACCACAGGGAAATCCAGCTGTTCAATTCACACATTTTCAAGCAAGACAGCCAAAGGAACTCGTTCTTCTGCTTGACAAATGAATTGCTCTTTTGCATCTTAAATAGATTCCTTCCTCCCACATCCCCTCACCATCATGGACCTTCAAATCAGAGACCCTGGGAGGAGCTTATACAGAATTCAACACGATTTAGACCATTCGTGGGCATGGTTGTAATTCTTTACATTTAAAATGACCCGAGGAGCACAGAAGAGGGAGCAGACATAACTCAACCCTAGATGTAACTCAATGTCGGGTCCTGCTTTAAATTTTGTGACAAAGAAAAATGTCTTCACCATGCAACTTTGAAAGTCCTGTTTCTCTGGGACTATAAGCACCTTTTAAAAACAAATGCTTTGATTCAAAGAAGCTTAAAACAAAACAAAACAAGACAAAAAGCCTATCCCCTCCTTCGAACGTGTTCCTTTTGCAGGTTCTCAGATTGCATTAAATAAGTGAAATGAACCATAAAACAAGGGTGTAATGCGATCCTGCTCTGCAGCACACTTCCTGCTGGGTCTGCACAGTAGTTCCTGGCACAGGAAGCAAGAAGCCACTTTGGGCGGAACTCAATCAATTTTTGTTTTAAGTGAAACTCCGTGTAATTAGATTTTATTCCATTTTTACTTTGCTATTTCTTTACTGTCTTTCACAGAATCCCACAGCATCGCTGGCATATGCCATCTGCATCTCAGAGGCCAAAAGATCAACTGCTAGACAGAGTCTACTCAAGACCAGCTAAGACTACAAAACAGTCAGCGGAAGGTGGACTTAAACAATGACTTGCTCTAAAGAACAGACTTTTGGACTCAGTGGGAGAAGGTGAGGGTAGGACGATTTGAGAGAGGCTCACTGAAACATATACAGTACCACACATAAAATCGGTAGCCAGTGGGAGTTTGATGGAGGATGCAGGGCACCCAAAGCCGGTGCTCTGACAGCCTGGGGAGAGGCGGGGAGAGAGGTGGGGCGTTCAGGATGGAGCGGACATATACCTACGGGTCATACTGATGAGTGCCGAGGACCACACAGTATGGTGGAGTGATTATCCTCCAGTTAAAAAAAATATCAATTGAATTTTAAAAAAATGACTTATTCAAACCTGATTCAGAACTAACACCGTTATCGTCTCGCAGCTGGTCTCCAGACATAAAGTTTATCTTGAGATAAAAATAAAGAGCTTCTTTTTATTATTTAAAAAATTGTTTCATTGACATATAACATTGTATTCATTTTAGTATACAACATCATGATATATGCATATATTGTGAAATGATTACCACAGTAAGTTAGTGGACATTTATCACTACAGTTACAAAAATTTTTTTCTTGTGGTGAGAATTTTTCAGATGTATTCCCTTAGCAACTTTCAAATATTTGTTATACAAGTATTATAGCTGCAGCCTCTATGCTGTACATTCTATCCCCAGGACTTATTTCTCTCATAACTGGAAATTTGTATCTTTTGACCACCTATGCCAATTTCACCCAGGAGCTTTTAAAAAAATCTGAATTATTTTTGTTACTGAAGACACCACACCCATTGCACCTAACCAGCAGGTTTCATTATTGATAGCTTGATGCCTTTATCAAATATTAACTTTTAATCAGGGATGCCAAGAATTAAAGGATCATTCACTCTGTGCCTTTAAAAAATCATGAGTATATACGGGGAATGTAAAATATTTTGCTAAATGTTTCAGAATATGGCAAAACCCCCAGAATTATTAATTTTAATATGCTAATAATGATGCAGTAGCTAAGTAAGACGCTATATTCTCAAGCAAAACTGAACAATGCTAAAAATATAGACTAAAAATTTATGTTGCCCCTATACTCAGAATCTGAATATTTTTCCTGACATTGTTTAGATAAGAGAGGCAAATAACTGATTAGCAATTTTAGTTCCCAGTGCAGATATTTCTCTGAAGTAGCAAGGTTGTTGAGTTCACTGAACAGGCATGTATTAACCTAACCAATACAGTTTCTGAATCCCTTACAATGACTCTATAATCTCTGCAAAGACTTGCTAGTTCTCAGGGATATTCACTTACTTTCAGCTGACATCCCACTTATTTCCTAAAAGGATTGGGTGATTTGCTTTCCGAGCATGTTTATTAGTAACTTAGCTCCAACCAGTCTCCAGAAGCTGGTGTGGATGGCAGTGCAATTGCTCTCCTTTCGTATTTCCTTGTGTGATGTGCAGATCGGTTAGGGACAAACGTCGAGCCTGTCTATGTGCAGGAAGCTCTAACTAGAACAAGGACATTTGCACGTTAAGGAGATTCGTCAGCACTCCATATTATTTTACTATGTATTGCCCTATTTCAGGCGCCTGAAAGTGAAGTTTGTATCAGTGTTAATGCTCAGGGTTCCTCCCGGGGCAGTTTTCATGGCGGAGCGGCAGAGAGCAGGCTTAGTTAGAGGACAGGTTCTCGGGTTGCATCCTGCCTTCCCTGCGCGCTAGCTGCACGGTCTTGAGGAAATGAACCTCCCTGAGTAGGCTTCCTTGTATTTAAACCAGGGTGCCCCTACACTGCTCCCCAGGTGTCTCAGTGGTAAAGAATACCCCTGCCAACGCCTGAGACGCGGGTTCGATCCTTCAGTCAGGAAGATCCCCTGGAAGAGGAAATGGAAACCCACTCCAGTTTTCTTGCCTGGAAAATTCCACAGACAAGAGGAGCCCGGCGGGCTGAGGTCCATGGAGTCATAAAAGAGACAGACCCTAGTGAGCACGCACTCACGTCCCTACATTAATGGTTTCATACCCAAGGATAGCTGTTTCCAGTCAGGAGGGAAAGTGACTGAATTTGCTTCTTGGGAAGGCGAGTACCCCCTCTCCCAACAGGAGCTAATCACTTCTACCTGTTACCTGACATTGTGGTTCAGAAAAGGAGCTCATAACAGTTGGCCCTCCATATCTGTGGGTTTCGCAGGGGCAAATTCGGAGGGCCAACGGTTTTCAGTGGACCAAACCCTTTAAGAGACTCGAGCATCCACAGATTTTGGTATCTGCAGGGGCTCCTAGGACCAATCCTCTGAGCGTACTGAGCAACCAGTCTATTGCTAAAACAACTCTTTACCATGTGTTTTATAACACAGGTTGTTTTCTTTTAAAGAGCCGCTAACAATGCAGATAAACCTATAGTAGAAAAAATAATGATTCAGAGTAAAATGAAATAGGTCTTTAAAATATACATTCAAAGCAGGTAGGGTAAAAATGAGCTTGTCAGCATTCACCTTTTCTGTGCGCAACTTCTGCCTTGATGTTCAAATGTAATACTGGTCTAACTGAGTGCTTCCAAGCTATCCATGGTAAAAGACCAACTTAAAAAAGTTCTAGTTTACTGTGGATTTTTATCTTTAGAAAATATTGTAAAATTAATTACCAGAGAAGTCAAATAGAAACACAAAGACACACAAAATACAAGCCTCAATGTTTTGTTATGCGACTTGACAGAGATTATTCAATTACTGTGAGCATTTCTAAACCTTTACTCTCAAATCCTTATCTGTTGCGGGTTGGTAAAAAAATAACCCTGTTCTGGGTTAGGGTCTTAGACCTGTCCTTTTGGTGAGTAATGCTGTGCTTTCCTTCATGTCAAGAAGGGCACGGCTTAAATGACTTTTAGCCTGTTCAAGTTATAGTAAAACATAATAGAATGAGAATGTTTGGCTGCTAGAGAGGGTTGGCACTCACCAGGGCATGGACACCTGTTTGTAAGGGAAGAAAATGACATCCACAGAGGTGACAGTTCTCCAAGTCACATTGCAGAACTTAGTGGGAAAGCCCCTGGGTTGAAGATTAGATCGATACTTGCCCTAGGATTTTTGCTTTTCCTTTCTTCCTACAAACTTTCCACTCTATACAGAAATATCCTCTCTCTTACTCTTAAATTATTTTCAAACTCTTCCTTTTATTTTTCTATAGTATCTAGTTTTTCTGACTCACATGAAATACATACAACCATAGAAGAATGAAGAGTTCTTAAAAGTTTATCTGTGCCCTTTATCTGTGTTTATATCTGTCCCCTTTTAAACTATCATTTAAAAAGCCCCTGTTTTGACAAAGGATTAATCTCAAAAACATACAAGCAACTCCTGCAGCTCAATTCCAGAAAAATAAATGACCCAATCAAAAAATGGGCCAAAGAACTAAACAGACATTTCTCCAAAGAAGACGTACAGATGGCTAACAAACACATGAAAAGATGCTCAACATCACTCATTGTTAGAGAAATGCAAATCAAAACCACAATGAGGTACCATTACACGCCAGTCAGGATGGCTGCTATCCAAAAGTCTACAAGCAATAAATGCTGGAGAGGGTGTGGAGAAAAGGGAACCCTCTTACACTGTTGGTGGGAATGCAAACTAGTACAGCCACTATGGAGAACAGTGTGGAGATTTCTTAAAAAACTGGAAATAGAACTGCCATATGACCCAGCAATCCCACTTCTGGGCATACACACTGAGGAAACCAGATCTGAAAGAGACACGTGCACCCCAATGTTCATCGCAGCACTGTTTATAATAGCCAAGACATGGAAGCAACCTAGATGCCCATCAGCAGATGAATGGATAAGGAAGCTGTGGTACATATACACCATGGAATATTACTCAGCCATTAAAAAGAATTCATTTGAACCAGTCCTAATGAGATGGATGAAACTGGAGCCCCTTATACAGAGTGAAGTAAGCCAGAAAGATAAAGAACATTACAGCATACTAACACATATATATGGAATTTAGAAAGATGGTAACGATAACCCTATATGCAAAACAGAAAAAGAGACACAGAAATACAGAACAGACTTTTGAACTCTGTGGGAGAATGTGAGGGTGGGATATTTCAAAAGAACAGCATGTATACTATCTATGGTGAAACAGATCACCAGCCCAGGTGGGATGCATGAGACAAGTGCTCGGGCCTGGTGCACTGGGAAGACCCAGAGGAATCGGGTGGAGAGGGAGGTGGGAGGGGGGATCGGGATGGGGAATACGTGTAAATCTATGGCTGATTCATATCAATGTATGACAAAACCCACTGAAATGTTGTGAAGTAATTAGCCTCCAACTAAAAAAAAAAAAAAAAAAAAAAAATTAATAAAAGACACAGCAAAAAAAAAAAAAAAAAAAAAAGCCCCTGTTTTATAGCACATTTGGCCCACAGTTTAGTTTCCTAAAATCAGTGAAGCAATGTAATTCATTTCTTTACTTTTTTTCATCTTTTGCCAAGATGTTGGAGTGAATTTTGAAGAACTGATCACTAGGTAAAAAGATTTCATCAGAAATGGAGGAGTCATTGCCACAAGACAGTCAAATATGTTAAACTATTCTGCCCTGTCTCTGACCCAGGTCTTGTCTATGCTGTGTTAATGACCATATCTAGAAATCTAGAACAGGATTTGCAGAGTTCCATGAGAGTAGCTGACTATATATTGGAATCATCACAGGAGCTTTAAAAAATATGGATGCCTGGATCCTATCCCCTGAGTTTCTGAGTCAGCTGGTCCAGTATGGGCATTGGGATTTTAAAAAGCTTCTCAGGTTATTTGAATATTCAGTCAAGGCTGTGAACATTGCTTACGAGTAACTCTTTCTAAATTTCTAGATGGGTACT
Source organism: Cervus canadensis (assembly GCF_019320065.1). Lineage (NCBI taxonomy): Eukaryota > Metazoa > Chordata > Mammalia > Artiodactyla > Cervidae > Cervus > Cervus canadensis. Next base: position 52,848,072 of record NC_057410.1, read on the forward strand.
CTCAGTTCTACAACTTACTCAAAATTTAGTAGGCTTACTGAAGGTACAGTTTCCTCTGGGTAGAGAGTTCCACCTAAGCAGATACTATCTTTCTCTTGAAAATGTCCTTGCTGCTTGCAACTTTATTATTTTTTCTTCATTTGACAAAATATTAATTGAGCATTGGGGCTTCTCAGGTAACATGGTGGTAAAGAATTTGCCTGCTGATTAAGGAGATGCAAGAGACAGATTTGATCCCTGGATCAAGAAGACCCCCTGGAGTAGGAAATGGCAATCCACTCCAGTATTCTTGCCTTGAAAATTCCATGGACAGAGGAACCTGGTGGGCTGCAATCCATGGGGTTGCAGAGTCAGACACGACTGAGTGACTTAAACATGCAAACAAAATTGAGCAATCACTGTGGTCAGGTCTGGGAACACAGTGGAGAATAAATTCGAGTCTTTCCCCTTTTCTGCTGTCTCTAAGTTTGTTGTTCAGTAGTCAGGTTGTGTCCAACTCTCTGCAACCCCATGAACTGCAGCATGCCAGGCTTCCCTGTCCTTCACTCTCTCCCTGAGTTTGCTCAAACTCATTTCCACTGAGTCAGTAATGCCATTCAGCCATCTTATCCTCTAGCATCCCCTTCGCTTGCCCTCACCCAGCATCAGGGTCTTTTCCAGTGAGTTTGCTGTTTGCATCAGGTGACCAAAGTATTGGAGCTTCAGCTTCAGTCCTTCCAATGAATATTCAGGGTTGATTTCCTTTAGGATGGACTGGTTTGATCTCCTCACAGTCTAAGGGACTCTCAAGAGTCTTCACCAACACCACAGTTCAAAAGCATCAATTCTTCAGCACTCAGTCTTCTTTAAGGTCCAACTCTCACATCCGTACATGACTACTGGAAAAACCACAGCTTTGGCTATATGGACCTTTCTTGGTAAAATGATGTCTCTGCTCTTTAACACGCTGTCTAGGTTTATCACATTTTTTCTTCCAAGGAGCAAATGTCTTTTAATTTCATGACTGCAGTCACCGTCCACAGTGATTTTGGAGCCCAAGAAAAGAAAATATGTCACTGTTTCCCCTTTTTCTTCTATTTGCCATGAAGTGTTGGGACAAGATGCCATGATCTTGGTTTTCTGAATGTTGTGTTTTAAGCCAGTTTTTTCACTCTCCTCTTTCACCTTCATCAAGGGGCTCTTTAGTTCCTCTTCACTCTCTGCCATTAAAATGGTATCATCTGCATATCTGAGGTAAGATATCTAAGGTACTCAAGGTTAATTCTGCTACAAAGCTTGCTTCTGGATCTAGCCTCACTTCTCTCTCTGCTCTATCTTTGGTCAGGTCCCTGATCTGGTGATAATTGTTATGTTCTCCTGTGTACTGTGTCTCCTTCTTCTAGGTCATCTACAACAGGGCCAGAGAGGTCACCCACGCCAGGGCCAGAGAGGTCACCCTGAAAAGTCCATCCGATCATGTCACTCCATTCAGCCGCTGCTAACCAGTGAGAAAGGCACCCCCTGGGATGATTTGGAGAAGTGTGTCCCCTCCAGGAGGGGAGGGTGGTAAATTAAAGAAAAGATCATTTTCCTCCTTCTGAAGTAGCCACAGAGTGGGCTGAGTGGCTTGCAAACAGAGCTTGGCTTGGAGTTCAACCCCCGTTGGGCAGTCCCTGTGCTGGGCATGACCTGCACAACCATAGCCAGCTTAGACAGCCCTGTCTGAGAACTTGGACTGACTCCAGGCTGCTTAGAGGAGCCAGTGTCCCAACTTTCTTAGGCCTAAAGCGCGTTTCTACCTTGATTTCATGCTACTTTATGTAACATGTGTTCCAGTTACACTGAAATTCTCTCTGTTCCTCTTTGCTTTTGTCTTTGCACATGTGATTCTTTTTTCTTTCAAATGCATTACCTTATTTCCAAATAACTACTCTTGTCTTAATAGATGCCTGTGTTTCAGACATAACCTCTTCTCTTTCGAGCTTCGTTGTTCTCTATTTCAACCTCTAGTCCTTTGATACTTCCAAGATCAAAGCCGTGTCTTAGCCTAAGATCACACTTCGATCTCCTGGATCACTATCTCACCATCACTCTCCACTGTCTTTTGTTTCACACTACTGGCAAAACCCCAGCTCTGGGAGAACACCATAATTCATCCTCTCTGCTACTATCTCAGTGCACTGAGAGCTACTAGAAAAGGAAAACTCACAAATGTGCAGATTAGTTACTATAAATTCACGGTCTTTGTGGGCTCTCAACACCGCTGCATAGTCCTGCTATTTGCTATGGCTCAATTTACTCCTGTGGGGACTGCTGCCAACCTTCCCTGCTGGCCTCAAACCTCCTGATCAACAACCACTCCCATCACGGGCACTGTCCCTCTGACTTCGTGGAAATAACTGGGATTCTTTAGACCCAACATGAAATCGGCCAATTTTTTTGGTTCTCTTTTGTCCCCTGCTTATGATACCCACACTTTTCTCTCACTCATGGATGCCACCCTCCACCCTCAGGACGCTACAGCACATTATTTCAGAACAGTTCCTTCTATTTCCTGCATTTTCAGCTTCTTTCTCTTCCCTTCCAATGCATAAACATAGTCAAGTCCTTTCTATGACTAAAACAAACAAGGAAACCCAGATCTTTGGCTCTCCTGTCTCCCTCTACCTGCTACCCAATCTTGCTCATTCCTTTAGGGCTGTTTCTTGTCACTAATTGTAGCCTCTGCCTCCTATTCCCTTTTCCGCTCACCACACACAGGCTTCCATCCTTGCACTCCAGTGAAACTGCTCCCAAAGAAACAGTGCCCTCCATGCTGTCAAGTCTAATGGGCACATGACCGCCTGAACCTCTCCCCCGCACCAGACTCTCTTTCTGGAAGCTCTATACTCTACAGCTTCCGAGGCATCATTCTCTCAGGATTCTGCCCATGCTCTCCCAGCTTCCTGCTTCATAGACTCTTTGTGGCATTGTCTGCTATTTACCCCTTAAGTGGCAGGGTTCCCTGGAGCTCTACCCTGGGCCTAGTGTTCTGCAATCCCTACCCTTTCTTCTTGCTGACTGGTATTTACTCTCGTCATTCCTGAATATTCATTGGAAGGACTGATGCTGAAGCTGAAACTCCAATACTTTGGCCACCTTATGCGTAGAACTGATTCACTGGAAAAGACCCTGATACCGGGAAAGATTGAAGGTGGGATGAGAAGGGGACAACAGAGGATGAGATGGCTGGGTAGCATCACCAACTCGATGGACATGGGTTTGGGTAGATTCCAGGAGTTGGTGATGGACAGGGAGGCCTGGTGTGCTGCGATTCATGGGGTCTCAAAGAGTCAGACATGATTGAGCAACTGAACTGAACTGAACTGAACTTACTCTCATGAGTTTAAGTATTACTTAGATGCCCATAACCCTCCAAAGCCATATTATTCCTCTTCATTGCTTTCCTTCAGAATCATATATCTAATTTCCTTGTGGATATTCCATTTAGCAATGGAATGCACCATGTCTAAAATGGAAATAACTATTTTCTATTCCAAACTCATTTTCCCCACTGTGGGGCCAGTTTCTAGCTAATAGCACCACCATATTCCTGTCAAATAGTCCAAATATTAGACACTATTCAAGCCTTGCCATTTTCTTAATCCTCTCTGCCTATTCCTTTTTCTCTCTTCCAACTCTGCCCTTAGTATCTCAGAGCCAGTCATCTGAAACTGTCTCCTAACTCCAGGAGCCTACTTCTAGAAGACTCCTATTTCTTATTCCTTAAGACCCAACCTCCAAATGATAACTAGAGTGAGCTCTCCAAGAATGCAGAATTAGCCACCCTTCTTAAAACTTTTCAATTTCCCTCTCACCTTCCAAATGGTATCCAGTTTTGTAGCACATCTACCCTTTGTTACTTGGGCATATTGATTATAATTTATCCTTCAAGACTCAGGTTGAGTAGATGTCATCTCCTCCAGATCTACCTCAGCTCTGAGATTAGTGTAAGTGATCTGCTCTCTGTCCTCCTATATCACCCTCACACATTTAACGACATCATAGTGGAATGCTATGATTACGTGTTGACCTTCTGCAGTAGGCTGTATTCCTCATGATCAGCGGCCATTATTTTTATCACAGTCCTTCTAATGTCTAGCCCAGTCTTTCCATGTAGAAAGCACTCAATGAATGTTGAATTGAACCCTCTTGTATTGCATCTGTCCTATGAGTGAGCAGATGATCTTCACCATCTATTAAAATCAAGTTTCTCATCAAAGGAATACAGATCTCCTAAGTGTGAGCTATGTAATCCTTCTGGTATAAAACACTTTTGGAAACAAAACCCACTTTGTGTTGTGCCCCATCTTCCACAATGATTTTTGCTCATAATTAGGGTTGTGGTTTCCCTTTTCAGTCGGTCCTCTGTGTTTTCTGTCCTAGGGATTCCTCAGAGACGCTCACCCACTGAAGGTCCCCTTCTCTCACGCTCAGGCACCTTTACGCTGATGCCTCTCTTCCCCTCCTCTTTCCTTCTGCCCGCCCTCTCCCCATGCTTTTCCTCCTCCTTCCTCTTCCCCTCTTCTTCTTCCTTCAACTTTTCCTTTTCTCCTGAAAAATATCTTTCTTATCATTTGTATGGATTCATTGTGGCATGCATGACTATAGCAGGTACCTAGTCCACCATCGTAAAATCCAGCCACACTGTCTCTATTTGAGACCTGATACATGAACCAGTGAACACAGAGGTCATTCCTTATAGTGTGACTATTAAACAAAGAAGAAAACGACAACACATGGTTCTTTAATCTCCGCCACACTTGAAGACAAGTATTTTCTTCTTTAGCAGAACCACACAATTCCTATTTCTTCTAATGACAATCATATTAAATTTGTTTTAGGAGATCCAATAACATTTAACTTTTTGCCAGACACCTTTGTGAACAAAGGATCCAGGCTGGAACCATTTTGGCATTTTAAAATTGATCACTTTTTAAATAGGTTTCTAGAGATTAGCCCTCCTGTGAACTTCAAAGAGAAAGGTACAGACTTGAGTAGCATTTTATGATGGCATGAATAATGTTATGTCCAGATACTTTTCCATATTATTGTCTTTAACTTTAGAACAATGTATCTTTGAAAAATACTTTCTACTGAATTATAACATATATGAGGAAAGGAATAAATCCTAATTGTCCAGCCTACTGAACTTTCACAATGGGAACACACCCTTGTAAACCAGCACAGATCGAGAACTAATACACTGCCACCACCTTAGAGGCTCATGATTCCTTCCACCCACTGCTCCCCCCAAAAGTAACCAATCTGCTAACTTCTAACACTTTATATTAGTTTTCTTGATTTTTATGTTTCTGCAAATGGAATCACAGAGTGCATAGTATTTTTTTAAAGACTTTACATTTTTAGGCTCACAGCAAAATTGAAAGTATAGAGATTCCCTATATCTGTCCCTTCTGCCAACAGATGCGTGGTGTCTCCCATCATAACGTCCCCCACTGAAGTGGTACATTTGTTACAACTGATGGACCTAATGATGCGCCATAATCACCCAAAGTCTGCGGTTTACATTAGGGCCCACTCTCGGTGCTTTACATTCTATGGGTTTGGACATGAAGCCACCACTATAATATCATGCAGGGTGTTTTCACTGCCCTAAAAATCCTGTGTGCTCTGTCTATTCATCCCTCCATCCCCCAGCAACTATAGATCTTCTTACTGTCTTCATAAGGTTCGCATTTTCCAGAATGTCATAGTTAGAATCACGGGTATGTAGCCTTTTCAGATTGGCTTCTTTTCACTAAGTATTACAGAACATAGCTTTTTGTGTTTTTTTCTAGCATCTTTTACTCACTTATGAAATTTATTCATGTGTTGCGTGTAGCAATAGTTAATTCCTTCTCAGTGCAATATAGTGTCTCATTTTATTGTTAAACTACAATTTATCTGCTGAACTACTGACAAACACTTGGGCTCTTTTCAGCTTGTGGCTATTATGAATGATGTTGCTATAAAAATTTCTTAAATATGCCTTTAGTTGAACAGATATGCAAGTGCATATCTGTTTAGTATATATCTAAGAGTGGAATATCTGGGTCTTGGTGTATATGTATGTTCAGCTTTAATAAATCCTGCCAAACTGTTTCCTAAATTGGCTATCTTGATTCATACTCCTCCAGTAGTGTATGAGAATTCTAGTTGTTTCATATCCGATTGTTTCCATTTGTTATTACCAAAATTGGTATTATTTTGCTTTAAATCTTAGTCATTTTGGCTAAATGTATATATGATGGTATTTCATTGTGGTTTTAGTTATCATTTCCTTCATGTTTAAGAGAGTTGAGTATCTTTTCCTGTGACTCCTGACCATCAAGATACTCGTTTTTCATGAGGTAGCAGAAAAATATCTTTTTGGACGACATTCAAACTAAAATTAAAACTTACTTGTTGTAACAAGTGAAACTATGCACTGATATGTTAAGGAAAAAAGCTAATAATTTCCTTGCTCCTCTTCTAATAGTATTATTCTTCTGAGGCCTCAAAGTTGTTCTTTGAGATAGTTGATGGTGTAACACTTAGGAGCATCTATTTTGGAGCTATTCTGCCTTAGTCCTGGCTTTGCTGTTTTTGAACTGAGTAACCCTGAGCAAGTTATCTAATATCTTTGTGCCTCAGTTACCTAATCTGTGAAATGGACCTAATAAAAGTATCTGCTTTATGGAATTTCTGTGAGAAATCATTGAGCCAATATGTGTAAGATACTTAGAACAATACCTGACATGTTACAAGCACCACATATTTGCTATCATTATTACTAAAACATAGAATCCCCTTTATGGTTTTACAAATGAAAACTCTTACGTGTTCAGATGTATTAAGAGTTGAGAAATGTTAGCTTATTGGTATTTAGGATTATCTTGAAAAAAATCTCTTTAAAGTTACTGTTTAGAGACAGTAAGCTTATGTTCTACTGGTCCCTTTGCTTTATTAGCATTAATTCTTTTTTTTTTTTAAGCATTAATTCTTAATAGAAGCTTTGAAAAGATGGAGCCTCAGAGCTCTGTCAGTAATAAGAGAAGAGATACAGTTTTTTGGGTAGATCACTTACCTAAAAACCTCATGAACTCAGAACATGCCTTCAAATAGAGAATTAAACAAACACAGAACAAAATAAAAACAAATGAACAAAGAAAAAAGTTACCAACAGCAAATCAAAGCTTTTTAACAATCAGAATCAGAAGCCCATAAAGCTAGTGAATGTTTAGATACTTGTTTTTTTTTCCTCAAAGGAAAAGGTACCAATCAGAAAGAAAATATTCTTTATTTGGACAATCTTGGTTTTTGTTTGTTGGTTCGGTTTGGTTTTGAAGTCCATAGTATCAAATTACCTGGGGGAAGCAGGCTCTATGAGGCTGGCAATGATATGGAAAAGCAGATTTAAGGGTAAAATTACATCATCATTATCATCATCAATCACATTGATCTTTGTTCATTTAATGTAATAGTTCTAGATATTCCAAAAGCTTTCAACCAATTTGGAACCAAAATTTCCCCTTAACCTAGTGAAGAGCTTCATATGTTCCATCCTTTAGGGATGGAAAACAGAAAAGTTTAAGAATCTAGCAATACACTATCTCTTCTACTTCTCTCTATTCTCTGTGAACAATTCTAGTCTTGGACTTGTACCTGCACTACAGATGTTTGTTTCTAACAGGTTTATATTTGAACTTCTCCATGTAGTTGATTGGGTAGTCACCTAAAACTCAACGTATTGACTCCTTGTTTTCTTTTTCCCAAACTAGCTTTTCCCATTGTGTTTTCTTATCTTTAGCTTTCCCAAGCTAACACTGGCAGTAAGTGGCAGAGCTGGGGTCTGGACCTGGTCCGCCTGACTTCAAAGCATGTGGGGCCAGCCCTGAGCACCTACACAGGGCACTAGAACCCAAGTTCTAGCTTCTGCTCTTGGCTGTCCCAGCTTCAGTCTCTGTGGTTCAGTCCTGACCCACTCGATTAGGTTTGCATGCTGTGTAGGGGCTTCCCAGGTGGCAGAGGGGTAAAAAATCTGCCTGCCAATGCAAGAGATGCAGGAGACTTGTGTTCAATCCTGAGTTAGGAAGATCCCCTGGAGGAGGAAATGGCAACCCACTACAGTATTTTTGCCTTCCAGGACAGCGTAGGCTGGTGGGTCCATGGGGTTGCAGAGTCCCTCTAAATCCTTCAAACAGTCTATATTCCAGTCACACCAGAGTGCCTTTTATTCTCCCAAGATGTCCTGAAGTTTTGCCCTCTAGATTGACACAAGACATATCTCCAGTGAACTTTCTGTTTGGAGGAAACTTGTCCTGTGATTTCCTATGCCCAGGCTTTGCAGGAGTCATGAAGACCAAAGAAAGTGCAAGTCAAGTGCGGGCACAAGGCCCTGTACAGGGGAAGTTGACATCACCCCTCCTAGCCACGTTGGCCTGCCTCTATCCTCCCCATCCTTCCTTCCTAAGTGCCTCTTCCTGCTTCTACTCCCAGCCCTGCTATAGACGCTCCACACAGTGGCAAAATGTAGCTTTTCAAACCAGAAATAGAGAATTCCCTGGGACAGCCTGAAGTTTCCCCAGTGCATTCCAGTTTGCTCGTAGGTTAAATCCAAACCCCTAGCCTGGCTGAAAGACCCCGGGAGGCCTGGCCCCTGCCTCCCCGTCCATGCTCAACCTGACTCACCTCATTCACCCGCTTAGCTTTTATGTGTCATGGGGCGGCTCCTCCCGGACCCCAAGTACCCCCCTTACACGGGTCTCTTCCATGTGTTCAGGCCCATGACACTCATCTGCACCTCACCCTCCCCTCCAAAGGCTGCTCCTCTTCATTTTGAAGCATCTCTTCAGATAAGTCTTCTCAACCTTCCAATCTCGAATCACTCCTTTCCTGTCTCTGCTTGTTCTTTTCCCCTCCTCCTTCTACTCCCCTCCCTGCAGAACCACTGGGCCGGCTGGCCACCTCCCATCACAATTCTTTTCACTGAAGAATAGTTGATGGTCAAGCCTCCACTTATTTTCCTGTCCTTCTTTCTTGAATGCCATGGGGGCAGGGGGCTGCTAAATCTCCAGCTTTTTGCATTTGTTTTTCTGGGGGATGGGCTTGATTCCTGTCTTCTGTACAATGTAATGAACCTCCGTCCATAGTTCATCAGGCACTCTGTCTATCAGATCTAGTCCCTTATGTCTATTTCCCACTTCCACTGTATAATTGTAAGGGATTTGATTTAGGTCATACCTAACAGTCTAATGGTTTTCCCTACTTTCTTCAATTTAAGTCTGAATTTGGCATACATTCTATTATTTTGCTATTGAATAGTATGTGAGCCTGCATAGACACATCCCCTTCTCTCTAAATTGAAGGCTTTCTCCCATTAAATGAAACAATCTTTACTGTTCTTACCTCAGCTATATGGAGAATGCGAATGCAATGTTTATAAAATGTATTCTGAGATCCTTTGAAGTGCCTACTATATACTTAATCAACTCCTGTCATTTTTGCAATGCTTTAAAGCATTTAAAACTCATGACAAAGTAGTAAAAACAGAACAGAAATGTAATTCTCCAAAAAGCCAGAATGCTGCTAGGTTTGAACTGAATTAAATTACCCAAGAGTTTGATTTAAACATTCCTTTTCTTTAAACCAAAATAATCCTAAACACTGGCTTGCATTTGATAGATGAGAGACAAAAATTTCTCCATGTGACCATGGCACTTTTCAATTATGCTTTGGAAATAATTTCCTAGTCTTCACTTCAATCTGAGGCTGATACACCAACTCTAAAGAGAAACTATTCAATTTCAGATAAACTTTTTCCAATCAGTTTAAGCAAGATTCCAGTAGAGGGAGCAAAGTCAACAATTAGAGAAGAGAGACAAAACTCAGACATTCATTCAACAGGGCAAAGACCAAGGACTGAATTAATCTGAGAAATACCTAAGACCTAATTTTACCTACCAATAACTTGGCTTATTCATTTACTTTCTAAAGTATTGCAGTCATAAAAGCAATTGTCTGCCTTTCTAACAACTGCTACAGAACATTCGTTGATATGCTTCCAAGCGTCTCAAGAGCCAATAAGTCACTGATGAACTTTTAAAAACAACCAAAGCTGTAATCATTCATTGTTATTGGTTAATAAGTTGCAAAGTTTGAGAAAATGTAAAAAGTGTAACAGTCTTTTAGATCAAGTCTGACTACACATACAATCAGAAATGAAAAAATGTTAGTGTAAGCCCTATCAAATGTACAATTACGAACTGAAAAAAATGGAAGAGGAAAGAATGGGGAAATCTTACAAAGGTAAAACCCATGCTTGTATGTTTACAATGCATCTTGTGAAGGGGACTGAGTCAGCTGCGGGAACGCAATGAGCACACGTTGGTGATGAAGCTGAAAGAGCAACACAGGTAGGAAGGCGCACCAGCTGCGAGGGAGGAGGGAGCGCGTCCCCGAACCTGGCTGCCCCGCGGAAGCAGAGCGCGGGCGCTCGCGGAGACTGCCGGCAGCTCTCCCGCCGCCGCGGCAGGCGCCCGGGAGCTGGGGCAGACACAGCCTGCGCGCCTGCAAGGCAGGCTTACTACGGCCCCTGGCCGTTCATCGTCGTGGCGGGAGGCCGCTGTTAAAAAGAGAAATCCCCCGCACCACTTGTGGAATCAATGACACGAGAAGGATTTTACGAATTAATACAGTAGTGTGTAGTTCTAAATGTGTGCTCATGCATTTGAAACTTTTTATTCTTATTTTACTTTAAATTATAATTACATTTAAATATTATTTTAAATCAAAATGGTTACACACACATATATGTTTGTGCCTGTATACATTTATGCACGCACACACACACACATATAAACAACTACAAGCCTTATAAAGAAAAAAACAAAAACCCCAAACCTAAGCCCTCAGGCCCCTATGGCCCTTTCTGTTCCTGATTCCCACTTCTCAGAAGCAACCATTCGTACCTGAGTCTCTCATCTCTCAAGAGTCACTCTTTGCAAACTGCAGCTTTTCAGTCTTCTACCAGTTACTCCTTGTGCCGGGGGTTTGCATGGTGATGTTGCAGTTGTCTGACTGTCTGAGCTAAGAAGACGCCGAACAGCTCATTATTAAACTTTTCAGTGAATCTCCCTATTTTCAATAATCCTTGACCTTAAAGAGAACCCTCTTCCGGGGACTTGCCCGCTGGTGCACCTGCCCATGCAGGGGACGCAGGTTCACCCCCTCGCCCAGGAAGATGCCCCATGCTGTGGGGCGACCAAGGGGCGAGCCGCAACCAACTACGGCCGCGGTCGGAGCCTGAGCTCTGCAACCAGAGAAGCACCACTTTGAAAAGCCCCTGCACCAAAGCCGGGAGCAGCTCTGGCTCACGGCAACAAAGACCCAGCGCAGCCCCCCAAAAAACAAAAAACAAACCTTTTCTAGGATTTTACACAAGAATTGACTTGCTTCTTGACTTAGTTCATGCCATTTCTCTGCTAATTCACTTCACACATTTATTAACACATCCTTCCCATTATAATTTTCTCTCCTGTTCTCTTTATTTTTGTAGGTTTATGCTTTTTAAATTACTTTTCTACCACTTGAAATAAACCTGGATTTAATCTGCTTTGTGTTTTTGGTATTTTTTTCCCTTAAGCTGAAGCCACACACCAATTATTCAAATATTACTTGTTTCAGGTATAATATTTCACTCTTACAATCCATAACAGCCTGATTTTAAAAATAGTCATGATATATTATTTTCATGACTTTTCTCCTAGTCATACGGAGGAACTTTGGTCCCCAACAGATTTTCTTCCCAAATCATTCTAGAAGTTCCAGCCTTGGCTGGGATGACTCATTTGCATACCAGGAACTAGTTCTTTTGACCATAGTGTGGTATCTACTGTTTACCCCTTCTTCTGCCCTGGCTTGCCAGGGTGATAAGTGAAAATGCTATCAATGATCACTCAACTGTGCCCCAGAGGCTCAACCCAGATATTTTCCACCTGAGACTAAGAAGTATCCAGGGCTCTATTGGTACCGCCGGCGCCGGCCACCACCATTGACGATGCCACTGCTCTTGACCCAGACTTTTACAGGTGGGCACAATTCCTTTTACATTCATCCTTCAAGGGTCTTGGGTCCTCCCTGTAAATAACCTCTTCCTCAGTTAAGCTTGAATCCCAGAGTAGAGACAACTTGGGTGCAAGTTAAGTAACTAACCCGGAGAGATCTTACTTACAAGTCTGGATGCCTCCAAAAAACAAGTCTTTTATTTTTTCATGTCCATAAAGCTGTCAACACATTTTCAATTAGTTGGGAGGGCTTCTTGAGGAAGATGAGATTTCAGTAGCTTTTTTTTTAGTGTCAAAAGAAAGAAAAGGGGAGGTGGGCATTCAGAGGGAGTGGCTGGAGTTCCAGCAGGTGGGTTTGTGTATCTCCATTGTCTGCCCACTGATCTGAGTGGCTGGACAGTGTCCTATTCTCTCATTAATAAGTGAGCCCCATCTGACCATCTGCTCAAAGAGAACAACCTTCCTACATACAGCAATCTTATGTTTTAATTGTTGACATACTGGTGATTTTTCTATCCTATTAGCACTTCCAAGCGAACTCTCAAGGTCCCAAGGTAGGAGTAAAATGACCAAGGAGGACGTGAGATATACAGAATAAAAGCTTTTGTTTTTTAAGTAAAATTAAAATGTTAAAAGCTTCATAGGCCAATGAATCTAACATAAATCTCCCCATAAAATCTCTCCCAGATCTTAGCTGGTTGGGAATTAATCTCTTCTTTCACCAAACTAAGAACTTTTTTGTTACTTACATTAAACAGTTAATCATGTTTTTACTATCACAGTTCTCAGAGGCATCCAATGTTTAAACTGAGTCTTAGGGAGATGTGTTGGCTGAGATGAAGGGAGGGGTGAAGAACTTTAGGAGGGGACAGCATGCACAAAAGCATCTGGCATAAGAGAGCAGGCTGCTCTCCAGAAACTACAAATAGGCTGGCATAGTTGAGTGGAGTGCTTGCATTGCAACGAGACCCAACACAAGACCTATAAAGCTTCAAGGGCCAGGACCAGACCAAGCTGGCCTCATATTAAGAGGCTCATATTGGCCTCTCATGTTGAGAGGCTCAGAGTATCCTGGAGGCTCTGAGAGCCACTGCAGGATTTTAAGCAGAGAAATGACATCATCTTTGGATTTAGTAATTCTCTTGGGTGGTATTTCTTTTTCCTTTATTTAAAGATTTTAAATGGGAGTGATGTTTTGTTTTTGGAGATCGTGTAGTATATTTTAGTTTATTTTCACTATTTCTTGATAGAGTACATTATTGTGTTATTTTTTGGTGCATATTCCATATTAATTTCAAATTAGACACACTGACAGGCTTCATTAGAACAATTCTTCACACGTTCTTGCTTTTGTGGTCAAGCAATCTTCCTAGATGTATTTTTAAAAGCCTTACATGTCTCCTAGCTTCAGACAGGCTGTAAGAATCTTCCTGAACTTATGTGCAATTCCAATTAGTCATAGATTAAAACATTAATGTGGACAGATTAAAGCAGAAGCCCTCATGCTTTATTTCCTAATATCATCTGTCTTTGCTTTGAAAATCACACCAATGGAATCTTCTGCATCTGTACACCCCAAAGGCAATTTAATCCCCCTTGGCCAACATTAAAGCTTTAAAGTAACTCTATGCTATGATGTATTTTTCCTCCTTTTCCAAAGTCAAGCATTATATAATTCACTTTTTATCAGCCTCATTTTTGTAGATGCTCAGTTGCCACACTGTTTCTAGTTTTAACATCATCTAAAAGGAAACTCGAAAGTTTAAAGTTAAGTAAATTGATTTTTCCACACATTGTCATGTGGAACTGAACATAGGCAAGGACGTAATCTAGAGTGCATTAACATATGTTTCTTTGTAGTATTTTTATTAATTCACTGTTTTAAAAGATCTTGGAAGTAAACCACTCATTTACAATCCTTAAATGAAAACTGAGCAATTTCTCCCCAGTTTGGATCTATTTTAGAATACATATTCTATTTAGATATCGGTTTCCCACATAAATTGAATCTCACCCTTTAAATTGCCTAACTTTTTAAAATGTTGAAATTTCAGATATAAACCTTAAATTTTTAAACATTCTATAAAGCATTCTTAAGAAGAATTAAATTTTTTCTTGATATTTATGGTTGCCATCATAATGGCAGTCCTTGTGCTGTAATATCTTTTGTCTATTGAGTGATGTCCATAGGATTCCTTGTCTGTACACCAAATGATAGAAGATAGATTTGCTTTATTTGGGGGATCTAATAGTTTTTTTTTTTAAAGTTTGTGTGTGTGGGTGGTGGGTTGCATTTTAAAGTCTTTATTGAATTTGTTACAATATTGTTTCTGTTTTATGTTTTTGCTTTTTAGCCCTGAGGCACATGGGAATTTAGCTCCTAACCAGGGTTTGAACCTGCATTGGAAGAAAAAGTCTTAACCACTGGACTGCCAGGGAAGTCCCTGGGGGTCCAGTTTGGGAGTCTACTTGCTGGTATTGATTGGACTATCAGTTGATAAATCTTGCAGTTACCAATGAAAAGCAAAATATGTCTTGGTGTTTAGCTTTTATGTAATTGCAATTTATATTTAACATGCATTCAGAAGCTAAATAATCAAGCTTATCAAGTTTATATGTAAAAACAACAAATAGGATATGAAAGAGAGTCAAAGGCTCCTTTTCCTTTTTTTCTTTTTCTTTTCCATTTATTTTTATTAGTTGGAGGCTAATTACTTTACAATATTGTAGTGGCTTTTGCCATACATTGACATGAATCAGCCATGGATTTACATGTGTCCCCCATCCCGATCCCCCCTCCCACCTCCCTCCCCATCCCATCCCTCTGGGTCTTCCCAGTGCACCAGCCCTGAGCACTTGTCTCATGCATCCAACCTGGGCTGGTGATCTGTTTCACACTTGATAATATACATGTTTTGATGCTGTTCTCTCAGATCATCCCACCCTCGCCTTCTCCCATAGAGTCCAAAAGTCTGTTCTGTACATCTGTGTCTCTTTTTCTGTCTTGCATATAGGGTTATTGTTACCATCTTTCTAAATTCCATATATATGCATTAGTATACTGTATTGGTTTTTATCTTTCTGGCTTACTTCACTCTGTATAATGGGCTCCAGTTTCATCCATCTCATTAGAACTGATTCAAATGAATTCTTTTTAATGGCTGAGTAATATTCCATGGTGTATATGTACCACAGCTTCCTTATCCATTCGTCTGCTGACGGGCATCTAGGTTGCTTCCATGTCCTGGCTATTATAAACAGTGCTGCGATGAACATTGGGGTGCACGTGTCTCTTTCAGATCTGGTTTCCTGGTGTGTATGCCCAGCAGTGGGATTGCTGGGTCATATGGCAGTTCTATTTCCAGTTTTTAAAGGAATCTCCACACTGTTCTCCATAGCGGCTGTACTAGTTTGCATTCCCACCAACAGGGTAAGAGGGTTCCCTTTTCTCCACACCCTCTCCAGCATTTATTGCTTGTAGACTTTTGGATAGCAGCCATCCTGACTGGCGTGTAATGGTACCTCATTGTGGTTTTGATTTGCATTTCTCTGATAATGGGTGATGTTAAACATCTTCTCATGTGTTTGTTAGCCACCTGTATGTCTTCTTTGGAGAAATGTCTGTTTAGATCTTTGGCCCATTTTTTGATTGGGTCATTTATTTTTCTGGAATTGAGCTGCAGGAGTTGCTTGTATGTTTTTGAGATTAATCCTTTGTCTGTTGCTTCATTTGCTATTATTTTCTCCCGTTCTGAAGGCTGTCTTTCACCTTGCTTATAGTTTCCTTTGTTGTGCAAAAGCTTTTAAGTTTCATTAGGTCCCATTTGTTTATTTTTGCTTTTATTTCCAATATTCTGGGAGGTGGGTCATAGAGGATCTTGCTGTGATTTATGTCAGAGAGTGTTTTGAAAGGCTCCTTTTTAAAAGAGGCTTTAGTGTATGGGATTTGTGCAGTAATATTTGTCACTCAAGAGTCACATTGCATCTCCTGGCTCTGTTGTAAGTGACTGCAGTCGGGCCTTATCTATTAGGTTGGTGTGACTTGGAGATGAACACCAACTGCATCACTTCAGGGTCTGAAGCTACATGACTGTTTTATAATTACTTTGTTTCACATAATAACAGCAGTAATTTGAAAAACTGAGTAATTATACTTTGAAAGTCAAGGGTGACTTCCATTATCATAGCCGACTTACTCTTCTTTTTAAATCAAATCTTAAAAACAGTTTAAAATGAATTTTAAATGTTTCTTAAAATAAAAACGGTGTAAATTAGAGGAAAACTTACTGACTTTTCAGTCTCTTTCTAAAAACTCACATTGTTCATTCACATTAGTCACATTAGTTCATTCAAAGTTCATTCATATATCAATCAACAAATTGATAATGAACATTTTAAAAAGTATTGAATAAATGTTAATTTATAAACACTTCAGTATAATTTCTCCCCAAGTCATAATTCGTTCACTCATGCATTCATTTATTGACTCAACCAACATTTATTGAGAACCTTTTATATGCCAGGTCCATGAAAAGTGTGGGAATGCATTAAGACATAGACACTGTTAAAATCTTTCTGCCTAGATCGTTAATCTCTTTGAAAGCAGAGATTTAGTGAGAAAGCTAAAATGTGATTATGCTCATGTATGAATTATTTATAATATAGTATATTTCATCTGAAGTCTCGACCAATGGATTCACTGAATACTCAAGAAGAGAGGGAATTTGACCTGAAGTCATAAAGTTTGCACCCAGATGTTCCAAGTGAATTCTGCTATTCACTTAGGATTAGTTTTGCATCACCCTTTTTGATCATAGGATGTGCTTCATACAATCAATTCATGCTGCAGTATGCATATGCCATGTGTAACACATTTTTTGCTACTGACTACGATGATTGAAATCAGATGTTATAAGCACTGGTTTAGCCAGTATTCTTAATAGTGTCATAATGCTGGTGCTGAGAGACAAGCGTCTCGCCTGTGTGGTACAGACCCCCCAGGCCTATCCTTTCTCAGGTTATATTTGTTTAGCAGCATTCTTGAGACAAAAGCGCTGCCTATTTTCCATTTCAAAAGAATATTTCTTATTGTAAAATCTCAGACAAGACAGGAAGGCTTGTTGTGGCAGTTTGATGTGGGAGATGCGTTTAAATAAGGAAAGCATTGTGGAACCCATCATATCCATTCAGGCAGTTCTGTCTGTAGACAATTACCCTACTTGTGATGTATATATATGTGGGCACACTTGTACATGGGAGATTCTGGTGACCTGGGGGTCAGATGCCTTCTACTCTGCTCCTTACAAGCAAGTTACCCTCAGCCATAAAAAAGAATGAAATAATGTCACTGCAGCAATGTAGGAGAACCTAGGGGTTGTCATACTGAGTGAAGTAAGTCAGACAGAGAAAGATAAATATCATATGATATCACTTATACATGGAATCTAAAAAAAGGGTACAAATGAACTTGTCTACAAAACGGAAATAGAGCCACAGCTGTAGAAAACAAAGACTGTAGCCCACCAGGCTCCTCCCTCCATGGGATTTTCCAGGCAAGAGTACTGGAGTGGGTTGCCATTTCCTTCTCCAGGGGATCTTCCCAACCCAGGGATTGAATCCAGGTCTCCCACACTGCGGGCAGACGCTTTACCGTCTGAGCCATCAGGGAAATAATCCACAGTATAGAGGTTATCCAAAGGCAACGTCCTAACCACTCAGAAAAAATCTAAATAAAAATAATTCAGTGAAATGCCAGCAGCAAAGATGTTTTGTTGGTCTTCAACTATGAACTCTTGAAAGTCAGGAATTGCACCTGCTCTGGGCTCCTCCCCTGGCAGTGTCTAGCACACTGTTAGAGCTCAACAGAGTGAGGTAGTTTTTTTTTTTTTTTTTTTTCTTTTGACTGAGATAGTTTTTATCCAGCGCTGCACCTGGGAGACCTGGCAGGTGACCGCCAACTAGACGGCCGGTGCACTCGAGTGATGCCTGTGGCTTTATGGAGAAGTGGGAAGTCAGGAATTACAGCACCTAGACAGACCGCTATGAGGATTATTGGTTAAATAGAACCATTTTTTGTTCATATTTTTTAATGAAGACAAAATATACTGGTATAATCCTTTATGAATCAAGGGGACAGAATTGAAGGAGCAAAGAGGATTATGAATTTATGTTACTTCTGTATCATCAACTCTGAAAGGGCTTAACCATTCCTTCATTTCATTCTAGCAATGTTTTATTAATGGAGTTTTTAAAATTGTAGGTGTTCTTACTAAGCTTGCAGTAATTCTTCTTTCTTGGTAAAATCTTAGGTGGTGTGGAACTGAGAGTATCATGCAGAGAAAAATCATTTTGTGTTGACACCTTTAAAAGGGAATACAATGAAGAAATGGAAAGTAAATGTAGCAGATTAAGCTTTTAAATCATGAGTTTGGTTTTGGGGATAAAAATGAAGTAATGCAAAGGATGTTCTGCATCTATGATTCTTTCATGATGATACTATTTTTGCATTTGGGTTACCTGCCAAAAAAAAAAAAAAAAAGTAGTAGATTCTACATGTGATTAGCAGTTTCCTCTGTCTGCCCTGGCCTTTTATGGGTTGTAGCTAAGGAAGATCTGGGAAATTATAAGGAATTGAAAAGTTAAAAGGCTTTCTTGGTTATCTAAGGTCTGGTTGTCATTTTCAGATTTTCCAAATTTAAGCTGTAACTAAGGTTCTTTGGGGAGCTATTATTTAGTGAAGCTGGCAATATTTCCTCCTTGGAAATACAGAGAATACAACTAATTTTAACATTGCAGTGAATCTTGAGTGATAATGAGAGTTACCAAAATAGTTATTTGAGGCAGGGTCTGAATACTTGGAGGATGAGGAAAGCATAAAGAAAAATAATGCAGACCAGATTTTTTTTAAACAAAAATAGTCACCATTTATGATGTGCCAGACTGCCCATATGTTATCTTATTTACTCCTGATATTAAACCAGGGAGCTTTGCTATTTCTCTTCCTTAAGTAAATGAATCAAGATAGTTAAAGAATTTTCTGAAGTCACAAGCCTAATAAATAGTGAAGAGATAAATTGAAAATAGGCCTGTCTGATTCCAAAGTCTATGCTTTCCCCAGGACTCCAAGAAGAATTTTCAGATGTGAATTTTGTCTTAATGATATCAGCTGTGATGACAGTCTTCAGTTGCTTTCAGAAGGCTGAAGTTTTAGTTAACAAAAAAATGACTGTAAAAGGTGGTGAAGGTAACTATATGTGCGAGAGGATAGTTCAAGACTTCACTGGTGTGGGGTGTCTTTGGAGTGAATTTGCCTGAAGCAGTGGCGGCACAGTAAATACCAGGGGACTCAGTACAAAAGGTACTGTGCATTTCCCATTTGCCGTCAGCTTCCACATCTGCATTAGGAATGGCGGGTTGTCATCTCAATTGTGGCTCTGATTATCATGATATTTCCTGGGGTAGTCAACGTGGTTTTGTTTGTTTGACAGTTAATGGTGCTGTTTCCTAAGTAGAGTGTTATCTGCGAGTGACGTCAGTATAATAAGTAACATCAAAAATGATGATAGAAATCAAAGCTGATATTTTCCACTGGACCTGAAAAAATAGAATAATTGACACCAGTTTGGCAGGTTATGTGAAAATGACGTGCACATAAATTTTAGTTGCCACACTTCTGATTATTGTGCCTATAAACTATTCTGTTCGTGTCATTTTCACGACAATACTGTAAGTTCTAGAGATGAACCGCAAGTGAAATCCCTAATGAGGTGCACTTTGCATGCTAAGTTGCTTCAACTGTATCTGACTCTTTGCAACCCCATGGACTCTAGCCCGCCAGGCTCCTCTGTCCACGAGATTCCCCGGGCAAGAGTACAGGAGTGGGCTGCTGTCACTCTGCTAGGGGAGCTTCCCCACCCAGGGATCGAACCTGCATCTCTTTCATCTTCTGCACTGGTAGAAGGGTTCTTAAACACTAGCGCCACCTGGGAAGCTCCAGGTGTACTTTAACCTCATAAAAATCCAATGAAGTATTTTGTTCAAACGTGTATAGCACCACTGCATCCAAAGATCTCACAGAGCCTTATCTGAATTCTTATGAATTCTCACTGTATTTCTTTAAAATTGAGATAATACTTTTTAAAATATTACATAAACCAAGGAACATTATGTAATAGTAATGTGTGATAAGCAGATTATTTTTCACTAGGTGTTATTCATTTTTAAAAAGGATAATCAAATATTGTTCATGCTTTAGCCTGCATTTATTTTGTTTCTATGTTTGCTCACCAGAAGCTGTGCTGTGTGACGCAGTACCCTAGACAGGGACACACAATTTGAGAGAGACTACCGGTGCACGTGGAAAATGGACTGTTTTAAATAGTAACAGTTGTAAAGTCGTCAATCTAAGGCTTCTATTTGAACTGATTGCACTAGATAAAAAATAACAAGCTGTGACAAACAGAAAGGCATGATTTCAGTAGTCACTAAAGAATGTCTCTACTCAAAGCTTTGTGGCAAAAAGTGTCTTGTTTGGGGCACAATTGCAGAGTTGAAATAACACCGCATGAATACCCTGGAGAAATGACTATGTGCCCAAGGTGAATGCTGAAGCCTCCTGTCTTGAACGAGCCTTTTAATCAAGGCATTATGTAGGCTCGGAAAAAGTTTTCAGTGCTCCCACCTAAAGATTAATGAGAAAAACCGAAACTGAGTTGGCCTGTTTGCAGAAACAATTTTAAAGATTTACCGATGGTTGACAAATGCCATTTCGGCTTTCAAAGTCAGCCATATGCTTTTGGAAAGGATTTAAAGGCAATCCTCTCATTATAGGAGGATCTCTTTGGTAGCCTCTGGTTTTGAGGTGTGTGGACGTGTTGAGCTTTCTCTTTCCTGCCTCTTTTCCCCCACATCTTTGCTGAATTGCTACAACATGTGGCCCAGAAAAAGAAGTAAGCCTTCTACTCACGTATTCCTGTGTCGTTAAGTACCTCTGTTTCTTTTGTCAGTGAGAATCAGACAAACTCTTACCAGGCAATTGTGCACATAGAGTGTCTTTCTCAGTTACCTTTTTATTAATATAGGGCTGAGCATAGCACCCTAGTAGTGAAAGTTTAATGCAACATTGTCTGTATACACAATTAAAGGTTTTGAAAGATGTTTAGATTTTGTTTTTCATTTTTATGTTAATATATAGATTGTTTGAGACTTCTGAAATGTCACAGACACATACACGTTATCAATCAGAATTTCATGAATAGGCTTATCATTGTTTTCCCACATTCATTCTTCTATGCATCTTGCCATTGTATTCAGCCTGAAGAGTTACACATTTCCAAAAAGACTATATTCAAAATGTTTCCCTAACAGGGTAAAAACCTGCATACAGTTTTAAAATATTGCCCAGTGGCAGTGTGGATGGCCCGTCTTGCGCTCACCTCAGTGAGACCTGAGGGCGGTCGCACATCCCCGTCTTGCTCACGGGTCCCCAGCGAGCCGTGTGGGCCGCTCCTCCTGGCCGCCGCCTGGCGGGCATCATGGCCCTGTCCTGCCCCGGGCACCCGAGGGTCAGAGGCAGCATTCTCTGGCCTTGTCTGCCCATTTCCCCGGGTCGCTGACAGTGATCTGACACAAAGAAATCGGAAGGGACAGGAGATGGGGGTGAGGTCAGAGCAGAGAAACTGAGAAAACCCAGTGAAGTGGAAGCTGAAAGGCCAAACACACGAAGGCTCCCCTCAGTGGGCACCCCTGCCTCCCCAGCCCGGGAAGAAGTGCTGCCCCCTAACTGCCTCGGTAACACTCACAGGCCCAGGGCCCTGAAGGACACTACCGCACAACTGCACTCATCTCACACGCTAGCAAAGTAATGCTCAAAATTCTCCAAGCCAGCCTTCAGCAATACGTGAACCGTGAACTTCCAGATGTTCAAGCTGGTTTTAGAAAAGGCAGAGGAACCAGAGATTAAATTGCCAACATCTGCAAGATCATCAAAAAAGCAAGAGAGTTCCAGAAAAACATCTATTTCCGCTTTATTGACTTTGCCAAAGCCCTTGACTGTGTAGATCACAATAAACTGCGGAAAATTCTGAGAGATGGGAATACCAGACCATCTGACCTGCCTCTTGAGAAACCTGTATGCAGGTCAGGAAGCAGCAGTTAGAACTGGACATAGAACAACAGACTGGTTCCAAATAGGAAAAGGAGTATGTCAAGGCTGTATATTGTCACCCTGCTTATTTAACTTATATGCAGAGTACATCATGAGAAACGCTGGGCTGGAAGAAGCACAAGCTGGAATCAAGATTGCTGGGAGAAATATCAATAACCTCAGATATGCAGATGGCACCACCCTTATGGCAGAAAGTGAAGAAGAACTAAAGGGCCTCTTCATGAAAGTGAAAGAGGAGAGTGAAAAAGTTGGCTTAAAGCTCAACATTCAGAAAACTAAGATCATGGCATCGGTCCCACCACTTCATGGGAAATAGATGAGAAACAATGGAAACGTGGCAGACTTTATTTGTTTGGGCTAAAATTACTGCAGATGGTGACTGCAGCCATGAAATTAAAAGACGCTTACTCCTTGGAAGGAAAGTTATGACCAACCTAGACGCATATTAAAAAGCAGAGACATTACTTTGTCAACAAAGGTCCATCTAGTCAAGGCTATGGTTTTTCCAGTGGTCATGTATGGATGTGAGAGTTGGACTATAAAGAAAGCTGAGCACAAGAATTGATGCTTTTGAACTGTGGTGTTGGAGAAGACTCTTGAGAGTCCCTTGGACTGCAAGGAGATCCAACCAGTCCATCCTAAAGGAGATCAGTCCTGGGTGTTCATTGGAAGGACTGATGCTGAAGCTGAAACTCCAATACTTTGGCCACCTGATGCGAAGAGCTGACTCATTGGAAAAGACCCTGATGAAAGATTGAGGGCAGGAGGAGAAGGGGACGACAGAGGATGAGATGGTAGGATAGCATCACCGACTCAATGGACATGGGTTTGGGTAAACTCTGGGAGTTGGTGATGGACAGGGAGGTCTGGTGTGCTGTGGTTCATGGGGTCGCAAAGAGTCGGACACGACTTTCACTTTATACTGTGGATTACAGAGATTGCTTGTTTTCTCATTTTCACTTAATCAGTTTATATTACCTGGAAAGGGGGTTCTGAGGTAAGTTTCTAATCGAGGAACTGAGAAACATACTTTTGCTGAGTGTTAACTGGCAGAAGGCTTACCCAGTGGACCAGGAGAATACAGGAAGAGAGGAAGTTTATGCAGCTGGTTGGGAGATGAAGCTAGGCTAGTCTGGTAATATTCTGAGGCTCTTTTGTAACTGTCTGAGGAATCCTAGGAGACAGAGTTTTGTTTAAAAGACAGAGAAAAACCAAAGAGTATACACATTATTTGGGACCTTAGAAATGCATATATATAGGCTTCCTGGCTAGCTCGGCTGGTAAACAATCTGCCTGCAATGCAGGAGACTGTGGTTTGATTCCTGGGTCAGGAAGTTCCCTTGGAGAAAGGATAGGTTACCCACTCCAGCATTCTTGGGCTTCCCTGGTGGCTCAGATGGTAAAAAATCTGCCGCAAGTGCAGGAGAAGCGGGTTAAATCCCTGGATCAGGAAGATTCCCTGGAGAAGGGAATGGTTATGCACTCCAGTATTCTTGCCTGGAGAATTCCATGGACAGAGGAGCCTGGTGGTCTACAGACCATTGGGTTACAGAGAGTCAGACACGACTGAGTGACTAACATACAACACAAATATTATATATATATATATATATATATATATATATATATGTATATACATATATTTATATATATAGCTGTCTGAGGAATCCTAGGAGACAGAGTTTTGTTTAAAAGACTGAGAAAAGTCAAAGAGCATAAACATTATTTGGGACAGTAGAAATGTGTGTACACACACACACACACACACACACACACACACACACACACACACACACACACACACACACACACACACACACACACACACACACACACACACACACACACACACACACGGGCTTCCTGAGTAGCTCAGCTGGTAAAGAATTGGAGACCCTGCATATATATAAAGTGAAAGTCGCTCAGCTGTGTCCGACTCTTTACGACCCCATGGACTAAGTCCATGGTATTCTCCAGGCCAGAATACTGGAGTGGGTAGCCTTTCCCTTCTCCAGGGGATTTTCCCAACCCATGGATTGAACTGGGTTCTCCTGCGTTGCAGGTGGATTCTTTACCAACTGAGCTATGAGGGAAGCATATATATGTGATATATATATGTGATTGAGACAGGAAAGGAACTGGCTAGAAAGTTAAAGGAGTCTATGCAAGAGAAGAGAAAGAAAATAAAGAAGGAAGAGAAGGAGAATTAAAGTCTAAAATAATTTCCAAGATCCTATTGAGGGCTGGCCATTCTCAGAGGAGCACTGCCTCATTGTGGTAAGTCAACTCGGATTACTTTGCTAAGAAACATGGCAGCCTGACCTATTGCCTCCCTCTTCTAGACAAAATCCTTCTTGACCAGTTGTAGGGGATACTAAGGTGTGCAGCTCAGATGCCCCCTTCGGGACTGAGGTGCTCCTCCAGACAGCTAGAGCTCCTGCTGAGTCAGCCTGCTGAGCAATTAGAGTGATCCTCCTTGCCCAAGGTCACAGTCCAGCGGTGAGGGAGGGCTGGAAGGAAGCAACCTACGTCTAATAACTGGTCGGTGTGAGGTGTGAAGGGGCACTTCTGAAGGGCCTCCTCCCCCAGGGTCAGAGCTCCTGGAGGCTTGGCCGAGGGCTTGCTCACAGCCTTGTCTGAGTTCAGCTCCTTCCTCTGCCCGCTCCTGCTTCCCTCACCTCCCCGTGTCCCTACAGGGATGGTCCTGAGGGCATGCCCCAGGAGACTTTCTGTACTCACATCGCCAGCTCTGAGCCTGCTTGCCAGCAAGTCTTTTCTTTTCTGACTTACACTCCTTTTCTGAACATAAAAATCGTATGCCAATTTTTAATGCTCAGAGAATTTCAAATTAAATATCACTACCAGAATAAATCAAAACAATTATGATATTGAATGTACTTAAACAACGGACATATCCTCATGCTGTCTGGCCTGTTAAAATTCACTTTAATATGGACTTAGGGTGGTTTCTCATTTGTCTGCTGGAGGGCCATAATTGTAACTTATGGGACATAATTCCGATTTTTCTTACTTTGGTTGTTCATTTTTTCATCTCTTTCATTCTACCTTCTGCATCAGTCTGGAGCCCCACCTCTCCTCTATTTACATTAACCCCTCTGAATAGTCATCATCTTCCTAACACATTTATTAAGTATAGTGGATGGTACATATTTCTGAATATGTCAGATGCCCCTAGCTAGACTGTAAACTTTGGTGGGTTGAAGTGATCTTAGTTTTTTTGAATACTTCACTTGCAGTTCAAAGTTTATTCTGTACATTGCTTCTGGTTCTGTAATAACCACTCTGTGTGGGAATAATAGATTCATTCCTCCGTTTCTCTCATCTTCTTTTCTACCTCTCAGTCAACAAGTCCTGTTGACAGCCCCTGTGTGACAGGCACTGTGTTAGGCTCACAGGATATTACACAATTCCTGTCTTTCTAGAATCTGACTTAGAATCAATTTAGACTCTAAATTGAGATATATTTGTCATGAAACCAGACATTAATCATAATGCAAATAATATTTAATTACAATTGTAACTGTGAAGCAAAATAAAATATAAAACCATGATATAGATAATCTTTTCTAAACTAGTATTTAAGCTCACTATATAATAACGTATTCTGGCAAAGGCGTCTATATCACTTTGGCCAAAGACTCACACTTCAAAGGGCCATCAAGTCACCTCTGACGCAGCGCTTTGCTTTTACCTGTGGCAACAAAGGCATCCAAACACTTTTGGCCTAAAGCCAGACAAGGTCAAAAACTTTATATGGTCACACTGTATTGGAGATTACACACACACACACACACACACACACACACACACACACATATGTATTACATACACAAAATATAATCCATACAGGCTAAAATGTAATAACCTACAGAGAAATATGAAATGCAACACAGCAATTCTTTCAAGTTGAGTAATCAATTAACTTGTGTTAATGTTTCTTTCAGTACTATGTGAAAGAATTTTGAATTAGAGCTTTGAAGAGAGAGACTTAAAAATCATTGTCATCATCATAATTGACATTTATTGACTGCTTTCCACAAGTTAGGTGCCATCCTGACTACTTTATTAACTCCATCTATTTTATTTTCTTCTAGAGTGATTACTATCATTGTATACGGATGTAGAAACTGAGGTTTTGAGAGATAAAGTAATTTGTTCAAAGTCACATATTTAAGTGACAAAGCTAAGATCCTAACCTTAGCTTTTTTCCTCTATTTTTTTAGCTGAAGTATAGATGATTTACAATGTTGTACGTGTGTGTGTATATATATATGAAATATACTCTTTTCAGATCCTTTTCCATTATAGTTTATTGTAAGATATTGAATATGGCTCTCTGTGCTAACAGTAGGTCCTTGTTATTAATCTATTTTATATGTAGTAGTGTGTATCTGTTAGTCCCAAACTGCTAATTTATCCCTAACCTAAATGTTTCAGAGCTTCCCTGGTGGATCAGGCAGTAAAGAATCTGCCTGCGATGAGGGAGATCTGGGTTCGATTCCTGGGTCAGGAAGATCCCCTGGAGAAGGGAATGGCTACCCACTCTAGTATTCTTGCCTGGAGAATCCCATGGACAGAGGAGCCTAGCGGGCTATGGTCCATGGGGTCCACTAGCACTTTCACTGAAATGTTTTTGATGCTAAAGTCTGGGTAAAGCTCTTGACTAAGGCTGAGAGAATATGAAGTCAGAACTACGCTAGGCTGTTGCCTGGTGCTCTGCAGCCACGCACTGCACAATTCCTGGAGGTGTGTGGTCCAGAGATCCTGATCACATGAGGTACTGTTCAAAAAAGATGCCCAGGTTCATTTTGCAGATCTACCAAACCACAGTCTCTGGGGGTGGCACCAGAAATGTGGACTTAAAAAAGAAATCTGTGAGTGATTCTGATTTTTGCCCCAGTTATGAACTATTGAGCTAGAGTATAAATACATTCAAATATTTATGGAATTTAATCTTCTCTATTGTTCAATGGCTTAATTAAGTGTGCTACTGCCATAACTCTGTGACCAGATTTTTAATAAAATATCACCACAGCTGCTGTCTTTTTAAGCACAGTTTTGCTTCTTTGCTCATTTTATACTCATATGTAAATGCATTATCCAAGTCCATGACAATGAAGATTAAAAACTCAAGCCCCTTACGGCACACTGGCCTCCACATACAACTTCAGCTATACTGGCTTAAGTTTGCCCGGAAGAGTGGTTGACAGATGAGAGGTTTAAAGTTGTCTGGGACATTTTGGTGAAGTGTTTTGAAGTCTTGGATAAAGACGTTGGGTCTGAGGCACTGGACAACGTTAAGGCAATGGTGTGTAAGGAGTGGCACAGGCAAAACTGTCCAGAGGAAGACAGAATTGGCCAAAGCGCAGAGGTGAGACGGGCAGGGGAAACTGCTGTGGTCCAAGCAGGACTTAACACGAATGCAGTCATGTGCTGCGCTGAGCTTAGTCGCTCCGTAGTGTCCGACTCTTGGCAACCCCTGGACTGCAGCCCGCCAGGCTCCTCTGTCCATGGAATTCTCCAGGCAAGAGTGCTGGAGTGGGTGGCCACGCCCTCTTCCAGGGGATCTTCCCAACCCAGGAATTGAACCCAGGTCTCCTGCATTGCAGGCAGATTCTTTACCGTCTGAGCCTCCAGGGAAGACCATGAATACTGGAGTGGGTAGCCTATCCCTTCTCCAGGGGATCTTCCCAACCCAGGAATTGAACCCAGGTCTCCTGCATTGCAGGCAGATTCTTTACCAGCTGAGCTAAGCGGGAAGCCCGAATGCCTGAAAAATGCCTCATGAAAGAGAACGACTGGCATCTGCCACGTGGGACAATTACTCCGGGCCGCGGAACTGGAGATGGCACTTGAGAAGGGCCTGGAGGAAGGGTTTTCATGCTGGAGATGTAAAAACATCCAATCCAGCCAGAAAGACTGGTGAGAGCAGAGCTATGGAGGCAGGAAGACAAGGAGTGAGCAGCAAAGACGGGGTCCAGCCCCACCGCCTGAAGAACAAGAAACAACGGGACAGTGTGGAGAAGTAAGGCCGCACTTACTAAAGGTAAAATCAGAGAATTTAGAGCTAAGAGGTGCTTCAGCTTTACATTAATCTAACATTTCAATTTGTTAATGAAGATACGGGAGATAAAAAGATGTTAAATGAGGGCCAGAAGGAGGCCAGTCTGAATCCAGGGACCATCTCCCTCTGCTTGGTCCTGAAGCGGTCCTGCAGGGTTCCTGCTTTTGGAGCACAAGTGGGCCTGATCGAGCTGCCTGTGGAGACTTCGTGTGCAAGGCGATGGCATCGGAGCTTTCCAGTCTCTGGATGTTGCTGGAGCTTTCTGAACAGGGACGTTTAGCACGACAAATTTGGCAGTAGCTCATGTGAGGAAAGGAAGGAGAACAATTAGGAAGCTGTCTGTGTGTGGGCCAGACAGAGATAATAGGCTTTATTAGCCCCATTTTACAGATAAGGAAACTGGGCCTGGCAGATTACAAAATGCATGCGTTTGGAGGTTGGAACTGTGGAGAACTTAGCCTGCTGGGGGATGGCTCACAGAGCCCACTGCAGCAGAGCAGATGGGAGGACTGAGGGCTGAGCAAAGATCTGCTGGATTTGGCAGGAGGAGATCTGTGGTGGTGTCTCAGAAGTTGATTTCAGTTGAACGGTGGGGGTGGCAGGCTCATTTCAAAAGGAATGAAAGAGTGAGTGGGTGGTCATGAAATGGTGGCAGTGAATATAGCCTCCTCATTCAAGAATTCTGGCAGTGAGAGGAAGCAGAAAGAAGCAAAAACAGTTTGAGGAAATAGCAGAACAAAGGGAGGAACCCCTCATTCCACCCATAGAAAATATATATTATAAAACATCTGTAGGTGCCAGGTACTGTGCTAGGCGGTGGGGAACATGATGATAAATAGACAGTAGGGAGAAATACAGGATACCTTGATAATAACTACCTTTAAGTGGAAATCCTTTTATCAGGTAACGTGGCTGGTTACCAAATTTAATATAGTATGGAAGAAAACCAACCTTTTTGATTTCAAACTTACAGAAGAAAATGACCTGAATATTGTCTTTGTGTTCTTCCAAAGCACCTGGCATGGCATACTCTCAATAAATGCCTGCTTGATAAACAATGCATGGGTCCCAGGAGATAAGAGGGAAATCCAAGATGGGAGTAGCTTTGGCAAAGAGACAGGACACGTCCCTTCTGAGACCTGAAGGAGGGGGAGGCAGAGAGGGGCGGGGCGGGGTGGACTCATAGGTCACCAGAAGTCTGGAGGCCTAGATAGAGCTAAACTGTGGATTGCAGCTGCACCGCTCGTGGCCACAAAAGGTGTATGAGTTGTGATTATGGCCCCCAAATGAGAACTGATAAGGAGCAGTTCCCGGGGTCAGATCTGTCATCATCCTGCTTTCAGCAGAGCCAACAGTGGCCTCAGAAGTGGGTGGGGCTAAGTTTCAAGACAAAGCAGAGTTGGGAGCACCATTGAGAAACCATTCATTATTTATTCTTCTTTTGGAGAGTGGGAAAAAATGTGGAGAAGGAAGAAAATCATCCCTCTTTAACAACTGGAGATGGAAGTGGAGTCTAAGGCAGATTGGCATGGCAGCCACTATGTAAGGGAGGAGGAAGATGTGGAGCCGGATGACTCCTGAGAAAAGAAGCTGATATGGAGAAGGCGCTCCTTCCCCACCCTCGCCTCCCCCCATCTGATTCCACTTCTACTTTTCCACAGGTTTGTGGACCTTCAATGCCTGTGCATTGAACATGGTTGGGCATTAATTTGCAAGTCAAGCAGTCTGTGCTGTACATGAAGTAAACCCAGGCTGATGTCTGCACTAAAATGGACATTGGATGGATTTTTTCATTTCTTGTTGTTCGGTCACTCAGTCATGTCCAGCTCTTTGTGACCCCAGGAATATAGCACACCAGGCTTCCCTGTTCTTCACTATCTCCTGGAGTTTGCTCAAACTCATGTCCATTGCATCGATGATGTCATCCAACCATCTCATCCTGTGTTGTCCCCTTCTCCTCCTGCCCTCAATCTTTCTCAGCATCAGGGATTTTTCCAGTGAGTTGGCTTTTCACATCAGATGGCCAAAGTATTAGAGCATCAGCTTCAGCATCAGTCCTTCCAATGAACATTCAGGGTTGATACCCTTTAGGACTAACTGGTTTGATCTCCTTGCAGTCCAAGGGACTCTCAACAGTCTTCTCCAACACCACAGTTGGAAAGCATCAATTCTTCAGTGCTCAACCTTTTTTATGGCCCAACTCTCACAATTATACATGACTACTGGAAAAACCATAGCTTTGACTATATGGACCTTTGTCAGCAAAATGTCGTCTCTGCTTTTTAATACCCTGCCTAGTTTTATCATACTTTCTTTCTAAGGAGCAAGCGTCTTTTAATTTCATGGCTGCAGCCACCATCCGCAGTGATTTTGGGGCCCAAGAAAATAAAGTCTATTACAGTTTCCATTGTTTCCCATCTATTTGCCATGAAGTGATGGGACCAGATGCCTTGATCTTCATTTTCTGAATGTTGAGTTTTAAGCCAGCATTTTCACTCTCCTCTTTCATCTTCATCAAGAGGCTAAGTTCCTCTTTGTTTTCTGTCATTAGGGTGGTATCATCTGCATATCTGAGGTTATTGACATTTCTCCTGGCAATCTTGACTCCAGCCTGTGCTTCATTTCTAGAATGTTAGTTCTAGAAGGTCTTCATTTCATGCACTCCACCAGAGCACTTTCATAATCTTAATAAGATACATTTAATAAGCATTTTCCTAATGTTTGTCACCTCTGTAAAGGCAGAGATTGTGTTCATCTTGGGCACTGTGATACTCATTTTAGCACAGGATAAGCAATTGATAAATATTATTTTGTGAGTGAATGAATATGGAGGAACATGTGTGCATGCTAAATTGTTTAAGTCGAGTCCAACTCTTTGCAACCCGATGGACAATAGCCCGCCAGGCTCCTTTGTCCATGGGATTCTCCAGGCAGGAACACTGGAGTGGGCTGCCGTGCCCTCTCCAGGGGGTCTTCCTGACCTGGGGGCTGGTTCTTTACCACTAGCGCCACCTGAGAAGCCCATGGAGGGAACATGGGACTGACACTATTAAGATCCCCTCCACACCGCAGATTGACTTCTTAGTCCTAACAATTGCCCTCTTTTCTAGATCTTGTGATATTTAGCCACAAAGTAAAAACAGACTTGTTTGCATTTTTAAACAATGCTATTATTAAGAACTTCTATGACAGTGATAAAGAGTTGAAATGTTTGCTGACTATAGCTGTCCAAACTAAGGGGAAGACATGAGAAAGTAAATCAAATGATTTTGAGTAATTTAGAATAGTGCTCTCGTTTTTTAGTTTCCTTTGGAACTGTTCTGTAACAATCGTTTCTATGTAACTTTGAAACTTGGTGAGCTCCAACCTCACCTAGAGATCCTTTGAAAAATATCTACCTATTTTAAAAGACACAATGAGTCTGACATGAAATGCATACTGTGGTATCTAAGAACCCTAGCAAAGGAGATTAGTAACCAAAAAAGCAATTAAGTTTACAGCAAGGTTACAGATACCATATCTAGTACAACAGCTTGGAAAAGGAAGTAATGCAAAGGTCACATCAACAAGAGAAAATGTAACACTAAATAGTGGATTTTTTTAAAAGAAACTAAATCCTATATTCCAAAATCTTTCCTTCTCATCTAATAACTACATGTGTTTGGGTGTTTAGAAAAAAAAAACAGGAGAGGAGGACGCGGCATTACTGAAGCTGGTAACTGGCACAAAAACCAGTGAGCCAGCCTGTGAAATTTAAGCATCTGGGGAATCAGGTTCCCGAGTAGCTTTTTCAGTTTGATCTCAGATCTCACTCTAGCATATCCAGGATTGTAGGATCCCAAGTAGGTTGTATCTGCATGCTTTAGAGAAGCAGAGCTTTACAGTTCAAATAAACACATCCAACTACTCCAACCACTTAAACAACTTAAATACAGAGCTTTTGGAAAAAATCAACAGTGTTTTCAGGACGAGGCAATAATCCTACCTTTTCACATGAAGGTAAAGGTCTCTTCACAAAAGGACAGGGCTATATGACAGATACCAATTATAAATCACCCTTTGTAATTCTGTTTAGTTACATAGCACTGTAGGCCCCAGGATTTACAATGGTTGTGCAGTCCATGAAACTATCTTTAGCCAGAGTTCCTCTTCTGTGTCAGTATTCTATTTTGAACTAACAATGCTCTCAGATGAACCGAAAAGATGTATTTAGCTCCCACCATTACAATTTCTGATCCTCTTTACTTTAGCTCTTTTGAAATAACATGAAAGCTTTGGCTTGCTAATTACTTTTATCCAGCCCATAGAAAAATTAGTTTATCTTCCTGATCAAAGCAAATTAGGCAGATCATGGCTGATTAGAATGCAACAGTAAAATCGCCATACTTTCTCTTCCATCCCCTTTCTCTCAGAAATAGGGCCAGTGTCAAATATGTAGGTATTTCCCACGGCCAGGCCGGACTCTGTTACCAACAGGGACGGCAGCTTGGACAATGGTTCTTACACAGACACTAAAGTTCTTTAGTTCAGTCATTGTGTTTGAAAAGAACTAGTCACCCCTTAGCTAGCATTTTGATGAAACATCTAGATTTACATATTTCCTTAATTGCATTTTTGAATGTGAGTGAGATTTATCTGACCAGAGTTAAATGCCTCCTTTATTCCCCTTCCTACTCAAGCCAAAATTCAACTCCACGCTCTTAAAGAAAAGTGAGGTGGGGGTGTGTGCCTAGGGAATCTTACTCAATTCTGATCTGAATGAATTTAGGGTTTCCACGAAGTAGGACGAAGGAGTTACATGACGAAAGACAGGAAAGGGAAACTTCTACCTCTCAAAGTGGAGATGTCAATTTCTAAAAGTTTGGCTCTTTCCAAAAACCTATTTTGATTTTTCATAATGAATGTGATTCCTTGTTGCCAAATTCCTCCAGTCAGTAGCTAAAAAGCGCCAAAATTATCATCCTTCGTAATTTCTCACTAAAATTCCTATATGATTATAAAAACTTGAAAGCTGGATTTTATTTTCTTTGTTTATTTACTATAAATTAACAGTAAATCTTGTATTTAGCTCCATTTAAACCTCCCTCTGCAGCTGCCCATTTGAAAATTAAAATGGTTGCCTTCTTTCACTTCAGTGGGCACAATACAAAACATCCATTGAGCTTTCTCTTTATTGCAGCTGCCGATGCCCAGCCGACTTTTAGCAAACCAACCAAGCGGAATCACAATGCAGCTGCAACACTTTATGGTATTTCTGTTGGTTCTCCTTTGAGACTGAAGGTGTTAATTAGGAATCAAAGAACACAACCCTGCCAGCTTTCTTTCACAAACCATACCCTGGTCACTGCAGTTTTCAGAAGAAAATAAATCTAATAAAGGGATAAAAATGTTGTTTGTCACACCAGTAAAGTGTACTTAAGACCCTTTGATCAAAAGCTTTTTATGTAGTCTTGTCAGATGGGCTGGAAATATTGTGTTTTTCTCTTTTCTCTCTTTTCTTCAGGCAGACCTCTCTGAATTTTGAATTTAAGACTGTCTGGAAGAAAAAAAAGGATAAGCATGGTTGTATGGAGGATTCTTTATAGGTGATAACTGGTCTCAGAGAGTAGAATCATTTTGCTTCTTAGAAAATTATTCATAGTCAACAGTCCATCATGTTACAGCTTCTCACAACATTGGGCCTTCTATTAGCGTATTTATGATATTCTAATTATAGGTTCTAATGCTCACACTTTCATATGCATCTATCAATAACCTGTTTAGTGTAATGATTACTTATTAGGTGGATCTCAGTGTTTTAGAAGATCTTTTTTTACATCACAGGACTGGGTATTTTCATAAACATATAAACCATATAGCTATACACATACATATGCATGCAAACACATATAATGTTAGTTCATCAAACAGTTTGTCATTTTGTATAGTTTTTCTATGCATCCTGAATATCATGCATTCACATGTAACAGTGTGAAGTCATTACCTTTAATCTTCAGTCAAAGTTAAAAGCTTAAAGTAAGTTTATGAAGTTAGCACTGCTGGGAATTAGTCAAGCCTGCTAGCTCTCTCAGCACGAGGTTTTGCTGCTAGATGCACAAATCATGCCAAAATCCATTAATCCTGCTTGAGAGAGGCAGAAAGAAGGTCTGCTTGTTGATTTAATGTTAATGAAATGAATAGGCTCCTGAGGCTACCTACAGAGGCCCTCTAAACTGTAAAACAAATAAAGTCATTTTAAGTAACGCTCACTGCGGGAGAGTAAACAATGTTCCCAGATTTGCTGCACAAAATGGGCTTGACTGTGGGTGTGTAGAAACCTCCCATTTTCTACAAGACTGGTCCACCTGCCCTAGGACAATACCCTCTCATGTCAAGCTGATGGATTCATAGGATGATCGAACTAGGAGCAAGCTCTGAGCATGTGCGCACTTCTCTTACTTCACAGATGTGAAAACCGAGGCAGGGAGCTTCTGCCTCTTATGGAGATTTGATGGCTCATGAGTGGGGTAGCTAGACCTAGACCAGGGGTCCTCAAAAGTGACCGCCCGTTGCATTTGCCTTGAGTGAGTGAAAGTGACTCAGTCGTGTCCAACTCTTGCGACCGACCTCATGGACTGTACTGTACATGGACTGAACTCTACAGGCTCCCCTGTCCATGGGATTCTCCAGGCAAGAGTAACGGAGTGGGTTGCCATTTCCTTCACCAGGGGATCTTCCTGACCCAGGAATCGAACCCTCGTCTCCTGCATTGCAGGCGGATTCTTTATGGACTGAGCTATGAGGGAAGCCCAGATTTGCTGCACAAAATGGTTTCGACTGTGGGTATGTAGAAACCTCCCATTTGCCTTGGGGAGTGAAAAATCATTCCGATGCCTAGCTTCTTCCCTCAGAGATTCTGATTTCATTTAGCTTGGTGTGTGATCTGGGCCTGGAGATAGTTCCCATGAGGTCTCATGTGAAGCTGAGCTGTTGACAAGCTTGAGAACCATGGATCTAGAGTTCCAGAGCACCGCTCCTCTGCATGTTTCAGTTCTTTTTTCCTTAGTTTATTTTTAATTGAAGGATAATGACAATATCGTGTTGGTTTTTGCCATACCTCATCATGGATAAGCCATAGATACACATATGTCCCCTCCCTCTAGAGCCTCCCTCCCAGCTCCCAACCCCTCCCACCCTCCAGGTTGTCACGGAGCCTGGTTTGCGTCCCCTGAGCCATAGAGCAAACCCCCACTGGCTGTCTGTTTTCATGCGTTAGTGTGTATGTTTCTAGGCCACTCTCTCCATGCGTCCCGCCCTCTCCTTCCTCCCTGCCCTGCCCCACGTCCACAAGTCTGCTCCCCGTCTGTCCTCACTGCTGCCCTGCAGATAGGTCCAGCAGTGCCATCTTTCAAGATCCCACCTGTATGCATTAATGTGTGATATTTGTTTTCCTCTTTCTGACTTACTTCCCTCTGTATAATAGGCTTTGGGTTCATCTACCTCATTAGCATGAACTCAAATGAGTTCCTTTTTATGGCTGAGTAATATTCCTCTGTATATACGTACCATGGCCTCTTTATCCGTTAATGTGTTGATGGACATCTAGGCTGCTTCCACGTCCTAGCTATTATAAATAGTGCTGCAATGAACATTGGGTACATGTGTTTTTTCCAGTTATGGTTGGCTTTCTTTGGTTTTGCTGCACTGTGACGTCACTGATTTCCCAGCTCCTGGCCATGTGTCAGTTGCCTTCTAGATAGAGTAAATACATGTATTTTGAGATTTGGAGGTTGTTTTCAAAATGAGTGTCCATTGTGTAAGTGCAGAGATGTGCCCGTGTGTGTGTGTGTGTGTGTGCAGACCCCTGAAGGACCGAACGCCACCCTTTGGCTGAGTCCACCTCACAGCAGAGGCAGTAGCCAGGGTCTCTGCAACACTGGGCAGCTTGTTCTCAGGTCTCACTCTCCTTCTGATCCTGCAAGTCACCTCACCTTGGAGTCTCTCTCGCGAGTGCATGTTCAGGAGTTCAGTCGTGTCTGACTCTTTGTGACCCCATGGACTGTAGCCCACCAGGCTGCTTTGTCCATGAGATTTCCCCGGCAAGAATACTGGAGTGGGTTGCCATTTCCTTCTCCAGGGGATCTTCCTGACCCAGGAATCACACCTGCGTCTCTTGTGGCTCCTGCATTGGCAGGCAGATTCTTTACCACTGAACCACTTGGGAACCTCACCACTTTAAAAACTCTTTTCTTATTTGCCACAGTTTCCTCTGGACTATCACTTTCTTCTTATTCCCCCTCCACCTAAAGAACTTTGCTTTACCTAAGAGATAGAACCTTCTGACATTTCATTTGAAATTGTTCGACTTTTGCTGCCTTCTAATCCCCCTTGGTTTAGTGATTATTTAAACTGCATAATGAAGCTGGGCTGATGGATCCCACTTCTTCAATCTGTACTGCTGGATAACACATAATGTCTGTCTGAAATTTCCTCTCGTTTTGGCTTTGGGGCTGCAAAACACATCAGTTTCTTACTTTAGTGATTCAGTAGACACTTGAGAATTCCAGCATCGTCTTTTCACATATTGCAAGAGAGAAAAGTATCCCTATGGGGAGACTTCCCTTTTTCTTTTCAGACCTGCTCTCTAGATTTCACTGGTCAGCAGTAAAGCAGCTTGCTCCTTCTGCAGAGGGCTGCCGAGCATCTGGAGAGATGGAGACATGGGCTCATCCCGCAGAGTTAAAAGACTCTCTGGTCCAGTGACCTCCCACCCATCGCCCATCTCCCTTCTCTGCTGGGGATCACTGGGCCTAATTCCAGAGGCCTCCAGCTTAAACGCAAGCTTGGTGGTGCTCTGACCCCTATTTAACCTTGAGTCCCTCCCCCACTCCCAGATTCACGTCACTGGTATCCAAGATTCCCCAGGAAATAATTTTAGTCTTATTGTCATCACTGACTGCAAAGATCCTTCCTGCAATTTGTTGCACTGAACCAATTGCTTCTTCACCAAAGACAGCTACTGAAATTCCTCAGGAAAGTTCAACTCTTTTGAAGATAGTTTCAGGTAGACATAAGTATATTCCTTAAATCAGCTTTTATCTCCTTAGAGTAGAATTATTTTTTTAGTTGTTAATATTAAAAAACTCCACGTCTGTTGTGTTGACAATCTGTTTTTTCCCTGAGGGAGTCTTTGGCTCTGAGGAAAGGCTAGGCTCCCCCTCTCCTCCAAGTCCCCTGCATCCATCATCTCTCCCCTTCTGCCACAGCAAGACCACTGCTGGGATGTGAGCTTCTGAATGGCCAAGAAGTTATCAAACTCAACTTTCTCCACATACTCAGGGAAAATTGTGAGGATGGGTGATAAGAAGAAAGAGAGGATAAAAGCAACTCAAACCCAGGACCACAAATGGTGGGCCACCCATGACATCGTGTTGGAGGAGGCACCCCCAACATTGGGCCGCCTGCTCACCATCTGTATCGAAGCCTGCACTCGGTCAGTGGCCCACCTGGGGGCTCGTGAGGGGTCTACAGCACTGAAACACACGTGAGAATATGGAACGCCATGCAATACACGAAGCTTTTATCTATTGATACAAAAAATCGGAGCTGAAAGTCAGTATCTTTTTACTTGGGGACTTTCCTCGTGGTCCAGTGGCTAAGACTCAAAGCCCCCAATGCAGGGGCCGGGTTCAATCCACGGTCGGGGAACTAGATCTCACATGCTGCCAACTAAAGATCCCGAATACGGCAACTAAGACTTGGCATAGCCAAATCCATACATAGACATCTTTTTACTTGAACAGGTAGTGGGTGATGTCTTACTCGTTTCAAGCTTCACCTACTCTTGTACCTAGTAGGCACCTTGTTCTTCTCTTTGTTTTTAACATTAAAAAATATTGTTTACTGAAAACTGCAGTCACACTTGTAACATTTTAGGCCCATGGACAGCTATTTTTTGGGGGTGGATAACAATAAGAGGCGACACTGCATAGTTGAAAAACATGGGTTTGGTGTTATACCGACTGTAGCACCGTGACCAACGGAACCAACAGCACGTAATGTTATATGCATGCGCCACACGTGAGGGACTGCGGAAAAGTCCTTACATGCGTTAGTTCACCAGCTGTCACAACAATCCAGTGAGGTAAGTGCCATTATTGTTGCCATTTTACAGATGAGAAAACTGAGATCTGGAGTAAGCTGCTAAGGTTATTCAAGATGAGGCTGTGAGCTTTGTCAAAAGATGTTCTCATTTCTAAAATAGGGGTATTCATAACTTTTATGAGGCTCATATGAAAACACTGGAGGTAAGAGTGTTAAAAAGCCCTGCAAAAAATGTTTTATTTATTCAGCTGCACCAGGTCTTAGCTGCAGCACTGGGGATGTCTCCGCTGTGGCGGGGGGACTCTTCAGCTGTGACATGTGGGATCCTGACTGGGGACCGAACCCAGGCTCCCTGCACTGGGGGCTTGGAGTCCCAGCCACTGGGTAACCAGGGAAGTCTCCCCTAAAGAGCACGTTCTGATTTTTTCTTTTTTTTTCTGTCTCGGGAATTTACAAGCAATGCAGTCTGCCAAGTTTAGAGGGAAGGATTTCTTGGTCACCACATTATAAGATTATACCGGAGATTCTATCAGCTCATCTCCATGTTACACATTTGGCGGCACCTTATATCTTAGGCGTGGATGACAGGCAAGCCTTATGCGGTGTTTAAGGGAATAGGGCGGGTCCCCTACAGAGAGAAAACTGGGTGACTCTCCCTCAAGTGCACCCCAGCCGCAGCTGCTTCTGAAGCTGACCAGGCACAGGCGTGCAGGGGCAAAGGGGTTTGGAGATGTAGGTTTTCATGTTATTCAGGTATGGTGTCGCCCTTAGAATGCAAGATGATTGCTAGCAAAAGACAGCTTGTCATCACAGTTGCCAGGCTTCCCCTTCCTCCAGGGGCAGAGAATCCACCTGCAGTGTAGGAGACACAGGAGATGTGTGTTTGATCCCTGGGTCGGAAGATCCCCTGGAGGAGGACATGGCAACCCACTCCAGTACTCTTGCCTGGAGAATCCCATGGACGGAGGAGCCTGGCCGACTACAGTCCATAGCATTGCAAAGTCAGACAGGCCTGAAGCAACTTAGCATGCATGTTCCCAAAAGCAGGCGGACATATCGGGTCAGGACCACACGGGGGATAGAGGAGAGGGAAGAAAGCAGGGGCTAGAGCCTTTACTGTGGTTCCCATGGGAAGAATGAGCAGGATAAGCAGACTTGAAACCAGCTAGTTTGAATAATATCATCAGGCTCAAGGTGTAGCTGTTGCCCCGAGTTATCTGGTACCTGGCCCAGGGGTGATTAGGGCAGGAAATATTGACCTAGAGGGTAAAATCCCTGCAAGAGCCTGATGAAGAAGGTGGTGGGGTGCTGGCTTCTGTTGCTTGGTTTGCACATGAAAGGCACATTTACAGGGGATTTGCTGCTGCTGTCTCCAGGATTAGATAGCCCTTCGGTCCCTCCTGGGTATGCAAGGGCCCAAGATAACAAAGCATCATAAAATACAGAAAATGAAAACCATGGTTGGTACATAGAGAGTCTGTGTTCTAATCAAGGGAGACTCCTTTCTTCTTTGCTCTAAGACAATCAAGGGGTATGCGGAGTCCAGTAGTGAGAACAGATAAGCAGATGGAGGACGGTCATCACGAGAGATGTGTGCTGGGACAGGGTGGGCTCAGCACGGTGCGGAGCACCAGAGACGGGCGGGTCACGGAAAACTCTGGAGGTGATGCTCGCACTGAATACGGGAAGACTCACAGAAGCCGTGAAGATGAAGGAGGAGAAAGGCATCCAAGCAGAGGTAGACACATCTGAGAGCCTGGAGGCCTGAGACACGGAAACGGCAGGATGTGGTTGGACATGGCTGGAGACCGGAGAACACGGGGGCTGAGGAGGGTAGGGCTGGCGGTGGGGGATGAGGCGTGACAAGGTGATTCTGTGGGTTAAACTAAGGAGTGAAACGTTACTGAGAAAGCCACGGGAAACCACTGAAGCACTGAAGGTAAGGGGGACATGGACAGACTTGCCTCCTGGACAGACTCATAGGGAGTGCGTGTGTGTCGTGGGGCTCTGCAGACCAAGACAGGAGACTGCGACAAAAATGAGGACAGCCTGAGTTTCAGGGCTAGAGGAGAGAGGGAGCAGGCACAACAGATTCGAACGCAACCCGAATGTGGTCAAATTAAAATCCCAAGTGAAATTTAAATGACAATAGAGACATGTTTACTGACCATGAACTGAAACTTGGGACACTGCTTATCCCTCAAACTAAACCTGATTCTCTCTCTCTGCCATACAGATTTTTAGGTGAGAGAAAGGCAACTTTATTGGTATCTGCAATGGAACAAAATCTTATTGGGTTAAGATTCAAGCACACACCTAGAAACGAACATATATCACGCATAAACAACAGGATACTTGGCAACATCTAGAGAACTAATGGAGTATTTAGAATTCACCTGGGTATCTGGCATTGGAGCAAAAACGTGAAAAAAAATCATTCAACTGGAGTTTCTGGGAGACTTGGGTTCCAGTCCCGTCTTCACCAGCTATGTGATTCGGGGCATGCTGTTTACCTCTTATGAACATGAATTTCATCATCTGTGAAAACGAAGGTGTTGGATTAGGGCAACTCTAAGGTCTTTTCTATTCTAAAGCCTATGGTTAGATACAGTTTTTGACTCCTCAAAAACCTCTGCAATCCATCCAAGTGATTTTAATTCGGTTTATTTGGGCAATTAGGGATATGCTCTAGCACTCATGATTAGATTTCACTTTTGCATTATGTACTGTGACCTCTGGTACACAGCTTAGTGATTCCCGTAATTTGTGGATAAAAGATTAACCCTTTTATTTCTCTACAGTAGAATTTACTCTAAATGTAGTTAGCTATTCGCTCAGCCTCTGAATTAAGTTTACTGTACTTAACACAAATCTCCCCAAACCAGCCTTCCTTTTCCCTTTATACAATTAACTGTGTTCTGAGGAGTTCCTACTGCTAAGGCCAAGGGGACTTCAAATTACTATGTAATAGTTATTCGGGACCAGACTGTATCCATCTGACACTTCTCACTGTTACAAGACCCTGGGGCAGTGGACTTTATGCTCAAGGCCAGCAGCTACAGGGTGGAAGGAGGATCCGCACTCTCAGTTAATCATGTTGCTAAAACTTCTGAGATCTTCAAAGGAGATTGGCTTACACCCTGGGAGAGTCTGGT
Organism: Cervus canadensis; assembly: GCF_019320065.1. Classification (NCBI taxonomy): domain Eukaryota; kingdom Metazoa; phylum Chordata; class Mammalia; order Artiodactyla; family Cervidae; genus Cervus; species Cervus canadensis. Next base: position 52,889,625 of record NC_057410.1, read on the forward strand.
TTAACTGGGACTTCCTTTTGCTACTTTCATTGAGCTTGAAGACTCAATGAAAAAAAGATCTTGAACTTCTGCCTGGACTCCACTGCACAGAGCCCCAGAGAACAACAGCTGCTGGGGAACGGGGGCTTCCGTGAGTTCAGGTCCACAGGGACAGTAACGTGGCTTCCTCAATTTAAAATCAAAGACCCCAATTTCGGTGCGCTTCGGGTTGATAACCTTAATCCCTGAGATTCTTCTTTCTAAACTTCCCTGCATCTTGTAGATTGCAGTCCTGGCAGGGGAGAGTGTCTGCGTTAAGGGAGACGTGTCCTTCAGTCCTGTTCTGATACTGTCTGATAGAGGGGGATGGAGAAGGGAAACAGAGAAGGGTGCCATCCGAGGCTGAATGTCTGTTCAGGGCTTGCTGTCTCTCTCTGTTCTGTGTTGTTTCTTCGAGTGGCCGATTTCCCCACTTCTTCTTTCCATCTCTCTTGCTATTTTTTTCTAGGTTTTACTCTATTGGGCAGTTAACACCACTGATTATAGAGTACATCTATGGCCAAATGCAGGCAGGTCTGAGGGTCCCTTCAGGACAAGAAATAAGAAGAGAAAATAAAGAGGGAGATTTCTTTTTCCAGTAAAGACTGGATGACTCCAAACTCATTCTGTAGCATCATTCAACATTCACAGAGAAATAAATGCTTATTGTGAAAACCTTAACTTATACACATAACAGATGATTAAGGAATGTAGCTCCTTCCATGGAAATTTTTATTTGGTTTTTACAGCTAAATAATCTTTTATGTATGCAAAAAGTGAAAGGTTATTTTTATGCTGATAGATTTAAAGACCAATGGGTTATGTAACGGAGTTCCTTCAAGTAAGTGCCTCACAAGGAAATTTATAACCTAAAACCTTTAAGCGCCATGTGGTGTCCTGTGTGTCGAACCAATAAACTCATTAAAATAACATTGGGTAAACCCAAACACAACACAATGAAAGTTCTAACACAGCCCACATCAACCAACCAACTTTAAAATAATATCTTTGTTATGTGCTAAGGTTAAAAATTCAGCAAATTCTTTATATTTTTTCCACTTGAGATCATGTGTGGTTTTGTACTTTCCTGAGAAGTACACTTTTGTGGCTTTTTTGATCAAAGGAAGGTTATTTTTGCAGAGACATCTTTTGTAGAGGTCCCTGTTCTACTTAATCAAGGTTTCAAAAAAAAAAAAAAAAAGGAGCACAAGAATATTTACTAGTTTTTTTTTTTAATGAAACATAAAAATTCTTAAGATTCTCTTCTTAATGTGGACTTTGGAAAGGAAAGCATGCATGTAAGGTTAGTCATCATTTGGTGTGTATGTGTGTGTGAGAGAGAGACAGAGAGAGGGTAGAGGAGAAAATAAAGGAATTTGGCTGCAAAATTGAGTAATAGTTTGAAACACTTGGCTTCCAGTAGTGAAAGATGAGCAACACTGGGGAAAAGGCTGGACTAACAAGGGCCCACTTGAGGAAAGCTTAATCTCAGCTGGCAGGCTGATGAGCAAGGTCAGCTCGGTGCACACGTTCTCAGCTGGAGCTGGGCTCCCTTTGCCAGCACAATTGTCTTCTGCATTTCAGCTTCTGAAGCGAACTGAAGGTGCCTTCACAGGCAGCGCCTCGGTCTCTCCCCTGGAAAGGGCTGGCCCTCCACTGCCATGACATGTCAATGTGTATCATTTCCACCCATTCCACCGAGCAAGTGGCGCAAAGGAAACTGTTTCTTATTGGAGTGTTGCTGTGTGTGTGTGTGTGTGTGTGTGTGTGTGTAACATGCACGTGAGATGACTTTCTTTCTCCTTGACCATCACGGTCTCTGTTAGGAGGTGAAGTCAAACTCCTGTAGCAAAGAAGGACGAAATGAACATGGAAAAAATGTGCATATGTTAAAAATGAGACACTTGACAATTAGGGATTGCTGAATAAATTTTTACATATACATTCTTTTTCATATGCTTTTCCATTATGGTTTATTACAAGATACTGAATATAGCTCCCATGCTATACAATAGGACCTTCTTGCTTACCTATCTTATATATAGTAGTTTGTATCTGCTATAATTTTCAAATTATTATTGTTCATAGAAAACTGAAGTCAAGCATACTGTTGTAAGAGTTTTTAGAGATTGTATCTCAAAGTAACCTAAATTTTCTAAACATCAGTTCTTACTTGAGGAGGTGTTCTTTATGCTGAATATGCTTTATAATTAATTGGTCAACTATTGGTTTTTCATGTCAACTTTGTAATATAATAAATGATTAACACATAGGTTTATAGCAGCAAATGAATTGAATGATTGAAGAAACTAAATGGATAGTTCAGTTCTTCTTTGTTTGAAGGAAGGGACTTTTCTCTGTCTTATCCAGATTTCTAATTTACACAGAAGTCTGTCTCACTGGCTTAATTGTTAAACCATGCAGAGCTTACATAGTGATCGATAAGTAGATAAAACCTTGAAATAATTCTCTATTCTGAATCAAATAAATGATGTGTCAATTCATCTTATCTCACCAGTTTTGAAGGTAAACACAAACTTAAATAAAATTGGCCTATTAAGAAAGTTCATGTCTCTTTTAAAAAAATTAATTTTTATTGGAGTGCAGTTGCTTTGCAATATTGTGTTAGTTCCTACTGTATAGCAAAGTGAATCAGCTATATGGATATACCTCTCTCACATCTCTCAGAATTGAAAAATAGTTTCAAAGAAGCTAGCTACTTTATTTGATGCATAGATCTGGTCACAGAAAAAGAGAGTTTCGTTTTCAACTTGGAAGTTATTAGTCAGTTGCTCACTCTTTATAATACTTGGGCACCACCACAATTTATCTTTGACTTGGAGACCAGAGAAATAGTTTCTGTGGATATAGGAAAAGGTAGCTACTAAACTTAATATATTGGCCCTAAGCTATATAGTATTATTCTCATCTTATCAAAAACCAAAGACTACATTTCCTAGGATTCCTTGAAGAAATATTTCTCATGTGAGGGCTTCATAAGTTATGTTCCTAAGAAGAACATTCTTATGTTCCTAAGAATTGCAATTACTGTGAGGCATAACTAAATATTAGAAGGCTGGTTTCCTTGTTTTCTGATAAACTAGCCCAAAAGATAATTTCAAAGAGGCCCTGAAACATTTTGAGCCTTGGAAATATTCTTGCAGTAAGCTAACAGGCCACTCGAGACAGGTATGAGAATAATACCTGTGTCAAAAGGTTCTTGTGGGGCAAGGGATTAAGTAAAGTAGCCCCATAACGCTGGGCACTCAGAAAGGATAATATAAATGTCAGCTGTTTTAATTATTGTTATTACAATAATAAAGTAATTTAGACATGTAAATTCTGGTCTGACTGTTAACACATAGCATCATTTAAGACAAGTGCAATTTAACTGTACTTCCAACGGGGCTGAGCTGTAATTGTGGGACACCAGATTTGTGTTGTTCTGTTACGCAGACAAGTAACTGTTACCTTTCTCTGAGCCCTTTTAGCCATCAGGATTTCAGCAGCTGGTTCAGCCAATTCTATTCAAGTCAACATTACAAGTATTTACTGAACATCCCTTAATTGCCAGGTACTGGTCTGAGCACATGGGAAATAAAGTGAAAAATTTCCTAGCCTGGAGGAGCTCACAGTCTAGGGAGGAAGATAAACCCTGAAGGAAAGAGAGCCCATCATTACCTCCTGGAGAATTAGTCCATCTGATTTTAAGGAAGATGGTTTCAGGGACAATGGATGGTTCTTTTGCATATGTTCAAAGTAAATTCCAGCTTCCCTGAGCCATAGTAAATATTGAGATTTAAATACTGAATAGATAAAACCTTGAAATAATTCTCCACTCTGAATCAAATAAATAATGTGTCAATTCATCTTATCAAATAAATGATGTGTTGATTCACCTTAAATATTGAGAATGAGGATATGAGAAAGGACTCCTGCTTCCAAAATATCTTAAAAATATTTAGTTAACCCAGTCTGTGGTTAATGGATGCTAGCTAGACTTACCATGGCTAGCTATGGCTAGCTATCATGGCTATCATATCATGATTTGATATAAATATTGAATCATTATGTTGTATACCTGCACAAATGTTATAGATCAATTATTTCTCAATTAAAAGTAAAGATTTTTTAATTAAAAAATTTAACCTTCTAATTCAAACACCCTGTTAACCATCTTTTAGTATTACTGCTAGATAACATTATTCCATTTTTTTGAAATCAAATGATTAACATTCTTCTACCTACTACTTTCAAATAAGACATTTTCACTGGACTTAGTGCAAAAAAAAAAAAAATTAACTTGAAGAAGTGGAAAAAAATGCCAGAGATTTTAAGAATGAACCTGCTTCCTACTATGATATCTATGGAGAAACAAAATAATTTTGCATATGAAGACACTTATGAAACATCCCACCTTATAGCCGATGTAGGGTCTCCTTTTCCCAGAGCTGAGGAGCTCCACGGTGAGACTGAACATGTAGTTTGGGACCTATGAGGACTGAGTAAAACTGTGGATTGAAGCTGATAGAAGCTGGGAACCAAAGAGTTGTAGTAGGTTGGAATTCATGGGTAATTTAACAAATGAAATTCTAAGACACATAAAAAATAGCAATAGGACTAAATTATCAGCTTGTCATTTTTGATAGGTAATCTATCAGCTGTGACTCTAATGCCAGTCTGGCTCATCTTTCTACTACAAAATGACACTGTATAAGGGAAACATTGCAACAGGAGTGAGGGTGCTGAATCTCATAAGAATTCAATTTACCAGAAATATCCATTTGTGGGGTGTTCACAAGGAAATGTTCCATCTAGCATTATTCTAAATTTATATAAGTAAGTGAATAAAACCAAAAGAATTACTTCACAAAATTGTTCAATGTGGTGCTCACTACTGTTTTTCATTTCTAACCTATGGTATATGATTTGGTTTAATGGGAAACATACTTAAATTTATAGCTAAAATGACTTACATGTATAAATTCAATAGAAGAAATATAAAAATGTTTTATTAAAGTAAGTAGATATTAGGTGCCAGTTGTAAAACTAAATATTCTGCAAAGTCTTTAATTTTATGACAGTTAATTGTTTACTTGGATATTATGTCTATACCTTTGACAGTTACATGCTTTGGAGATTAAAAGCTATCAAACAGTTCAGTTCAAAACTTTGAGAAATTATAGACTAGTTTTGTGTTTCTAAGCTTTTTCAAGCACATCCAAGTAGGAACGATTTCATTATTAAAATATACTTTTATTTAATTACAAAGGTTAGTTTTTTATTCCAGTCTTTTATTAATAACTCATTTGTGATTGCCACTTTTGTTGCTGATCAGAACTCCACCTTTACTTTGAAGAAAACATGTAAAGAGAGAAAAGACTGAAGATCTGCTTGAAGATTATGCTAATTATATGTAAAAATTCATTATTGTCACACAAACTTTGCCATGTATGTGTTGAACATAGTAAAATATTTTTTGTAAATCTATACAGTTAAGATTGCTTGAATTAGAAACACTATCTCAAAAAAAAAAAAATCACTCAGACTAACTCAGTCAATTAGTTTCAATAATTATCCCCCATAACAAAAACACTACTAGGAAAACCCAGACATCCTGGAGAAAAAGAAAGAACATTAAAATGCAGAAAGTCACTGATATCATTATATTTTAAATGAATTTTGCAAGTAGGTTGTACAGCACACTATAGTTTGCAACTGATCTAAATTTTAAGACTGTTGTAACAATTAAGGCTTTTGTAACCATCTCTAAAGTACAAAAATTTCCTTCATTTAAAATAGTTTTCTTTCCTTGAAGGGAAGTAGAAACATATTAAACAATTTTCAGGGAAGATTCTGAAAAGGTTCTTTAAATTTGGAAGTGTATCTTAAATGCTTTGAATACATGTATGACACCAGGGCCATGGCTAATTAGTTATAACGGAAGTTTTTGATTGGTTTTTATTAAAACCAGTTTTACCAATTGTGTGTAAAATTAAATTTTGTTACAAAGTTACATATAGAAAAGTAACCAAATTGATAAAATTTTTAAAAAAAATTCTTTCTCCTGATAACTTTGTTTCATGTGACATGAATTTGCCTGTGCCTGAAATGTTCATGTTTTTAAGCAACTGCAGGAAAAAACTCAATTTTCATTTAAAAATAAAATGACTGTTCTAGATGAATAAAGAAAAGTATATTTACTATATTAGGATGTTCATTAGGATTTAGTTTTCTATTTGGATACTATACTAACTGGATGAAAGATACATCAAAGTAGTACACGGAGCTTACTTCTAAGACCTATTAGGAAAAATGTCCAATTTGATGCATTAAAACAACTTATCTATAAAATTAGATGCTAGAACTACTTCATGTCTGACAGATCACTACTGGTAGGTTGAGATGTATTAAACATTGGAAACAGTTACTGTCTGTTTTTATGTCTTATTCTTGGTGTGTTATTTTCTTCTGGGTGAACATAGTTAGCGGAGGAGAGAATAAGAGAGAGAGGTTAAGGCTGAAAATTTCCAGTGCTTCTACCACGCATGTTCGGTGGTCCAATTACAGATCCACTGGAGAATGCAGCTCAGTAAGAAAAGAGAGTTAATATTAATGTTTGGACTGGCTTAACGTTTAGCTTTTCTGGGGAAGAAAGATTATAAAACTGTACAAAAATAGGGTTTAGGAAGCTTTCCTTACCTACAGGTTGGACTAACCGGTTATCAGATTGTGGCAAATCTATTTGCCAAACGTGTACAGCTGCAACTTGCCATCATCAAGCTGTTTGAAGAAAATGGAATGCTTGTTCTCTTCTGGGGAGGGGAGGAAGATTAAGAGATAACATTTTGACTCAAAGAAATGGTGATAACTTAGTACAAACAATAAAGACAGTAGCATGGTCTCACTCACATTAGTCTTTGCACACAGCAACTTTCTCACCAAAGCGTCATTACCACTGGGCCCCCCTTGGAGCCGGGCTATAGCTTCATGTTCCTCTTCAAGAGCAAAAAGAAGTTATCTCTTAATATAACCAGTAAAACACAAGCTTACTTATTCAGACGTGAATAAATAAAGACTTCTCTTTCAGGGTGTGAGTGCACAAGCGGAGGAGAAGCGGTCACTTCGTTCTAGGTGTGACCAAAAGAGGGCACCGTCTGCCCCTCACGCCAGCAGAGCTCTCGAGACTGTCAAACAGCCCCAAACCCAAACCCCTCGGCCACGAAGGCAGAGCCTCCGGGGGCCTCTGGCCTTCTGTCTCAGATAAGGAGACCAGATTCTAAAATTGCTCATTATGGACAACATCAGTCTGGTTATTTACTTCAGGGTTGATTTCTACATGTAGCCCTCACATTCCCTGAAAAGTTAACCATTAGATGCAAGCATCTGATATTCACTGTGACACTTTTCACAGACACGTTGGGTTTTAATATTATACAGAACACTGAGAAATTTCACTTTAGGCCAGATATAGGCTGTCATCAAACAGCACAAGAAAAAGCTGACAATTAAGTTCCTAATGGTATCTTAACTCTGAGGGATTATCTATAATGATAGCCAGATAGGAAACAGTGGCAGTCAGATCTCCCCAGCACATGGAGGAAGCAGTTAAATGCATTTGAGGTATGTGGGAAATGATTGGAAACAGTATTTTATGCCAAATTTTAGTAACAGAAGCCTAACAAATGAGTGAGAGGAAAAAAAAAAAGTCCTTACATTTATTTTCTGTATGCTTAAAGAGTTTTCTAACAACTGTATGTCTTACATAGTTAAGAGTTTGGGGGGACTGCACACCTCCCTTGTATATAACCAATGTCTTCAGGGTGACCGGCGAGAGCAGTTCTAGGCTCTTGAATGCAATTGCCAACCACTAGCAGAAACGCACCATGCAGAAGAATACATGATTTTTGAAACACTAAACTTAGCAGTTAAATCCAGAGACTGGAGGTAAGTAGTACAGACAGCTTTGTAGTAGAGAGAGCTGTTTAGAAGGAGGAAATGTGAGTTCTTAAGAGAATGATCACTTAGGGGAGTGGATTTCCATTGCTGTGAAAATATCACTGCATCATGCAATACCTGAAGGGAAACCTTGTGGGGAAACAGATTAATTCTATAATCTTTTCAGATAAGGAAAGCAGCCAAAATAGTTTTATGGTAGGTGAGGAGGGGAACTGCCATCTACTAATACTAAAATCTAGCAGGATAATCCCTCCCTTTCAACACAAAATCAAAGCAAGTAAAAAAGAATTTTTTTTCTTCCTCACTCTGTCTCTAGAAAAAGAATCACTATCTAGTGTAAAGCGTTGTGCAAGCCTCTTCATGTTTCTTCCCTCCAGAAAACAACTAAACAGAGGAAAGACCGAGTTCACAAACATTCCAGTTTGCTCCTGCCAAGGCACATCAGAGAAGCCGAAACTGGGACTGCCAGGGTTTGGGGTGGGTTCACCGGCGTGCCTGGAGTTAAAACCCAGACGTGTAGCCTTGCGGTCGCAAGTGCCTCCTTTCCCGAGTGGTCCCAACCCCTGGTCTCTCTGCCCGAAGGAAGCGAGCCTCAGATAGGGAGATGGACAGTTGTTGTCTCGGTTCCCAAGAATCGGGGTCCCCTTGGGTCACCTCATCCACCCAGCCACCTGTTACCCTCCAGGCCTGGATTTTCCGGAGACAAAATTAAGCAACGAGCCGCTGCCTCGTCTCCGCAACTGGGGCTTTGGAGGCTGTGATGGAGGGGGGAGACGGGGCGGTAGGATCCCCGAGGGATGACAGAGAGCTTCAAGTCTCCACTTGGGTGCGGGCGCCGCTGTTTACCCTCTCCGCCGCCTTAAGCCCACTTCCCTTTCCTCCCCTGGAGGAGGAGATGGTTAAAGATTACATAGTGGCCGCGGGCACTTCAAAGGGCGGCTCGGCAGCCAAAGGTAAAGATAACGTTCTGGCAGCTAGTGGTTGCCACATTTTAATCACTTCATTAAAAAAAAGGAGGGGGGGGGCTAGAAAGAACAGAACAGAACAACAGAACAGAAAAAGGTTACATCACGCGACCGCGCAAGGGATGAAGAGTAAGTTCCTTCGGAGCTGGACACGTTGGAGTTCTCCTTTGGGGAAACTTTTTCCAGTCCATCTCTTCGCGGAACGTGACGGGACAAGGAGGCGGAGGTTGGGGCAGGGACCAATTGGGCAGCCTACCCTAGGGTTCCAGGTTCAGGGGCACAGATGTCCACACTGCAGACAAATTGCCTGCACTCGCAGGAATTCGCGCGGCGACCTGCCTAGACTGGGCCGCAAAGCTGCAGCGCACCAGCGCTTTCCCCGGGGTTGCACTCGGAGCCGCCGTTTCTCTGCGGGTCCCAGGAAGTGTGGGCGCGCTGCTCCAAGACACGTGCGTTTCCCAGGGGCCCAAACACGCCTGACCAAGACGCCCTTGGCAACCTCGTCCGCCCCCTCCAGAGCGCGCGGAGGGCCAGCCTGCCTCCCTCCCTCCGCCCGCTTCCCGAAGCAGAGCCGGGGCGCACTTACAGGTAGGAGGTGAAGACACTGAGGTTGGAGGGCAGCTCTGAAAGCCCCAGGTCGGAGCAGTCCACCCTGAGCAGCATCCTGCCGTCCGGCTCGCACTGACAGCGCGCGGGGCACCCCCGCAGCAGCATGCCGGGTCTGGGCGAGCCGCCCGCGGCCGCCAGCTGCAGCAGGACGGGCAAGGACAGGAGAACGCCGACCGAGGAGGTGTCCATGGTGCCCGGGCAGCGGGACCGCGGCGGCGAGTGGGGAGGGTCGGCCGGGCTGCAGACCGTGGCGCGCCAGGAGCGGCTCGGCGGGCTTCTGCGGCTCCGCGGGCGCGGGCAGCGCGGGGCCGCCGAGGAGAAGCGCCGCGGGGCCCGGCCGGGTCCCTGCCGCCACGCGGGGTCCAGGAGCGGCTGCAGCCGCTGCAGGGGCCGGGCGGTGAGCGCTGCTGCTGCCGGCGGCCTGCTTGGCGCGGAGCAGCATCTCCGCTCGCACGCCCCTGTTTTAAAGCGCTCCAGCCCGAATCGCGCGCCCGGTGACGTCAGCGCAGCCCGGCCGCCCGCGGCCCCCGCCCGGCCCCGCCGCCCTCCCCCGACCCCCTCCTCCCTCCCCGGCCCTGCGGCGGGAGGCGGCTGGCGGCGCGAGGTGCAGCCGAGTTCTCGGCGCCCCGGCTCTGCCTGCCCGGCGCGGACCCCGGCGCTCCGCACCGCGTGAGGGGCGCGGGACCCCGCTCCCCGCCCCGCCCCCGGCTGCCTCCGTTCTCTCCCGCGGCTGGGCCGCCCGGAGCCGAGAGCCGAAAGGGACCTGCTTCAGACGGGTACAGACGGACACGCAGGGGCCGAAGGATGCTGCACGCTTCCCCAAAGCCCACTTCCGAGAATGCAGGGGCTACATGGAGCACCTAAGGGGGAAAAAGAAAAAAAAAAAAAAAATCCAATCCAGAAAAATAGTCACACTAGCAGGGTAAGGAGGAAAGCGTCCCCAGGCAAAAGATGGGTGACCTTTTGGATCCTTACCTCAGGCCGCCCGATCTGGCTCGCTTTTTGCCCTAAAATCGAAACGCTGGGCTAATCGCTAAATAAATACAGCTCGTGAGCAAGCACTCCAGTGTTGTCTAACCCATGGGGTTAGATGTCCAAGTGACTTTAAAAAAAGTGATTTAGGATCCTCTGGAAGTCACCTTTAGTGAAGCAATGCGGGACAGATGTTTGCTTTTGTTCGGCTGCCTTTTCATCCTAAAAGTGTCCCAGGGTTTTCTAAATAAGTGCAGTCCCACCCAGATGTGAGAACCATTTTTAGTGCAAATTGCGAGCTCTCATACTCTTCAAAAGCGACCTGCAGTGAACCTGCAGGAGAAAGGAGGACAAGGACGCAGGGCGTTCCTGGGAGAAGGCCTCGGTGCAGAGCCCGACGTCTGCAGACCCCAGTGAGTAGCTGAAAAAAGTTACGGCCCAAGCCTGCCACTTCAACTCACAAAAATGCACAGTTTTCACTCTGGGCACAATGCCTGCTTGTTTCATGAAGGTGGAGAACGCTTATGGCTTTTAAGGCCACTCAGCCTTCTTCCACTTAGTCCATCCTGCTGAGTTTCCCATATAAACTTCTGAATTTTACAGCTGGATAGATTTTTGTCGTTGTGTCTATTTCCTCTCCTTTGTTTAAGTAGTGGTCCGCAAACCTGGCTGACGTCCTATATTAAAAACGTGGCTGACGTCTATATATTAAAAAAATATATAGATTCCTGGACCTAAATCAGTGTTCCGAACATGCTCTTTTCTATTCTGAGTTCCTGGATTGGATGGAAGGAGAGAGTGGCTAAGCTTTATATATACCCCATCTTCTTCATTTTGCAGATAAAGATATTGCAGCCCAGAGATTTGGGAACATCTTACAGTGGCTGCTGAAAACTGTGAGTGAACCCCGGATTCTGGATATCAGTGCAGGGCCTACTTCTTTCCTGGTCCTTCACCTGTCTCTTTGCACATCACGTCCAGTACCGTACCTCTGCTTATTTATTTTTGTTAATTTTTAATTTTATATTGGAGTATAGCCAATTAACAATGCTGTGATAGATCTTCTTTATCCATTCTGCCTTTGCTAATTTTTTTTATTCTTGCTTCTCCTAGCCATTCCTTCCACATTTATAGAACATCTACTAATTACTCATTTTCTTTCCCTTTAAAAAAACTTAGCCCCAGATTACTTATTTTGTAAGAAAGCAATTCCAGACTTACTCTTTCTTTAAACCCTTCTGTAACCATAGTTTATATTAGTCATCAAGAAACAAATCTTTATAGAACAGCTACAGGTGTGATACAGCAGTGGCCCAGTTACCGCTCTTCCATGGAGCTTACAGTCTAAGGAAGATCACAGACTCTGCACAGAAATTCTAGAAATCTCATTGAAAGTGTATGTTCTAAATATCACACAACTGAGCCCTAAAATTTTCTTGAATGCATATGTGTCTTGCTTTCCCAACTTTATTGTGATAGCTTTGGAGACAGGGACTAGGCCACTTGTCTTTACGTGGAGAACTCCTACAGTGGACTCATGTTTGTGGAAACTTAACTGATTTTTACGGACTGACTGATTTATCAACACAGGTATCCAAATATGATCGTGTCCACCATCTTACTAAGGGCTTTTGTCAATAGTTTCTGTGACTTCAGGGTTCCAAAAAGAGTATAGCACTTTGGTCATCGAATGAATCAGGTAGAACTAGATTTGAATCTAGATTCTGACAGTTTTAGGTGTATGACCGGAAGCAACAGAATGAGCCTGTATAAGTCTCTGTAAAAAAGGATTGTTATTCACCTACATAGTGCTAAACATGGAAATGTCTGAAACTTGGCCTGGAGTAGAGTGAATTTCCCACCTGCGTTTGTGCCTTTCCTATTCTCTTCAGGGATTGAAGCTTGTTAACCAATTTGTGTAAAGCAGAGGGATTCCTGACTCAGTTACAAGGGGGAAAGACAGCTATGCTGGATGAAGCCAGGTGTAATGAATATTTTTTCTTTTTTTCCACATGCCCAACATTTCTCCTCTTTCTTTTTGGTTAATGCATGCCACACTTTTCTTTTGGGAAACACTTCCCAAACCTTAGGTGACTCTGGTAGAACTGTCGATCATATGTCCCAGTTTCCTGACCCTGGGGTAAGTATATGACCCCAGCAGAGCAGTCTGAATCCATCTGAGGGCTTGTCACGAACCCTGGGGTGAGAGGCTCTTTTCCAGCCTCATGAGTTCAGGACAAGGAAGCCTGGAGCTCAAGGGAGCTGTCATTCTGCCTTGTGGAGAGAGCTCATCACAAAGTGAGCATCAGCTTTAGTGAGGAGAGAAGCAAAATCCTAAGGTCCTCTTTTAAATGTCTGATTTAAAAGCTGTTGCTACACCATCGCCTCCCAATTGGGTGAACCAGTCAATTTTATTTTGTCTTGTTGGTTAAGGTAATGAGTAAGGACTTTTTTGTGATCACTTGCAATCAGAGATGCTTAGTAAAAACGTAAAAGTCCAGGAAGCATGAATACTTGAGTGTGACCTGATGAAATTCAAGGTCTTGCAGACCTTAAAACGTATGAGTTGAAAATAAGAATAGTTCTTCTAATGGTAATTTTGTTGTCTGAATACACATATGTTAATTACGTTACCTTAGCTAATAAAATGAAAATACAGCAAAGCAGATTCCTGTGTACTACAAAGAAAAAAGAAAGTTCTAGTAGGGCCTCTGAGTAGTAGTTTCTAGTAGTGGACAGGAATACTGGAGTGGGTTGCCATGCGCTTCTCCAGGGGATCTTCCCTACCCAGGGATCAAATTCAAACTCGCGTCTCTTACATCTCCTGCAGTGGTGGGTGGATTCGTTACTGCTAACACCACCTGGGAAGGCCCCGTACCCTTTCCCCAATCCCTTGGAAATTCTAAACATACAGAGACTTAAGCTGCATAGAATCTTAGACTTGTTATTGTCTTATTGAAAAAAAAATTCACACATTTTGGTAAAGAAAACAATGATAGTCTTTTTGGACTGCCCCTGGAACCAGTTGGAGCAAAGAATGGTATGTTTTTATGTGAACAGTAGGGACAAATATATATTCAACTTTTCCCCCTTAAAAAACATATATATTTCTAGTTTCTCTCAACAACCAGTTACACGCATGCATAGTGGTGATACATCAGAGGAGAACAGCTCCACCCCTTACACGTAATAATGTTAGTGGGATAAAGTAGAGCCGTATGGTGTTTTGTCTGGGTGAGATGTTTGTATTATTCATGATTTTGGAAGGTATCTGACTGTTAATCAGTTGGTGTGTAATGGGAATATCTCAGGCCAGGACTGTAATCCCTTTGTGCCTCTTAGACTAAGTTCCTAAAGTCAGTTCTGGTAAAGTACAGTCTGGTACATGTTTCTGGGCTTGCTAAACGGATGATTTCCTAATTCTTTAATCTTTGATAAAAGTCCACAACTAAAAACATTCGTGTACACCACATGAATTACTAATAAGCTTAGTTGAAGCATGCCAGGATAATTTAAGTTAACAGGTAAGTCAATATTTCTTTTACAAGTATAGTGAAATTGTGTTTACACAACTGGTGGGCTATTACAGACTTATTTAACTTGTTTGAAAGAGTATAAAGCCCATTATTTGTCCTGCTCATTTTACATTCATGATATAATCAGGCTTATGCTGAATTTCTTCACTTCCTTTTACCAACAAAGTCTAATTAATTGAGAAAGGAGGGGGATTTAAGAATAAAGATCTATTTTCTTTCGGAATTATTTATTTAGCAAGAAAGCATTCATTCAGCTAACTCATTACTTTGAAGCAGCCTATTATATAATATCAATCGGATCTGTCTTTGATATTATCCAACATAAAGGAAACCTTTAAATATATCCACATGTTTACAACATGCTAAAAGAAAGGACAGTGGTACCTGATATTATAATTCTGTAGCTCATTTTGATTTCCTTGTTTTATTTCGAGTGTGACAGTGGACATAATCTGCTGGTGGGCCACCTAGTTTCTGGAAACATGTGTCCAAACTCACATGCAAACCAGGAGGAGGTTTTCTTTTCAAACTAAGAATAAGATTAGTGAGGAAAAAAGAATAAAACACAATTAAATGATTTTCTTGTTTATTCCTATGCTTTTCAAATTCTGCCGAATATCCCCTTAGTATATAGACAAACTCTTCCTTATACCCATTGTGATGTCTCTTTTCATGATTTCTTTAGAACTACACTTTTAGAAATTTTAACCATCTGTCATGTCCACATGCTCAGACAGAGCCTGCACCTTGCTTCAAATGATGAGAGCCTGGCAGGTTCCCATTGGCAGAGGTGCCTCTCCCAAGGCCTCTTGCAAGAGTATATTCAGATCCTGGTCTCTCAACTGCAATTCTGAGACCCAGTGAGCTCTGAAAAAGGAAAGGTTTTCTGAAACAAATTTCATAGCATAGTGTGAATGGAACGGATGTGAATTTGTTTATATTCTTTTTCTCCTTTTCATGTTATTATTTGCTCAGTTTGCTGCAGAAATGTTGATGTGGTTGATTGCAGGCTGCTTCCTCAGACTCGAGTGGGAGTTTTATGTAATACATGGGGCCATTGTTCTAAATATTTTAGACAATGTATGGGCTATTATTCTCAAATTTAAAATCACCCCGTATTCTGCATTTTCTGCATCTGTGACCTTGAGATTTTTGGCAAAGGGATTATACAGCTATAAATCATCAATAAACTTTGCAATAGTCATCTCATAAATGGTTTTTAGAAGAAAGGCATTGGATGAGGCAAGGGTAGGAAGTTCCATTGCAAGTAAAACCCAAAGTGAAGTGGTCAGCTCAGGTGAGTGAGCACTTGCTGCTGGACACATCCCCCTTTGCAGAGTATGGGGCACAGCTTCCTGTCTCTTCCTCTGGGTACACATCTATCTGTAGAGTAGCTAGTAGAGACCATTATATTAGGAGCTTGCTGTCTCTCAAACACTAGAGAATTGATAACAATTGGGAAACACATTTCGGGAAAGAAAAACCAGAGGTGTTGAACAGATAGTAATAGTAAAAGTAAGAAGAAGGAATTGTTCAGCTCACTTAGAAGAACAAATTTATGGGTTTTATTTCACGGACGTGCAAAATTTATAAAGGAAAGCAAACAAATACAGAGCACGCTATTTCCCCAAATGCTTTATTTTGATAAGTCTAGTGCATTTTAATTGAGTACACATAGTAGCATTTCACTGCTGTTACAGTCTCGTAAAGCAGGGCAAACTATATTGCACAAACTCTGTGGCTCAAGTCAATGAGTCATAATAAAGCATTGCCCAGATTGCTGCAATTAAAATTTACAGAAACTTTTTGTTGAGTGTTGTTAGGTTTGTGGATTAATAAAAGAGCCTGTTAATTTTAATTTTTCTTTAACAAGGACTAAGATTTTGGTTGTAAGTTTCGTTGACTTTCTCCTTTTGCATAAATTTTAGATTGTACTTGGCAGAAAAATAATCTCATTGCAGCTTAAAAAATACATTAATATACTAAATACATTTTCTAAGAGGTGATCCCTGTCCTTTTCTTACCATCTCTCACTCTCCTTCATTCACATTCTTTCTGTTTTTTCCTACTCCCATCTTCTCTAACCTCGCGTCAGGATCGCTGGGAGAGGGTGGGATGGTGTGAAGGTCATTGGCTAGGTCACCAATGAGAAGGGCAGCATGACATAGCATCACAGCACAGGTTTTGAGTTCTCACAGTCCAGGGTTCAGATCTCTGCTCTGTCATTTACAAGTTGTGGGGTTTGGAGCAACTTCACCTGTGAGGCCTAGTTTTTTCATCTGCAAGATGAGGACGGTTGTACCATGTCTGCAGAGCTTGCTAGAAAATGAGACCTGATGTATTACAGGGCCTTCCATGCAGTAAACACTTAATATATGGTAATAATAAGGAGTTTTCCATTCTTTTCTTGAAGTTTTTCTTGAGAAAATTTGTTCAACTCTATGGAGCTAGGAGGATTGAAACAGGCAGATAGACTTTTCACTTTTTTCTTTTGCTAATGACATGGTACTTTGAACATTTACTGTGGTTTCACAGGAAAGTAGAGAGTTTCACAAAATTTTGAGATTACCTTGGTTAGGGACATTTGCTAGTGAAACAGTCCGAGTTACATTTATTAGGCCTCAGTTTCTAGTTTTAATAAATCCTCAATTCCCAGTTTTAATTGTAGCTGTTGTTCAGTTGCTAAGTAGTGCCCAACTCTTTGCGACCCCGTGAACTGCAGCGCACCAGGCTTCCCTGTCCTTCACTATCTCCCATGGTTCGCTCAAACTCATGTCCATTGAGTTGGTGGTGCTATCTAACCATCTCAACCTCTGCCACCCCCTTCTCCTCCTGCCCTCAATCTTTCCCAGCATCAGGGTCTTTTCCAATGAGTTGGTCCTTCTCATCAGGTGGCCAAAGTATTGGAGCTTCAGCTTCAGCATCAGTCGTTCCAATGAATATTCAGGGTTAATCTTCTTTAGTATTGACTGGTTTGATCTCCTTGTAGTCCAAGGAACTCTCAAGAGTCTTCTCCAGCACCACAGTTCAAAAACATCAATTCTTCAGGACTCGGCCTTCCTTATGATGCAACTCTCTCATCGGTACATGACTACTGGAAAATTATTAGTGTTAATTAGAATGTATTTATCTGCAGACATCTACTGAACATTCAGTAGATGCCAAGCACTGAAAACATGGGGATAAATGCATATGGTGCCTGCTTTCAAGTAATTCACCACTGAGTTGAGAAGACAGACATGGAAAACAGATAAGTAAAGTGCAGGATAATAAAAGGGATAAAAAAAAAAATGCTGTTAGGGTAAAAAGGAGGGAGGAACTAACTCTGCCTCACAGAAAGCCTTCATAGAAAAGGTGATGTTTGAAGCAAGTTCTTGAAGGTTCAGCAGGAGTTTGTTGGGGAAGAAGAGTGAAAGGCCATCCCTGGGAGTTTGATGAGGACAAAAGGGGATTCTTAGGTGGTGATTAGCCTGGTTCTCGTTTAGGGTGAAGATGTGTAGGCTTGGGAAACTGGCAGAAAGAGAAGCTGGAAAGACACAGTAAGACAGAGAGATTGTGGAAAAGGCGTGATGTGCCATCTTATGATGCTTGGGCTTGATTCTGGGTACAGGAGGGGACCAGGGCATCTTTAGGCAGGGGAAGGATGCTGTCACATTTTGCCTTTGGAAGGAGAGGGACTTTAAAGTCAGCTCCAGCACTGCAGGAGCAGGAGTCAGAAGCTACAGCTGATTTGAGTATTTGCAGATTTGAGCAAGAGGAGAGAGACACCACAGTCAGCATGGAGCACTGGACATGGCAAAGCAGGTTCTCGAGATATCTCAGGGGCAGAATCGGCAGAACTTGGTGTCTGTGGTACCCAGAGGGAATGGGATGCTTGTGATGTCTTTGCTGCCTTTAGCCTCGGAGACTAGGTAGAAGATAATTATTTACCGAAAAATATTTTTACCGTTTTTGAGTCTTTGTGCCAAGCACTGTGCTAAGTGACTTAAATGCATCTCGTAAAATTTATTCCTCTCAACAACTAATAAGGTAAATATAAGGATCCTCTTTTAAACAAATAAGGAAAGTGAGGCTCAGAGAAATTAAATAACTTTCCAAAATCTCTTTGCAAGTAAGTGACAAAGTTGAAATTGTATCTGTGGCCTATTGGACTCCAAAACTACACTTTTAAGCCCTGGAAGAGGATCAAGTTTTGAAAAGAAGATAGTAAATTTAGTTTTGGGGCATGTCAGGTTTGCAGTTGAGAAAAATTTTCAGAAGGGTGTTGACTATAACATGAACTTTTGCAGATTCAAATCTTTCTTGATGTAGAGTCTTTGATTTGAGCCATGAATTCATTCTTGATCACAGGCTTAATGCAACGGCCTCTGTGTTTGTGTTGTTCTGTTTCATTGACGGATCAGATGCAAGGCTCAAAAAGCCCCAGACTTAGGAGCTGTGATAATATCCTAATCAATTGTGATGGCAAATATTTTTGGCAAGTGATTTCAGAGGCTCTCTATTTTTTTTTTTCATTTATTTTTATTAGTTTGAGGCTAATTACTTCACAACATTGCAGTGGGTTTTGTCTTACATTGACATGAATCAGCCATGGAGTTACATGTATGAGGCTGTCTATTCTACTTGAACCTTTCCCAGTCACATTACGGCTGAAAATTGATGCATTTTGAAGACATAGATGCCTTTTCCCTCTTCTGTGAATGCTACTATCCAGGCAATTTTTAAAAATTTCCTTTTGTAAACATTTTTCTTGATCCTTTTTGTCTTATCAGGCCATAATGTATTAGCCTAAAGCGTCTCTGGTGGCTCAGTGGTAGAGAATCTGCCTGCAATGCAGGAGACACAGGAGACGCGGGTTCAATCCCTGGCTCAGGAGGATCCCCTGGAGGACAGAATGGCAAGCTAGTCCAGTATTCTTGCTGGGAAAGTCCTGTGGACAGAGGAGCTTGAGGGGCTACAGTCCATAGGGTTGCAAAGTCAGACACAACTAAAGCAACTGAGCAAGAACAAGACATTCTATAAATGTTTTTCTGCTAGGTCAGTTACAAGAGGAATACAAAATAGTTGTAGAAATATTGAAAACAAACAATTATAGAACAAAATTAAAACCTGTCACTTGAAGACAAGAGCTGTTAACATTTTATCTATTTCATTTCAGTGTTCTAACTGCATATATATTTTTTTTACCAAATTGTGGTAGTTTTCCACTTATAATGGGAAAATATTATCCTCCATTAATACTATTTGTTAACAGTAGCTTTTTTTGCCTTCATGATAGTTAATTCTCTCCATCCCACAGGTGAGGAAATTGATACTCAAATAACTTGAAAAACTTCGGTAAGTATGACCCTGTTCAGTACGCACTTTTTGACCTCTCAATTTGGCAAGGAGAATTCAAGATTTAGACAAAGAACCATAATAGAATGCAGTGTGTGGGAAGGCTGTTAGAAGTTCAGAGGTGATAGGAGTTTGGAGGCAGGAGGGATTTGTCCTGCTATTCATAGAGTCAGGGAAGGCTTTATGGAGCAGACTGCATCTGAGATGGGTCTTAGAGGAAGAGTAGTAATTTGACGTTGGAAGAAGACATTCTAAAGCAGGGAACAGTATAAACAAAGGGATGGTGGCAGAAAATCTTAGCACCTATTTGGGAAATTGTGATTATTTCAATTTGCTTTACTTTTGGGCTTTAGAAAGTTCTTTGTGCAAAGCTATAAAATTGAAAGTTAGAAGAAGACTGAAGTTCAGATGCTTTGTAGATGGATGGGTAGGAAAGGAATTATGCCTTAGGAAGCTAACTTTAGCTTCAGTGTCTGGGGCCAATTGAAGGGAGAAGGTGGCAGAAAGACTACCCATTCAGTGTATACTTACTGGGCTCTATTACATGCTGGGTATTCCAGCTAGAAGAATACAACAGACCAAGTATCCAAGCTGATTGGTTGGGAGAAATGTGGTGCTATTAGAAAAATGAGCAGAGTTGGGAAAGAAGAGTCCAGATTTTTGTTTTTTGAGTTTGGGTGGCCCAGGACTTAACTGGGTATTCAGGTTGGTGCTTTAGAGAGGGAAGGACTGGATGCTCTTGTATTTGAGAATTCTAGGTGATGGAATGGTCATGGTTGATACTGATATTGAGAGGCGATGGATATCAGTTATGGTAATTGGTGAAATTGTGGAGGAAGTAGTGGTAGATAAATATCTTAAATTTACTGACTATCCATCGCACAATGTTCTAAGCATTTTACAAGCTTTATCTCATTTAATCCTCAAAACAACCCTTTGAGATAGATGCTGTTTGCTTCTCCACTTTGTAGATATCCCATATTACTTAGAGATGTGGGTTAAGTTCCAGATGACTGGAATAAAGCACGTCACACAAATTTTTTGGTTTCCCAGTATATAAAAATTATGTTTATACCATACTGTAGTCTATGAAGTGTGCAATAACATTATGTCTAAAAAGTTGATGTACATATCTTAATTAAAAAATACTTTTTTGCTGAAAGATGGTAACCATCATCTGAATCTTCAGTGATTCATAATCTTTTCTCTGGTGGAGGATCTTGCCTCAGTGTTGATGGCTTCTGACTGATCAGGATGGTTTTGCTGAAGGTTGGCATGGCCGTGGAAATTTCTTAAAATAAGACAACAGTGAAATATGAAGCATCAGTTATCTCCTCCTTTCATGAACAGTTTCTCTGTAGCATGTATTGTTGTTTGCTTATAGCATTTACCCACAAGTAAAACTTCTTTCAAAAACCGGGACGAATCCTTTCAGATCCTGCTGCTGCTTTGCCAACTAGATTTATGTAATATTCTAAATCCTGTGTTTAACAATCAAGTTCACCTTCTCAAATGGGCATGGTTGATACACCCAGAACAACTACAACAGTAACATCAAAGATCTCTAATTAAAGATCACCATAACAAACATAACAATAATGAAAAAGTTTGAAATATTGCAAAAATTACCAAAATGTGACCCAGAGACATGAAGTGAGCAAATGCTGTAGGAAAAACAGTGCTGACAGACTGGCTTGACAGAGCTGCCGCAAACCTTCAGTTGTAATAAAAAAAAAATGCAATAGCTGCAAAGTGTAATAAAACGAGATATGCCTGTGTAGATGGGGAAACTGGGTCTCAAGATCACACAACTGGCGAATGTTCCATCCGGGATTGACCTCTAGCAAGCTGATCTTGAGCCTATGCAGTCAGGCTCTCCTTCACCCCTGGTCTGGGAAGATTCCACGTGTTGTGGAGCAACTACGCACCACAGCTAGTGAAGCCTGCATGTCCCGGAGCTGGTGCTCTGCAACAAGAGAAGCCATCTCAGGGAGAAGCGCGCACCGCCCCTGGAGCGAAGCTGCCATTTGCTGCAAGTGGAGAGAAGCCTGCACACAGCAACGAAGACCCAGCGCATCCAAAAATAAATAAGTCTTAAAAAAAAAAAGAAAAAAGAAAAAGGGCGTTGAAAGCAAGCCCAGAGAGGCTGCCACCAGGAGACTGGGTGGGCATAGCGTCAAACACCGTAGGCACGTGTGTTGATGTCCTTGTGGGTATGAAACAGATGTCGGGGAAGCACTGAGGCTGCATTTCTGTGATCAGAAGCATTGTTTGGTTCAGTGGCTTAGCCAGAAAGAATATGCAGGAGAAATATGGTTATTGAGCAATTGCTACCTAGTTGGTTAATCATGGTCTATGTCTACACTTACATATTTGTAGTTTTCAACACTAAGGGTAATCACTTATCAGTGGGAATTTGACATAACCTCGCTGTCTAATAATTTTGAATAGCTCGGGGGAATAACTCATTTGCAGGAGAGAAAAGTCTGACTCACATGCTTTTTGTTGAAGAGAAATATGTTTGCTAATTTAGAGTATGGACAAAACAGAAAGCTACAACTGGAATTGGGTTTAACAAAATTGCATTGAATTAAGCACATGCCTGAAGGAAGTTTACAAATAACTTATAATTATTATTTCAGTGGTTTTATGAGTATATTTGTAATTCCAAAACCACCTTCCTTAAGGCTATCTTCTTAATCTAATTCAATAAAAATTTATTGACTTCTATTACAGATTTAAGCTGTGCCAGGCACCAAGAGTGCTATAAAAGGGATATTTACTTATTTATTGAATAAATATTTACTGAGAAGTTACTGGGTCTGGCACTGTATTTGGTGCTGAGGTTAGAATGGTGAGTAAAGTGGAAACGATCCCTGACCTCCTGGAGCTTATGGTCTAGTGGGAATGACAGACATTGATTAAAAACAGACACACCACAAATAAAAAATTGTTTACAAACTGACCTGAGAGCCATGAATGATCTTTTTGGGAAACAGGATTTACCAATGAGAGAATAAGATAAAATGACAAGCAAAAATGAGCAACCTTGTCTAGAATGATTTTTATGCTATTAATTTATTTAGTACTCTCTCTTTTCATAGACAGATGAAGTAAACACTATTACAAACACTAATAACATTATTATCCTTCTCATTTAGGAGGACAGCTTTACTTTCATTCACCTTTTTCCTTTAGGCATTTTTTATCTCTATTTTTCCTTTGCTTGTAGAGCTGTATAATTGTGGTGGCTTGTTGGCTGCAGGTTCATTCATGCTAGTGGCAAACAAAAACAGTGGAGGAGGGAGTCATATTAGTAACGGCTTTAGCACCTCAATTTCGGGAGTGCTTTGAATGTTGCAAAACTGTGTGTGTCATGGAGACAGGGGGCTATGCTAAGGAGCTGAACTTCCCCAGATACTTACTGACGAAGACTTCAGTTGAAGTCTCTTAGAAGCAAGATCAGTGTTTTCTACAGTGTTAAAAAATGATTTGAGTGACTGTTTCATTGCCAAGTCCCCGTGGACAGTCAATTGGTGATCGACATTAATGTTGACTTCTAATGTTGGCTGGTGCTCTTTATTTGTCTACTTAAGAAACGTCAGAAGAGGTTGTGCTTTTCCATGAAACTCAAACCTGTGAGAATGTGCTTTTCATTTGATTTCCAAATGCTTTTCAACCTTCCCACTGAGCTCGTGTTCATAGCCCAGAACAGAACATGTGGCAAAAATCTGGCAAATCTTTTTCAGAGGAAGAGGTGTCTTAGTTACAAAAAAAGAAAAAGTGAATATCATGGAATTTGGAAATGGAGAAAAACTGAAAGAAGAGATCATTTTGAAAAGAAAGAAAAAGAACCTAGCTTATTGTCAGGTATAAATGGAAAATATAATATGATTTCTAAAATTAACTTGTCTTTCCTTAGAAACTATCATGATAAGCAACTTTATTCACTAAGTCATTTAGAATGTAAAGTTTTTGTTTATTTACATAATATGGGTAAGACAAAGGAAATTTTAAAAAAGTTATAAAAAGTCTATGGTGCCAAAGTATTAAAAAGAGTAGTTCTTTAAGTGGTAAATTTAGAATAGTAAAGGAAAACATTTACTGTAGTAATAATGTTTAGTTACTGTCTCTGACTGGTAGACCATCAGTCCTTTTGTCAATTGACAGGCTATTGCTCTAAGATGACTTTTTATAAGAATCAGGATTTCTTGACATTCTAGATGGTAGTAAAAAGCAAAACCAGACACTAAAACCCCTTTAGTGTGACTAACAAAAAAATTGTGAAGGAATTTCACATGTCTTGTGATTTCTTCTTCTGTGGGCTATTTCACTTAGGTTCTAGATTCTAAGATGAAGAAATGGATTGTTTTCATTTTATTAAAAACTCTTAGGAAAAAGGGGAATGGCTCTCTGACTTCTAATTTAAATTCTTGTGTACATTAACTATAATTCCCCAAAAGTGCTGTTTGGCAAAACACATATTATGTTGTTATGGCAAAGAGAAACAAGGACGGAAATTGTTAAAAGAAAAAGTGCAGCGTATTACCAAGATTTAAGTGCTGGTACGATGTGTAAACTAGACTTAGTAAGATGCTGTAAAAGGAGTGTGTTTGCCTGGTGGATCATATTTATCTATGTATGAATATACATATATGTGTATATATATACATGTATATACATGTATAAATTTATACACAGAGTATACACAAACAGAGGATGTTAAGGGGCCAACTATTATATGTGCTACATCATAGATTTTATTTCATAAACAAGCTTTTAAAAGAAAATTGATCAACTTAAATGCCAAAAGCCTTAAGACTTCAATTATATTTAGGAGGCTAATTTGCACATTCCATCCTTGACCTTGGAAAACCATCCCTTCATCATTTTCATGTATTCAATGAATAGTTATTGAGTGCTTGCTATGGCAAGATGGTGTTCTTGGTCCTGGAGGCACAGCAAACAAACGAAGTAGACACAGATTCTTGCAACTTACATCCCAGAGTGAGTTTACATTCTGGAGAAGCAGACAATGAGCAAATCGACATATAGAGAATCAGTATAAATAGACTGTGTGTGCATGCCTGCTCAGTTGTGTCTGACTCTTTGTGACCCCATGGACTGTAGCCCTCCAGGCTCCTCTGTCTATGGAATTTTCCAGGCAAGAATACTGGAGTGGGTTGCCATTTCCTTCTCTAGGGGATTTTCCTGACCCAGGGGTCGAACCGGTTTCTCTTGCATCTCCTGCATTGGCAGGTGGACTCTTTACCAGCTGAGCCACCAGGGAAGCAAAAAGATATAGAATGTCAGGTGGTAATTTTCAAAAATAAGGCAGGAAGAGAGAAGTAGGGAGCGTAAGGGAAGGGAAGGTGAATCACAGTTTTAAGTAGAATGGCCAGGGGAGGGCTTACTGAGAGGGGCCATCTGGAGAAGACCTGAAGGAGATAGGAGAGTGGGTCATGCAGGCATCGGTACTTTCTGGGAAGGAGGACCTTTCTGGGAAGAAGAAACAGCATATGCAAGGCCTCTGAGTGGGCAGGGGCAGGCCCACCATGTCTGAGGGACAGAGAGGAGCCCAGTGTGGCTCAAGGGCCCTGAGGCAGAAGCAAGGCTACTGTAAGCTGAGTAGTGGTCTGGGCCAGGATACTTGCAGTGGAAGTGAGGACAAGTGGCTGGATTAGGGGTTGATGCTGGAGATGTTCTGAAAACAGAGCTGATAGGATCTGCTGACAGGTTAGATATGGGGTTTGTGAATTCAAGGTTTTTGACCTGAGCAACTGGAAGGATTGAAGTTGCCATTAACTGAGGTGGGGAACGCTGTGGGAAAGAAACGGTCTGGGGAAAGAAGAGAAGGTTGGAATTGGGCATGTTCCTTTTGAGAGCATATTGTATGTCTAAATGAAACATTGGGTTTGTAGTTGAATATATATTTCTGGCATTCAGGGAAGTATTCTAGACTGGACATTTAAAGCTGCTACTTGTCAGACCATCAGTTCAGTTCAGTTCAGTTGCTCAGTTGTGTCCGACTCTTTGCTATCCCATGAATTGCAGCACGCCAGGCCTCCCTGTCCATCACAAACCTCAGACCATAGGAGGCATTAAAAGCCACAAGATGTTTGGAGATAGATCATTAAGGGAGTGCATGCAGATAGAACAGGGAAGAGATCCAAAGACTGAGCTTGACATACTCTGAAACAACCTTACCAAAGCTCTACTATAGAGGTTGGGGTGCTGAAGCATTACCAGCAAAGGTTAGGAAAAAGAATGGCCAGCATGGGAGGAGGAAAATCAGGAGAAAACAGTGTTCTGGAGGTCACAGGAAGAAGATATTTCAAGTGGGAATGAGTGATCAACAGTGAATATGCTCCTAATAGATTTAAGATGCAGAGGGAGAATTTGTCTATTGGGTTTGGCATTGCTCAGATCATTTGTAAATCTTAGCAAGAGCAGTTTTGATGGAGTAAATAGGAACAGTCTACTTGGGCTGCATTCATTTATCCTATTTGAAACAGAAAAAGAAGTTATCTTATCTATGCAAGAATATCTGAGGTAAAACACTCAGAACTATTTTTTGTGCAAAAGACCTAAAACAGGCCTTCAGATATGGAGACAAAAAATAACAACTGACATTTATTCAGCACCTACTTGTGCCAGGTACTGTGCCAAAGTACTTTGGAGGAATGATTTTATCTGACTTTCACAATAAACCTATGAATTAGATGCTATTATCTCCATTTCATGAGTGAGGAAATTCAAGTTTGCCAAGTTTAAGGGACTTTCCTAAAGTCATGTAACAAGTAAGTGATAGAGCTCAGGTATTGGAAGTATTTTCATAATACCCTTAAGCTGACCAATGATTTTGTTTCTAAGTTGTATCTATTGCTTTTGGAAATTAATAGCCTCATTCTTTACAGACTATTTTTTTTCATTTTGTTTATTCCATTTATTTCATGTCTTTATTTTTCCAATATCTAGCACTTCTGTAATACTGAAAATTTATAACCAGTTGTTTTGATAATTGTTTGATTTTTTTCTTGATGCAGAGAATTACCCAAAACATTTCTATTTATTGAATTTGATTGATACGGTCAATCATGTTAAAATACTATTGAAAGCCTATATGGGAAAATAATCTATAAAAGAATGGATATATGTATAACTGATTCACTTTACTGTACATATGAAACACACAACATTGTAAATCAACTATACTCCCATAAAAATTAAAAATAAAATAAACCCAAAAATGTTATTGAAGAGAATGTAATTTTCTAGAATGATGCCCATTTTTTCTACAAATGTTTTATTTTGAGGAACTTGATTAAATTTTTGGAAATACACTCTTTTTTAAAATTGAAGGATAGCTATATACGATATTATATAAGTTACAGTTATACAGTATAGCGATTCACATTCTAAAGGTTATAGTCAACTTATTATCAAATATTTACTATATTCCCTGTGCTGTACAATATTCCCTTGTAGCTTATTATATACCCAGTAGTTTATATATTCTTAAAGTAATCGTATGGAAAGTAATTGAGCACTGAATTTGCTCATTTCATGTTTATGACCTCTCTGTGAGATGGATGTCATTATTATCTACATTTTATACTCAGGGAACCAGAGGTTTGGGGAAGTTGAGTAAATTGCTCAAAGAAACAACTTGTAAGTGGTGGAGTAAGGACTGACCCCACGTCCTCTGAAATTACATTCCATGCTCTTTCCACTACAACATGCATGTAAATTTAGTTAATTCCAAAGCTTGGCTTGAAATATTATATCTTTCCTCATCTGTGTAAAATTGATTACCCTCATTTGATGCACCATTGTAATTCTAACAGCTGGTGCAACAAGGGCTCGCGATTTTAGGAAGCACGTATACATGTTTAAATTAGACATGTTTTCTCTGGGAAATGTGAGCACATCGATTCTTCTCCTTTATTAAGACTGGCTCTACATCATTTCAGAGAGGGAAAAGCAGCTTTGCTCTTTGCTTGGGTGTGCTTTTTATAGCTGCCGATTCTCACTGAAGGTGTGGCTAGGATTGGTGTTGGCAGAGAACGAGGGTACAGATATTATGCCACGGATTCTGGAGCTTGCCATGAAATGGGCCCGAGGGTCTGCCATTGTTTTTCTAGAATGCCTCTTGCAACTTCCCACCAGCCCTGAATGTCACATTCCATTCACAACAAAATGGGTGGTTTCTTTCAACTAGCATGCATCACCTGCTTCTACTTTTGAGACTCTTTAATCAAGTTTCCACTCTATGACCAGAGTGGTCTAATAAAAATACAACTCTGACAACCCACTTGTGTGGTTACAATTCTTCAATGGCTCCCATTATATTTAAAGTAAAATACAACCTCCTTCCTATAGCCTCTTACATGGCCTGGCCCCTGCCCTCCTCTCTAACCTCTTCTAGCACCATGTTCCCTTTGCTCATTAGGCTCCAGTCCAGGCCTTCTTGAAGCTCCTCCAAGTCTTTTCCTGACTCAAGATGAACATGGTACCATTTCCTCTGTTTAGAACAGTCTTTCATCATCAGTAGAAGTACTAGCTCCTCAGAGACCTCTGACCACCCAATCTAAATTAGACACTCCTGGTATCATTTTTCTAATTACCTTGTGCTTTTTCTTCAAAATACTTATTGTAATTTTGGATTAAATATTACTTTTGTTGTTCAGTTGCTCAGTGGTGTCTAACTCTTTGCGACTCCATCGACTGCAGCACGCCAGGCTTCCCTGTCCTTCACCATCTTCTGGAGCTTCTCAAGCTCCTGCCCATTGAGTCGGTGATGCCATCCAACCATCTCATCGTAAGTGATTGCCTTCTCCTCCTGCCTTCAAATCTTTCCCAGCATCAGGGTCTTTTCCAATGAGTTGGCTGTTCACATCAGGTGGACAAAGTACTGGAGCTTCAGCTTTCGCATCAGTCCTTTCAATGAATATTCAGGGTTGATTTCCTTTAGTTTTATCTGGTTTGATCTCCTTGCAGTCCAAGGAACTCTTTAAGAGTCTTATCCGGCACCACAGTTCAAAAGCACCAATTCTTTGGCACTCAGCCTTCTTTACGGTCCAACTCTCACTGACTACTGGAAAAACCGTAGCTTTCACTATACAGACATTTGTTGGCAAAATATTACTTATATGTTTGTTTAATATTACCTTTACCCCCACCTGAACATAAGCCATGACAGTTTCTATACCTGCTTTTTCCCCATCACTGCCTGGCTAATAATAGATATTCAATAAAATTTCTTGAATAAATAAATGCCCTATCAAAAGCTGTTTTTGTAGCCTAGAATACAATAAAAATAGCTAGTGTCTAATTTGCACTAATAAAACTCTAAGCACTGTGATAATGTCACAGATGACTAGATTCCAGGTCTGGAACAAAGACAAAATGTGCATGTAGGTAATGTGTGATGATGAAGAGATTTTATGAATATGATGCTAACTCTTTGTTCTGTTGTTCGATTTCATTGACTGCCTCGAAAGTAAATTACAGGGAAAGAAAACAGGTGTATTGGATCAAACATCACATTCTCTCCTATTATAATCTAGACATTTTTGTGTTATGAAGAAAACTATGTAATTGAAAAGCTGAGATGTGTAAAAGGATCAATGTGGGATTGTTTTAAAGAGGTGAATGTTCAACTTTTCACTCCTTTTGGTGGGGATAAATAGGGATCAAACTCAACTATCTTTAATTTTCTCTGAATTTGAAAATCTGTTCTCACAGTGATTTGTGAGTGGGAGTAGAGACTGGGTAAATCTATCGTTTGAGCTCCCCCTGCTGGTGGTGAGTGATGTTTTTAGCAGAAGACCGAAGGAGGAGTCCCTAGTAGCTCAGACTGTAAAGCATCCGCTGGCAATGCAGGAGACCCGGGTTCAGTCCCTGGGTCGAGAAGATCCCCTGGAGAAGGGATAGGCTACCCACTCCAGTATCCTTGCCTGGAAAATCCCATGGACAGGGGAGCCTGGTGGGCTATAGCCCATGGTGTCACAAAGAGTTGGACACGACTGATCGACTAACAGACAAGAGGAAGAGAGTGCAAGCGGAATTGCTGGGGATGGAATAGCTTTCCCAGTGCCGCTACACTCCCTGTGGTACAGGTAGGAAGCACAAATGTTGAGATTTATATGCCATAAAGTTCACTTGCTTAAAATGTACAGTTCAGTAGTTTTTAGTACATTTACAGAGCTGCACACCCATCACCAGAATCTAATTATAGAACATTTTCATCACCCTCCAAATAAAACTTTGCTCATTAGCTATTATTCCTTATTCCTCACTCAACTCTCCCTTACGTTTAACACCTGACAATCGCTAACTAATCTTTCTGTCTCTGTCAACAATTTTGGGCATTTTCTTAATGGATGGGATCATACAATATGTAGTCTTTGGTGACTGCCTTATTTCACTTAGCATAGTGTTTTTGACATTCACCCACATTGTGGCACATACCAATATTTCATTGCTTTTTATTGGAAAATAGTATTCCATTTTGTAGACATACCACACTTCATTTAGCTATTCATTAATTGATGGACATTTGGGTTGTTATTTCTGCTTTGGGGCATATGAACCGTGCTGCTAGGAACATTAAATGTTAGTGTACGTGTCTTTGTGTGGACATGTACTTTCAGCTGTCTTGGCTATATACTTAAGGTAGAATCCTGGGTCATATCTGTTTAACATTTTGAGGAATTGTCAAATTGTTTTCCAAAATGGGTGTACCATTTTACTTTCTCACATACATGTGCTTTTGGACAGATTTGAAAAGTTTAATAAATGCCCTTTATCAATTACACACTCTTCTATTGTACTTATGTACTTTTACATTGTCCCCATTTGCTTTTTATTGTTGCCTCATCTATTTCTTCTTCTCCGTTAGTGCTGTGAAGGGTCTCTAGATTTCCCCCCCTGTAAAGGTGAGTGAGATAATGTTAAAGTTCTTGCTCAGTTCAGAAATATTAGGTCAAGATGAAAAACCCAAGTTTCCTCAGTGAAATTACTGTAAACCGTCTGGAGAAGCATATCGCCGTGGTTTAGAGTGTTGACTCTGGAGTCAGATCATCTGGGTTTAGATTTCTTTTCTTTTTTTTTTTTTTTTGGGTTTAGATTTCTTTTGCAATATAGCTTTCTGTATGGTTGTGCTGGGTCCTCGTTGCTGCGCGGCGTTTCTCTCGTTTCAGGAGTGGGGGCTCCTCTCCGGTCGCGGGGCCTGCGCCTCTCATTGCGGCGGCTCCTTTCTCTGCGGAGCGGAGGTCCTGGGCCACAGGCTTCCGTGGTTGCGGCATGTGGGCTCGTCGCCCGGCTGTGTGTGGCATCCTCGCAGATCAAGGATCGAATTCGTGTCCCTGCATTGGTGGGCAGGTTCTTTACCACTGAATCACCAGGGAAGTCGCCAGGGTTTAGATTTTGGTCTTACCACTTTCTCATTGCATAACCTTGGGCAAAGATTTACTAATATTTTTCTAATTCTCACACATGAAATGGGGATACTAACAATAGAAATCTAATGGGATTGTTATGGAGGCCAAGTGAGAAGAAAATCCTTTGTAGGGCGCCCAGTACATTCATCAGGATCTCTCAGTAAATACTGGCTATTGTTGAGTTTACATTCTTCCTTGAACCTGGTGCTGGAACTACAAGTAGGTCTGTAGGTGCAGAGATTGCTTCTGGAATGGGCACTTCATTAAATAGGGGCTCCTTTAGAAAGCAGGAAGAGAATAGGATAAACAATCAAGATGGCTGTTATTGTATCAATACCTACATCAGCAGAATCTTCAGTCTGTGTCTTTATCTTCAGAGGCAAAGTGCTCAACCATGGCACATATTTTGTGGCATTGAAGGGCTGAACAATAGTATGAAATAAAAATTTGCACTACTTATTAATAGAACTCCTCTAAAACTTGTTTTGGGGGGCCATCTACCATATTTAAAATTTTATAAAAGCAATGAGTCCTGTCTACATAAAATACTAAAATGTGTATATACTGCAAATTTGCATAAATTTTCAAGGTAGTTGCGTCCTGAGTCATTGAAAGCCATAGCAGTCCCTGTTAACTGTCAACACATTAGATATGAAAGATTATTTATATAGCTTCCTTTAGGCATAAGTTTCTGCATCTCAGAAAACTTGGAAAGATGCATGTAAATCACCATGCTTGCACTATTAAAATGGTCAATCTGTTGTTTTCCTCTGTACTTTAAAAGAATTATATTAATGAAATTTAGAGAAAGATAGTATGAATCTCAAGTTCTTGGCACAAAAGAGATGAAGATGATACTCAGAGAAAAATACATGGTCTCCATGTATGTAAAGGTTTTTGAGCTTAACTGTGAGGATACTAGGCCTACGTTATGAGAGCCTTGAGCATTTTGCACATGGAAGTAAGAGAGGAGGATGGAGACGGTGATGCTTGTTCTCTGTGCTGGGAGGGACAGGGAGGCAGCACTGAGCCGAGCCCTCTGGTCCCTCCTGAGGTTTCCAGGAGCCTAGAAATCAGCCCAAGATCTTCTCCTAGATCTTGTTGCTCTGTCAGAGTCTCGGAGACTGTGAAGACAGAAGGGATGGAGAATGCCTAGTACTTTGGGGTTCATTCCTTGATGGCTGAGGAGTTCCAGTATAGGGTTGAGATTAGACACGGAATGAGGTGCTTTTTTCATCTTTACATAGATACTAATAGAGGAAGATGGTACCTCAATATTTTTCCTGTGTTTCACCCTCTTCTTAAACTACCATTCTATTACTTCCTCAGTTCTTTGCTTGCCTTTCTCCTGTCCAGTTCCCCTGCTTGCACCATTTAAGACTTACCCTTGCTACTTACCCTTACGAGCTCTCACTGGAGCCGATGTCTAATGTCTAGTCTTCAGCGATGTGGCCAAGGTTTTGCTCTTCACTCTTTTACCCATAAATCTAAGATAAAACTCTGAATTCTAAATCAAGAAGCTAAATCTCGAATATATGGGAGCTCATAGAAAAAGTTGTATAATCATTTATTAACTGGAATTTTTTACGGCTAAATATGTTACATTTACTCTCAGGAAATTGAAAGTTATAAACTGCAATTCCAATCCACTACTGTGAATAAGATGATAACCAAAGGTTTTATTTTGTTTTTTATGAGGGCTCCTTGGACCTGTAATGCAAGAGACTTTTCAAAGTTTGGATCACCCTCAAAAAGAAAATGCCAAGTATGTTAAATTGTGCACTTAGTTCTCAATGCAGAGGAGTGAATCCGAGAGTCAATGAACTAACGCAATTTTTCAGAGCTCTAAAGAGCATTTGCAATTAAGACACTGTGCTTGCTGTGTATTGGCTGATTCTTTCTCCTGGAAAGCTTTGTTTTTCTGTGAAACTGAAAATCCTGCCATTGATCTGTACTCACAAAATCCTGTTGATTTAAACAGGACTCCGAGAGGTGGAACAACAGCAAAACCAAGAGACTCAATTTACTGAGCTTGGGTTACAGGAAACATATTTAATAGCAGACAGTTCCTGTTTTCATTGTTTTCCATCTAAGTTCCTACAAAATCAGATTGTCTTTAAATAGATGCCGCTGCCATTGGGACAAGGTTCAGTTTCACAGCCCTAAAGAAATAAAGAGTTTTGTAAAAATTCACTCTACCTTGGCTTCAGATATAATGGGCTTAGGTCAAGCCAAAAGGATCAAGATGGATATCACACTAAAACAGCGATAGAATAATGACACCAAAGATGTGAAACACATACTTTTTAAGACTTTTTAATGTAGCCGTCAATAACCAAAGAATGATTGCTGGTGGAAGTAAGAGAAAAGAGATTTCATTTAGAGCAACCTCATTTTGTGTTTTTTCTACAGGTTGGTTTTGAAGATTTCTAAGGAAAGAAAGGAGGGGAAGTAGTTTGAGAAAATTGTCACTTAATGATTGATTCCATTGTTCAGAAAGATTCTGAGTTTGGCAGGATTTCTGGAGTTTTGCCTTGAAGGAGATGAACTTTGACCAAGCTGTAATAATGCTAATTCTAAAGCTAATAATAATGATGATGTGCTAATATTTATTGAGAAAATACTATGTGTCACAGGTCCAAGCACTTTCTCTATGATCTCAGTTAATACAATAACAGTTCATAATGTTTGGATTAATGGTCTATCCTGGATGAATGAATAGTACAATAGTTAAGGGAAGGTACAGTGTTTTGGGCTTCCCTGGTGGCTCAGATGGTAAAGAATCTGCCTGCAATGCAAGAGACCTGGGTTTGATCCCTGGGTTGGGAAGATCCCCCGGAGAAGAGAATGGCTACCCACTCCAGTTTCCATGGACAGAGGAGCCTGGCAGGCTACAGTCCACGGGGTTGCAAAGAGTCACAACGCGACTGAGCAAGTAACAATTAACACAGGGTTTTAGTTCTTCTCCTCTCATGAGCTAAGTGACCTCGAGAAAGTTATCTCTGAGTCTTGATTTCTTTATCTGTAAAATGGCACCATAAGGCCTACCTCATTAGTTTTCAGAAGGATTAAAGAATGCAGGGCAGCAGTGAAGACAGTCTGCCCTACAATTTGAATACAGTGAGCTCCATGGGATGTGGACCGGAGCACTGGGAGCAGCTGGTGGGAGGGTTTTCTGCTCTCCCAAGACCTGGGGATGCAGGGCTTCTGGAGGAGCTGCCCTCCAAGTGGAGCCCTGGGTTATGGACAGAAATGTCAGGAGAAGGCGAGGGAAGGGTGTGCTAGGTTGGAGGATTAGCGCGTTCGTGAGGAATTGCCTGTTGTTGAGCAGCCTTGACAGGGGGAGGGGGAAGGTTGAGAGACTAGCCGGAGAAATAAGTTCGCCCAAGTCCTGGAGGGCTTTGGATGGCATTCTAGGGAGTTTGAACTTTCTCCTGAGGTCAGAGGGTAGCCAGTGAAGAGTTTTAAGCAGGAGAGTGACATAATTAGATTTGTGTTTTGGTGACGTTCATTCTCTTCGAGATTAAAGATACTCTCTGTGAACAGAGACCCTTTCTTGATCCCATGTTTGAGCAAGTTCAAGACTGTGACCTCTTTGGTTTGGGAACTGTCATCAAGTAAGCTAACAGGTGTTTGACGCCTGCTGCTCTGATTTCTGTTATAGCCTCTTGTTGCTTTGAATTGTTTCCTTATCTGAGATGAGTAGGGTGGTTCAGAGAGTGGAAAGCAGTGTCTCTGCTCTTGGGTGAGGCGTGGTCCGTGGGGTAGGCCACCCGAATGCATTTTTTCTTGCGTTGCCTATGGTTTCTTTGTGGCTTATGTGCTCACTGTATTATATGCAGCTAAACTCTCATCTCAGGTTGCCGTTCAGCTTTCTGTCCAGACTGCAGCCATTTCTAAGAGGTGGTTGGGGAGAGCAATTCATTTTCTCATGTTAATCTAAGTAAAGCAATAGTAGAGAACATTTGTAGACATCCTGTCTCTTTTTACCCTCAACCTGGGTGCTTGTCATTTGAGTAAAACACACAATAAAATCTAATTGCATGAGTGAATGTTCTGGAGTGGGTAGGGTTATCTGTGCTTCTGCTTGCCGTGAATAGAAAATTGACTCCATTTTATGATCACAATCTTATATTCCTTGAAAAATCCAAGAAAATCATCTTTTAAAATAAAATTAGGTAGTATTGTCTTTCTAGGTCATATTTTATTAAGTGATTGGCAATTACTATTTTTAAAAATATTTGTCAAAATATCAACTCCTGCATAGTTACAAGGTTGGATATAACAAAAATAAAAAGCCACATTAGACTGTTGGATTTCTGGTGAAGCAAGCATTTCAATGTTGAAATCAAGAAAATGCTTATTTTGAACTCCATATGTTCTAGACTTGTGGTAAAATTAGAAAGTTGTTGATATATTCACAAATAATAATCTGTATACAAAGTATACAAAAGGTATGCAAAGGGTAAGTAATTTTAATTTAATTTTAAGAGGAATTAAATGTCAAAGGATTATGATAAAACTTTTATTGGAAAATTTTAGAATTTCTTAAGAAAGAAAAATATGTATAATGGAAATCAAATATATTTATTTTGAGTTGTTGGTGAAGTGACTTAGCACTCTTGGAGCGTTTTGTGTTTTACTAAAGCTGTTAAATCCCATCTGGTCTTTGTAAAGTCTTTTACTATCTCCTGCTGGGACAGGCAGACATTGGTTTGCATTACTGTGTATTCCCAAAATATTTTTAAGAAGTATCTGGTGGATTTATACCAACTGTAGCGGGATGATAGAAGACCGCATTTCCATTATAATACCTTCAGAAATGGAGACAAATGTCATCAGGTCACAAAACATCCATCAGATTTACACTGTGTGACATTTGGAGAAGAATGTGAATGATTAGTGGTTTTCAAAAGTTGTTCGGAATTCAGCATCCTGTGTAGATATTATTTGAAAAATGTTTATAGGTTCTGAGTCAGTGAGATACAGTTTATTCCTCCATGGAATTCACTCTAGTATGTGTGGAATATTGCCTTGGACCTTAGTTGTTCCAATATATTCCCTGGAAATATCAGGGAATTTTTTTAGTGTTTATTTATTTAGTGTCAATAAACAGGTTGTTCTGCCTCCTTGAGTAATTTTTATGGTTTTATGACCACCCTTCATCTATGGAAATCAACAAAATCTTTTTATGGAGAAAAAATAATTCCGCAAGAATTTATTGAATACCTTCCCTGATAGCTCAGTTGGTAAAGAATCCATCTGCAATGTAGGAGACCCCAGTTTGATCCCTGGGTTGGGAAGATCCCCTGGAGAAGGGAAAGGCCACCCACTCCAGTATTCTGGCCTGGAGAATTCAATGGACTGTGTAGGCCATGGGGTTGCAAAGAGTCAGACAAGACTGAGTGACTTTCACTTTCACTTTCTATATTCAAGGCAGTCTGATAGGCGTAGGGAGAAGTGGAAAAAGCTTAGACATCTTCACTGTCTTCAGACAATTTATAGTCTAGATTAAAAAAAGAAGCTAAGAGTCAGTGGAACCAGATAAAAAACAAGATAAGTTTCAAAAATGAAATGTAATGAAGATGTTATAGTATTACTGAGAAAAGATTGAGTAAATTTGATTGTGTGATTTAAAAAAATCACCACAGTGAAAATAAAACAAGCCTTAAAAGATAAGTATAATTTTAATTTATAGGAAGAGATCAATATGGGTAAAGTAAGTAGCACATTTTCAAATTTATTATATTCCAAGATAAAGTCACTTAGAAGTCATAATGCAGTGAAAACAATTGGTGGATAGATATCTGAATTTTAATCTTGGCCTTGGAATTAACAACGTAAAATAGGCAATGCTCAGCTAACAGGTACTGAGTACTTATTCTTAGGCACTGCTTTACATCCTTAACATGCTGGCAGTCAAGGTACCTAACAGTATGCGTTTTAGCTGGAGGAAACTCGAAGTAAATACAAAAATCAATGAAAAAGACCCCAGAAGGTACTAACTAGTGCTGGAATAAAATAAAATTGGACAATGTGATAAGACGATAATGGGCTGCTTTAGGTTATCATGAGAAAAGACTCATCTGAGAAGGAGGTGATATCCAGTTGAGACCCGAATGACAATGAATTTCCATCTGAAGGTCTGTGTAAAGATAGTTTCAGAGCAATACCAAATATCATCTTTCTATTCCTCACTCTCCGGACTCAAGAAGAAGAGAGAGCAGGATGTAAATTGGGGGGAAGGCAGGATGATAGCCTGGTTCTAATGAAAGAACTAGTATTAGTAGGGCTAGGGCGTTAAACCCAGGGCTGGACTGAGGACAGGGAAGCAGGCAGAGGAAGCATCATGGTTGGTTAGTAAGTAAGCACATTAAAACGCTTCCTCCATTTGTTTGTATTTTTCTGTGTATCAAGGTCTGATCAATGAATTTCAGACATTATTGAACTGGGGCTTCCCTGATAGCTCAGTTGGTAAAGAATCTGCCTGCAGAGCAGGAGACCCTGGTCTGATTCCTGGGGTTGGGAAGATCTGCTGGAGAAGGGATAGGCTACCCACTCCAATATTCTTGGGCTTCCGTTGTGGCACAGAAAGAATCTGCCTGCAATGCGGGAGACTTGGGTTTGATCTCTGGGTTGGGAAGATCCCCAGGAGAAGGGAAAGGCTACCCATTCCAGTATTCTGGCCTGGAAAATTCCATGGATTGTATAGCTGTCCATGAGCTGACCATCCTTTTGCTTTCACAGTAGTTCTTCCAATATCTTTTCTTTGTAACCTTGTGGCTAATCCACTACCTGCCTTTAAAAAGTGGTTAGTTGTCACATCTGGAAGATGTGTTGCAGAAATAATTGGTATCTCTGCTCCCTCTGATTTGGGCTGTGATTTGTGCTGACTTTTATGGATGGAGAATAAGAATGAGATGAACTACGTGATAAAAAGGGCACTGAACTAGGAACCAGGCACATTGTTTTTAGACAGTCCCAGCTCTGCCAGCTGTGTGACCTGGGATAAGACACTTAATCTCTTTGGGCCATGATTTTCTCCTTTGTATAACTAGTGAGTTGGATGATTTATGTAACTGAACACTCTGTAGCATGCTAAAATCTAGCCCATTGGAAGACTGTGAATTATAATTGAAACACTCCTTTATAACAGTGTTATCAGAAGGATAATGGCTGCAAATAATAGTGGCAAGCACATGCTTAAAGTGGCTTTACGAATAGAAAAAATAATATAAGAAAAAGATTCTGAGGTAGAGTGGCTCAGGTTTGATTAATAACATTTATTGCTTCCTAGGATTGTTATGGGTTTCCCAGTGGTGCTAGTGGTAAAGAAGCCATCCGTCCATGTAGGAGACATAAGAGATGCAGGTTTAATCTCCAGGGGAGATCCCCTGGAGGAGGGCATGGCAGCCCACTCCAGTGTTCTTGCCTGGAGAATCCCATGGTCAGAGGAGCCTGGTGGGCTGCCGTCCATAGCATAGCAAAGAGTCGGACACAACTGAAGTGATTTAGCATGAACGCAGGATTATTATTCTATGAGGTGATAAAGTTGCTATCCCTACTTTGTAGGTGTGTCCACTGAGAAGGAAGGAGGTTATTTCATTCATGCATGAATGCAAAGTCAGCAAGTTTTTTCTGCAAGGTTTACCCTCCGAGGCTGTCCGTCTCCAGACCGCACGCTTGGTTGCTCTGTTGCCTCCTCTTGGTCACTAAATCGGGATGCTTTCAATTCCATTGTTTGATTTGTCTACTGATATCAA
Source organism: Cervus canadensis (assembly GCF_019320065.1). Classification (NCBI taxonomy): domain Eukaryota; kingdom Metazoa; phylum Chordata; class Mammalia; order Artiodactyla; family Cervidae; genus Cervus; species Cervus canadensis. Next base: position 52,928,228 of record NC_057410.1, read on the forward strand.
GATTGAGTGGAAAATCATGTGGAAACTTGAAAACTAGTCACCAGGTGGACTAGCAAGTATCAGGCTGTGGGCAGGGGCTGCTGATCTGCTTGTGACTGGAGAAAGGTCTCTGTTTGAACTGCAGTGACAGCTTTTGGATGTTAGAGGACACTCTGCTGACTGTGCGCATCCTTAGGACAGCAGCTGTCTTCACTGAGGTTAAGTCTTCAGGAAGCTCCATGTTTTGTGGACTCAGAAAAGAGGCTCCTTTTACATTTGGCCACTGCTCCAGTTCTGTGTCATAAACTCCTAGAAGCCGAGCTGGGCTCCTGTCTTCATCTCAGGACCTGCCCCAACCATGTCGGCGTTGTCTTCCAGACCTCAGAATTGCCTCCCTCTGCACTTTAGGACCTGCCCCTTTGCCCCCAAGATACCTATTCTCTAGGTGAGGCTCCAGATAGTCTACTTTCCAGTTGGGCTAAATGTACCCATCTCCCCACTGGCACATTTGTTTTTAGGTAACTGCTTGTGTTCTACGTTTAGTTAAATTGAATTATAGTTTTCACTTATTCCTCTGTTCTTGAGTGATTATAATAATTTAATTGTCAGGAAAAAAAATCCTAGCATTGGCTAGTGCTTGTTTTATTTATTTATTTTTAATGAGAAAGTCTAGGTTTATTCCTATTGATATTAATTAGAACACTTTCTAACGCCATACACAAAAATAAACTCAAAATGGATTAAAGATCTAAATGTAAGACCAGAAACTATAAAACTCCTAGAGGAGAACATAGGCAAAACACTCCCCGACATAAATCACAGCAAGATCCTCTATGACCCACCTCCCAGAATGTTGGAAATAAAAGCAAAAATAAACAAATGGGACCTAATGAAACTTACAATTTCTAAAAAGTCTTTAAACAAAATCTTCAACACATATGGATGCTACAAATGCCACTAAGTGATGAAGTTGACTGATATTCGTAGTTAAAATTCAACAAGACAAATTATAAACGAGAAATATGAGTTTTTTTTTCTGGATAATTGTCACTTCAGTTGATAGGTTCTTAAATATACTGGCCACAATCATAGGGTAGAGAAAGGCAGAATGACCGTAGAAATCCTGCTGTGTTACGTCAGTGGCTGGGGCTTCCCCTGTGGCTCAGCGGTAAAGAATCTGCCTGCAATGCTGGAGCTGCAGGAGACCTGGGTTCGATTCCTGGGTCAGGAAGATCCCCTGAAGGAGGGCATGGCAACTCAATCTAGTATTCTTGCCTAGAGAATCCCATGGACAGAGGAGCCTGGTGGGCTATACAGTTCACAGGGTCACAAAGAGTTGGATACTCCTGAAGCGTCTTGGCACACACGTACTTCAGTGGGTGCTGGTGTGAGGATTCCTAGAGGCAGGATGGCGAGCAGCCGTGGTTTTCTAAACTTGCAGCTGGGTTGGCCTGCAGGAAGGAAATTCTCAGCTATTGATGCGAGCACTGACTCACGTTTTTTAAATGAGTCAGACTTTCCTTTTGTTAAAAATTGTAGCATAGCTTTATACCTAGGGTGCTTGAAGATATGGTGTCTATGATCAACTGGAAATTTTATGAAGATAAAAGTATAGATTTTTAAATATATTTATAATTTATGAAGTCTGCAGGAACGTATTACGATAGAGTTCATAAATTTTTCTTCTAAATCCTGGCATTAAGTGGGACCTTACTGTACCTTAATGCTTTTTTAAAAGCAATATTTATTTATTTAGGCTGTGGCAGGTGGCATGTGGGGTCTTCCTTGTGTCTTTCGTTACAGCACATGAACTTAGTTGCCCTGTGACAAGTGGGATCTTAGTTCCCCGTCCAGAGATCAAACCCTGTCCCCTGCATTGCAAGGCGGATTCTTCACTGAACCACCAGGGGATTCTCTACCTTAATTCTTAATTCCATTTGTTTTTAAAGAGGCTTGGGTCTTGTATTAGACTAGTTTCCCACCCCTTATTACGTGACTTTGGAAGTCAGCTTGCCTCTTCCCTCCATCAGACTCTTTCCTCAGTTGTTGTCTCTAGTAGACACGGGGATTTGGAGAAGCTTCCTGTTGCAGAGACCTTGCTTATGTAGTTGTTTGGTCGTCAAGTGAACTTGCTGCTGACATCACAGCATATCTAGAATCAACCAAGGGCAATGAATTGTCTCTCGAGGTGAGCGGCAGGGTCCAGCAGGAGGTTCTCGTGCAGGACTCCTCCTTCTGTTTGATATGATCGTAAGCTTTAAAGAACTTTAAGACAGATAGTAAATCATTCTTTTTGAATTTTCTTTTGATTCTTCTTAGTTCAAAAGAAAGACTTAGTTTAGCACTAATTACACTTATAACACCTAACACTTTGAATCTCTCATTTAAAAGGGGGAGAAGTTCTCATACTAAGTCTTTGCAGGCATTTATGTAGTATTAAAGACTTTTTTCTTGTTCCTTTTTAAACCTTTAAAGGTAATTTTCTTAAAAAAAGTTGATTTTTAAATGAAAATATAATAATAATATAGAAATATGGAATGCATAGACATATTTTAAATATGTTCAAGTTATACCTGACTGATTAAAGCTTGTGAAATATTGATGTAATTGGTAAGGGCACAGGCTTTGGACTTGAAGACTGTCTCTTCTATTTAGTCTATAAGGTGTGTGGGCATGAAATTCTCTCTGAAACTCAGTCTCCTCAACTCTAGAGTGGGTTGATAATTTTACCTATCTCATGTGGTTAATTTGAGGATTAAATGACATTTAGTATTAAGTTCTTAGCACATTATAAGCATTCAGTGAATGTGAGCTCCCTCTACTTATACTACTGAGGCTTCCCTCGTGGCTCAGATGATATAGAGTCTGTCTGCAATGCAGGAGACCCGGGTTCAATTCCTGGGCTGGGAAGATCCCCTGGAGAAGAGAATGGCTACCCACTCCAGTACTCTTGCCTGGAGAATTCCATGGACAGAGCATCCTGGTGGGCTACAGTCCACAGGGTCACAACGGGTCAGACATGACTGAGCGACAGACACGAGGCATGCAGCCAAATAACTTGCTGAAGTTTCTGTGAACACTTATACTACTGTTTCTGTTATCACCATTACTTTTATCTGTATTTTTGACCAAATCATATATAAATATTGAGCAGAAATGAAAAATTACAAGTAACAGGGATTTAGGCTTATCATTGTAGCTTTATTTTTATGAGCATAATAAGGCCCTCTACTTCTCTTTAGATAACTTAGTGACTAGAATGCATTGAATTATGATTGATAAGTTTAATGAGATCTCTGAGGTTAGGAAGGGTTAAGAAGGGGTAAGTCGTAGAACAAGAGAAATTTTAGAAGGAAAACACAAAATCAGGATAACTCTTAGGCTGACCTTGAGGAAATAAAAGTCTAACTCCTCCAGGAATTCAGACAACTGACTTGAATTACTTTTTATTCTCCCTATGTTAAGTAGATTTTATTTCTCCTGTATTAAATTTAAGGACATTTCTTTAAGTATTTGTTCTATTTTATTATAATCTTCAAAAGTTTTCTGAATTAATTAGGTGATTGTAATAAAATGTGATTAGTGATATGTAATAAAATGTGCTACACTTTTTAAAGTCAAATAATTATAGAAGTTAGTCTGTGAAGCAGCATAGTAGAGTGACTTTCGACTCTGTTCATGCGAGTTGCTGCTTGTATCCATTCAAAAGTAAAAATAAATTTATTATACAGTCTGTAGTTTTATTATTCAATACTTACAGTAGAATTTATTGTAAAGTGGATTAATTAAGATGACATAAATAGCACGCTGAGACTATCCAAAGGTAAAAAGACAGTCTTTTCAACAAAAATATGTTGGGAAAAATGGATATTCACATGGGAAATAATGAAGTTGAACCCTTACCTTACACCATATATAAAAATAACTTGAAGTGGATCAAAGACCTGAATTTAAGAGCTAAAACTTTAATCACTTAGAAGAAAGCAGAAGGCAAATGCTGTTGGATTTGCATGACTTTGGCTTTGGCAGTGATTTCTTGGATGTAACATCAAAGCCTTTGGAGACAAAATAAAAAGTAATAAGTTGGACTTCATCAAAATTAAAAACTTTTGTGCATCCAAAGAAATTATCAACAGAGTGAAAAGGCAGTCCATTGAATGGGAGAAATATTTGCAAAACATACATATGATAAGAGGTCAATATCTTGAATTTGTGAAGATCTTTCTACCCTTCAACAATAGAACAAGCCAATTAAAAAGTGATCAAAAGACTTATATAGACATTTCTCCAAGACAGAGATACAGATGGCCAATAAATACATGAAAAGATGTTCAACTAATCAGTAGGAAATGCAAATCAAAACTCCAATGAAATGCCATTTTACACACATTAAGATGACTATTATTAAAAAAAAAACATACAGAAATAATAAGTGTTGACAAGGCTGTGGAAAAATTAGAACCTTTGTGCATTAAGGGTGGGAATATAAAATGGTACAGTTGCTGTAGAAAACAGTATGCAGTTCCTCAAAAAATTAAACATTTCTGTATTATCTAGAATTCCACTTCTGGGTATACATGTGAAACAAATGAAAGCAGGGACTGTAACAGATGTTTGTACACCCATATTCATAGCAGCATTAGTTACGATAGCCAAAAAGTGGCAGCAACCTAAAAGTCCCCTGATGGGCAAAAGGAGAAGCAAAATATGACACATAAGGTGGAACATTATTTAGTCTTAAAAAGGAGGGAAATTCTGATACATGTGCACCATGGCTGAAACTTGAGGACATTATGCTAAGTGAAATAGGCTAGTTACAGAAGGACAGACTTTGTATGACTCCACTTACATCGGGCATCCAGAGTAGTTAAATCCATAGAGGTAAATAGTAAAAGGATGATTACCTTCAGTAGAAGGATGATTATTGCTGGGGTGAACAAGAGGAGTTAGTGTTTAATGAGGACAAAGTTTCAGCTGGTGGAGATAAAAAGTTGTGAGCCTGGACAGTGGTAACAGTTGCACAACAACGTGGGTGTGCTAATGCCATGGAACTGTACACTTAAAAATGGCTAAGATGGTAACTTTATGTTATATATATTTTATCACAATAAAAACATAAAAATCGCTGTAAGTACACATTTAACACCTAGTCTTGAGATGGGGGAAGAGATATTTCCATAAGCAGTACAAGATTTGTCTTTTGCCCACAAGGAGCTCAGAAAGTTCTTGTAGAAGTCCCATGTCATAAAGGCTAAAGATAACATACTGACTTCATGTTTGTGACAAACATTTGTTGAGTTCTATATGCAGGGTGGTATTTGGTTCCGAGGGAACTTTAATCTTGTGGGAGAAGAGAGACAATGAGCAAAATGAGTAAACTATAGTATGTTTGGAGGTGATTAGAAGGATAAAAGAAAGAAGAAAAGTAATGCTGGAAAAGAGAGCAGATAGTGCTGGTGGCTGGGGGGAGGGAAGGACTGGTTCTAAGTAAGGTAGCAAGGAAAAGTTTTACTTAGCAGGTGACACTTGAGCAAAGACCTGAAGAGCTGAGAAAGAAAGATATAGAAAATCTGGGGGAAAGACATTTTAAACAAATGTGCTCCGATAGGCCTGGAGGGGAGAAGGAGCCGTGAGTACATGGTGAGTGTGTAGTGAGGAAGGGGAGAGAGGAGACAGAGTGTACTGTGAGTAGGGTGAGGGGTGGATCGTATGGTCTTTGGCCTTTTGTTCTTTATGAGAAGGAAAGCAGCTACTGGACTGAAGGGTTTTAAGAAAGTGGTATGATCTGATTTCTGTTTTAATAGGGTCCCTCTGGCTGTCAGATTGAAAATAAACTCTAGGTGGGTATATTGGTTTTCTACTGGGGCTGTAAGAAATGAGCACAAACTTGCTAGCTTAAAACAACAGGAACTGATTGTCTTACAGTTCTGTAAGAAGTCCCACTGGGCTAATATCAAGGTGTCAGTAGGACTATTAATATATTCCTTTTGGATTCCCAGGTTGCTCAGCTGGTAAAGAATCTGCCTGCAATGCAGCAGACCCCAGTTCCATTGCTGGGTCGGGAAGATCCCCTGGAGAAGAGATAAGCTACCCACTCCAATTCTTGGGCTTCCCTTGTGGCTCAGCTGGTAAAGAATCTGCCTACAATGTGGGAGACCTGGGTTCGATCCCTGGGTTGGGAAGATCCCTTGGAGAAGGGAAAAGCTACTGACTCCAGTATTCTGGCCTGGAGAATTCCATGGACTGTATAGTCCATGGGGTCGTAGAGTCCTATATGACTGAGTGACTTCACTCTCTCTTTGGGGACTCTGGGTGATAATCTATTTCCTTGCCTTTTCTAGTTACTGGAGACTGTCTGTATTCCTTGGCTCCTTCCTTCATCTTTAAATCTTTCTCATCTATTTCTTTCACTTATAAGGCCTCTCATATTTACATTGGGTACATCTGGATAATCTAAGATAACCTCTCTATCTGAAAGTCTTTTAACTTAATCACATTGGCAAGTTCCCTTTGTCATTACATGTAACACCCTTTTAACATATTGATAGGTTTTAGGGATTAGGACATGGACATCTTTGGGGGAGGCATTACCACAGTCTACCTTTTGCTCCCTAAAGATTAACATCTAACCTACATTCAAAATGCATTCACCCAATCCCAACATTTCCCAGTATCTCAATGTATTACAGCAGCAAGTGAAGTCCAAGTAATCTAATCTCATCTAACTTCACTAGTTTAAAGTCCCAGATCTCATAATCTAACCAGATGTGTGAGACTCATCTATAATCCATTCTGAGGCATAATTTCTCTCTATGTATGAAATTGTGAAACTCAAGAAACAATGAGCTGGTGCCAAAATACTGTTGTGAGGCAGACATTGCAGAAATTACAGACCTTGTCACTCAAAGGGTGAGAAAAATTGAAAAAAGAATCACCAGCCCCAAGCAACTTTGAATCCAGGAGCATAGGTGACATTATGTTTTAAGACCTCAGAACGATCCACGTGGTTTCTGGTTCTACCCTCTAGGTTTGTGGCTCCACCTTTGAAGTTGTCTTTATTTTTTCACGAAGGGTAGCATGTACTTGGAACTGAATAGTTTTATCAGTCTGTTTTCTGCTTGTGGAAAACTTCTTTTTTGTCCTGTCTCTGTTCGAACTGGTTCTGCTTGTCCAAATTGGTTCTGTTTGTATAAAATTCTTAAGAATCTTGTGAGCCTCCTAGTGTATGTCTTGGAATTTATTCCTTGAGGCAAGAAGTTCTTCCACAGATCTTTTCTAGATAATCCCATATTTATTTTCAGCTTTTGTTGGGCTGGCTGGGGAGGATCTGTGAACCACATATTTAAATTTTTCAAAAAAATTTCAACTTTTTAACCCTTCTAAGGCATGAGAAGGTGTAATACATATTACACACATGTGACTACTTACCTGAGGTATGATTAATATACAATAAAATTTATAAATTTTTAATGGTCAATATATTAAAAATTATTTAGTTTATTTTAATTGGAAGATAATTACTTCACAATATTGTGATGGTTATAAATAAAATTGATAAATTTTAAGTGAACAGTGTGGTTGATTTTAGCAGTATATGCATCCTTATAACTGCCACCTAGATCACACTATAGGACATTTCAATTTCTCTAACCTTCTTTTGTGCCTTTTCAGTCAATTCATTCAGCAACTTTCCAGGGGAAATGATTATTCTGATCTCTGTCACCATAGATTAGGTTGGCCAGTTCTTGAATTTCACATAAATGAACTACACTGTATTCTTCTGTGTCTAACTTCACAGTTCTTGAATTTCACATAAATGAACTACACTGTATTCTTCTGTGTCTAACTACACTGTATTCTTCTGTGTCTAACTTGTTGGGTTGGAGTAATATTTTTGAAATTCATCCCTGTGCACTTGTGCTATGTGTGTGCTTGTGTGTGCACACACATGTGCATGCATGCCCCTTTTCCCTGCCAAGTATTTCTCCATTGGCTGTATTTGGAAAGTGAAGCTGAGAAAAATCTCTGATGTTGGGTGCGAGGGAAGAGGGGAATTAAAATGACTGGAAGGCTTCTGGCCTGAACACCTAGAAGTTGCTATCCACAGAGATAACGAGACTCTGAGGGGAGGGGTTGGGAGGCAGGCAGCTTAGACTGTCAGGCACTGAGTCTAATGGAGGTGATGAGAAAACATTTGGTTGTGTGAGTCTGGAGTTTAGAACTAGTAAATTTTGGCATCCCTGGCCTTTTGGTGGTCTTCAAAGCCCTGAAAGTTGAAGTAATTGATGTATATAAAGATGAATGAAGGTGGAATGCTGCAATGCTCCTGTTAAGTATTAAGGGATCAGGAAATTGAGAAGGAATCAGCAAAGTTGATGGCGAAGGAGAAATCTGTGACTAAGAGAAAAAATAGTAACATTGCTACACCAAAAGCCATGTTGGAGTCCTGTGAGGCATTGTGACAACGCTCAATATTTATTTTGTATTTATTTTAACATAAAAATAATTTCAATGTTTATTAAAAAGTCTAAGAACAACTGCACTAGTACTGTTTTTCCAGGAATACAACTAAAGAACTGGTAGCTATCACAAAAGTGATTAACAAATTGTATTGCCAGTAATTTTAAAATGAGTTAAGGATCTATTAATCAATATTCTTTTATGATGACTGCTTACCTTGGACTTCAGTTTGATTCTTGGGCTTTGTTAGTCCCTGAAACTGAGCTTCTCTCATAGGAAAATTGGCTGTGGTAAGATTCTCAGGAAACAGATTATAGAACTAGAGACCCAAGAAAAATATCTCATATCCTTACAGCACCAAATAGAGGTTTTAAAAAAGTCTTGCAGTTCCACACATGAACAGACAAGCTGTGCGCTTAGATACCCCTCAACTTTCTGAGGGAGTAGGCAGTTTTTCTTTAAATCTCACTACAAATTAAGATTTAGCTGGAATAAAATGAAATGATGCACCTGGATAAGCTAAGTCTAGGCTAATTTCCACCCCAATATCCACTGAGTCAGCCAAATGACATCCCAATTGTTCTGAGTTTCTCTCAAGCAGTGATTGTCAACTCTGTTCATATCATGGCTGGCTTCAGTTTTCTAATGAGAATAAATGACTCCTGGAACTAGGCAGCTACCATGAAATTTCTTTCTGATGTGATTGTAAGCAAACTGCAAACATAGAACCTTATGTTACTTATGATATGTTTATGGAACTTCTGATGCTAATGATGAGAATACCAGGTATGCTAGTCTGATACATAAAACTGTAAGTGGGAAGTTATACACCAAGTCATACTCTCCATCTTAAACATTTTTCAGATTTCCCATAGCTGTTTAGTACAATGGTGCTATGTGACCCTCATGCCTTCAGAGAGGAAATGATATAGAAAATGACTCTCAGCAGATTGACTGATGACTTGTTAATGATGACAATGTAGCTTGTTTTAATGGAAGAGCTGTCTGCAGCATTTCAGATGTCTGACTGTGTGGTGTTGTGACCTCAGGTACAATTCCTTGTTGATTTGTTTGGCAAGTGCTTGCTTTTTTAAACTGGTTTTTTGAGGTAGATGAAAGAGGGCATTAAATTTCCTGGAAGGGCTGTTCCTCCTGTTTTAAATATGTTTGAAAGTATCTTTTATTTATTAAGAATGAAGTCATTGCCAAATAAAGATGTGAGCAGCATCAGCATGAATTTTAGGTATGATTAACCAATAGATACCTTTTTGTACTTTATCTTTTTAGTTTTCTCTCTCTCTCTCTCTGTATGTGTGTGAGAGAGAGAGAGAGAGGGAAAGAGAGAGAAAGGAGAGGTATGTTTCCTGAGGAGTAGCTCTGAAGATATGGAAAGTTGCTTTCTTTTATGGAAATATTGAATATCAAATAAGGAATTAGCAAGGATGTGTTTTTATACTCCAAAGATGTAGGAACTTGAAATGCATTAAAAAAAATACCCCATAGAGAATTCTGATTAGATTATTTGGTTTTACACTGTAGGTCTTGTATTTTCATAAAGTTTAAGTGTCTGACTCAGAGTAGTTGATCAATAGATACTTATTGAATTTAACTGGGGAATTAAATCGGGCTGGCCCAGAAATCTCATCGTCATTAATTAGCTTCTTTCGCTAGTTTATTTATTAACTAATTAACCTGTTCACTTTTTTTTATAGTTGACATCTGATAGCAGCTAAAGACATAGCATATTTTATAGTAAAATATAGTTGAGTGTGCTAGGCCTCATGAGAAAACATAAGGAAATATGATATGATCTGCGCTTTCTAAAAGGCTTCCCTGGTAGCTCAGTTTGTAAATAATCTGCCTGCAATGCAGGAGACCCTGGTTCAATTCCTGGGTTGGGAAGATTCCCTGGAGAAGGGATAGGATACCCACTCCAGTATTCTTGGGCTTCCCTTCTGCCTCAGCTGGTAAAGAATCCGCCTGCAAATGTGGGAGACCTGGGTTCGATCCCTGGGTCGGGAAGATCCCCTGGATGAGGGAATGGCTACCTACTCCAATATTCTGGCCCGGAGAATTCCATGGACTGTATAGCCCATGGGGGTCTCAAAGAGTTGGAAATGACTGAGTGACTTTCACTTACACTTTCAGTTTGATTTATAAGGGTTCATAATTTCAAGTGGGGGATGATATAATAATATGGCATATACATATTTCTATTAATGTTCAGTCCTTACTAAATCAAACTTTAAAACATGATTTGGTTGATTTAATTCCATCAGTAGAAAGGCACTATTGACATTCTCTAGTCCATCTAGTCAAGGCTGTGGTTTTTCCAGTAGTCACGTATGGATGTGAGAGTTGGATCATAAAGAAAGCTGAGTGCTAAAGAATTGATGCTTTTGAACTGTGATGTTGGAGAAGACTCTCGAGAGTCCCTTGGACAGCAAGGAGATCCAACCAGGCAATCCTAAAAGAAATCAGTACTTAATATTCATTGGAAGGACTGATGCTGAAGCTGAAACACCAGTACTTTGGCCACCTGATGCGAAGAACTGACTCATTTGAGAAGACCCTGATGCTGGGAAAGATTGATGGCGGGAGGAGAAGGGGACGACAGAGGATGAGATGGTTGGATGGCATCACCGACTTGATGGACATGAGTTTGAACAAGCTCCGGGAGTTGGTGATGGACAGGGAAGCCTGGCATGCTGCAGTCCATGGGTTCGTAAGGAGTTGGACATGACTGAGCGACTGAACTGAACTAATTAACATTCTCTTTCTTCTCCTGGATTCTCTTCCTTTTTTTACTTATGAGAAGATTATACATTGAAATTATGGTCCATTTTTTCCTCCTTATATAGTCTGTTATGTAAATTAGAACTTGGTTTTGTGAAGAGCTGAGTTTGAATCTTAGAGGATAAACAAAGATGATGTTAAAAAATTTTCAATAATCTGGAACTCATGATCACAAACAAGCCTTTTTTGAGCACTTCTGCTAGATATGTATAACTTATTAACTGCTAGATCAATGGAGAAGTCCATGGATCCTGGGGAGAAGATGGAGAATTGGGGTGGGGGGGTGTTTTGTAGTACTTGGAGTGCTTAGGCAGTAAATCTATATGGAATTGTCTCAACATTTAAATACCTGATAAGAATATGCCATTCTATGCCTACTGAATATTAGTCCTACGTATGAATTTGACTTTTCTCATCTGTAATATAAGTAAAAAATATACATTCATACAGATTCTGCTGGCATCATAGAGTTTTTATGAGATTCAAATAAAATATATGTGAAATAATAATAGCATTAGGTCAAGCATCATTGTAAATGCTGTCATCACAAAAACATACAATTTTCACAAAAGTTTTCTGAGATAAATTTATTAATCTGATTACAACAACCCTATGAGCAGGCTTGTATATAATACACATTTTACAGAAGGAGAAATTGAATTTAGTGAAATTAAGTAACTTGCTTAAAATCACACAGTTAGTTCCTGGGTACATATAGTATTCAAATACTGATCTTCCTCGAAAATGTGAATGTTAAAGCTTAATATATAATAGTAAAAACCAGTTCCACTAGTTATACACCTGTGTACAGTGGTGCAGAACTTGTGTCTATAGTTCAAACCATAAATTATTTCAGCCTTTTTGCAGATGACTGCTGACATTGTTTCTCTATCCCCTGATCAAAATTTGGCAAACGGAAATGAGAAAACCTAGGAGGTAAAAGCGCAATTAAAACTATTTTAAGTTGGATAATGTGTTCAAATTTTAGTTTAGTTTGGAGCTTACTGTTATATTGGCAAGAAATTCCATCTCCCAAAATAAAGTTTCAAATTTCTTTATTAATAAACATACCATTAGACATTGTATTGCCTAAGTTGCAGATCTGGTAAGAATGTTCAAACATCATACTTAACAGAGAAATCTTAGAAGCCTTCCTTTTAAGGTCAGTAACAAACAAGGATACCTGCTATGACTCTTTCTGTTCAACAAAAGACTGCATGTCCTGGCCGATGAAGGTGAGAAGTAAGAGAAGTAAGGGATAAGACTATAAGGGAAGAAACCAAACTGTCAGTGTGCGTAGATGAACTGATTATTTACACAGAAAACCCAAGAGAATCAACAGACAAGCTATTAATGCTAAAAAGAGAGTTCGGAATGGTTGTTTGAGCACAAATCAATAAGTAAAAGCCAACAGAATCTGTTTACACCAACAGCCAGTTAGAAAATGTAGTAGGCCATAATATGACATTTACAACAGTCAAAAGGAAATAAATAAAATGTCTAGGAACTGACTTAAAATGCAAGTTATTATGGATAATATTTTAAAACTCTAAAGAACACAAAAGTAGATCTGAGTAGGAAAAAACTTAGATAATGCTGCATGTCAGTTGTACCTGAGTAAAACAAAGATGAAAACAAGAAACACATAAAAATTAAAAAAACCCATCAGTAGTGCATTGTTCAGTTGTGTCTGGCTCTTTGCGACCCCATGGACCATAGCCTATCAGGCTCCTCTGTTGGTGGGATTTTCCAGGCAAGAATACTGGAGTGGATTGCCATTTCCTCTTCCAGGGGATCTTCCTGACCCAGGGATGGAACCCTCGCCTCCTGCATCTCCTACATTGCAGGCAGTTTCTTTAGCGCTGAGCCACCGGGGAAGCCCCAGCAGTGAATTGGGTACATGCAAATCTACACATAGCTAAACTGATTCTTAGAAAGAAGAACAATGTAGGGAATATCTTGCCAGATGTTAATATATGTTATTAAGCTTCATGGGATCTCAGAGTCAGACACACTTAGCAACTGAACAACAGTAACAACAATCTATAGTAATCCAGCGGGATACTGGTTTTGTGTGTGTGTGTGTGTGTGTGAGTGTGTGTGTGTGTGAGTGTGTGTGTATGTATGTGAGTGTGTGTGTGTTTGTGTGTGTGTGAGTGTGTGTGTGAGTGTGTGTGTGAGTGTGTGTGTATGTGTGTGTGCATGTGTGTGTGTGTATGTGTGTGTGAGTGTGTGTGTGAGTGTGTATGTGTGTGTGTGAGTGTGAGTGTATGTGAGTGTGTGTGTATGTGTGTGTGTGAGTGTGTATGTGTGTGTGAGTGTGTGTGTGTATGTGAGTGTGTGTGACTGTGTGTGTGTGTGTGTGAGTGTGTGTATGTGTGTGAGTGTGTGTGTGTATGTGAGTGTGTGTGAATGTGTGTGTGTGTGTGTGTATGTGTGTGTGAGTGTGTGTATGTGTGTGTGTGAGTGTGTGTGTATGTGTGTGTGTGAGTGTGTGTATGTGTGTGTGAGTGTGTGTATATGTGTGTGTGAGTGTGTGTGTGTGTATGTGAGTGTGTGAATGTGTGAGTGTGTGTGTGTGTGTATGTGTGTGTGTGTGTGAGTGTGTGTGGGTTCAGTTGCTTCAGTCTGTCCGACTCTTTGCGACCCCATGGACTGTAGCCCGCTAGGCTTTTCTGTCGGAGGGATTCTCCAGGCAAGAAGACTGGAGTGGGTTGCTGTTTCCTACTCCAGATACTGGTTCTAGAACGGCCAAATAGACAACGAATAGGAGACAATCTAAGACAAATCCATGTGTGTATGGAGACTTGTTGAACTGTTGGTAGATCATTGAGGAAATGGTAGATTATTTAATAAACGGAATTTTGAAAATTGACAAAATATTTGGAGAAAAATAGCCCCCAAACTCATTCTATGGCATAGTACAAAAATAATCTCTCGTTGGAGTAAAGATCTAAAGGCAAAAGGCAAAACAACTATTATAAAGTGATGTTGGAGAATGTCTTCATAAAAACAGCGGGAAGACTTCCTTAAATGAGGTGAAAAAAAGCACAGACCATAAAAAGTTGGTATAATAGATGACATGAAAATTAATGATTTCCTGTTTCATGTAAGACACTATCAATAGAATAGGAGAAGAGGTTTGGGATGAACAATCAATAAAGGATTAAAACACAAAGTGACAATTCACAGAAGGGGAAAGCTAAAATATCTATAAAGCATACGAAAAGAAACTCAACTTGGATAAGTTAAAGTTAGTTAAGTTGCTCAGTCATGTCTGACTCTTTGTGACCCCGTGGACTGTAGCCCACCAGGCTCCTCCGTCCATGGGATTCTCCAGGCAAGAATACTGGAGTGGGTTGCCATTTCCTTCTCCAACTTGGATAACTGCACATTAAAACTTAACCCATGAGAATGGCAATGATTAAAGAGTTGGATAATGTCAAGTACTGCCAAGGCAGTAGGAATCAATAACCCTTCATCACTGCTGGATGAGGTATAGCCTGGTGCAGCCATTCTGAAGATTAAGGGACATAAGGTAGATTTAGGAAAACTGCATGTGTACAAACTCATTGCCATAACAATTCTGTGGCTGGATATATCCCTCAGAGGGACTCCCTCAGGGAAACAGGGAGACATGAATGAGAATAATCTTTTCAGTACTGTTTGTGTTAGAATTTTCTAAACTTACTGAATACTGACTTCTTTTACTCTTAGAACATCTAATTGGATTGGAATTCTGTAGCAAATACAGGGAAATAGTGATTTTAGTGTATTTCTTAAATTTAAAATGATCCCAAATTAGAATGCGGCTTCCCTGGTGACTCAGAAGGTAAAGAATTTGCTTGCAATGCAGGGTTAAGTGCCTGGGTTGGGAAGATCTCCTGGAGAAGGAAATGGCAATGTTAATGAGCATAGGTATCTTTCTACATCACTATCAAACAAGATTGGTTTGTTTGGCATAACATGATCTATTTATTTTGAAGCAGTATTACACTCAATGACACAGCTCGAGACTTGTGCTGCGATTCAGTTCAGTTCAGTTCAGTCCGACTCTGCAACCCCAGGGACCACAGCACGCCAGGCCTCTCTGCCCATCACCAACTCCCGGAGCTTACTCAGACTCATATCCATCGAGTCAGTGATGCTATCCAGCCATCTCATCCTCTGTCATCCCCTTCTCCTCCCACTTTCAATCCCTCCCAGCATCAGGGTCTTTTCAAAGGAGTCAGTTCTTTGCATCAGGTGGCCAAAGTATTGGAGTTTCAGCTTCAGCATCAGTCCTTCCAATGAGTATTTAGGACTGATTTCCTTTAGACCTGACTGGTTGGATTTCCTTACAGTCCAAGGGACTCTTAAGAGTCTTCTCCAACACCACAGTTCAAAAGCTGAGTGCTGAAGAATTGATGCTTTTGAACTGTGTTGCTGCAATTAAACCATACCAGATGTAATTCATCATAGTTTGAGAGTTTGGTAAGCTCTCAAGTATAGTATTAATGACACAATTTGCCATCCCTCTCTCTGATTATATAAGGTGAAGAGTGAAGAGATCATTTACTTTTGAGAGGTGTGTTGATTATGGGGATGACCATGCAGGAGACGTAAGAGATGCGGGTTTGATCATGGGTTTGGAAAATCCCCTGGAGAAAGGAAGGGCAACCCACTCCAGTATTCTTCCCTGGAGAATCCCAAGGACAGAGGAGCCTGGCGGGCTATAGTGTATAGTGTTATAAAGAGTCGGACACGACTGAAGCGACTTAGCATGCACTCAGGAAGTGCTTACTAATGAATGCTTTAGAAAGATGCTAGCTAGTTGAAAATTTCTTTAAATAGAGATGGAGTATTTGTGGAATCATGTTTAAATATGTCCTTTAACGTCATGTTAAACAGACTCTTAATTAATATACAAAATACAAATTAAGATTATGAACCAAATGGATATTGCTAGTATCTCTGGAAAATGAAATTGTTAGTATTTATTTCTTTCTTTATACCTTTCTGTATCAGGTAAATCTTTTATAACTAGTATTTACTGAGTTTTAATTAGAAACACAATAAAACTTTTTTCCTTTTGAAAATAAATTGTTTATTAATTTCTCTATTAATGTAAAGAATGAAATAGTAACTATTTTCATCTTCCATGTAAGTTGAAGAATGCATTACACTTTTAATTCCTTCTCTCATCTCCTCCCACTTTTGAGTTTTTATCAAAAGAATGTAGGATTTTTAGATTCAGAATATTACTACTTATTTTTTAGCATCCTGTATCATATCTTTTAAGACTTTTAAAAATACATTTGAACATTTTATGATAATACTAACAGCAATAAGGTAATACATTGTGTTTCACTCCTTGTTTCAGGATCTAATGCTATGTGACAAACCACCTCAAAAGTTAGTGTCTTAAAAATAACCAATTTGTTATTATATCATAGTTTTCTGGGTTGATGGGGCTCATTTGCGTGGTTCCCACTGGGGTCTCTTATGTGTTTGCAGTTAGAGGCTGGAGGTTGAAGTCATTTGAAGGCTCAGTGGGGCTAGGTGTCTGAGGTGATTCATGCGCCTCCAAGTAGCCCCTCTCTCTGGTGAAGCTCCTGATCCTTCCTACAGGGAGCTCAGAGCTCCAACAGGAAAGAAGTGGAAGCTGCCACATCAGTTAAGGACTTTGTGTGGAACTAGCATACTGTCAAGTTTATGGTTTCTATTGGCCACAATAATCACAGGTCTAACCCAGATACATGATTGTGCAGAAATAGATTCTACCTCATCAACCGAGAACAGCCTCAAGGCCACATTACTGAAGAGTTTGTGGGAAGGGAAGTAATGTTGCAACCATCTTTCAAAACATCACAGTTGTTCATTGAGTTACTTGTTTTGCTTTTTTCATCCTTAAAATACTTTGATTCTGGGAGGCGAGCAGAAGTAACACAATTTAGATTAGGAGTAGGCCTACCTACTTGGTAAAATTATCAGGTAGCTTTCGCTTAACAATGACCACTGTTTGCCAATTAGGACCAATTAGCTTTCACTTAACACTGACCGATGTTTGCCAATTAGGAAATTAGGAACGGGGAGGAAACCCCCAGGAAAGTCCCGGGCGCGCGAAAGTATTGACCAATGAAATTGTTTTGCAAACGTGTAACCGATCAGCTTCTCACCCTATAAATTTGTGTAATAGCTTGGGCTCGGGGCTCTCTGACCCGCATCACTGCGTTGGTTGCGGGCGGAGAGTCCTGGCTCGAGTCAGTAATAAACTTCCCTTCCTGTGAGTTGCATTGTCTTGGAAGCCTTCTCTCTTCCCGCTCGGGGATTCGGACATCGGGCATAACAGATTCAAGTCTCAGTTGGTTGAGATGCTTCTTACAGTAAGTATTTCACAGAAGTGATATACTTGCTGAATCTTTATAAAACCTTCTTGCGATGTGAGTGATAATTTGAGTGAATTCAGAATCCATGGATCATAGTCTTTATCTTTAGAAGCATCGAAAGCTTGCAGTGTTGTAGAGATGTCTGTTTCTAAACATTTTTTTCTTTGTGCATTTTCTCTTTTTTCCCTACCTCCCATACCTTATCTGGTCTGGGTATGTATAGTTCCCTTTTTCCTAAAGACCTCAAATTCATCGATTTTATCAGTAAATGTCTAGGTTTATTTCTTTCTACATGAATTTGACCTGGTGTTTATTAATCCATTTGGACTGTTGAAATAAACCTCCTCCTAAAGCAAACTTGTTCCAATTTCTAAGGATGTTTATTGTATCTTTATATGTTGTGTTTCTACATAGAATTCCTGTTACAAGAAAATTGTATCTTGTGGACTTGCTCTCCATATCTGTTGTTTTTGCATCTTAAAGAACAAAATCACAGATTCAATTTTCTATATTAACCTCCTATAAAATTTGATACCTTTCTGGTGATAATGATTTTGAACGAAACTATATTTACATACTTTAGATTATTCCTTTTTTATAGATATACTGTATTTTCCACTCTTGCCTGGAATACAGGTAAGACATTTGTAATGCTGTCTCTCCTTTATTTCAGAAGGTCTGTTTAAAGAAAAGTATTAAAAAAAAAAAAGAAAAGTATTTATCTAGTGCTTCAGATCCCCAGCCCTCTTTAAAACTACTAAATAATGTCTTAAGTTGAGTGATCTTTCTCTTTTTTGCAAATTCCCATACTGGAGATGACGTTTCCCCATCATTTAAAGTTATGAATTTTGTAGATTATATGGATTATCATTCAGATCTTTCAGATGCTAACAAAAGAATGAAACACTTGTTTGTTGTCCTTGCTAATCCAGAGACTGGTCGGCAGACTCAAGGAGGTGTGGCTCCTTTTCCCTTTCAGGTTCAAATCGAATGCCACTTCTTCTGAGAGGCCATTGTTGACCCTTCTATCAAAAATGATCTATCCCAATTTTTCTCTCTCTCTTAAGGTTTGGCAAACTACAGTTCACAGGTTAACTCTAGCACATTGCCTGTTTTTGTAGATAGAAACTTATTGGAACACAGACGTACCTGTACATGTGTATATTGCCTGTAGCTTCTTTTGTGCTGAGATAGCAGACTTGAGTCATTGCAATAGGGGTCACATGGCCTGCAAACCCTAAAATATTTACTATATAACCGTCAACAGAAAACATTCTCTTGACTCCTGCTCTATCTCATCATCCTATTTATCTCCTTTGTGCTGTGTATGACACTTGTAATTGCTTTATGCATTGCTTTGGTTGTTTATTATCCAGCCCTGCAAGGATAAAGCTTGTGAGGCCGGTCTACCTTGGTCTACCTTGTCCCTCTATCTCTGTATCTTCCATACTGGCATGGTGTTTGGAATGTGATAGGAACCAAATATTTGCTGAAAAATAGATTTTTAAAATGTGGGAGCTTCTCTGATGGCTCAGACAGTAAAGAATCTGCCCACGGTGCAGGAGACCTTGGTTCGGTTCCTGGGTTGGGAAAATTCCCTGGAGAAGGGCCTGGCAACTCAGTCCAGTCTTCTTGCCTGGAGAATCCCCATGGACAGAGGAGTTCATGGGATCACAAAGAGTCAGACATGACTGGACAACTAAGCATACTGTTCTACTCATTTCACTAGGAGTTTGGGAGCAGGATCAGGGGAGTTAAGGATATCTTGGCTCAGTTAACATATTAAGTTGGAAGTAGGTAATGGGAATACTTAGGGTATGAAAAAAAGAAGAATTAGAAAGGAAAGTTTCTAAAGGTAGAAGAGCCTGAAAGCTATGAAGAAACCAGTAGGAAATCAATGGCAGGGAGTACAACATTTTGTATATACAAACGCTATAGACAGACAGAATTTTAAAGTCTTAAAAATTGCCCTCTGGATTACAAAAGAGCCCATTATGACATAGTCAAAGGTTGTTTCAGTGCAGTGACTGGGTGCTGTGTTAATTTGCTAGTGCTGCCATAACAAAGTGCCCCAAACTCAATGGCTTAAAATAACAGAACGTTATTGTCTCACTGTAGAGAGTAAATCAGAAGTCTAGACGTTACAGGTCTGAAATCATAGTGTCAGCAGAGCCTTGTAGACTGCCGAGGAGGACCCTTCTTCCCTTCTTCCTAGCTGTAGGTGGTGGCCAACAATCCTTGGTGCGCTCCAGCCTGTTGACACACCCCTTCTTCTATCCTCACATAGTGTTTTTTAGGTATTCGTCAGTGTTGCTATGTTTCCATATGACCTTCTTATAATGATAACAGTTATTGGATTTATGCTGTGCTGTGCTTAGTCATGTCTGACTCTTTGTGACCCCGTGGACTGTAGCCCACCAGGCTCTTCTGTCCACAGGGATTCTCCAGGCAAGAATATTGGAGCGGGTTGCCATGCCCTCCTCCAGGGGATCTTCCCAACCCAGGGATCAAACCCAGGTCACCTGCTTACTGGCAGATTCCTTACTGCCTGAGGCACCAGGGGATTTAGGACCCACCCTAATCCAGTATGACCTCCTCTTTACTTCATTTCATCTGCAAAAACCCTATTTCCAAGTGAGACTACATTTACAGGTACTAGGGGTTAGGATTTCAACATATCTTTGGGGGGACACAGCAGGGGGCTGAGAAGTGAATGATGCAAGTGAAGACAAAGAGCAAAGTCTTAAAAAATCTTGGTAGAGAAGAGGAAGAAAACATAGCAGTAGAGAGAGACACAAGGTTTAGAAAGATGTTTGAAGGGTTAAAGGAAAGATTCACTAGAGGGAGAATTAAAAGTTATAGGAGAGAGAACATGTGAGCATAATGAGGAGTATGAGAAGACAGGAGAGAACTCTAGTTGACTCTACTTCTCCCTCAATATCCATTCTTCCACTCAGCTTCCCTTGGTTTTTATCTGTGTTCATGTGATTGTTCATATTAAGAATATGTTTCTTAGCTTCTTTTGTAGCTGTGTGGGCTTTGTGGTTAAGTTCTGGCCAATGAGAGAGAAGTTGATGCATTGTGTGTTGGCTGGAGTGCACGCACATTGGCTGGAGTTCAGTAGTTATCTTGGACCATGAGGTGGAAGCCGTATTTTGAGAATGGACACATATGTCAAAAGGAACCATATCTGTCATGATTGTGTTAGGGGAAGCACACTGATTGAAGCACCCTGGCCAGGCACCATAGTAACCATTTGTGTAAGTTGTTTTATGACAGGAAGTCCTGGTAAGGAACAGGGAACTAATAAGCCTCCACCAATCAGAGGAGTTCGGGAAAGGTCAAAAGGAGACGCCACCTGTCCGACCACCTCCCAGAATCCTTCTCTCTGGCATCCATCTTGGTTGAGCGATGCGTGCACCACCAGGAAGGACTCTGAGTCAGAAGGATTGGCTAAGGACAACCCGGAAACTAATCCCATCACCATAAAACCCAAGACTGTGAGCCATGTGACAGAGTAGTTCTCCTGGGTTCCCTGACCCTCCTGATCTCCACCCAGGTGCCCTTTCCCAATAAAATCTCTTGCTTTGTCAGCACATGTGTCTTCTCAGACAATTTATTTCCGAGTGTTAGACAAGAGCCCAGTTTCGGGCCCTGGAAGGGGTCCCCCATCCTGCAACAATTGGAGAGCTGTTAAATTAGTCTTGATTTGATTATGTAAGGTCTTAGCTTTTGCAAAAGAGAAATGCATTTTGTGTATTTCCTTCCCTTGTGGTTGAACTTAATTGTGACTGAACATAGATAGATCTAGGTATGGTGTGAAGATTCGGCTCAGTTCAGGCAGAAGATAACCTAATTCACTGAAATAGGACGGAAGAATGGAATAATGGTTGTGAGTTAAAATTCACTGGTAAGGAGATGGTAGGAAGTTTATGAGTTCCTATGTTAAGGCACCTGTAAGTTAAATTAGTTGTTGAGAACAACAGAAGACAGATTTTAGTAGAGGAGGTCTGATGTTTGACGTAGATAGTGGAGGTTTAACAACAAGCTGTGAGGCATGAGAGAGCTAATAAATAAGGGTTTGGGAGCAGTACTGAGGTTAGAGACGACGTGATTATAATAATGAAGTGAATTTCTCTCGTGTTCTGTGGTATGGGAGAAGGTTTGCAGTAAAGGATCAGTGACTAGGCCTATGCTTTATAGGAATAAATACAGAACCAGGGAACTTTACAGCAACATTTAGCTATTGTCTACCCAACCTTTCCTATGTGATAGGTGGGCTACATGAACGTGCCAAAATGTAACAATTCAGACTTCACTCCAACTGTGAAAGGGACTAACTTGGAAGATTTGGTCCTTGAAAGTTCCTGAACACACTGGCAATGTGTGGGGGGAAGTGGGTAGATACCACTTCTGAGCATGTTGAGAAGAAATGCCCTAAGATATCACAGGTTATACCATTATTATTTAGGACAAAGGGAAATAATTAATAGGGCAGGTAACTTACTGCTGCTCCATGCTTTATTCTATTCAGTTATTAGGACTTTTTGTGCAAGTAACACAATGTAGTGAGAAAGTGTAGCAAGTTCTACTTCAAAAATTTTTTGAATATAAAGAAATCTTTATCAGACTAATATTTTGTTTTGGTTTTATCACTGTGGTAAAAAAGTATTATCATTTAGAGACAAAAGGAAACATTTGAGCAAATAGTAATAAAATGACAATGAAATTTGTGTTACAGATTTCATATTTGGCAGTTTTCAAGATATAGTTTGAATATATGTTATCTCACTTAATCTATAAACATCACTGCAAGTTAGGTTTTATTATGAATACTTAACTTACAAATAATGACATTGAGGTTCAGAGGTTAATGATTTTTCCAGGATATGTAACTAGCAAATACTAGACTCCAGTTTTTCCTCCAAGGTCCAATGGGTGCGTTTCACCATGTTCATCCTCAGTGTGATGATTACTCACAATAAGTAATTAGTCTGGACAGCTCCACCATGAAGTAGGCAAGGTTTTCATTTTCCATGAAGGTTCTCCAAGAGTTTGAGGCTTTTTCCAATTATTATTTAAAACTTCAATTTGTGGTTTGTGGTTGTTAGTTCAAGGCAACATATCCACCTAAAATGGGACCTCTCTTCTCTTGAATTTGCTCTATTTTCTAAAGCCTATAAATCTTAAACTCTTGAAGATTGTACTTTGAGGGCCTGTTGAATGAATAAAATATATCACATTCATGTTGGCCTCTAGAGGTCACAAATGCAACAGAATCTCGTTTCTTTCTCTTCTCTTTAGAAGTGTTTTTGACAGCCCACAAACCACAATGGTTTTGATGCATGTGTGTGGTCACTGTAATTCTTGTGATTCTAATGATTGCATTACAAGAATAAGTTTGCTTACAAATGTGTCCAGAACCTTACTTTTAAAACCAGCATTCTCTGAATATTAATAGCCTCGGAGAACAGGAAAAAGTGATAGAAGGAAGTTTCTTTTGGAATCTGCAAACTTTTTAAAAAATGCAGAAAGAGAGGATATATTCTTCTGAAGAAGACCAGTTGGAATTCTTTGCTATCACTTTTGTGTACCAATGATGAATAAAAAGCACTTATTTTATAGATATGGGCAATAGAAATATTTGAAAAATACTTCATGGATTTGTGTATAAAAATAAATGGAAAAGTATGGTTAGTGTGTTATTTACATAAAGTAGTTAAAAGTTATAATTTAAATTGGTTAAAATACTGTGAAAACATTTTATGAAGCCATGAATTTGGTGGTCAGTAGAGCTTTGAAGTTTTAAATATTTTAATTTTACAGTGCTTTCCTAATAAAAATCTCTACTACTTATTGGTCATTTATGACTCATAAGGCATCATACTAAATGCCCTTTAAACATATTATTTCACTTATTTTCACAACAACCCTATGTAGGCCTTTTGCTAAATTTAAAAACTGATGCTTTTTATTTGCTTGTTTTTTTAAGGAAAGGTTTCCAACTCTTTCCCATTATATTTTAATCAGGAGAAAATAAGCATAGGTATTTCAAATTTTAAGTGATTATTTTGAATGAAAATATCTGTCAATCAAGTACATAGATTCGCATTGAGAGAGAATTAAAAAAAAATTCTAGGTCAATTTGGGCAGTTACTAAGACATATGATTATTATTGCTATATCACTATCCTAGTTTTTGCTTGCTTTATGCTCCCTAGAGATTACTTCATAAAGCCACTCTTCAGTATTCTGCATATTAGAATAGTAAGCACTTAGTAGTAATACCAACCAGAAACCAATGTTGAAAATTATTCAATATGCTGCTTTTATAGAAGAACCGTTAAGACGCAATGCAATGAGCAGGTATCAAAGGGAACTTGTCTTCTCCCTATGAGCTTGCACTTCACGGTGTGGAAGGAACATGTCTGGGCTTTGAAGTTAAGCTGAGCTGACTCCTTTATCTCAGGTAGGTTATTTACCCTCTGTGAAAGGTGATAGTTATTTACTCTCAGCACAGAGCTGCCAGCACGGTAACTGTGCGGCCTTCCTCACCCTCCTTTTCACCTGCTTCCACAGGCAGTTGTTAACTCCTTAGCACTCCTGGGTGCAGGGAAGGAAGGCAGCTGTGAGGTGGAGTCTTCCCTGCTCTCCCATCGCTACTTCCTTCCCAGTGGAGGAGGTCTATTAACTCTCAGCAGTCACTCTTTTGTAATTAGATGATTGGAAAAGCAAAGGGATCATGGTGACTACTGGCTGGCATCTGGCTTAGTTGGCAAGGACAGTTTGGATGAACATACCGTGTGAAGAAGCAGTCTTGTATCTTATGCCCCAGGGGTCTCAGAACAAATCTTCAAACAACGAAAGACAATAAACGAGAAATACTATTTGTAAAGTGGACTAACAGTACAGCAGAAGAGATGTGAGACCAGGTTCCAAAGCTAGACCGCCTAGGTTTTTGCTTTTGTTATTTATTTATTTGGCGGTGCTGGGTCTTAGTTGTGGTATGCAGGGTCTGGGGCCCCTGCGCTGGGAGCACAGTCTTAGCCACTGGACCTTCAGGGAAGTCCCAGACGAGCTGGGTTTACAGTCTACCTCTGCCCTTGCCAGTTGTGGAACCCTCTGTAAGTTGCTTGACTTTTCTGTGACTCAGTTTCTTCATCTTTAACATGGTGATTATTAGAGTCCTTTCCTCATGGGTTGTTGTCAAGGTTCCATGAGTTAATATATGTGAAGAATTAGAACAGTATCCCACACTGTTAAGTACTACATGAGTCTTTATTGCTGTTAGGGATGATTACAAAATTAACCAGTGCAAATGTGAGTGCCTAAGTTAAGTTTAAATTACATTCATTCAAAAATGTCATTTATATAGGCTACTTCTTTTCCCACCTTGAATTTTGATCCTGGTATATATAGGTTTGAAAAACTGAAAACAGTGCACAGTGATCAGAGTGTAAATTCCAGGAGATGAAATAGAGCGGAACCACCGCACTTAACAGTTTTCACACCAAACCTAAAATGAATCCAGGTTTGCCTTAAATTGGCACCTTTGTTTTATTTTATTTGGTTTGAAAGAATCAGGTGGTCCCTCCCTAAAACATTGTATGGTTTTTTATATTTCCAGATATCAGATGAAGTGTCAATGTTTGAATGGAGACCAGGCCAGATGATTTTGTTATAAAAAATAGATGATTTGCAAAATGCAAGAGCCTCTGAAAAAGAGGACTAAATCTTGCCAAATCTAATACTATAAGGACACAATGATGTTATCTACCTTTGTTTGGCTTTTCTTTTTCCCTTTTCTTTCTTTTCTTTTCTTCCCCTGCGCACTAATTTAGGTGAGGGAAATGGCAACCCCCTCCAGTATTCTTGCTTGGAGAATCCCATGGACAGAGGAGCCTGGCATGCCATGGTCCATAGGGTCGTAGAGAGTTGGACAGGACTGAAGTGACTAAGCACACATGCACACTAATTTAAGAAAGCAACTTGAAAAACAGAGTGAGACTGGAATTTAGACTACATTCAATTTCTTTGCATGTATAATTTCCCTTACATCCAGATAAATTTTTACATGGATATGCATAGGTATTTCAAACTCACAGACTCTGTTAAAACTTATATTCTCTTTTAAAATGCTGTCATTTATAGAACTTCTCTAGTTCCACGAAGAGCGTTGTCACTCAGCCAGTTTTCCGTCTTGCTACCTTTGAGCCAGCATTTTGATCATGGCTTCTTGTTAAATCTACATCTGGTATAACTGTGAAGACTACCTTTTTCTTTCTCAGGGCTAACCTCGTCTCTTACCCATCTCTGTCCTACAGGTTTTGCTCTGCCATGTTGGGTAGTCTAGGTACTTTCGTGGTTTGAGGCCTCAAATCTAAAAATTTGCAACAGGTTGTTTTAACATACTGTTTTTGTTACTTCACAGAATCTCAGTTTAATTACAGAATTCAGCTTCTCTCTCTAGCCATCCTGGATATCTGAGCTTGTATTTGTCTCCTAAGTATTGTGTGTCCTAGAACATGATAGGTGTTCCATGAATGTTTATTAAATGAATGAATAAGCTGCCCAAAGAGTGTCATTTGCTCATGTGCTGAAATGATTTCACATAAGGTGCTGTCAACTATGAAGTAGTTCTGAGAGGCAAAATGTAAGCATAATTTATTTGAATTGATGGCTTGGAGGGATTCTAGTTTCAGACACATATGCATTTTGATAGGTAATCTAAAGATTTGAAGAGAAGTGTTAGTGAAGACCAAGTTTATTTAACAATCACAGATGAGATCACGCATGTGTGCTCAGTCACTTCAGTCATGTCTGACTCTTTGTAACCCTATGGTCTGTAGCCCACCAGGTTCCTCTGTCCATGAGATTTTCCAGGCAAGAATACTGGAGTGGGTTGTGCCCTCCTCCAGGGGATCTGCCTGGCCCAGGGATTGAACCTGTGTCTCCTGCATTGCCGGCAAATGCTTTACCGCAGAGCCACTGGGAAAGCTCCAGAGGAGAGCTACAAACAGCTATTTTTTTAATGTGACAGAAAAAAAAATCTAGCCTCCATGTGCAAGCAAAATCTATGGCAGAAATTGGCTGGTATCCACCTGGAATTTGTTCTCCACCTCCCCTGTTGTTGAATCGTTGCTGGGAAGCAGCTACCTAGCTAGCCATCCAGGTGTTGGTGGGACTGTGTCCTTGTTCCCGCCAGTGGATAGCAGGGAAGGTGAGTTACTTCACTTCTGGACTAAGGAGGTTGGAAGTGGTGTGCCTTCTTTATTCTCTTTCCCCCGTCCACCAGCTGTCATCTGAAGATGGTAAGACTTCAGCAAGTGACAGAGAGACAAGCTGGAAAGAGCCTGTCCTCGTGCACTGTTGTTGTGGTCCTAAGGATTCACGTTTGTTATGTGGAGTCGGGGTGTTGGATGATGAGCCCTGATTCAACAAGACAACAAGGGAACTGAAGGAGAGAAGCTTGTCACTCAGAGCTCCTGGAAGCACTGTCAATACGTGGTATGCCTCAAGGACCTCGTGGAGAGGCCAAAAGGGCTCAGGCAGAGACAGTAGGATTGAATTGGGGGCACGTGATTTTATTAGGGTCTACAGGTAGAGTACTTTGGGATTCCAGGGCTGGGACCAGGTTCGACAGTTCAGACCAGCAAAGAGCGGGTGAGACTGCTTGTCCCAGAGTGGCTGGGGAGCATGTCGGGAACTGACATCTCCTTGTGGCTCTGTGGGCTGCTGTCTCAGGCATGGGCTGCAGGGAGGGGCTGGTGTCAGCTTAAGGCTCCTGCAGGCAGGCTGCTTAGCCACACAAAACATGTGCCAAGCCTGCGATGTTATGCAGTCATCAAACGGAGGGAAGCTAATTTCAAACCACGAATGTGCACAATGCACTCTTACATGAACACAAAACAGACTTTTATTAGGTTATGCCATCAGAATTGTAAGGTATATTTGTTATAATAATGCTGGTTTTTGTGTGTATTAAATGTGCTAGAATTTCTCTAGTACACTAATTCCCACATGTTCGTATATTGACTCTATAACAATATTGCCTGTCCCTTCACAGGATGGCAATATGTCTCATTTTTGTACCTTCCATAATACTTAGCATAGAGCTGATCACATACTTTTCGATTCATAAGTATATATGTTTATAAAATTGTGGACATTAGATAAGATGATTGAATGTTGATTTGAGGGAAACCATCTTCTATGAAGGGGTTACCCGGTGGCAAGGAATCTGCCTGCAATGCAGGAGACGTGGGTTCGATCCTTGGGTTGGGAAGATCCCCTGGAGTAGGGCCTGGCAACCCACTTCAGTGTTCTTACCTGGAGAATCCCATGGACAGAGGAGCCTGGAGGGCCACCATCCACTGGGTCACAAAGAGTCAGACATGACTAAAGCGACTGTGCATGCATGCACATCTTCTATGAAATATCTCTTGCTATCTGCTTAATACATAGAATGGTCATTTGAATTGGTAAAGTCTTCAAACCTAGTTGCTAGGGTTTTTTTTTTTTTTTTTAATATAACTTGGATTTTTTTTGAGGAATTTTCAGCCCAAGTTCGACTTTACAAAGCACTTCCTGACAATGTTACCTCATATCCCACAAGGTAGAAATAATTAACCCCTCTTTTAAACTTGTAAAGACATCTTTATAAGTAACTACAACCTCATGTTGCTCTTAGTTGCTTGTGTATCTGTCTGTCTCTAATCTACAATAAGGTCTTTGAAATCAGGCACCATGTCATATGCGTCTTTTTATTTCAATAGGCTAGAAATTCACCAATGACAAGACTTGCTCTGTGGTACTTACTGCCATACACTTACTAGTGAGAAAGGAATAGACATTTCAGTTCTTAGCTTTCTGTGTTACTTTTTTCCCCTAAACTAACATGACTGAAGAAAATTGTGGTTTTTTTAATCAAAAGCAAAAATATCTGAAATGAGATCAAGATAGTAAAATAAAAAAATTTAAAATACATTGTCTTGTCCATATGCAAATCTGAAAATGTGAGAACATTTTAAAATAAGCTGAGTGTTGAAGAACTGATGCTTTTGAACTGTAGTGTTGGAGAGACTCTTGAGAGTCCCTTGGACTGCAAGGAGATCAAGTTAAGTCAGTCCTAAAGGAAATCAGTCCTGAATATTCACTGGAAGGACTGATGCTAAAGCTGAAGCTCCAATACTTTGGCCACCTGATGAGAAGAACTGACTCATTGGAAAAGACCCTGATGCTGGGAAAGATTGAAAGTGGGAAGAGAAGGGTATGACAGAGGATGAGATGATTGAATGGCATCCCCAACTCGATGGACATGAGTTTGAGCAAACTCCAGGAGTTGGTGATGGACAGGGAGGCCTGGCATGCTGCAGTCCATGGGATCTCAAAGAGTCGGACATGACTGAAAGACTGAACTAACTGATTGACTATTTCTAGAGACGAACTCATAAATGAGAGAAGATGAGCCAGACAATCACATATTTAAAAACCTGGTACAACACTGTTTGTTAACTCTCAGCATTTTAATTTATTGTCTCTTTTAGTATTTTTTAGAGAGACAGAATGATAAAATAGAGCTTGACTAGATTGTGAGTCTTGATTCTACAGTGGACTGGTTATATATTATTGGGAAAAATTAGTCATTTAATCTTTCTGGGTATGAATCAACTTTTTATCTTTGAAATGGAATTGTTACCTCATACATTCTAATTTTATGGTCTCAAGATGCATTTTGAGTGTAGGATGATTAAAAAATATGATGATCAACTTTAAATGTTTTGTCTAGTATTTATTCTACCCAAATATATTATTTTCAAAAGTTTGTATTTTAAATATATGCAATCACTTTAATCTCATGGCTTACTTTCCTTCTTATTTTTCAATTGCTAACCATTTAAATAATATAATTTTTAAATTATTTTGATTGATTAAAAATACATTAAGATATAAATCACTTAGAGTTCTCTCATCCAAAGAAAGAAAACACTGTGCATATTTTGTTATACATCCTTTTTATTGTACATATTTTAAAAATTGTAACTGTGTGATTGAAGGCAGGAGGAGAGGGGATGACAGAGGATGAGATAGTTGGATGGCATCATCGATTTAATGGGCATGAGTTTGAGCAAGCTCCGGGAGTTGGTGATGGACAGGCTGGCCTGGTGTGCTGCAGTCCATGGGGTCACAAAGAGTCGGACATGACTGAGCAACTGAACTGAACTGACTGAACTGTGTTCTAGTTAAACATTTTATTTCTTTTTCTTCTTTCTTTTTTGATTATAATATTATCTTTAAAGCATTTTCACTACTCACTGATTTGATTTTCTTTCTTTCTTTCTTTTTTTTTTTGGTATGGAAGATCCAGAATTTATTTAACCATTTTCCTGAATTTACTGTTTAGTTAATTAGCTATTTTCACTTTTTTAAAAAGCCATTTTAAATAGCTTTCATTTATAAAAGCTGGTTTATAAAAGCTGGTCATGACTCTACCAGAAAATTACTAGAGCTAATCAGCAAATATAGTAAAGTTGCAGGATATAAAATTAACACACAGAAATCCCTTGCATTCCTATACACTAATAATGAGAAAACAGAAAGAGAAATTAAGGAAATAATACCATTCACCATTGCAACAAAAAGAATAAAATACTTAGGAGTATATCTACCTAAAGAAACAAAAGACCTATACATAGAAAACTATAAAACATTGATGAAAGAAATAAAAGAGGACACAAACAGATGGAGCAATATACTGTGTTCATGGATTGGAAGAATCAATATTGTCAAAATGGCTATACTACCCAAAGCAATCTATAGATTCAATGCAATCCCTATCAGGCTACCAACGGTATTTTTCACAGAATTAGAACAAATAATTTCACAACTTGTATGGAAATACAAAAAACCTCGAATAGCCAAAGTAATCTTGAGAAAGAAGAAGGGAACTGGAGGAATCAACCTGCCTGACTTCAGACTATACTACAAAGCCACCTTCATCAAGACAGTATGGTACTGGCACAAAGACAGAAATATAGATCAATGGAACAAAATAGAAAGCCTAGAGATAAATCCACGAACCTATGGACACCTTATCTTTGACAAAGGATGCAAGAATATACAATGGAGAAAAGACAACCTCTTTAACAAGTGGTGCTGGGAAAACTGGTCAACCACTTGTAAAAGAATGAAACTAGAACACTTTCTAACACCATACACAAAAATAAACTCAAAATGGATTAAAGATCTAGATGTAAGACCAGAAACTATAAAACTCCTAGAGGAGAACATAGGCAAAACACTCTCCGACATAAATCACAGCAAGATCCTCTATGACCCACCTCCCAGAATATTGGAAATAAAAGCAAAAATAAACAAATGGGACCTAATGAAACTTAAAAGCTTTTGCACTACAAAGGAAACTATAAGCAAGATGAAAAGACAGCCCTCAGATTGGGAGAAAATAATAGCAAATGAAGCAACAGACAAAGGATTAATCTCAAAAATATACAAGCAACTCCTGAAGCTCAATTCCAGAAAAATAAATGACCCAATCAAAAAATGGGCCAAAGATGTAAACAGACATTTCTCCAAAGAAGACATACAGATGGCTAACAAACACATGAAAAGATGCTCAACATCACTCATTATCAGAGAAATGCAAATCAAAACCACAATGAGGTACCATTACACTCCAGTCAGGATGGCTGCTATCCAAAAGTCTACAAGCAATAAATGCTGGAGAGGGTGTGGAGAAAAGGGAACCCTCTTACACTGTTGGTGGGAATGCAAACTAGTACAGCCACTATGGAGAACAGTGTGGAAATTTCTTAAAAAACTGGAAATAGAACTGCCATATGACCCAGCAATCCCACTTCTGGGCATACACACTGAGGAAACCAGATCTGAAAGAGACACGTGCACCCCAATGTTCATCGCAGCACTGTTTATAATAGCCAGGACATGGAAGCAACCTAGATGCCCATCAGCAGACAAATGGATAAGGAAGCTGTGGTACATATACACCATGGAATATTACTCAGCCATTAAAAAGAATTCATGTGAATCAGTTCTAATGAGATGGATGAAACTGGAGCCCATTATACAGAGTGAAGTAAGCCAGAAAGATAAAGACCATTACAGTATACTAACACATATATATGGAATTTAGAAAGATGGTAACGACAACCCTATATGCAAAACAGAAAAAGAGACACAGATGTACAGAACAGACTTTTGAGCTCTGTGGGAGAAGGTGAGGGTGGGATGTTTCGAGAGAACAGCATCAAAACGTGTATATTATCTATGGCGAAACAGATCACCAGCCCAGGTTGGGTGCATGAGATAAGTGCTCGAGCCTGGTGCACTGGGAAGACCCAGAGGGATCAGGTAGAAAGGGAGGTGGGAGGGGGTATCGGGATAGGGAATACATGTAAATCCATGGCTGATTCATGTCAATGTATGACAAAAGCCACTACAATATTGTAAAGTAATTAGCCCCCAACTAATAAAAATAAATGAAAAAAAAAAAAAGCTGGTCATGAAGTATAGTAAAGTGTACAAAAAATAGAAAAGACTAAAATTTCTATATTCTTAAATTAATTTTCTATGCATGAGAAGTAAGCCATCTGTTAACTTACAGTTTGCTTTTAACTAAGAATTCCTTAATTACTACCAAAGGAAAATAAACTAGAAAAATCAAATAGCATGAGAGTAACTTTTATGGATTAGGAAGTGTTTTGAGAAACCCTAAATAAGTGGCATGGTTTATGTTCTACCTTTTTTTTTTATGTTCTACCTTTTAAGAAATTATTAATCCAAGATGACCTGAGTCAAACTTATTATACAAATCACAATAAACCCATTTATGTAATTTTCTCTCAATAGTATTTAGTCATTGTATTTAATCACTATTATCTTTATATTTCTTTATAATGATGGATAATGGATGGATAGAATCACTTGTAAAAAATTCCTTGTGTTCACAGTATTTTTTGCGGTTGAGGATTTCATTATCTGTGTTAAACTAATACACATTTCCAAAAATTGTTCTGAAAAAAAATTGCACATCTTGATTAAAAAGTTATTACTACCATGTTATTTAAAGAGGCTGAACACTCCAGGGAACTAGGGGTGTGGTGTGATGGAAAGGCACAGTTCCAGAACTTAGAAAAACTTGTTATCTTGGCTTTGTAACTATTTAGCTATTTGATTATGAGTGAGCAGACCTCCTTGTGCTTCCACATTGAGTACATTAAAGGATTTGAAAGCCTAATAGCTCAATTCCCTTTCATCTCTGAAATTTTTGTAAATCTCTTATTCACCTTCTCTAAGATGAGAAAACAGTTTGTATCAGAAAAATTTGATTCTGATGTCTGATACACTGATGGCAGAAATGGCTCCAGTTCGCTCCCTCTCCCCGATTCGTACCCATTGCCATATGGTGTTGAATTTCTTCCCATTTAGAGGTAGAATCTATTTCCCTGCTCCCAGAATCTGAGTTGGCCTTTGAGTTGCTCTGGCTGGCAGAATGTGCTGAAGTGAAGCTGAGTCCAGTTCTGAGCCAGGCCTCAGTAGGCTTGGTGAGCTCTCACCTGCCCTTACTAAGCCTTCCCACTGCCTTGAGAATGAGCCTGTTGGAGGATGAGACGTCGTGTCGAGCAGTGCTGAGTCAGCCCAGCTGTCATAGCCAAAACTTTAACCCAGGCCAAACAGATCATACCTGACTATAGGAGCATGAGTGAGTCTAGCTGAGACCAGAAGAACCATTCAATCACCAGCAGAATCCAGAACTAAAAAATTACTTATTATTTAAACCCTTTGAGCTATATAGTTTTTTGTTATGCAGCAAACAAATACCTCGTTTCCTTGTGGCAAATAGATACTTGATATGTATACTTAACGTGTGCATGTGCTCAGTCAGGTCCAACTCTTTGTGATCCCGTGGATGGTAGCCTGCCAGACTCTTCTGTCCATGGAATTCTTCAGGCAAGGATACTGGAGTGCATTGCCATTTCCTACTACAGAGGATCTTCCTGACTCGGGGATTGAATCTGCATCTCTTATGTCTCCTGCATCGGCAGGTGGGTTCTTTACCACTGGCACCACCTGGGAAGCCCCTGATACACAATCCTTTAGAGCATTGTACGTATCTTCTTTGACCCTTATTCTTGAGAATACAGTTAGGGGTGTTACTGTCTTCTACCAGTTGAGTAGCTCACCTGAAGGCATTTGGTCCTGTCCGCACTAGACATGCCATGCATTTATGACCGAAGTCATCATTTCTCCCCCTTTGTGTCAGCACCAGATTGGCTCCTTATGTGTTTTCCATTTTGGTAGATACAGCATGACAATTCTTCCAAGTTGACAACCAGAAATAATCTTGGAGACATGCTTAACGCTCTTTGTCTTCTCCACTGCCCCTGCCCCTTTTATTGCTGCTGTCTTAGTTTCATCCTTAGCCTTGCTTTGGAAATGTAGCATTAAGTTTCTAACTGAGCTCACTTAATATCTAAACTCTCTTGTAAGTGAAGTCTAGAAACTCTAAAATACAAGAACTCATGCTAAACTTTCCATAGAGAAAAAAAGAAGTATTATTGTTGGACATGTAATTGAACTATCAAAAGTATACAAAATCAGCTGTGTACAAAATGAACCTAAGCCAACAGTTTTGATGAATCTGCCAAAAAAACATTTAAAATCTCAGCAATATAGAAAACAAACAAACAAACAAACCAATTGTTACCGTATCTAAAAAATTTCTTTGCTAAAATACAATTTCTTTGGGGAAACTTAAATACTTGCTGGGAAATATTAATGAAGGAATTCAATGATTGTGGCACTGAAATCACTTACTAAAATGCTGTCTTTTTTAATGAAAGTTTCTGTTCATCTGCCCATTGCCTGGCACAGAGAAACACTGAGCAAATATTTGTTGTTGTTGTTTTTCTTCATTTTAATTATCAGTGCTGTGTTTCTGAATTTCACAAGTGTGGTGGGTGGGATTTCGCATTGTTGCATTGAGTTCTATACTTAGGTTCCGTAAATATTTTCACATACTGATGTGTGTAATCAGGTCAGAAGATATTTAAACTGACATATGGTTTTTCTGCAATCAGAACAAGAAACAGTCACTTTATTTTGTGGCTTTCTGAAAAGTATACTTCTGTGTGTGAACATCAGCCTTTGTTTTCAAAGACTGGAATGGCTACAAAATGAAAGAGGGTCTGTGGTTGTTAAGACAGATGTTGGGCTTACAGTAAGAGTAAATAGGATTTTGTTGCTGGCACCTAATTTTTGGTGAAGATCAAAAGGGCGAAAAGAAAATCTGCTCACTGCTGAGAAAAGGAATCTGGGGCTTTTTGAATCATAGAAGTGTGTACCAGATACTGCAGTCCTGCTGGGAGAGAGTCTTCTGGTGCAAGGGTTCCCAAGTCTGAAATGCTGTGAGGACGATCTGAAGACTGTCTCAATCAAAACTAACAAAACCTTCAGCCCGACCCTTTAGTGGGGCCAGCCATCTGCGCGCTCTAAAGACTGACTGGATGATTTCGTGATTTTGGTAACCAGGCATATCTGGGCTCTAGTAGAGGATAAGTAAGATACTGTAGATACATCTTTTTCTTTTTTTAGGGCAGTACTAATTTTCTGAAACCTCTAGATACAATTTGTTTTTGGAGAAAAGAAAGGCATTATAGTAAGACTTTTTTGAAAAGATAGATCAGAAAAAGAAAGGGAGGACTTCCCTGGCAGTCCAGTGGTTAAGACTCTGGGCTTCCAGTGCTGGGGGCATGGGTTTGATCCCTGGTCAGGGAACTAAGATCTTGCATGCCACATGGTATGACCAAAAAAAAAAAAAGGAAGTCAGGTATATAGGTATATATTTTTCTGCCTCTGAATATTGAGATTTTGTTGTTGTTGTTGTTGAGAAATATAGTAGCCTCCGTTTGTGGAGTCTAAAAATGTTGACTTCATAGAAACAGTAGAATAGTGGCTGCCAGGAGTTTGGGGGGTAGAGGAAATAGGGATATGTTGGTCAAGGGTACAAATTTCCACTTATAAAATGAGTAAGTTAGGGTTACCTAAGTTCCTTCTCTTGGAGAAGAGTGGGGGGAGAGGGATAGGTTGGGAGTTTGGGATTCGCATGTACACACTGTTATATTTAAAATAAAATGCCTTTCCATGGGGGAAAAATGAATAAGTTCTGTGACTCTAATGTACAGCATGGTTTCTATAGGTAATAATGATGTAATGTATACATGACTTTTGCTGAGAGTAGCTTTTAAGGGGCCTCACCACAAACAAAAACAGGGCTACTATGGGAGGTGACAGACATGTTACTGAGCTTGATTTTGTTGTTGTTTAGTTGCTGAGTTGTATCTGACTCTTTGTAATCCCATGGACTGTAGCCGACCAGACTCCTCTGTCCATGGAATTCTCCAGACAAGAATACTAGAGTGGGTTCCCATTCTCTTCTCCAGGGGATCTTCCCAACCCAGGGATTGAATCCATGTCTCCTGCACTGGCAGGCAGATGCTTTAACACTGAGCCACCAAGGAAGCCCAATGAACTTGATAGTGGTAGTCATTTCACAATTTATATGTGTATCGAATTATCAAGTTGTAGACCTTAAGTATAGGCAATTTTTATTTGTCAATCCTACCTCAGTGGAACAGGAAGAAAGTCATTTTAAAAAAGCTAAGCTGAATAAAGAAACTACACAGGTCTCTTCTTATGATGAATTTCTGTTATAAATCTTTAATACCAGCATTTCTCTTTTTAACCAGATGGGCAAATTATTTATTTTGGGTGATTATAATTCTAATTTCCTTTATTTTGCCCCCTGAGCATCTTATGATAAGGATATTGTGTAAATGCCTTTAAAAATAGGGTGCTTATCATTTCATAAGGCTTATTTGTAATGTCACTTTGTTTATTTTGTACTGAAAGTTAAAAACTCTTTTTATAGCCAGTAAGTTATCAGCTGTGACAGTTGACTGCAAAAAGGGAGAATTTCTGAAAGAGAAGGAAGATATGAAGCCTTTCTGGGAAAAGTTGGTCTGAAAGCAAGTTCTAAAAAACTGAATAATTTCTCTAGGGACAGAGGGTTGAATTTTATTAGAAATTGGCTACCTTCATTAAAAAAATCAACTGCCAAAGTTTTAGCTAAAACCACTGAAGACTGTCAATAATCAGTTAGGTGGCAGCCTACCTCACTTTGGAGAAGGAAATGGAAACCCACTCCAGTGCTCTTGCCTGGAGAATCCCAGGGATGGGGAAGCCTGGTGGGCTGCCGTCTATGGGGTCACATAGAGTCAGACATGACTGAAGCAACTTAGCGGCAGCAGCAGCAGCAGCTACCTGACTTGATGAAGCTGAAAAATTAAAACAATGTGTGAGTGGGAACACACAGAAAAGAAGCAGCTCTTCAACATGTCTGTTTCTACTTGGAGCACTTTTTAAAGGAGCAAATATATGTAGGGCCACAGCCCAAGTTTAATGCATCTTTTAATGGTGTTTTGAACCAAGAATAAATTCCCAAAAGATCATCCAGTGGATAAATCAAGAATAAAAGACAGAGATTAATCTTGGGTGTGAAATAAAATTGAGTTTCAATTATTCAGCAGTTGTTTCTCTACTGGCAAGTTACTTTGTTTTCCACACTGCTAGGTGTGATTCATTTTGTTATTACAATTGATCTAGGATCCTTTCTTGGTTCTTGAAATCTATTTTTATTCATATAGGTTAACAGATTTGAATACCCATTGTGTGCCGGGTGCTGGGGACACATGAAAAGGTAGTTTCCTGACCTCATCAACCTTTGGTTTAGATCAGGATCATTAGACTATGGCTACATCTGGCCTGTCACCTATTTTGGTAAATAGTGGCTCAGCTGGTAAAGAATCTGCCTGTAATGCGGGAGACTTGGGTTTGACCCCTGGGTTAAGAAGATCCCCTAGAGAGGGGAAAGGCTACCCACTCCAGTCTTCTGACCTGGAGAATGGACTATATAGTCCATGGGGTCGCAAAGAGTCAGACACGACTGAGCAACTTCCACTCACTCACTGAGATGCAGACATTCATTTTTACATATTGATCAGGGCTACTTTCATATTACAATGACAGGGTGAGTGGTGATGACAGATGGGTACTGCATGGTCTTTTGCTAAAATACTTAATATCTGAAAATGTTTGCTGACCCAGGACTAGGTTCTCTCTAAAGCAGTAAATTCAGAGTGGAGAAAGTAAAGACAAGACACAAAAACACCAGGGCTATATGTTTTTTAAAAATCACTGTGTCATATATATAGTATTATATATAGGTACTAAAAAGTTTTTAACTGGTTAAGAAATATTTTTTGCTGGCCAGCTCAAGTAGTTACAACAGCATGTTAACAAGCCCGAGACCATATTCTTGATTCTCATATGGGACAGTTATCTTCCCTCTAGTTACTAGCATCCAGACTATGAACATGGAACTGTGTTAGACTATGGTTACAAAGTCTAGTGAACTGTGCTGTGCATTAACAGTGCCAGTTATCAAGGTGACAGGCTGAAAGCGTGTGACTTAATCAGTACAAAATTTCCAACATGGCAGAACAAATAAAGCATATCCCTTTCTGATGATGTGCTTATAGTGTCTTTGTGGGTTAAACTTAGAAGTGTTGAGGAAGAATAATGGCAGATAAAGAGATGGGAATACCAGACCAGCTGAACTGCCTCTTGAGAAACCTGTATGCAGGTCAGGAAGCAACAGTTAGAACTGGACATGGAGCAACAGATTGGTTCCAAATAGGGAAAGGAGTACGTCAAGCCTGTATATTGTCACCCTGCTTATTTAACTTATATGCAGAGTATATCATGAGAAACGCTGGGCTGGAGGAAGCACAAGCTGGAATCAAGATTACCGGGAGAAATATCAATAACCTCAGATATGCAGATAACACCACCCTTATGGCAGAAAGTGAAGAGGAACTAAAAAGCCTCTTGATGAAAGTGAAAGAGGAGAGTGAAAAAGTTGGCTTAAAGCTCAACATTCAGAAAACTAAGATCATGGCATCTTGTCCCATCACTTCATGGCAAATAGATGGAGAAACAGTGGAAACAGTGGCTGACTTTATTTTGGGGGGCTCCAAAATCACTGCAGATGGTGATTGCAGCCATGAAATTAAAAGACGCTTACTCCTTGGAAGGAAAGTTATGACCAACCTAGACAGCATATTAAAAAGCAGAGACATTACTTTGCCAGCAAAGGTCCATCTAGTCAAGGCTATGGTTTTTCCAGTGGTCATGTATGGATGTGATAGTTGGACTGTGAAGAAAGCTGAGTGCCAAAAAATTGATGCTTTTGAACTGTGGTGTTGGAGAAGACTCTTGAGAGTCCCTTGGACTGCAAGGAGATCCAACCAGTCCATCCTGAAGGAGATCAGTCCTGGGTGTTCACTGGAAGGACTGATGCTGAAGCTGAAACTCCAGTACTTTGGCCACCTCATGCGAAGAGCTGACTCATTGGAAAAGACCCTGATGCTGGGAGGGATTGGGGGCAGGAGGAGAAGGGGACGACAGAGAATGAGATGGCTGGATGGCATCACCGACTCGATGGACATGAGTTTGAGTAAACTCTGGGAGTTGGTGATGGACAGGGAGGCCTGATGTGCTGCAGTCCATGGGGTCGCAAACAGTCAGACATGACTGAGTGACTGAACTGAACTGAATAGCAGATAGAAAAGAGACTGCAACCAGAAATTCAGCACCTCTAAAATAGCCTTTCTGCTCAGTGGGGAGTGACTAATATCTCAGCCAGATCACTATCTCCTTGGAAGATATTTTAATTGGGAAAAATCAAGGTTCCCATCTTGTAAGACAAAATTAAGGGACAGTGCCACCACCCTGTCACTAAACTGCCTGGTACTGCCCCTGTAACTTTGAACCACAAGGAGAAAGCCTGCTATTAATTTGGGGCTGTAAAGTAGAAGGGTCCCTAGGGAGGTTGTGGTCCTTACTGAATTTCTGGTCTGCGTAGGATGGTGAATCCATCACTACTTCTGTGCTGCCAAGACTGCATCTGTGGAAGCCTGCCAACCCTGCAAGGGTATAGAGGATGCATCTAGCTTTTTACTACAGTGCCCTACTAGAGAGGAACACTGGGCTTCTTCCAACTCTGGGAAACTGGTGCTAAAGATATTCCTGACTTCCTTATGTGACACATAGAGAAGCTAAGTTTACTGCATACGTGAAATGACTAACAATTGATTTTAAAGTGGCTTGGACAAATGACCTCAATGCAATGCTTTGGCTTGGGAGAGAAAGTGAGAACATGAACAACTCAATTTCATCAAATCATCAAGGAATGCAAGATCTCATTTTCTTCAATTAAGTTAGTTTCACTTGTTCATAATTTGACTTACGATATCAAACTTGATGAAATATATCAATTGGTTTTTAGTAAATAAGGATGACTAATTCAAACAAATGGCTTCACTTGATCTGGGAAAAATCTAGTCAATACTTAGGAAAAGGCCTAGAAAGAGAAACAACATCCTACCAGATTAAAGTTATTTAAAAAGATCAAGCCTGGTGAATTGGGCAGACTATCTGGTTTCAGGAACCTGGCCTTTAATCTTGGCACAGAGAGAACTCATTGCTGTCATTTCAAGTTGGCTTCCTGCCTTTGCCTTGTCTTGAGAGGTTGTTTGGTTGTGTTTTTAACAAAAATCAAATATCCTGACTGATGAAATGTTTAACCTTCTCCATTTTCTTTTTCTACTTACAAAAGGATCTGGAATTTTGGGAAATTCAGTTCAGTGCAGTTCAGT
Organism: Cervus canadensis; assembly: GCF_019320065.1. Classification (NCBI taxonomy): domain Eukaryota; kingdom Metazoa; phylum Chordata; class Mammalia; order Artiodactyla; family Cervidae; genus Cervus; species Cervus canadensis. Next base: position 52,968,644 of record NC_057410.1, read on the forward strand.
CGCTTAGTCGTGTCTGACTCTTTGCGACCCCATGGACTGCAGCACACCAGGCCTCCCTGTCCATCACTAACTCCCAGAGTTTACTCAAACTCATGTCTATTGAGTTGGTGATGCCATCCAGCCATCTCATCCTCTGTCGGCCCCTTCTCCTTCTGCCCCCAATCCCTCCCAGCATCAGGGTCTTTTCCAGTGAGTCAACTCTTCACATGAGGTGGCCAAAGTGTTGGAGTTTCAGCTTCAGCATCAGTCCTTCCAGTGAACACCCAGGACTGATCTCCTTCAGGATGGACTGGTTGGATCTCCTTGCAGTCCAAGGGATTCTCAAGAGTCTTCTCCAACACCACAGTTCAAAAGCATCAATTCTTTGGCGCTCAGCTTTCTTCACAGTCCAACTATCACATCCATACATGACCACTGGAAAAACCATAGCCTTGACTAAATGGACCTTTGTTGACAAAGTAATGTCTCTGCTTTTCAATATGCTATCTAGGTTGGTCATAACTCTCCTTCCAAGGTGTAAGCATCTCTTAATTTCATGGCTGCAGTCACCATCTGCAGTGATTTTGGAGCCCCCCAAAATAAAGTCAGTCACTGTTCCCACTGTTTCTCCATCTATTTGCCATGAAGTGATGGGACAAGATGCCATGATCTTAGTTTTCTGAATGTTGAGCTTTAAGCCAACTTTTTCACTCTCCTCTTTTACTTTCATCAAGAGGCTTTTTAGTTCCTCTTCACTTTCTGCCATCAGGGTGGTGTCATCTGCATATCTGAGGTTATTGATATTTCTCCCAGCAATCTTGATTCCAGTTGGTGCTTCCTCCAGCCCAACATTTCTCATGATGTAATCTGCATATAAGTTAAATAAACAGAGTGACAATATACAGGCTTGATGTACTCCTTTTCCTTTCCAGTCTGTTGTTCCATGTCCAGTTCTAACTGTTGCTTCCTGACCTGCATATAGGTTTCTCAAGAGATGGATCAGGTGGTCTGGTATTCCCATCTCTTTCAGAATTTTCCAGTTTATTGTGATCCACACAGTCAAAGGCTTTGGCAGTCAATAAAGCAGAAATCGATGTTTTTCTGGACCCCTCTTGCTTTTTTGACATCCAGCAGATGTTGGCAATTTGATCTCTGATTCCTCTGCCTTTTCTAAAGCCAGCTTGAACATCTGGAAGTTCACAGTTCACCTATTGCTGAAGCCTGGCTTGGAGAATTTTGAGCATTACTTTACTAGTGTGTGAGATGAGTGCAATTGTGCGGTAATTTGAGCATTCTTTGGCATTACCTTTCTTTGGGATTGGAATGAAAACTGACCTTTTCCAGTCCTGTGGCCACTGCTGAGTTTTCCAAATTTGCTGACATATTGAGTGCAGCATTTTTACAGCATCATCTTTCAGGATTTGAAATAGCTCAACTGTAATTCCATCACCTCCACTAGCTTTGTTCATAGTGATGCTTTCTAAGGCCCACTTGACTCCACATTCCAGGATGTCTGGCTCTAGGTGAGTGATCACACCATCATGATTATCTGGGTCATGAAGATCTTTTTTGTACAGTTCTTCTGTGTATTCTTGCCACCTCTCCTTAATATCTTCTGCTTCTGTTAGGTCCATAGCATTTCTGTCCTTTATCAAACCCGTCTTTGCCTGAAATGTTCCCTTGGTATCTCTAATTTTCTTGAAGAGATCTCTAGTCTTTCCCATCCTGTTGTTTTCCTCTATTTCTTTGCATTGATCACTGAGGAAGGCTTTCTTATCTCTCCTTGCTATTCTTTGGAACTCTGCATTTACTTGGGAATATCTTTCCTTTTCTCCTTTGCTTTTTGCTTCTCTTCTTTTCACAGCTATTTGTAAGGCCTCCTCAGACAACCATTTTGCCTTTTTGCATTTTTTTTTTTTCCCATGGGGATGGTCTTGATTCCTGTCTCCTGTACAGTGTCATGAGCCTCCGTCCATAGTTTGTCAGGCACTCTGTCTATCAGATCTAGTCCCTTAAATCTATTTCTCACTTCCACTGTATAGTCATAAGGGGTTTGATTTAGGTCATACCTGAATGGTCTAGTGGTTTTCCCTAGTTTCTTCAATTTAATTCTGAATTTGGCAATAAGGAGTTCATGATCTGAGTCACAGTCAGCTCCTGGTCTTGTTTTTGCTAACTGTATAGAGCTTCTCCATTTGGCTGCAAGGAATATAATCAATCTGATTTCAGCGTTGACCATCTGCTGATGTCCACGTGTAGAGTCTTCTCTTGTGTTGATGGAAGAGAGTGTTTGCTATGACCCGTGCATTCTCTTGGCAAAACTCTATTAGCCTTTGCCCTGCTTCATTCCGTACTCCAAGGTCAAATTTTCCTGTTACTCCAGGTGTTTCTTGACTTCCTACTTTTGCATTCCAGTCCCCTATAATGAAAAGGACGTCTTTTTTGGGTGTTAGTTCTAAAAGGTCTTGTAGGTCTTCATAGAACCGTTCAGCTTCTTCAGCATTACTGGTTGGGGCATAGGCTTGGATTACCATGATATTGAGTGGTTTGCCTTGGAAACGAACAGAAATCATTCTGTCATTTTTGAGATTGTATCGAAGTACTGTATTTCAGACTCTTTTGTTGACCATGATGGCTACTCCATTTCTTCTAAGGGATTCCTGCCCACCGTTGTAGATATAGTGGTCATCTGAGTTAAATTCACCCTTCATAAGTATTAAATATTAATTATTGTATTTCAAAGTCTAAAATAAAATGTGGCAAACATTTCTCTATTCAAACAGTGATAGTGATTGAGGGGGTGTGCCCCTTGCTGGAAATTAGAGTTTATGGGTTTAAATCTCAATGTGTGTGTATGTTCTCAGTCATGTCTGACTCTTTGTGACCTGATGGACTGTAGCCCACCGGGCTCCTCTGTCCATAGGATTTCACAGGCAAGAATACTGGAGTGGGTTGCCATTTCCTCCCCTAGGTGATCTTCCCAACCCAGGGATTGAACCCTGGTCTCCTGCATTGCAGGAAGATTCTTTACCACTGAACCCCCTGGTAAGCCTTAAGTCTCAGTATGGGATTCTACATATTTAATTCAAGGGATCCAGCCTATTTTTCTGGGCAGGAATAATTTCTGTTTCTCTGCAGACCCATATCTCTTGGCTATGATGGGATGCTTTGTCCTGAATGTCAGGGCTGAACAAAGAGGAAGTGGAGAGCCCTCATCTTCCCCAGACAGGAAAGTGCGGCCTAGATGTTCTAACCATTCAATATAGTTTTTACATTATGTCTAGGAACTGGTTAGGAGGCATGATGATAAAGGCCTAGAGAGGCTAGATATGGCTACTGAAATATGTATGTGTATTGTGAGTCAGAATAGGTATATTGTAAAGTCAGAATAGGTATATTGTATAATGGATAGAATCTGGGAAGGTAAATTATTCACTTGTTTGTTAGTCTCTCAGTCGTGTTTGACTCTTTTCAACCCCATGGCCTGTAGCCTGCCAGGCTCCTCTGTCCGTGGGATTTCCCAGGCAAGAGTACTGGAGTGGGTTGCTACGCTCTCTTCTAGGGGATCTTCCTGACCCAGAGATCAAACCAGTGTCTCCTGTGGCTCCTGCATTGCAGGTGGATTCCTTACCACTGAACCACTGGGGAAGACCAATCTCACATGTAGTTGAAGACAGAAAGTGTGCAAATGATCATGCATAATTACAATATTAATCATTCATAACCTCAGAAAATCCCTGCTTCTCTACATTGAACTAACCCATACCCTGCCTCTCACTCTTGTTTTCTTTTGTTCTAGGGAGATAGACTCTGACTTGAAAATTTGCCTGCAGGAGGTTTATTTGGGAATGTTGTCAGGAACTGCATCTGTAAAGAGAGGGGGGAAGCTGGGCTGGGCAGTGGGAGCATTTGATCTGTGATGCATTGCTACCAGAAATCCCAGTGGCTCCCACCTGGCATTCTGAAGCTGGGATGGCACTTTACGAATGACCTGAGCTGAGCCTTTGGAGGCCTTCTCCTCCAGTCACTGAAGGCAGCTGCCTCTGGAACAGCATGCGGCTTTGGGCCATCCTCTGAAGGGGCTCTTTTGTGACCTGCCAGTGGGCACACTGCTCGTGGCTGCAGGAAGTGGGCCTCCTGCAACACCCCACAGCTCATCATACACTTGCATTCTCCACTGTCCCTTCACGGCTTTCTTCTGCTTCCCTTCTTTAGTCTAGGGGATGTAGCATTCATGTTTACTGGGCATCTTTTGTGTGCCTGGTGCTATGGTAGGTAGGCACACATATACGGTTATACATATTATATAAAATGTATAGCATGTATAATTTTATTTAACCCTGTAGGGGGATGAAATTTGCTACATTTCAAAATGTGTGTGTGTCTCCTTAGCCTGAGGATCGTTTTTAAGGGACAGAAGATTCAGGAAATCTTTATTTTTATTTCTTCCTTAGTTGCCTAAAGATAAAGGTACATTCTTGTCATGTCCAACTCTTTGCGACTCTCTGGACCCCTCTGTCTGAGGGATTTTTCAGGCAAGAATACTGGAGTGGGTTGCCATTTCCTGCTCCAGGGGATCTTCCTGACCCAGGGATTGAAACTGCATCTCTTGTGTCTCCTGCATCAGCAGGCAGATTCTTTACTGCTGAGCCACCAGGGAAGCCCTTTAAGGGCCAGGGAGTCAAACCCTGGTCTCCCCCTGACAGGCGGGGATTCTCACCACTGTCAGTGTGGTGAGGACAGCGGCAGAGGATTTAAATAAGGGACTTCCCTGGTGGCCCAGGGGCTAAAACTCCGTGATCCCAATGCAGGAGGCCCAGGTTCAATCCCTTATCAGGGAACTAGATCTCACATGCTGCAACAAAGAGTTTGCATGCCATAACTAAAGAGCCTACATGCTGCAGTGAAGACTGAAGATCCCATGTGCTGCAATAAGAGTAGGCACAGCCAAATGCATAAATAAATAAAAAATAAAAATAAATATTAAAAAATAAATTTAAAAAGAGTTTAGATGGAGGACCCTTCTAGAAAAGGAGCTATGATTGAAGTTAACTATAGTGTTACCTAACTATAGTACGCAATGCCAAAGAATGCACAAACTACCGCACAATTGCACTCATCTCACTTGCTAGTAAAGTAATGCTCAAAATTCTCCAAGCCAGACTTCAGCAATATGTGAACCATGAACTTCCATTCAAGCTGGTTTTAGAAAAGGCAGAGGGACCAGAGATCAAATTGCCAACATCCGCTGGATCATCAAAAAAGCAAGAGACTTCCAGAAAAACATCCATTTCTGCTTTATTGACTATGCCAAAGCCTTTGACTGTGTGGATCACAATAAACTGTGGAAAATTCTGAAAGAGATGGGAATACCAGACCACCTGACCCGCCTCTTGAGAAATCTGTATGCAGGTCAGGAAGCAGCGGTTAGAACTGGATATGGAAGAACAGATTGGTTCCCAATAGGAAAAGGAGTTCATCAAGGCTGTATGTTGTCACCCTGCTTATTTAACTTATATGCAGAATGCATCATGAGAAACGCTGGGCTGAAGGAAGCACAAGCTGGAATCAAGATTGCCCGGAGAAATATCAATAACCTCAGAGATGCAGATGACACCACCCTTATGGCAGAAAGTGAAGAGGAACTAAAGAGCCTCTTGATGAAAGTGAAAGAGGAGAATGAAAAATTTGGCTTAAAGCTCAACATTCAGAAAACTAAGATCATGGCATCTTGTCTCATAACTTCATGGCAAATAGATGGGGTAACAGTGACTGACTTTATTTTGGGGGGCTCCAAAATGACTGCAGATGGTGACTGCAGCCAAGAAATTGAAAGACTCTTACTGCTTGGAAGGAAAGTTATGACCAACCTAGACAGCATATTAAAAAGCAGAGACATCACTTTGTCAACAAAGGTCCGTCTGGTCAAGGCTATGGTTTTTCCAGTAGTCATGTATGGCTGTGAGAGTTGGACTGTGAAGAAAGCTGAGCGCTGAAAAATTGATGCTTTTGAACTGTGGTGTTGGAGAAGACTCTTGAGAGTCCCTTGGACTGCAAGGAGATCCAACCAGTCCATCCTAAAGGAGATCAGTCCTGAGTGTTCATTGGAAGGACTGATGTTGAAGCTGAAACTCTAGTACTTTGGCCACCTGATGTGAAGAGTTGACTCATTGGAAAAGACCCTGATGCTGGGAAAGATTGAAGGTGGGAGGAGAAGGGGACGACAGAGGATGAGATGGTTGGATGGCATTGCTGACTTGATGGACAGGAGTTTGAGTAAACTCCGGGAGTTGGTGATGGACAGGGAGGCCTGGCGTGCTGCGGTTCATGGCGTTGCAAACAGTCGGACATGACCGAGTGTCTGAACTGAAGTGAACTGAACTATAGTAGACAAGGAGGAGTCCAGCAAAGTATCTTAAAATTCCTCTGTGTCCCACTGTTTCTGCAGGAACCAGGAAACATTTATTTTTCAAGCATTTCCTTTTCCATCTCCAGGCCTATTGCCTTCCTCGGCTTTGAAGTCCCAAATCACTACTCCCAGTACCCTCTGTTGGTTTTAACTGAAGATATGAAGTTTAAGGTGAAAGTTTCACCCATGTTGGCATTATTCAGTTTGCCTTGGATCTCCTCCATGTGTGTTACTAAATTTTTGTCTAATTTTCTCTTGTTCATCTGTCTCATTTAATTCTAAGACCAGCCAGAAGAACCTAGAAGGGTAGAGGAAAATGTTCTCCTCCCTGAAATCCCTCAAAATGGTTCTAAGAAGGAGGAAGAGACCAAATTTTATAGCATAATTTACCCAAGGTGGCAAGACTCAGAGCCAGCTTCCCAATAGCAAGCAGTTTATGGCCAAAAGTCATGTCCCTCCCCCAACATGTCCCTCTCATCTCCATTCCATTTACAGTTTGTAACAGGACTGTTTCAAGTGTTCCCTCAGCAGTTAGCTCTAAAATACACTTTGCTTTGTAGCTTTTTGAAAATGTGTTTATTTTAAAATACCTACATTATCCCTTTCAATACACTGTATTTAATTTGCAGGGAGTTGTACAAGCTAAAATCTGGTAATCATCAAGAATCTATAAATATTAAGGTGAAGACAAAATAATTTCATTATGTTTGTTGGAAGTTCACTAATTTTGACTCTCTTTGTCAAAAATCCTTACAAAATTTAAAAAATGTATCTTCACACCTCACATACTGGGTCATTAAATTCTATTTTATCCTCACTTTCAGTAATGACCTGAATAATCACCTTTTGAAAGTAATAGTGAGCAAAGAAGTTCATCTGAATATCTTAAATTGGGAATTAAAAAAAAATGAAGATAGTAAAGTGATGTTAGCTTGGTAATAGATAAAAAGTAATTTCCTTTCCTTGATTTTTTTTTTCCTTTGTGAATTTTCATAGTAGTTCCTAGCCCCAAACAAATCATAGTTGTTGTTTTTTTAAAGAAGTACCCAAGGGAGAAAATATTTCTTGGTCAAATTCCTTCCTTTCAGAGCTGTTGACACTTTCATGAATTTTGTATCAATTTCCAGTTCTTTCCTCTCATCCAAAGAAATTGTTAAGATATCTTTGAAAAACTTTTGTGTGTTAGTCCCACAACTTATCTGTAAAATATATAGTTGTGAGGGAATTCCTTGGTGGTCCAGTGGTTGACTCCATGCTTCCACTGCAGGGGCCATGGGTTTGATCCCTGGTTGGGGAACTAAGATCCCACATGCTGAGTGAACTGGCCTAAAAATAGAAATGAAAAGAAATAAATAAAAATAAATATAAACATATAAATCTTAAAATATACAGTGTGAATCAAACTTTCAAATCAGTGATTTCTTTTCCTACTGTAAATGATAATGTAATTCTTTAGTATTCTTTGCACACTAAATTTTCAAGTCCCATATGCTACTGGTTTTCTTTACCCATCAATTAAATCAAGAAATCCTGCTCATTATAGAAATGCCTCTATAGAATGTTGAAAAAAGTCTTATCACTTCTTTGGTCCATGGAAGGACCTGTCTTCTATTTTGTGCAATTCCTTACAGAGAGTAGATTTAAGAAACAAAACCCACCTTTCAAAGTCAAAGTCAAAGTCAAAGTGGTGCTCAACAGAGAAATGTGGCAGAATCCATAGCCAACCTGCCACTTTTTCTTCCATTCTCAGAGCAATGGCAGAAGTGAGCTTTAGTTTCTAACTTAACAGTTCATTTGCTTTTTCAGGTAGTTCACTTTTGCTCCTCACACTTGGAGCTAGACCCCTTGGCAGTCTGTCCTTGGGAGAGTTCCCTAAAGATTTACTTCTTGCAGACTGGTTGTTCAATATTATAGCAATATAACTTTTGGAAGGCTCTTTTTGTTTCTTTCATGCCATGTCCTTCTCCATTCTTTTATTACATTTAAAACCAACAGCATTTTTTTTTTTTTTTAGTGCCTTACTGGTTAATCATTTTCCTTCAGTATCTTAAAAAAGAGAGTGTTTTTGACTGTTGACCACCCTGATTAGTGAAAACATTGAAGTACGAAGTGATTTAAAGTTTGTGTGCTTTAAAGACCAAGCAATTAAAAATATCCTTTGTTCTTAGTTTTATGTGTAGGAAAATGTTGAGGTTAATTCACTGACCATGTGGGATAATTTGACTCTTAATCAGTAAATTTAAAAGATCTTTCATAATATAAAAAAGATCCAGCCCTGCCAAGAACAAATGACTGGCACTGAAATTTCTTTGTTAGCTTAAGTCATTGATATGTAAAACAAAAGAAAATTCTTTGGCAGAAAACAGAAGTATGTCCAGATGGTTCCTATCTATGTTCTCATTGATTGTATAATTAAAATCCCCTTTAATCATCAGAAAAATTGAGATAGAATGTTTGTAATAGAACAGTACTGTGTTTTCAAGAAATACTTCTTCTGTGGTAGGTTCACTAGTAATGAAGTACTGGCAGTGACTGCTTTGTGAATCCATCCATACAGAAAGATATCCATGCAGTTCACCAAGGGATGTGACTATAGCATAATGCTACATGTAGCCTTATGTTGGTTGCGTCAGATAAGATTAAACACTAATCCATTAAAATGAATATGAATTAGCAATGATCACCCAATTTTCATGTAATAATTTTCCTTATCTGAGGCAGGATTCACTTCTTTGATTAATTAAGAAGTGAATTAGTGTCTTTGTGAGGTTAGTTACTAATGAAATCACTAATAATAATAAACTACTTATCATGACTTATGTCATCGGCAATTATGGGATAGAATTTATATATTCTGTGAAATGATGCTTCTGTTGATCAACATGAATGATATTGGTCAAAAGAACTACAGTCTTCTGTATTCCTTCTACATTCTACATCACTAGGTTATATATTATCGCTTTATACCTGTATAATGTGCGTATGGTTTTAGTTGATGGGTGGTTTTATCTTATTGGGCTGAGGGGCTACTTAGAACTTTGTGGTGATCTTGTATGACGTATCCATGTCTAGATCCAGATCTAGAACCCTTTGTCTCCTTTGTTTGTAAGTGGAATCACTAATGATTTTAAAATGGAAAACAAGCAGTGTGAATCACTGTGTGGTTTCCAGTGGGTAATGACTCATAGTCATAAAGCCTAAAGACACAGGAGGGTAGGATAAAAATTGTAGGTTCAAATAACTGCTAGGCTTATTAAGTACTTACTGTAAGTTGTGTGCAGGGCTAAGGACTTCACATAGATGACCTTATTTAACAGCCAGAGATGGGTATCATTATTATCCCCATTCCACGCATGAGAAGAGCAGAAGCTTAGTTAATTTGGAGGATCTGCAATTCAAATCTCAATAATTTGACATGACAGGCAACCTCTCAGTCATATTGTTCTGCCTGGAAGTAGGACTTTGAAACATCTGTATCAAAGCCAGGGAACATTCCAAGAAGGGGAACTGAAGTCTGATGCAGTCTGTTGCTTTCTTTCCTTTCTCTGAGTCTATGCATGAGAGAAAAATGCATTTTGTGTTAAAAAAATCTGAATTTGGGGATTCATGCAGGCTCATAAATATGTTTCCAATTATATTAATACTTATATAGAAACTAACCTTGATGATTTTCTGGGGTTATACATTCCAGTCTAGTCAGTAAATTTTCTATCCATTCAAGGGACTTAGTCACTATATAACTGATTTTGTATAAATTATCAAATGATAATTTTTATTAAAACTCTTTCGAGGACAGAGTTTGAGGTTTTCTTGTTCACCACTATATTTACAGCTCCCTGGCACAATACCATGCATGGTAGACACTCAAAATGTATGCTACTCTAGTTAAAGTGGTAAGATGGGGTAGTGGAATAGATGTTGAATAGATGTTGAAGTGTTAAAAGGTGTCATTAGTATGGAATCTGGGAATCTCAATTTTCCTCATTTGTGAAATAAAGATAATATTATTCTACTTATTTAAAAGAATTTCATGATGATCAGATGAAATTATATATATATATATGTATATATATGTGCTTTGTGACTGTGATGTAAGATACTAGTTCTTACATTACTAGTATGGTTCTTATATTACCAGTGTGGGGCTGGGCTAGTTACTAGCCTAGTTACTAGTACTAGGCTGTTACTAATACTAGACTGGGGCTTTCCTGGTGGCTCAGACAGTAAAGAATCTGACTGCAGTGCAGGAGACCTAGATTTGATCCCTGGATCAGGAAGATCCCCTGGAAAAGGGAATGGCAACCCACTCCAGTATTCTTGCCTGGAGAATCCCATGGACAGAGGAGACTCGTGGGTCACAGTCCATGGGTTCCCAAAGAGTCTCATTTGACTGAGTGACTAATGCATGAGATGCTAGGATCACTACTGGAATTAAATGTGTAGTGTTCAGGAGACTGTATTTAAAACATATATTTTCCCACAATTGTTTGGCTTTAGTACAGACTTTATATTACATATGAGTGATAAAACTGAATCATATGTCTTTCCCTTGGAACATGAGGAAAGCTGAAACTCAATAAAACTTTTGTGCTCTTCCTTGCTTAGGTCCCAGAGTTACTGTGTTTTCTGAGCATGTCACAGAGTCACATGGAAATGCGTTCTGCAAGTATTTGAAAGAAGGATAGAAAGAACAACAGAAGGACCAAAAAAAGTTGAAAACCACATAATGAATAATATTTTATGTTATTTATCTGGGGAAAACAGAATTCAAGTTTGGAAGTCTTTTTTTCTTCCTTTCCGAATGTTGCCATATCTGTTTGGTTTAGAATGAGCAACACGTTAACAATTAAAAACAGATTAGTGCTAGAGTAAGAGTCTGCGGTTCACGGGGTCGCAAAGAGTCGGTCACGACTGGGCGACTGAACTGAACTGAATTGACTGAAGAGTCCTTCACATCAACCTCGGATGTCCCTTTGGTTCTCTGTCCCTTTGGCTTCACTACTTTCCTGGGCATAAGCTTCTCATTTTGAAAAATGCTTTGTTGACATATGCCCTGTGATCCTGAGTATTCTCCTTATTAACGTACCTCATATATTGGAAGTGTTGTCGAGTTTATTTGGACCCTCTCTAAGTGTTAGCAGTGAAATTATCTTGGATTGCTTTCTTTCAAACATGGCTCTTTCATCACTGCTGGATCAGAGGCTTTCATTGCCAAATGACAGGACCACATGTGTCGGGTATTTTCAGGCAGCAATAGATGGTGATGCAGCAAGGGAAGGAAATAAAGCCCTAGGTTTTGGTAATGTACTGAATGGCTTACTCCTTTTTCCAAGAAACAATTCCAGAAACAAAATGTTTTCTCCTGAGTTTAAATGAAAAGCAGATACAACAAAGGCTTTAAACTGAGAAATAATAGATTCACTGGCATCAGGTACTGAAGAAATTGCACATTATTTAGACTTCTCAAAAAAATTGGCTATGCTTGTTAGCTGGGGGTCCAAAAATTCTCTGGAAATTATTGTCTCTGTTAACCATAAAACTACTAAACAGTTTATTATTGTCAAATTCACTTAAAATGAATAACCTTGATCTCTAAGTAATTCCCTTTGGGGAATCTCCTGTGGTAAGAATATATTTTAGAAGTCCATTGCTAAGCATTTCAATAAATCAATGTGATTGAGGAAAATTTGATATTCCTATGGAAATTTCCGTGCTTTCATTGCTCTTTCCATATTACTAAGATTAGTGATTCCCATGCTAAAGGATCTGGGACTAACATTTTCTCAGTTTAAAGTATAGTTTATGATTACTGATGGAAAGAATGTTACCGTGGAAATTCATGTGTTTTCTTTATAAGCATTATCTATCTTCTTACTCTCCAAGTTTACCTTAAACTCCTGTCAACCTAAGTTAGTTCTGTTATCCAGTCATAGATATAGTCTACATATTTACCATGAGAGGGATGCAAGCTACAAATATTTGTTTAACCCAATTTTCTGATGGAAACATAAAATTTTTGTTGAGATAATATAGAGATGCTACAATATAGACATTAGTGGTGGGTAAACAGTCATCCCAGGACCAAGGAGCTTCCTGGGACATAGGACAGTTCTCTGAAAACTTTAACACTCACCCTGTGTATTAATAATATACATTAAAGATTATATGAAAAATATTTAACCCAATAGCACAACATTAATTATGAAATATATATCCCAAACAGGTCTTCATTTTTTAAGGGGTTGACAATACGATTGAACTAATTCTTTGAAATATTGCTTATTTAATTGTTGATCATCTTAACAAAGAAATAATTGAATATTTCTGACTTTAAAAATACAATTTATTCATTTATAGATATCTATATTTAGCCTAGATTTTACTATGTTCAAAATACAGAATTTGTTGTAAACTCCTTATATTATTTCTTAGTTTTCATTAAAACATATGAACTTACTGATCAACCAAGAACTTCATTAAGAAATATTTTTTGATAATTTATTTTCTAGTTGCTTATTTTATATTTTGAGATATTTACTTTGAGAGGTCGCTAAACATATTTCTACTTCTTTGTAAGTCTGTAAGTTCCCTTTGTACTGTTTTTGCTGAGAATCTGAGTGACAAGATAAATCTCTTGTCAACACTCCTTGCTCCTTTTTCTTTTCCCAGAGCTCTGGCTTGTGAAATAGGCTTGATGTGTATTGCCTTTCTCTTATAGATGACTCTGCTCCCTCTCATGAAATGTTGCAATCCAACACTCCAAGGAGCTTGAACTCTTCCAAATAGTGAATATTTTAAGATTTATTTCAGTGAGGCATAGTATATGAGGCAAAGAATACCTACCAGATTTCTGGAGACTCTGAGCTTGGAGGAACTATCTCAGATAAAAAAACTCTCCTTTCTTAAACTTTAACCTGAAGGGCTTTCCTTCTTTCAGTGTTGCAAAGAATCAATTTTATCCTGCAGGAGTAAGTCGGCCATAATACTGAACATAAAAGATTACAAAAGCTCATTAATTCACTTTGATTATAACTAACAGTTCCATTGTATGGGGCACACCTAACTGGTCCATTTATTCCTGCTAATCAGACATGGAAATCACATGTGTGTTGAATGCCCATTTCGTTCCTGAAGGTGCCAAAGGAAAATAAAAATGGAATTGGTATTGCTAAGAGAGCTCTCTAAAAGAGAGCCACAAGACCCCTGAGGAAATATGACCTAGGCACATCTCAGCTGAGATGAAAACTGACCTTGGATCACTTACTGTCTTAACGTAGGCTTCCAGAACATCTGCCCAAAGTTCCAGAAGCCAAGATACTTACCAAACCCTTACCCTAAATAACTCATGACAGCCTATCTCTTAAGGACAAATATTTCCTTTCTTGTGTCAGAATACAAACTCATGACTTTTGCCTTTATAAGCCCCTGACTCTCTCTCTTCCCCAAAACATTCTTTCAATTTTACTCATACCTGTATCTTCGCAATTGCAACTTTTAAGACTCCAAATAAACTTTTTCTTATTTTTTGCAGTGTTCTGTGTGTTTTTGCTTTGTTTTTAGTGTTTTTTTTTTTTTTGAATGTGTGGGGTTTTTTTTGTTTTGTTTTGTTTTGTTTGTTTGTTTTAGGTTATCAGAGGAAATGAGAGGAAATGGAAGGTCTCCCCTTTAGGAACTTATGGAAATAGATGTTCTAATATTATACTCAACGTTCAGAAAACTAAGATCATGGCATCCGGTCCCATCACTTCATGGCAAATAGATGGGGAAACAATGGAAACAGTGACAGACTTTATTTTTTTGGACTTCAAAATCATTGCAGATGGTGACTGCAGCCATGAAATTAAAAGATGCTTGCTCCTTGGAAGAAAAGCTACGACAAACCTAGACAGCATTTTCAAAAGCAGAGACATTACTTTGCCAACAAAGGTCCATCTAGTCAAAGCTATTGTTTTTCCAGTAGTCATGTATGGATGTGAGAGTTGGACTATAAAGAAAACTGAGTGCTGAAGAATTGACGCTTTTGAACTGTGGTGTTAGAAGACTCTTGAGAGTGCCTTGGACAGCAAGGAGATCCAACCAGTCCATCCTAAAGGAAATTGGTCCTGAATATTCATTGGAAGGACTGATGCTGAAGCTGAAACTCCAATCCTTTGGCCACATGATGCGAAGAGCTGATTCACTGGAAAAGACCCTGATGCTGGGAAAGATTGAAGGCGGGAGGAGAAGGGGACGACAGAGGATGAGATGGTTGGATGGCATCACCGACTCAATGGACATGAGTTTGAGTAAACTCTGGGAGTTGGTGATGGACAGGGAGACCTGGCGTGCTGCAGTCATGGGGTCACAAAGAGTCGGACACGATTGAGTGACTGAACTGAACTGAATATTATATGACAGGAGATGGCCATATTAATTGATAGAATTAGTTGTAACTGATTTTTCCTTTCTTGTGTAGATCATGGGCTGTTCTGCCATACTGCACAGAATCAAAGCCTCAGCTGCCCTCTGTGGTCATCTTTTCTTCTTTATTCTTTAACGGTGAATGTACAAAAAGGGGCAAAGGCTGTAAAAATGGAAGAGATATTATTATTATGTTTTTAAAAGGCAAAGAGTTGAACTGCATGTCATATACAGTGTCAGATGAAATCCTGCTTTCAGTAAGAACTATTATCATTTCCTTTTTATGTCCTGTGTAGGATCACACTCTCAGTGTATATCAATATATATGTGTACATATTTATGTGCATGTATGCTAAGTCGCTTCAGTTGTGTCCGACTCTTTGCAACCCTATGGACCATGGCTTACCAGGCTCCTCTGTCCATGGAATACTTCAGGCAAGAATACTGGAGTGGGTTGCATGCCCTCCTCCAGGGGATCTTCCCCACCCAGGGATCAAACCAGTGTCTCTTAAATCTCCTGCACTGGCAAGCAGGTTCTTTACCACTAGCACCACCTGGGAATCCCATATATTTATGTATATGTGTATATATATATATACATACAGAGAGATTTATATATCTCTCTCTATATAATTATATTTTAATATTGTATGTAATTATATTTTAAATATTTTAGTGTTCATTATATTTTAAGTATTTCAGTTTTCTGTTTTTGGAAATTTAATATTTTAATATTCATATTATGGTACATATTTGTCCAATGGGAAAAGACACTTTTAAGTCTATCACAAATAGTTTTTCATCACACTAGTTTATATCTACAGATCTGGCTATGGATATATTCCTCAAGTCTAAAATAGAGAAATAGACAGGTAATCTTCTGTAAGGGAATAAAGCTGGTTACTAACTCTCAGCAGTATTTCTTGATGCCTTTCCTACTAAAATGTTTCAGTTGTCTCTGCATGATTTCTCCCTGACAGTTGCATAAGAAATGTTACCTGTTTTTGCCTTCTGAAGAGTAAATTTGAGTTTTTCTCTTTGGGCAGTAATGGGAAAACTCGGAACTGTGAATTTTAATACCTAATGACCACCCTTAAGGTCATTCTCTTTTAATGGTTAGTAGTCGGACATGACTGAAGCAACTTAGTAGCAGCAGCAGTCTTCCTTATAGTCCTAAGCATTATATAACAAGCTATCTATACCCCAAGAAATGTAAATCATACACTGTCTTTATTTAGAATGAAAACATCTTTCCTCTTTAGCAAATTGTGCTTCCACCTCATGTACTAAATTATTCATTCCCACCTGTCAGCAGTTTCTCAAATGGAGCCATGGAGGTAGCCTGAAGTGGTCAATGGTTAGCTGTTCTCTGGACAGTTATGTATATACAGTGTGTGTAGCTCAGTACCCATGATCAAGGACACAGTGCCAAAAGTAATTAGGCATCAGGGCTGTGCAAGGGTAAAAGTTGGCTAGTGAAGTGAAGTCGCTCAGTTGTGTCTGACTCTTTGTGACCCTATGGACTGTAGCCTACCAGGCTCCTCCGTTCATGAGATTTTCCGGGCAAGGGTACTGGAGTGGGTTGCCATTTCCTTCTCCAGGGGATCTTCCCAACCCAGGAATTGAACCCGGGTCTCCCTCATTGCGGGCAGGCGCTTTACCCTCTAAGCCATTAGGGAAGTCCAAAAAAGTGAAAGTGAAAGTTGCTCAGTCATGTCTGACTCTTTGTGACCCCATGGACTATACAGTCCATGAAATTCTCCAGGCCAGAATACTGGAGTGGGTAGCCTTTCCCTTCTCCAGGGGATCTTCCCAATTCAGGGATCAAACCCAGGTCTCTGGCACTGCAGGCAGATTCTTTACCAGCTGAGCCACAAGGGAAGCCCTAAAGTTGGCTAAAAATGAAGTAAATAAACATGACCTTTCTTTCTGATGGCATCTTTTTTCAGGCATGCTGTTTCCAAAGAAAGGGTAATAGTTCTTCACCAGACTTTAATACTAAAGCAAATTAACCATCCTTTACTTGTGGGGCCCAAAGAAAAGAATCCTGAGTCTTTCTCCATTACTTGTTTGGATAAATGAATTAGACATGAGAGATCTCTAAGAATCTCTGTCTTTCAGAA
This sequence comes from Cervus canadensis, assembly GCF_019320065.1. NCBI lineage: Eukaryota > Metazoa > Chordata > Mammalia > Artiodactyla > Cervidae > Cervus > Cervus canadensis. The sequence continues at coordinate 52,985,555 of NC_057410.1, forward strand.
TTTCTATTGAGAAAGAAAATCTGAAGAATTTGACATCTTTGCTAGTGAAATACATAAAAGCAGCACTGGAGGAAGTGCTCCCTAATCTGTCTTGAGTCTTTCATGTCTTCTCAGCTTCTATTGAGCTTGCAGAAGAACCTGCTGTTCTTTGACGAATAGAAATTGTACATGTTTACATTGTACAACATGATTCTTAAAGATGTACAATATGATGATTTATTATATGTATGCATTGTGAAATAATCACCGCAATGATGTTAATTAACATGTCCATTACCTCCCATAATTACCGTTTATGTGTTTGTATATGTGTGGTATAGTAACAAATTTCAAATACACAATTCTCAAATTTCTTAGCATCTATCTTGGCAATTATAAATAATACAATATTATTAACTACATTCGTATATGGACTTGGAGAAAATATTTGCAAAACATATACTTGATAAGGGGTCAACATCCAAAATTATATAAGGAACTTATACAACTCAAATAGCAAGGGCAACAAAACCAAATAACTTGATTGAAAAAGGGCCAAAGGACCTGAATTGATGTTTTTCAAAGAAGACATACAGATGGCCAACAAGTATGTGAAAAGATGCTCAGCATTACTTATCATGAGGAAAATACAAATCGAAGCCACAATGAGATATCACCTCACAACTGTTAGAATGGCTATTATCAAGAAGACTAGAGATAACACATGTTTGCAAGGATGTGAAGAAAAGGGAATCCTTGTGCCCTGTTGGTGGGAATATAAATTAGTGCAGTCACAGTGGAAAACGTTATGGAGGTTTCTCCAAAAACTAAACATACAACTACCATATGATCCAGCTATTCCTCTGCTGGGTATATATCCAAAGGTAATACTATTCTTTGAATGTGCCAAGATCCCGCGCTGAGCCTCAGAGACTGCGTTTGCTGTTCTTTCTGCCAGGAACGTTCCCTCTCCAAATCTCAGACTGGAGGCCTTGCCTTGTAGACCACACTATTGGCTTTACTGTTTCTGCTAGAACAGTTAATGACTTGAAGTCTGAGATTACACAGCTGTATCCACTCACTCATCTAGTATTTGTCTCAGCCACTAGAAGGTAAGTTCCACGTGGGCTGGAGCTTTGTTCAACTTATGACTATACCCCTGTCGTATACACTTCAGATGCTTGACAAATGCTTGTTGATGAATGAGTGATTGAATTTAAAGTAGAAAATGTCATATAGCTCTTTCACCGTAAGAAGGAAATACTTATTTTTTAAGTTAGAAGCACAGAGAATCTGTTTCTGGCTTTAACATTTGCCAAGATCAGGTGAGAAATTGCAAATTGCTTATAATAGACACTCGATGGGGAGTTGTATTGGAACAAAAGTCCAACTGGGGAAGAAAATGACTCTCTTCCTAAACTCCTAAGGTCTAAATCAGAAGCAGATCCTGGATATAATGCTTCCTATGCTAGCAATCAATGTCATCATCATCACTCAGGAACCCCTGTTTTTTGACCAGTGAAACTGTGCGTCTCCTTTAGTGACACCTGCAGGCAGCAAGGGATAAGAGTGGTGATGGCAGATGAGAAGAGCGTGAGAAACAGCATAGAGCTTCTGGGGCCGTCTCGGCTCTGAGTGTCTTCTCAGTCTCATTTTAGTTAATCTCCAAAAAGCATATCAGTGATAACTCACCATTTCTTGACAATATTCTTCCCTCTTGCCTTCTATGAAGATACAGTTTTCTGATGTTTGTCTCCTGCCCTGTTATCTTAACCAGTTCCACTTCTCTTGTCTTCCCCTTAAAAATCAGTGTTTATCAGAGTTCTACCCTCTGTTCTCTTCTCATTCAAGTCCTACCTAATAGCCTCCCTGTCATCCTCATGCTAACGATAATTCCTTAACATATACCTCTATCATTGGCATTTCTTTCAATTCCTAGGCTCAAATGTCCAACAGTTACTTGATAACTTTGTGTGGATTTTCTTTAGGGACCTCAAGACTATGATGTCTCAAACCAAATCTGTTATACTGTTTCTTCTTCTTTCTCATTTTATTTTCTAGTCTACTTCAAGGAGCTATCTGCTTCTTTTCCCGTATCTCACTAGCTGACTTCTTGTTTTTCTTCTCCTTACCTTATTCTCAGTCACTCTGAAGTTTAGACTTTCATCATTTCCTATGTTGGCTAATGTAACATGGCTTCTGATGTCATTAATTCATTTCCCTTTCCTGCAAACTCCTTGCTTTTTATTCCCCTGGGAGAGATTACCAGTTTCTTTATGAAGGCATAGAAATTTTCCTTAAATCTGGTTCCCAAATATCTTTCTATCTTTCTGTGCCTCATAGTCTCAACACGCGCAGCCAAACCATCTGTGCCCCGTGGGTCTCCCTGTGTCTGTCTCCTTTGCGCCTTTAATCATGCCTAGGTCTCAGTCTATGTGCCCGTCTTTGATTCTTTACATTAAAAAAAATCCCACTCATTCTTTGAGATGTTGCTTAAACATCTAACTATGAAGCTTCCCTTTGCACTCTGAGAGCTCGCGTCTCTTTCTCCACTTCCTTAATTATACCCTGTGTTAGGCTGACTTTCACCCTCACTAGACTGCAGTCCGATCAGCTGCCTCACCTGTTTCTCTGATTCCTCGCTTAGTGTCTTTTAGTATAGCGTCGTAAATACAGTGGACATTAAATGCTCCTTAAAATGACAGATGTTCTATGTCTTGGGCTCATACTAAAGTGCCCATTCTAAGTGATGGCTGATAAGCAACTGAAGGTTCATTGTCTCATATTGGTATGATGCCATTATAAGCTCTTCATGAACTCTTCATATTTGGCAAAGTGGTTAAGACATGGGCTATGAAATTAAGCAGATCTGGGCTTGAGTTCTAGCCTTGCCACAGACTAGTTCTGAAACCTTGGGCAAATTACTAACCTCTTGTAAGCTTCAATTCATTTACATACAAATGGGGCATAATAATATTAGATAAGAATATCTAAAGTAGGGGGGTTATTAGGACTGATGAAATATGAATATGAAGTGCTTAGCACGGTGACTAGCCCATAGAAATCATTTCAATAGAAATGACTTATTATTTCAAGCTTCTAAATAGTTACACACAATCCAAAGATATCTTCATATTGAATAGTGGAGAGCATACTTTCTATCTTCAGAATTAGATTAGATGTGTCTCACAATACAAAGTCCTTGGTTGCATAATTTCTTAATATGCTTCTTGTCACTCTTGCTTTTTGTCTGTGGTCTTTTGAAAAGGCAAGACAAACAAGGATAAACATTATTCATGGCATAAACAATGCTCACCAATGATATGAAAACAAAACATTTGTGACCTGATGTGGATTACAAAGACAACACACCAGAGTCACCAAGATTTTCCTTTTTACTTTCTTTTTGAACAGCCATTTAAAGCTAAATTAATTTAGATTGCTGAAATATAATCTTGGCTCCAGTTTCTGGCATTCCTAAAGCCAACAAAAATTGCAGTTTAATTGGCTTCCCTGACTTTGGCAATAAATAGTATAATAGATTTTACTTAGGAAATCTTGACATTTCCAAAAGAATCATGATTTTTATTTTTAACAATCTGTAAAAGACCATACTTAAGCCTAGGAAGAGAGAGAGGAGAGAGAGGGAATCATGAGCAAAGTATATGTTCTGGCTCTGGACAAGTATAATTTTTGGACAAGAAATTGAACTGAGGTGGTGTTCGTAAGAAGACAATTTAAGCTTCATGAAAGAAAACTGGAATTACAAACATAGCATTATTGTCTGCATATGTGTTTATGTGGCATCCACCAATATGCTGTAAAAGAATTTAGAAAGAGATATTAAACTGATGTTATTGAACATGAGTGGTGATCAGCTTAACACTCTGAAGAACACTGTATGCTGGGATTTCTAAGGAGTCTCCAGAGCTGTTTAGCCAAGTCCTCTTCTCGACCCAGAAATATACCGAAGGTCTACAAGAAGATGGCTTATCTGGGGTCATATAAAGGTTTTCCACAGGTAAAATCTGTTGGTTGATCTCAGTGTGTAATAATTTTTGCTGGGAAAAATGCATTCACTTCCTGAAAATGCTGGCTTTCTTTTAGTTATCATCAATGTGAGGTTACTATTTTTGTGCCTCTCTTACCTTAACACCACTGTCTTATTTGTACACACACTTAGAAATTGCTATTAAAAAGTAACTAGAGGGACTTCCTTGACAACCCAATGTTTAGGACTCCATGATTCCAATGCAGAGGGCCGGGGTTTGATCCCTGGTCAGGGAGCTAGATCCCGCATGCCACAACTAAGAGTTTGCGTGCCACAGGTAAAGATCCCACATGCCACAACTAAGACACAGCAGTCAAATAAATCAATGTTAAAAAAGTAGCTAGACTTTGGTGTTTATTTCACAATATATATGTATATTGAATAATTACATTGTACCCTGCAACTCATATAATGTTATATATTAAGTATATCGCAATTAAAAAAAGTAATGTATGTGCACACAAATAGCTAAAACGGATGAAAATGTCTACACGGAAATGGGAAGTTTTCCCTTTCTTTACCCTTCTCTTACTCCTCAGAGAAAAACTTTTTGATCTCAGGATCCTTTGAGACTCCTAGCCCCCAAAGAGCATTTGCTAATATGCTAGTCATATTAATGTTTATCATATTAGAAACTGAGAAAGTTGTAAAATATTATTTATTAATTCATTTTAAACATTAATGATAAACCCATTGCATATTAACATTAGACATACCACTTAATGAAAAATATCAAAAAAGATCTTCCATGATAGTGAGAAGAATGGTATTGTTTGTTTTTGTACATCTCTTTAATGTCTGGATGAATACAGACGAGGATCCTCACCTCTGCTTCTGTGTTCCGTCTGTCGTGATGTTACACATCATGTGGCCTCTAGAGAAATTCACTGTGCGACGATGTTAAAGTAAGATTGAAAAAGGCAACATTTTGGTTTTATCAGGAATATAGTTTTGACCTTGTGGATTCCCTGAAAAAAGTCTGTGGGCTCATGGGTCCTGAGCCAGATTCGGAGAATTGCTATCTCAGACAAAGTCATTCTGATCATTTCTGGATTTGTCTTTTCTGATAATGAATTATCAGTGTTAAAGATTATGCTTATATCTTTAGTTGTTTACTTTCTAGTTAAATTTGTATCTGATCACTCCCCACTCCTTAAGTTGTCTCCTGATCATTGTTAGACACTTCTCTCTCCTTCCAACTATACAAGATAAACACTTTGGTGTGCTTACTTGTTCCCCTCTTCCATCTCTTTTCCTTTCTCTTTTCAAAATCAGCCAACTGTACTAGTACTTTACATGGTTAAGTTTTACAACTTTTGAATTCTTTGCCATTGTTATAGAGATTTCATGTCATTTCTTTGAATTTAAAATGGAAACTGATAAGAAGCATTTAAAATATGACAATTATGTAAATATTTCTATGTGTAAAAATCCACAGAAAATGAAACACAATCTTATATCCCTAAATCTGTACTATTTGGAAGCTCTGAGCACAAAAGTCAAGTAAGTTGTCTTTTCTCAGATGCTTATTGCTCCCCAAAATGACTTTTTTTTTTGGTGACTCTGTGGGGCTTGTGGGATCCTAGCTCCCTCACAAGGGATGGAACCCGAGCCCTCAGCGTGGCAGTGCAGAGTCTTAACCACCGAACCTCCAGGGAATTCCCAAACAATGGCATTTTAATATGCTTCTTACTTGCATCATAAATTTCTTCTACGGATTTAAATTCTTTTTAGAGTTTCTCAATGCTTTTCATGGTTTTTTTTTTCCCCCCAGAAAAGAACTTCTGCTTCATAAACTGTGTACCTAGAATAATTCAATTTCTTCTTAATAATTCTACTATTTGTTAGATACATCTATATGGGTCTTAGGCCTGCTGTAGAGGCTTCATTCTGGGTTCTTTTTGATTTTATGTCTTCCTTTTTTGGTTTCATTTTTAATTTAACTGTAATCTATCTTCAAGTAATATTTTTTTTTTTCACAGAAAGGTAGATAAACCTACTGATTATTTGTATATACAAAAAATCTTTATAACTTCCTTACAGTTTGATTGGAACTTTGGCTAGGTGCAGAATTCTAAGTTGAAAATAATTTTCTATTTTATCTGAGAAGGCGTTGTTTCATTAGTTTCCAGCATGCAATGTGGCTAATGAGAAATGTGATATTTTTCCTCCTTGTGGGTTTGTTCCTCTGGATAATTTTTGGTCATTTTGTTAGTCTTACTATTCTGAAGTTTTGTGAAATGTGCCTGGGTATCAGTGTGACTTCATTCATCCTGCTTTGCAGCCAGTGACACAGTTTAATTTGAAGGCTTTTGTTTTGGTTCTGGCATTTTTTTCTTTGCTTAAGTTGTTTCTTTGTCTTGATTTTATGTTTTATTTGTTCTGAAATGCTTATTAAGTGGAAATTTGATATCCTTGATTGATTCTATATCTTTTTCATTTTTCTCATATTTTTAATAATTATACCTTTTTTTCTTTACTTGTACATTACCTTAGCTTTTTATTCTAGCTTTCCAGTGAAAATTTATCTTGGCTGTCAGATTATTATTTTCCAAGTGCTCTTTCTTCCTCATTATTCAATTTTAAGCTTTTTCTTTGTTATAAAACTTTTCTTGATATTGACAATATCAATTAAAAATTCTCTTGATTAGGTCTGAGTTACTTTTGTTTCCTCTGGGGTCAGTTTTGTTCGTTCAGCGTGATCCTTTTCTTTGGTGCTGCTGGTCTTCCTCACATGTCTAATGACCTTGGTTTTCTGTTCATATTTGCGAATGTGGAGTTAAGGTTTGATTCATACAGATATGCGCTTTGCTGTTTGTCTGACTTTCCCAGCCTGTTTCCTGAATGAGACAGGTGACTGAGCTCTGTGTAACATGGGCAGCTTGTTGACTGTTGATCTCACTTTTGGTTTGAAAGGGGAAGGTAGAATTCTCTCCTCCAACACTCACAAGACTTGCCAAAACAATGAAGGCCCTACTATATGGTTCCGTATCTGACTTGGAAGACTTAGTTCCTTTAAAGCAGATAGCTCAATTTCTTCACAGCATGCTTTTCTGCTTTAGCTTGAGTACATATGGCTCTGCTACACAGGAAGGGGTTGGACGGTCACTCAGTGAAGGCATTCTGCAAACAGTTCTTCAGCCCATCATCTCGCTTTCTCTCCTTTTTTAAAATTTATTTATTTATTTATTTTTCCATTTATTTTTATTAGTTGGAGGCTAATTACTTTACAATATTGTAGTGGTTTTTGTCATACATTGACATGAATCAGCCATGGATTTACATGTATTCCCCATCCTGATCCTCCTTCCCACCTCCCTCTCTACCCATTTTTTTTTAAATCTCTCTCTTTATTCTTACTTCTGCTTTATATTGGCTGTCTGGGTTAGGATAGGGCTGGAAAGAGAGTTCAGCAGTGAGGAATTCTTCTATTCCACTGATGTTTTCTTTTGAGGATCCCTAGACTTGTAATGCAATGTTCCTCAGTGTATTTTTGGCCCCAGTTAAACAAGGTGGTCATTAGCTTTCCCTTCAGCCTGGTTCAAAAAGCATGTCTAGTCAATTCTTATTTCTACTTATACCTGAAGTAGACAGCTTTTGGAGTCTCAAGACACCAGATGGGAATGTAGGCAAGCACATCTAACTGACAGATTAATTGGTGAAACATCCTGCTGAAGAATTCTTAAAGGGCTTGCCCTTTATGTTTCAAACATTATTGGAGGAAACCTGACACTGAGACCTACAAACTTTGCTCCATTTGAGAGAGGTGTGGAATCCCCTAGAGGTACAGGGAGGCTCCAAAAGCAGTCCTTTGGAATATAAGCTGTGCTTTTGGGCAGAGAGAAAGAGTTCTGCAGATTAATTAAAATGAAACAAACTGATTTAATGAATACACATACTTAAATTTTTATAGCAGCCTTCTAAAATGATGCTCTCAATGATGTACTTAAGCCTTTACAAACAGAACACAAAAGTTTGCCAAATGATATTTTTAGGAAGCATTTAATGAGTGCCAGTACCTTACAGGACACTGAAAGGAGGGTAACAAATGTTGCATTTTATCCATGTCAGTAATAGTTTGTAAACCTCAGACGTGACTTCACACCCAGAGGTTGCTTCACTGCCCAGAATGAAAAGCTATTTTCAGGGGAACTCCTGGCACCCGTTTTGAGAGTTCTAAGCGCAGGGCCACACTCTGAGGCTTCGTGGGAAGGGCAGAAGGGGCAGCTGGTGACTGCATAAGCCTCTCACCTCTGGAGGTCTGAGTTTGTGATTCAGCTTTGCTTTGGCCATGAGAGAAAATTTGCTTGGTTCGTTCTGTCCCTGCTTAGCCTCGTTAGAAAACCATCACGCCATTTGGCTCATTTTGCTTCAGCTGGCAGTGTCTGCTGGAGGGGAGGCCAGGGGTTGGGTAAGCAGGGCTCGCCTGAGGTGTGCTGGCTCTGCAGGGTGGGATCCTGCCTGCCACCTGCCTGGACGTGTGCTCGCTGCAGGCCACGTGCTATCAATCCTTCACTGTCATGAACACGACACCCACGTCAAACTTTTCAAACTCTTCAAACCCATTTGTTAGGAATTTGCTCTTCTGCAGCTGGAATCGGCAAAGATGTAAAACCTGAGACTAATTGGTAAGTAAAACTGTCGACTTTTCATCTCCCCACGACGTCCACAGACTCCCTAGCCATTTGTATGTTATGATTGGTTTTTGTTTGTAGGTTGGCAGTGAAGTGTGAGTGTTTAAAGTTTTCCATCTGAGACTAAAAATAATGGGAAGAGTGGAAGCCTTCTGAAACAGTTTAAAGGAAAACAAAGGATTATCAGAGCTTTATTAACAAGTTCTGCTTTTTCTGCATCATGAATCCTAAGGAACATCTCGATCCAACGATCATATGATTCTCACAAGGTTTTGTATCTGAGATTTAAAGTTTCCTCATGGACTTTTGTGCTGACCATACCAGGATCCCGGCTCAGACCCAGGCAGGTCCTTGCTTTCTGTTGTTTTCTTCTGCAGTCACCATTCACCCCCATCCTCTCTTTCTCTGCCCAACTTCGCTGCTGTTCCAGAACATAGGCATGCTGGCCGTTTCAGTTTTAAAACTGTCTCCAAATTAGCCTTGGGCCTTCTAAACTCTTAGGTATTAAAAACCTTTCTCTGGAAATAGAATAGAAAATTGCATGTTGTCATGAAGTCAAATCAAAGAACCAGTGGGGGGCGGGGAGAATCTTTTTTTAAAATTTGGGGAAAAATTCAGGAAAAATTAATTTCAGTATTTTAAGGGAATATACCCTGGTTGTCCCTTGACAGATCTGTTTTTAAGATAAGGGATAAAGGAGCTGTCATTCACTTTGCTGGTCCAATTTTTCCCTTTGGGAAGGGAGAGCAGAAACATTTAAGAAGCTGAGATTCAAACGGAGAGAATCACTGAGGATACGACATCTCTGAGGTTACATTGCATGATCCACTAGAGGCAAAGAAGAAAAGCTATAGAACAGTATAAGATGTGTTTCTATTGCAATCTAAAAGTGTCTCTGAATGATATTTTCAAATTCTCACAGTGGAGTAGAGAGTAGGTTAGAGGAGCAATCAGTGTTCATTCCTTAAACTCACTTCCTTTACTAAACCTGTTGTCACCAAGAAGCCCTCTAGGATTGCTGCTCCTCAGTTTTGAATTTCCATCTCTGCCACATACTGACTTAACAAATATTTATTGAGCCGCATTTGTTTACTAGGTACTGGCCTAAGTTCTGGGGATACAGTGATAAGTAAAGTAAAGCTATATGCTTCCCTGGTGGCTCAGGGGTAGGGAATCTGCCTGCCAATGCATGAGATGTGGTTTCAGTCCCTGCACTGGGAAGATCTCCTCGAGAAGGGAATGGCAACTCACTCCAGTATTCCTGCTTGAGAAATCTCATGGACAGAGGAGCCTGGTGGGCTACAGTCCACGGGGTCACAAAGAGTTGGGTATGGACTGAATGATTAAATGACAAAGTAGACATGGTCTCAGCCTGGAAGGAGCTTGCATTCTAGTGGCAGAGACAGCTTATGTGTTCTCAGTTTCATCTTCCTTCTAAGAGTCTTTCATCCGATTTGCAAGCTATCAAGTTAACCTGCTGGAGTTTCATGAATCTTGTCAGAAGAGATGGGATACCTGGATCAGAGATAAAGGACTCATAGTAATGGGAATTGTAGGAGAGTCAGCATTTATGTGGGCTTCCCTGGTGGCTCAGAGGGTAAAGCATCTGCCTGCAATGCAGAAGACTTGGGTTCAATCCCTGAGTCGGGAAGATCCCCTAGAGAAGAGAATGATAACCCACTCCAGTGTTCTTGCCTGGAGATTTCCATGGACAGAGGAGCCCGGCAGGCTGCAGTCCATGCAGTCACAAAGGGTCAGACACAACCGAGTGATGAACACTTTCATTTTCCTCCAGGCCCACTTCCCGCAGGGTGAATATGAAGACCAGATGGTACTTGGAGAGGCAGGTGAGGACCACTCCTGTTTAGGAGTTTAGGAGCCTGAGTCTACCATAATGGGCAGCAAGCATGCTTGGCCTTTATTTTGTGAGACGTTATCTTTTATGATGCTGCAAAGTAAGCATGCATGCCCCTTCTCTCAGAGGCAGACCCTATCTCTGCCTTCCAAGGCTGTTCACTATATAAACATCCTTGAAAAGGTGATCTGGAACAGAGAGCAGTCGATGCCTCATTTGCAAGATATGCAAAGACAAGAGAGACCCGTGGAGACTTCTTTTCCAGCAGTTCAGAGCCATGGCATGATTTGTCAGATTAGACAGCTCTGCCTACAGGGGTGAGAAGCAGGTTTTTCAAATGCTGCCTCCAGGGGCTTATGGAGGTGACCGCAGTACTAGATGGGCATGTATTTGGGTAGGACAGAGGGGGAACAGGGCTGAGCCAAGGATATTCTCTGATGTGTCAGTTCAGTTGGCAGCTTCCAGAAAACTCGCAGCCCTAAGACAACATGAAACATTAGCTATGCGTCTCGTGGTTCCAAGGTTAGGCTGCAGGTGTCAGAGAGACCAGATACCAGGTGATGAGGCAGCCACCCAGGGTGGTGGCTGAAGGACTTGGAGGAGAGATGAGAGCCAGTCATGGAAACATTGCATTAAAAAACCCCTGTTTTTGATGTAAATTAGTTTAAATAAGTGTCTTGTGTTGGCCAGGATATGTTTTGTTTGAGCCTGATATACAGGAATCTAGAAATAGCCATATGGATTTTCCTGAAGTCTGGTAAAAACAAAATGTGCTTCTAAGCTGTTTGCCAAGTTTCAGTCTTAGTCAATTTTTATGGATGAGTTTGAACTCCTAAAAAACAAATTTATAATAGAAGGGCTGATGTAGACATTGACTTAACTTGCAAAAATGTGCCATGGAAGCTGAGACAGACAGACATGGAATTTTGTAGGAAGAATTTGATAAAGGTGCATTTGGTATGATAATAAGTTTGAAACAGTAGTAAAATGAAATAGAAATAAGAAAATAATTACTGCTGGTGAGAAGGCCATATAAAATGAGTTATAATGTCTCAATCAGAAATTCAAGAATACAGGATGTATATTTCCTGAAATTTTCAGTGCATATCTGTCTGGAGTGACAAATTGACCTAATGCAAATTGACATTCTTGGACCTTCCTATCCGAATTCCTCCTCACTAATACTGTTAACAAAATAGTGGCTGTATAGCTAATTTTCTAGGCTAGCTAGGAGAGACAGAGACGTCTCTGTTTAGTCTTATTTGAATTTTGTCTTTTAATCCCTCTCCTGTAGAGTCCCTGTGGCAAAGTCCCTATGTGCACTAGAAAACAGCATTTGTGTTTAATTGTTTTAAACATCTACAAAGTGCTTTTGCTACATTGTTGTGTTTGATCCCATTTGTTCCTAAGAATTATTAATACACTTTACATGAAAGTGTTAGTCACTCAGTCGTGTCCTTCTCTTTGTGACCCCATGGACTTAGCCCGCCAGCTCCTCTGTTCATGGGATTCTCCAGGCAAGAACATTGGAGTGGGTTGCCATTCCCTTCTCCAGGGGATCTTCCCAACCCAGGGATTGACCTCAGGACTCCTGCGTTGCAGGCAGATTCTTTCCTGTCTGAGCCATAGAGGAATTCACTTCAGTTCAGATGCTCAGTCGTGGCTGACTCTTTCAGACCCCATGAACCGCAGCACACCAGGCCTTCCTGTCCATCACCAACTCCCGGAGTTTACTCAAACTCATGTCCATTGAGTCAGTGATGCCATCCAGCCATCTCATCCTCTATCATCCCCTTCTCCTCCTGCTCCCAATCCCTCCCAGCATCAGGGTCTTTTCAGCTCTTCACATCAGGTGGCCAAAGTACTGGAGTTTCAGCTTCAACATCAGTACTTCTAATGAACACCCAGGACTGATCTCCTTCAGGATGGACTGGTTGGCTCTCCTTGCAGTCCAAGGGACTCTGGAGTCTTCTCCAACACCACAGTTCAAAAACATCAATTTTTTGGTGCTCAGCTTTCTTCACCATCCAACTCTCACATCCATAAATGATTACTGGAAAAACCATAGCCTTGACTAGACTGACCTTTGTTGGCAAAGTAATGTCTCTGCTTTTCAATATGCTGCCTAGGTTCGTCATAACTTTCCTTCCAAGGAGTAAGCGTCTTTTAATTTCATGGCTGCAGTCACCATCTGCAGTGATTTTGGAGCCCAGAAAAATAAAGTCTGACACTGTTTCCACTGTCTCCCCATCTATTTCCCATGAGGTGATGGGACCAGATGCCATGATCTTAGTTTTCTGAATGTTAAGCTTTAAGCCAACTTTTTCACTCTCCTCTTTCACTTTCATCAAGAGGCTTTTTAGTTCCTCTTCACTTTCTGCCATAAGGGTGGTGTCATCTGCATATCTGAGGTTATTGATATTTCTCCCAGTAATCTTGATTCCAGCTTGTGCTTCTTCCAGACCAGCATTTCTCATGATGTACTGTGCATATTACGTTAAATAAGCAGGGTGACAATATACAGCCTTGACGTACTCCTTTTCCTATTTGGAGCCAGTCTGTTGTTCCATGTCCAGTTCTAACTGTTGCTTCCTGAGCTGCATACAGGTTTCTCAAGAAACAGGTCAGATGGTCTCGTAGTCCCATCTCTTTCAGAATTTTCCACAGTTTATTGTGATCCACACAGTCAAAGGCTTTGGCATAGTCAATAAAGCAGAAACAGATGTTTTTCTGGAACTCTCTTGCTTTTTTGATGATCCAGTGGATGTTGGCAATTTGATCTCTGGTTCCTCTGCCTTTTCTAAATCCAGCTTGAACATCTGGAATTTCATGGTTCACGTATTGCTGAAGCTTGGCTTGTAGAATTTTAAGCATTACTTTACTAGCGTGTGAGATGAAAGTACAATTGTGCGGTAGTTCGAGCATTCTTTGGCATTGCCTTTCTTTGGGATTGGAATGAGAACTGACTTTTTCCAGTCCTGTGGCCACTGCTGAGTTTTCCAAATTTGCTGGCATACTGAGTACAGCACTTTCACAGGATCATCTTTCAGGATTTGAAATAGCTCAGCTGGAACTCCATCACCTCCACTAGCTTTGTTTGTAGTGATGCTTTCTAAGGCCCACTTGACTCCACATTCCAGGATGTCTGGCTCTAGGTGAGTGATCACACCATCGTGATTATCTGGGTCATGAAGATCTTTTATGTACAGTTCTTCTGTGTATTCTTGCCACCTCTTCTTAATCTCTTCTGCTTCTGTTAGGTCCATACTGTAAGGCATGGTTCCGGTGAGGCAGAAAAGGAAAGACGACCTCAACAGAAGTAGGTTACCTTTATTCAGGCAAGGAGGGGCGACAGTCGGCCTAACGACCAGGCTGAGCGCCAAAAGGGATCAGGGAGGCTTTGTACATATAGGGAGGTTTGTGGAAGCGATAAGGGAACCGTCAATCAGGCAGGATATTTTGAGTATTCTTTTGTTGAGATGACACTTGTAGTTGGGCAGGGGGTGATAAGTCTTCTGGGCGGGTGTAGGGGGTGGTAGGTTTCCGGACAGGGGGTGATAAGTCCCAGATAGATGCAACTGGCCTGGAGCATCAGGATGGAACTAAAGTTATGCTTTGTTTTCTCCGAAGTTAGATGATTCAGCAAGGGGCCTTTGAGACTGTTCTCTTTTTTAGGCCCAAAAGACTCCTTTACATACCATTTCTGTCCTTTATCGAGCCCACCTTTGCATGAAATGTTCCCTTGGTATCTCTAATTTTCTTGAAGAGATCTCTAGTCTTAGTCTTTCCCATTCTATTGTTTTCCTCTATTTCTTTGCACTGATCGCTGAGGAAGGCTTTCTTATCTCTCCTTGCTATTCTTTGGAACTCTGCATTCAAATGAGAATATCTTTCCTTTTCTCCTTTGCTTTTCGCTTCTCTTCTTTTCACAGCTGTTTATAAGGCCTCCTCAGACAGCCATTTTGCTTTTTTGCATTTCTTTTTCATGGGGATGGTCTTAATCCCTGTCTCCTGTACAATGTCACGAACCTCCGTCCATAGTTCATCAGGCACTCTATCAGATCCATCACTTAAATCTATTTCTCACTTCCACTGTATAATCATAAGGGATTTGATTTAGGTCATACCTGGTCTAGTGGTTTTCCCTTGTTTCTTCAATTTAAGTCTGAATTTGGCATTAAGGAGTTCATGATCTGAGCCACAGTCAGCTCCCGGCATTGTTTTTGCTGACTGTATAGAGCGTCTCCATTTGGATGCAAAGAATATAATCAATCTGATTTCAGCGTTGACCATCTGCTGATGTCCACGTGTAGAGTCTTCTCTTGTGTTGATGGAAGAGAGTGTTTGCTATGACCCGTGCATTCTCTTGGCAAAACTCTATTAGCCTTTGCCCTGCTTCATTCTGCACTCCCAGGCCAAATTTGCCTGTTACTCCAGGTATTTCCTTACTTCCTGCTTTTGCATTCTAGTCCCCTATAATGAAAAGGACGTCTTTTTTGGGTGTTAGTTCTAAAAGGTCTTGTAGTCTTCATAGAACCGTTAACTTCAGCTTCTTCAGCATTACTGGTTGGGGCATAGGCTTGGATTACCATGATATTGAATGGTTTGCCTTGGAAATGAACAGAGATCATTCTGTCATTTTTGAGATTGCATCCAGGTACTGCATTTCAGACTCTTTTGTTGACCATGATGGCTACTCCATTTCTTCTAAGGGATTCCTGCCCATAGTAGTAGATATAATGGTCATCTGAGTTAAATTCACCCATTCCAGTCCATCTTAGTTCACTGATTCCTAGAATGTCAACATTCACTCTTGCCATCTCCTGTTTGACCACTTCCAATTTGCCTTGATTCATGGACCTAACATTCCAGGTTCCTATACAATATTGCTCTTTACAGCATTGGACCTTGCTTCTATCACCAGTCACATCCACAACTGGGTATTGTTTTTGCTTTGGCTCCATCCCTTCATTCTTTCTGGAGTTATTTCTCCACTGATCTCCAGTAGCATATTGGGCACCTACCGACCTGGTGAGTTTATCTTTCAGCGTCCTATCATTTTGCCTTTTCATACTGTTCATTGGGTTCTCAAGGCAAGAATACTGAAGTGGTTTGCCATTCCCTTCTCCAGGGTCCACATTCTGTCAGACCTCTCCACCATGACCCCACCGTCTTGGGTGGCCCCACACGGCATGGCTTAGTTTCATTGAGTTAGACAAGGCTGTGGTCCTGTGATCAGATTGGCTAGTTTTCTGTGATTATGGTTTTAGTGTGTCTGCCCTCTGATGCCTCTCGCAACACCTACTGTCTTACTTGGGTTTCTCTTACCTTGGATGTGGGGTATCTCTTCACGGCTGCTTCAGCAAAGCACAGCCGCCGCTCCTTACCTTGGACGAGGCGTGTATCTTCTTACAGCCGCCCTGACCTTGAACGTGGAGTAGCTCCTCTCCGCTGCGCTTGTGCGCGGTCCATTGCAGGCACTGCAGTTGTGCGTGGTCCGTCGCAGCAGAATTATTATAAAAGGGAATTATTATCTCCTTTTTACAGTTGGAGAAACTGAGACAGGTAGAACCTCAGGGTTTGCCTAGAGCTGTATCACTAATGAGAGCATGCGGTAATGAATGGTCAAGAAATGTTCCAATGTGGTTCTTCCAACAACATTATTATGTAAACAGTTTATTGTTGACATGGTAATTTCTAGTTTAGGGTACTATTACAATGGAATTAGCTCCATTAAAAAAGCAATAAAAATATGTAAGTACACAAAAATCACACCGCAAGTGTTTACTGTGGTTCAATTTTGTACGAGGAAAATTACACCAGTTCTGTCAATGCTTCAAAAAGAAAAAAAAAAAAAAAAGGAAAGAAAAGGAGAAAATTAAGGGGAAAAAAGAGATGCCGGGTGATGCCAGAGATTCTTTTTGGATCTGGCCTATGAAAACTTAAGAAGTAGGGGCAAAACTGTTGGAACTCAGGAGATCACTTTCTACTTTAAGAAAGTATACATCCTATTTTACTGAAAAATTAGGGGAAAACATAAATAATTCATTTATTTAGTACATGCAGCTTAAGAAAGCAAATAGTATAAATAAGGAGATCAATTTTAAGTACTCAGATGTTGAATGTATTTAAACTAATTTAATTCTAACCCCCACAGTCTCTTGAAAAATTTCTCTATTTATTGTTTTGGCTGTGCTGGGTCTCCATTACTGCCTGGGCTTTCTCAATTGCAGCGAATGTGGGCTGCTCTCTAGTTGCCGTGCGTGGCGTCTCATTGCAGTGGCTTCTCCCTGGAGCACGGACTCTAGGGAGCAGCGGCTGCAACAGGAGTGGATCCTGAGCTCTAGGGCACAGGCTCAATTGTTGTGACCTAGTTGCTCCCCAGCACATGGGATCCTCCTGGATCAGGGATCGAACCCGTGTCTCCTGCATTGGCAGGCGAATTCTTTACCCCTGAGCCACCGGGGAAGCCCCTAACCCATGCAATTTTGAATGAATTCCCTTCCAGTTTTAAAAGTAAACAAATTTGGGGGCTGATTTCATACTAAATACAATGGCAATCAACATTTTCACGGTGAAGAAAACTTTACCATCATATAGGTATTAAATTTAGCAGTAGTTTAGCAGGCAGAATTAGAAAACTGTGTCTGTATTAATATCATCATGATTTTTAAATCCTTATGCAAAGAAAGTTGAAGTCAAAGGGATATAGCTTCTATAACTCTTCTTCTACATGGAGAATAATGGCAGTCAAAAGACACAAAATAGTATGAAACCATGGAGACTCATTTTGTCTACATTTTTATTTCTGATAGTGACTAAGGGATAGATTAGTCAAATCCATTGTTTCCTGCAATGGCTCTGGTAAACTTAATCCCTCCCTCCACATAAAGACATAGAGAAATATGAAAGGTATAATTTGTCTCATCTTGAGGATGGGAAAGGTGAGAGTAAGTTGAAATTTAAAAAGGCTTATAGGAATTTATCAAAGTTTGCAAATACTGTCATGGATATTTGTATGGTTCCCTGGTCCCAAATACATGCCTTATCAGATATCCTAGGGCTTAAAATTTCACTAAAGGATTTATTATTTTGGACTTTAAGTGCCTTGGGTCATTAAGAATCTCTCTGGGAGGAATAACACCCAGTATTGGGCCTGATACACAGTGAATGCCCAATAAATGTTTTTAACAAAAGTTTTATAACCTTCTTATGGGGATTAGTTGACAGCAAAGTGAGAAAAAGTTAGGTCCTCAGTTAAGACAAGGGGAAGAAATAGAGAGAGGACCTCTGAGAGTACTCGGTCAGGGCCAGGAGTGAGGATATGGGAGATGAGAGAAGCAAAAACAAGCAAACAAAAAACCCCCCTGTGTTCAGGTTACAGATGCACTGAAGCTTGCCTTTCTCATAAATAATTTGTCAGAGCTTACTTCCTCTTCTTTTCATTCTTTCTCATTTACTAATTTTCACTTTTATATCCTCCTTTTCCCTTCCTTTTCTTACTCATCTGTCTAGTCCCCAAAAGGATTTAAAGGTGTACTAGAGGTCAGATAATTAGAATCATAGGTATCATGAACATTTGGATAGATAAACTAGAATTATTTTGGGTAGGCATCAATTCAGAGATTTTTTTTCTTGTACAGATTTCTATATTGTTCTTATTCCTAATTCCTATCCTCGCTGCATTTTCAGGATATTTAGGGACAGTAAACACATTTAGAAATAGTGTACATTTTGTTTTAAATTCACAGAGGAGCAGCAAACTTGCCTTACCATCTTTTCATTTTTTTTAGTCTCATAGTTAGCATCAAATAAATCTTTATTGACACCAAAGTATGGTGAGATCACTTCTTAATACTTGAAATAAAAAGACAGCTCAATTTATTTGTAAGGGAGAACTATGCTTTCAAAGTCTCCCTGAGAAGAGTAGACTGCTGATATTATGTAGTGTTGAACGGCATTGGCTTACTCGTCTCTTTAAGCATAATTACTCAAGTGAGATTGTTGCTGATTTGTTGGCATCCAGGGGCATGTATCTTTGAGTGAGTCTCTTTCTCACTGGCAGACTTTTTAAAAAATTAGTTTTATTTTAACTAAATTTTTGGTTGATTTGCTGTGTTAGTTTCTGGTGTACCGCAAAGCGAATCAGCTGTACATGTACACATATCACAAGAAAAATTTTTTTCTATTTTTAAAAATTTTGCATCTCTGTGAGATGACAAATGTTCTTTAAACTTATTGTGACCATCATTTCGTGATGTATGTAAGTGAAATCATTATGCTGTACATTGCAACCTATAGAGTGCTGTATGTCAGTCATAAAACTGGAGGAAAATAAAAGTGAAAACAAAGGAAAGGGAAAATTCAGAAAGAAGGAGCCTCGGAGACCTTAAAGAAATGAATAGGTGGTTGACTACAAAAAACAATTAAATTTCTGTATATGTTCAACTATATCATTAGAAAAGTCAAACGACAAATTTGGAGAAAATGTTTTCAATACTAATGACAAAGGGTTATTGTTGCAAACCTTTAATGTGTTGCTACACATTGATTAGCAAAAAGACAAAAAGCCTAATGGAAGAAATAAAGTCAAATGTTTAATAAATACTTTAAAATATAATCACACTTACTATTAATGAATAAAATACATCATAAAGCACTAATGAAATATTTTTCACCAATTATAATTGAAAACATTAAAGAGCTCGATAATATTAATATTCACATATACCTGGAGTGAGCTCATTAAATCTTTAGGAAAGTTATTTGTCAGTAAATTCATATTTTGGGATTATGTCCAAGAGAAATATTAATATTTGCCCAACTGCATAAGGAAACATACACAGTTGACCCTTGAACACTGCAGGTTTAGGCTGCACAGGTCCACATATACACAGATTTTTTTTGATAGTAAATACTATACTACTACGCGATCCACCTGCGGCTGAGTCCTCAGATACAGAACTGAGTTTATGGGGGAATCATGTATACAGAAGACTGGCTATATATATGCTAATGCAGATTTTTGACTGCAAGGGGGGTCAGTGCCCCAAACCATAGGTTGTTCAAGGGTCAACTGTATATGGATGTCTGTAGAGGAAACACCTGGGAAGAAATCCTGAAGTCTATTCATTTAGAGAATTATTGAAAATATTTATTTTAAAAGTCCACTCTGTGGAATATTATGCAGATATCAGAACAGAATAAGGTCAACTCAATTATATATATGTGTGTATATAATATATATTCATCTGCTAGCATGTCCCAGATACATCTTAAGTGAAATAAAGCAAATTGCAGAGTAATATATAAAAGATAATCCAAATTTTAAAAAATGAAGTAAGCAAAAATCAATATGTAGATATATATGTTGGTGAATGCCTTAATGCATACAGAGACAGGTTTGGGAGATTAGATACCACACACAAAACATTGGTAATCTCTTGAGATGGGATCGATTGGGGGATTTTTTGTTGTTGTTCAGTCGCTAAGTCGTGTCCAACTCTTTGCAGCTCCAGGGATTGCAGCACTCCAGGCTCCTCTGTCCTTCACTATCTCCTGGAGTTTGCTCAAATGCATGTCCATTGAATTGGTGATACTACCTAACCATTTCATCCTCTGCTGCCCCCTTCTCCTTTTGCCTTCAATCTTTCCCAAGATTAGGGTGTTTTCCAATGAGTCGGCTCTTTGCATCAGGTGGCCAAAGTATTGGAGCTTCAGCTTCAGCATCAGTCCTTCCAATAAATATTTAGGTTGATTTCCTTTAGGATTAACTGGTTTGATCTCCTTGCAGTCTATATTATTTGCTTTTTAGAATGAGCAACTACTACTTCGAATAGAGTAGTAAAAACCAAACAAAATGAATATTTATTCATTGACAAATAGATAATGTAAAACATTTTAAGATGTTAGGCCTCTTAGAAAGTTAGGAACTCCAGGTAAAAGAATAAATGCTACAAACTGAACAGGTACTCTAAAGGGGTTTCAGGAACCAAGAGAAGGAAGAGATAATAAAAATCCTATGTATTTTTGACTTCCTATGGACCATAGCTCTAACACTGTTAAATACTAGGTAATTAGTTGTTGAAAGTGATAGTCACTCAATTCTGTCTGACTCTTTGCCACCCCATGGACTATACAGTCCATGGAATTCTCCAGGCCAGAATACTGAACTGGGTAGCCTTTTCCTTCTCCAGGGGATCTTCCCAACCCAGGGATTGAACCCAGGTCTCCTGCATTGCAGATGGATTCTTTACCAGCTGAGCCACCAGGGAAGTCCAAAACTAGATAACTAGTTATTCAGTGTTAGTTATTACATCCTACATCTATGTATTCATGACCAACATGAATTAGTATGTATAAAAAAGCAAGAAACAGACAATCAGGAACCTTGAAGACTGACTGTTGATTTATCTAGTGGTGGGGATCTGGAATTACTGGTCCTGAGTCTTCTGTCAAATACAACCTCTGGTTCTTATCCAGCTCAGCAGATATAGTATTAAAGCATTCTCTGAATCACAAGAAGTGAACCAAAATAATTATCATGAGACGTTAACAATGAGAAGATTGTGATTCAAGTTCTAACTTGCCAGCATTCAGGTGAGTCAGTGGTAAATTTGGGATGAGCCCCAGATGATCTTTTAAATAAAATTCTCTTTCTCCCTCTAAATTTTAGGTACTAAGATTAGCCTTTCTAAGATTATGCCTTTCCCCCCAGCAGGCCATAAATAATGCTGTTTTAAAATAAAAGTGAGTACATGTGATAAGACTCTACTTGCTTGATTTTTAAAATGCCTAAAGATTGTCTCATTACTCATAGTTGTGGTTTTCAGTTTGCTATCTATAGCCAATGTACAAACTGACTAGATTAGCAGAGATTTAAATCTCACAGATATCCTGTTCCTGTTTTTTCCTGCACTGACATTTTAGAGATAACAGAAATGCAGCATAGGAAACCATATGGATGCTTATCTGAACTCTCTAAACGTGGTTGGGTAATTCATTTAGATTCTACGCATGAGCTTAAAATAAACAGCTTATCATGAAGTTTAGGCTCCCTCAAGAAGATCCTAATGGATACCTAGCTACCCTTATATTCATGGAACATTTGACTTTCCCAGTAAATGATCATTTAGAAGAAATGTTTATATTTAAGGGAATATATCTCTTAGAGTGCGTTTTTTCTACTTATATTTCTAGTAAAGGCTCTCATGTGTCTATATCATGAGGCAGGCATATCACATCAACCACTGGATGTTGAAAACTAGAATAAAGCTACAATTTGTATGTATTTTGAGTTTGAGTTTTTTTAACATGGGTGTTAAAAAAAATATTTATGAGCACTGAAGAAATGACTTTAAACTGAGCCCCTTTTTCTTAATTGGAAACAGTTTTGCATGGAAATGTTTACTGGTGCTTGTGGAAATGACTGGAGTCTAGGACAGTCTGCCTGTTTCTATACTGACCATGAGCTAGGAATGGTCCTTACATTTAAAATGATTGAAAAATACTTTTTAAAAGAATATCTTATGACACATGAAAATGATAGGAAATTTAAATTTCAGTATCCATAAATCACATAGACCCATTCATTTGTTTTTGCATTGCCTATGGCTGCTTGGTAAAGAACCTGCCTGCCAATGCAGGAAATGTAAGGGACACAGGTTTGATCCCTGGGTCAGGAAGATCCCCTGGAGGAGGGCATGGCAACCCACTCCAGTATCCTTGCCTGAAGAATCCCATGGACAGAGGAGCCTGGTGGGCTACAGTACACGGGGTCACAAAGAGTTGGACACGACTGAAGTGACTTAGTATGCATAGCATGCATGGCTGCTTTCATGGTATGATGGCGAAGTTGAGTATACGTGACAGAGACTATATGTTCCTCAAAGTTTAGAACATTGATGATGAGGTTTTTTACAGAAAAAAATTTGCTGTTCTCTGAATTAGAAAATTCCTTAGTGTATTCGTTCTGAGGACTTGTTTATGTTTTGTTTCTTTTGTGGAAACCTGAATGCCATTAATTGATTCATTTATTCACACTTATATTCTTTCATTCAATAAAACCTTTATTGAGAACTGACAATGAACCAGCATTAGGAATAGAGAGATGTGTAGGACAAGTTCTTCATCCTAGAGGAGATTGTATGAAACAATTGCGTGTTATTTAGACAGTCATACTAAGAATTTTACAAAGAGATACTGACTTGGGCAAAGAACCATAGTAATGTTAGGTTCTCAAAATTATTTCCTCAGAAGAGCTCTGTCTCAAGGTTTGGTGCAATGTGTGCAGACTGTGAACTTTCCCCTCTACCCTCTGTGCTAGCATCCAGAACCTCCTTTTCCCTGCCCGCATGGTTACACAAGTTCCCTGCTCTCTGGAACATGAGATGAACACTGTGCTTCCCTATTGTGGCAGTTTAAAGGTCCAGGTTTGTGGTCACGATCACTGAGCACTTCCCGTGTGACAATTGCTGTTCTAGGGGCTTTGCTTAAATGATGCCACTTGAAATCTCACCCTCTGCAAGATAGGTGTGATTACCTCCTTGTAAATGAGGAAACAGAATTTCAGAAAGGTTAAGTAAACTGCTAGTAAGTGGCAGAGACAAGGCTTCAAACAAGGTTGCGTGTGTCCAAGAAGCAATTCATTCTATGCCCAGTTTCCTATATTTGCCTTGTTTTAAGATAGATTCTCTTCCCATGGTGCTGTCTTTTGAGGTTACTTTCAAGGTGTCAAATGTTAGCAGTTTTCTAGGCTGTGCCAATGGGATAGCAAATAAATATTTTTCTGGAAATATGCTCTTTCCATGTTTGTGGGTGGCAGTGTCTTTGTACAAGAACGAGTTTCATCCTAAATTCCACTTTTGTTTCTAAAACATTCGTGTTTACTAGGATGAGAAGGATTTTCTAGGCAGTGACTCACTGTAGGTTAGAGCCACATGGTAGGGGGCAGAAGAAACATAGGTTCAGATTTAAACCTTTGAATGAGTGTTTGTCATCATCATTTCACTCTCTTAACCTCAGTTTTCTCATTTGTAAAATCATTCCTGGTGGAATTTGGGAAAAGTGTCTGTCTAATTCCCATAGGAATAGTGCCATCTTTAGAATCAGTTTCCCAACCAGTCCTATCAAATGATCTCTTTGGCTGGTAGGATCGTACACTCTCAGAGTTGGGAGGAACAATATAATGGATAATCTTTGAAGACAGATAGACTGAAGTCATGGCTAGCGAGGGATCTGAGGCAAACTGACTTCATTTCCTTGAGTCTCAATTTCCTTATGTATTAACGGGGGAACTCTAGTACTGCCTCACAGGAATAGTAATGTGAAGTGCTTACTATGTGCCAGGAACTGTTTTAAGTACTTTATATGAATTGAATGATTTAATCTTCATAGCTCTATGAGGTCATTACTAATATGAACCCCATTTTGCAGAAATGGAATTTGAGATGGGGAAAATTTTAGGAAGTAGAGAAGTCAGATTAGAATCTTAATGGTCTAGTGCTTGAGCCCAGGTCTTTAATAATTATGCCACAGCTCCCACAGAACTATTTGAGGTGTAATTAAGAAAAAATACACAAAGCTGTTAACATCGAGTGGACTGTCAGTAAATGTTGGCTACTCTCCTTTGAAGAGTGTTTTAAACAACGTGACCCACCTTCACATGTATTGAAATCACTTGGAGAAGGGATGGATTGTCAGAAATACTGATTCTTGGACTCCAGTCTGCACCCACTGAATTCTGGAACTTCTTCCTTTTAAAAATATGCTTCCTGGCTGATAGTTAATACACCAAAGCTTGGGAGACTCTATTTTAGACTCAATCCAGCCGAGTTTGGTAACAACGCAAAAATCCTTTCATGGCATTGTTGCAATCACTCCCAAAGTTCATGGGAGCCTCTGAGGAGGGCTCACTTCCTCTCTGAAAAGGAAGCCTATCAGGATTTTTTCAAGACTGTTTATTTGAAACATATTCATTGTAATTGTATTTAAAACACCATCACCTTATTTTCTCTACATCTGACCTATCCAATCTTCTGAATCATGCAGATGATGGGTGTAGGAAGGGAGCCTATAGGGCTTGGGGATTAGGTATGTTTACAAGTCTGACCAGTGGAACAGCCTCCAGGATCAAAACAGTTCCCTAAGGAGGAGGTCCTTAAGGTGATGTCTATGCCAAAACAGTCACAGGGAACCTGTAAATGGACTAAACTCAGAAATCCAGGAAGGGAGGCAACAGGTGATAACATCCCCAGGAAGACAATCAAAGCATGCAGAACACACCAAGGATTCAGATGCTGCAATGGGGAATGCGGCTATAGTTTGATCAGAGGGATCAGAGTCCATGAACTTATTGTGAGATCAACAATTTTACTTGACACTGAAACAAGTGAGCCATTAAGTCAAGGTTCTTTTTTTTCTTTTTTT